>NW_026555089.1:4800000-6000000 GCF_021234165.1 Pteronotus mesoamericanus
GCAGTGCCTTGAGAAATCCAGAACACACGAAGCCAGGACCCAGGCTCTAGGCCCAAACTGCCCACACAGACGACAAAAGTCATCCAAATTCACTATCTGAGTTCCTGAGCCTTTGTTTCCCAAGAAATGGACAAATGGTTTGTCAGTTTTTTCAGCTACAGGGCCCAATTTATCCAAATAAATGATAGAATCAAATAAAACAATAGGCTCAAAAGAAATTGTTTTTGTAGAGCTCTAGGAAAAAGGGGGTGACCAAAGCATCACCCACTTGGCCATCCCTGGGTACCCCAGAAGAACCTAAAGAAATGCCACCGCGGCCCCCGGCCTTCAACACACCCGTGCACGCTCAGTGACCCCCGTGGCCAGGCTCGCCACATGCTCACAAGGCCTGCAAGGCCGGGGCTGGGACGTTCCCAGGGCTGCGGGCTGGCCCGGGCAGGCACTCACCGGTCCAGCAGGGCCAGCAGGGCGAGCCGCTCATAGCGCACAGAGGTCCAGCGGCCAGGAAAAAGCCAGTACTTGTAGCTGTGCTGGGCACGGGGCGGCGCCTCCTCCATCAGTGTCTGCTCCTGGGATTCGTGCTGGGAGTCCTGGTCCAGCAGGTCAAACTGCAGGCCCCACAGCCAGGGCCGTCAGCCCCTTGCCCCCTCCAGGGCCCAGCGCCAACCCCGACCCGGCGCACACTCGCTGGCTGACCGTCTCCCCCAGCACAGAACGTCCCCACCTTCTGGCAGCCCGGTGGCCTGCCCTGACTCTGCACTGCAAGGGCCTCCTCACTGCGCCAGGCTCCCCGGACATGGCTCAATGGCTGCCAGGGGCTTCTGGGGCTGCCGCGGCCAGAGTTACTAGCTCCTGGGTCTGCCTTCCACTGAGGCAGCATCTCCTGCCTCTTCCTGGGCTCGCTGGAATCCACCTTGTGCTTCAGGACTCAGTGCAAATGCCGCCCGCCTCCCACGCAAAGCCATGGGGATCACTCTGACCAGCGCACTCTGGCACACACCGAACCCCGGCCCCGAGGACAGGCCCGCCGCCCGCGTCCGTGCTGTGAGGCCCCGGGTGAACTTCTTAACCTCTCTGAGCTCTCGTGTCCTTCACAGGTGCCTACACAGCCTGCCCCTGTGTGGGACCCTGGGGATACAATGGACAGACAGAGACACACCACCCCTGCCTCTGGAGGCGGCTGTCAGCTGGGCAAGGACAACACTGCTACCCCACATGAAAGTTAAGGAGAATTCGTGCATCCTGCAGGGGCACCGGGGACTTCTGAGTGATGCCCACGGTCTGCCTGTGGCCCTGGGTGTTAGGTGCCTGGATGTTCCTATCATGACTACCCTTTAAGCTCTGAATCTACAATCCGAGTGTTCCTAGCACTTCCAATGCTAGGCAACTTATTGTCAAAGTAAGGACACATTTAGGAGTAAAAAGGGGCATATTAATAACTGCTGAGAAAATAAGCACAACCAGTGTCCCCAAGCTATCCCGCGTGTCAGGTGCCCGGGGCAGGAACAGCAGTCACAGTCTGGCGAGCTGAACTGCCCCTTCCATGGGTAGCACTGCTAACATCCATCTTCCCCACTGACTCTGGGTCCTCCTAGGATAGGTAGGTGGCTCCTTGAGCCATTCAGTTCCAAGCAAGCCCTATGCCAGCCATCCAAGGCCAGAACAGACACCTCAGCGGCCTGTCCCTCCTGGGGGAGGGCTCAGTGATCCCCCCCTACCCGGCCCCGCTCCTGCCGGTCCTTCCCTGGCAGCTCCTCACCTCTGGGATCTCCAGGGGCACCCGGCGCACCTGCATGCCCTGCAGAACCACGGGCCTCGGCTGCAGCAGGTTCAGGCCACCAGCCACCTCAGGGACATCAGCTGAGTGGAAGCTGGAGGAATGTGAGTGGCGGTCCCTGTGGGAACCGCAGCCATGTGGGTCAGGGCCACTGGTGAGCCCTGGCAGGGGGTGGGGTCGAGGCCGACACCAAGGGCTAACTGGGGCCACAGGCGGGGCTGCTTAGATCAGAAAAAGTATGGAATAGAGGGACGCTGAAGAGACAGGCGTCCCTGGGCTCCCTGGAAGCTTCCTGCTTGGAACTGTCACGGAGCCAGGGCCCCAAGGGACCCCTGGTAAGCCTGCCCTTCACGACTCCCCACCTACACACCCTGAACTGCCCCTTCCCCAACCTTCCGGAGAAATGGGGCAGATGGGCAAAGCCGCCGCCACCCAGCCTGGGCCTCCCGCTCGGCCTGGGGGGGCAAAGTTCCCAGGAACGTTGGCGCACCCGCTGCAGGCCCAGGAGAGCCCACACTTAGGAGACTCACCAGGCCCCGTTGGCTGCCTGCTCCCCCTGCTGCCCTACGGGGTTCTCGTAGCCACCTCCAGCGAGCCCAAAGGTGTAGGAACGCCGCACGCCTGGAGCAGAGGTGTGGGGCACACGGCAACATGTCAGGGACAGGACCACCACGGCCCGACCCACGTGGGCACCAAGACGGTCAAGAGAAGAACCCTGAGCTGTGTCCCTCTGGATGGGAGCCCAGGCTGAGGACGAGAGCTGGAGAGGGGACAGCCTGCCAGTCAAGTGCCTGGGACCTGCAGTCAGCCACCCTGTGGGTGGGTCCCATTCCACCGCTCACTTAGGCCTGTAACTTCAGGCTGCGCTTTAGTGTCTTTGTTGGCAGGAACAAGCATGATGAGACCACCCACAATTCAGAGGGCCATCAACTCTTACATCAGGCGACGAAGGTGAAGCGCTCCCCAGCGGGCCGCGCGGTAGTCTGTGCCTGACAGGGAGCGCTGCTGCTGGGACGGCTCAGACCCTCAGCGGGGGAGAGAGGGAGCGCTGGGCTGGCTGGGGTCGGAGGCTGGGCCACAGGACTCAGTGAGGGGCTCACCGCTCTCGTCGTAGAAGTAGTGCACAGCCCCCTCAGAGGTGTCGTCAAAGGTGCAGGCCTCGTGCACGTTGGTGCCGGCCCGAGTGAGCAGCAGCGAGGACGCGAAGTGCAGGGCGGAGGGCAGCGTCAGTGCCCGGGAGTGGGAGGCGGCCCGGCTCCGCTGAGCCTCATGTAGGCTGCTGGAGAGGGTCAGCCATGGGTCAGTGCCACCTAGAGCCAGCTGGCGCCACCACCCTCTGGCCAGTAGCAGGCACTCACCTAGGGGGCGAGCCCATGACGGATGCTGGAGGAGTGGGGTTGCTGCCGGCATTGTGGCGCCTCCGGATCGCCTGGGTCCGCCTCACGTTGCTTGAGTGGTCCCGCTTGCCAGTCTCCTCAGCTGCACCCCACAGAGACCCCCAAGCATAAGTGACAGTGGCGAAAACAGAGCCAGGGAAAGGGGTGGGACACATGCTCCTGTCTGGACATAAGGTCAGGCCTGGTTCAACCACGCCCTGAGTGTAGCGCTCAGTCAGTTCACCTAAACACTCACACCAGCGTTTCCACACTTGGAAATAAGGACAATACGATCTGCCCTGCTCTACTGGTGGCCCACGGCGATGAACGTGGACGCTGCGTCCTCGAGGGACAGAGGCTTCAGGTGCTAAGTGCAGGACCGAGAGCAAGGTGCCAGAGACCTCTCTGCCCGTCTCCCCACTGCTGCGTCCTGCTTGTCTGAGGGTCTGGCAGACAGCAACACCCAGCTGCTGAGTTCCCAGCCATCTGTGGCCCGAGGTAGGCTGGGCCAACTGACCGGCACGCTCCTTGCCCGAAGCCAAGCCCCTGCCTAGCTGGCCATCTCCCTGCCCTGCGCCTGGCACTTACCTCCCCCAACGGCACCTTCCTCCTGCAGCTCCCCGCGCCAGCCAGGCTGGTTGGCAGCAGGTCCCCTGCGGGACTCGGCAGTCAGCACAGTGGGCTCGCCGGCAGCCAGCTCCACCCCAGCCTGGGCCTCCAGCTCGGCCTTGGAGCCAGCCAGCGGGGCCATTAGGACATCGCCCCCTGCCCCATCCATGCTCAGCACACGGGCGTGTGTTTTGGCGCTGGCGGTACTAGGTGTCCACTGGGTCCCATAGGGCCGCTTGGGGGGCACAGCAGTCCCCTCCTCAGCCCCATGGGGGGCTCGTCGCTTCCGAGGGCCCCCTGCTGCGCCCCGAGAGCTCTCGGGGGAGTAACAGGAAGAGGAAGAGCTGTCAGTACTGTAGCGGCGCTGAGATCGGAGGCTGGAGGCTGGGCTCAGTTCACTGCCCTCGCTGGTGTCTTCATCTTCAAAGAAGCCCCCACCTTCCAGCAGAGGCCGCCGAGGGGCACGGCCGGGTGGGGACTGTCTTCGCATGGGTGGCCGCCGTTTGCTAGGCCGAAGCAGGGCCAAGTCTTTGGGCCGCACAACCAGGAGTGGCTCAGCCGGGCCTGGCGGCGTCCCTGCTCCTACGACTGTGTCAAACGAACGCAGTGTGTCATCTGAGGGGACGCCAGCATCTGGAGAGGCTGGGAGCTCGGCCTCCGACGGTGGGTCTGTGTCACTGCCCTCGGGGGCTTGCCCACCTGGGGGGCTGTCCAGGTGGGTCGAGTTGGTCTTCTCACTCTTGAAGCTACTCAACGTCTCCCTGTCGGTGCCACTGAAGCAGGAATCTGAGGAGCCAGCCTTCTGGGGCATGGGCTCCCCCGAGCCCCGCCGGTCCAGGGGCTGGTAGCCACCCACTCCGCGGCGTTGTTCCCGTCGACTGCTGGTCCTCACCAGGGCCCGGTCAGGCCGGGTCAGGGTCAGGAAACTCTTGCTCAGCTCCTGGCTGAGACTCCCCTTCAGTAGGGGGCTCATGGGAGTGTCTGCAACACTGCTCCCACTCCAGGGCGGTCCCCCTCCAGCCAGGGGAGAGCGCTCCGAAGAGTCTGTGCTGGGGAGAGAGGGCTCTGGGGCAGCCCCCGGGGGCGTCTGGGGTAGGTCCCCAACTGTGAGAAAGGAAGGCAGACAGTGAGTGAAGGGCAAACCGCAAATACAACTGGTGGCTAAGGGGTCCTGTGGCCTCTGCTTTCCCTGAGAGACCAGCTGGGTAGGGCCCTCGGGAAGCCCCATCCAGAACAAAGAAAGTACCAGGGGAGCAAAGTTGGGGTGACTCAAAAACAAGATAGCTGGAACCCCAAGCCTTTACCACGTCATGCTCACTCACTCAGTTTCTCCTGAGAGCTTAGCTTTAGCATCTCTCGGTCAGCCGAGGTCACGATCACGTTGTTGCTGCCCTGCTCCCGCACCAGCTCCTTGATGTCTGCAAGCGTGGCCCCAACGGCATCAGCAGGAGCCCAGGGCAGCTGCGTGCCATCCCGTTCCCCCCTACCATCTTCAGCCCTGAGCAGCAGTCCCCTACCTCTGAGAGGCCCAGAGTCCTCCATCCGGGGCAGCAACTCCTGAGCAGACGGAGAAAGGTGTGAAGCAGCAAAAAGGGCAGGAAGTAGGTCCACGACACACCCACGGGGAGAAAGGCTCCCAGGAGAGGAGTGGGAAAGGCCGAGGGCTGGGATTACTCACCGAGACCTGGTTGAAGCCAAACACGGAATGCTGGGAGCTACAACGTACTGGGGGCGTGGAGCTCACTTTCCGAAACACTGTCATCTCCACTCCGGGATCCCTGGCAGTGGAAAGCAGAATTACCACTGAGCGACCCTACTCTCTTTACATAGCACGTCCTCTGCCATGCCCATCGTTTCTTTCCTCAAGTTCCAGAGCCCACAGGGTAAGTATCAACCAAGCGTGGAGCCAACGCTCCCTAAGCCCCTCCTCCATCCTCCAATGCTCAGGCCCACACATCAAGAATCCTCAGTCCCCAACACAGCCCCTGCCCGACCCACCTGAGCAGGTTGCTGTCCCCCTGAGCAGGCTCTTCCTCCTGCTCCCCCATGGTGGAGTTGCGCTTCTCCACAATCTCGCCCTGATCGAACATGGCATGCAGCCGGTAGTTTACAGTCTTGATGGTAGTGAAGATGACAGCCACCACAAGGCAGTACACACCAGCCACCGTCAAGCTGGGGGGCAGGACCTGGAGGTGTCAGCAAAAGCAAGTCAGGCCCCTCCTCAACAGCCCTACCCCCATGGGGTGAACCTACCACCACAGTCAAGGCTAGGAGTCACAAGTTCACAGGAAGACTTCATCACCTCTCAGTGACACTACTACAAATACCCAACTAGGAGTTCTGTCTTCTAACAGGAAAAATTACATCAGTTGCTCAAGGTCACTCAGCCCAGGAAAGGAAAAATGTGGCTCCTCCACACATCCCAAACTCTGCGAAGGTTCCTCTCTCCGCACCCCTACACGCAAGGTGCAGTCCCGAATCCCTACCAGGCTGCCAACCCTCTGTCACATCTGCCTGAACTTCCGCTGGCGGGAGTTACAGGTAGGTGGTGGCAGCGTCTCACCATGTACAGCAAAAAAGGAAAGGTGAGCAGGAAGATCCAGACGTAGAGATGGAAGCAGTTGGAGAAGGTGCTCTGGTGCGGATCGAAGAACCAACCGCCTGTGAGCGAGGCCCACACCCCCTGGCGCAGAATCTGTAACACCTGCGACCCCATGGCCCCGCCGCTTCTGCGCGCGCCCCCCTCCTGGGACCTTCATGGGGGCGGCCCCCGGCCCATGCCCCGCCTGGCGCCCGAAGGCCCCGGGGCTCGGCCGCGCGCTCACGCCATGGCCTCCCCCGCAGCGGGGAAGAGGGGCTGACGGGGCGAGGGTGCGGGCAGGGGGCGGGGCCGGCCGGGGCAGTCAGCGGTGCGCGGCTCGGGCGCGGCGGTGGAACCGCATCAGGGGTGGGGTCCGGGCCCCCACCCCCGGCCCAGAACTGCTAGGAGGAGATGAGCCGGCAAGCAGGCACGGGGCAAGGGCCGGGCACCAGTCGGCAGCATCCAGAGGTGGGCGTGGGGTGGGTGCTCCGGGGTTGCAGGCGACGGCTCCCCGGCTCCAGCCCGGGGAGAACCCCGGACCCTGAGGTCCACTTCCGGGGTCACAGGTCACTCGCTTCGGGATCAGCAATCGCCCCGCTCCTGCAGGAGCCAGCCCAAGGGGGAGGCCGGAAGAAGGAGCCGCGAGCCGCCTGCTTGCAGTGGCGCATGCGCCCGACGGACCCAGTTGGGACCCGGAAAAGGAAAACCTGACGGCATATATGCGCAAGCGCAGGAAGGCGGTATAGCGACAAGAAGCCGGGGAGCCCTCTGGGCTTGCGCAGAGTCCGAGTCTAAGAGAAGGGTATCCAAAAAAACGTACAAGTGCTTGAGCGCATGCGCAACACCTAGGCGTTGCCAACCAGGAGAAAACTACCACTGGGTGGAACCAAAGGTGCTCTGGTGTGGGTCGAAGAACCAACCGCTGGTGAGCAGGCCCACACGCCCAGGCGGAGGATCTGTTAGTGGGCGGAGTTAATAGGCGCAAAGCTCTCCCAGTGAGTCACAGGAGGTGGGTAAAAGAATGGAGGCGTGGACTCCCCAGGGCTGCAGCGAGAGTTCAGCGCCATCAGAGCACGCCCCTCCTGGTCGGCCCCATTTAGGGCCGGACTTCAAACGTCACGAGGATCTGTCGACTGGAGTTGCCTGTACTTCCGGGTCAGAGCTCACAGTTGGCATGTATAGGGCGATTCTCCCTAACAGGCGGGAGTAATCGAAATACGAGAGCGTCGTTTTTCTTAAAGTGACAGGCTCAAGGCAAGGGGTCAACCTTGCGGTTGTGAGGGCGACTTAGCTATTCTGAATCCAATCACTGGGCAAAGTTCGGGACAAGTTTCAGGTTTCTGCCCACTGGAGAACGGGCATGAAGAAGTGAATTTTTCCCAAGTGCAGGGAAGAGGAGAGAGCCTTAGACAACCCGTTCCAAGAGCTTGAGGTGCAGCCAGTTCCGTCCTCCTCCAGTCTCCCCCACCCCCACCCCCACCCCACTAGCTCTGCAAAGCAGAGCTTCTGGTCCCCATTTCAGAAATGAGAATGAGGCGCAGAGAGAATGGGTCACAACTTCAGAGCCAAGACCAGACTCAGGATTGCCCCACTTCCAAACCAGGCTCTTTACCCAGTTTTGCTGATACTGATGCCGCTGCACAGAGCGGGGGTGGCCCGTCCTTAGCAGAGGCAACTCCCACAGGGGACGGGGCTACCCTTCCCCTCCTGCCTCTCCTCGACCGCGACCCGAGAACTGCCCAGGCTCAGTCTCCCACAGCCTCTGGGAGGGGAGCGGTGCTACCCGCTCGCGTCATCTGATGCTGTTTCCTGCAGGAGGGAGAAGAGCGGAAAAAAGTGAAACTCCACCCTCCACCTCTGCCTCCCGCCCCCGGGGCCAAAGTACAAAGGGAGGAGGAAGAAGGGAACGGGGGTTGGAGCCATTGGGCCGAGGGAGCTGGGCCAGGAAGGGGCAGCCCGGCCCAATTAGGGACACTCCAGCCACCCCTGCGCAAAAAGACCCAACCGGAGTCCAGGCGCTGCCCCTGGCTGGCTCCACCTTACACTTGGCGGGTGCTGGAACCAAGCTCCCAGGACTGCTCTGGGACTGAGGGACGTCGGGGCCCTTCTGAGCTGGCAATGGTGAGACGCCAGAGACCTCGGGGTCCCACCCCGCGAGCCTGACCACACTGCCCTGGGTGGCCCTCCTCAGAAAGCCCGAGATGCGGCGGGCCAGGAGGCGACACGCCTGGCTCCCCAGAGAGGCGTGGGTCTGGGGCTGAGGGCCAGGGCCCGGATGCCCAGGTTCCGGGACTAGGGCCTCAGCAGCCAGAAGGGGTGGAGACCAAGGGCACCCAGGGAAGGTCCCCCACAAGCCCCAACGCCGGCTCCCAGCCATGGAGCCCTTGAAGAACCTCTTCCTCAAGAGTCCACTGGGGTCATGGAACGGCGGTGGCAGTGGGGGCAGCGGGGGCAGCAGCGGAGGCTGGCCAGAGGGGTCCCCGAAAGCAGCGGCTTATGCCAACCCTGTGTGGACAGCCTTGTTCGACTACGAGCCCAATGGGCAGGACGAGCTGGCCCTGCGGAAGGGTGACCGTGTGGAGGTGCTGTCCCGGGATGCAGCTATCTCAGGCGATGAGGGCTGGTGGGCGGGCCAGGTAGGCGGCCAGGTAGGCATCTTTCCGTCCAACTATGTGTCTCGGGGCGGCCCGCCCCCCTGCGAGGTGGCCAGCTTCCAGGAGCTGCGGCTGGAGGAGGTGATCGGCATTGGTGGCTTCGGCAAGGTTTACCGTGGAAGCTGGCGAGGCGAGCTGGTGGCTGTGAAGGCAGCTCGACAGGACCCCGATGAGGACATCAGTGTGACCGCTGAGAGTGTGCGCCAGGAGGCCCGGCTTTTCGCCATGCTGGCACACCCCAACATCATTGCCCTCAAGGCCGTGTGCCTCGAGGAGCCCAACCTGTGCCTGGTGATGGAGTACGCAGCCGGCGGGCCCCTCAGCCGTGCCCTGGCGGGGCGGCGCGTGCCCCCCCACGTGCTGGTCAACTGGGCTGTGCAGATTGCCCGTGGGATGCACTACCTGCACTGTGAGGCCCTGGTGCCCGTCATCCACCGAGACCTCAAGTCCAACAACAGTGAGTTTTGGGGAGCGGTGGTTGGAGGGTGGCATGGCCCAAGCCCACGCGTACTGCCAACTCTCAGCTGAACCTGCCGGTGGCTCCTTTGAAGGGTGCCTGGCCCCCAGACCTCTCTCAGCCTGGCCTCTGTGGTGCTAGAGGCAGGAGCTCTTGCCCTAGGGGAGTCCCAGTTGACTGGGATGCCCACTGTCCCCAAAGTAGGAATACCAGGCACCAAAGGTCTTGCTCCCAACCACAGAAGCCCTTGACCCCAGCTCACAGCTGCCAAGTTAAAAAAACTGGGATCTCTCAGGTGGGCCATAATGACCCTGCCCAGCCACGGCCACCACCTCAAGGAAGCAGAGCACTGGATGCGGGCACTCCTCGTCCTCCGGCCCCTAACTTTCACACTCGTGCTGGTGGTGCTCTGGCTCCCCTCCGCGTGGGAAGCGCAGGTACTCTGGAACGGAGAGCTCCGAAGGGCCAGCCTGGTGGTCCTGGAGCTCAAGGCCGATGCCAGGGCTGGAGTTCTGGCTATACCCCTCCCCCTGGCTGCACAACCGCTAGGTGGTTATTTCAACTCAGAGCCTCAATTTCAGACTCTGTAAAAAGGGAGTAACGGGGAGAGGGAAATAGCTTAACAGGCTCGGCAAGCCCTGGTGTCTGATGCCGGCGCACAGTGGGTTCCCAGCTGGGACTGGGGATGTTTGGGGGTGGGAGCACCTCGCCTGGAATCGGCCCTGGGGTAGGCGTGGTGGGATTAGGCACTCCATGCCCAGCCATTTCAGACCCCGTGCACTGCCCGGCGGGGGACCAGAACAAGGAGTGACAGGTTCAGAGGGCCTCCTCAAGCAGGCAGGCTTCACACCAGGCCAGAAGCAGGCAGCATTCACAGAGGCACCCAGCTGGGTGTCCAGGCAGGGCCCGACGGGAGCAAAGCTCAGGGGGCAGGATCCAGCACACTAGTGAGGACCCAGGGCTGGGCCTGCTGGGGCCTAGGGTACAGGCTATAGAGCAAAAGGAAGTATAGGAAGGGCCAGTGAGGTTACTGGAGAGGCATGGAGGGGTGAGCATGGCTATTTGGAGCCTCCTGGCCTGGGCTGACCATGGACAAGGGACCTGGGGAGAGCAAACGCCAGGACTTGGTGATACCCAAGTCCTTGCCAGGGCAGAGGGGCCAGGGGATGTCTGTGAGCCACCCCACCCACTCCTCTAGTCTGTAGTAGGGGGCAGTTTCCACCTCTCCACCTCACTTCTGTGCCCTAGCCATCTAGGGACCCCCCACTCCCTGCCACAGCCTGAGGGGGATTCCCCGAAGGCCCCAGGGGGAGGGGACTCCGTCTTCTGTTTTTCCTCCAGTTTTCTTTCCAGAAAAAATGGAACAATAGCCCAGTCCTCTGCTCCCCACCCTCCCCACCGCTTCCTGCGTTTCCTGCTGCCCCTGAGCCGGCTTCCTGCCCTTGCTCCAGCCTCTGCTCCCTCCCCAACCCAGCTGCCTGCAGGGGAGGAAAGCGCTGGGGGTGGGGGGTTTGTGGGAGAGGAAGGAGCCAGGGATTGCACCCCCACTCCCCTCGTTTCCTTGCTTCACTCCCAGAGCCTGGGTGGTGGCGAAGGGCAGGCAGGGCGCCCGCAGCCTCCCTGAGCCTGGCCTCCCACCTTGCAGACCCCAGTCCTAGGCCTGGGGTGCTGTCTGCGGGATTGGGGCGGGGGAGTCCCTGGACTGGGGGGGCGCAGGCAGGAAACAATGGCGTGATTTTCCTGGACAATGGGGGCCTTGTGAGGAAGCCTGGCGGGGAGTGGAGGGGGAATTCTCCAGGCCCACGAGTCACAGGACTGACCAGCCAGCCCGGCCTGGGCCTGACCTCCCCCAATTCCCCCCCAGAGAACCCCCCGCCCAATTGTAGACCTGGGCCAGGCCCCCAGAAAGGAGAAGTAGGGACCATGGGAGGGAAGCGGAAGAGGTGTGAGCTGCCTAGGCCACTCCCAAGCCCCACAAGAGGCCAGCGTGGGAGGGGGCTGGGGGCCAGGGAGCCCTAAGGGGGCACTGACAGGGCGATCTCCAGCCCCCTCTCTTCTGGTAGCCCCTGACCACCCCATCCCCAAGGTATACATCAAACACCAGAAGAGCAACTTGGGTTGGGACAAATTCGAGGCACTTGGAGAAAAATAGGAGACGCAGAGGAGAGGAGGAGGCTCTGAAGGTGTAAGGTCAGGCTGAGGGTGGGAGGTGGCAGAAAGGCTATCAGTACGAAGAAGTGCTGAGACTTTGGGTGACTTACCTGGGCCTCAGATCAGCTGACTAAAAAGAAGAGGCTGGCCTCCCAGCCTGAGGTATGGTGTGAGGTACCGCATGTGCCTGGAGACCCAGCCAGGAAGCAGCAAGGGTTGGTCTTCCAGAGGATGGCTGGGTTCCTGGCACCAGAGGTGGCAGGAGCCCCTCCCCAACCCTGGCACATAGACCCCTTTGCCTGTGTCCTTTCCAGCTGCCTGCCCCCAGCCTGTTGTTGTTCTTGGGAATGAGCTTGCGTAGGGTTTACTGAATGGGCCGGGTCTGAGCCTCCAGCAGCCAGGCCGGACAGAGGCTGTTGCGAAGCTGGGAGTAAGTTGTGATAGAGGACGAAGGAGAGAGTCTGCAGAGAGATGGTAGTAAGCGACAGAACCTTTAGGACAGCTGGCATTTAGCACGCTCATGCTGGGTGTCAGACCCTGTGCTGAGGCTTCAGAAAGGGGATCTCGGGACAACCCTCTGAGGTGGCTTTTGTTGTCATCCTCAGCCTTATTAACTGTTCAGGACTCAGCCCCAGTCTGGCTCAGAGGGGAGGGTGGATTGCAGAGAGTCGGGAAATGGCAGGAAGATTTACTGGCCATGGGGCGGTGATGAAGGTGGTTGTTGAGGGCATACGAAGATCAGGTCGGACAGCTGATGGGCAGCTGAGCTGACTGCTGGCCTAGATCTCCAAGTATGGGAGATGCCATGGGTGGCTGGCACCTGGGAGAGACCAAGGCAATCTGGGGCCTGCAGGCAGAGGTTGATGAGAGGCCAGGCTCTCAGGTACACCGGCCCTGAACAGGCTGAGGGTAGGGGAGCCCCTGAAGGAAACGGCACAAGCAGCCAGAGGCCCCGGGAGCGAAAGGCATCAGGGCAGGGCTGGGAAGCGCCAGATGCCCCTACAAGGCCCAGAGAGCTTGACCAGAAGCAGATCGGGAGTTGTGGCTTTAGGCCTGGAAAAGTGAATACCCTGGTTCTGCCACCTCTTCTGAGAAGTCTTCTCTGACTCACTGGGCTGTATCAGGTGCTGGGCCCGCCCCTTACCGAGTGGCATGCCGGTACTCCACCCCAAGTACCCCGTGCTGCCCCCATTACGGGGCTGTTGCCTGGGCAGGAGAGCTGAGAGATGTGCCCTGAAATGGCACGTTCAGAAACACGGTTGGCTTGGATGTCACTTCTCTACAGTGTAGTGTCTATAACCCGAAAAGTGGAGAGGCCCTTTTAGAACCTTGATGATTCTGTGGCTTTGTCCTCTTTCCATTCCTCTCAAACTTCTCTCATCTGAGCCATGTTTTTTCCTGATGAGAGGTTTGCAAGTTGCTGCTTCTCTCTGTACAGAGTATGGTGGCCCCATTTGGGTCCAAGCCATGAGCCCCTGCCAAGTCTAACCATCCACTCCTACATTTATCCCAAGCTCCTCCTTTCTGGCCAAGAACCATCATTTTCTCAGACCCCTCCCTTTCTCTCCACATCCAACTGCATTAGTAGTTATCTGTTGGAGTCTCTCTCCCCTGGGAGTGGCTGCACTAGCCATACTGCGATATGGGCACCAGGGGCCTGTGGTGCCTGTTGGGCGTCCTTTCTCACCAGAGGGCTCCCTCCTGCTCCCCACCCCAAGGGAGGGTCTGATTCACACTTCTGCCTTAGCAAAATGACAAGACATGGGTTGAAGTGAAAGCCGTAAGTGCTAGGAGGCTGCTATGTTGCTGGTTTCTATCCAAAGCAGTCTTGGGAGAAAGTTACAGGACTGGATCTGGAACCACTCAGACTAGGTTGGAATGTGTTTAATTTGCTTATGACCTTAGCCAAGTCATTTCCTTGCTCAGTTTCTTCATCTATAAAATGGGGATAATAATGTGTACCCGACAGGTTTTTCTGTGTGACTTCTAGGGCGGAGTGTAACATGCCTGGCTTATAGTAGCCCCTTTGTAAACGTTGCCCAGCATTGTTATTTTTGTCTGGATTCTACCCCAACCCCAGCAGCAAGCTCTCCAGGGCAAGGTCACCTCCGTGCCCCCAGTACCTAGCCATATGTCTGTCAGGTGACAGTTTGCTCCCAGCTCCTCCCTTTTCCCACCACCTGAGCCTGGAACAACCAGTCCTGCCCCTCTTCCCTAGTTCTGCTGCTGCAGCCCATTGAGGGTGACGACATGGAGCACAAGACCCTGAAGATTACTGACTTCGGCCTGGCCCGCGAGTGGCACAAAACCACACAAATGAGTGCTGCGGGCACCTATGCCTGGATGGCTCCTGAGGTTATCAAGGCCTCCACCTTCTCGAAGGGCAGCGATGTCTGGAGGTACAGCCTGGTTGGAGGCTGGACAGGGCCAGCAGTGGGGCTGCAGAGGGCAGTGGTGGCCGCCAAAGCATAGGGCTGGGCAGACAGGTGGAGGTTGCGGGAGCAGGGGGACCCAAACCATTTAGTTCCTGGTTGCTTTGGGGTGAAATGGCAGTGAGTAGAGGAGGGTACACAGATCCTTTGTCTCCCCTACAGCTTTGGGGTGCTGCTGTGGGAATTGTTGACTGGGGAGGTGCCCTACCGTGGCATCGACTGCCTTGCTGTGGCCTACGGAGTGGCTGTTAACAAGCTCACACTACCCATCCCATCCACCTGCCCCGAGCCCTTTGCACAGCTCATGGCCGGTAAGGGGATGGCGCGCGAGGGTGAGGGACAGAGCTCCTTGGCCCAAGGCAAATCCACCCACAGACCTCTTCTTATTGTCCCCCCTCCACGCTGTGTCCCCAGACTGCTGGGCGCAGGACCCCCATCGCAGGCCCGACTTCGCCTCCATCCTGCAGCAGTTGGAGGCACTGGAGGCGCAGGTTCTGCGGGAAATGCCGCGGGACTCCTTCCATTCCATGCAGGAAGGCTGGAAGCGTGAGATCCAAGGCCTTTTCGACGAGCTGCGGGCCAAGGAAAAGGTGGGAGGAGTCAGGGCCCGGGGGTAGTAAGGAGACGCCCGGAAGGAGTGCCTCCCCAGTCCGCGTTGAGCAGGGAGTCGGGGCGGGAGCCAGGATCTGTCTGGGACTGACCCCACCGCCTTCACTGTCCGGGACACAGGAACTACTGAGCCGCGAGGAGGAGCTGACCCGCGCGGCGCGCGAGCAGCGATCACAGGCAGAGCAGCTGCGGCGGCGCGAGCACCTGCTGGCTCAGTGGGAGCTGGAGGTGTTCGAGCGAGAGCTGACGCTACTGTTGCAGCAGGTGGACCGCGAGCGGCCGCACGTGCGCCGCCGCCGCGGCACCTTCAAGCGCAGCAAGCTCCGCGCGCGCGACGGCGGCGAGCGCATCAGCATGCCACTCGGTAAGGGGCAGGCCCCAGCATGGCTTCCGCCATTGGCTGCGTGGATGGAGGGGTGGGGCTGGGCGTTCGTGATGGATTGGGTCCTTCAGCTGAAGGCTGGTTGGGATTGGGATTCGGCGTGTTTGTGGGCGGGTTCCGGCGGGAATATTTGCATGTCGGCCTGGGAGTGGCTGCAGCCGGGAAGGGGCGGGGATCAAGGAAGTTCTGGGAAGGCCGAGGGGCGGGGCGGGCAGGCTCCCGGGAGGCTCCGACTCCGCGGCGCTGCTCTGGTGGCGGAATCTGGGCGGTTGCCTTCCCTTACCGACAGCTGGGGGTCCAGGAAGGCAACAAGGCTGGCCACAGTCACACAGCCGCCGTACCAGGCCCTGTCCCTGCACTGGCTACGAGCCGGCCCAGAGACCCTACCCGTTGGGATTTGGACTCTCCTTCACCACAAACCCGCACCCTGCTTCCTTCCCAAACCCAGACTTCAAACACCGCATCACTGTGCAGGCCTCTCCTGGCCTGGACCGGAGGAGGAACGTCTTCGAGGTCGGAGCTGGCGACTCGCCCACCTTTCCCCGGTTTCGGGCCATCCAGTGTAAGAAACCTCTCTTCTCTGTGTCCTTGTCCCCACCCCTTATCCTGTCAAAACTTACCTTTGGTGGTGGATCCCACCCGGTCTCCTTTTCCTCCCTGCCCCAGTCTCCCTCCCCTACCAGTCTAACCTGCAATCCCTGAGATCCCCAACTGGCATGTATTTTACTAATTTTTTAAAAGTCAGACGATGTGTGATATCAGTATTTTCTAATTTTATGACTCCTCATTTATCTAAGTGTTTTGTTAATATTAACTTAATTTCTCACAATAACTTTGTGAGGTAACTGTCCTTATTATTTTCATACGTAAGAAAAGTGAAAAAAAAAACAAAAAACCTTCTTAACATTACACAGCTAATAAGAGTCAGAATTAAAGCCTAGGCAGTATTCTGCTGTGTTTATACAGACTAGTAAGCAGCAGATGCCTGGTGAAGGACTGACTAGATAAGATACCCCACCCGACAGCCTGCCCCAGGACCCAGTCCCACGCAGCCAGCCCCAATTCTGCTCAGTTCTCCATGGCTCAGAGCCCGCCCTGGGGGTGGATTGGGACTCCCGTCCTCTGGCATCACACCTGGAGCATGACTCATGATGGGGGAGAACAAGGACGAGGGCTCTCAGACCCCATCGGTTTTTCCCCCGACAGTGGAGCCTGCAGAACCGGGCCAGGCATGGGGCCGCCAGTCCCCCCGACGTCAGGAGGACTCGAGCAATGGAGAGCGTCGAGCATGCTGGGCCTGGGGTCCCAGTTCCCCTAAGCCTGGGGAAGCCCAGAATGGGAGGTGAGTGCCTGAGTGCCCCAACTCCAGTATCGTCTGCCTCTCACCAGTCCTGAGGTTCACGAAGCACTACTCCCCTCCCCTCCTGTAACCAGGAGAAGGTCCCGCATGGACGAAGCCACCTGGTACCTGGATTCAGATGATTCATCCCCCTTAGGATCTCCTTCCACGCCCCCAACACTCAATGGTGAGTGTCCTTGTTGCCCCCGGCAGACTCTTGCTGCGCTCTTCCTGTAGGTGCTGTGGGGAGACGACCAGAAGCCAGCAGGCACAGCAAAGGCAGCCCCAGAACCCAGTTCTGACCTACAGGCCCACAGCTGTGCTGGATACAGCCCAAGCCTCAGGGAGCCCAGAACCTGATCCCTTATTCAGGCCTGGCCTGAAAGAGGGCTCTTTGCTGGCCCCACAACAGTCACTTGCCCTCAGCAGGCTCTAGGGAGGAAAGGAAGATGGAATGGTACTCCCCAACTTGGGACCCAAAGGAAGCTAAGCTCAGAAAGCGGAAGGAAGCTCCCCAGGTGGGATGGAGACAGACAAGTGACTGCCACACTGTGCTTCTCAGAGTCCCTTCTGGGGAGCTTGTAGGTGGAGGGGGGATAACAGAGCTGAGCAGGTGGGGGTCCAGAGCCCCTTCTCACTGCGTCTGGGGCAGCTCTGGGCTTTTGTTTTCTCCAAGATGATAACAGCACTTATTATGTGCCAGGCATTCCATCCAAGCAGTAGCCCTGTGAGGGAGGTACTATTATTATCCCCATTTTAGAGGTGAGAAAACTGAGGCTCCAACGGGTGGGGTAACCTAGTAAAGCCCCCAGCTAGGGATTTGAACCCAGGGAGATTTTGGTTCCCATGCTCACGGCGTGCTTCCTCGGAAGCTTTCACACGAAGATAGGGTTTCTCACGTACAAGCTGCTTGGGAAGCTAGGGGGTCAGGCAGAGAGCAGAGCTCCCATGTGAAAGGCATTAGGGCTCAGCTCCACACTGCCCAGCACTAGCAGGGGCGAGAAAGGTGCAGCCTCCTTTGCCCGTGGGTCTCTTCGTAGCCGTCAGCCGCCCACAGCCAGCGCACAGGACCTGGCTTAGCGCTGTCAGAGCAGCGTCCTCTTCGGCAGACAGCTTAGGCTCTCTTCTCTCACCCCACCTGCACAGCACCTCCACCATCACCTAAGCTACTGTTCACAGTAACCACAACAGCTAACGCTACTGAGTCCCTCCTATGTGCCAGGCAGTGCCGTCCGGTGGGTATTATTATTAGCTCTATCTTACAGAGGAGCAGTTAAGTGGTTTGATACAGGGCACGCACACTGCAGAACAGCGATTTCAGCCAGGTCTGCCTGCAGAGGCAGGGCCCTGCGCCCCTGCCTGGCACACCATTTTCGGCTGGGCCCGAGCTGGCTGTGCTGCAGGGACTGAACTGACACCTGGCAGGCCGGGAGGGCTGCTTGGCACTTGCTTGGCGACAGAAATTGCCCTGTGATGCTTGTTGCCCTGGAGCTAATAACTTCCACTCTTTAAAGGTTTTATTTATTTATTTTTAGAGAGAGGGAAAGAAAAATCAGTATGCAAGAGATCAGTTGGTTGCCTCTTGCACGCCTCCCAGCGGGGAACCTGGCCTGCAACCCAGGCATGTCCCCTGACCAGGAATCAAACCAGCAACCTTTGCTGCAAGAACTTCCATCCACTCAAATATTGTGCACTGACTCCATCTTAACTTAGCTTTGTCCCATTTTTCTTGCTTATTTGAAATATATTTTTCCCCTCTTCTGTTTAAACTCACTATAAATGGTCACTTTCTTTAGCTTGAAAATGGGGTCATAGCAATCACCTTACGTGGTTGTTGCCAGACTGATAAGAACGGATTCTCCCATCAAACACGTATTGATGCATTTTTATGAGCCAGGCATCATGTTGGAGGTCCACACTGCTCGGATCGCGGAGAGGGCCTAGTGTGGAGGAGGAGGCAGACTCGCAAATAAACGAGTCCAGCGGAAGCAGTGAGTGCGAGGGCAGGGCTGCAAACGGCTAACAGGAGCAATCACTGCACAGGTTGGGGGCATTCTGGGAAGACTTCTAAAGGAGGAAAACACTGGTTTTTCTCTACACTCAACTCACTCCACTCCTGACACCAAACATGTGAGGTCATTCCCCACGCTGATGAGTTCTCCAATACCAGCTGGGTGTCCCACTATTCAGTTCAATTCCAACACTATCTGCCTGGAGTTAATTACTTGGACCCCATAGGTTAAGGGCTCAGTCCCCCACGACTGCCCCCACTTCAGGTGCCGTCTGTGCCTCTGACCAGCTGACTGTAACTCAGAGGTCCCCCGAGCCCCTCTCAGGTTTGATGGTCTGCCAGAGCATCTCACAGAACTCAGAAAAAGTTTACTTACTAGATTACCAGTTAATTACAAAGGATACAGATCAAGAAGAACCAGGTCGAAGAGATGTGCAGGGCAGGGCATGTGGGACGGGGCAGGGGCATCAGCGCCCTCCCAAAAAGTCCTCCAACCCCTCCAGCTGGGGTTCTTACAGAGGCTTCATTAAGTGGGCATGATTGATTGTCGGGATCATTGGTGGCTGAACTCGGTGTCTAGCCCCTCCCTTCCCTGGAGGGGCCGGGGCTGGAAGTTTCAACCCTCTGATGACAAAGTTGGTTTTTCTGGCAACCAGACCCATGTCCCTAGTAACCAAAAGTCACCGCTTACCAAAAGTGACCCAGCGCGGGTGACTTCAAAGGGTTTGTTATGAATTTAAACACTGCTTCTTTAAATAAATAAAAGTGCTCCTTTTACCTTTATCATTCTACCACTTAGAAAATTCCCAGGGTTTTAGGAGCTCTGTGCCAGGGGTGAGAGGAAGACCAAATATATATGTTTTTATTATAAATCACACCACCAGCCTCACAGAGGAGGTGACATCTGAGCTGGGTGGAGAGGGTGTGCTGGGAGGCAAGAGGAAGCCTGGCTGGGACCCAGAGGGGAGCTGAGAGCCAGGGAGTGGCCGGAGGGGGCCAGGCCTGCATCCCCTGGGTCTGTGAAGCGGTATAGCCCCACAGTGCCTCTGTCAGCAGAAGTTTGTTGAATGAGTGAGTGAGCGAAGCTGGAAAAATAAGCAGGAGCCAGTTCAGGAAGGGCCTGGAAATGATGAGTTTTATGCAGAGACCTGTCTGAAGAGTCAGAGAGACGGGGTCAGGGTTGTGACTGAGAACAGGGAGCTCCCCTGCAGCATCGCCGCCCCCACCCTCCCCCCCCCCCACCGCCACCCGTGCCAAGTCCTGGTCCGCAGTTGCGACTCATTTCTCCCCAGTCTTGCATTTCTTTCTCTCAGCACCCATCCCAGTGCTCCGCTCCAGGCAGGCCCACTCTGTGCTTGCCCCAAGGGAAGGGGGTGGCAGAGGGGACAGTGCTGGGGCTTCGAAGGCCCAGCCAAGGAACTTGGCCTTTATTCTAGTGGTAGTGGAAAGCCACAGTAGGGCCTAGAGCTGAGGACCAGACAAAATTGGGGTTTGTGGGAGACCATCTTAGCCCCCCCACACCTCAATGACAGACCCCTAGGCCCACAGGTAGGACCCAGATGTCCGGAAATCCAGAGTGGAGCCTGGTTGGAGAGTGGTGGAGAGCAAAGGCTCCGTGGCACCTGCCTGGAGTGAGGCCGGCTCCACCCCGTACTGGCTGTGCCACCTTAGACGAGCTTTTAACCTCTCTGAACCTGGGGTGATGCGGAGCAGGCAACATAATGCCCCTAAATCGTTCAGCTGGGGCCAGACGCAAACAACTGACGTCTCCGAGCCTCAGTTTCCTCCTTTCTGAAATAGGGATACTGATGTGCACGTTGGAGTTGGCCTGTGCACCTCAAATAAGCTACCGCTGGAGTGGGGGATAGGGAAGCAGAAGGACCAGGTTCTGCCCAGTCAAGAAGGAGGTGGGCACAGGGCACGGGTCCTAGTTCTGTCCCTGGGACCCTCCACGTGCCCCTGGCTGGCCATTGAGACTACTGAGGCCCGCCGTGATCTGGCCTTGGCTTGCCTCCTGGCGGACCCATATCCCCCATCTCTGGGCTCCAGGGCACCTGGCTGTTTCCCAGGCTTTGCCTCTGCCAGTTCCTTGGCCTGCACTGCCCTTCCCTGCCACCCCTCACCCTCTTCTGAAAGGCCAGAATGTGTGTGCGAGAAAGCGGGGAGGCACAGTGGGCGGGGCTGGTGAAGATGTGGTGAGCAGAACTCAATCCTTGTGCCAGGACCACTGAGAGGTCCCGGGGCCCCTCCTGAAGACAGCCTAACCTGTGCCCTGCCCTCACCACCAGGTAACCCGCCTCGGCCGAGCCCGGAGCCGGAGGACCCACGGCGGCCGGCCCCAGCCCCGGCGGAACGCGGCAGCAGTTCCGGGACGCCCAAGCTGATCCAGCGCGCGCTACTGCGCGGCACCGCCCTGCTCGCCTCCCTGGGCCTCGGCCGTGACCTGCAGCCACCCGGGGGCCCGAGCCGCGATCGTGGGGAGCCCCAACAAACGCCCTCGACGCCGCAGCCCACACCACCTCCCGTCCAGCCCCCCTCTCCGCTCCCCTCGCGGCTCCTCCGCTTTTCCTCCAAGACGCCAGACTCCCCCACCTCCCGGTTGAGCCCGGGCCCATCCACCCCCGCACCTCTGCTGCTGGACCTGGGTGTCTCCGCCGGCCAGCCGTCAGCCAAGAGCCGCCGGCGCGAGGAGGAGAGGCTCGGTGAGTGGCCCTTTGCAAGACCCTGTGCCTGGTGACGGAAGGGAGTGGGAGGACTGGTGGGCAGTCAGGCCCAGCGGCAGGCCACGTGCTCTGCTGGACCACACACCAGGCCGGGGGGCATGCGTGAAAGGAACTGATACTAAGGGCAGTCACCACAGTGGTCAGGGGCAGAGTGGAGCGCAGCCCGGCTGGTTGTGAAATAATAGAAGTAAGGATGACAACAGTGACGATGGCAGATTCCTACTTGTTGCTTATTGTCAGGTACAGTTTCTGGTTCTTTACAGAGATTGTCTCAGTCATCGTAAGAACCCTGTAAACTAGCTACTGTTATTAGACTCGTGTCTTAAATAAGGAACTTTAAGGCACAGAGAGAGCGAGGGACTCCCGGCTCCCACTAGTAAGGGGCAGAGCTGGGATCCAGGCCCAGGCCTAGGCCCGTCCGTCCCAGAGGCCTGCCGGTTACACGCTGCATTATAAACAGCCGCACCGTGGAACCCAAGGGGCCGTGGAAGTGACGCATCAACCTGGGGCTGCCAGCGTTCCTAGCACTTCCCTAGCGTCTGGGTGTCCCGCTGTCCAGATGGGGAAACAGGCCCAGAGCAGGGCAGTGACTCCTGGGGACACCCAGGAGTAGGTGGCTGCCTGAGCCTGTGCCCCTCTGGCCCCCTTCACAGGAAGCACTGTGTCACCCCCACCGGGGATATCGCGCTCTGCTCCCGGCACCCCGGGCACCCCACGCTCACCGCCGCTGGGCCTCATCAGCCGACCGCGGCCCTCGCCCCTTCGCAGCCGCATCGACCCGTGGAGCTTCGTGTCAGCGGGGCCACGGCCTTCGCCCCTGCCCTCGCCACAGCCCGCGCCCCGCCGGGCACCCTGGACCTTGTTCCCAGACTCAGACCCCTTCTGGGACTCTCCACCTGCCAACCCCTTCCGGGGGGGGCCTCAGGACTGCAGGGCACAGACCAAAGACATGGGTGCCCAGGCCCCATGGATGCCGGAGGCGGGGCCTTGAGGGGCCGGCTGCTGCCCCACACGCCAGCTGCCCAGAGGAGCCGCCACATACACTGGAACAGGAGCCGGGCGAGCCCCTGTGGCTGCCTCGGTTTCCCCCAGGGACCCCACCCCCTCTGGGGGTCAGGAACACTACACTGCACAGGAAGCCTTCACACTGGATGGGGGGGACTGCACCCCCCACACACCTGCAACCTGTGGGTCCCCCAACTTACCTGCCCCACCGGGCCTGACACTGTATCCAGCTGGTTGGGAGGACCATAGCCTGTCTCAGGGAATTGCCCCCAAGGGTAGTGCAGGGAGGAGGGGAGGTGCAAGGGAGAGGGGCCGGCCTCAGCTGTCACCAGCACTTTTGACCAAGTCCTGCTACTGTGGCCCCTGCTCCAGGGCTTAGTGCCTGGACCCCGCCCCCCCGCCCTGGGGGTCATCTGGGGCCGGGGTTCTCTGGGTGCCTTCCTGCTGCCCCGGCCAGGTCTGGGGCCTCGGCCTCAGGATCCAATGAAGCCAAATAAACTCCCCAAGCTGTCTCCCCAGGCATAGCCTGTTGCCTTTCTTGGAAGTGACCAGGGAACCAGCCTGTCACACGACCATGGTGACTTCATGCTCCCAGCAGTCGGCCTGGGCCGAGGCTGGTGCCTTGCACCGTACCCCACCCCTGGGATCAAGTCCACTGGCTGTAGCCAGGCATTGAAGGCCCTGGTCAGCCTCCCTGGCACCCACGCAAACTGGCCTCACCCACCTCCCCACCCTTGCTAGGCCTTTCCCACCATTGTGAGTGACCACCTGGATTAGTCCGCTGCCGCAAGGCCCCTGCTTATCCTTGGGGGCTGGTGTGATGCTGGAACTCCTTCCTAGGCTGGAGCTGCAAAGCCTGGGTAGCTTGCTGAACTTGAATCCATAGCCCTCTGGGCAGCCTTTTGGGGGTTTGCCCTGGGTGTGTGTCTGTTCCAGGGTGTAGGCACAGGAGGAGTGACCCACCCGGCGCCTGGCTCCACTCAGCTCTCCTCACCTCCGCGGGGCTCTGCGGGTTATAGGAGTTGCAGTCTGGGCTCGCCGCCCCTTCGTGCTCCAGGGGTGTCAGACTCACTGCGTCTCCAGGGTTCAGGAGGAGGGCGGGGCACAGAAGGCTATCAGGAAGGACTTGGCAGGGAGACCTGAGGGCGGCAAGTGTCTGGGGCGCTCCACACGTCTTCAACTTCCTTCGCCTGCCCTGTCCCCGCTAGGCCCATCCCAAGCCCCACATTCCTCTCCCACGCAGCTGCCACCTTCCACCTTGGATGCCTGCAGTAGCACTCTGTAGGGTCCCTGGGACACCCTCGTCCTCGAGGCCCTCTGTTCCTCTCACAGCCAAGCTCTGTCCCACCTTGACTGGTGTCTTCTGCCCCCCAGCTGACATGTCACTTGTGCCGGAGGCTTCCCAGGGAGCTCCCCCTCCCGCAGGCTCTGCCATTACCCAAGAGTTTCCCTCAGGGAGCGGACGGCAATGTGAACATGTCGTGTTTCCTTGCTAACATGTTTCTTGTGTGAACACCAGGGAGCAAGGGACCTGTGTCTGTCCTCTTCCCCTGTGTCCTCAGGATCTAAACCACTGCTGAGTGGATGAATGGAGCACCTCTGATCAACCAACTGAGCGTGTCCCTGTGCAACCACCGCAGTGTGATTTCGAGCCAGTCATTTACCTCTCTGGGCCTCGCCTTTCTCCACCCCACCCTCACCACCCCGGCTTCAGGGAATTGGGCAAATAATGGCCCCAGAAACCGAGGAGTGATCCAGCTCACCTCCCAGCCTGAGCTGCCTCCCTCCCTCCCATTCACACTCACCCCAGCTTGTGTCCCAAGCTTCCCTCACTCCCAGCCACCCACACAGCACCTCCTCCCAGCCCCACCTGCCAGCCCCTCCCAGGGGCCTCAGGTGGAGGAGCCAGCTCCCAGGACACCTCACTCCTGGGCGCGCGCACCGATGGGGGGCCTGAGGCCCTGGGCCCGCTGCGGGCTACTGATGGTGGTCCACCTGCTGGCTCTAGGGCTCGGGGCTGTGGTGTTCCAGGCCCTGGAGGGGCCTCCAGCACTCCAGCTCCAGGCCAAACTCAGGGCTGAACTGGCCACTTTCCAGGCGGAGTACGGGGCATGTCTGCCAACCGGGGCACTGGAGGAGCTGCTGGGCACCGCCCTGGCAGCCCAGGCCCATGGGGTCTCCAGCTTGGGCAATGGCTCAGAGGCCAGGAACTGGGATCTGCCCTCAGCCCTGCTCTTCACTGCCAGCATCCTCACCACCACGGGTAAGGCTGCCAGGGGCTGGGCAGGAGGGGGCTCCTGATTCCAGCACCCCCTGGGGTCCCTGGGGTGCAGCCCTTCCCCCGGCTCCAAAGAGCCAGACAGAGCCCAGGCCCTATTAGGCCTGACATCAGAGCAGAAGCTCTTCACACCAACACACCCCAACTGGTGCCTCAACTTCAGCTGCCAGGAGGGGTGTGGCCCCCAGCCCCACCCCCTAGGCACCCTTTGAGACCCAGGAGAGGTGCCCAGACCCCATGCGCCTTGAGGCAAAGATGGATTCTTGGACAGAAGCAAATGGAGCAACCCCGAGAGTGCAGATTAGGGGTGCCGAATCAGCAGGGAACGTGGGGGAAGGCTCTAGGGGAGAAAGTCTTGGTGAGATCTTAGCCAGGGCACAGAGATGGGGGCTTAAGGATTCCTGACAGAGAGAACAGCATGTGCAAAGGCCGAAAGAAATAAAGCAATGGGACTCACAGCCCTGGTAACCCACAGCCCGGGTCGCCTGTTTTATTTTTCCTTAATCTGCAAAGTCTCTAAATATATTTTTTAATTAGTCTGTTTTCCAACTTCTTTTGGAGAAATCAGAAACCCTTTGCCATTAAACCAGAATTCCTGCAAGGCACTGTATTGGCTGGAGTGGAACAGGGCCTGCCCTTTTGGACAGAGTGCCCGCTCTACAGCAGACCCCCGGCCCCCACTGCCTTTTGTCTCACATCTGGCTCCTCTAGGCGTTCGAGTTTACAACCTCTGGACCAGCCGGTCCTGTTCGCCCACTCTCCCCACTCTCCCTGGCTTTGCTCAGGCTTCCCTTGCCTTTCCCATGTGTGCTGCCTCTTCTGCAGCTCTTCACATCAAACGTCTTGACATTTTTTCCTGCCTGAGTCCCGCATCAAGTGATGGGGCCTGAGCGGACACCAATTCCAGCACAAGGCCCAGCACACAGGATAACTCAATACACCTTTCGGGAACGAAAGAGCGGGTGATATTCTGCCCAGTGGATGTGGAAGTTTTGGTCCAGGGCGGAGCTGAGGAATCCCAGAAAGCCAGACTCCCTCTGGGGCCGGAGAGAAACTCTCAGAATTGTTCCAGCTACAAGAGGCCTGAGGAAATACTGTCTCTTTGAGTTCTTTCATTTTCCAGAAGGTACAAGAATAGCCCAGAGACGTTAAGGGACTTACTTGCCCAAGACCCACCCCGCCCCCACCCTTGAATGAGGAGCAGAGCTAGACAGAGCATGGGCCTGAACAGGTCTGGCAACTTCAGCCGCTAGAGGGCAGCCTTCCCCTGAGGTTTGTTGGGGGAAGAAGGGACCCCAGCAGGCATTGCACTCAGGGGCTCACTGCCCACTGTCTTGCTCCTGTCCAGGTTATGGCAGCATGGCCCCGCTATCGGCAGGAGGAAAGGCCTTCTGTGTGGTGTATGCAGCCCTGGGGCTGCCAGCTTCCCTAGCACTTGTGGTCACACTGCGCCACTGCCTGCTGCCTCTGCTGGGCCGCCCGGTCGCCTGGGTAGCTGTCCGTTGGCAGCTGGCCCCAGCCAGGGCTGCACTGCTGCGGGCAGCTACGCTGGGTCTGCTAGTGACTGGCACCTTCGTGCTGCTGCCAGCACTGGTGCTGTGGGGCCTGCAGGGCTACAGTGGCCTGCTGGAGGCCATCTACTTCTGCTTCGGCTCGCTCAGCACCATCAGCCTGGGGGACCTGCTGCCTGGCCATGGCCGTCACCTGAACCCAGTGCTTTACCACCTTGGCGAGATGGCACTTCTTGGTGAGTTCAGCTGCCAAAGAATGCACGTGGAGGAGAGGAGGGAAGAGGAGTCTGAACTACAACTACCATAAACCACTGGGGAGGCTGGGCCTCACAGGTGCAGGGAATTGTAGTTGGAAGAAACCAGCCAGCAGAATTATGAGTGGCATCAGGTGCCAGGGTGGGTCACCAGGTAGGAGGTGGGTGGGGAGCATCATCGGCACCCCAAATGCTGCCCTGGCTACCTTTCCTCCCCAGGTTACCTGCTCCTGGGGCTCCTGGCCATGCTGCTGGCAGTGGAGACGTTCTCGGAGCTGCCACAGGTCCGTGCCATAGTGAAGTTCTTTGGGTCCAGTGACCCTTTGTCCACTGAGGACCAAGGTGGCATCCTAGGCCAGGATGAACTGGCTCTAAGCACCCTGCCACCCTCAACCACAGCCCCAGAACAGGTCCTGGCTTGCTGACAGGTGTCAGGTGATGGAGTTAACTCCTTTCAGGGGAAGAAGCCGGAGGAGGAAGCCTCTAGCGATGGGAGGGGAGGGTGTCTGTGAGGACCTCCGAGAATAAAATGTTAACAAAACAGGTCCTGACTAGTGTGGCTCAGTGGATTGCGTGCCAGCCTGTGAACTGTGGGGTTGCCGGTTCAATTCCCAGTCAGGGCACATGCTTGGATCGTGGGCCCAGTTACCTGTTGGGGGTGCAAGAGGCAACTGAATCTCTCACGCAGTGGCGTTTCTTCCCCTCCCCTCCCCTCCCCTCCCTCTAAGAGTACATAAATAAAATAAAAATAGGCAACAACCCCAATTGTGCTTTTGTCTTTTTTTTTTTTAAATAGTTCTTCCCTACAGTTATTAACAACCCAAACCCCCATCAACCTTCCAAGGATGAGGTCCCACTTCTGCTGGCATCTGGGAACCTCAAATCCCGCACAGCCCAGTTAGGGATCGCAGACAACCTTATCGGCTGAAATGCCAACCCCTTCCGTCTATTGAAAACCCCAGCTGTCCTGAGAAAGAGCCGGCTCTGGTGCAGCCTTGTCCAGCTTTATTCCTTACAAGGAACAGGAAGCGAAGGAGAGTGGGCAAGGCAGTTCACACCCATCCCGCTCCCCTGGGGCTGGCCGCCGGCCCGGGGCCCTGGGCCCTGCCTAAGGGAGGGGAGGGGTTCTGCGCTGCGCTGCGCTCCGGGGACTCCCAACCCCGCGAACACGCACACACACACTCACACTCACACTCACACATGGACAAATAAATAAGGCCCGACGGCACGGCCGCCCAGCCTCTCCTGCCCTCTGGGCCACCCTACTCCTCCGGGTAAAGGGACGATGGCGGCCCCTACAGGCCGCGCGCGGCAGCCGCGAGAGCCGGGTTGTCTGGAGCGCACAAAGGGAGCAGCGACAGAAAAGCTGAGCACTCCCGGCGGCGGCGCGGCCTCAGCTCAGCATACAGCGTTCACGCCGGTTCAGCTGCCGGCTCAGCTTGCGACGTCGCTGTTCCAGGCCGCGCTCCAGGCGTTCGTCCTCCTCCAGGGCGCTGGGACGGAACGGGTGCAAGTCAGCGAGCGGCGGGCCAGACCCGGCACTCAGAGGAGCGCGCTCTGGGACCCTCTCCCGCTCTAGCGCGGTCCCGGCCCCACTCACATCCGCTCCTTGTGGTCCAGGTCCCGGACCAGCTCGTCGCGCTGGTTCACCAGTGACACCAGCTCCTCCAGCAGGAGCTGCTCTCGGTGCTGCTGTGCCGCTGTTTTCAGCCATTCTGAGGGCGGAAGAGGCGGAGGGTCAGGCGGCGCCGGTCGCTGCCCTGTCCTCGCGGCCCCAAACCCTCGGGCACCATCTCTCACCTTCGACGGCCAGCATGGCCCGTAGCTCCCGACTCAGCAGCTCAAACCTCCGTTCCAAGTCCTGCTCCTCGATGCTGGGAGACGGAGGTGCCAGGTCAGGGGAAGGGGAGAGGGAAGGGGAGAGGGAAGGAGGGAGGGAGGGCCCTGGGAGCCGAGCGCTCCCTGGCCCCCATCCGCCTCCCCACCAGTTATTTCCTGGAGGGCTGGGCTCGGGGCAGAGCTATATCCTGGAGTCAGTCACCTCTTTTGTTCCAACTGTTCCCCAACTGCTGGATGTTCATATTGTCTCTTCCCACCCCCATATCCTTTTTAAAAAAATAACAACTGGCATGGCTCAGTGGGTTGAGCGCCAGCCTGTGAACCAAAAGGTCCCTGGTTCGATTCCCAGTTATAGTACATGCCTGGGTTGCAGGCCAGGTCCCCAGTAGGGGGCGTGTGTGAGAGGCAACCACACATTGATGTTTCTCTCCCTCTTTCTCCCTCCCTCCTTCCCCTCTGTCTAGAAAGAAATAAATAAAATCTTAAAAAATAAAATAAGTAAAAAATAACAACCCCAGTGGGATTATTTGCATGAAGCAAGTAAAGCAAGTATTAAACTAAAATTATTCTGAAAAATGATCCAAAATAAACCATCTCCACCATGCAGGACTACAAAGCTTTCTGACCCCACACAGGAAGCCAGCTCGGACCTCTCTGGGCCTCAGTTTTCCTAACTGTAAAGGAACAGGTGTAAACGGGGGTCCTCGGCCCAGGTCTGCCTGCACCACATTTTTCTCTCATTAGTAAAACCAGCACCGATTTAAGAGGTACATGCTTTATATAGAAAATTAGATAGGAAAACAATTAAGATGGCTGAGCAATTTGTCAAAAAGATCTTCATAGAAAGAAGAAAGCAGGGAGTCGCTCTAAACAAAGCAGCTAAGCTTCTCTGCTGGGCGGGGCCCTGGGTGAGCAGGAGTGGGGCCTGGGAGGGGAGGGAGGGGTCAGCACTCACAGCAGCTGCAGCTGGTCCTGCCTCCGGATTAGGGCGTTCTTCTTGTTGACCAGCGTGAACCACTCCTGGATCAGCACCTCCTCCTGCAGCCTGTTGGCACCTGAACCGGGGCCTGGACAGTCACCAGGCCTGCCGCCGACCCCGGTGGGGTTGGGCAGGGGCCCCGCTCCCTTATGGCATCCCAGAAACCAGAGTGTGTGCCTCCAGCAAGCTGTTTCCCTGCTCAGGCCCTCAGTGTGCCCGGATGTAAATGGGAACGATGAACCCAGTCTTGCCTCCTCCCAACTCCTCCCAGGGTCAGGAAGGGCTGCAGGACTGGGCAGCCCCAGCAGCATGTGTTTGGGAGCAGACCCTAGATGCCTGGCCCACCTGATTCCATGAGGCTCCTCAGCTGCGTCTCCACCTCAGCTGCCCGCCCATCTATCTGTCTCTGTTCCTGTTCCAGGGCCTGTAGCTCTGCACACACGTACTGACTGGTGTCCTGGAACCGTTGCTGGGGTAAAGAGGGGGAAGAGAGAAAGGGGGTTCAGCCCAGGCCCTGCCTAGGAAGTGCCCACTCAGCTCCTCCCACTTCAGCCCACCTTACCATCCCAGCCTCCTCCCCGGGGCTTGGGGGCGACTCCTCTGATGGGGGAATCCCACCTGCAGAGAGAGAGACCAGGTTAAGATACCTGTAACTGACACCTGCCCCCAGGAGGTCCCCAGTGCAGGACCTATGAGTAGCTTGAGCTGAGCTGGGTCAGCCTCCCCTTCATAGCTACTCACCAGCGGGCTGCTGTGGGGCTGGCGCTGGGGCTGGGACTGGGACTGGGGCTGGGGCTGGGGCTGCGGCTGTGGCTGGGCTGGGGGCAGAGCTGGGGGCAGAGCTCAGGCCTTCCTGCAGAGGAGGAAAGAGACAGTGAGGGCTTGGAGGGGTTCCCCAACAACCCCGCCAGGGGGCCAGCCAGCGCCTCGCACACATAGAGAAGGGCCCTGAATTTCACAGCCCGCCTACCCCAGCTATGCCTCTAGTACTGCAGGCGCAGCGCTGCAAACACCCCCCCCCCCGCCCCCGCTCCCAACCAGGAACAGTGCCTCCTCCAAGGAAGGCCGCAGCCTTGGGCCAATCCACTGGTCCTCACCATCCTCGTTCCTGGGGCCTCACAGGGCTTGGGCGAGAGTCAGGGGTGAAAGGTCGTGAAGGGGCCAGCTAGCGTCTCCCCTTTACCCCTTGCCCCTTCTTCCATAGAGGTCCCTCAGGCCACCTCTGACTCCCATCACCTAATGGGGACATCTTCATTATGGCCAGAGTCCCAAACAGTGACACGGAGCTGGCCCAACGTGGCTGTCCTGAGCCAGCACCTCTACCTATTGACCAAAAGGGGGCGCTCTCCTGTTACCAATTCCTATGCCTAGAGCCTTTCCCACCTCACCTATCACTCAGAACAAGAGAGGTTGGCTGAAACTACCAATTTTAGCGTGGAATGGAGGGGCTGGCCCCTGATATGCCCTGCCCCTGGTGACTTCCTGGGAAGATCAGACCTGGGGGGGGCCCCACTTTCAGCTCAGCTGATAGCCAAGCCCCATCAGTGGCTCCTGCTCCGGCCACCTTTCTAGGCCACGGAGCAGGGAAAAGTGGTGGAAATACCCCACTCGGCACCCCTCTGAGAGGCAGCCCTGGACACCCCTTGCTCAGGTGCCACCCTCTCCAGCCCGGGTCAGCGCTGGCCTCCGAAGCAGCCACTACCCTGCCCTGCCTGCTGACCCAGCCCTCAAGCCACAACTGAGGGGTCTTCCTAAAACCTCCACCACACCCACCTCAGCCCCCAGCCTTGCTGCCAAGGCCTATTGGCAGCTCCGGTCTCAACTCCCACTACCCTGAACCCCACCCAGATACCTCCCTCTGGCTGCAGTCATGGGCTTTCGCTTCCCCAAATAGCTTCCTCAGCTCGGAGTCTGCCATATACCAACTTGACCTTCATGACTTGGCTCATCTCCCGAGGCCCCTTGGGGCTCCCATGTGGCTTTCTGCCTCCCTCCCTGCACTTCATGCCTCCTGAGGCGCCCCCTGAGCCCCAGGCTGGGCAGGTGCTCCCTCCACGGCCTTCTGGGCCCCCCCCATCACAGCCCTGATGCCACCCCTCACCCCGTCGTGGCTGTTGGTTACCCATGTCTCCCTCACTAGAGGTTAACCCCTGCAGACAGGGTGGGACCCAGAGAATATACTCAGGGTACAGTGACTAACATAGTAACACGTTACATCAATAACAAAACATTTAATATTAACATTATTCAATAATAGCTGACATTGATTAAGCATTCATGTTGGGCATTGTACCTATATGGGCCCATTTAATCCTCCCAACACCCTGGGAGGCAGGGACGAATACTATCCCCACTTTACAGATGAGGAAATGGAGGGTCAGAGATGAGGCTCATGCAGGGCCGAGGGCCATCTAGGCCAAAGTTTGTTTCCAAGATTGGGCACCGATTTGCTCTTTGCCTCTGGGCTGAACACAGCCCCTGGGCCTCCCTCTGTGCTCTTGAAGGTCAGGCGGGAAGCCCAGCCCTGTGTAACCTGGCACTGCAGGGCTCCAGCAAGGGGGGGACACCACTCCCTTTTTAATGAGCACCCACAAGTGGTACCTCCAGGCTACTTTGCAAAGCACTTTCCTGCCTTGGCCTCTTATCTTCAGAAAGTGGCCCCAAGAGGGTAAGCGGGTCACCCAGCCAGTCCATAGCGCTGAGCCCAGCAGAAAGCACTATTTAAGAGTTCAGGCTCAGAGCCTGCCTTCACATCTTTATCAACTCCCTTTGCGTCTTTGTTCATCTCCCTGAGCCTTGCTGTTCTCATCTGCAAAACGGGAGAGTCATTCGTTCCTGGAAGGGGCACTGCGGTGAGTCAGCGAGGGGCTGTGGGGGCAGGCCAGGCACAGAGCAAGAGCTCAGCCACAGGCAGGCTGAGCCAGGGCGGCGGAGAAACCCCAGCCTCAGCAGTGCCTGAGCTCGCTTGCGCCAGCCCTGATGGGAATTCTGATACTTCCTCCTGTCTGACCCAAATTCCCCTTTTACACCCTTCTGTAAGGCCCCTCCTCCAGGAAGCCTTGCGGAATTGCACCAGAGAAGTACGGCCCTCCTCAGGGCTTTGCTTCAGCCCCACCCCAGCCTCAAGGTGCCTGACTTCATCCCACTCCAGGACTTTGGGAGTGTCCGAGGGTGAGGCCTGGCCTGACATCCTTCCATAGCACGCGTGGGGCATGGGGGGATGGGAGTGGCCACTGAGAAGCCCCCTCCAGTCCCACTGGTCAAATAACTCCTGTGGGTGGGACAACAGCTGGAGGGGGTCCTGGCTTAGATGGACCAGACGCTGGAACTTGGGTCCAGAAGCCTCCCCTTTAAAATTTAAAGAGCCATCGACACATTAACAAGGCTGTGTCCAGAGGCCAACAGACAGGCCAGGGTGGCTGTGTCCCTCTGACTCCTGTCTCTCACAAGTCCTACAGGTGCCGTGGGGCTCCTCTCTGTCTCCCATCACAGGCTCAATGCTGTCTGTCCCTCTGACCCTGCGCTCAAGGCCCCTACTCCCCAGGCTGGCTACGCCGCCGCCCGCGGACCCGCGGACCCTGGCAGCTCCCTTCCTGAGACCTGGGATGCCCTGCTGCCAGCGTCTCCTGTGCAGGTCCGCCCACTCTAGAACCGCCCCTCCCGTTCTTACCCTGGGGAAACCTGGCCGTTTCATCGGCCTGGCTCAAATGGCTGCTTCTTCCAGAAAGCCTTTCCCAGTTTATTCCCTCCTTTCCTTAGCTCTGGAGCCGCCCCTGGGCAGCTGAAGGCTTGGAGCAGCCTGACAGCTGCGCCTGCGATCGCAGGCAGGGTCCTGTCCATGGGCGGACCCCTGCCGGAAAGCCCGTGGCCTGGACCTCAGGGGCTCTGAGTCCTTGCGCAAACCCCTGCCCTCTCTGGGACCATCTCCCCTTTAAGATTTGCAGTGACCACATGGCACTCTAGCAGACTTTGATCTGAGACCCATAGGGCATGGGAGGATGTGGATGCCCAGCAGGGTCTCCGGTCTCGACCTCCCATTATCACAGAGAAAAGGAAACTGGTCTCCAGCATCTGGAATTAAAGACCCAAGCCAGAGGATCTTGGGGTTGGGAGGCGCTGACCGGCCCCTTTGGGTATAGAAACCTTGCCCCCAACTTACAGGGCATGGATAGCTGCTGGGTGACCCCTGGCCCCCTGCAGGGGAAGAAAAGCCCCAGCCCACTTTACAGCCCATACAGAGTGCTGTGCTGAGTGCTGACAGCCTGGAGCCTTCTGGGAATTTCCTACTATTCCACGAACTTCAAAACCACCAGCATATACCCAAGGCCGGCAGCAATGGCCAGGACCCAGCCCCGCAGCCGCTCCGGGCCTGGCGGGCCTTGCTTGACTCCTCCCCGGGTACCACAGGCCCTCTGATCAGAAATCACCTCCCCGAGCCCAGCTGAGCCCCCACGCCACGCCTTGGGGGCCCTCAGGATTCATCCCTTTGCTCACCAGGGCCCCCTTTCCGCGGAGAGGCACTCACCCCAGCCGCAGCTCCCGTGGTTCCCACTGCTCCTCCCGATTCCGGGTCGTCAGTCGAGAAGGAATTGCTGTTCCTCAGCCGGGAGCGCCTCTTCTTTAGCAGGTCCGCATCGCGCACGTGGGAGAAAGAGCCATGTGCGCGGGGCGGGGGCACCGGCCCCGCCTCCCCGTTCACGGACAGCCGCCGCAGCCGCGTGCTGCTCCCTGCGCCCGGCGCCCCCGCCCCATTCACCAGACCCTCCGCCGGGAGCACCGATGCTCGGGCTCCGGAGCTGTCGGCCGGGGTCTCCGCAGAGCGCGCCTCCTGGGTGGCCTCGGCCCCGCGGTCCTTAGAAGCCACCTCGGGGGCTGTCCCTTCCATGGGGCTCGTGGCTTCCTTGGTTTCCTTGGTCTCCTCCGGCGCCTCGGCCCGGTGCTCACGCAGCCGCTGTGCAAGGCCACTGGCGTCCAGGTCCTTGGACGAGCTGGACTGGGTGCTGGATTGGGTGCTGGCCACGCGATACGTGCCGGCGCCGCCGCCACCCTCCAGCTGCACCAGCTGCAGCTCCTGCCCGGTGCAGAAGGCGCGGATCTGGCACAGGTACGTCATGACGATGAGCTTGTCGGGCACCGACAGCAGCACCATGTCTGCGGGCTCCAACAGCCGCGACACGCCCAGGGCTGCGAAGCCATCGAAGGCCTAGGAACGGTGTGCATGGGGTCAGCAGTGGCAGGTGTTACCCCGCTGTTACCCAGAGACACAGTGGACCCGCCCTGGACTGACGGATGGACGAGGGCCCCCGACGACCTGGCCGCCAGGGTTTGCCTAGCAACGCCTTCATCCTCCTATTGGAGGAAATGTAGCAACAGGGCCGCGCCTGTTACCCAGCAACTGCACAGCAAAAGAGTGGTTTTTAGTGGAAATATGCTTAAGAAAAAAAAAAGCACCAAAAACTAAACTAAGGAAAACAATTAAAGACCGCAAGTATAAAAGGTGGCAGAACTTCAAAAGCCACAGCTGGAGCCCACAGCCCAGACTCCTCCCCTACAGACAGAGGGACCCCAAACCTTGGACCTAGTCCTGGCTCTAGACCCTCTTTCCCTCCAAGCATTGCTCCCTCCCCATCTCACCTGCTTGTTGTTCTGTTTGATGTTGAGCGGGTCAAGGGAGGCATAGTCTCTGTGGAGAGAGCTCTGGTCAGAGGCCGGGTTCACAGGGCCCTCCTGGCGGGCTCCCCAATTCATCCCCACCCTCTCTCGCAGCTCACATCTTGTCTGGATAGAAGCGGTGCAGGATGGCACAGAAGGCCAAACCGTTGCGCCAGGATGTAGTGAAGTTGGTGATTCGGACACCACGATAGCCAGCGGTGACTTCCTTGCACCACTCCAGTAGGGACTGGCTCGAGCTGACCAGAGCAGGCTGTGCCTGGGGACGCAGGGACGACGTTAGAAATGTGCACATGGGCCCTCTGCCCCTTGGGAATAAAACAACCCCAGCTCTACGTTTGTAGGAGTCACCAGAGACCGCCAGCCAGAGCCCTGGAGCCAGGCAAAAGAGTTTTCAGCTCTTGGGTCATCTATCAAAGTCAGCTACAAGATCAGCGGCCCCCAGGCAAGGTCAGAGGACACGGGCAGCCATGCCTCAGGGTCAGCTCAGAAAATCAGCTTAGGGATGTCCAGCTCCATGCAGCCCAGGGAAGACAGGGTCGGGGAGCCAGGACACCCTGAGGAAGGGGTGAGGGGGCTCCTTGCAGCTGAGCCCCTGTCCCACCCCACCCCAGCCGGCCAGGAGGGCCCATGCAGAACCGCCGTTAGCTCAGCCCCAGGTTAGTGGGAGACGGAAGACTGGGCCCTCGGCGGCCCCCAATCCCTACCTGGCTGCCCGGCAGCCTCCTGTCCTCTTCAGGCTCCTCTGGGGGAGAGGCCCCTGAGGGCCCAGGCACCCCAGCCCCTGCCCCAGCGGCCACCTGTGCCTCGGTCAGGCTGGCCTCAGCTGCTTTCCCCTTCTTGGTTCCCAAGACCCCGGCTTCTGCTTCCTGGGCCTCGAAAATACCAGATTGGTTCTCTGGAAGACCTAAAACCTCCATCTTGGCTTCGTGGGCTCCCCAAACCCCAGCCTTGGCCTCTGAAATCCCCAGAGCCTCAGTTTCTACCTCCTGGACCCGCAAAACTGAAGTCTCTGCCTCTGCTCCCCAGGACCCTGAAACTCCATGCTTAGTAACTGGGGCCTTTAAAGCCTCATGTGTGAGGCTCCCCCAGAGCCCCGTCTCTGCCTCCAGGACCCCCGGGGTCTTAGCCTCTTCAGCCTCCAAAACTGCAGTTTCTGTCTGTTGAGTCCCCAGCCCCTCAACCTCTGCCACTCTAACCTCTGGCCCTGAGACTCCTGAATGCCTCACCTCTGTGTCCCGGGCCCCTGCTATCTCAGCCTGCATCCCTGTGACCCCTGAACCCCCAGCTGTTTTCTCCTGGGTCTGCAATATCTTAGCTTCCAATATCTCAGCTTTTGCAGCTTCAGTCTCTATTCCTGGGACCCTTGAATCTCCTGCCTCTGTTTCTTGGACCCTTGCTGTCTCAGATTCTATGTCTGAGACTCTTGAACCCTCAGCTGTTTTTTCCTGGGTCCCCAATATCTCGGCTTCTGCTGTCTCAGACTCAAACCCTGGAACCTCAGAATCCCCTAACTCTGTTTCCTGGGTCCCTGATATCTCAGACTTTATTTCTGAGACCCGTGAACCCCCCACCTCTGTCTCCTGGGCCCCCAATATTATAGGTTCTGCTATCTCAGCCTCTATATTCAGTACCCCCGAGTCCCCTGTTATCTCCTGGGTCCTCGGTGTCTCAGCCTCTGCCATCTGAGTCTCTGTCTCCAGAGCTCCTGAAGCCCCGGCCTCTGTCTTCTGGGTCTCCAGTTCCTCAGACCCTGCCATCCCAGCAGCTTCTGATTCCAGGAGCCCTGATCTCGCTGCCTCTGTCTCATGGGCCTCAAATATTTCAGCCTCTGCTGTCCCAGTCTCTGTCTGTGGGAACCCTGACCCCTCTGCTCTTGTCTCCTGGGTCCCCCACACTTCTGACCCTGCCACTCCCATCTCTGCTCCCAGGACCCTCAAGTCCCCAGTTGCTTCCTCCCAGGCCCCCACATCCCTAGACATTGCCCCCTGGTCAGCTGCGGGTGGGGCTTCCTGGCACCTGCTCGCCTGGGGCCTGGCGCTTGCTGCTCCAACAGAGGGGCCCTGCTCCAGGCCTGGCCCCCGAACACCAGAGGCCCCATCACTCACCTCCGCACCCTCTCTCTCCTGGCCTGCAGCGGCCCTGGCCCCCTGGGAGTTGCTGAAATGCCCAGAATGCCCTGCAGGCTCTGCCGGGAGTGAGCACTGCATAGCAAGGGCCTCATCCCCGGGCCTGACCCCTGTCCTCCCCTGAGAGCCCCTCGGAGGAGCCTCAGGAGTCCCCTGGAATCTTGCCTCAGACATTACCCCTGTAGCCTCTGGTCCCTTAGTGTCCCCACGTCTCACCTTTGACCTCTGCTCAGCATCCACTTGAGTAACTTCTGAACTTTCTTCAGTCTCCCCAGCTCTGACCTCTGATTTCTTAGTGTTCACCTCTCTGACTCCTGACGCCTTAGTGTCCGCCCCACCGGCCTCTGTCCTGTTCCCAATGGCACCTTCCTCAACCTTGGCTTTCTGCCCCCTTAAAGAGTTTCTGTAGCCTCCATCCTCAATGCCTGGGCTGGGCCTGGCTCCCTGGTCCTCTGTTCCTTCCTGAGGGTTTGCCTGCACCTGGGTCTCCCCGGCAGAACCCACTCCTGCTGGGGGAGCCCCTGAGGCTTTGGGGGCCTCATCCTTCCCTTGGGGGACTGAGGGCCAGGGGGCATCAGAGCCTTTCCGGAGCCGAGGGGCTGGGACGGGGGCCAAATCCTGGCCTGGGTGTCTTGAAGACCTGAGGAGAGAGCAGGAGGAGGTGTTAGGAGAGTCACTGGCCCCCACTCTCAGCCCCCACCCCCGCTCTTCACGGTGCTGGGGCCCTGGAAAGGCAGGCTGGTAGGGGAGTGCCCCGTCTCATCGGTGGGCGGGGCGCGGGCTGTGGCTGTTTCCAAAGCTCACCTCGTCTCTGGCGGGATTTCGGGGGGCCTTGGGGCTTCAGGCCCCACCTGGCCCCCGGCTACAGTAGCTGGTTCTGACCCCTGGCCCCGGGAGGCCCTGGCTGGGGGCGCAGGGGCACTCACAGGGGCCGGTCTGGCATCCTCAGCACTGGCAGGGCTGGCAGCTGGGCAAGAAGGAGGGGTGGGCACTGAGGCCTGGGCCCTGGGCCCGGAGGTCCAGTCCCACCCAGCCCCAGCCTGGGCCTCACCTGCCTGCTGGGGCCGAGCTACTCGGCCCTCGTCCTCCTCCTCACGGAGTGTCTTCAGCTCCCGAGGGGGATCTGGGGAAGGGTGTAGGGGGCACATAGTCAGCCCAGGGCAGAGCTGTGCAGGCGTGACCCCCTCCCTTCAACTAGAGCGCCGGGCCTACCTGGGAACCGCCCTGGCCTCAGGGCACCGCCCCGGCCTGCGAGAAGAGACAGGCCCACGAATGCCGAGAAAAGGAGAGAGAGAAAACCAGAAGGACAGACAGAGTGACAGCCTTAAGAAGCTGAAGGGAGGGAAGAGGAAACTGGTGACAGAGCACGAGCTGGGTGGTGAGGCGGTGAGGCCGGACTGTACCGCGGCCCCTCTGTGCACTCTTGCGCTACCGTCTAGGGCAGACAGAAAGCTGGGGAGCCCCGCTCTGGGGTGAGGGGCAGGCCAGGGGCCCGAGGAGGCACTGGGAATGTGTCCCGCAGGGCTCGGCTGAGGACACAGGCCACCGCAGTACCAGGGGCCCAGTTCGCACAACTAGGGCTGCGTAGCAGGTGGGGGCTACCAGGGCAACAGGGAGCTCCTGTCACTGGGCGTGCACAAGCTGGCCCTGCCCCCAGCACGGTAAGTGGCTTACATAGCGGCCCCCACCTCCCTAGGTCTTAGGGGTCTCAGTCCATGGCAGGCTGTGAGCCCACCTGGCTGGGGGGCACGAGCCCGTGCCTCGGGGGCCCCTGGACCATTAGCCTCCTCCTCGTCACTCTCAGCAAAGTCGTCCAAGTTGCCCACGTCACTAGGCTTCACGCTCATAAGGCTCGCAAGACTCTGCATGTCATCGTCCCTGGTGGGGGGGGGGTCAGACGTCAAGGGTGAGGGCTGGGGTCAAAGGCTGCAGACTGGGGCCAAGGAGGGCAGACAGGCACTTACGTGGCACGGCCCTCGCGCAGCAGCACTCCCGAGAGGGTGAGGCTCAGCTCCGCATGCACCACCTTCACCGACTTGGCCTTCATCCGTAGCCGCAGCGGAACTTGGGCAGGCACCGGCCCTGCGTGGCGGGCCAGGTCCACCTCGGCCGAGGCCAGCACCTTCCGCTGCCCCTTGGACTCCTGTGGGTTGGGGGGGGGCGGCGAGAGGCAGCGAGAATGGGCACCAGTGCTGTCCCAGAGTCTCCGAGACCCCAGACCTCAAACCGCTCCGGCCACTCACATTCTCAATAACAAACGTCCACTCTTTGGCTTCATACTGGTCCACGTGGGGGTCCTGGGAAAAGGGGGCGCTGGTGAGTACAGGGGCTGCTGGGGCAGGGGCGGCGCCGGGGCCAGAGCCTGTGCTGGCTCAGGAGGTGTTCGGTTGGGGCCTTCACACAGGCCAGTCCACCCTGCCCGGGGTGCTCCCCAGCTTCCCCGGATCCCAGCTGCCTCTCCTACTGCGCGTGGCAGGTAAACACGACCTCCTCTGAGACCTCCGGGCCACTCACGCTGAGTAGACCTGATGTGATTCTAGGTCTCACGGCTCGGTTCTTTCCTCTTTGGAGCGACAGCCCCCCAGGGGGCCGCTGTGGGTTCCCAGGGCTGTAGTTGCCAGCCCAGCCCCTTCCGTGTGGAGGGCTGGAGACTCACCCTGTACAGGGTCACGGAGATGTCCACATTCTCAGGCACCATCCACACCACGGTGCCCCGGTACGGGTTCTGGATGCCCGGCTGCCAGCTGTGGGCCTACAGCGAGCAGTCTGAGTCCTCCTTCCATTCTTAATTCTCCCCCTCCCCCTTTGCCCTGGTCTCCAACCTTGCCTGCATCTTTCCATTCCTTGCATTCTGATCTGAACATGATTCCACAACCCTATTAGCCCTCACCCACTGACCCACCCCACCCCCGGCCCCTCCCTAGTTAACATCTCCCTGACCTTGGAGCAGACGCGTCGGTTCCGCCGGGTCCACACCACCACCAACTTATCCGGTTGCCTGGGTGCGGTGGGGGAGGAGAGGGGACTACTCAGTCAGGCTGCCCAGCCTCTCCACGTCCAGGGTCTTCCCCCTGCCCAAAACGCCCTCCCCCAGGAGAGGTATGGAACGGTCCCTTATCTGGGGCCCCAGGGAGCAGGGTGGGGCCGCTGAGGCGGGGTGGGGCCGAGAGCAGAAGGGCAAAGGCCCAATGTGGGTCAGCAGGGATTATGAAGAAAGACAGGGAGAAAGAGACATACCAGAAGACAGGCACACAGAGACAGAGTGATACAGAGAAACACAGCAAGGACCCTGCAAGAGACACAGACCAGGGTAAAAGAAGTCCATTCACTCACAACTATATGTGGAGCGCATCCTATACACCCAGTCTAGTTTAAGGCTAGAGCAGAGCAAAGCAGAAGCAAGACCCTTCTGGGGCTGAGGACAACGAAGGTGAGGAAAGAGTGCCGATCCAGAAGAAAAAGAAACTAACACACGGACTTCAGGGAGATGGGAGAGAGCCGCTAGGGTCTCCCTGAGGTTGGGGGCGGGAGCAGAGGCAAGAGTTAGAAGGGGCGGGCTGTGTGAGGGTCTGGAGCGGGTCTCCAGGTAGGGGGAATGGTAAGTGCGCAGTCCAAGTCTGGGCGGGGTGCTGGGTTCAGAGTGGGGGCCGAGGGTGGGAGGCGGTCAGAGACAGACACCCTCCGGGGGCCTTCCAAGCCCAGTCCTTTGCTGGGCCCAGGGGCCCGGAGAGTCAGCCATGCTTCCCACCTCTCAAACCCAGAGCCCTGGGCTAGCTCTGCAGGGACACTGACTCCCGTGAGGGGCATCAGGAAGACTCCCAGGTTATACCTAAGCTTCACAGCATGTGCTGGGGCAGGCTCAGAAGAGAGGCAGAGATGCGAGGAGACACAAATCAAGGGGAGTCGCCTGTGCAGGGCCCAGTCCCAGACACAGAGCTGACACGTGGCTAGGCCTTGGAGGGAGAGGGTCCCTTTGGGTTAGAGGGTCCGACTGCTGCCCCGGAGTGGGAATGGTTGTGGGCAGCCCAAGAGCCCTCCTTGCTTGTGCCCAGTCCCATGCCAGGACACTTGGGTTCACCCAATTCACTGCCCGTCTGGAGTCTGAGCCGAGATAAATGGCTCTCCTGTCAACCCTTGAGGATGCTGAGACTCGGAGAGACTGGGGGCCAGGCAAGGTCACAAAGCTGACCCTAAAGGACTCTGGCCTGGAGCCAGGCTCTTTCCCCAGCCCCAAACGGCAGGCAGGCGATGTCTGAGCAAAGGCATCCATGGGGCCTACCCAGAAAGGGGAAGTGGCCAAGGGGTGCCTAGAGGGGCGGGGCCTGGCCGAAGAGCCTGACTCAGGCTGGGCACACCCTCCTTGGGAAGCTCTAACCTGGGCAGGGGCAGCTTTCTCACCTGGGCTCCAGGCTTAGAAGCCCAGGAGGCCCTGACTGTCTCCTGTGACTCACATGCGTTGACAATGCCCACACCCCCTGGTCTGTTCTCTGGGACTGTGTCCAGCATCCACTGACCTTACCCAGGGTGCTGGGATAGAAGGTAGAAGAAGCCAGAGGCCAGAGTTCAAGTACCAGCCCTGTGCTGTTACTTCGGCCACCTCCTGTCCTCTCTGGGCCTCAGCTATAGGACTGAACGGCCCGCTGGCTGACCCAGTCAAGACCAGGAACATGGCAGCTACCCAAGGGACCCAGGCCTCCTTTCACTCCCCTCCCATTGGACCCCAAGGTCTCTCCTGCCCCAGCAGCCCTTTCTCTTGGGAGCCTAAATTTAGCCCCGCCTGGCGGTTAAGATCCCCACAGCTGTGCCCTAATCCAGCCAAGGGAAGCCGACACCAGTGAGCACATATATTTAGGGTGTGACGCACGGGCCGAGGCAGCTGCGGTGGGGACATGTGAATGAGATGCCCCTGGGCCCTTTGGCAGCCCAGGCCAGGTCTGCACCCCTCACATGTCTCCCCCTACCCCACCTTGCCCTCTCTTCCCGGACCCACCACCTCCTAGGCCCTCAGGTCCCTTTAAGACACTCCTATCTCCCTCCTCATCCCTCCCAGTGCTCAGTTTCCCCTTTTAAGGACATGGTGGAGATGAATCCAGCCTCCGCTAGTCCAGTCTGCCTGACGGAGGGGGGTGTCCTCTGGCTCAACAAATGGGCGGGGGAGGGGGGAGGGCAGCATCCTTGTTCTGAGCTAGACTAAGGTCCTTGGAGGTTTCTGCCCCAGCCTGGCCGCTGGCACACGTCAAACCTTTCTCCCTTTCCTCATGACGCCCTGAATCATCCCTCTGGCCCAAAACATGAGGCTTCCCTCCCCCTCGACCCTGAGCGCAGCTGAGGGAAGTGTGGGCATCGACAGATTCTCAGGCCCGGAAGTCCTAACCTCACTCCCCCAAAGCTTCCACACCTCCAACTCCAGGGGTTTTCACAAGCTGCAAGGGACCTTTTGAGTCTCTGTGCCTGGGACATCAGGGCCCAAGCTGGCACAGGGGCCACTTTAGCTCTTGGGCTGGAGACAGGGTTCTCTTAGGCTCCAAAGGCCGGATGGGGTCTCAGCCATTCCGGGGTCCCCGAGGCCTCCTTCCACTCACCATTTCTTGGTGCACTCCACCACCAGCTCGTGGTAACAAGCCACAAACTGGAACTTGGCAGCCCGCTTGCCCACACGCTGCAGGCGCTTCCACACGGAGGTCATGGCCCCTGCCGCCCCGCTGCCCCGCCGCCGCTCTTCAGACCTGGGTCTCCCGCTGGCCCATGACCGCTGGCCCCGCCCAAGTCCCCATGGCCTCCCAGGCTCCCAGCCGTGCTGCCCGCCCCGTCTGTGCGACGGTGTCCCAGGCTCGGACCCGGGGCCGCTGTCCCCGCTGCCGCCTTTGGGGCCTGCCTGATGGTCTGGCTGAGTCGTCGGGGTCGTCTGGGGTGTGTCGGGTCGCTGTGGCACTGAGCAGGGAGCGCGCCGTTTCCTGGAGCCGCACCCCCGTCGGAAGGCGGGCGGGCGGGCACTGGGGCGGAGCGGCCGGGCTTCCGGGGCCTTTGCGACTGTGAGGTGGGGGGGTAGGGGGCGGGACGCCAGGACCACAGCGCCCGCCCGCTCCTTGCGCGCCCTGTGCCGGGGAGAGGGCAACCAGCAACTTGGTGGAGCCCTCGCTAGCGAAACCGGGTCCGCCTCCCTTCCTGCCCTCAGCCCTGCCGGGTGCGCACTGGTGGCACCGTTTCACAAGCTGGGAAACAGAGACTCAGAAAAGGGAAGACTTGCTGAGGGTCACAGTGCGAGTCTGAGCCAGAGCCACGGGTTTGCCACGCACTTCTTACCCAAAGCAGGAGGGAACAGAGTCAAGTACCAACCTGGGTGACTCTACTTGCGGACAGCACCCTATTCTCTATCCTCAAAGCCTGACTCCTCAGCTTTCAAGTGGGAAAACACTCCCAACATCCAACAAGCAGCCGGAGGTTCAAATCCTCACGTCCAGCAAGTGTGTGACCTTGGGCAAAGCACTACCACTCTGAGTCTCAGTTTCTACCTCCGTTAAATGGGGATAATTACAGTTCTGCCTTTTACAGAGTAATCGAGAGGATGAAACCTTGGAAGTTTGTATTCATACTTAGAAACCTTACATTTAGTATGGAGCCTGGCTGATTTTGCGAGGTTTCATTAAGTAGAATCTGTTATCACAACGTGTGTGTGTGTGTGTGTGTGTGTGTGTGTGTGTGACTCTCCCTTCCTTGGGAAGCACGCCTTGGGCGTTAGCAGCTCTGTTCACACCTAGATTAGAGCCCTATCACCTACCAGCCCACCCTGCATAGTAATGAGCTGTAATGAGCTGCAGGAGTCAAGCCAAGTTTGTGAACAGTCCTGGGGCACCACATCAGCCAGTTCCCCCTCCGCCAGCCCAGAGGTTTGCAATGTTTGCGAATGGACAGAAGCCTGGGGCTTGCTAAATGCTCGGCTTAAGCAGGAGGTCTCATCTGCCCGGAGTACCAGCTGGTCCACAGGAGGCAAGTAACTGTGCAGCAGGGCATGGGTATGGGCACCCCAGAAGCATAAGTGTGCAATTTCGAGGTCCTCTCCTCTTGGCCTCAGAAGTTGTGGGGGTGTTTTTGTGCGGGCAGAGAGGAATGAGCTCTGACCATCCCCAAAGGTGCAGGCTTCCCCCGCAGGGCCTGACATCTGGGTTTGGCTCCCAGTCGCAGCAGCGAGATCCTCCCTTTCTTCTGTTAAGAGAAAGCCTTTCACTTTCAAGGTCCCAAGTGCTGTGGGACCAGGCTAGGCAGTCTGTAGGAGACTGAAGAATGGTGGCATCTGGAACCCCCATCACCCCTGACCGCGCATCTTCTGTACCAAAACCTGGGGCCCTGCCCCCATCTCTCCTCCGGGGCTTGCCTGACCTCTGGGAGGGGGGACCGCCTTCACACCCTTCGGCCTCTGCAGCCTTTTCCTCCCCCCCATAGGGCACTCACTAGCTCCCAGGCCCTTCCTGAAGGCGCCTTCCCCTCTCCCGCCAAGGGGCCTCTAGGCCCGTTAGTTCGGGCCCACCCATTTCCTGTGTTGCCCCAACTCCTCCCCTACTGGAAAGTTTCTCTCAAGATGGGCGGCTCCTTCTCCTTTCTTCCCAGCTAGCCAGGAAGGCCCAAAGCGAGTAGAGAAGAAGGTTGGGCTACGGCCTCCGGCCAGAGAGGGGAAGTGACTCGCCCACAGACATACAACCACTGGACCCAGTAGGGCCAGCTTGGAACGCTCCGCAACCCAGCCGGGAAACGGCAGATTCGCGTCCCGCCACCAGGCCTTTTTTTCCTCAGGGTCCTGGCGCCACCCGCTGGCGGAGCGCAGCTCTGCACTTGCCAGAAACACCGCTACGTGCCTGCGCCAGAGCCAAGCAGTGAGAACACTGGAACGCTGAGGCTGTTTATTTATCTATATGCCCAGGGGGCTGGCCCCTAAACTTAAATATCCAGCAGGGAGCCTAGGCCCTCCCGATTGTGGGTGGGTGCAAGAATGGGTCCTGGAGCCCTTGTCTAGGGGAGTGGAACCCAGGGACCAGAGGTGGGATGCTCCTGAGCCAGCAGCTGCCAAGAGCAGCAGCAGGTGACAAGGAGATGGCATCCCAGAGATGCCAAGGGGGTTGTAAGATGCTTGGGGCCCACTGCCAGCCTAAAGGTTAGCCAAGCTGGGTGCACACATGTGGAAGTGGAGGTCCAGTGCCATGGGCAGAGGCTGTAGCCCAGGTGCCTGCCCCAGAGCCAGCTAACCCAAGACAGGAGAGAGGGGGTTGGCAGCTGTGCCTCTGAGTGGCCCAGGCCTTGCCCTCCTGTAGGTGAGGCGGTGTGGGGGAAAGCAGGCACTATAGTCTGAGCACTTGCTGAGGGGTGAGTTTCGGAGGCTTTCGCATGGGTGCACACCTCCCACCCCACCCCCAGTTCTTCAGAGGTTGATATGGAAGGCGTCTTGCAGCCACTGGTCACGAGCATTGTGTGTCTGGGGCACAGTGAGGGGTGGTGGGTCCGGGGGCAGGCTGGCATCAGGAGGTTCCTCGTCATCAGATAGGCCAGCATCGGGTGGGTAGGAGCTGTCTGAATGCAAGGAGGATGACAGGTCCTGGCACAGGCTCAAATCTTGGCACAGGTGCTTGTAGTCCTGGATTGACTCGTACAGGCCCCACAGCTGGCACAGCAGGGACATGTCCAGCTGCCGCAACCCCACCTGCAAAAGACTGAAAGTGGGCTGGGGTTGGGGACCAGGCCACCCTCAGCCCAAACCACAGCGCTAGCCAATCTTTCCACACTTTCTAAGTACAAGTTTTTGTGGACATAGACACCTGCAAGCTATGGCTCTTTACACAAGTCACTGACCCTCATCTGTAAAAGGGGGTAACAGTCATCTAGCAGGATGGAATGAAATGTGTAAAGCATTTTAAAATTCATGGTAACTACTGCCAGAAACGGTAGATGTAATTACTGTTACTATATCCTCTGACCACCGAACTGGCTTCTGCGTGTCCTGAGACCCAGGCCGCGCTTTCCTGGTTCCGTGCTTCTGCGCTCTGCCCCACCTCGGGGCTCCCATGCTCGGCAGCAGCACCCCGCGCCCCCCAACCCCCTGGCCCGGGCCCAGCTACTCACCATCTCCTTGCGCAGCGCCGCTAATGCCGAGTCGAGGTTGACAGGGCGACGCGGTCCGGGGGGACCGGCGGCAGGTCCGGCGTTGGCGGCGCCTGTGGCACCACGGGGCCCTTCAGGGACGCGGGCCGCACGGCTCAGCTCATCGTGGATGCGGCTGCGCTGGCTGTAGACGCGCTCTAGCTCCCGCCACGAGCCCCCACTCGCGTTGAGGAGACCGCTGAGGCCGCGCGGCAGCGGCGGGAGTCCGGCAAGGGCGCAGCCCGCGCCGCCCGGCGCCTCGGCCGAGGGCAGTCCATTCATGGCCGGGCCGGCGCGGAGGACGATGCCGCCTCTGACCCTCCAACGCTCTGGCTGGGATGCCGCCTGCAGGCCCCGCACTCCTGGGGCCCCACCAGCCGAGCCCAGCTGCCGCCAGCAGGCCGGGCTTTGTTCCTTCCCCGCCGCCTCCGACTCCGCCCCTGACCCACCCCCCGTATGGGCGGGGCCTCTCTTAAAAGGGCAACGGCTGTGGGCCCAAGTCGCCCCAACGCGGCGATAGCTGAGTAAAGGGAATGGGTCACAGAAGGGAGACAGAGAGGGAAGAGACCACAAGCGGTGGGCACGGTTCCTTCACAGCTCTTTACGCTCCTCCTCAACACTTTTGTCCAATTATAACTCCCACGGAAAAGGATCTAAAATTGGGGATCAGGAGACTGAGGTAAATCCACACTGGGTCCCTACCTTGCAACCTGATGCCCTGTGAGTGTGTGAGTGTCTGAGTGCCTGGGCTGGGCATGAGGTGGGAAAGGATGATGGTCCCAGGATGCTTCAGGAAAGGAGACGCTGCCAAAGGGATTGGAGTCCCCATCTCACTCAAGGGTGGGGACTGAGCACTGGGTGGCTTAGGAAGTTACAGAGGTGCTGTGGAGGCCCATCCCTCTTGTTCCTGCATTTGCGGAGCCAACTGTCACATAATCCTCTCCCTCCCCATCATCCTGAGTGGGAAAACTGAGCAGAAACAAGCTCAACTCATGTCTCAGGGCGTCAAGGAGATCAGAGAGTGGCAGGGCGAGACCCAAAGCAGGAAACAGGCGAGTGGAGCTGGGACTGGCATGCACACTCGGAACCATGAAAAGAACAAACCACACAAGAGGAATGGCTGTTTTTCTGGAGGGTTTTTCTCGGGGAGGGGGGGTCTCCTAGTGTCGCAGCTGCTGCAGGCTGTGCAGGGCCTCTGCACAAGCCCGGATAAGGCTACAGAGCTGGATGCTAGTCTCCAGGGAGGTGCTAGAGCCCAGTTCAGCTGAGGCCCAGGTCAGCTTCTGCAGGAGGGCCTCCTGTGCGCTGGCCACGACATCTGCACTTGGAGGTGCAGCAGGAGGGGCCGACCCCTGGGCTGCCTTGAGCCCTGCTGCAGCTCCCTCACAGTGCTCTGGGCGGGGTACTGGGGGCTGGGGGGTGGGCCGAGAGCCTGCAGGGAGCTCCAAGGCAGAGGCGAGTTGGTGCTCTCGAGCTTGGGAGAGGGCAGCCTGCGCATTCAGAGCTAAAAGAGGAGAAATCAGGTGGAATGATCAGGATACCTGGCCCACCCTCAGCCCTGAGCCACCTCCTTACTTACTCCCTACTGCTCTGCTCTTTCTGTGCTCGACATGTTTTCCCTGCCACTCTATAAGGCAACGCATTCATTTTCTTCTTTGTATCAGATTTACTTATGTCCCTGATTCATCTCTTCCACCAGGACTATGCCTGATTGAGCTGGGACTCTCCGTAGTGTCTGGCACACGGGAGGTGCTCAGTGCTCTTACTGAATGCATGCTCCTCTACAGAGCTAAAAGAAAGCACCTTACCTCCATCCCACTCAAGGACGCCACTGTCACCTCCCATGCCCACTGTTCCCAGGGCTCTATCACGTGTCTCCACCAAGCACACTCAGCCCCTCACCCGGATTATCTTTATCCACGTCTGAGTCGAGCTCCTGACAAGCCACGCAGTAGATCTGCCGCTGTTTGTTTTGGAGGAGGATCGTCTAGGGGCCAGAAAGCACAAGGAGCAGGGGTGAGACGCTGGACAAAGGTCCAGAGAGAAGAGGCTGCGGAAGGGCCGTGCGGCCAAGTCTGTGGCCTCATCCCCGATTCCACGTCCCGAGTATCTCCTCACCCCACAGTCCCCGCACGTCTCGCCCAGCATGCGGTAACCACGCAGCAGGTAGTCGCCCATGAGCGCGGAGATGCGATCCTGCCGCTCCCGTCGGGCTTGCAGCACCTTCGTTTCCGCTTCGGTTGGAGGCTCCCAGGAGAAATCGTCGACTTCTGGAGAAAGAAAGGCACAAGGGACCTGGGTTTCTTGCCGAAATGGGCTACCTCCCGTACCCCGCAGCCGCAGAACCCCTCAGCTCAAGTCCTCACCAGCGCCATTCAGAGCCATGTTGCCGTTGTCGCCGCTAGGCTCGACGGAAGTGACACACAGGTAGAGCGCCTTTCTCTGGCTCCTCCCCCTCCACGTTGGGAAAAAAAAAAAAACGAGGGCGGAAATTACGTACAGAGTGCTTCTCGGAGGTCACGGTGCCCGGAGTGGGGCGTGCCTGCGCAGACTGAGCCTTGCGCAGTTCGCCCCGCGCCGGGGGAACCCAGTGGACAAAAACTTTCGACTGGCAGGCGGGGCCTCAAGAGAGACTTCGCGGTAACTCTTCTCTGATCACAGGGCCCGGAAGTGACTGCGCAGTCGCCGTTTCTGCCCGCCGCGGATGGAGGGTTATCTCTTGGCTCGAGAAATCCCCGCTGGCCTCCGTCTGTCCTAGGGCTTAAGCCCCTTTCCGCGCAGGCCGGACCATTGACCCGGGGAGGGGCGGGGAGCACTGGCGTCATCACAACACCCTTGCTAATAACAAACACCCTCTTGCTTGCGCGTGGAGACTTTTCAGGCCTCAGTACTTCTCACTTCAACCTGCAAGGCAGACCAAGCAGAGACCATTCTCGTTTTCTATACCTTTCAGCCTATTTGCATGTTTCGTGTCCCAGTCTCTTCTCCTACCTAACCTAAGACCTGGGACTCACCCAAAGTCAGCTCCCACTTTTTTTAAAGTACAGCACTTTTTTCAGTGTTGACTGGGGCGGGGCGGGGCGGGGGGGGCGGGAAGCTCTGTACTGGGCATGCGCAGTTCCTGTAGCAGCCGCAGCGGAGTAATGCTGGAGTGGGGCGGGGGGGAGTTTATTACACTGGCGGGTGACCGTTATGCTTTCCTTGGGTAAGATGCTATTAAAATTACTGGTGCTCCTAACATTGGTCTTAGTGATTTTCCCGCCCTCTTCTGTGTTCTTTTCCATACACATCTCCCTCGCTAGGCTTGGAGAAGCCAGATGGGGCAGGCAGTGATCTCCAGATGTGCATCCTCCGGCACCCCAAGGCTGTTTGCCGGGGTTCAGACCCCCATAATCTCATCAGCAACCTCCTCCTTTGGTTATACAGCATGTGCTTCCACAATATCACCTGAAGATTGAGTGCCCTCCTTCCAGCCCCATCTTCTTCCTACACACAGAGTCATTGGAATTGCCATTTTCAGACCCTTGCTGCCTCTTGCTGTCTTGGAGAGCCCTGTGTTCCTCTTCGCCCTCACCATCTACCAGCAGGCTCTTGGGCAGCAGTGTGGCTGACTTAGGGCCTGACTCCAGGTCAGTTCTGCCAAACCGACTAGAGGGACTCAGACTCTAGCCTGTGCGCACAGAGCTTCCAGGTCCTCGCTGTCCGCTCCCAGCCCCACCCTGATTTCTTCAGCCCACCCTTCTGAGTCAGCCTCCTGGCCAATATCTGTTCAACAGCCTGTTCTTCCTGGCACCAACTCAGACCCTCACACTCACCCTCCCATTTAATCCCTTGCATTTTCTCATGACAACCTTCTGGGGCAGGTACTACTGTTATCCCCATTTTGCAGAGCAGGAAACTGAGTAATTCTTTTAAGATATAAATCAGATCATGTCACTCTTTTGCTTAAAAGCCTCTGGCATCTTTCTATTACATTTAGATGAAAATCCAAAGTCCATACTAATGTTCTCCAAAGTCCTACAAACCTGGCCCTTGGCCCCTCATCTCCTCCCACTACTCAAGGCAGTTCCCATCACCTTTCCCCACTCAGGGCCCCTGCCTGCCTCAAGTTCCACAGGCAAGGGGGACAACCCGCAGGCTTGGAGTGAGGCAGGCCTGGGATTGATCCTGGACCTGCTCTTCACTGGCTGCGTTACCTGGAGTAATTTACCTCACCTCTCTGGTCTTCAATTACTCACTGGCAAAACAGGACCAGTTATACCTACTTAGAAGGGCAGCCCCCACTGGAAAGCAATGTGGCTGTGGTTGCTGAGTCAGAGTCCCAAATGTGAAATAAATAATATCAGTAACGACCCTGCCGCCCAACAGAGGGCTTTCGGTGGCAATGTTGTCAGCTAACCTTGGAAACAAATCACAAATGATCAAACTATATAGAGCATTATGCCAACGCTAAGCGCCCCTACTCTGATGAAACGAACGGGAATCAAGTTGTTGATCGAACCAGCGCTGTCCAGGTTGTTACCATTTCTGCCTGGATCCACCATTGCACCAGATGTGGCAGCATGCCCACCATCATTGAGGGGGCACAAAGTAAAGGAATTTATGCCTCTGAGTCCCTCCCAGTCCTTGACAGGGGTGAGCATGTAGAAGGTCCCAGAAATGCTGATGGTAACGCCCATTTACAGCAGTCATGGTGGGCAGACCAGTCGTCTGGGAAGCAGTGGGCTCGGCCTCTTTCATATCATTCCCTTGCCATGAAATTTGGCACACGCTCTCATGAGCCAGCCCGACACCCGTGGCACCGTTGAATGGCGGTAGTTAGGCCCATTCCTGAGTGATAGCACGCACGATGGTGGCATTTTCACATACAGCTCCACTACACCCTTCCCCACTGCCTCATTTGGGGGTCAAGTTCAGATGGCAATAAGTGGCTTTTGTCACATATCTACGGCTCTGAAAATCATAACTTACATTATTGTATTTTCACATTAACAGGATCTGAAAAGGGGGTGGCTTTCCTTTTCATTTTTTATTGCAATGTGAACTAACCTGACATTTCTGTGAAACAGAAAAAGACCAGATGATACAATGATAAAAATAATAACACTCCTCCCCTGGCTCTTCTTTGCCCCATTCCAGCAAAGCCCCCATTGTCTTTGGGGTCCCACCACCTATCTTTAGGACACCTGTGGGACCCCACCTTCCTCCACCCCAGGAGCACTGTGTAGGTGTTGGGTCGGGCAGAGCTGAGTTCAGTCCCCCCGCCTTATCACCGGATGACCTGGGTCTAATTGTTCTATTGCGCGGAGCCTCGGACTCCCGCTTTGGAGGGTGCTGGCAGGAAGAAGTACCGTGACAGCGCCAAGTGCACAGGAAAGGCTGAGTGCTCTTGTGGCCTCGCTCCATTCAGCCAACAAACTGTAGCAGCCTCTGTGTATAGCCCTGGGCTAGGACCTAGAGTTTGTGCCTTCCTGGGAGGGCGGTGAGATCGACAATGATCAAATAAGCAAACTCACAAAGAAGACAGTTGCAGGCTGTGATGGGCTGCAGCAGGAAACAAACAGGCGGTGTGACCCAGAGGGCCAGGGCCGTTGTTTTAGAGAGAGACATACGGAAGTGCCTCGCCCGGGCAGGAACCCCGACCGGGGCAAAGGACTGAGTCCAGCACCTTTGAGGCACGGAGAAATTTGTAGGCGCAGGTGAGCGAAGAGAAGCCACTGGAGGTTTTTAAAGCAGGGGAATAGCATGGTTGGAAGTAGGCTTTAAAAAGCAACTCTGGCACCAGGTGGAAGAGGGATCGGAGCAGGCAGAAATGATGGTGGGAGGCCTGTTAAGCAGCAAGAACGATCTGGAATGACTGCAGAGGTCATGGTCTCCTTGGACTGACAGGAGAACTTATATCTTGAAGGCATGGAAATGTGCCAGTAGATTCCAGGAAGGCGGGGTGGCTGCATGTGGGGACACAGAAGATGAGAATAGAAAAGGTGGCCAGGCCAAAGACACCGCGTGTGTGGACTGTGGCGGTCCGCCCCGCAGACCCACCTTGCACCATTGTCCTCCCTGCTTGGGGCCACGAAGCCAATGTGAGGTGTACCCACCCAGGCTCCCCTGCGGGAAGGATTCTTTTCAGGTTCAGCCCTGGGAGGCTTGACAACGAGGCAGGAGGAGGCTACCGAAATGTTTATCTCCCCAGCTCCCTCCCTGTGGGATGCAGGTGGATGGAGCTGCAGGCCGCAGCTCCAGCTCCTGTGCCTCCTCTCTAGGGGCAGGTCGCAGGGGAGGTGGCTCCCTCTCCTAGTCCCTTTAGGGGGGCTCTGCTTCCCTCTGCTGCCCTCCGTGGTCTCTTTAGCCCTTTGTAAACAGTTCCCCCATCCTAGTCCCCTCAAAAACCCACTTGGGGGTGCTGTCCCCTCCCCCCAGCCTAAGGAGTTTGGCAATGGCAGTAGGTAACAGTTCTTGAGCACTCATTACGTGCCAAGCACTGGGCTGAGGGGCTCACTTTCACTGCTTCAGGTCACCGAGTCCCCTGGGCAGCCCCTGAGAAGGGCTTTCCTTACCCCCAACCTGCTCTCAGCAGCATTGGACACTGCTGGCGACACACATCCCTCCCCTCACCCCTCACACACACACGCACTCCTCTTGGCTCTTCCTGCATCCTGCTCCTGGTTTCCTTCTCTCTGCTCCCTCCAGCTGTTCTAGTCGCTTCTGACTGCCTCCTCTCCCAGACCTGGGAATGGTGCCCTCCCTGGTTCGCCTGGTTCTCTTCTCTTCTGAGCTAAGCCCATCCTTTCCCATGGCCCGAAATGTCCCCGTATGCTGAGGACCCTGAGTCTGCGTCTCCAGGAGTCTCCACTTGGATCACACAAGCATCTCTATCTCAGCAAGTCCCAACCAGAGCCATTCATGCCACCTGCCTCTTGGCGCCCTTCATTTCACCCAGATTCTGGGTTCCACCCCCCAAATGTGTCTTCACTGCATCCAAGCTAGATCAACAGCACCGCCTCCACCCCGATACTGCCCCAACCGCAGAGAAAATAAAACCCAGACTCCACCCGTGGCCTCCCACCTCCCAAAGCTTGCTCCCCTTCCCACTGTCGCCCCAGGGGCCTTTTCTCGGCTCCTAGAACTGGATCTCTCTCTCCTCACTCAGCCCTGTGCGCCCCCTGCGCCCCCCCTTTGTGAATTGTCTCTTCACCAGGCCCCTCAATCCCTTGGGCCGCCTGCAGCACTCCCTGCAGCTTGGCCGACTGCTCACCCAGTCAACTCCTGCTCCTCCTCCAGCTTAGAAGTCCCTCTGGCAGAGAGAGGGGCATCCTGGACCTCCAGGTCCCACTGCCACTCTTGTTCCCAGCTCCTGGCTCTTCTTTCACAGCACTGACCTCTGCTGTAGCCACAGCCATGTGTGAATTGATTCGTCATGTCTGTCTCCCGCAGTAAAGAAGCTCCAGGAGGACAGGGATTGATTCTATTTCTTTCTCTCTCTGTTTTTTATTTAAGATTTTTAAAATTTATTTATCTTTAGAGAGAGGGCAAGGGAGGGAGAGGGGGAGAGAATCATCAATATGAGAGATAAACATGCATCAGTTGCCTCATGCACGCCTCCAACGTGGGGAATGGCCCGCAACCCGGGCGTGTGCCCTGACCAGGAATCCAACCAGTGACCTTTCGCTTCACAGGCTGATGCCCAGTCCACTGAGCCACACCAGCCAGGGCTGGTTCTATTTCTTAGCAAGAACTTGACATGTAATAGTTCTCAGTGTATTGAATGTCTAGATCCCCATTTCACAGGTGAGAAGGCTGAGGCCCAGGGAGGTTCCGATTCCAGGCCTGCTCCGTTGACTCTGCTGTGTTCCAAAGCGAGCCATTTCCTGCTGTAGGCCAAGGGGGGTCAGGTTCCGATGAGTATGAGGAAAAAATGATTATCAAATGCTCAGTCATACGCCAGTATTATTTCCTGCCTCAGTGTGCAACCTGTGCCCTGAGAGCAAGTGGAGCTGCCCCTCCCACTCTCTGCTGGATCCCAGCAGCAAGGAAACCCTGGGGACAAAGGATTACCCCTGTCCCACCCCTGCAGCACTGGCCTGAGCAATTCAAGAAGGGGCTCCACTATAGGGTTTCCCTCAGTCCTCCCAAAGAAATCTACCATCAGAGTAAAAACCACAAGTTCCTTGCACAGGCGGACAAGTCCTGAACTCTCCATCCCTCAGTCGGCCTGTCAGGCCGGGCGCCCAACAAAATAGGGTTTGGTGCCACCTTGACTTAGCGGTGTCCTGCTCTGGACATGCCCTGGCCACACCCGCCCTCTGCTGAGCTCTGAGTCAGAGACTGAGTGCTGGGGTGTCCCGGCTGAGCCTCCCCCTCACGGCCCGCGCCCCAGGACGCCGTGGCTGTGGAGAACCTCCCTCTCAGGCTAGGGAACAGGCCTGGCTCCCCTCCAGCCTTGACCAAACTCGAAGCCTCTCCCAGCCCCTGCCAACCCCTGCCCTGGGGCCCTGCCTGGCCCCTCCCCAGGCCCCTGGGCCCTCAAGCAGCACCCCCCTCCTCCCGGCTGTTAGCCTGGGAAGGGGGCCAGGCCCTGAGCTCAGACCTTGGCGATTCCAGAGTGTCTGAGGCCCACAGCCAGCCCCGCCAGCCAGGCCAGACAAGGAGAGGGGGAAGGGGGGTGTACGGTGGGCACCAGGAAGCCATTTAGAGGGAGGGTTGGTAGGGAAACTGGGATTCCAGCTGCCTTCTTTCTCTCCTCTTCAGGGACCCCTCACTGAGGCCCTGGCCAAAGGGCAGCCCCCCTCAGCCCCTAGGCAAAGGAGAGTGGACCAGGACAGTTGGGAAGTGACTTCAGGGTGATAGGACCCTCACATGCGCAAAGGAGGCTGAGAAAAGGCTGAGGCCTGGGTTCCAATCCCACCTGGCCGCCCCTCCTTCGAGTGACTTAGGCGAGGCCCTTCCTCTGCTCCAAGCCTCGGTTTCCCGCTTTGATGGGGCGGGCAGAGGTCTAGGCTGGCCGCTCCGCCCCGCCCCGCCCGGAGGAATCTGGTGGCCCAGCCAGAGGGCCCAGGTGAGAGCCTTCTGGAAAGGGCCCAGGGCGAGGCGGCGGGTTCCGGCGGGGCGGGCATCTGGGGAGGGGACCGCCCCCAGCCTCCACCCGCTCGCACTCCCTCTCTCCTCCAGGCGGGAGCGGCGACGCTTTAAACAGAAAGAAAAAAAAAAAAAACAAAAAAAAACTGTCTCCCTGGCCGGAGGCCAGCGTCCCAGCCCCCTCGCCGCCGCCGCGCTGCAGCCAGGGAAAACAACTGCTCACTTCTCCCTGCGTCCTGCCCGCGCTCCCTGCTTCCCGACTGCCCGGGAGTCCAGCGCGGCCGGGGGAGGCGCGGAGCGGGCTGGCCGCCCGGCCTTCCTCCCCTCGCTCCTCCTCTCCGCCTCGACTTGCTCCGGCCTCCTCGCGCCTGCCTCCGTCTGGGGCCTTCGCAGGCCCCCCGTCCGGCTCGTGGCTGGGCTCCTTTCCGGGCGGTGGAAGTTTCAGGGCTTCGCACAGTCCAGCCTCCATCTCTTGGCCTCCCGTGCGCCCCCGCCCGCGCCTGCTGTCCCCTCCCTGCGTGCTTCCTCTGTCCCTTGCCCTCGCGGCCCTCTCTACCCTCTCCCGTGGCTCCCGGCTTGCTGCCCGCCTGAGGCGACGGGATCATAGCCCTCGTCCGGGCGCGCCCCCTGGGTCCTGAGGCCCCGGATGCCCGGGCCCCGAGGGGCTGCTGGCGGCCTGGCCCCTGAGATGCGCGGGGCGGGGGCGGCGGGGCTGCTGGCGCTGCTCCTGCTGCTGCTGCTGCTGCTGCTGGGCCCGGGCGGCGGGGCCGAGGGGGGGCCGGCGGGCGAGCGGGGCGCCGGCGGGGGCGGGGCGCTGGCCCGCGAGCGCTTCAAGGTGGTCTTTGCGCCGGTGATCTGCAAGCGGACCTGTCTCAAGGGCCAGTGTCGGGACAGTTGTCAGCAGGGCTCCAACATGACGCTCATCGGAGAGAACGGCCACAGCACCGACACGCTCACGGGCTCCGGCTTCCGCGTGGGTGAGGGCCAGAGGGCACCGGCTGGGGGAGCGGGGAAGGCCGGCACCAGGACACATGTGGGATACAAGGCGGAGTAGGCCACAAGACACTGGGGGCCAGGGGTACTGAGAGCCCGGCAGCGCTCTAAGGACCTGGGGCCTCATGGGCATCAAGGGGGTTAGGAGGCTGGAGTCCGGGGGCCAGACTTGGGAGGGCTGTGCGGCCGCCCTGACTTCCCAGCGCTGGGTTAGGGCCGAGAGGAAAGTCAGGTGTGGGGTAATGCAGGGGTCCTGGGGGACACTTGCCTCTAGGAAGGTGCTGGGCTCTGAGAGGGAGTGAGGGTCAGCACACAGGGGCTTTGAGGGATGTGAGCTGGGGGCAGGCAACCTCAGAGAAGGGGTAAATATTCCTTCAAGAAACAGAGTTGTTGGAAGAGAGGAAAAGTCTTTTGAAATGTTCAAAGCCAGGCCTGCCAGGGGTAGACACCTGCGTTCCCTGGGAGGAGGAGCTATAAGCAGGGCTGGGGGTGAAGGACTTAGTTACTGGCAAGGTCCCGGAGGGGAGGGGTGTCGAGACCCGGCAGATGGGGTGCAGGCCTGGAAGTAGGGGCTGGTTTGGGTCTTCAGTCCCTTCTTTTCCTGGTGTCCCATCTGTGCCACTATGGAGGTCATAAGCTCACAACAGCCCTGCTTCAGAGGCCCTCAGCCGCCCTGCCGACAAGTCCTTATGACTCCCTGATTCCGTCTGGAGCCCATCCCTTCCCCAGCATCTCCCTTCAAAGGGCCAGGCCTGGGGCTCAGCTCTCCTCCCCCAGGGCCCTGTGGGCCAGGCGGAGGGAGGTGTCCCAGCAGTAATTACCCTCCTGGACAGGGTAATTAGGCTGGGCCCAGGATGGCACCAGCAAAACAGCCCCTCTTACACATTCCTGCTCTCACAGACCCACTCACAGACCCAAGGAACCGACATGGTTCACAGTTCTCATGAGGTGCTCATGTGCTCATGGCGTACACTCAGGGGTGTGCGTGGGCTTTGGTGTGGCACGCTGTGATCAAGTACATGTTTGTATTGTCGTCTTGCGTGCACGTCTCCAGCAACTATGGGAGTGCCAATGTGAACCAGTGTTGCCGTCAGAATGAGCCGAGGAGTGTGTGTGAGAGACGAGATGGCTGTGTATGTGAGTGCATGTGGGCTGGACCTCCCAGGCCCCCCGGTCATCCTGCCGAGGCGGCTGTCTCCATCCGTGCTGCCCACATCCCCCAGGCTCGGCGCCCAGGCCACAGTGGGCGGGTGTCACTGGAAGGTCACCCTCACCGCTATGGGTGACTCATTGGAAGGCAGGAAGGAGAGGATCCTGCCTCCCCTGGCCCAGGACACACCTCTTTTGCCCTGAAAGTCCAAGAGGTGGGGCAGGCTGGGCTGGGCTGGGATGCTCTTAGCCAGGCCCTGATGGCCATGAGTGCGAGCTGACCCTCTGAACCCTTCAGGGGTCCAGGAGAGCAGGACCCCGCCTACCCTCCCGGAAGTTAAGGGCTGCCTGGGGCTCAGGGTCCCAAGGCTGGATGTCAGGTTGGGATATAAGTGTGTGTGACAGAAAGACAAAGGTTCCATCCTCTCAGTCACTCCATTCATTCCCCCGCACCTCCTCTGGAACCCGGAGCGGAGGCAGACCTAGCCCTGCCCTTCAAAGACCCTGTATTGCGTGGGAGACAGACATGACTACAATAACTGAGTCCAGGGCCAGGCAGAGCTGGAGCAGAGGGTGATAGACTCAGGAGAGGGGACAGGGGTGACACTGGAGGGTAAGATCTAGACATGCAGAGGTGGTGGACAGGGCTCTGAAGTGGAGGCAGTGGCATGAGTAAAGCTCCGGACACGGAGGCCGAGGAGGTGGCTGCTTGGTAGCGGGAGATGAGCCATGGGGCACAGGGAGCACATGGAGGGTGCAGAGGGGGTGGGCGGGAAGAAGGTCCGTCCCGGGCCATGGAGAGCTGTAAATGTCCCTGCAAGGACGCCAGCCATGAGCAGGGGTGTCTGTGCCAGGGCTTTCCTTGAGGTTGATTTGGCTGGAGAGAGTCAGAGAGCCAGGGAGGAGTCTGGGTGGCACGGCTGGAAGCGAGGGAGGGCAGAGGGCCTGGGGAGGAGGGACACGGCTCAGGAGCTGGCGCAGAGGCCACAGCTGGGCAGGGCGGAAGCAGGAGAGATGGAGCCTCCAGGCTCAGTTATGAGTGACCAAGGCAGGCAAGGGTCCCCGGTGCTCAGAGGAAGTGGGGAGGCAGGACGCTGATTTCTGACAGTGCTCCCTGGGTGGGGGCGCCCCAGAGAGGTCCCCAGAGCTGTGGTTACACCTGTGGGCATTGTTGGCGGTGGAGAGGCATGGGCCCTGAATGGCAAGGGAGAGGGAGGGAGAGGGGCGGGGAGAGCTGAGAGGGCTGAGGCCTGGATGGGGGGTGCAGGGCAATTTAGAAGAAGAGGAAGTGCCAGGTGAGGTCGCATTTCAGGAAAAGCCCGAGGAAAAGGCTGTTCCATTGCACCATTTGCTACTACTTATCAAATACCTTCTGTGTGCCAGCCACTGTGCCACGCATTTGTACAGGCATTAACTCATTTAATACACAGAACATCCCTAGAGATGAGGACACTGAGGCACAGGGAAGGGAAGTGAGTTCTCAGGGCCACACAGTTGGCACATGACCTCTTAGCTAAGATTCAAGTCCAAGACTGAAAGCTCCAGAAGCCAAGGTGGGTAGAAGGATGTTGGGGCACCTAGAGGGCAGCTTCTGTGTGTTTATGATGTGTTAGAAAAACCAGGCTCTCAAAGAGGACAGGGCCTGTGGGTGGCAAGGAAGTAGGAAGGACGGGGGGCGGGGGGGGGGTGGGAGACAGGATATAGGTGGGGGGGCAGGGCATGGGTGCTGGGTGCTGGGGCTGGGGATTGGCCAGAGTCCTAACCCGCCTCCCTTCCCCAGTGGTGTGCCCTCTGCCCTGCATGAATGGCGGCCAGTGCTCCTCCCGAAACCAGTGCCTGTGTCCTCCGGACTTCACGGGTCGCTTCTGCCAGGTGCCCGCTGGAGGAGCTGGCGGGGGCACTGGCGGCTCGGGCCCTGGAGTGAGCCGGGCCGGAGCCCTGTCCACTGGCGTGCTGCCACCCCTGGCTCCAGAGAGCGAGTCTGTGGCCAGCAAGCATGCCATCTACGCGGTCCAGGTGATCGCTGATCCGCCTGGGCCCGGGGAGGGGCCCCCTGCTCAGCATGCTGCCTTTCTGGTGCCCTTGGGGCCAGGACAGATCTCAGCAGAAGGTACCGGGCGACGACGGGCAAGCGGGGAGGCCAACGTGGGCGGGCGCTAGGGTGGCGGGACCCAGGCGGAGGCTAGCCCTGGAGGAGCTCCTCGCTGCCAGCCCGGCTGGCTGCGGGGCAGCCCTAAGGCCACCGTGCCGCCCCCAGTGCAGGCCCCGCCCCCCGTGGTGAACGTGCGCGTCCACCACCCGCCCGAGGCCTCGGTCCAAGTGCACCGCATCGAGGGCCTGAATGCCGAGGGCCCAGCCCCCTCCCAGCACCTGCTGCCGCACCCGAAGCCCCAGCACCCCCGGCCACCCACCCAGAAGCCCCTGGGCCGCTGCTTCCAGGACACGCTGCCCAAGCAGCCCGTGAGTGAACCGGCCCTGCCGTCTGTCAGGGTTGCCTGATCCCAACTGCTGGGGATTGTTCCAACTCCGGGGGTCTGAGGGCTGAGGAGGGAGGCAGAGAACTTCAGCAGGGAGGTGGGGCGGGGCGGGGGCGGGGCGCCGGTGACCCGGCCCATCTCCTCTCCTAGTGTGGCAGCAATCCCCTCCCCGGCCTCACCAAGCAGGAGGACTGCTGTGGAAGCATCGGTACGGCCTGGGGCCAGAGCAAGTGCCACAAGTGCCCCCAGCTGCAGTGTGAGTGTCTGGCCCAGGGATACCCCTCCTTGGGGGTGGACCGGCCCTCAGCCCTCCCAGCCTAGCGCAGCCTTTTTGAAACCCTGCCCACCAAACTCCTCTGCATCCCACTCCGCCTCGCTCCTGTGCCCTCCCCGCTCTCCCTGCAGGCCCTCAGTGCCCTCCCCTGCCACAAGCTCCTCTCCCTGCAGACACGGGGGTGCAGAAGCCAGGGCCTGTCCGTGAGGTGGGCGCTGACTGCCCTCAGGGCTACAAGAGACTCAACAGCACCCACTGCCAGGGTATGCCAGCCAGGGGACTCTGTGGGCTGGAGGGGCAGGCCAGGTGTCCCTGGGGGAGGTCCCAAGGTGTGCGGAAGGAGGGGGCGGGGCTGGGGCAGGACCCTGAGGTTCTTGGAGCAGCTTGCTGTCACCCTATGGCCCAGACTAGAGGGACCAAACTCCCACTTACCACAGACATCAATGAGTGCGCAATGCCGGGCGTGTGTCGCCATGGTGACTGCCTCAACAACCCCGGCTCCTATCGCTGCGTTTGCCCGCCTGGCCATAGCTTGGGCCCCTCCCGGACACAGTGCATTGGTGAGACTGGGGGCTTGGGCTCCTGGGAGGTCACAAGCCATGGGCTAGAGGGGTAAGGCTACAAGCAGCAGGGTCAGAGGTCAGAATGGGATCAAGAGCAGAAGGCAGGAAGAACAAGGCCCAGAGCAGTGGGGTCAACAGTCACATGAGATCTGGGGTTAGAGGTCACATGGGGTCAGGGACTATATGGAGTCAGGGTCATATGAAATCATGGACTTGATGGGTAGGAGGGATAAAGTCTAGAGCAGCTAGGATTGGGTCAATGGGGTCAGTGGTCACAGAGGTTTCAGGGGGTCACATGAGGTCAGAGTAACACGTTCAGGGGTCACATAAATTCAGGGTCATATGGGGTCCGGGGCTACGTGAGGATCAAGGGTTATATGGGCAGAGAGGCAAGGTCTGGAGCATCTGGGAAGAGGGGCGTGGGCAGTGTTCAGGCCCAGACGCCCGTGCTCATCCCTGGCCGCTGCAGCAGACAAGCCAGAGGAGAAGAGCCTGTGCTTCCGCCTGGTGAGCCCCGAGCACCAGTGCCAGCACCCGCTGAACACGCGCCTCACCCGCCAGCTCTGCTGCTGCAGCGTCGGCAAGGCCTGGGGTGCGAGGTGCCAGCGCTGCCCAGCTGATGGCACGGGTGAGCCCTGGGCACGTGGGTCCAGGGGGCTGGCCGGCTACGCGCCTGTCGGGGAAGCACTCACTTCTCTGCCTCTTGCTCTGGCCACAGCCGCCTTCAAGGAGATCTGTCCAGCCGGAAAGGGCTACCACATCCTCACTTCCCACCAGACGCTCACCATTCAGGGCGAAAGTGACTTTTCCCTTTTCCTGCACCCTGACGGGCCACCCAAGCCCCAGCAGCTGCCTGAGAGCCCCAGCCGGGGGCCACCGCCTGAGAACACAGAGGAAGAGAGAGGTCTGGCCTGAACCCTTCCATTCTCTGACACATGCTGAACCTAATCTCTAACCCCAGTCCCTGTCCTAACCACTGACCCCCAGAGCTGACCCTCTCACCCTAACCAAGATTATAACCCCAGGGTTTAACCTTGGAGCGATGGGATCTGACCATCTACTGCCCTCCAGATCTGTCCTCTGACCCCGGAACTGCTTTGATTTCCAGATCGGGGCATTGATTCGGCCCAAATGCTGGCCTTAGATCTGACCTTCCAACCCCTGACCCAGGGATCTGACCCTAGCTATAACCTCCTAAGCCCTGTTCTACAACTCAAGGGCCTTGACCAAACATACCTGTTCCCCTGACCCATGATGCAAACACTCCCTGACCCCAGGATTTAACCCTTGACACTTGACCTGGAGGCATGATGGTTGAACCCTCAGCGACCCTAACCACAAATACCCAACTGCTGATCCCAGATTTGGCTCCCTTCTCCCAGCCCAACACTTAATGGTGCCAAACTCTTCCCTTGTAGGGGTGAGCACTGACTCCGTGAGTAGGAGAGCCCAGGAGGGAGGGACGGGGAGGAGAGAAGACACAGAGGGCTCACGCCGCTCTCCCCTGCAGCCAGCGGTTGAGGAGCAGTCAGCTCAGCAGAGCCACCCGGCCGCTACCACGCCTCCGGCCAGGCCCTACCCCGGTGAGATGGGCGCTGCAGGGACGAGGCCTCAAGGGCTGTCACTGCTGGGGGAAGCTCACAGCGTAGACACAGGGGGCAGCAAAGCAGGGCGTGCAGCTCCCAGCCGATGGCCTTCGATGGCCTTCGGAGAGGGGGGCCGCTGGCTCCCTGCCCTCCTCATACCCTGATGCCCTGATGGGTGTGCTCTGCTGCCCCCAGAGCTGATCTCCCGGCCCTCGCCCTCCACCGTGCGCTGGTTCCTGCCGGACTTGCCCCCCTTAGAGATCGCCCCTACTCAGGTCACAGGTAAGGTCTGCCCACCTCGGCCACATCCTGGGTAAACCATGCCCCCTGGCTTAATTTGCCTCCCTTCCTACCTACCCCCAATTATGCTGGAGCTATAAACACTTACCAGGGCTTACTGTGTACCAGGCTCTGGGGACCCCTCCATGTGCAGCAAGAGACCCCGCCCCAGCCTCAGATAATATGGGATTATGGTGGTCAGCCCAGTCTGAAAGCATTTATTCCTTCAGTCATTCAACAAATATTTATTGAGCACCTACTATGTGCCAGGCACTGTTTAGGTGCTGGGATACAGTAGGAGATAAAACAGACCAAAATTCCCATCCTTGCAGAGTAGGCAGACAACAAACAGATTACTGAGTAAATTTGTGAAAAAAAATAGAGAAGAAAGGAAATCTGGGGGCTGTGATGGTATGTGGGATGGCGATGGGAGAAGCCTTCCTGAGCAGAGCTTGGAAGTTTGCTAGGAATTAAAGAGGAAAAGGCTGGCGAAAAAACATTCAAGGGAAGTTAAGTTGGGGCAAAGCAATGGAAACATGAAACTGCTGGGGAGGGAGAAACCACACAGAGATCAGTGTTTCCAAGCCAGGGCAGGGCCGGCACATGGAGCCTTGTTAAGAGGCTTGGGTTTGATTCCAAAGGCTGTGGGAAGCGTCTGCAGGGTTTGGGGCATCATAATTGCTAGCTATGGCTGAGCGATCGCCCTGCACCAGGCACTGGCTGAAGACTTCTACATACTAAGTATCCTCTAGCCTCTCATACTCTGTCAAGTGGGCGCCGTTGGCCTCGTTTTCCATTGAGAAAACTGAGGCTCAGAGAGGTTCAGTCACTTGCCCCAGGTCACACAGCTGAGCTAGATTCAAGCCCATGTCTTCTTGAACTACAGAGCCACAAGGGAGCTGCCAGCCTGACTGAAACCCAGAGGCTAGATTTGCTCCTGGGGTGGGAGCTTGAGTGGAAGATGCCTGCCCTGGAGGCGTGCACAGGCTAGGACAACCCGAAGGCGCGGGAGCTGTGGGAATATGGAGGAAGAGGCCCCAGGGGAGGCTTCTCAGAGGGAGGGTGTTGAGAACGCCTAGAGAGAGGCACTCCAGGCAAAGAGAACAGCCTGCAAAAGCCCACTGGCCAGGTGTGTTTGGGGTGGGGCAGAGCTCAGCATCAGGGCCTGGGCTGCAGGGCGTTGGGGTGGCGGGATGCAGGTGGCCGGGGAGGGGCAAAAGGAGGGGGAGGTGGGAGATGGGAAGGCCTGGGCCTAGTGACAAAGAGGGTGAAGCCAGCCAGGGCTCCCAGGAAACCAGCTCCTGCCTGCCTTGGGAGGGGGAGGAAATCAGTCATTAAGGGTGGGGGGACTCAGGTCCATGAGGCAAGGGGGGTTCAGCGTCACTGGGCCAGAGGATATTGCTGTGACTGAGGCTGTGGGGTTTAAAATATTGAGGTGACTGGGGTCAGGGTAGAGTGAGTGGGGATAGAATATCAAAGGTCCTGGAATTAAGGAAAAAGGATATCAGGGACCTAGGGTCATTGTTTGGGGTTATCTGGGATGGAGGTGCAGGAAATACTAGGACTGGAACGTGAGTGTACAGGGACCTGAGGTCACGGTGTGACCCGGCTCAGGTAACAGAATCTTTAGGAGTGGTGTATCGAGGTCCGCAAGGGGGCGTGGCAGAAAGATTGCCCCCAGCTGGACCCCCGCCCTGCCCCCGCCCTCCCTGTCCGCAGAGACGGATGAGTGCCGACTGAACCAGAACATCTGCGGCCACGGAGAATGCGTCCAGGGCCCCTCTGGCTACTCCTGCCATTGCAACCCAGGATACCGGTCACACCCGCAGAACCACTACTGCGTGGGTGAGCGGGGCGGGTGGGTGGCCCGGGGTCGGCTCTGGCTCCCGACATCCTTTTGATGACTCTGCCGGCGCGTCCTTCTCAGACGTGAACGAGTGCGAAGCGGAGCCCTGCGGCACCGGCAGGGGCACCTGCATGAACACCGGCGGCTCCTACAACTGTCACTGCAACCGCGGCTACCGCCTGCACGTAGGCGCCGGGGGGCGCTCGTGCGTGGGTGAGCAAGGCCGGGGCGGGGAAGGCGCCGCGGTTGGGGCGAGGTGGGGGGCTCTCCTCCAGACCTTCGCGGAAGCCCCTCCGCCTCCCATTGCACTCCGCTCGCGCCCCCTTCCCTCCGCTCAGATCTGAATGAATGCGCCAAGCCCCATCTGTGCGGCGACGGTGGCTTCTGCATCAACTTCCCCGGTCACTACAAGTGCAACTGCTATCCTGGCTACCGACTCAAAGCCTCCCGACCGCCTGTGTGCGAAGGTGGGGGAGACCCCATCCAGACGACCGGGGTCCTCAACTGTCCCTCGACCTGGGGTGGGGGCGGGGGACCTGAACTGTCTCTGCCTAGCTCAGGGCCTCCCAGGTTAGGGTTCAGGATCACAGACGGGCCGGTTCGCCTTGTTTATCTGTGATGGAGGGAGGACCCTGAGCGCCTGGCAGGCCACGTTGTTCCCAAACGGATCCTTCTCCCTCCCGCGCAGATATCGATGAGTGCCGAGATCCCAGCTCCTGTCCGGACGGCAAATGCGAAAACAAACCCGGGAGCTTCAAATGCATCCCCTGCCAGCCTGGCTACCGTAGCCAGGGGGGCGGGGCCTGTCGCGGTGAGGGCGGGATCCGGGTCGCCGGTAGGGTAGAGGGCGGGACTTCGAAGGTAAATTGGAGGGACTCGTTGCTGAGCTGCCCCTCAGAGGGGACCGAGTCGGCTCCGGGGAGGGGTGGGGGTAGGGATAGTGGCGGTGAGAGTCCTCGAAGGCGGGACCCTCACGCCCGCAGAGTGGCCGCGCAGCGGGGCGGAGTCGGAGACAAGTGTTTTCGCCGCAGACGTGAACGAATGCGCCGAGGGCAGCCCCTGCTCGCCCGGCTGGTGCGAGAACCTCCCAGGCTCCTTCCGCTGCACGTGCGCCCAGGGCTACGCGCCCGCCCCCGACGGCCGCAGTTGCCTGGGTGAGAGCTACAGCCCTCCCCCGCAACACCTCCTGCCACCCATTCCCGCACCGAGGCTGGGCCTGGGTCACCTGGTCTCTCAGACGGAAGGGCAGGAAGTAGCTAATTTGCCAGTCCCGTTCACTGATCTGTTGACTCATTTTCTCAGAGAACCTGGCAGAATTTCCACGTAGGAAGCGTCTTAGGAAGCAAGGCTTGAACTTTGGCTTGAAAAGCACATTACTTAAATTTGAAGAAGAAAAAAAAAGATAAAAGAATGGAGGAGGGTATTTGTAGACCCCGTTGCACTAATGTTTGTTATGCACCAAGAAGCCAGTTCGGGACGGATGGGGGCTTCCAGAAAGTGGGGAACAGGAGACAGGGACAGTAGGGCACAGGGCTGTGGGCCTGGAAGGAGTTGGGTGCTCCTGGGAGACACCAGCGGGGATTGAGGCGGGGCGCGGGCGACGGACACACACCTAAATTGTCTTAAAAGATCAATAGGAATTAGCCAAGCAAAGAAAGGCAAGAGAGAACAGGACGCCAGGCAGAGGGACTTAGGGGTGTAAAACAGCACAGAGTGCGCAGGGGCTGTAAGGTACAAGCCGGGGATGCAGGCCAAGGCTGGCTGGGGAGGGGCCGGTCCCCGTCCCTTGAACTCCCCGCATGTCCCCAAGGTAGAGCTCCATCCTGAGGTAAGAGGCACCTGAAGCATTTTAAGGGGAATCATTCGGCGATTCGCTAGTTGCTTCAGAAAGTTCCCTGCCAAGTTTGGAGAGTGGCTGGGAGTCTGTGTGGAGAGACTTAGGACAGAGATGCTGGTAGCTGTGATGAGAGTAGCGGACTTAGGGTGGTCATGAGATGATGGGACATTAGAGAAATATTAGAGCGAATTCCTGGGCTTGCTAACTCGATGTCCAGGTGAGGGAGAGAAGGGAGTGAGGGGCCCTCCAGATTTCTGGTTTGGGCGACTCAGTGGACGGTGCTCCTCACTGGGATAGGGTCCCCAGAAGTGGGGCCTAATTGATACGGAAGCAGCTAAGTTTCATGTTGGACAAGTTGAGTGAGTCGTCCCTCTCAGCTGGAGGTGCCAGCAGAGCGTGGGCCACCCCGGTTGGAAACCTTGGGCCAGACGTACCCGCCTGGAACTGTGGACTGTGGGGCTGTGGAACTTTGGGGAGGACCTGCTCAGCCAAGGAGAGTGGGTCCAGTAAGGGGAGCCTTGGCAGAGTCTTGGGGACACTGCCACATTAGGGGCAGGCAGGGGAATAGGAGCGGAAGGTGGGGGGAGGGCCCAGGGAGCACCAGCTGAGAAGGGGGAGGGGCGGCTTCCAGGGCAGAGGAGGATAAGCTAAAGGCAATAGAGAGTTTCTTGTAAACTTACTTACTGGTGACATAATAAAGTCCCTGGCAGCCTAGGCAGAGGCTTCTGTGGCATGGTGAGGGGCCAGGAGATGCAGGAGGCACATGAGGAAGAGCGAGAGCTGGGTGGGGGTTAGGGCTATAGGCTGAGGCGGAAACGCCAGGAAGGTGGCCAGGGGACAACGGAGGCAGCTGGGAGAGGAGCCATGGATCGGAGAAGGGGCATCTCTTGCTCTAGTGGGAGCAAGAGGGGATGGATGTAGATAATGGTTGTCAGGAGGTTCAAGGAGATTACCCTTAGTTCTCTCACTAGACAGTAAAGGAAGCCCAGGGCAGTGTGGGAAGAGGGGAGGCGGGACGGTGCCTCTTGTTTGGTGAGGATGAATGAGGGGGAGGCCTGAGCTTTTTGGAATCAGAAACAAGCCAGGGTCCCTGGCAGCACATGACCTGGTCACCAGGGCACAGCGGGCCACACAGGAGTGGGGTGAGGGCCTCGTGCTTCTCTTGAGCTCTACTGGCCTCAGCTCTTGTGCTCCAGGCCATGGGCGGGAGTAGGGGAAGGGCAGCAGAGGCCTGAGACTGCCCCCCCCCCGCCCCGTCCTGGCCCTGTGATACCCCCTGTGCCCTGCAGATGTGGATGAGTGTGAGGCCGGGGACGCGTGTGACAATGGCATCTGCACCAACACGCCAGGCTCCTTTCAGTGTCAGTGCCTTTCTGGCTACCATCTGTCGAGGGACCGGAGCCGCTGTGAGGGTAAGGGGGGCTAAAGCTGAGGGGCTGGCCTGTTCTCCCCACCCCAGAACCGCCTGGCCTGGGCCCCACGCCCAGGAGCAGCCTGTAAACAAGCCGGGCGCTCTGGTACCCAGCCCCCAACCCCGCCTCGGGCTCTGCAGGCAGCCTCGGCAGCCTCGGGCTGTGCAAGGGGTCGGCCCCTGAGTTTCTCTACCTCTTTGATCCTCTGCAGACATTGATGAGTGTGACTTCCCTGCAGCCTGCATTGGGGGTGACTGCATTAACACCAATGGCTCCTACCGCTGTCTCTGTCCCCAGGGGCACCGCCTGGTAGGCGGCAGGAAGTGTCAAGGTATGCCGGGATTGGGTGTGAGCTCCTGAGGTGGAATGGCAGGGAGCAGTAATCTTTCCATCTGTCCATCCACTCAGTCATCCTTCCACTCTTACTTAGAATAACAGTAGCAGTGACAGTGATTGCATGGTGCCTACTATGTGCCAGTTCACCCTTACACGTATTCATCTAGCAAGAGTTTACTGAGAAGCTACTATTTGCCAGGTGCTGTCCTAGGCATTGAGCGTTGAGCGATGGCCCTGGCTCCCAGCCAGGGAAGGCTGATATATAAACTGATTCTTAGAGTTGAGGGTGTGGAATGCCGTATGCGGTCTGCACTAGTGATTAATTGTGACAGAGAGGCAACAGTTGAATGGGAATGTGAAGCGTAACTAGGATCCCCTCAAGCATAGATATGTGCCCGCAGCAGAGAGAAGCACAGGATGGGGTTCTGGGCCCGAAGAACAGTCCTGGCAAAGCCCAGACCTGGAAGAGGCTCGTCTTGTTCTAGGAGAGAGCAAACACCCGTCCCCTAGACACAGAGCAGAAGATGCTAGTGGTTTCAAGTAAAGGGTGCTGAGACTTAAAGATCCTGGGAGATCTGAATGAAAAGTTCTCCAATGCTGAGCTGAGAGTTAGGAGTTCATTCTGTTGTCAGCGGGAGCCATTGGAGGTTTTCCGAATAGTGTAGTGAATGTGGACTGACTGTCCGCTCACGGTAACTGCAGATCCGCTTCCGGGGTTCATTAGGTGCACCTGCATTCATGGAGCTGCCCTCATGCAGACAGACAGGAGAGGACTTCCTGCTGCGTGTGCTTTGAAATTTGGGTTCTGAGTTTGCGTGAGGCCCTTGAGGCGCACGCCCAGGAAAGAGGGTTTCCCCCTGAGCACCTCTTCCTGTCCCTCCTCCCCCTCCCCCAAGACATCGATGAGTGCAGCCAGGACCCGGGCCTGTGCCTTCCCCACGGGGCCTGTGAGAACCTGCAGGGCTCCTACGTCTGCGTCTGCGACGAGGGCTTCACGCCCACCCAGGACCAGCACGGCTGCGAGGGTGAGTGCCTCCCAGCTCCCTTCTCTGACCAGAGGACCCCCCTGAGCTGCCGCTGGGGCTCAGAGGTATATCCTGGTCCCACCCTCTGGAATTTGGGGAACAGGAAGAAATCTCTTGCCTGTAAGAGTTCAGAGGGGCCGGACCTGGCAGGAGGGCTCTGAATACCAGTTTGAGGCTGGAGCTTGGCTCTCATGGGGCGGCTCTGGGGAGCCAGGGAACGCAGGGGAGCAGAGCGATGAGGCTGGTGGGCAGGGAGATACAGTCCGCAGGACCCTGAGCTGCCCTTCTCTCCTCAGAGGTGGAGCAGCCCCATCACAAGAAGGAGTGCTACCTTAACTTTGATGACACGGTGTTCTGCGACAGTGTACTGGCCACCAACGTCACCCAGCAAGAGTGCTGCTGCTCGCTGGGGGCTGGCTGGGGAGACCACTGTGAGATCTACCCCTGCCCAGTCTATAGCTCAGGTCAGGAGCCGGCAGGTCCTTTCCCTTCCCAGAGCCTCAGTTTGGATTGGGGGAACGGCCCCTCCCTGGGTAGGTGGGAAATGAAGGGGGAAATGTTGGCCCTGGGCCAACGGCCAGCCTGCGCATGCTCGGTCCTGCCTCTTACCTTCCCGTCTCATCTCGCAGCTGAGTTCCACAGCCTCTGCCCCGATGGGAAGGGCTACACCCAGGACAACAGCATTGTCAACTATGGCATCCCAGCCCATCGTGGTAAGCCCTGACACAGTTCCGTCCACCAAAGTTTGGACAGTCGCCCGCCCCTGCTGGTGCGTGCTTGGTCAGTTGGGAGAGCTGGGGTGAGCCCCAACCACCCCGCTAACATCTGCCTTGCTGCTCTACCAAGACCCGCCCTCATCACGCACCTTACTGTCCAGAAAAGTCTCTACCACTGAGTGTGCTCTGCTCCCGTGGTGGGCCTTGCCAGCCTCAGTGGCCCCACAGGTGGAGGCTGCTGGGCACACACAGCTTGTTACTCCACAGACATCGACGAGTGCATATTGTTCGGGGCAGAGATCTGCAAGGAGGGCAAGTGTGTGAATACACAGCCTGGCTACGAGTGCTATTGCAAGCAAGGCTTCTACTACGACGGGAACCTGCTGGAGTGCGTGGGTGAGTGCAGGCAGCCCAGTGGCCATGGGAAAGAGGCCAGGAGACCCGGCAACGACAGGCTGGCCGCTACCACTTGCGTTTTCCTCCCTGCAGACGTAGACGAGTGCTTGGATGAGTCCAACTGCCGGAATGGAGTGTGTGAGAACACACGCGGCGGCTACCGCTGCGCCTGCACACCCCCAGCCGAGTACAGCCCCACGCAGCGACAGTGTCTGAGCCCGGAGGAGATGGGTGAGGCCCGAGCCTGCTGGCTGGGGAAATAGGAGGAAGGTGCAGGCCCTGGATAGGCTGTGACCACCCCCCCCATCCCCTCGCTGCCTATAGATGTGGATGAGTGCCAGGACCCCACAACCTGCCGCCCTGGCCGCTGTATCAACCTGCCTGGCTCCTACCGCTGCGAGTGTCGTCCACCCTGGGTGCCTGGGCCCTCAGGCCGAGACTGCCAGCTCCCCGACAGCCCGGCTGGTGAGGGCGAGGGGTTGTCCCAGGCAGACTCTAGGGTCCTGTCTGCCGTGTCAAACCCTGGGGTGCAGGTGGGCCATCCTTGCTTCTGGCTTCTCCCTGACGCCTGGTCCCCTTCCGCAGACCGTGCCCCGGAGCGGCGGGACGTGTGCTGGACCCAGCGTGGAGAGGACGGCATGTGTGCGGGCGCCCTGCCTGGGCCTGCCCTCACCTTCGATGACTGCTGCTGTCGCCAGGGCCGTGGTTGGGGTGCCCAGTGCCGCCCGTGCCCGCCACGCGGCGCTGGTGAGCCGTCCAGGGAAGGGTTGAACCAGAGGAGGAGTAGGGGGTCGGGAGCTGAGTTGCGCCAACCACGCTGACCACTGACTGCCTTTCCCAGGATCCCAGTGCCCAACATCACAGAGCGAGAGCAATTCCTTCTGGGACGCGAGCCCCCTACTGCTGGGGAAACAGCCGCGAGGTGAGAGTAGCAGAGGGGACAGAGGCGGGGTCACAGCCATCGCTGGGGGCAGTGTTGACATATCTGTTCTGCCGGCTGGCCGGCGCAGAAGAGGACAGCTCAGAGGAAGATTCGGACGAGTGCCGCTGCGTAAGCGGCCGCTGCGTGCCACGGCCCGGCGGAGCCGTGTGCGAGTGTCCGGGTGGCTTCCAGCTTGATGCCTCCAGAGCACGCTGCGTAGGTAAGCCAGGTGGAGGAGGCGGGGCCAGAGGCTGGAGGGCGGGGCCCCAGACCAGAAGTTAAGGGGGCTGCACAGCTCCGGCGCACTCGTGAAGTCCTCCCCTGTTCCCTCCACCTCTAGACGTCGACGAGTGCCGAGAGCTGAACCAGCGCGGACTGCTGTGCAAGAGTGAGCGCTGCGTGAACACTAACGGTTCCTTTCGCTGTGTCTGCAAAGCTGGCTTCGTGCGCAGCCGCCCACACGGGGCCTGCGTGCCCCAGCGCCGCCGCTGACACCACCTTCGGCCTGGACCTCGGCGATTACCGAGTGGTTTCCGCCCGACACTGGGGCGAACTAAGCCTCTAGCTTCTGCCTGGACTCTAGGGCTTAGACCCAGGGACCCTCTGGGCCTGCAGACCCCTCCCAGAGCCCCATGTCCTGAGTGTGCCCATCCGGCTCCATCTGGTTTACAGGACGTTGGGCCTTCCTCCCAGAGGGTGTTCCCTAGAAACTGATAAATCAGATCGTGCCTCTTTACTCTTGGCTTTGTGGTGGGCACGGACTCTGCAGGGCAGTGCCAGACCCCAGCCTCCTTGGAGGGGCTGGACTGAGCCCAGCACAAGGGGTGTGAAATGCAATTTATTGTGGTTCTGATTATGTACACGTGAGATGTGCCTGGCCGTGCTGGCCGGGCTGGCATGGTTTATACAATAAATACATCCATGGGGCCTGCTCTCCATGGCCAGGAAGCGCCCACACCAGCAGTTCAGTCCAGCTTCCTGGTCCCCAGCTTCATGGGGCCCTTGGCGGCCTTCTTCTCAGCACGTTTGGCCTCCATCTCCCGCCGACGCTCTTCCCGTTTCTTCCGGGCCAGCTCAGCCTTCACCTGCCCTGGAAAGGGAACGGGGGCAAGGAGGCAGGCTGAGGGCCACAGGACGGCCTGGGCCCCGGGCTCCCAGCCCATGCCTGCCAGGGGCACCGCGGGGTGTCTGCCCTGCCATGGGGGCACTCACGGCTCTCGGTCTCCAGGCCCTCCCAGTTGTCGTCGCCCCACGAATCAGGTCTTGGCTAAAAAAAGGAAGCATGGGCTGGAGGTGACACCAGCTCCCCGTGGAGGCCCACCCCAGATCGGTACCCTCCCACTGGACCGGTGCTGGGTACCTGGGCACCGACCTCCCGACGTGCCGACAGGTCAGCGAAGGGGTCGCCTTTGTCACTGGGCTCCGGTCCACCCCAGTTGTACTCGCTGGCCAGTCGTGTGCCCTCAGGGGGTGGGTCCTGGGGGCCCGGCTCCTGCCAGCCCTGCTCCCAAGAGCTCTCCGCCTCCCAGCTGCTCCAGTCTGACTCAGGGGATTTATGCTCAGGGTTGCTGGTCTGGAGAAGAGAAGGGGGAGGCAGCGCCAGATGGGGGGGCCAGGCCTGGCTTCCCACACACACGCACACCCTGTCCCGTCCGGCTCACCTGCCCAGCATGCGGGGCTTGGCCCCCTGTGCTCCAGTTGTCCTGCTGCGCTAGCACAGACTCGGCCTCCTGCTGCAGGTGGGAAGAACACAACCATAGGCCCCCCTCCCCCACCCAAAGGGCAAGGAAGACCTCCAGCCCCTTCCTAGTTGTGGGTTCCACCCCTTTTTTCATTTGCCGTCCATCTTTCTTGCTCCTCAAGCCTGTCGCACATCTGTAAGGTACACACACTGAACCCCCCTGCCCCCCCGGTCCCGCCATCACTCTGCTAGGAAGCTGGGAATGAGATCGAACTCCACACCCCTTCCCGCGGCTTCAGGGAACAGAGATTGCTGTCAACCAGATGCGGAAATTGGGCCCAGAGCTCTGCCCCCATTTCCTTCAGCAAAGCCCCACTAGGGCCTCAGCCCTTCCTGAACTCCTCCACCCCGCTCTCAGGGAGGACCAGTCTGCTTCTAGGCCTGGGAGCGGCCTCTCATTGCTGACCACTGAAGCAGGCGAACGGACAGGGAGCAGACGAGGGAGGAGGAGCAGTGGGCTGCTCCAGCCAGTGTCTCCTGGCCTCTCGCTTCCCGCCTTGCTCCCTGCAGTGGAGTGGGAGCTCAGCTGTGCAGATGAGGACAGGCTTAACTCAGGCCAAGCCCACACGAGCTCCTTGAGTGGCAACCTGTGACTTGAGCTAGGGTCCTCCAGGGAGACCCCCGCAGCCCCACTCACTTCCAAGCTGCCCCAGTCTTCATCATCCCATCTGTCAGCAGCACTGCTGTCCTTTGCTGAGTCCTTGTCCTCCTCGTGTGCCTCCCAATGTCCTGACGCCATGGGTGTGTGAGGGACAGGGGTGGGAGCTGGGGCAGGAAGTCCTGGGAAGCAGAGAATGTCTGAGTCCAGGAAAATCTCAGAACAGGGCAGACATTGCTGGGGGTGGGGGTGGGGGCAGGGTATACAGAAGGGAAGCTCATAAGGGGATTAGACCCCACCCTGTCCCCTATATCCTCATCACCACCCCAGGGGGAGCCAGGCAATAGCTCCTGGGTGCCAGCACCTTCAAGCCCTCTGTCACAGATGCAGTCAGTTTGGGACACTCACCCTCAGGCGTGGGTCTCGGCGGGGCATTGGGCTCACCAGGGGCCGCCGTGGGGTGTGCACGAATCAGCTTGGAGGTCAGCGAGGAGACCCCCGTCACGGCCCAGCCTGCCCAGCTGGCTGCGGCTCCTCCCACTCCGGGGCTGGAGGCTGCATGGACATCTTTCTCTGTGCAGCGACAGGAGAGACAGACAGGTGTAGGCACCTTGTGCGTCCAGGGGGAGTGTGATAGCGCCGTAAGTGAAACAGAGGGACCTGTGGTGGGTATCCCTTCTCCAGGTCTGCCTGCTCTCATCTGCAAGGTGGGGGCTGGGGAGAGCGGCATCTAGTCTGTTCTCTAGGGTTCTTCCAGATACTCACACGAGGTGGAAGGGGGCCACAGCGGGTGACAGTCAAGAAGGTAGCAGGAGGGATCATGAGTGTGGGCCACTTACCCACTTCAGCCAGCTGGGTGGGGTCCTCTGACACAGACTCCAGTTTGGAAAGGAAACTTCGAATGGCCTTGAAGGCCTGTGGGGTAGCAAGGGGCAGAGCTGGGGCCTCCAGGTTCCTGTAAGCCCGTGAGGCCAGCTAGGGCCCAGGCACCCCCCAGAGCCCCAGCTCCAGGGCGCCCGCTGTGCCTCACCTGGTCTCGCACAGATTTCTCGGGATCCACAGTGAGGCCACAGAGCACAGGCAGGATCTTGTGGGCACAGTCGTTCATTGAGTAGAGGTTGTGGGTGGCAGCAAAGCCTAGGACACCAGCAACCCGAGACGGTGCAAATGGGTCCTTAGTGGCCCGGCTGAAGGCAGAGGTGAGGACCCTGTGTCTGGTCTTGGAGGGGGGAGGGCAGGAGAGAGGACTCCTGAGTATAGGGTCAGTCGTGGGGCCCTGAGCTGCCCAGCCTCACTTTCCATGGCAGAGGCCGTCCGCAGGGCCCCCAGTATAAAAAAACATGCGTTAGTCACTAACAAATGAGGAAGAATTTACTTAAAACTCTGGATCTTGGGCTCTAGCTGGTATGGCTCAGTGGATTGAGCACAAGCCTCTGAACCAAAGGGTCACAGGTTTGATTCCTAGTCAGGACACATGCATGACTTGTGGGCCAGTAGGTCCCCAGTAGGGGGCACGCAAGAGGCAACCACACATTGACGCTTCTCTCCCTCTCTTTCCCCCCCCCACCCCCCGTCCCCGGTCTAAAAATAAATAAATAAATAATCTTAACAAAAAAGAAAAAGAAACGAAACTCTGGATCTTGGCTTCTTGCCCCCGGTCACTGGACTCACACTGCCTCGCGGTGACGGGGCGGAGCAGCAGCAGCCCTTGCCGGGGTAGGGAGTTGAGCCTCCCTTTCCACCTGCCCCACTGCCCCGATTCACTCATTCCGTTAACTGGTGTCCCATTAACTGGCGGGCACTGCAGGCCTTTGCACTGTGTTCACAAACCCTGGCTGAGAGGCAGGCAGGCTGTGGGGCAAGCAGGCCCAGGTGCAGTTCCCAGGTCTGCCACCTACTGCTGTGTGACCCGGCACAGTTCACTCTGCCCCTCAGACATCAAGGCTGGGCGTGCCCAGGACCTGGGGCTCTGGGAGGAAGATGGCCCACGGACAGAAAGGCCTGGCCCTGGAGGAGACTGTGGTCCTTGACAGGGACAGACTCCTGGCAGCTGGGCAGGGCACTCACGCTGGCGCTGAGGTAGGAGCCGATTTTTCCCAGGCAGACGGTGGTGTTGCAACGGATGGGGCCCTGCTCGTCCTTGGCCTGCAGCCGAGCGAAGTGCTTCATCAGCTCCACGTTGAGGTTGGCCTCGTTCAGCTTCGGGGCCAGGAGCAGCATGGACTGCAGGGCAGGGGCAGTGGAAACCGTGGGTCTGGCAGGCCAAGGGCCACGTGAAGAGTGGCCTCCTGGGAGGGGGCACAGGCCACCAGTGGAGCTGGGCGCTGAGAGCTGCCAGAGCCCTCCCAGGCCTACCTCCCCACCTGCTCCTGGCCGCTGCCCGCAACACTGAGGAGGGGCCCCTATTCCTCTTTCCCCTCTGCTGCACAACCTCCAAAGTCTGTCCGCACTCCCGCCTCTCATCTGCTCTCTCTGGCGCGCAGGGACCACGTTCAGACTGTCACCCCATGCACACTCTCTGCCAGTTGCCTTGGGCTCAGGTCACCAGGGAGCTCCATGCCGCTAAATCCAATGGCCAATTCTCCGTCCTCACCATACTTGACCCCTTCGCAGCTATGACACGCCTCCGAGCTCTCCCTTCTTGACACTTTGCTCCCTGGTCTTCCAGGACACCTCCCGCTCCGGATTCTCCTTCTTGGTCCCCTTTTGCCGAGTTCTTACTGTTCAGACCCCGGCAGCTCCTCAGGCCCCTTCTCTTTTACACCTCACCCCCTCCATGGCTTTGAATGCCTGTCAGCTGCCAATGCCCAGATGTGCGCCTCTGGCCAGACTTTTTCCCTAAACTGCACATGTGCAGAACCAGCCGCGATGCCTCCGCTGGCTAAGAGACGTGGCCAAAGCTAAGCCTGGCTCCTCCCGACACCTGACCCCCAGTCTTCTTGGTAAACAGCAACTCAGCCTTCCAGTTGCTCAGGCCAGAAACCTCAGAGTCTCCTTGTCTTCATGTCCACCCACCAGCAAATAGCACTGGTTTCCCCATCAGAACATGGCCCCTTCTCTCTACCTGCTGCCACCAGCGACATCTCAGCCACTGTCATCTCTTACCTGGGCTGCGGCAACAGCCCCTAACAGTATTTCAGCTTCCGCCCTTGGTCTGAGGGTCAGTTCTCCACATGGCAACACAGCGATTCTTTTAGAACAAGTCAGACAAGGCCAGTGCTTGGCCCAGTCCCCACGTCTCACGCCCATCGAGCGCATCAGGTCGCTGCCACACCCTGCGCGGCCCCGGCCGCCAGCCCCGCCATCCCCTCTGGGGCTCTGCCTCGCACCCCCACGCCCCTTCAGCCCCATGAAGCCCCTGCTGCGGCTTCTCCACTCCAGGTCCACGCCAGCTGCTCCTTCCGCAGGGGCGCGCTTCCTTCAGTCTCCGCGTGGCTTGGCCTCTCGCCTTCTTTCCCCAAATGATGCTTCCTTAGCAAGGTTTTCCCAGATCCATTTATAAAACTTAAAACCCTTCTCTTCGCACTCTATCACTTCTAACACATTACGTGCTTTCTAATTCTGCTCACTGTCCGCCAAGGCCACACCCCATCCCTTCAAAAGAAGCTCCATGAGCGGGGAGTTCGGTCTGCCTGTGCACACTGTACCCCAGGGAGGTGCCCGGCCAGAATCTGCCGAACAGAAGGACAATAGGCTGTGCCCACCCTGCTCTCCACAACAGCCGCTGAGCTGCATCCAGAGCCTGGGCCCACGGGCAGCATGGTGCCTGCCTCCCCATAACCTTCTCAGACCCGCAGGCCAGAACCAAGGCTTCTGTGTCCTGGGGGAAGCCCCTCCAATCCTTGGAAAACCAGGGGTGGCCACTCTGGGCCTGGCCACACCCACCTTGACCGTCTGCTCCCGGATGGCAGGGTTGGTGTCCAGGAAGCCATGCACGACGTGGGGGAAGATCTGGGTGTTGACTGTTGGCTCGTCAAGGTATTGGATGAACTGCTCCATCTGTGGCCCAGTGGGAGATATAAAAGCTCAGTCAGTCCCTCCCCGCCACCATAGTCAGGGGGCCCCTCTTGGCTTGATTTCTCCACTGGCTAGGCACTGGCCGGCCCGGTGAGTCTCCTAAGCTCCCTGTCTCAAGTCTGGCCTCTCTTTGGCCTCAAGCTCATATAGTGCTTGAGCCATACAGAGGGCCGAGAAGAGACCAAGAGGGTGCTGGGAAGAGCCAGGGACTGGGGGCTGGAGGGCTCGGCCTCTGGGCCTGCTCAGGCCGACTGGGCCACGCCTCCTCTCAGACCCTCCACTGCCTCTTCTGTAAAATGGGGTACAACCCCTGGCCAGACAAGCACGTGAGGAGGGCCGGTACACTTGGCAGTTGGAGAGGGAATGCTACCTGACAGCCACCAGGTATTTCTTGGTTCACAGGCCCCCGCCCCCGCAGCCCATCAATCCTTTCTGATGCTCCCGGTTGCACTAGGGCTGGCAGGAGAAGCACTGTCTCCACTCGAGAGGGCTAGAGGGACTGAGACAGGAGATGGGGGGTGTTTGAGCCCTGCAGCCCGGGCAGGCTGGGCATTCCCAAAGCTGCCAGCGAGCCCTGTGATTATCTCGACTTCTAGCGTGCACAGCCTCACTGGTCCCTTACCTGTGTGTACATTTGGGAAGGGGTTTCTTAGGCGCCAGGGCAGGGACTCCAGTCACCTGCCTAGGGGTGGTGGTGAGGCAGGGGCCTCCCCAGCAGCCATGGTGGGCTCTGGGTGGGATGGAGGGGGCAGGGCCTGGCCAGGGCCCCTACCTGCTGTAGGAGGCGGATGCGCATGGCCCGATCTGTGGATGAGAACATCTTGACCACAACGGGGATGATCTTCTGTTGATACTCCTCGGCACTGAGGAGCTTGCCCACCTGCGGGAAGGAGCAGGGAGGGGACGCAGCTACAGCCTCAAGAATGGGAGATATCACTGGGCTCATTTAACTTCTGCTGATCTTCCGGGGTGGAAATGGGGTGATGGTGGATGGTGGGGGGAGCGGGCACTTTCTCAGTGGCCCCTTTGCCCATATTCCCTCTCCTGCCCTTAACCTTGCAGGGTCAAGCCTCTCTCAGGCGGCTGAGGAAAGCGCCGTGCCCTTCCCTAGAATCAGGAACCTACACGCCACAGGCACACACATGCACACGACTCTGCCTACAATTTCTGGGGGTTCCCGGTGATGCCGGATTTGCTTGCTTTCTTCCCTATTTCCCCCACACCAAGTCCCTTCAGGAGAAACGGTTCTCCTGGGGGGGCAGAAGGGGAAATGGCAGGTGCCCAGTTAAGGGGGGACGGGGGTCGGAGGAAAGGGATAAGGACCCAGCCCGTAGAAGCCAGGAGAGCCAAGTGCCAAGTGGTCCTGAGGGAGGATGAAAAGTGATGGGGCAAGTGGGTGACATCCTGGGCCCTGGGAACCAGGGTGGGGACACAGGTCAGACCAGGAGGGCTGTCTCGGGGAAACGGAGGAAGGACTGAGGGCCCTGAAGCAAGGGGTCTTTGGAAAAAGGATTTCGGAGGCACAGGGTTTCCCCTCCCCAAAGACCAGAAGTCTCCTCAGCCTCCATGACAGCTGGCCAGCTCAGCTACTGGGATGCGGGCAGGAAGCTGCTCCTCAGCGGGGCTTGGGGCTGCCCCCACCAGGTTACCCGCCCTGGGATGGCCCCCGCAGGGCGGGCCCCGCTCCACAGCCTTCTCCTTTGTGGCTCTGACCCACCAGTCAGTCTGGAGTCTCTGGGCCCCACACTTGCTGAGGCTCCGGGCCTCCAGTCTCCCATCCCCGAGGCCCCTGGCGCTGCTCACCTTGAAGAGGGGCGTGAGGACCACAGCCCCCGCACTGCCAAACTCGAAGGCCGTCAGCAGCTGGGGCAGCACCTTGTGTCGGCAGAAATCCTCAGGGAACGAGTCGAGGCTCTTGCTCAGCTCTTGGAAAAACTTTTGCTTCTCGGCCGGCTCCTTGATCTGGGGGAGTGAGGACAAGATGCAGGGAGGAGGAGATCAGCCTGGCCACCGCCCTCCCCAGCCACAGGCAAGGACGTGGGGTCACCCCAGTCTGAAGGAGAAAAGCTTGTGAGCCCAGCTGCCTGGGTTCAAATCCCAGCTCTCCCGTTTATGAGCCATGTGACATTGGGCAAGTTCCTGCATCTGTAAACCCGAACAACACTACTTTCCCAGGTCGTTCTGAGGATTCAACCAGAAAGTGAGAGGCAGCTGTCAGCACTGTGCCTGGCACACTGCAGGTGCTGAATCGTTTAGTGTCATTCTTTCACTTCCACCTGACCTGTTAAGAAAGCGGCCACTGAGGGGATCAGGCCCTGCACCGGCATTGCCTCAACGCCTCCTGACAACTCAACGGGACCACTAACCCCTCATCACACTGATGAGAACGCCGAGGCCCAGAGAGGCGAAGGGACTTACTCCATGCCCTGACCTTGGCTGGTCAGGCACACCTGCACCCAGCACTGGATGGAGTTCACGGCAGGCTGCGGGGAGGCGGGCGTGAGGAGCAGCCCACCCCTAGACCCGGTCCTCCCACTCACTGAGCCCACGTGGGCCAGGCTGTCAACTCAAAGTCTCCTTGGGTCCTCCCAACCCCTCAGAGGCCATAACACCCACAGCACCCATTTCCTGAAGACGGGCTACATGCCAGGCAGGGTTACATGCTGAAATCTTCACACAGATTAAACAACCCTTCTCACGACTTTATAAAGGTACCAACAAAATTCATGCTTAATCCAGCAGGGAAGCTGAGGCACAGAGAGGGCTAAGAGCTCGTCCAAGGTCACACGCTAAGCAGCAGTCAGGGCACTGTTTGACTCAGCAGCCTGGGGCCTCGGCTGTGCTGCGCCCCGTGTCAAGGTGCTGTCGTTCCATTCACAGACGAGGAGGCTGAGGCTCAAGGCCACCTGTCAAGTGGGCCCTGCAGGGATTCTAACCCAGTCCTGGAGGGTTCCGAGGTTCCTGTGCTCTCTGCTGCCCCGCCCCCCACCCCTGCCACTGCCTAACCCAAGAGAGGCGGCCCCTGGCTGGAGGTACGGACGACTGAGCTGGCTCTCGCGCGCCCCAGCCCAGCGTGGAAGGCAGGCTTGGTGCCCTGACAGCAGGGGTCTGGGGCAGCCAAGGCCCAGAGAAAGGCCAAACCGCACCCGAGGCTGCACACGGGGGGAGTCACAGCCGGGCACCCTCCGCCACTCTGGCCCCTGGGCACCGCCCGCTCACTTTCTCCTCCTCAGAAACAGTCCGTTTCCTACAGAGTCCATTGAAGGGGAAGGGCAGCCCAGCAGGGCCAGCCACAGGAAGAGAACGCCACGTAACCATGTCCCTGCTACCCCCACGGCACCCAGGAGGCAACAGGGCTCCGTGCCTCTAGGGCCTCTTCAAAACGCAGCTCAGGTTCTCTGTCCTCCCAAGGTGCCTCCAGGCCCGTCTGAGTCAAGACTCCAGACCAAGGCCTGTGAAGTGCCTGTCGCTCCTCACTGCAGATTCTCGGCCACCTCTCAGTGTGGCCACACACAGCCGGTCAGAGCAGATGTCCAGAACAGCGCCTCCCCACTTCATTCCCTACGACAACCCCGTGGGGCCAGGAGATGCCACTATCATCCCCATTAGGCAGCTGTGGAAACCGAGGTTCAAAGAGCTGAAGCCAAGCCCTCCACGCTCACCATCTCCCAACTGCAGTTCCTTCCGCTCAGAGGTCTCCTCCCCAGTGATCGTCCCCTTCCCCTTACTCGCTGCAAGTCTCAGCCCAAGTGTCATGCCCGAGAGCCCTTCCCTGAGCGCCTGCCCCTGCCACGGTCCCCCCTGGCACTCACAGCCATCCCAGGGAGCACACATTTCCTCCTGTTTTCTGTCCCTATTCTCCAACAAGAGTCCCCAAGGGGGTACCTGGTCCGTTTGCTCCCTCTTAGAAATGTGAGGGCAGGGATCTCGGTCTGACTCCTTCCTCCATCCCCCTGGCCACAGTGCAGCCCAGCTCTGGGCACGGCGCACGTCAGGAACAGGGCCGGGATGTATGAGTGGAGGTAACGGCGCGCCCAGAGCGGTCGGCACGCAGCAACTCTGTGTCGGACTCTGTACCGTGCACCTTGAGCTCACTGAATTCTCATCACGCCCTTCCGAAGCAGTTACTGTTATCAGGCCAGAGCTTTAGCCGAGGGAAGTCACACAACACCTGAGAGCAGGGGCTAGGGTGTGAATGCAGACAGCCCAGCTCCACAGCCCAGTGTGGTCTCCAAAGACCGAATTATGAAGGGCCTGCAAAATGGGGAGAGGGGATGGGGGGAGGAATGCAGGCCCAAAGCCCGGTGTGGGGGTGGCGCACCTGAATCTCTTCCAAGAAGAGGTTGGTCTCCACAAAGCGGTTGTTCATGAAGCCACCAGGTGCCCGGCAGTTCTGCAGGAAGCGGGCCGGGTTGGGACGCACCTTGGGGTTGGCTCCAACCAACTCGCAATAATGGGGCACCAGAGACTTGGGGATCTGTGGGAGAAGGGTCAGTGTCAGGCAGGGCTGGCGGGCTGCCAGGGAAGGGCTGGGGAGGGTCAGACACTCACCTTCCCAGGGTTGCGCAGGGCAGCAGCCCGAGGTAGGGGCCCATTGAAGACTTCCCAGATGAGGCAGCCCAAGCGCCACATGTCAGCTGACCTGAGGCAGTGACCAGAGCTGCTCAAGTCCCTGCCACCTGCCAGCACAGGCCTCCAACCTGCCTTGAGCACCAGGCACAGGCTGCATGGCAGAGCCTGGGCTGGATCCTTCACCTGATCCTCCCATCAGCCCCCAAAAGCAGGTTTCATTAGCCCATTTGGCAGAGGAGAAAAACTGAGGCTCAGAGAAGCAATGACATCTGCCTCAGGTCACGCAACTTTCAAATTCAGAGCCACATCACCCCAAAACCTGTGTTTATCCTGCCCTGCCTCCCTGCGGAGCTGGGAGCACCTTGAAGACTCTGATTCCCCACCCCCCCGCCAGGCAGCAGGCGAGAGGGGAGCGTGTGCCAACTAGTCTAGGGGTCCTGAGGCTGCAGGGGCTTCCGGAACAGAGCAGCTTGGGGCATGCCGCCCCCCAGTCACCCACCACTTCTCTTTGATGGATCTGCCACTGCTATCAGCCAACTCTGGAGGGTCATACTGCTCAAGCTCGGGGACCCCCTTGCGGGGGGCTGCCCCACCATTGCCCTGGGCCGAGTACATGTAGTCCAGGCCCCCAAGCTTCCATTCCCCGGCGCGGTCCACAAACACAGCAGCCATGCAGACGTTGTTGTGGATGAGGTTGCAGTCGTTGACGAGGAAACTGAGGGCTTTCTGGGGGCAGAAGGAGCCATTACACCCCAGTACCTAAAGCCCCCCACCCCTGCTCTCATCGACCATTGCCCCCCACCTCACCACAATCTGGTGTAGCCCCCAGGAGAGCTCCAGCTCCTTCGGGCCACCAGCCTCTGCTCGCGCCTTGAGGTATACTCCCAGCGGAGTCACAGCCTCAGTCACTACGTGGAGGCATTTGTCTGTCTGAAGAGGGGACACGGGGCTATTAGGGCAGGTAGGGGAACAGGACAAGAGGTGAGAGACACGATGGGCTCAGAGATGGAGAAGGGGAATAAAACCTGGGATGCTGAGGCAGAAGGGGTGGAAATTGGGAGAAAGTGAGGGGCAGACGTGGGGCAGCAGGTACCTCCAGCCCATCGATGTAGGCCAGAATATTGGGGTGCCGAAGAGTTTTGAGACGCTTGAAAGCAGCTTTGGCCACCTGGGTCTGCTCTTCGGCGCCGGGCTTCACATCATACACGAAGATGGACACTAGGCTGCCTGTGGCCTGGGCGGGTGGAGGACACAGGGGCCTGAGGGGTGTTGGCCCGGACCGAACACTCCAGCTCCGAGACTGTCCCCAGAGCCGGCTCAGTGCCTTAAGGAAAGGGCCGCCGGCCGGGTCTCTCCCAAAGTCAGTCCTTAGGCACAGAGCCCGGCTCACGTGACCCCGGTTCCGTCTGCCGGTCGGTCCCTCGGTCCTTCCTCCCGCCACGTCGGCACTGCCCGTCCCCCTCCCCCTGCCCGTTGTCCCGGCGGCTCCGCAGCCACGTCAGTCGGGGCGCAACGCCGCGGGGACGGCGGCGCTGACTAGGCGAGACCGAGGTCCGCCGCGGCCTGCGGAGCGGGACAGCGCTCACCTTCTTGCGGCCGCGGTGCAGTGTCCAGAGCCCTGGCGGGCTGCCCTCGGCGGGTTCCGGGATGAGCTCAAACGGGAAGTCCCGGACTGGGTCCCGAACAAAGAGCCACATCGCCCCCGCCGCTGCCGCCGCCGCCGCCGCGGGCCCCGGCGCCTTAGCTCCGGGTCCTCGGCCGCCGGAGCCGGGGGCGGGGCGGTATGGGGGCGTGACTGGGGTGGGTCGGGGGCGGTGCCTGAGCCGGTGGGTGGGGCGGAAGGACAGGGCAGTGGGCGGGGCAGGTGGGCGGGGCGTGGGTCCAAGGACGACAGGCGCGCCGGGACCAAACCCACGTCGCCCCGCGGAGCGCGCGCTTACCCGGAGCCCCCAGTTACTAGCTGCGTGGCGGTGGCAGGTCACCCAAACCCTCCAATCTTCTGTGTCCTTATATCTAAAATGTAGGTGGTAAGAGTCCACCTCCCAGCCTTGTTACAGAGATAAGAGCTTGAGAAGGGACATGATGGGGAAACGGAGGCACGGAGGGAAGGGGAGAGAGATGAAGATGTCCGCAGACAGAAAGGAGGGGGTGCAGAGATCAGCGAGGTAGACATAGGGAGGGCGATTGTCCCCAAGTCAGACACTCTTTCCCACCAGCCAGTGGGTGCCTGCCTCCACGATCCAGCAGGTGTCAGTGTTGGTGCAATGACAGTGACCAGGCGAGTGGCACAGGTAGACACAGCCCTTCCACAAGGAGAAGGCGTGTGGATGAGGGCCAGAAAGTGAAACAAAGGTCCAGGGGAGGTCCAGGAACCCTGGGGCAAGAGCGGGGGACCTGGGGTTGGAAGAGGCAATGACCCCAGTGAAGTAGAAGTGGGAGGAGAAACAGCCCAGGAAGTCCGGAAAACAGAGGGCCAGGCAGCGCCGCTGTTCTCCTGGGCACAGCAGACCCAGCTCTCCAGCCTACGTGGCCTGCATCTCCTCTGAGCCCCACAGGGCCTGCACAATTTGGGACTGTCAGTGGCAAAGGTGTGTCAGCACTCAAATGCCAGTCACACTGCTGGGGACCAAGCCCCTTCAGCTGGACTGAGCTCAGTGTCCAGAAGTGGCTGGGCAGGCAATGGCCCCTTTGCAGGTAGGGTCTCAGGGGACCCAGAGTTGAGGGCAGTCCCACAGCGACATCCTACAGAGTATGGGTGAGATCCGGGCACTGCTTATGAAACATCTGGTTTGGGTGCTTTGGGGAGCAGATTCCAAGGCAAGGATGCCAAAGTCAGCAGAGCTGGGTTCAGATCCCAGCTCAGCCCCTCTCACTGGTTTTGGAAACTCATTTGCCCTCTGGGAACCTTGGTTCCCCGTTTATAAATTGGGGTAAACGACGCCCTGTACCTCAGTTGACACACAACCACTCCGCAGAGATTTGTTCTCTCCCTTCTGTTGTCCAAGCACCTGTGCAGGACAGGCACACAGAGAGGATCAGACACGGTATTGGCTGCTTTGGACAGAGTAGACGTAATGACTACAGATCTTCCTGTGTGACTTTGATAGGGAGACAGGGACAACATTCTGAACCTGGAGTTGGCAATAGTGGGGGCGGGGAGCATCCTGTCACTGGAGGGGAGCAGAGGTCTTACATGCCAGAATATGGAGTCTAAAACTTTAACCTCCTGAAGAGGCATGTGTTTGTGAGTGTGGAATAATGGAGACGGAGAGGATGGGGTGGGGTGATGTTGTAGGGTAGAGGGCATGGGTGGAAGGGGGGGCCTAAGAACACAGGGTTCACGTGGTGGTGTTTAGTTAATGGCACACTCTCAGCACCTACCAAATGTTAGGTTGGTGCCGTGTACGAGGCCTCGCCTGGAGAGGAAACAGGTGCAGAAGGGCAGGGCCCCTGGGCAGGGGGCAGGCCTGGGAGTCCCTGGAGTAGAGAACAGTGGGAGGCAGGCACCAAGCCTGGGACAGGCTGGGCAGAGCACACCAGAGAGCAGTCACAAATGAAGTCAGAAAAGGGAGCTGCCCCACCAGTTCCCTGCGCACTAACTGCTGCTACAGCCGAGCCCAGAATGCCGTCTTCTTAGGAAGGGGGCAATGTCCCTTTCCCCAGCTCTCACACTGTGAACTTCTATTCCATCCACTGTAAAATGGGGATAACACCAGTTCCTCATCGCTGCCCCACGGAGAGAGGTTGGGGGGGGGTATAATGTTGTTCCCATCTCACAGATGAGGAAAACGAGACTCTGAAAGCTCATGCAGTAGGAAGTGACAGGGCCTGAGCCACTGCGCTGCCCGCGGCCTCCCTCACCAGGAGTCTGAGCAGTTCTGCAAGCCCTACCGCGCCCCATGGACAGCCCATGGCGGGCTGGGACAGGGCCCGTGGAGACACCAGGAGAGCAGTCACTACAGGGGAGATGCAGTGGGATGTCACGCAGGTGGAGCCTAGAGGCAGATGCCCTGGTCAGAATCCCGGGTCTGAATCCCTGAATCCATTTCTGTGGGATCTTGGGCGAGTCACTTCAACCCCTTTTCCTTGTCTGTAAAATGAAGACTAGAAAAGAACGTAAGTGTTTGCCATTGTGGTTAGTTAAAGTACATGGCCCCAGTAAGCAGCACACTGGGAAGGGAAATGAAGGCCTTGAAAAGGAAGTTGTAAACAAGTCTTGTGATGTGGATGCAAAATAAAAACAGACTGATTGCAAAGGCTCAGTGGTCAAAGTGATTCATTAACCAGACATCTTCAAATGACACCAGCGATGAAAACAATCGACAAAGGCAGGAAAATTAAACCCCGGAACACGGTACCTCTGACGAAAGAGCGTGAGAAAATACAGCTGGAATCACAGCATTACAAAAACAGTGTATGGAAAGACAGCATTAAAATAGTATTTTCAGTCTTGCAATACATTATAGTGATCAAATGTTTTTATTTTCTCTTGGAAACTGATGGGGTTTTTGGTTTTTTTTTAATTTATTGACAAGGGAAAGACATTGATTTGTTGTTTCACTTATTCATGTGTTCATTGGTTGCTTCTTGTACATGCCCTGACCAGAGATCGAACCCACAACTTTAGCTTTATCAGGAGGACGCCCACAAGTCTGGCGTATCGGGAGGACACTCTAACCAACTAAGCTACCCAGCCAGGGCCTAAACTGACAGTTCTTAATTGTTGCTATAATTTTTTTGTTTATTATTAGGAGAATAATGGTCCTTTCCTTTCATGAAAGAGAAACATTTTCAGTTACTGAACTGACAAGAACTTCTACAATCCTTTGGTTTTGTGTATACAAGTAACATTCTGCCCTCACAGGAGCAAGACTTGGACAGGGAGAAGTTCGGAACTGCAGGCGCTGCGGTGGAACTAACTAGCACAGCTGTAGCAGAGGACAAGTGTGCAATACCTGTTAAACCCTTTGCTCTAGTAATTCCACTTCTAGAAACATGTCTTACACAAAGCCCTTGTGCAAGTATGCAAAGATTTAGACAAAGCGGCACAGTTGTTAGAGCCTGAATTATGGAGCCAGGCTGCAGGTAGTTCAGCTCAGCTGAGTATGAGCTGTTCGTCCTTGACCAAGTTACTTATTCTCTTTGTACCTCAGTTTTCTCACCTGTAAAATGGGTGGAATAATTGTATCTGCTCCATAGGTATGGTAGGCTGAATAACTTCTGTTCAAAGATGTTCACCTCTCGCCCTGACCGGTGTGGTTCAGTTGGTTGTCATCCTGCAAAGTGAAAGTTCGCTGGTTCGACTCGCAGTCATAGAACATGCATGGCTTGCGGGCCCAGTCCCTGGTTAGGGGGAGCGTGAGAAGCAGTGGACTGATATTTCTCTCCCTCTCTCTAAAAATAAATAAAAAATTTAAAACATGTCCACCTCTTAATCCCTGGAATTTGAGAATTATGTTACTTGCACAGTAAAAGGGGCTTTGTTTTTGCCAGATTCTTGAGAAGGGGAGATGACCTGGGAGTGAGTGAGGTGAGGGAGGAGCCATGAGCCAAAAAATGCAGTGCCTCTAGACGCTGAGAAAGACAAGGAAACATATTCTTCCCTGAAACACTCAGAAGGGACACAGCCCTTCATTTAGACGACTGGCATCCAAAACTCTAAGATACTAAGTGCTTGTTATTTTAAGCCACTAAATTTGTGGCATTTCAGGCCCTGGCCGGGTAGTTCAGTTGGTTAGAGCATCATCCTGATACACCAAGGTGGCAAGTTCAATCTCCTGTCAGGGCACATACGAAAAGCAACCAGTGAACACATAAATAAGTGGAACAAGAAGTCATGTTTCTCTCTCTCTTCCTTTCTCTCTCTCTAAAATCAATAAAGCTTTTAAGATTTTGCGGTAATTTGTTACAGTAGCCATAGGGAACCAATACAGGAGGCATGCTGTGAGGACACATAAGTTAATATGTATAGCAGCTTCAGTGTTTAGCACACAGCAAGCGCTCAGTAAATGGCAGTCCTTATGTGGATCACAGGACTGTTTGTAATGATGGAAAAGTGGAGCCTTGGCTGGTGTGGCTCAGTGGATTGAGTGCCAGCCTGAAAACCGAACGGTCGCTGGTTCCATTCCCAGTTAAGACACATGCCTGGGTTGTGGGCCAGGTCCCCAGATGGGGGCATGTGTGAGAAGCAACTGATGGATGTCTCTCCTGCACATGGGTGTTTCTCTCCCTCTCTTCCTCCTCTCTCTAAAAATAAATAAATAGTCTTAAAAAAATAATAATGGAAAAGTGGAATAATCCAAATGTCCATCAGAAGCAGAGTGATTCAGAACTCCCTCCATGCTGTGGAACCACAGCAGGTAACCAGAGGCTGCTCTGCAGGCACTGACGCCGAGAAACGCTTGGGATCGCGACGTCCCAGCGGCCCTCTGAGTCCTCCCTGCAGTCATTTCCGATCCTCCTAACAATATGCGGAATCTGTCTCAATCTGAGAAACCACAGAGTAATTTGACCAGGGAAAGTCTAATATAAATAATTATTAACTACAATAGGAGGCTGGAGTAACAAGGGATTGGTTAGTAGGAAGTAAGGAGAAAGCTAAAGAACGCAGGAATAACAGGTACAAGAGCACCCCCCACCGGTACGGCTGAGATAGAGCACTGCCCCTGCCCCCCAAGGGCCTCAGTCCAGCACGTGGTTGGAGAAGGAAACTCAAGGGCTGCACAGGCCCGATGGAACTTGCTGGGAAGCCGTCCTTTAGGGTGCTGGGGAAGAGGCACTCCACTACTCCCAGGGTGGGGGTGGGTGCTGCTGGCCCCCTGCGCTGCACGAGCCTGGTGCTGGCCGAGCTGCCCCCTGCAGGTGGCCCGGGCTCCTGCGGCAGCCGCGCGCTGACGGGATCCGGTCAAAACCAGGAAGCAAAACCTCTTCCTCAATAAATGCTCCCGCGCCCTCTGCTGGAGAGACTTCACATTGCGCCGTCTGGCAAAGGAAAAATATTTAAAGGACCCAAATATGCTTTCAGAGAGAAGGCGAACGTGATGAATTCGGAGCTGAGAGGCAATAAATGAGTAACTAGCGCAGAGCCCTTAGTTCCACGTTTACAGATGCGGAAACAGGCTCCAGAGAGGGGAAGCAGCGCAACCAGTGCTAGCATTCGCTGGGCTCTACAAAGCATTTAGAAAGCAGGTTGCAAAATAATCCCCGCAACTCCACTGACCACAGACTTGCAGGGGCATACGCCCCAGCCTGGAGGAATGCACACCCATCGCCTGTGGCTCCCTCCAGAGCCTGGGGATGACAGGGAGCTCTCCTCACTATACTATCAGGTTGAATAGTATGAAATTGCTGTGTTTGTAGTTGTAAAAAGTGAAATAACTGGCAATTTCATACAGTTCAACATAATATTCTTCTGATTTAGTATTTGAAATTTTCACAATGAACGTGTTACTTTCATAAACAAGGAATGATATATATGTATGTTACTAACACATGTGTATACATATTATTTATATATTTATACAGGCACACAATAAATGTGTGTCATTATGTACATATGCATGTTTTGAAAAGTCCTTCCTCCAACTGTCTTTTGCCCGTAGTGATCTCTTTTGCTCCAATAAAATAGAAACTTTTAAGCTTACAGGGATCCAAAGACTTCAGGGGAAACAATTTGTGTTCAACACACTGCAAGTTCCAAAGAGCTACTTGACAACTGTCCACACTTGGTTTCTGGACAACTTACCATATGAAAAAACTGCCATTTGTGTCCTTTCTATTTATTTTATGAGATTTAAGTCATGAAACAGAGACTATTAAACAATGATGGCTCTCATGTGGCAGTTTACCAAACTTAATTCTAGGAAGTATTTTAATTGTTCTTTGTGCTAAATCTAAATATTCAGAATTAAAGAAAAGATTACAATGTCTGCAAAAGCATATGAGAATAACTTTAAGGTAAAAGTTACTTTGCCTTCATAGATTAGATTTCCAAAAAAATGGTTGTGTTTGTGTTTTTTATAGCAAATATAATATTTAAAAAAGAAGGTGCTTATGATTCTGGCCTGTTGTAGTAGGCAGACTAACGACCCCTCCAAAATGTCATATCCTAAGTCTCGAGACCCATGAATATGTTACATGACAAAGGGGGAAAGGCTGCAGATGGAATTAAAATTTACTCATCAGCTGACTTTAAAATAGCATAGCCTAGATTATCCAGGTGGGCCCAATGTAATACAAGTTCTTGAAAGTGAAAGGGACCCAACATAGCAGATGTTTTGCCCAACATACAGGGATGGGCAAAAGTAGGTCAGCAATAATAAATAATGCAATAATAAATAAATAATAAACTGTGTTTCACATACTCACAATGGTAAGCTTACTTTGGAACACAAAGTTTATTCTTGTCTTATCCTCTGCTAAGGTCAGGACCAAGGCAAGGATGCCACTTCGCCACCTCCACCCGACACTGTGCGGGAGGGTCTAGCCAGGGCAACAGGCAGGAAGAAACAAAAGGCATCGAGATCAGAAAGGTAAAAGTAAAACTATCTCTATTTGTGATGACATGATCTTGTACATAGATAATCCTAAGGAATTCTTTAAAAAGCTATTAATAAAGGAGTTGAACAAGTTTGTGGGATACAAGGTCAATATAAAAAAATCAATCCTACTACTGATACACTAGCAATGAACAATCTGAAGATGTAATTAAGAAAACAATTCCATTTACAATAACATCAAAAGAAAACATTTAGGAATAAATTTGACCAAAGTACAAAATTTATACTCTGAAAAATACAAAAATATTATTGAAAGGTATTAAGTAATATCTAAGCCAATGTGAAAACGTCCCCCATTCATGGACTGAAAACTTAAAATTATTAAGGTAGCAACAGTTCCCTAAATGATCTCCAGACCAACACAACCCTTATCAGAATTCCAGCTGGCCTCTTTGTAGAAACTGACAACCTGACTTTAAAATTCACATGGAACTACAAAGGATTCAGCAAAGCCAAAACAATCTTGAAAAAGAACAAAATTGGAGGATTCGCTCTTGGCAATTTCAGAACACACTCCAAAGCAATAGGAATCAAGACAGTGTGACCCTAACTGCGTGGCTCAGGGGACTGAATGTCGTCCCACAAACCGAAAAGTCGCTGGTTTGATTCCTAGCTGGGGCACATGCCTGGGTTGAGGCAACTAATGGATGTTTCTCCCCTTCTCTTTCTCCCTCCCTTCTGCTCTCTCTCTTAAAAAAAAAAAAAAAAAAAGACAGCGTGGTATTGGCATAAGAATAAACATACAGAAAAGCAGAATAGAATTAAGGTTACTGTAATGTTTTGACTGTGGTGGAGCTTACACAGGTACATACATTTGTCAGAAGTGATCAACCTGTACACTTAAAATATATAAATTGTATGTAAACAATAGAGATGATTAAAAAACAAAACAGGCCACCTAATTAAAAGAGTAAAGCCAAAATACAACAAGCGCTTGTTATTCAGCAACGAACCTTGAAAAGCTCAGCCCGAAGGAGCTTTTTGCATACTCACGGCAGACTGAGGGGTATGACAACATGCCAATTTATCTGCTTTTGGCTTATCTGATGGCACTTGTTTGTAGATAAAAATCTTCCCCAGCAGATGATTCCTATGGGGAGACTTGGAAGGAGCCCTTGGTTTGAGGCAGGAAAGACGAAGCCAGGGGGTGGGTACAGGCAGGTCGCGGAAGGCCTCTTGGTCAGGGAATGGAGGCTGACCATCTGGAAGGAAATAGACTGGGGGGGGGCACAATAAGAGTTGCACGTCAGAAACACCCATCGGAGGACAGCCTGAGAAAAAACTGGAGAGACTAAAAGCATCATCAAGAGGACGCTTGGGAGGGGCTGTGGGTGTCCACTGAAGGAGTGGTGGCCAGGCCAGCGCGCAGGTGGTGGGCGGTGACAGGCACATCAGTGCACAGCTGGGGAGGAGGGGGACAGTCAGGAAGAAGAAGGGGGCCAGAGACAGGGAGCAGAGGAGCGGGGAGAGCACAGGGCAGAGTCATGGAGGAAGCAGGAGGCTACAGGGCTGCGTGGGGAGGAGGGGCAGGGCATGTTTTGTGGGGGACACTTGAGGGCAGCTCTGAGGACTGGCCGCTCCAGAAGCTGACGGAATGCAGGGTGTCATGAGCTTTATACTTGGGAGGATTCCCATCCAGAGGCCCCCCAAGAGGTTCAGATGAAGCAGAAGCAGCTTGTGAGCTCAGAGAGGACTCCTCCTCCAGGAAGTCTGCCCTGATCCCAGCCCCTGTGGCCTGGGCGCCTAGCATCCATGAGCGAAGTCAGGGCTGATGACTCGTGCTCCCTGAGTACAAGGCCCATGTCTGCTCTGCCGCTGGGTGGGCAGCACCCACACCCACCACCCACTCACTGGGGAGCGTGTTGAGAGTGTGAATGGGTATGTGTCAGACCGTCTGGGTTCAAATCTTAGCTACTGACTATTGGTGACATGTATGTCAATATCATGAGTGACAGAGGAGTGCAGATGGGACAGGCTCGTGGGGTGGAGGGATGAAGGGATAGTGTTGATGGCCCCTGCCCTGGCGCCACTGAGCAGAAATGGGTCCAGCTCCAATGGCCTGTTTGCCCGTCTGTTGCCTGTGCCCCGGAATGCCCGGTTCCCTGAGATGCCTGGTCCTCAGAGGACCCATTTCAGCTCGGAAACGGGCTAGCCTAGGAATCTGCTGGTACCCGCCGCCGCCGCCACCTCGTTTCTCTGGGAAGAGCAGCCCCGGTCAGGGTAGCAGGGGACCCCCTCACCCCGTCTGCTCAGCGTTCTTACGTCTTCCTTCCCAGGCTTGCCACGCCCCCGCCTCTGCCACTGTCCCAGGTTTCAGGCAGGCCCTGGGCAGGAGCTGGGGCTCAGGAGAGGCCAGAACCACCTCTCCACTCTCCCTTTTGACCCCGCCTTCTGGGGGCACCTGGGCTGCCAGGAGGGCTGGGTGTGGGTTTCTCTGCCTGGTGGGAGGATGGAGGGGTGGGGGTGGGAGGAAAAAGAAGAAGAGAGGGCACAGGGAGCAGAGGGTAGGGGGCTGGGGGACGGCAGGGCACGCGGGTGTGAACTGAAGGGCTGCTGGCCCGCTGTCCTGGCCACTGGTGGCTGGCCATTGGCAGCGCCACCACAGCAGGCCTGTGGTGCTGCACCCCAGCGGCACACAGGCACTGAGGCAGGCAGGGGCTTTGGAGCCGAGCCTAGGCAGGGCAGGTGGTCTGGCCAAGGCAAGGCGCCCCAGGTCACCTTGTCAAGACCAGGACTTCAAAGGCCATTTGCAATGCCCCACACTCGAGCCCTCCCCGGAGCCCGGCCCCTCCCCTGATCGTGGCCCCTGGGTCGGCCTGGGTGTATAGCAGGCTCCTCAAACCAAGTTCTCGAGCTCCCTGAACCTGCTCGGCCTCGCCCAGCTGCAAAGGCAATGTCGCCCTTCCAGGCCGAGCGGGGGTCACCCCCACACTTCCTCTCACACCCTCTTCCCACGCAGCGGCTCCAAACACCTGGCACTTCCACCTCCTCTCCCTACCCCCACCTACACCAGCCTCTGGTTTTAAATTTTTTAAATTTATTTTTAGAGAGGGACGAGAGGGAGAAAGAGAGGGAGAGACACATCGATGTGTGAGAGAAACGTCCAAGTGTTGCCTCCTGCGCGCCCCCAGCTGGGAACCTGCCTGCAACCCAGGCCTGTGCCCTAACCGGGAATGAAGCCAGTGACCTTCCAGCTCACAGGCCGATGCTCAGTCCACTGAGCCACACCAGCCAGGGCACCAGCCTCTCTTGCCTGGGCATGGGCCGCCTCACCCGTCTCCCCACTTCTACCTTTGCCCCCTGCAGTCTACTGTCCTCAAAGCCACCAGAGGGGATCATTCGAGAATGCAAGTCAAGTCATCTGACTCTGCCGCTCAAGACCCTCCAAAAGCCCCCATTTTACTCTGTGTAAAGTTAGACCCTGTCCTTGGCCTGCAAGGACAGTGCCACCTGTTCCTGGTCTCTCTGCCCACCCTGTTGCTTGGCAGGACTGCCGTCCAAAGGAAAGTACTTCCAGTTCAACCAGTCGTGGTCCGTGGTTCCATTTGTTCCAGATTGCTTCATGCTGCTGTGTCAAGTTCAATCTGAATTTCTTCATCTACAACTGTAATGTCGAGTGAATTTATTTGGTGTGATTCTCAGTACAAGAAAAAAAATAACTCAGACCATTTTTGTAACTTTTCTGTAAGTCTAAAAACATTGTAAAATAAAGTTGATTAAACTAAAAAGAAAGAAAGGGGGCAGGGACGGGGAGTAATTGTACTGAAAAAAGAGTCACCACCAAATGCGGCCTAACTTTGTAACAGCTGCTCTTCACGGGAGACCAGTGTGCGGCAGCCCGCGGGGGCGGTGACCAGGGCTGTCACATGCGTGCGCATGTGTCCACATGCATCTGCTGGGCGGGGACGGTCCTATTTTAGCTGAGTGAACCGAGCGTGGCCGCAGGTCACGGTCGGAGGAAGGGGGGCTTGGACAGGAAACCAGAGCACAGGCCCCCCGGAGGCGGAGGGCACAGTCGGGAGGGCGGGGGAGGCGCGAGCGGCCGCAGCGCCAGCCAGCAGAGGGCGGTCAGGGTCGCTGGGGGAGCTTCTCAGCGGGCCTTGAAAGAAGGGTGGGATTTACACTGGAGATGGTGTGTCAGGGGGGAGAAAATATTCCAGAAAGGGGGAATGGACAATGAGGGGCTATGGGGGGGAGCTGGGTGGTTCCTGTAGGGGCAAGGAGGAGACTGCCAGGGTGAGTGGGTATCAGAGGTTGGACAGAGGCAGGTGAGGAGGGCGCAGAAGGAGCTGGGTGAGGACCCTGAGGGAGTTGGTGACAGCGGAGGAGCCCGGAGCAGGAGGCGGCTGGGCAAGCTCAGGCCTGGAGGGCGACCCAGGGCCAGGGCCCCAGCAAGCAGAGCAGGAGATCGAAGGGAGAGGCGAGGGAGAAGGAGACAGCGCGGCTTGCTGGCCAGGGACGCCCCGGGGAGAAACGAAGAGTCGGGGAGCGGCCTGCAGAGGAAGGAGGGTGCCCAAGTGGAGGGGTCCAGCCTGGAGCTGAGATGGGGGGCTTGAAACTCTTGGGGGGTGACGAGACACCTGTGTGGAGGCTACTGATGGAGGGGGAGACGAGGGCAAACTGAACTCCAGTGGCCCTACCTCCCAGGGGCCTCCCCTGCCTGCCCCCGCCCCTGACCTCCCCATCCCAAACGCTGCCCCTTGCCTTCCCTGCTCCATGACCATGGAATCTGTCTCTGTCTCCTGTTCATCCCTCCAGGTGTCCACTCCACACAGCTGCAGGCTGTCGCAGCTGGTTCATCCCAGTTTCCCCAGGCCCTATGACGGTGCCTAGCTCAGCCATTGGAATTTGTTGAATGAGTGAATCTACATTCAGGAGGCAGGAGGAAAAGGAAAGAGAGTCCAAAGCTGACTAAATCACACAGAGAAGCCAAAGGGCCTGCCTGGGTCCCCTCCTGCACGTGGTCCCCAAGCAGCTAACCCACTCTGATATCACCATTTGGGTGCTCCTTGGTGGTCGGCAGAACCAGCCAAGGTCCACCCCTGGGCTTCAGCCTGTCCATTCTGATCATTGGGCGTCTCCACTCAGACATCTCACGGGCCTCTCAGACTCAACGGTCCGCCACTCACCTCTCTGTCTTCATCTGCCCCCGAACCCCAAGCCTGCTCCTTCCCACCCCACTGTCTCAGGGGAGGCACCTCCATCCCTGAAACTGGAACCCAGGGGGCCTTTCTCGAAGCCCTTCTCTCTGCCAGTCCCAGCTTGAGGACCTTGCTCCCTCCACGACCTGGTCTCCAGACCGCCAGTCCCACTTCACTTTCCAACCAGCTGCTCAGGCTCCTCTTTCTTCCCCCTCTGCCCCAGCTCCCCACCCCCAGCCACCTGCTAATGCCCTCCGTTTTCACACCTCTAAGCTGCTCATGCTGTCCTCCCTGGATGAAGGTCGCCCTTCTCTTTTCCCTCCAGCGAACCCCATTTACTCCCTGAGGCTCAGGCCTCATGCCCCTGCCTCTCTCTAGCGTGCCCTGAGTTCTCCAGGAGGACAGCATTGCACCTCTGTGCTCCCGCAGCGTCAGCTTCCCCAGAAATGCTATTAGAGCCCTTGAGCAGGCTGGCACTCAGTGCCAGCCATGTGTGTATTTACGTCCTGTCCCTGCGACAGCTCCCTGGGTAAGGTGTTAACTTCACCCATTTAACAGAAGAACAAAACGAGACTTACAGGGAAGAAGGAACTTTCCCAGGTGCACACAGCCAGTATGTGCGGGGCCAGGACTGGTGTTTCACACTGTCATATGGAGGTGTACGACCACTGCTTCTTCAAGCCGCTCTGCTGCAGCTTGGCACTGCTGAAGAGGGTCCATCATTGCTCTGCCTCCCAGCATCTTCTCAGGGCTTGGCTCCCACTAAGTGTTCCCACTCTGTGCTTGTTCCTGTGTGTACACATCCTTTCTTCTACAGCTTTATGGATGTGCAATAAGCTACTATTCATACTCAAAGAGTTTTAACAAAAGTGCGCGTCCACAAAACCAACATTGCAATCAAGGCAATGAACATGTTCCTCGCCCCCTTCCTTGCGCCCCTTTGCAACTCCTCATCTGCTATTACTTTAGTTTTCATTTTTGAAACTTTTATATAAATGGAACCAGGCCATATGTACTTTTAAAAACTGGCTTCTCCTTCTCAACATAATTATTTTGAAATTTCTCCTTGTCATTGTGCTCATCAAAGGTTTGTTCAAGATTTAAAACTTTTACTCTTCAAAGATGTAGCTACAAAAAGTCAAAAGGAAGGGTACATACTTGGAGAAAATATATTTAAAACATGCACTGACAAAGTGCTTGTATCTAATATATGTAAAAGCTCTTACAATTCAACAATAGAAAGATAAAAGTCCCGTAAAAACTGGCAAAAAATTGAATAGACACGCCGTGGCCAGTGTGGCTCAGTTGGTTGGAGCATCATCCTGTAAATGATATAGTTGCATGTTTGATTCCCAGTCAGGGCACATACCTAGGCTGTGGATTTGATCCCTTGTCTGGGTACATACTGGAGACAACTGATTGATGTTTCTCTTTCACATCGATGTTTCTCTCCCATCCTCTCATCCTTCCTCTCTAAAAGGAATGAAAAAATGTCCTCGGGTGAGGGTGAAAAAAAATTGAATAGACACTTTATAAAAATATACATATATATATATATATAAATGACAAGCAAGCACATGCAAAGATGTTCAACATCACTAGTTATTAGAGAAATGCAAATTTAAACCACGTGATACCACTATTCACCATATATGGTTATCATATATGACCATACCCAATGATGGTGATAAAGAGGAGCAATTTGGGACTCTCAGAGAGATTGGTGGGAATGCACAATATGACCCCTCTGGAAAATAGTTTGGAAATTTCTTAAAAACTATGCATACACCTGCCATACAACATCCCAAGAAAAAGGAAAGCATAAGTCCACAGACTTGTACATAAAAATTTATAGCAGATTTATTCATAATTGCAAAACACTGGAAATAACTCAAATTATAATATCTACAATAGAAAGTATTCGAAGAAAAATGTTGAATGTGTTACCAAGTAGGCCGACAGTGCATGCAATACCTCACATGCACAGTAGATGGCGGCAAGAGCCCACTCATTTTCCATTCCATCACTGCATCTCTGTGGCTCTTCCTTACCAGAGCAGGCGAGGCAGGCCTTATCCCCGTTTAACTGGTGAGAAAACCCAGGCCTGGAGTCAAAGCCAGGAGCAAGGATGACCCTCTCCTAGATGTATTCTGGGCTTCCCAATCAACTCCACCCATGTGGACAGTCTCACATCCTAATTTCCCCCACAACCTGCCCAACTCTACCCCCATGTCCTCCCTCCTTCTTTTCCCTTTAACTGAAGGCAGAAATCTGCTATCCAAAACCATACGAACTAGCCCTGGACCTGGGGGCTCGAGGGGAGGCTTGGGGAGGCTGGGAAATGGTGGTGCTACTGTTCGAATTCAGGTTTTAGCCTGTGCACTTCTGGGATTACTAGGATGACAAAATCCAAGCCACTGGGTGACAAAGACATATACGTACTTGAGGTGCATGTTATCAGGACCTATACCTTTGATGCGGACATAACCTTCAGTGAAACATTAGGTTGACCTCCCCTGTGTGTGCTCAGAGCAGCCTGGCCTCCTTTTCTGCCCTTCCTGTCACTGTGCCTGGTCTTTACATTCCCAATCCCAGCTAACTTCGAACACAAGAAACCAAGTAGCCCCTGGCAAATCCCCAGGCCCGCCTTTGCTCCTAATAAATCTTACCGCTTCAGGGAGCCTTCCAGCTCCGGAAAATCGTGGGAGACCTTTCTCCGTAAGAGGCTGTCTGGAGAAACTCGGCATCAAGGGGGACCATGGTGTTAAATTCAGCTCCTCCCTACCCCCTGCCCCTATTAGATCACTTCAAGGGGAGAGAAAGGCCTGCCGCCCAGGAACTGTACAGGTCAAGTAGGCCACTTGTTATTCTGCTGACCTGGATGGATGGTTACTTCACCTGTTAAGATGAAGAGGCACTGAAGAAACCCTAAGAAACTTAAGGTTCAAACCCCAGCCCTGCTGCCTTGGCAAAGCGACCTAATTCGAGCCTGCAACCCATTTGCAACACATGTGTCTTCCCGAGTTCAGTTAACATAGGAAAAAAACTGCCCCTAAGGCCCCTCCAACTGGGTTAGTCACAGGATCCCCACACTGGGTGCAATGTCTGCAGAGCTGGGTTTCCCTGCTCTCCACGTGAGGATTGAGCCTCCACCTGCTCAGGGAGTAGAGTCTGAGTAAAAGCAGACATCCCAGGGACTTGAGAGCCCAGGAGCAACCATCTGGGTTATTTCGGTATTTCATTTACAACTGAGAAAATATTACCTGGTAGCCAGGCCTTCCCACAGAGCAGGGTACACATGGCCAGTCTAGCTGCTGACAACAGATAAAAGACGTGACCTTGACTCATCCAAGACTTGGGAGTATCAGAGAGCCCTTTACTGGCTAAAGTGCCTCTAAATTTACAAGGGCCTTTTGCAGAAGCAAAGGAAGCCCAGCATTCGTCTTGACCTCCACTGTCTCCACCACACCCAGCTCACAGCTGAGCAAACAGAAGGAAACAGGTGCTGGTTTGTCCCCACCTCTGTCCAGGTGGAGGTCAGTCCTTCCCCTACTAAAAGAGAATGCTTTTATCTCAGTGATGTGTACTTATTGATGAATTAAGCAGTAACAAGGCGGAACAGCCCCCCACCCCACAGAACACCCATCTCCTCCTGGAAAGAAATGTGGTTTACACACAAAAAAGTCACACCAATGAAGAACTTTTAAATCTTTATTAATACGAAACCTTTCCTTTTTTATTGACTTCAAACACTAGATGCCTGGGGAATGCCTGCAAATAAACAAGGTAGTTACATTATGTCTCCATGCAAATGCACACTGATCTGGGCTTCTGACAAATTCAGAAGCCGACGTTACTCCCCACTGCAGAGCCGAGCCAGAGCCAGCCCCTGGAGAGAATGGAGAGGCCAAGGCAGAGGTTTTTCAAGCATAGACGCCACAGGGACTCGAACCCTGTCCTGGAAACCAGGAGTGCCAACCACCAGCATCTTTTGCTTTTTTTTAAAAGCTAGAAAAAGGCCAAAAAGCAAAACCTGAGAAAACAAGATTTGTTTTCTCAGGAAAAGAAAAACCTTTGCAACCCCTACTGAAGAGCACTGCAGAGTCTGCTTCAGCTAAGATGCTAGCTTGGCCAGGTCTGATAAGTTCACCTGAAAAAGTCTTAGCAGAAAAATTTTGCAATCCCACCCCAGCAGCCCTCGAGTCACTAAAATGCCTGTCTCTGGTTTACGTTGTACCTGCCCACCCGACATCACAGTTCTGCATTCACTGGTTTAAGTCCATTTTATCACTGGGTAGTAGTGCTGCATATTTAAAACATCTTCAAGCTCAGTGTGGTTTTAGTAACTACTATTTGCAGGCAGATTAACAGCCTTCTCTAGTAGTGCGACCCGCCGGTGACCTCAGCACAACTGTTACCTTGGAGTGATTTGGGTCATGCCCACAAGGATCCAAGCTACTGGCAGCATCGAGGTGAGGGGTGAAGGGTCTGGCCTAGGCCAAAGGCAGGGAGAGGCGATGTGGCAGAGAAGTCACTTGTGGGGAGGCCTTGCTTTTTAACAGGCTTCTGGAAAAGCTAGGGAAAAGTGGTTGCCCGCTTTCCCCCCTTTCCCTCCCCTTCAAGCATCACCTGAGGGTCATTCAGGCTTTTATAAAAAGCTGCTATGAAAACAGCTGAACTCTTAGGCCCAGCCCAGGGGGGGGGTTTGAGGCCCTCGTGCATTCTGTCAGATGCTTCACCCCCACGGAGAGGACCAAGGCCAGAGCAGTTAAGGCAAGTCCTCATTTGTTAGATGGGGTTACGAGGCTGACGCCCTTCTTTGACCTTAGTATAAAAGTGCTTTGTTGTCTCTCTTGCCACAGGAAGGCTCCATGGTTGTCCTACTTAAGCCTTCGGTGCCTTTAGTGAGGTATACCTGAAAAATCTTAAAAAAAAGGCTTAGCGCCCACCTCACCCCTCCACCCCCGGGGCTAACAACTCCAGCATAAAGCTGGAAGTATTTAACACTCAATTATTTCCCCATTAACAGATCTGGCTTGTTATGTAAACAGAAAAAGCATGTTCACCTGTTATCCTCATTTTGTGTCCACTGGTGAATTCAACTGGAAGCTCCTTCTACAGTCTGAAGAATACCATCTGAAAGAACTAGTGGTTCCCAATGCCCACAGAGAATATACACTGTTTGTTTGTTTAAAGTAAATAAGCTATTTTTCCTTACTGGGTCTGGCTTCTCTGGCCCTTCGCATACGTCTGTTTGCTGTTTTGAATGTTCCTGCGTATGAGAGTTAAGACCAAGGGAGGGGGGAGAGAAACCCACACAGAGATAATGCGCTAAGACCACTGAACTGTGTTAAACATTTCCACTTGCCAGTTTAATTTCTTGAAGGCTGTTGCTTGTTTGGGATTTATTTCTTGTCACTGATTTTAAGTTGCATCTGGAAAAGACTAAAGGCTTCAGTGCCCTCCCCACCCACCCTACCAGAAAAGAACAAAAAGCATTTTTACCTACAAGAAGCACACAGCAAAAGGTACTTGGCTTCAATCACAAACACAAATGCTTAAAGCTGCAGAAACTTCCTCAACACTCAGCCTTTATCACTCAGCTGGATTTTCCTTCAACAATCACTACTCCAAGCATCGGGGAGAAACACAACTTTTAATCATACTCCAGTCGTCTCACAGTGCATTCTAATAGCAGCAGATCAGAACAGTACTGCATTACTTGCCAACAGAACAGACAGACCTGAGGCCAAGACAACTGCATTCTGTGTATTCTGTAAAAAATAAAGCTGACAAGTAAGCCCCACCCCCTCCTCCCTGCCCTCCGAAATCAGGGAAATTTTATTTTGGTATGCAGATAAACTCACTGCAAGGACTCACTCTCACTAGGAGAACAGAAGGCAGAGCCAAGCGCTTAAATGCAAGTCAAAATCCTGAACAGCTTCAAGAGGGATGAAATGAAGCCTCTGCAAAGGAAAATTCTTTAAAAAACCACATGCCCACCCCCCAGTGTCTACATAAAAGGCCAATAGTGTAAACATCAGCTAAGGCTGCATGAAATGGTCATTAGCATTTCAAGTTAACATGCAAACTTTGGAAATGTGAACAGGATTGTATTGCTATAGTTTGCAGACCCCTGACTTTCTGGAAACATAGTGTAGGTGTAGTTACCTGTTATTCTGATCATTATCTCCCACCTGTCTAAGAGGAATTTATTCCTTATTTAGAGGGCCTCTATTGCCATGTGCCTGGAATTAAATGCTCATCACTTTATGAAGAATAAAATTTTTATTTCCTGCCTTAAGAGAGTTAAATTCCTTCTTCCGCTCAATTCCTTATCTTGTCCATTAAAGAGTGTTCGGAGACAAGTTTCTGAAAGATTAGAGAAGAATCCCCCCAAGATTGCCCAACACTAACTACAAACAAACAAACATTTTATTTAAATAAGGAGACAGTTGCTTCCTAAAAGCATACATTCTCTATTAAAAATGTTTTATTTTGAATGATTTAAAGGTTTTCTGCACAATATACATCACAACATTTAAATTTTAGCAAGATTAACATCTGATTCTTGTTAACAGCACACCTTATCCTATCCTTTCATAGGGTTTTTCAGAGATTCAATGCTAAACAAATTTTGGTTGTATAAACATGTTTCATGATACTAATCTGGAGAGGCTTGAGGAATAAACTTGCCTCTGAGTGAGGTGCAATCCCATCATGGAAGCCCACGGACAGAGTCCTGTCTAATGTTAAAAAGGCTGGATGGGAAAATTCCCACAATCCTGGAATGCCCTAGGGAAGGGATCAGGAAGGTGGCCATGTTCAACACTCAACACCTCCACAGCTCTTAATAAAAATAAGCACTTATCCCTAACATGCAATACTGCAGATGCAAGTTAAACTTATCTGTTAACAGTTGCCTGCTGTTTTCTGCTCCCAGATGAAATGAAGCAACTCTTCTGATAATGAAGAGAAACCTGTCTGAGGTAAACGAAAGATTGGCAAACAGCACAGCCTCCTCTGATCCACTCGATCCCTCTCATCTGAATTATTTCAGCTTCTTTTATTCCGGGATTAATGTAGTATTATCATTTTCATTTCACGTATTTTCTGCTTTTGTAAAAGCAGTATTTTGAGATGGACTTGTCTTCATTGCATTCATCAATTCATTATTTTATTCCATCAATTCATTATTTTCTCATCAATTCATTATTTTATTTCTCATCATTATTTTCTCATCAATTCATTATTTTTGTGGGTATAGCTGGACAAGCCATAACTTTAAAACAGTAGATTCCATTAACTTTACTTTTTTTTTCTTTGATTCCATTAACTTTAAATTGGTAGGTTTCATTTGCTTTTTTTTTTTTTTTTTTTGGCACATGTAGACAATGTTTTCATCAGTAGTAAGATCTCAGGGTTATGCCTTTTCCCCAATGAAGATATGTATGAAATATAATCTTTGCTGCCTTTACTTATCATTCACCAACGAGCTGTCCCCTCTGCATCTAGGCCACCAGTATTGCCGGGCTGGTTATGACTCAGAAGATGTTATCTGAAAAAAGTCTACAGAAAAAAAAAGTTTCCCCTCCCTCACCAACAAAAGCCCACCCTTTCTTTTATCAGTTATGATTTACAAATAATTAGAAAGTAAAAATAAAATTATACATTTGACAATAATTTTAAAGCATACCTTAACATCTTGTTTTGCAGTCATACAAAGGAAAAATATTTTTCCTACACTGAAAAAAAATAACTGGCTTATGTGCAACTGAAAATAGAATCTTACTTGATAATACAAAAGCTACCATCAGAAGAAATCCCTTCAGGATCATTAAGCCACTTCCTCTGCTTTGAAGCTCCTACAGAGTTTTAAGTTTTATTAAATCACCTGAAAAAAATTCCAAAAGAGAACCACACACTACCATATCCAAACTTTAGTGTTTCAAAAATCCCCCCGAGACTGTCATTATGAGCCCAGTGGACTAGACCAACCCCAACCCTACACTTTGAATCCAGTGGATCTGTATGAACTTCCCAAGCTGCTCAATTCAAAAATTGAGGGAAAACAGAAACTTGAAGATTAGGAGTTACTTGCCAACTTGGAAGTTGCGATTTCTTAGTTATCTTCAGAAAGTTATGATCTGAAATCATAAACTAAACAATTACCTAACCCCAACCCGCCCAATCCCAACCGTAAGAGGCCACTACACCAAGGACTAATTGCCAAAATTTGCCCCTCCCCTTCAACAAAAGGAATTTTAAAAGTCACATTATTTGAAAACTTAACTTCAACATCTGGCCTAGTCAAGCTCTTCTGAAGTTCTCCTGAGGTGACTGAATGTGAACCAAAGCTGCACTGTGCTGCACATTTCAGCTTCAACTGGGAATACTCTTCCAAGGGAAAAAGCAGGTCCAGTCCCTAAAGGCGTTGTTGCCAACAGTGTATCAGTACAATCCTCCTCTAACCCAGAGTTTGTCAATAGTACTACAGAATCTGTGGAAAATCTTAGGGGGGAAAAAACATTTTCTCTCCCACCCTCTTCCCCTGTTAAGACCGCCCCAAAATACTTCAGGTAAAGGGGTTACATACTTTAAAATCTGATTAAGGGGTGGAAAAAAAAATTAACTACCAGCCATTTCTCCAATGGACAGCTCAGCCACAGACCTAATTTTTAGAAACTGTAAACCTGTGTGTGGTGTTCTGCTTATCCTGATACTGGATTTTCTTTTTTTCTGTCACCTTGAGTCATTTGCCTTTGAGATTCTAGCCAGACCTAAGGGGAAAAGAACTCAAAACATATTTTGCCCCCCACCCCACAAAAACTTCCCCCCCAGTAATACATGCCCAAACTCAACATTCACATCTATTCACAAAACTAAAATGCTTCATCACCCCAAGCTAAAAATAAAAGCTGCTTATAAAACTTGCCTTAATTTTGTCTCAGATTCATTTGTTTCCCTCAAATTGGTTAAAAGACAAAAACCATAACTTGCCATCTACCATTCATCCGGGCCTTGGAAGTCTGCCCTCAAAAGCTTCAGACAAGATGCATGAGAAAAACATAAGCCTGAAAAAGAGAAACCTACAACACCCGGAAAACGGCCTACATTCCACATTAAAGCCCTTGCCGCTTAAGTACACAACTCCCCCATTACCATTAGTAAAGTAAAGGTTACCATACTCTAGTTACCAACGACCAGGACGCGGCCGACCTCCCGGACTGCTACCACCACTGGCTGCCTGCTCGCGGCCTTGCACACCGGGACGCTCGCTGCTCTAGGCTCCTCTAGCTATCCTCCACACCGCCCGCTCGCCGCCTCCGCGCGTCGCCGAGTCGCACGCCGGCGTCAGCACACCGCACTGGCTCCTCCTTCCTGGAATCCTCTCCTAGCTTCACCTCCAAATCGTTAGGGGCTCCTTCCTCCACACCGCACTGGCTGCCGGACTCCTCTTTCCTATCTTCACCGCGAACTGCTGCTGGCTGCTCAGTCCTAGCTTCACCACACTGGCTCCTGGAATCCTGTCTGTTGCTCCTGTCTTCCTAGCTGAATCCACTTCTGCGTGGCACCTGGGTCAGCTGTCAATTAACGCTGGTCCTCAGGATTTATATCATCTGAGCTCAGTCCAATGCAAAGACGTTAAACTGGTGATTGTTCTTGATCTCGAATCACTTCGGTTAATAAAAGTCCTTTAAATTTTCCAAAGAAAACTAAACTAGCGTATTTAGGCCTTTTAATTCTTCCAAACATCCTACCTTAGATTTTACATTACTTCAGTCCTTTTAGTAGCCTTTTTGCTGTGATTTTCAACCGATTTCCCTTCTAGCTTCTTGCGGATATTCTAACTTAGGCCTAGTCTACAGCAGTTTAAACATCTCTAACTTCTGAGCCACCAGAAATAAAACTCACGAGCTTTTATAATAAATTAAATTGTAAGTTAAAAACTTAATTTCCTCCTGAGTTGTTTTCGTTCTTTGTTCAATTTTTTGGCTCTAAACTTTTCTATCTTCTAATTTTTCAGTATCTTGTATGCTTGTGTCCAACAGCTTTCCTACCTAGCCTGTTTCTTTTTCTAACCTAAATACTTTTTCCTTGACAGTATATTCCACCTTGTATCTTCTTATTTTCTATCTTCTAGTTTTCCACTAACCTTGTCTTCTCATTTTCTATCTTCTAGTTTTCCACTAAACTTCTATCTTCTCATTTTCTTCTCTTCTAGTTTTCTACTAGACTTGTCTCTTGTCATTTTCTATCTTCTAGTTTTCTACTAGACTTGTCTCTTGTCATTTTCTATCTTCTAGTTTCCTACTAGACTTGTCTCTTGTCATTTTCTATCTTCTAGTTTTCTACTAGACTTGTCTCTTGTCATTTTCTATCTTCTAGTTTTCTACTAGACTTGTCTCTTGTCATTTTCTATCTTCTAGTTTTCTACTAGACTTGTCTCTTCATTTTCTATCTTCTAGTTTTCTACTAGACTTGTCTCTTCATTTTCTATCTTCTAGTTTTCTACTAGACTTGTCTCTTCATTTTCTATCTTCTAGTTTTCTACTCGACTTGTCTCTTCGTTTTCTATCTTCTACCTTTCTACTAAAATTTGTATCTGTACCCTTAGTTTCTTTGGTTTTCTACTTTGTCTCAATACCTTTTCTTCTGCGTTCTACCTTTTGGGTTTAGTTTTTCCTGTCTTTTCCTGTCTTTTAAAATGCACGTTTTAGCTTCTATTTTCCTATCTTCTCCAAGTCTTCTTCACCTTCCTGTACACTTCTGTCTTCCGAGTGTTCCGCTTTAAATTTCTAAATCTTTACCCAAATTTTACCCTACCCACTCCTAAGTTAACGATTGTCAATCTTTAATAACGCCTTAAGGTCAACTAGGCTTCAAATGACGCCATCTTAACTGCGCCATGTATTTTAAAGTCTATCACTTTAGTCTAATCTTTTTAAAAGGCAGCCTTTAAAATATTTTAATCTATAACTTTTTTAAAATGACGATTATTCTATTGTCACCTATGTTTTAATGGCATTTTAAAAATTTGCCCTTCAACTTAAGGCTTTTTTAAATTCGGACTTTCGCGTCCTATCAGCCATTTCTTTGAAAATCATTTCATTTAGTATTTTCACCTCATAACCTCCAACATGTTTTAGAAATATTTTTCTTCTCTCTTCCTTTTTGAAACTAGTCTTCATATTTTCTCTTAAATAACATCTTTAAATTATAAAAGTTAAGTCCTTAATGCTAAGCAATATCTTCATAAACGTTTCCGCTTCCTAAGGAATTATATATTAATTTCTATCTCTTTTTAATACAAAAACTTATCTGATTTCCTCAAGCAGTGCCTTCTCGCCTCACCAGCCGTCTCTCTGCTCGCTGCCTGAATGCCTGCCGCACACCCCGAAGAGGCGTATTTATGGGCGAGGGACAACTCACGCTGCTGGAACTCAAAAACCCTCCGCCACCTTTGTGAGGGAAGCAAAAAGAGTTCCTCAGAAAGGTTAAAAATAGAAGCTGGTTTACAACCGTTTCTAGAGTTTTCCTAATTGTTTACGGAAATTGTACACCAGGTACCAGAAATATTTAAGACTCATTAGTAAGTAGATTATTTGAACTGAAAATTTACGCAAAAACAATGAAAATCACTTTTAAGTAAACCCTCAAACAGCTCATAACTCATCCATTGCTTAGGAATTTTTTTTGTAACTCTGAAAATACTTTCTATGTTTTTGCAATACAGAAAGTTCAATTTAGTGCTTTTTGAAGGTATATTAATAAGGATTTACTGATGGCCTTTATTTTCATTATGTAACAGCATCAACCCGGCTAATACGGACTGCAGCCATTTTAGCATCAGCAAAGTGTTTAGGTTTTTCCCCAAACTGCTGATTGTACCACTTTTTTTATTGCCCTTTTATTTAAAAAGTCCGAGTGGTCTGAGTTATCTACTTTAGTTAATCTACTAAAAGTGGAAATCCACTAATAGAAAATGTCAAGTAGCCACTGTATACTGTTGTCTCATACAATAGAGCCCACATCCGTATCATAGGATTTCTGCAGTCTGAGGCATCCAGCTGAGTTCACTGTGGTTATTTTACATGCTTAAATATTCTTGTTTTTGCCACTACTAAATGCCAGTTAAACCCCCTATGCTTTTGGTTGCCTGCTGAGACGTTTTAAATCAAACCTGAGTTAACTTCGTTCTTCAAAGTGGACCATTTCTAAGTTTCCAGGCTTTTCTCACTAGTATTACCAAAATCCAAACCCGCCATCAAAACCAAGTTTGTGCTCTGTAAAGCATCCAAAATAGCGGAAGGTGTTGCCTCCACAGACCCAGCGCAGCCGGGCATGGTCTCTTTGTGAATTACCGCTTATGACTCTTGCTTTTCTAGGGTCCTTTGTATTACAGATTCTCTATGATCTCCTGTTCGGTTGCGTTCTTAAAACTTTTCAAGTTGTAGCTGGAAGAACAAAAACCTTTCTGCCTGCAATTTGAGCGGCTTTATTTTTAAAACACCCCGGAGTTCCCCGCTAAAGGAAAAGCTGAGTGAGTTGGACACCAGGACGCAAAACTTGCAACCTCGGTACCAAAGTGGCAAAGGCCCTGCCTCTCCAGTGAGGCCTTAAGGACTGGGAACCACAATGGCGCCTGAGGCTTCCCTGACGCGCCTGATATATGTTTGCACGCGGAAAAGCGGCCGTGCAGAGAAAGAAGAACCGAGAAGAACCGGAGTGGGGCGAGTACTCTTCGCGGCTCCAATGCCCCTAGGTTACTCTGCAGAACCTCAGAGTTACCCGGTCACGGCGAGAACCAGGGACGGGTAGCCTTTCCAGGCCCGGCAGGGGAACAAAGGCTGGGGGAAGGGGCGCTACCCAGCACCCACCCCCGCCAGCCCGGCGCAGGGATACGCGGGCCGTGAGCCGCCGCTTCCCTTTGTGAGGCGTCAGCTCCGGGGCGGGGGGAGGTGCGCGCCGCCGGTTCTAACCGGTTCCAGCAGGTTCCAGCAGTCTCTCAGAGCGGTGGCGGTTGACGCAGCGCGCCACTGCGCACGCGCGCCCTGCCCCCAGAGTTGGTTCTCCTCCAGGGACAGGGCGGTGGGGGAGGGGGAGCTGGGCTCTGGGCCGGGGGCTTCGGGGCCCCCCCCACTCCCTTTCACTACACGTGGGTTAACCTTCCCTAGCTGGGGCTGCCCACTCCTTCCATTTTCTGCCACTGTCGGCTTTCCCGTCTCTGCTGCCCTTGGTCGTTCCCTCCTTACTGTCTGAAAGTCGTCCATGAATCTAAAATTCTCACCGATCGCTTGTAATAATCAGTCTGTCTTAATTGTAGCATTCCTTGGGCGTTCGTAGTTAGCAAGTCTTATTAATCTGTAACACTCCAGGCAGAAAAATATTTGAGACTGACACAGCAGCTTCCTCGTTTTTTGAAAAGAATGGAGTAGTGAGATAGAGTGGGAAGCTCAGGGGACCCAGAGCAGTTAAAGCCTGGAGCCCAGGACCCGGTGGTGACGCCACCCTCTGGCCCTCTCTCACCTCCGAGGGTCTTTAGTCTAGAATCCATAAAATGGCAGGTGTTTAAGCAGTAAATACCAAGAGGGGAAGATGGAGTTTAGTGACAAGATAGTTAGGCTGGCAACTAAATAATGACAGGAATTGTATAAAATCGATGCTCTATGTTTAAAAGCCCGTTGGCTCCTGTACATGAAATGGTTGTGGAAGGGTGGGGGAGCTTGCCTGGGGCTCTGGCAAATGAGGGCACGACCCATGCTAACCCCCGCCTCGTCCCCCACCCCCGATAAAGCAGGGCCAGTTGAGGCAGCTGCTCTAAACCGGCCCTGGCAAATCTGTTCTTGTTCAGTCAGTCTGTTTTTCCCTTTCTGTCTCTCTTCTCCCCCGACCTCTTCCCTTTGAGAGTGGAATAGTACTGAGGTGCAGATGGCTCCCGTCAGACACGGTCTTGATGTTAGCTCTGAGACTGGAAAATTTTTAATACAATTTTAGCACTGGAAGGAGGAAAACTGAGTGGGGTCACCTCATTTTACAAATGGAGATTTGGGAGCCTGGAGACTTTGTGATTTGCCTAAAGTCAGACACAGCTAATTAGTTTCAGGACCTATTCTTGAATCCCAGAATTTCCACTTCACCCCCTTTCCTCTCACCCCCCACCCTCCTGCAGCCACCTTCTCCCAGGACTTCTGTCAGCCTGCGGGAGGGGGGGGGCGGGACGGGGGGGGGGGGCAGAACCAAGGACCCCTTCTGTTATCCACGATCTTTCGCCCACTGTGGATGGAGCCCATGAGATGAATATTGAGAGCCCTGAAGTGCTTCAGGTAATTGTCAATGTCGCTAAACTATTCATGTCCGTTCCCTTTACAGAGTACAGCATTTTTCTTACCCTGTGAAAAGAGCTGTGTATTATCTGGTTAATTCTCCCAGGGTTTGGGGAAAGAAACGGAGGATTTGACTGCAACTCAGCACTCAAGTATATCCAGTGCCGAGAGAGAGCTTGCCAAGGCCAGAGAGAAAATTCTAATTTTTCTTTCCCTGCCAGTAAATGAAAAATATTTTATAGAAGATTATGGACACTAATTCCTGTTTTACCTGTTTAGGCCCAAACATGGACTGCCTTCATCTCTCCTAGATTTTTCTCACAAATAGTCTCCAAAATATTCTGATTCCTCCCTCCTCTCCTTTATTATAGTGAGCTGCTTTTCTGGAAGATTTATTTAAACAAGATGGTAAAATCACCATGTTCTTTGATGAGGAGAGTAATAATTTGCTTATGTGCCTTCTCTCAACTCTCTGAGCTAAGAATCCCTTTAACATAAAACTACATTTTTTCAAGGCACTTTTTCTCTGGCCCATACCGTGTTCCTTTTAATTTCAGAATGTCTGAATGATCGCAGCTGCTCTCTCCTGATACCTCAATATGTACCTCAGTCTAAAAATCTTCCTTTGGACCTAAAGATACAAATATAGGAGGGCAAATTCATTTTAGCTGGTTGTCTCATGCTCCCTGCTCCCTTCTGCCCAGTAAAAAAAAGCCAGGTTAAAAATAGGAGGTCCTTGGTTTCTGGCAGTCACTCTGGTGAGGAACACCCATGTGACCTTGGGCACTAACACAAATAACTCCTGAGTGGCAATATTCTTGTGTGTAAAATGAGATTAGATGACAGGCGTGATGATGCTAATTCTATAAAATGCAGTAAACAAGAGATAGGAGAAGAACATGGAAGACTTTAGACCTTCTGCTTATGGCTTCAAGGAAGTGGGCACTGAAAAGGACTAAAGTAGCAAAAATTTAGAATCAGGACTCCAGGGCCTTCTGTCAGCAAGGCCCTACCTAATCCTCCACACCCATGTCAAGGCCAGAAACTTCCAGAGAATGCCAGAATCCACTCTACCTCCTTCCCTTTTTAGCAAGGCCAGTCAGGCTTACTCAAGAGAGAAGCTTCCGGGGCCTTTCATATTTGGGCCTGGGGTCCAGAGGCCACCTAGGCGAGGCGTCAGCTACACCTGGATTCTCTCCAGGCCTCTTGTTTGATTTTTGTCTAATCATGGTTACCAGAGGCTGTTGTAGAAATTCATGTCTCAAACAAAAGGCAAGGAGAGTCCCAAGAAAACAACTTCTTTTCTGAAGACTCTAGGAATTTGGCGCTCGCAGCCCCCTCCTGCCTCCCACCTCCCCAGAGCTGATCTCCTGAACAATCATTGCGCAGGCATCCGCTCCCTCCTCTTTGCACAGCTGCCAGATCCTGCGGCAGGAAAAAACCCGGAGGTGACTCAGCGCGGAGCTCCATTATGCGGAAGACAGATCAACAGAAACTAGAAGCGGCTAAAAGAGAAACATCCTTCATCCTGAGTGATTTATAGTTGAGTGAGTGAGACATATTTAAACCAACGACAATACAATGTGATAGTTACTATAACCAAGAAATATACAAAATGCTATGGGCAATAATGGGGAGACTTGTGTTGGGAGGGATGGAGGTGGCGTGATCATCAGGATGCTGCAGTGTGAACCGGAGGGAGAACTAGCTTCAGCTACAGAGAAGAACTGGGACATCATAAGGCAAGAGCTTATCTTTCGTCAGCCAAGGGATGCGTGACCTCTAGAATATATAAATCCACAGTGATCTATTTTTAAAAAAGATTTTATTTATTTTTAGAGAGAGAGGGGAAGGGAGGTAGAAAGAGAGGGAGAGAAACATCAATGTCTGGTTGCCTCTTGCGTGCCCCCCACCAGGGACCTGGCCCACAACTCAGGCGTGTCCCCTGACTGGGAATGGAATCGATGACCCTATGGTTCACAGGCTGTGCTCAATACAGTGAGCCACCACCAGTCAGGGCCACAATGATTTAATACGTCTTTTAATAACAAAAAGTTAAAAAGATTCCATTTCACTAACCAATGACAGGAGTGAATGGTTCACTTGCCTGACCGGCTGAAACACTGACATTAGCTATGGCCTGTTGTTGGACTGGAAAGATACCAGAGATAATTCTTGACATTATTTCCTGTTCTACCCTAGGGGATCAAAGTTAAGGATTCCTCAGTTTGGTCAAAACCTATCAAGTGTTAGAAATACCACCCTTGGGAGGGGGAGAATGAGGGAAGAGGTGCGGGGATTAAGAAATACAAATAGGTAGTTACAGAATAGCCATGGGGATGTAAAGTACAGTATAGGAAATGGAGTAGCCAAAGGACTTGTATGCAGGACCCGTGGACAAGAACAATGGTGGGGGGATCGCCTGAGGGAGTGGGGGTGCTGGGTGGAGGGGAAGCGAAGGGGGGAAATCCGGACAACTGTAATAGCATAATCAATAAAATATAATAAAAAATAAAATAAAAAATCCAGTTGGGGGGGGAATGCCACCTTTAAAAGTAACCTCTAACCATGACATGTAAAAGCAGTCATTCTAAAAGCTGAAGCTGGAAAGAAGAAACTCAAATGTATTCCCTAGCAAAATAAATCACATGAAACTGAAAAAAGGAAACTAGAAGCAGCTTTGTCACACTGGTCTTCCCCCAAAATGCCCCTGGGAGGAGGCAACCCCTGGCCTCTCCCTCACAGACACTGAACATCACTAGGCAGAAGAATTAGGGAAGCATTCTCTTCTCATCTTCCTGAGAAAAGGATCCGTCTTCTAATGCACCCTCCCCCAAGACTGAGAGGAAGGATTCCCTGAGATAGGACCCTCTTTCAGGGGAGGGGACAAAGGAGAAAGCAGTTCCCCACCTGTAGTCCAGAGCTCCCTGCCGCTAGTTCCCCCTTTTTAGTTTATTCTCCACAGAACATCTTTGGTGTTAGGCCCTGCAGCCGGTTGTGGATCTTTCCAGAAAGCCTGGTAGGGGCAGCACAGCTCTAGCGCTGTGAACTGTGGGAGGACAGAGTGACAGCAAAGGGCAGAGCGTGGCTCTCCAGAGGGGCTGCTCTAGCCCGTCACTCCCAGCCTAAGAGCTCTGAGGGCCTCCTCACTGCTTCACCCCACCCAGCATTTCTAGACCTTTCTTCTGCAGGCTGGCCACCCTCCCTGTGGTCACTCCTCTTGTCCCAGTCTCCAGTAGAGACTTTCTAATGACCTCCTCTCTCCTCAGCAGGGAAGGAGCCCACCACGCTTTCCCGGGTCCCCTGCCCCACCCCCATGTTGCCTGGTGTGTGTGCAGGACAGCAAATCCAGCCATAGCTTTTCCTTCTGCAATGTTCACTGGGCGCTGTGCTTTCCGGGCCCACGACCGCTGTTTGAGGGAGATGCTGCTGTTACCCGCTTAGACCAGCGATTTTCAACTGTTGTGCCCCAAGAATATTCAAACATGCAGTACCTGGCTCTTTAGTCAGGGGCGCTGACCTCTTCTCCCTTAGACTGTCAAATAAATGACAACATCAACACAACAATAGCCCGCCTGGTGTGAATGAATCAAAATTGTACCTGCCTTTTTTTCCCTGTCAGATTGGCAAAAAAGTGTCTTTGGTGTACCTCAGATTTTTAGTATTAGTTTATTAATGCCATGAGATGAGAAGGGTCGCAAATCGCTGCCTTAGACGGATGAGGAAACTGAGGCATAGGGTGTCTGTCTTAGCATCGCTAGTCCCTGGCGCACAACAGAGGCTCACTATGTGTCTACTAAGAGGTGACTAAATTAATACATTGGAACAGTGTGTCTGGGGATTAAAAACCCAAGAAGAGTGACGAGGGCGCTGCAGCAGAAGCTCAGTAGGTGCAACGTGACTTAGTGACCAATAAGCCGGAACATCAGGGGCTGTGAGAGGACCATGGTCCCCCATCCTGGGATGTCCCTATAGGGACACGTCACAATAAGCCCAGTGGTAATGCGAGGTTTTCAGCAGCCTGTCATGCTAAGTACTGGAGTATCGTGCTGAGTATCACCAGTGAGGACCAAGGAAGGGGTCAGACACAACTTGACGTGCTGCGATAGGAACAAAGGGCATTAGACTTGACATAAGAGGTAACTGCCCAGCAGGACGGAGTGACTCCATGAAGCAGGTCCCGCATAAGAAATATGGAACCGCTTCCTTCCCTGCAGAACTTCTAGACAGGCCGTGATCCGCAAAGGCAGGGGAGAAAAACCGAAGGCCTCCGTGGGGCTCTGTTGAACCCTCCCTCCCCAGTGAGGGGAGAGGAAGGCTCAGGCCTTGCGGTCACTCCACCGTGACTCACTCCGCGAGCAGCCCTCACCTGTGCTGGGCCTCTGGTTACTCAACCTTTTGGGCCTGCTGAGTGGACCTTTGGAAAGAGCAGAAATATCTGGAAGGTGCAATGAGGCTTCCCAGTGAGTCATATTTACATTCTTGTCTCCCGACCTGTGATCTGTTAAGTCACCCGCGTGAGGTCCCAGGCAGGTGTTTGTGTTACCATCACATACGCACGGCATACCCAGCGTGAAGCTCATTAAACATCTCACACCTTCCACACAGCTGTGCATTCTCAACGCGCCTGGGGCCCACATCCCACAGAAGTAAGTCTTGTAGAACAAGGGGGCAGAGGTCCCCCAGTTCCAGGAACTTGCCAATGATGTATTTCTCAGCACATACCCAGTGAAAACAGAAGCCCAGGGCATTGTGGATCCTCCTTGGGGCCAAGGCCTTAGGAGAGCCTACAGCAACTGGCGCAGAGGGGACCTTACAGCCCATCAGGTGATGGGAACGCACCAGAAAGTAGGGGATGCAGGAAGGGGAGACTAGATGGCTTCGATGACCTGGAGGGGCTTTGGATCCTGCCCTTCTAGCAGGAGGATGACTTCTGAGCTGGGCCCTGGCTTTGGGAAATACTGTGTGGCTGCTCTTTGCAAGGTGGGTGAGCTGGGAGAGGCGGCAGTGAGGAGGGGAGGGCAGCCCAGGTCAGAGATCATGGAGGCTGGATTGGGGTGGGTGGTGGCCACAGGGCAAGAGAAAGAACACAGGAAGAGAAATTCTGCATGAGGCTCTCTGGCCTTCCCACACTGGTCTCCTCCTGGCTCTGCAGCAGCCCCGCTCCCTCCAGACCCGTGTTCTTTACTCTGGGTGACACATCTGCCCGGAATGTGCCTCCCAGCCCTTCAGATGAGACTTGTTCTCAGTGCTCTGTCTAGACGTCACTACCCCATAAGGGCCTCTCTGACCAGCATGTCCAGTCATCCGGCATCTCCACCCCTTCGCCACCTTCCCCTCTGGCTCAGCACCGCCTGCCTTTTCCTGGATGGTGCTGTGTTTGTTAACACGTCCCCTGACTGCTTTGCCAGCCAGTGGGAGGATGGGCTGCTGCTGCTGGAGCCCCAGGGTGGGGGCATCAGCGTCCCTCCTGCACAGACGTGGGGCAGGCTCCTCCCAGCTGCGGACAAAGGGTGCAGCTACCGCAGAGACATCAGTCTGTTCTGTTTGGTAACTCCACTTTATTACCCCAAGGCCGGAGCTGCCCCATTCCAGCTGTTGCTGTCCTGGGAGAACCTAACTGGAGACGGGGCAAGCTGGGAGCCCAGGGCAAGGATGGGGGGTTGGGGGGTGGGGGGAGAGCTTCCGGCGTCTCCCCAGCTCCACTCTCACACAGGAGTCGCTTCTTCCACTTGGGAGCTGTTAGAAATAAATATACAAACTACTGCCCCCAAGAAGACAGAGCTGAAGTAGCGCGTCCCCACTCCGTGTGTCCCTGGGCTTGTTCTGGGCCTGCTGCCTCGCCCTCTGCTCTGGGGTGGTACTGCCTCGGGGAGCTGACCTGACCAGGCTCTGGGACCTGTCAGAAATAGCTGGACATGCAGGTGGAGGCTGCCACTCCTCCCTTTTGCCTTCCCAGGGGCAGGAGTCCTGCAGCCTCTGGGACCTGTAAGAAAGGTGACAACTCCGGTTTCCATGGCGGCCCAGCACCCTGTGTGCCTGAGGTTCTGACTTGCCCACACCAGGCTGTCAGGGGGTCTTCAAGGCGCCCGGGCCTCTTCAGCCCGCAACCTACTCGAGCCAAAGAGCTTTGGACCCAGCCGTGCCTGGGAGGAAGGTGGAGCTGGGAACAGTGCTGGGAAAAGGGCTTGGGTGGAAATTTCCATGACTGTTCTGCTTTGGCAAAGACTTCAGCTGAGGCCTTTTGGCCTAGACAGACACCAGTGGGCTAGAGACCATCAAAGTCACACAGTGTCACCCTTATTCATTGTTCCAGATCCTTATCACTTACTGTCCCACCCTGAACTGGGCCCATTAACACTCAACTAGTCGTGTTCCCTTATGTCCCCTCTTTCTAGCCCCGTTTGCTGCCAGATTGCTAGTTCACAGGACATCCTGCCATCTGCCATCTCTCTCCCAAGGCCGCACCTCTTCTTCCTGCAGGTAGGCGCCCTGCCCTGTAAATCAGAGGCCCCTCCTCCTACAGGAGGCTGCCGACTGGCCAGTCCCTGCAGACTCCTGGAGCCTTTGTGGTCCAGTGACCTCGGGAGCACCCTGTGATCATGTCCTTCACTCGGTGACTCATCTGTTGGGACCTGAAGCTATGGCATATGACTTTTGTTGTTTTTCATTATCACTTAACATCCTTGAGAACAAGTTGGAGCCTTCCTATGGCCCTGCCTCAGCTCAGAGTAGCTCCGCACACTGCTTATGCAGCATCCACGATGCTGACCCTGTGTGGCCTCGGGCTGCTGCTGGGGACTCTGAGAGGCCCGGCTCACTCCACGTTCCTGCCGCTGGCTCTCGGATCTGCAGCAGCCCAACCCAGCACTTTCCCCGCAGGAGCCTGGCAGTCATGTTTGTAGGCCCCATCTCCCCCCAACCTCCCCGCCCAGAACCCCAGCACGGCCAGTTCCACGGGCAGAAAGACAAGGACTAGGCCCTGGGCCCGGCCTCAGCCTCCCCAGGCCTGTCTGGTCTTGCCTACCAGCCCTCAGCCCCAGCCTAGGATGTCCTGGAATCAACATGGGTTTCCTCCCTATCCTCCCCCTCAGCCTGAAAGTCACCCTCCTTGGCTGGTGAGGCCTTCCTTCAGCTCCCATGAAAACCATGGCTCTCTCCCTCCTCTGCACCCACCCCCCGCCTCACCTGGTCCTACAAGACTTGAAGCCTTACGGAGCAGTCTCGGAGACAAGGGCCCCAAGTCTCACACTCCGAGCCTGGGCCTGGGACGCCAGCAAGTTACCTAGCCTCTCTGAATCGAGTTTATTTCTCAGTGAAATAGGGGCAGCCTGTGTCATGCCCTCTTCTCAGGGCCATGAGGTTCTCAGGAGCTGGGTGCATCCCTGGCTCACGACGTAAGCTATAAGTGGTGGCTCCCAGCTTGAACGTGCCCTATCGTCCCCTCCAGTACCAAGCACAGTGTGGGCATGCGCCCCCTTCCAGGCCCCTGGATCTGGCTGAAGCCAGACCCACCTGGGTGAGGGGGTTAAACATTGGCAGTAACTTCGCCCGCGCCCCCCACCCCCTCCACCCCCTCCACCCCCTCCACCCCCTCCACCCCCTCCACCCCCTCCACCCCCTCCACCCCTTCACCCCACCCCCAGCCTGGGAAGCAGGAAGGAGGCAGAGAGATAACAAAACCAGGCTGAAGGCTGGGTGGAATTTTCCAGCACTCATAAATAGGACCAGTCTGAGTAGCTAAGGGAGATCACCATGGAAACGGTCACGTGTGCCTGCCTTCTGGTTATTGCAGCCTGGCTTGAGGCCGATGACACAAGCTCTAGGCCTCTTCATTGGCTGCCACCACCTCTTGCCACTGAAATCTAGCAGGAGATTGGCTGATTGCAGTTGCTGGGCTCAAGTTAGAACTTCCCCACCTCCACAGGGAACCTGCTGGAAGCTGTTGTTTTGAACCTGAGGAAGGAGGAAAAGAGGCTGCCAAAGATGTTGCCATAGCGACTGCTTCCCTTTCTGTCCTACTTGGAGTTAATAGCTGACTTCTTTGTAGTTGAAGGACTTTTCCAAAGGCAGACAGTGTGTCAGCCATTTTACACCGACCTGGCCTCCTTCTTTCGAAGGGACCGTCCTCATGTTCCAGAGTAGGTAAGGGACTTCTGAGCCTTCAAGTACAGCTCTGCTTACCAGTCCACCTTGGGGCCTCCGTTTCCTTCTGTGATATGGAACACAAGGTGGGGCAAAAGGAGGTTTGCAATTGTTCGTATGGAAGATAACACAATAAATAACAATACAAGAATAAACTCCGTGTTTCATGTCCTCACAACTGTGAGCCTCCACCTGCCAGACCTGTGCTCATTCCCGGACTCGCCACCTTCTAAGGTGGGAGTAAGGCTCTCACCGGACCAAGCTTGCAAATGATTGTTGTAAATTGTAAAGGCCTGCACGCTCACCACACATCTTTAATTGACTGGCATTGAAATGAGCTTAGGGCAAAATGGCCCTGTTAGGTGGTGTTGACACCCTCTCTCCCAGAGCAAAGCCCAGAGCCCAGAAGGGGGCGGGGCGGGGCGGGGGGAGGGGGGAGGGTAATCTTCCCTCTTCTGCCACCAACTGCTTTCTGGGACCATCAGCAGTTCACACAGACCCTGAGGGACTCGTTTTTTTCTTTCTGTAAAAAGATTCCTCTGTAGCTGAGGTCAGGAGGCCCGTTCCCGCTCCGGAATTCCATGATCCTAATTGAAGGCCGGCCTGCTTTGCACAATAAATCTGTGGAACTCATCATGCCCATAGGAGGTAAAAATACAGGCAGCTGTCCTACACTGAGCGCTTTCTATGTGGCAGGCACTGAACACACATTAGCTCAATCTTCACAGCAACCTTAGAAGGCAAACACTATCATTACAGCATCTATGCATTTTACAGATGAGGAAACTGAGGTCAGAGAAGGTAGTTTAAACTGACCCAAAGGTCACAAGGCCCACAATCAGCAAGGTTAAGATATAAGAAGCCTGGTGGTCTGGCAGGACGCCTACAAAGCTATCGTTCCAGGCACCAACTGAAATGAAGACGAAAACAACACGCATCGATTAAGAGCAGGTAAAACGCTGGGTGGAGCAAACCCTAGAATAGCAAGCAAAAGCCCTAGGTCCTTCTCTGGGTTCTGCCGTTCAGTCAGACTGGGTCAACTGCAGCGAGTTGCTTTTCCTCTCTTGGCCTCAGTTTTCCCATCTGTAAAAATAAGAGGTTAGGCCAGATCGCTGAGGGCCTTTCTGGTTAAACCCTGAGTCTTTGAGAGAGAGATGGGGCACAAGTCAGGATTCAGCTTTCACTAGCCAGGTAGCTCAGCTGGTGAGAGGGTCAACCAGTACAAATAAGGTTGCAGCTGCGATCTTCGGTCAGGGCACATACGAGAATCAGCCACTGAATGCATATGTAAGTGGAACAACGAAATCAAAATCCATCTCTCTCTCCCCCTTTAAAAATATACATATATATTGGCACAGAGGAGACACGTGACAGCCTTCCAGAGTCACAGAGCAAACACGTAGAGCCTCAAATATGTCTGTTACCTATGATCACAGTCTTTGAAAACCAGGAGGTTTGGGCGATTGTTTGAAGCTGGGGCCCACACGGCAGTAGCAGTCCATGGTAGCACCTGCTGTGATTTTTCCAGAAGGCAAAATACATTGCATTTAAGACTGGCCCTTCAAAAATAAAAATAAACATAAAAGACTGGCTATTATTCTGAAATAAGCCCTGCCTGCATCTTTGATGTTTTAAAGTCCTTTTTCTTATGAAATGATGGTGATAGTGAATGGCAGCTACTTCGATGTCAACTTCTTATTTGGGAAAAGTTGGCTAACCTTACTTACGTCAATGTTACCATTTTAAAAAAGTGTTTTATTATGAAAAATTCCAAACATATAAAAAAGTAGCAAGGCTAGTTTAATGAAATTCCCTTGTTCCTAACCGCTGGCCACTTCTGTTTCCCACCCCCCCAGGCCCTGGGTTATTCTGACGCAAATCAGAGATAATCACACAAATTCGCCTGAGCATTTTGACACTTGGAAAACTAACTATATTTCTTTAATATTAATCTTCAAATGTACAGTTTGTCTCCCTTATGATCATTATTGCTTTTGGCTTGTTTAGTCAGGATCTGAACAGAGCCCACACATTTCCTTTGCTTAAATCTTTTTTTCCTTTTCATTGAATGGATTGGGGTGTATAGTAACAAGACTATACAAGTTTCAGGTTCTGCATGTCCCTTAAGACTCTATTATGTTCTTGAAGTTTCCTCTCCCTGCCTTTCTTTCCCCTGTAATTTATTTGCTGAAGAATCTGGGTTGTTTGCCCCTGGAATTTTTGCATACATGGTACTTGCTGGTTAGATCCCTTGGTGTAGTGTAACATATTCTTCTGGACTCTCTGCATTTCTAAACAGGGGATTAGATCTAGAAGCTTGATCCAATTTGGGTTCCTTTTTAAAAAAAAAAACAACAACAACACAAGAATATTTTATGAACAGTGTTGAAAACATCCGCTTTAAAAATAAAATCATTAGCCATGTAATCCAAAAAGCTGGGATCCACACTGCTCTGAAGGACGTCCTGTGGCGCCAGGCCTCAGCCCGGGGTCTAGCCAGGGCCCCAGCAAGCGCCTTGCTCCGCCCTGTGGAGCTGCGCCGGCTGAGCTGTTCTTGGCATCCCACCACTGCTGACGTCGTAGCTCCCTGTGAACAGCGACTTTAGTGAGGAAAGCTGCTGTTGTCAGCCACCGCATCCCTAAATGAAGACCTATGTGAGAAATTTCTTATAAACTGCCAGCAAAAAGCTTGCTTCTCCAGAGAAATTGGGATGTTTTTCCTTTCCTTTCCCCTGGGCACCCAGGAAGCTCAAAGCCATAACTGAGGCACAACTTGGACAGTAATGTAGGATTTCATGGCCTTTTCCCTGGTCTTTGAAGCCTGCCTGGACTTTCTCTGCCTGGTTTTTAGCTAGCTAAGCTATCTCACTCTCTCTGTATGTTTAAAAGCTGACTCAATTTCTTTGTGTAAAAGGTGGATAGAAATTAAAAAACTAGTAGCAGAGCAGGACCTGGCCTTCCTGATTGCTTGCTCCAATTTTTTATATAATTCATTCAACAAACATATCCATGCAAGGCACAGCTCGTGAAAATAAGGTTCTTGTCCTGCTGGAGGTTACACTCTCGTGGAAGTCAGGAAGCAGCTCCGGCCAAGAGCTGCCGTGTGAGCGCTCTGAGGAGGTAAGGCGCCGGGATGAAGAGGGCGATTTTAGACAGGGCGGGCAGGGAAGGTGACACCTGAGCAGGGCTGGAAGATGGGCACGGACCGGCTTCGACGAGAGATGGGGGAGTCTGGGTGGGAGGACAAACAAGAGTGGACAGGTGAGGTCAGGGTTACAGAGTGTCCCTGTAGGGGCAGGGCTGCCCCCCACGGTAAGACAGAGGTTCCTCCCCTCAACCCGTGCAAGAAGCCCCCCAGCCCAGGCCGTCTGTCCTTGGCTGACGGGTGTGAAACATGCTGCTGATGACCCTGCCCCCAGATACGTGTGTAGAGACACATGCCGACAGCCTTTTTTGTGGGGACCCCAAGCCTTCTGACTCTTGGACTTAACCTCAGACAGGCAGCTCCTAGTGTCCTAGCTTCTGCATCCTGTGTCCTGGTCCCCCGGCTCTAGGGGCTGTGCCACAGGGTGGAAGCCAGGTTTTACTCTGGCACAGAGCGGCACAGCCCCAGAGCAGCCAACCCTCATCTCCACTTGTCTCCAGAGAGCAAAGCTGGGAGGTGGGGGACAGAGGGTTCAGGCTCAGGATTCAGCTTTCACTGGGTGTTGGTGCCTTAATCATCACCAAACACCTTGGTCAAGTCCAAACGAGAAGGGGCTCCGCCTTCCCCAGTTTGCGGAAATGAAGGTGTGGTGGGTACTGATTTGGAGGAAGCCTGGGACGCTATTAGAGTACAGAAGAGGGCTTTAACCCAGAGGGCAAAGCTGGGAGGGCTTCCAGAGGGAAGTGATCCGTAAGCTCACACTATTAGAGCAGGAACTGAAAAGCTTGGGACTTGGTTTTGTCACTGTAAAACCCTCACTATCTAAACCAGTGACTGGTCTCTGCCACATAGTAGGTGCTAAGTAACATTTATTGAATGAAAAACTAAGCCAGGCCTAAGGCGATGTTAATTCAAGAAATTTCTGCCCTGGCTGAGTAGCTCAGTTGGTTTGAGTATCATCATGACACGCCCAGATTGCGAGTTTGGATTCTGGTCAAGGTGCATACCAGAAGCATCCAGCATTCAAGCCATCATGACACAGTATCCGTGGTTTTTCTTACTGTTTACCATGACTTCTGAAATAACGTCGGCCTTGTGTGAAACTCAGCACGAAGCCAGATTGTGTTAGCCCTAACTCCTCGTCACTTACTCCCTGGTTGACACACCAACCCAGGACTGATGCCTGAGTGCCTGACACCTTGCAGTGCTGGCATGAACCACCACCTAAAAAAAGACCGCCATGTCCTCTCCCTGCATGTGTTCTAGGATTTTTGCAATGAAGTACCTTCTCCAAGTGGTTTGAGCTACCCTTCTAAATCACATTTTCCTACATGAGCGCTCTCTCCCTCTCCCTCTCTTACTCTTTTCCTTTCACTAAAATCAATTAAAGGAAAAAAAATAAAAGGAAGAACTTTCTCAGTGTTCAATAGTAATAGGTAGTGGGCTTCCTAATAAGTAGGAGAAACCAAGGAGCAAGGAGAAATCTAGGGGCCTAGAGGAGCCTTTCATTTCAGGGCGGTGTGGGGTTAATCAGAATAACCTGAAGTGGGCGATCGGGTCTCAGGACGACAATCCACATTCGCCGAGATTGCTAGCTTAACCGCTTTGAACCCCAGACCCCTTTGCGCCTCTCCAGCCGTGGTTCTGGTCCCTGCCTTACGGGACCCCCTCCCCACCCCCAGGAACCCCAGACCCGAAGGCTCCGGCCTGTCGGGCGCCTCCCGCTCACGTAGTTCATGCTGGAGAAGTCGGGGGTCGGCCCAAGCTGACGCCTCTGCGAGCGTGCTCGGGCTCCCGGGAGGCGAGGCGAGGCGAGGCGAGGCGGGGCCGGGCCGCGCGTCACCGCTGCGAGTGAGCTCAGTCAGCGGCCGCCGCCCGCGCCTCTGCGGCTAGGGCAGAAGGGACTTGGCTAGGTTCGCAGTTCCGGACACCACACCAGCCCCAACCTGGGACCGAGGGAGGCCCTCGGGCACCACACCCCTCCTTCCTTCCGATGTTGTTCCCCCTTCCACCCTGCCAGGCGTCCCTTGACCCCGATTCCCATGGAGGACGAGTGACCTGTCCACGCAACTCCCAGCTCTGGGAGGTTCCCCAGCCTCAAAGCCCTTTCACCGCAGGCCCTGTGCTAGGAGGGTTCGCGCTGGCATTGTTGATGCCTGGTTTGGGGAGGCAGGAAAAGAAGTGGGGCCGGGAGTGGAGCTGGTAGCCGCTCCCACAGGAGGCATTCGAGCAGGGGCTGCTCTGAGCTGGGGAGAGGGTCGCGGAGTTCACCAGGGACAGAAGAGGGTGTGAGGAGGAAGAGGGCTGTCCGGGTGTGCACGAGCGCCCCCTGTTCCAACAGGCGGGGAATGTGGGCAGAGCGAAGAGAAGGTCGCGCAGCGGGCCCTCGCAGGGATGTGAAGGGACTCATGTCAGGCGGCCGATGGAGTTGGGTGCCAGGGGAGGCTGCTGTCCCTGTGTGAGTAGGGAGAGAGGGGAGGCGGACCACGCACGGGAAGCCTCCGTAGCGGAGGCACGGCAAGGGCTTGAAAGCTGTTTTGGAGTGGGTGGGAGGCCAGACTACTGTATAGATAACCTTTCCGAAGACACGCAGTCCCCCTGCTCCACCTCTCAGGCACGTGATCCTGGGTCTCTCCTTCCCCCGCTCCTCTCAAGATGTTCCCTCCATTCTTTCTCCGAACCTGGGATACTCTTCTCCTTCCAGTCAGTCCTGACACCCCCACCCCCCAACAATCTGGCCTGTACCTCAGCTGTGAGGGGCGTGGTCTGATGACCCCAGGGTCGGTCCTCCTGGAGCCCTTTCCTGCCTCTAGGCTCCCCTCCCTAGCCTGGAACAACTTGGGTTTCCCAATCTGTAAAGCCAGGGCAGAGACCCTGGACGCCTCCCCACCCGACCTGGATTTGGTGCGCCCGGGGCCGAGGTCAGCAGATTGGCCGCCCAACCCAGAGGCCCTGCCAGATATTTCCTGGGTGACTCAGGCTGCGTGGCGCCTCACGTGACTGTCCTAGTAAACATCCCCTCCGCGACTTCTGGGACCCTGCACCTGGGGGAAACTTGCAGCCTGTTCTTCCCCTGGGCAGGGGCGAGGCGGGCCTCCTATCACCAGAAGTCCTCCCACCTCGGGCGGATCCGTGGTCTATTTCTTGGGGACAGCCGGTTCCCCTACCGAGGCCAGATGGGAAGGAGGAGCCTCATGAGAGGGAACTGCAGGGTCTGTGTGGTCCTGGGCCTTGGTAAACCGTCCTTTTCCCCCCGCGGAGCTGGCTGGCCCAGCTCGGTTCTTTAATAGTGCCGGGAGGGTGTGTAGTCGTCCCTGAACCAAAGGCTAGGAAAGGAATCTGGGCAGGGACTCGGCCGCCAGGGTGTGGGAAGGGCCCTAGAGTTAGAAATGCTCCAGGGACGGAGGGGAGGAGGCCGGCAGAGCCAGTGTTCCCACTTCTGCCTGATGCTCTGTTCCCGCCCTTCCTCCCTCACACCAGTTGCTGCTGGTTCTGTCTCCTCCATTTACCCCTTCCTGACTCCCCGAGCCTGGGCCTCTCCCCTCCGCTGCCCACTCCCCCGCACTTCTTCCGCCAGGCCCCACATCTTCTTTCTTCAGGAAGCTTTCAATAAGTCAATCGTTGTTCTTGTCCCACATGGATTGCCTTTTTGAATAAACCCAGGCTCTAGGGTTACATCAGGCCCTTCCTGAGCCACGCCCTCCTGGCTCACCCCCAAGCCCCCCAATCCTGGTGCATTCGTTTTTTCTGTGAACAAAAAAAGGGTCCTGTGAAAAGTGACCTCATAGGGTGACCTGATAATGAATTCCTAGCTGGGGAGGTCATGGTGTGTAGTCACACTCAGGCATATAGCTTTTTAAAAAATGTTTATCTTTGCCCTGTCCTTGTTTCTGTGCATGTAGATTAACACACCTTTGAACTAAGCCTAACCACCCTCAGAACACATAATCTTGTCAAGGATGCTGTAATCCATTCTTGCCTTAGCTTTCTCCCACCTCCACGTAATCTTCCTTATTTCCTTAATTTCAAATTTGTAAAAGAAGCTGCAAAACAGTTTTTTTTTTTTTTTTCCAGAGCATTTGAGACCTTGCTCCATGGCATATATGATCAGTTTGGCTCAAATAAACTCATAAAAATTCTCTACCATTTTGGACGTTTCTTGTGTTACTAGTCCTTCGATCAGCCCAGCCCTGCAGCCTCCTCGAAGACCTGCACGGAGGGATTATGCCGCAGGGCTCAGTACCCTTAGGGAGGGCTCAGACTCAGTCCTGCTGCTGGGGGCCCAGCTCAGGCCTCCGGACAAGGTCGCCAGCAGCCCCAGGCCCAGAGGGTCTGCTCAGATCTCAGCGTCCTGACGCGATCTGTGGCCAGTCCACCCTCCACCGAGCTCAGACCAGTAACTCTGGGAAAGCTCCATATCAGCAAAGACCCAGAGGAGGGTTTAGGTGACACTACTCTATTAAGAAAAGAATACTAAGCCCTGGCTGGTGTGGCTCAATGGATTGAGTGCCCGCCTGTGAATCAAAGGGTCACAGGTTCGATTCCCAGTGCAGGGCATGTGTCTGGGTTGTGATGCAGGTCCCTGGTAGGGGGTGTGCTGGAGGCAACCGCACAGTGATGTTTCCCTCTTTCTCCTTCCCTTCCTCTCTCTAAAAATAAATAACATCTTTAAAAAGAAAAAAGTATTCAAGATTTTTGAAAATAAGGCAAAAGGGTGACTGCCAATCCCAACTTGGTGGTTTAAGTCAATTGATAAGATGTAAATAGCTATCACGTAGAAAAGATGGTTTTACTATACCTGAAACCTACACAATTTTACTAACTAATGTCACCCCAATAAATTCAATTAAAGAAACAATGATTTTACTCCCCGTGTGTAGGTCATTAACCAGTTTTGTAGGTACCTAGGAAATCTTATTCTAGTAATTCTGTTGGTGCCTGTAAATACTCCTGTCTCTCCACTTCTTTTTGAACTAGCTCCTCACCATACTGCTACCCTCCTTAAGGAGTTAAGTGATCTTTGACACATAGTCTATATTAAGGAGAGTCATGCTTGTAGCTTTGTAAATTATATACTGTGACATCCAGGAGGCTGTCTCACCAAGATGTTCGATTGGACTCAGCTTGCCAGAGCCAATTAAACTTCGTTGCAGGAGTGTGTCTCACCGGCTCCCTGAAACACTGCCTCTCCCACCTCAAGCTTCGTGACTCCGCCCTGTGATTTGTTTATTATTATTATTATTTTTTTTAAAGATTTCATTTATTTTTAGAGAGAGGGGAAAGGAGTGAAAAAGAGAGGGGGAAAAACATCAGTGTGTGGTTGCTTCTCGTGCACCCCCCGACTGGGGACCCAGCCCGCATCTCTGACATGTGCTGACCAGGAGATGAACCTGTGACCCTTTGTTTCGCAGGCCAGCGCTCAATCCACTGAGCCACACCAGCCAGCGCTGTTTATTATTACTTATTTAGAAATCTCAAGTACGTGGGTACTTTCTTGTTGTAAAATTTGAATAGTGCAAGGTCCCTCGTATGATCACCTCCCACCCTAGGCCTGTCTAAAAGCCAACTGCTGTGATTCTGCAATATTTAACATACTATTAGGTGACATATTCTGCATGTTGCAGTATGCAGAATATATATCCTCATTTATATTGTATATATACAACCAGCATATATTAATGAGGTGCTTATATATGTTTATATATACATACCACACACATATATACATAACCTATTTCATATATGTGCATATATAGCATGTAGATATATAGAAATGTATTATTTTAGTGGTTGGGGTTTTTTTTCCTAGAGGTATTATACTGGAGATACTCTTGCAACTTGCTTTTTCTTATTCAAAAATAGGGTTGGAGGTCTATTTTCATCCATGAGACCTGCCTTATTTTTTTTTTTAACTACTAACATGACAATACAAACCATAAATAACTAGGAGTAATTTAAGAACTGTGTGAGACTCTATGTAGAAAGTTATGAGAGATTTTGCTATTTTATAACATGTTTCAAACAAAAGGCTGTAATATTTAAACGTGTAATATTGATACATTCTACAAACAATGAAAGGTATAAAGGAAAAAGTAAACACACACACACCAGGGCGACAGCCCTGGGGTTTTGCCAGGCTTCTTCTCCACCTCTCTAAGTACATTTCTGGAACTTGCTTTGGGGTTGAGTCAGGAAGTTGAACACATCTATAAATAGCTGTGACGCAGCGTGGGCCGTGCAGAACACTGTTGCGGAGGCTCCCAGGCTTTGGGAACCTGCATCAGGAAGATAGTCATGAGCCCGGGGGAGGCTTCCATGAGGGGGCGAGACTGTACTTAGGCCCGGAAGGATGAGTTGGTAGATAAATTGGGCAGAACCTTCCAGGAAGGAGATTTGGTCCGGAGGTGGGATAATCATTTCTAAGTGGCAGATCCCTGACAAGGGTGAGACTGAAGGCCCACAGAGAGAGGGCCCATGGCCAGTCCTGGCTTGAGCCTTGTGGACGGCCAGGCTGGAAGCTGATGGCCATAGCCACACCCAGGGCTTGAGTTCCAGTCCTAAGAAAGAGGAAGGGTCCAGGCTGTGAACCTCCTGCACTGCTCAGAGCAAGGGGCCAAAGAGGAACTTAAAAAAAAAAGAAAAAAAAGATTTTATTTATTTATTTATTTATTTATTTATTTTTAGAGAGGGGAAGGGAGGGGGAAAGAGAGGGAAAGAAACATCAGTGTTTGCCTCTCAAACACCCCGCATTGGGGACCTGGCCTAGAACCCAGGCATGTGCCTTGACTGGGAATTGACCTGGCAACCCTTTGGTTCGCAGTCTGGCGCTCAGTCCACAGAGCCACACTATCCAGGATGCAAAGAGGAACTCTTCACTGTGAAAAGGGAAAGTCTGTACCCTTAAAGGGTCTTTCCAGAATGTCGAAGCGGGGAACATGCTTGGTGCAAGAATGGGAAGTACTCGTGCCCCCGCCCCCGCCCCAGGCCGGGCCGGGCACTGACCGGGATGAGGTGTGCAGGCTTCACCAGAAATCAGTGGGAGCTGGTGGGGAGATGGATCGGACTCCTCTGTTTCTCTCCCGTCTCAGCAATTGGCAAATGAACGTGTCCTGAGTCATGTGACCCTTGTTCTGACCCAGAGGTGTCTTTGAAGAGGACACTGCTCCCTATGGAGCTGGTGCCTGGGTGCAGCCGGGCAGGGCAGTGTGGGGACACCTGCTGCCGGAGGGGCAAACCCGTTCCCCACTGAGCCTCTCCAGAGCCCCGGGAGAGAGGCGCAGACAGCCCGGCCTGGCTCAAGGTCCCTCCATGGGGGTATAAAAATAGCCGGTCTAGATTTTCTGTCCCTTCGAGTCAGGTTGGGTCTATGTCCAGTTTTTTTTTATTTTACCTTCAAGAGACAGGCCCAAGTCCCATTATTAATTGCCAGACTTGCCCAGCTTAGGCATGGCAGCATGGTGTGCAAGGTCAAAGTCTAGGTCTATCAGATCTCAGATTTCACCTGAAACTCCCACCCTACCCCAGCAGGACCTAAGCAAAAAAGAATATTTATCGTATCCATATCTTGTAAGTGGAAAACGCAGAGGGGGCCTGTGTACTGCACGGCTCTCCACCTGGAGGCTCCGCTACCCTCTGGCTGCCTTCTCCACAGGCCTCCTCACATCACTCAGGTGAGCTGGTTTGTGTTGTACATAATAAACAGGAACTGCTTGTTAAACTAGTTTAACAAGTATTCAAAAATAGACAGCTCACCGGGGTTGACTCGTGTTGTGGAACGCTACAGCTGGAAGGGACCACGGGACTTCCCAAGAGGTTCCGGGGAGGTATTCCAGAGTTATCCAAATACAAATTCCCCAGACCACCATGAAACTTGAAACGAAAGGCCTGTGTCAAGGTCAAAGCAAAAACAGGCCCGGCCAGAAGAAATGCAAGGGCGTTTTGACAGTCAGTGGATCAGAGGACAAGGAAAGGCAGGCCCCAAGAGTCTGCGTGTTGAAGTCCAATGAGAGTTCAAAGGGGGGCTGAAGCGGGAGGGAAGGCTAAGCAGGTTCTCTGCCCAGCTTTGCCCAACTCGAAGATGAGGACAGTGTGACCCTGACTCATTTCCAGTGCTCTGCCACGGGGGGCTTACCATGCACAGGCCGTTTGTGGCGACGAGGGGCCTTCTTTCCGCAGCCTGCTCTGGCTCCTGTGCCTCCTATTTGCACGGCATCTCTGGTTCCAGAGCCTTTCCATTTTCCTGCTGGGCTCTGCTGAGCTCCTCTGTGTTCCTGGTGGTCCTGGCCCCCTCTGCCATTGGGAGATAATGTCACCCATGCATAGGAGTGGCTGGGAGTTGGGTGTTTTCAGTTACAGAGACATGCGTATTCTATGGCCTCCTTTGGGGCTCTGAAGCATACACTCCTCTACCGGGTCTGCTTCCCGGTCACAGGAGGGCAGTGGTCCGGGCCAGGAATCAATTTTTTTTCCTCATCATTATAACACGATGATGTCATTTGAGGATCTGCTATACATCGTTTTGCCATAAATAGTCAATTATCTTCTCAAAACTTTTATATTTATCCATGTAGGTGTCATTTTTGGTATTCTTTATTCCTTTTTGTCTGACCACATTTCCGACTTGGATAATTTTCCTTCTATCTGAAGGACTTCCTTTAACATTCATTGTAGTGTGGGTCTGCTAGAGATATAGTCTTCAGCATTTGTGTGTCTGAAAAAGCCTTCATTTTGTCTTTGTTTTTTAAATATATTTTTGCCGTATATAGAATACCAGGTTGGCAGGGTTTTTTTTCTGCCAGTACTATGAAGAATCATGGGGGATCGGGTAAAATACTCCGAAGGGTTTTGCTCAAGTAGAAGGCAAAATTAGCCCTAGATCAGCCCCGGCTGGTGTGGCTCAGTAGATTAAGTGCTGGCCTGCGAACCAGAGGATCACAGGTTTGGTTCCCAGTTGAGACCCACGCCTGGGTTGCAGCTGGGTTCCCAGCAGGGGGTACACAAAAGGCAACCAGACATTGATGTTTCTCTCCCTCTCTTTCTCCCTTCTTTCCCCTCTCTCTAAAAATAAATAAATAAAACGTTTTAAAAATTAGCCCTAGATTAAAATCTGGCCTGGTCTTACCAAAGAAAGCTGAAAAGCCAGGTCCAAAAGGTACAAACTGTTTCCAATTTACAAAATTGCATCTTGGAGCACCGTGTTCTGTCTTGCATTGCTTCCAATGAGAAATAAGCTGTTGTCTTTGTCTTTAATTCTTTTCATTTAACCTGTCTTTTTTCTTTGGCTGCTTTTCCGTTCTAGCCGATGGAATCCAGTCCCGTGTGATCTCTGGGAATTCTTCCTTTTAACCCCTTCTGGTGGTGCTTTTCCTGGCTTCAGGTGATTTCCATACACTCACACATTGATCAGAGCTCATCTGAAGGCCTGAGGGGGCGCTCTCCTTTCTGCTTCCCGGCTCTGTAAGTTCTAGCCGCCTGGGTCTCCCAGCTCCCTCCGCCCGGGCTCCCCCTCTCCGAGACCGGTGTCTTGGGAATTTTTTCCAGACAGTAAGCTGGGAGAATTCTAGGGTTCACCTTGTTTTGCTTTGTTTTGTTTTAAGATTTTATTTATTTAGCTCTGGCTGGTGTGGCTCATCAGACTGAGTACCAGGCTGCAATCCAAAAGGTCCCTAGTTCGATTCCTGATCAGGGCACGCGCCTGGGTTGTCGGCCAGGCCCCTGAGTGGGCCCATGAGAGGTAACCACACATTGATGTTTCTCTCCCTCTCTTTCTCTCCTTCCCTTCCCCTCTCTCTAAAAAATAAATAAATAAATCATTTTTAAAAGATCTTTTTAAAGAAATCTTTTAAAATCAATAAAAAGATTTTATTTATTTTTTAGAGAGAGGGAATGGAGGGAGACAGAAAGGGAAACATCGATCAGCTGCCTCTTGCACAGGCCCCAAATCAGAACTGGGAGACCCTTACATTCAAAACTATACAAACTCAAAGCCCTGGCCTGGTATCCTAGTTGGTTAGAGTGTCGTCCCAATACCCCAAAGTTGTGGGTTCAATCCCTGGTCAGGGCACATACAAGAATCAACCAATCAATGCATAAATAAGTGCAGCAACAAATTGAAGTTTCTCTGTCTCCCTTTCTCTCTAAAAAAAAAAAAAAATTGAAACAAATAATTAATTACTACAACAGGACCAAGGAGAATTCTAAAGAAATAGTAGGTATACAGAGCAGCCACCACCCCAAGGGTTGAGGTAGGTGCCTAAGGAAGAGGCTCCTGACCACAGGGCTAAAATCCCAACCTTGATGGATAGGGCACGGTGCAGGGACATTGCTGCAGTGTCATTGTCAGAATTTGCTGGAAAGCTGTCCTCTAGTGGGTGTGTGGGGTGGGGGGAAGCTGTTCATGGGGAAGTGTCTCAGCAGGACTCCCTTAGTAACTGCCTGCGGGGGAAGCAGAGGAAGCAGGGGAGCCGCTTGTTCTGGGCCTGACTGGCTGCTGGGCACTGCAGGAGCCTGGTGCTGGAGAAGCCACCTGCTGCAGGAACCTGCCAAGTGAGCAAACCAGAAAGGAAAACACCATTTTGGGCGGGGGCAAGCGGGGGGGGGGGGGGGGCGAATGTATCTCTACTGCCCTCTACTGACAAGTCTACTGACAAGACTTAACATCCTGCCCGCTGTCAAAAGAAAACTATTTAAAGGGCCCAGATCCATTTTTGGAGAGCAGGTATTAAAGGATGAATATGGAGCTGAGAGGCAAGAAACTGACAACTGGTACCCCCTGGCTCAAGCATCCACAGAAATTCTACAGCTCAGGCACACTTTGCTCAGGGCAGTAAGTGACAGTTTTTCCCTGGTTTGAGACAAGTAGAAAAACATAAAAACTAATTATGGTAACTATCTCCAGTAGGCAGAAATCTCAAGTTAAAGTTGTATAGCCAAGAAGGTTAAAAAGACAAGTACAACAGGCCAGGTATAGGAAAAATCAAATGCCAGGAAAAGTACCCATCCAAACTTAATTTTTTTGTTGAATCACAGTGCAAGCAAAAAACATACAAAATTTATAATACTGGATACTTCAAAGATAAAATTTTAAAATATACATTGAAAAATAGAAATCTTTTTTAAAAAGATTTTATTTATTTATCTTTAGAGAGAGGGGAAAGGAGGGAGAAAGACGGAGAGAAACATGAATGTGTGGCTGCCTCTTGCATGCCCCCTACTGGGGACCTGGCCCGCAACCCGGACATGTGCCCTGATTGGGAATCAAACTGGCAACCCTTTGCTTCACAGTCTGGCACTCAATCCACTGAGCCACACCAGCCAGAGTGAAAAATAGAAATCTTTAATTATTAAAGTCATCTTTCATAGTCTCTTACTCCTTTGACTTGGAACCAGAAAATTGACACCTCTTTTTCTCCACCAAGATGTCAATGTCTTGTCTCATATTTCGAGTTGCAATGTATAGAACTGAATTCAATCTTGTGTCCTTTAACTGGGAACGAAATTTAGTTTTACTCAATTTCATAAGAGAAAACAACTATTAGATATAGGTGCTTCCAAACATGGACAGAATCTTTGCACAATGGTTTCTATACCTCGGGTAACTCTTGCTGAGGTATTTGTAGAATTCTGGTATTCCAATATCATCGTATTTAATTTTCAGTACCGTATTACACTGCAGTTCAATAACTTCCATGTGTAATTCTTCATTAACACTATCAATGTTAATTGAGAAAGGTGAGCTAAACAATGTGAGTTTGTTTTCATGTTTGAAATCAGAGAATCTTTTTTGGAATTCAGTCTTCAACTCTACAATTCTGGGGATGTAGATTAAACCATCATTTCATTTCTGGAAACTGATTTAATTGTAGAAAAGTGAGCCAGGGTATTTACTGCCAAATGAGTTTCCCAGAGACTCAGTTTTGCTAGGAAAGAGCAAACTGAATTATACATTTGTGTAACTACTTGTGAATGTCTTTGCAGAGAAATATTCAAAGAGTTTAGGTGATTTGTAATGTCAACCAAAAAGGCCAGGTCTTTGATCCAATCTTCACTGGTGAGCTGGGGAAGGGATTTGCTCTTGGATGACAGGAACAAATCTATCTCTTTTCTCAACTCAAAAAATCTCTTCAGTACAGTACAAGGACTAAGTCACCTTGCCTTCATATAGTAGAGGAAGTTACCGTATTGTGCATCCAATTCCTCAAGCAGAGCATTGAACTGTCTGTGGTTGGAGCCAAGGGAGTGTATCCAGTTCACTGTGTTAATCGCCACACCCATGACGTGCTCTAGTTTTAACTTTTTAGTATAAAACAATTCCTGGTGAATATTGCAGGGAATGGATTGAAGTTCTGCATCACTGCAAAACATGTGGACCTTGGATGTAAGTTTTGCTACAAGTTCAGTGTTAGCACAGACCATTGCATCTGTCGTCGCACTGATTTTGACCAGTCAACGTTAAACTTTTCAAGGCTTTTCTCAACATAAAAACATAAGTCATTTTCTGATGTTGGCTCTGTCATGGGTACCATGTCCAAAGGTTCTTCAGTGATGTCAAAATTCTCATCAGCACCATGTATAAATATAATTAATTGGCGTATGCTGCTTATATATGTGCTCTCGTCACCTGCAATAGAGAAGGTCACAAAGGACTTCACTTTTTTCTTGCAACTTGTCTTGTAAGTTTTCAAATATATCTTTTACTTGCTAAGCAACAGTGCAAATACTTGTTGGAGAAATGCTTTCTTTTGCAAATGCTTGCTGCTGTTCAGGACACATGATTTCAGCAACACTCAACAGTTTTATAAGCTTACCATCTGTAAAGGGTTTTGATGCCTGGGCAATTTTTTCACTTATTACATAACGGCATTTCACAGCAGCATCACTTATTTTGCTGGCATTTGATGATAAATGGTGTAGAAAGTTTAGACCTTTTTTTAGTTCTTAAGTTTTTCATCAAGCATCTTTCCTGTATGCCAGTCAAAATTCTAACTATAGTTGGTTTGGTAATGTCGCCTTTAGTTGTATTCTTTTGACATAGACAAAGTATGGTTACATATTAAACGCATAGGCTCTGGCTGGTGTGGCTCAATGGAATGAGCGCTGGCTGCAGACCCAAAGGTCACCGGCTCAGGTCTCAGTCAGGGTACATGCCTGGGTTGCGGGCCAGGTCCACAGTTGGGGGCGTGTGAGAGGCAACCGATCTATGCATCTCCTGCACATCCACATTTCTCTCCCTCTCTCACTTCGTCTCTAAAAATAAGTAAATAAAATATTAAACACACACACACACACACACACACACGGCCAATCTTTACTTCCACAAAGAAATATGCTCTCTCCCACTTTTCTCGAAACATGTGATGCTCTTGATCCATCTTTCATCTTCCCACCTTTGACAGAGACATAGGCATAAAAAGAGAGTTGACCTTTATTTATTATAAGAAACAGCAGCTCAAGCCCGGTGATACATGGTAACTAACATCGGTTTTGAGGACCAGAGCAAACTGTTGAGCCCTCCAAAGACAACAGCCACCGCTCGGCTGTGGCAGATGGTTCATACATGGGAACACAGGCCCACTGTCACCAGCTGGCCCCAATTTTTGAAGCAAAGCCACACACTGAATTTTAACACAAAAGTCAGCTGACTTCCCAATATTGTAAGTGAAATTTTAAAATGTTAGACATTATGAAGAGCAAATAAGTGTAAGGGTCATGAATTGCACCAGTTTGGGGCCTCCGTAGCGCCCCTCACCTCCTAGCATGCGGCCGGCTGCTCCCAGGGCCGCCAGGGCTTCCACCCCACCCTGGGCCAGGGTGGCATCATCCTGGAGGGGAGCACCTGCCGGAAGCACGACCGTATCCTCAGAAGCAAGGGGCAGTCAAGTGTTCTGTGAGGAAGCCACAGGAGGGCAGACAAAGGGCGGACGGATGGGTTGGGGGCGCCCAGAGTTTCACTATTTTCCTTACCTTGACCTGGAGAACTGTCTCCGGCCGGTCACTTAGAGTGTGCAACCCCCCGGGGAATGGACAAAGCTGCCGTCGTCGGCGACTTGAGGACAGACAAGAGCCAGGTCAGCAGCCGGCAGAGGCGGGGAGGGAAGGAGCGGGGGTCCAGGGCAGTTTGAGGGGCTGAAGGGCGCTTGTGGAGGGGCAACATCCTACAGAACAATGGGGTTAGAACTGACCAGAGCCCGGGGGAGGGGCTCCCTCGGGCGGGGGTCAGGCCTCGCCTCCCCTTTGCCCCAGCCCTGCAGCCTTCTGTAAGGCCCTCCGGTTTCATGTTTCAGTTCTACCCAGATTTACCTGTGACACTGCCTCCCGTCGCCATAACCATGGAAATGGAATCCAGAGGCGGGAGTGAGGGCACGAACACACACGCCGATAGGGGCGCATCGCGCCACGGCCTCGCGCCGCCCAGCGCCTCCCGCCGAGACAGCGCCCGGTCCTCGCCACGCCACGCAGCGCCGCGCCGCGGTCCGCGCAGGGGCTCTCGGAGAGGCCGGTAAAGACGGCGACGTCCGTGCCCCGTCCGGTCCCGCGGGACGTGGCAGGTGATGGGAGCCGCTTAGCGAAGCCCCCCATCGGAAGCCCAGCTGTTTATCGGGACCTCGGAGCAACAGGTCCTCGGCTGGAACCTCGATTTTTCATTGGACTGGGCATTTCTGCTTAAGCACAGAAAGGGTGCCGAGCAAGAGAGGAGCGGGTGAAGGGTGTGCAGGGAGCACGCAGGGCTTCGGATGTCGCAAGAGTGGAGGGGGCCCCAACTAAGGAGCCCCCTGGGATGCCTGGCCCACCCCGCCTTGCAGCCCCTCTTCCATTGCAACCCTGAGGCCTAGGCCAGCGCTGGGGTGTTGTGTTGGAAGGAGAAACAGTCAGTGTGGATCCTTAAGGCAGAATAGTTACCTCATAGATTGCTGGGGGGGGGGGGGGGGGGGGTCTGAATTCCAACTCAGAATTTACCGTCTCTGAGTCTAATTCTCCTCTGTGAAGCTGGGTAAAAATAATTACTATCTCATAAGATCGCAAGAAATATGTATGACTCTCACTTAGCACAGTATTGGGTGTGTCTGCATAAAACCAAAACTGGGAAAAGTCTGTCCCCAAAAGATAGACTTTTTAAAAATATGTATATCTCTTCTTGATTGATTTTAGAGAGAAAAGGAGAGAAACATCAATTCGTTATTCCACTTACTTAATGCACTCATTCGTTGCTTCCAGTATGTGCCCTACCTGGGGATCAAACCCACAACCTTGGCACCTCAGGATGATGCTCTAACCAAGTAAAGTATTTGAAAATTTTCAGGAGTGTCTGGGGGACTCCGGCCCACCAAGTCCCCAGATTCGCCACAGATGGAAGAATGAGTCATCCCAGACACCGTTTGGCTGTCAAGGAAAGGGGAAGGCGACTCTCTCAAGGAGAATGCCCCAGCCCTGGTGCTCAATGGCTTTTATTGAGAGGGTTACAAGTGGGGGACAGGTAGCAGGAATGTATAGATAATCTAATTACATCAGTAATTTAGGTCTACAGAGAATAGTTGATGTTTAAAGAAGAAATGGCAGGAACACATCGAATTGCTTGGTATGAGATGAGTAAACATGGAACCAGATGAGATTTGGGTGAGGGTCCAGGAATTTTGTAAATTTCTTTCCCAGGCTTGAGCTGGGTATCTGGTATAAGATTAACAGAGCTGAGGGAGAAACAAAGCAGGCTTCAAGGAGCGTGATTTACTTCTAGGCCTAATTCCCCTCGGGGGCCTCAGAGTTATCATGGGGTCCTGCCTCTCAACCGCATTACCAGTGTTCCTGCCAGTGTTCCTGCCGAGTCTTACGGGGCCTCTCCCAGGCCCCAGCTTGCACTGGACTACAGTCCCCAATACCACTCAAAGGGGCCCCCTACAGGTATCCAACTTTTTGGCATCTCTGGGCCACACATTAAATACACAAATGCTAATGAAAACAAAAAAAAATCTCATCATGTTTTCAGTAAATTTACGATTTTGTGTTGGGCCGCATTCACAGCCACCCTGGGCTGCATGCGGCGCGTGGGCTGCAGGTTGGGCACCCCTGTTGAGGTCTTGGCCTAGTATAATTGTTCAGACTTTAGAGCCAGACTGAGTTTAAATTCCAGCTCTGTGATTTGCAGTCTCTGTACCTCACTTTACTTTTTTCTTTCCTTGTTCTTTTTTTTCTTTTTTGTACCTCACTTTTCTTATTTGAGAATAGAAATAACCTACTCATGTGAGAATTAAGTTAATGTACAGCAGAGGACAAAAGTAGGTTTACAGTTGTTTATATGGAAAAAGATGCAGGTTTATGATTATTACAATGCTTTATAACTCAAAAGAATGTCACAATGAAACTGTAAACCTACTTTTGTCCACCCCTCTATTTGTAAAGTATTGAAAACAGTGTGGGGCACAGAATAAGCAAAACAGAAATTATTGTTAATAAATAAATAAAGCAGAAATACCATGTTGAGTCTGAGTTTGTGATCCAAACATTTTTTTGGAATTCTTCAAATGCACCTCCTCACGTGAGGTCCACAGATGGGAGCAGCAGACCCCTCAGAGCCCAACCCTTTTTCTAGCCCCAAACCCCGCTAGTCTGAACTCCTGGCAAACGGAACCTGGTCTCCACCCTGACCGTGGGCGCGTGCCTGGTACAGGGTGAGTAGAGAGCAGGTCCACGGGACCCAGGACAACCACGTCCCTGTTCCAAGGCTACTCTTAACTCAGCTGAGGTCCACAGTGAGATGCTGCTTTCCAGCTGGGTGAAGCTCTAAGGAAAATTTTTCCTTAGAAAAATTTTGGGATGGCTATAATAAAAATGTGGGTCAAGATACAGACAAATTGGAATCCTCATATAATGTTGGTGGGAATGTAAAATGGTATGGTCACTGTGGAAAACAGATTGGTGGTTCCTCAAAAAGTTAAATACAAATTACCTTATGACCAAGCCATTTCACTCCCAGGTATGTACCCAAGAGAACTGGAAACATGTTTATACAAAAACTTGTACATAATGTACATAGCAGTATTATTTATAATACTCAAAAGGTAGAAACAATCCAAATGTCCATAAACTGATGAATGGATAAAGAAAAGGTGGTCTGCCCTAGCTGGTGTGGCTCAGTTGGTTAGGCATCGTCCCACAAACTGAAAGGTCACCAGTTTGATTCCTGGTTGGGGCGCAGGTTTGGTCCCCAGTTGGGGTGCATACCGAAGGCAACCAATCGATGCTTCTCACTCACGTCAGTCTTTCTCTCCCCTTCTTTCTTCCTCTCTCCCCATCTCTCTAAAAAAAGAAAAAGAGGAAAAGGTGGTCTATCTGTACAATGGAATATCACTCAGTTATAGAAAGGCATGAAGCCCCAACACCCACTACAACATGGATGAAGCTTGAAACACAATGGAAAGCGAGAGAAGCCAGACATAAGAGGACAATTACTGTCAATTCTACTTACATGAACTTTCTGGAATTGGCAAATCCATGTAAACAGACAGTGGATTAGAGTTTACCAGAGGCAGAAAGGAAGGGGGATGGGAGTAATTGCTTAGTGGATACAGTTTCTGTTTGGGGTGATGATTGTACATTTTACATGTAATTAATGGCACTGAATTATACACTTAAGGCAGTTAAAATGGCACTGACTGGTATGGCTCAGTGGATTGAGTGCTGGCCTGTGAACCACAGGGTCACTGGTTCAATTCCCAGTGCAGGGCACACGCCTGGGTTGCAGGACAGGCCCCCACTTGGGGGCGCACGAGAGGCAACAACACATTGATGTTTCTCTTCCTCCCTCCTTTCTCCTCTCTCTAAAAACAAATAAAATCTTTTTTTAAAAAGATGGCTAAAATGGCAAGTTTTAGCTTATATATGTCTGTGTCTATAGGCATATAGAGCTCCACAATATTTTTCCCTCACAATATTTTTTTTTAATATTTGGGGGGAAAAAAAGCTATATGTCGCAGCAAAATGTCTCCTGGTCTATTCTTTCTCTGCCTCTTGCAGAATTTCTCCCTGGGGGCAGGAAAGGCTGGGAGTGGGGTAGGGTCTAGGATTTGAATGGTCAAAAGGATGGAAAAGAACTGGCCGAGCCTGGAGGAAAGGGACCACTGAGGCCAGCACTGGCCGCCCGACACCAAGCCCTACCTAACACTTTCCCCTCCTCTCCACCCGCACTGTCCCCTGCCCTGTTCAGTCCTCCTCATCCTGCGAAGGCTTTGTTCTTTGGTCTCTCTTCCACTTGGCCTGGTGGTGACCCTTCTAAAACCTGGATCTGAGCTTGTGCCTCTCCTGCTTAAAATCCCTCAGCAGCTCCCATTGCCTTGGTTTCAGCCGGTTAGCACAGCTGTTGGGACTTCAGCCTGCTTTTCACCTTCGCAGCCCCGACTCTCCTGAGTCCCAAGGTCCTTATGTCACACACCACAGCCACTGCTGAATACCTGGCACGTGACAATTAATAAATGTTATTCCTAGTTTTCTCAGCAACCCAGCAAGGTAGGTATCATTAACTCCACTTTAGAAATGGGGAAACTGCCCTAACTGGGGAGCTCTGTTGGCGAGAGCGTCATCCTGAAACACCAAGGTTGCAGGTTCAATCCCCAGGTCAGGGCACATACAAGAATCAACCAGTGAAAGCATAGACAGGTGCAACAACAAATCTATGTCTCTCAGATCAATTAAAAAAATAGAGGTGGGGAAACTGAGTCTCACACTGGCTAGACCAGACTCAGAGGTCCGTCTGTGTTCTTTTGACCACACAGTGGCTCCTCTCTGTCACTTGTTCCTGGGGTCAAGCCTGAGGGCAAGCCTGTCACCCCCTGGAAGCCGGAGGGTCCGGTCTGAGGACAACAGACCCGTAGCTTCTGCTTGCCCATGTGGCTGCCACGCTTCTGGTGGATGGGCGCCTTGGTGGACATCATGGCTTCGCCACCCAGGCCTGGCCGTTGAGGTCAGACACAGGCCACCTGCAGAGATGACCACAGATTCCTGCTGCTTCCTTTCACCACTCTCAACTGGAAGCACCAGCTCCAGTGGGCAATTTTTTGTTACCAAAATGGCCAAGGGGCTAAAGGATTGCAGAGGATGGTAAACTAGCCACCCCTCTTGCTCAGTGGCCCCAAGCCAGGGTTCCTCATTAAGGGGTTCTCTCAGCCAGGCTGCTGGGCTCCCCCCTCCTCTGTCTCCTGGTCCCCCTCCCTCTGCTCTGCAGGCTGCGTTTCCCTCAGGCTCGTTCAGGTTGGGTGTTTCCTCCACCCCATGGAGCCCAGCTCTCCCCTGAGCACCATGTGGCTGGAGTTTGGGCTCAGAAAGTCTGCCAGAGCGTGGTGTCCCGACTGGGCTCTGCGAGGTGGGAGAACCTGAGGCCCATCTAGGGAAGAAGGCCCTGCCTCCCCGGCCGCCTTTGCGCCCCTCCCCTGCTGCTCCCGGTGCTCCTCCTGAAACAAGGCTTGTTAAAGGAAGACGGGGAGGAGGGAGCCGCCGAGGGCCTGGGCAGGAGCCTGCTCCCGATCACAGCACACCGCCTCTGCCAGAACCCAGCTGGGCTCTCCTGGGGTCCCCCCTCCAGGTCCCAGATTGTGGGGACTTAGTCCTGTGAAGTTCCCCGGGGCTGCGGATGAAATCAATCTACCAACACAAGATCTACGTGGGGAGAAAAGGCTGGCCAATCTCTCAGAGGAGAGGGCCCTGATCTCCTTTTCCCTTAGGCTTTTATTGAATCCAGCAGGCGTGAGGTTACCCAGCATGCACGTATAGCTCATCAATCAATGTCATGTAGCGTTGATCAAAGGAGAATAGATATTGTTCAGAAGTAACAATTGCAAGAACATAGGGGTCTCCTTAAATCAGGGTCTGTTAGACAGCATGACACTACATGGTCAGAACAACCTTCTGCTTTGAACCTAAACATCTAGTGTACGTTAACTCGATTTACTGATGGCCATTATCCTTAGCAGAAGAGGCTTCAAAGGAAATAATGCAATATTTTTCTTCAGGCCCGATTTCCTCAGGGGCCGCCTGTGCCCGCATCGGTTCGTGCCTGCCGGCCAGCATGCCTGGTTTTCCAGTTGAGACTTACAGGTCAGCCCTCGCTCACACGAGGCTGCAGTCCCCGTACCAGGCGGGGCGGTTCTCTGCACCAGATGCCTGGAGGGTGCAGGCTCAAACCCTCAGGGCCCGCCCTGGGCCTCCTTGCCCCCAGCCATTCGCTCTTCCTGCACCATGGCCTCTTGTGGGCCCCTCTCTGTTCCACACCCAGCGCCACTCTGCACGCGGCCGGCCTCCAGCCAGGCCTCCTCCCCTTGGAGCCCACACACCCAGCCCTCCCTGGCAGAGCCGTCCTGGTCCGGGGAAGACACAGAGGACGGTGGTGGGAGGTTGATTCCCAGAGCCCTGGATGGAAGAGGACACCTTGGTGAGTGTAGCTACTCTAGGCGGCCCCTCAGCCTTGGTGTTCAAAGCTCCCAAGCTGTCCCCACCCCTTCCCACAGGATTGGAAAGGTGAGGATGCTTCCTGTGCTGTGTGTGGCCCTGCGGGGAGAGGGAGCTGCAGCAACACAGCCCTGTAAGGGCTGCGAGTCTCTGCCACTCACCTCGCTTGGTTCCCCAGGGCCGTGAGGGAGAAGAGAGCAACAGGACGGGAAGGCTCCAGGAGAGAGGCCCTGGGCACTCCACCCCGACACCTCTGTCCTTGGGGTCCCTGATGGGGTGGGAAGAACCTGGAGTGGGAGCTGGAAGGAAGCAGGGACACTGCAGGGGCTCGAACCCTGACCCAGCAGTGCTGGGTGTGCCACCACCAGCGCCTTTTGCTTTTTCCTGCTCATTTTCTCACAGATTCAAAGGTGAAAAGCAAAACCTGAACGCGGCCATGAGCCGCGTTCAGTAAAAGAAACACCTGCGGCGGCTCCGCGCCTCCCTCCCTCCCCGGCTCACTCCTTCCTACCCTGACGCCACTTTTAAAGGTGCAGCCGGGGGACACACGTCCCCTCAGCTTCATGCCACACGCTTCCTGTTGTGCTGGATGTATATCACAACTGCAGGAGATCATGAGGTCAGATGCGCAAACCGAACCACAAGTTATGGTCCTGCCTGTTCTAGGACAGTGACAAATTTTGTACATGTATAGAAATGTCCACGAAGATTCAAAGAAACTTGAGAGGTCTCCTCGGTGTAGTTAAGACTAGAATAGGTGAGGGAAGGGGATTTTACTTTCATTTTGCATCTTTTCCATGGCTTGAATTTTCAACTCCATAGAGATTATGTCTATATTTAAAGGTAAAAATCTTTGAAGTTTTTCACCAGAACAGGAAATCTAAGAACTAGGGGAAAGTTCGAGCACTATGGCCTAGCCTAAATGCCCGTGGTCCCCCAGGTCTACTGTGCCCCAAGCCGCACGGGCTTTCACGAACGCTCCCACCTGCCTGGCCTGTGGTCCTCCGAGCTCTCGACCGTCCGTCAGCGGTGGAATCCTCCCTGGGAACTGCCTTTACTTGGAAATGAAGACCGAAGCACAGCGCCCCACCGGCCTCTCTCCTCTCCCTGGACTCTCACCGAGTCTGAGTTCCGGGGAGGACGGGTCTAAGTGATCGGGGCCTGAGGTCCATGAAGCCCCCCAGACCCTTTGCCAGAACCGCAGGCTACCCTCCAGCCCTGGCTCTGCCGCCCTGGGCCCCCGGCGGGTCTGGCAGGAACATCCCACACGAACTCTGCAGTCCTCGTCCAGGAGTCCTTGTCTCCCCATTGTCTCATGAGGGAGGGCCCCTCTGTCCCTCATGTCAGTCCTGAGGAGTCCAGAAGTCCCTCCCCAGCAAGGTCCAGGTGAGAAGCTGAGGCTCAGAGAGCGATGAATTCCGCTCGGGGTCACGTAGAGCTGAGAACCGAGTCCTTTCTACTCATTCCCAGGAGTGGATGCGAGCAGAGCCGGCCGCTTCTCACGCACACACTCACACTCACACACTCGGGCACTCACGCCCACCCGGCCTACGGCCGATGGACCACCCATGGGCTCAGAGCCAGGCCCGCAGGCCCAGCCTCCACGGCCCTCACCCCAGCTCCCCCACCCCGCCCCTCCGCCTGGCCCACTTCCCCTCGCAGCCTCCCTTCAGCGTCACCCCCCCGCCACGCACCGCGAAGGGCAGGCACTTACTGATTGCAGCAGGAGAGAGGAGCCATGAACGGCAGTCTAAGTCCCAACCTGACGGTGAAGTAACAAAGCTCTGGCCTTAAAAGGCCTCAGAACTGTGGTAGTCAAAACACACTCTGTAAGATGAGCAAAGAATTAATGCAACATGTTAGTGACCAGACCCCGCAAGGTTTGCGCTGCGGGAACCCCGGAGAGTGCTCTACACAGGGACACAGGCCGCTGGCCAGAAGCGTGGAAGTTACTGAATAAAATGGCTTCATGGAACCACTCTGCACTCAGTCCACGAGCAAAAAAAATAAAAACAAATTGTATTTGCAGGGCAGTGGGCAAAACAACAGTGCACACATCTGGCCCCTCAGAACCATCTGGAGGGTACAAGGCAGTGAGCAAGGACACCAGAGCACCTGCCCTTCCTTTCAGCCAGTTGGAAATGCAAATCCAAAGTAGCTTTGAGGTATAAAGGGGAATTTGATCACAGAAGTTCGTGACAGCATGACTTATAATCACAAAAGGTGGCAACTAGCCCGAAGTGGCTCACGGGGGCCCTGAGAGGCTCACACACTGCAGTGCCCGGGAGCCCAACCGGAAGGAAGGGGTATTTCAGCACAGGGAACTGTCCCACAACATGCCCTGTCGTGGAAAAGGCAAGTAACTCCCAGTCGTGGCCCAGTAACCTAAAGCATGTGTGAGCAGAAAGCAGAAAAAGAGATGGAAAAATAGCTTCAAAACTCAACAGTTTAAAATAAGCCCCTGAAAGGTACTTCAGTCAAGTGCCAACAGGACGCAGGCCACGGCGGGGGGGTGAGGGGGGGTGGGGTGCAGACTCAGGACTGGCCTTGTGGACCCCAGACAGAGGGAATTCCAAGCAGAAAGCCCTCCACAGGGGAGACTGGTGTGTGCTGCAGGGAATCTCAAGGTTCCAACAGCACTGCAGTAAAACACATGCAACAAACGGCAGGCCGCCTCCATGGAGTGGAGAGAACCAGCAGAGGTGGTGAGAATGTGGTCCCACATCTCATTACACAGGACATGGTGGGATGGAACCAGACACCACCCAGAGGGAGGGACGGACACAGAAGCGGGAAATGCCCAACAATACCTCTGCAACTGCCATGACATCAATAAAAATATCATTCCCGAAGCAATGAAGAAAGGGAGCCATAGATTCAAAAAAGGAGAAATTGTACAGGTTGCTTGCTCCAGTAAGCAACCATTCACTAAATTAGAAATTGATTACAATGGTTAAAAAACAGCCCCAATTCGCCCTCCTCCGTTCCAGCCTGTCCCCTTCCCGCGCAGAGGTTCCACCTAGGCCCTTCCCGCAGCTGGAAATGTTCTTCCTGGCAGATTCTCCAACCCCAAAGTGAGAGCTCAGAGGCCTCCCCACTCTGGGTGCCGGCTTTCTGTTTTCACTTTCAGGATGCACTTCACTCTTTTGTTGCTGTTACCATCACTGCCCTAATTCATGATCTGTGTCATATCCACCTGAGGCCTGTGCCCCATGAGAATGGGGGCACCCCGAGGGCAGGGCGAGTCACCTTGTTTGCCTGTGTCTGTAGGGACCAGCTCGGTGCCTGGCCATGGAGGACGTTGTTCGAGGAGCCCTTAGAAATTGAAACTGTGGAATGAGGCAACAGCAGTTCGGTGCTTCCCTTTGCAGAACGCCCCCATGGGCCTGCTAGGCACTGGCTGGCAACGGGATGCGTACATCCTCCTGCGCAGCCTCCTGTAGACGGGCTCCACGCCTTGGCAGTGGAGGGCCCTGCCCGTGGTCACGGGTGGGGATGGCCTGGCGTGGCCTCACGCCACAGCCCCCCTCACTACGCTGCATCCTCCCTCTTCACTGTTAAAAGTATGTGAGTTTATACATTAATAAGGTAAGACTAGAAAAAAGATTAACAAAACAAAATCCAAAGAAAGGAGAAGGAAAGAACTAATAAGTGTAGAGATTAATAAATCACAAAATAAAAGCAGTAGAACTGCTTATTTTATCTGAAGCTGTTTCTTTGAAAAGGCCAATAAAATGGATTTCTTGGAAGTCTATTCAAGATAAAGAAAAACTAGAAATAAGAACAATGTGAGAAAACTACTCATACAGAGAATATTAAAATGTAACTTTGAAAAATTAACAATGAAATAGAAATACTGACTGGCACAGTAACTGAGGAAGAAATTGAAAAAGTTTTAAAAGAACCACTGGCCCTTCAGAAAGAAGCGGCGGCAGCCAGGGGCAGCCCTGTCCCTCTGTGCCTCTGGTACAGTATCTCTGTCACAGCAGGGACAGGAGCAGCTGCCCACTCAGTCGCTCACAGTGCCCACCACCACATGACCTCACTTCAGCTTCATACAGACCAAGAGATAGGTTCTAATGCTATTTTTGTTCCCGTTTTATCACTGAGGAAACTGGCTTGAAGAAGTTTGGCCAAAGTCATGTGCTCTAAAGTGACAAAGCAGAGAACAGAGACCAACTTGTCAAAGCTGTGCCTGTAGCCACTGCCCTCTGCCTCTCCTGATACTCTGTTACCAAACCTGCCTGACAACACCCTGAAGTCAGCATGGAACTTCTGCTCATTTCTGTCAACAAAATACAGCTCTAGGCAGGGGAATGGCTTGTTTCAGAAATCATAGGAGAGCATACTAGTCCATTAATATTACTGAAAAATTAATATTTCATTAACAGAATTAATCATTAGAAGATGAAAGGAGAAAAACCTGAGGCTCATCTCAAAAGAGGCAGGAAAGACATTTTAATAAATCCAACATCTATTACCGATGGAAATAACCAACACTTCCGAGCAGCCCAGAGTCCAGCACACCTACAGGCGACGCCGGCTGACAGCGCATGGGAAGGACGCGCCGGAGCGGCAGGCTCGCCCGCTTCCCATTTGAGGGCCACGCTCTCTACTGAGCCTCCAGAAGCTTGGGGTCTCATCCGGGACACCCTCCTAAACTTTAACCATTCACACAACACTGTGAGATTTTTTTTGCCATACCTGAGTACGTGGTCCTTTTTTCTCTCCCTTAAATCAATTCACTTTTAAAATGGAAATTTATTTCATGTCAAGAAAACGGAATCGCAAACTACTGAATGGGAAGACACATCTGCAAATCATACATCTGATGAAGGTCTAGCACCTGGAATATATAATCAGCTCTTACAAATCAACAATGAAAAGACAAACGCCCAATTTAAAAGTGGTCAAAGGATCAGTATAGACACTTTTCCAAAGATATGCACATGCCTAACTAGCACATGGAAAGGTGCTTGACATCATCAGTCATCAGAGAAATGCAAATCAAAATTACATGAGGTACCAACTCTTCATGCCCATGACATATATTTTTTGCTTTTGTTATTTATTTTTTTTGTGCCCATTATGATGGCTGTAATCAAAAGTCAGGTAAGAGCAAGTGCTGGCGAGCACAAAGAAACTGGAACCCTCGTGAATCACTGGTGGGCATGTAAAATGGCGCGGCTACGCTGGAAAGGTGTGGTGTTTCCTTAGCAGCCTCAGCAGAGTCATTATATGGTGAAGCAATTCCTCTCCCAGGCAGATACCAAACACAATTTAACACTTACGTTCACACACACGTTTGCCCACAAATGTTCACAAAAGCATTATTCACAACAGCAAAATTAGTGAGAACCCAAATGTCCAACGGATAAACAGATAAGCCAAATGTGGTATCTATACGATGGAACATAATTCAGTCTAAAAATAAAGGAAGTATTGTTAAATGCTACAATATGGATTCACCTTGAAAATATTATGCTAAGTGAAATACGATGGACACAAAAGGACAAATATATGATTTCACTTACATGAGATCCCGAGAATAGGCAAATTCATAGAAACAAAATATAATAAAGGTCACTAGGGACTAGGGGAGGAAGGGATGGGGAGTTACTGTTTTATGGGTCCAGAGTAATTCATGATTAGAATGATGAAAAAGTCCTGGAAATGACTTCTGGTCATGGTTGCACAACATAATGAAATACTAACACCCACTGAAATGCACACTTCATAAGCATGGATATTTTGGTATGTGAATATTTCAATTTTAAAAAGGAAAAATAAATTTGTTTTAAAAGGTAACTTTATATCACCACCACAAATGGAAACCCAGTGATTTTTCAAATACATCTTCAAAAGACAATCGCCCCCTTCAGCGACTTACTGCAGGCTGCTGGGGGCTCACGTGCGCCTCCCAGGGCTCTGCTTGACCCTCCTCCTCCCCAATTTGTTGACAGGTCCCAGCAGAGGAGCAGGTGGGGAACGAGGCCATGACGCTCGCAGCTCACGTATGAGACAGTGTTCGCTCCATGTCAGGAGAGTGCCAAATAAGCAGCACAGTGCTTGCTTTCACTCTCATCCCACTTCCTAGTAAATAATATGATTATAATTTCTTACAGATGCAGAAACTGAGGCAAAAAAACTGGTCACAATAAGAGACGGGTCCAGCATGGGAGCAGGGTAATCTGACTTGAAAGCCCATACTTTTAGCCAAGATGTTGTATTGCCTCGAACTGGCCCTAGTAATCAAGTCCAGCATAATTTATTACATACCCATACATACCTTACCAGATGCTACCATCATCTGAAATTTTAATTGAAAAACATATCCAACTATAATACAGAATAACAGTTCTAAGAACAAACGTGTATAGCTTGTCTTAGAGAAGTTTAAAATTCCTGAGTCTAAACTTCCTGGTGAAAATCATCCTCTCCTGAACGAACAGAGAGAGCAGTTTATAAATGGGAAGTCTCAGTATTGTAATACATGTATAGATGTAATGCAATTCCAATAAAAACCCAAATACTTTCATTATAAAGCTAAAATAATTAAAACATTGGATTCACACAAGGAAAGACAGATCAGTGGAACAGACTAGAAAGCTCAAAAACAAAATATAATAATTATATTAAAGTATTCAGTCCATAATTAAGTAGTGGCATTTCAAACTGATAAAGAAGAATTATTCATTATGTGGTCTTGGGAAACTCAGCCCTTTTGGAAGAACTAAATTAGATTCTTACCTCATCCTGTACAGCAAAGTAACTTCTAGGTGGATTAAAGGGTTTAAATGTCAAAACTGAAACCGCAAGGGAGCCAGAAGAAAGTACAGCATTAATACCAAAGTATGAAATCATTATAAGAAAATAGATTTGATTACAAAACTTAAAACCATCGGCAAAATCCAACACATAAATTTAAAAGGCAAACTACAAACCTGAAAAACCCTCTGTAATATATAAGGGTAACCTCATAACGAGTTCCCAGGAAGTATAAACTTAGGGGAAGCACAATGTAGATGCACAATCAGGTAACAAACACAAAAAGTGAACATTCAGCTTCACAGAATCAAAAAGTGCAACTCAAACACTGAAACACTGTTTTCCGCCTTCTAATCAGCAGTGATAAAAGCAAAAACGGTGAGCGCCAGGCCGTGGGGACTGCTGCCGCGGGGGGCTGTGCCCGCCCAGGGAGCCCTCGCGAGGCTCAGGCCCTCGCAGCCAGCAACGTCCCTGTCAGGAATTCCCTTAAGGAAACGATTTATGCGCAACAATGTCTTAGGAAACAGGAATAAGCATCCTATCCTATATCCACAGTAAATCAGGAAACCATCATCATCAGAGAACAACGCTGGACTGGAGACCAGGCCCACGCACATTACTTCCGAAGCAGGCGCGGTACCGGAGTAAAGGCCAGGTGCTGCGGCTCCCAGGCCGCTTCAGTTCCACCTCCGCGACAGCACACGCCTCTGCCGAGCCCGGGAGAGCGGGGCGGGCCGGCCCGACGCAGCACCTACCCAGAAGGGCAGTCAGTGAGGGGACAAGCTAGCCCCCCTCGGCAGCCGTGAAAGACCCATCACGTTCCAGAAAGGACACGTTCACGACGGCAGCCTTAAAACCCTGGAGAAACCACAAATTCCGGTCTGCGCGGTCATGAGTCCGGAAAGCTGGCGGCACATTTCTCCAACAGTCCCGCTGGCTGCGGATGGGGGAAAAGGGCGGTTCAGGGGGCTGAGCCGGGGCCAGGTGCTAGCACCAGAGCAGGACTCCGTTTAGACAGGCGGGTACGAGAGCTTCCCAATAACAGGGGTTAGCCACGCAGAGGTAGAGGTTCTGCATGCAAACCGCCCCGAGCCAAACTCTCCTTCTGGAGTGTGGCCTCCCAGGAGAGGCCCAATTCGCTCCCCAAGCTGCATGGCCACATCGGCATTTTCACCAGGACAGTTTACCAGCGTTTCCTCTGAAAGGCCACTGAGCTAGACACTGCCAGTTCAACAGCAAAAGTGACCCTTGGGCGCAGCAAAAACCATCAAAGTTTCCTGTGACAGCAGTGGTTACCGAGCCGGGTGCAGGGGTTACCAGGAGGCGGGTGAGGATACCCGGACACTAGGACTGACCAAGACCACTGACCAAGGCTTCCCATAAAATCCCAAGTCAAATCAAACATACGTGAGTAAGTGGAAAGACATACCTTATTCTTGCATGAAGACATCATAAAGCAGGAAAAGTGAACGCAAGAAGAGTCAGGGCAATACTGGAAAAGTAAAATAGTGAGGCACAGCTATCTGTACATTGTTATACGAAAACACAGAACTGCAATGTTTAAAACTGGAACGGCGCATGAAAGACAGGTCAACGGTAACAGAGGTATTAATCAGGGATCGTAGGGGGTCAGGAGGCTAACTAGCTCTAAGTCACTCATTACACCAAATTAAGTCCAGGTAGACCCAAGGTCAAATAAAAAATAAAGCCAGGACAAAACATGGGGTTTAACAAAAAATAATCTTGACCTGGATTAGCCTTTCTAAACTACTCATAAAATCCTGAAGCCATAAAAGAAAACAGTGATGTGTATTTCTATATTTAAAACTCTGAACAGCAAAATTCTATCATAAAATTTAAAGATCGATGGTAAATAGGAAAATATTTGACAGGGCTAATTTCTTTAATATAGAAAGAGCTCTTAAAAATCAGTAAGTACACCGCCCAATAGACATACAAATTAAAACTACAATGAAATGTATTTTCACTTCTCACATTGACAAATCATCAAGTTCAAGAACACAGTGTTGGTAAAGGTGCAGAGAAAGGTCAACTGAAACAACTCCCCCGAAGTGCATGTAAGTTGGTGGCATTCGTCTATTTAGAAAAGCACACAGACTATTAATTCCCCTGAAAGCTATCACCCCCATACAGCTGCCCATGTACGTAAAAACTCATGCAAATAGATACTCAGAAGAGCCAAACACAGTAAAAATTGCTGGAAACAACCTAATTGTTCTCCAAAAGAGGAACAGATACTTCAAACACAGATTATGACACAAATGTGGAAAAGCCTAAGGTCGGCCATGAATACAGAGACACTGAGCAACCAGGAGTGCTGTGAACGGAATAATCCAAAGTGCGAGACAGGGTGTGCGGCACACCAGGGCCTCTATGGTTAAATGCGGACGCAACTCTAAAAATAAAAAATAAATAAATATGTACGCCGTTCTCTAGAAAGAAACTCCAGCGATGGCCACAACAGTTGCCTCTGTGGGAAGCGAGTCCAGGGTTAGAGAAAGATGCTGCTGTACCTCCTACGGGGTTTGAATTTAACATGTACATGAGTTACTTTGAACATTCCCTACACCTTTAAGTTAAATAAGTTGAAAGAAAATCAGCAGAGCCTTTGCCCTTGGGGTCATCATGGGACAGAGGCAGAACCTTGCTTTGACAAACATACGGTGGGTCACAAGTTGTCACATGGACAAAAGAGTGAGGGAACAGTGCACTGACCACCCAGGGGCTGAGAGGGGAGAGACTCCTGGGGCAGACCCTGGGCCCGGCAGCTCCTGATAGTAAGCTCCCGTAGCCCTCCGCCCCATGAGAGACCTCCGCCCCATGAGAGACGGCGAGCAGGGAGGGAGCGCGCACGAAGGCCAGAGGCAGCCAGGGACATGCTGAGCAGAGGGCAGCACCCAAACACACTCTTTTCCACTCAGAAGTAGAAATGCTTAGACAGATACCAGGTGAGATTTCAATGGACCAAACACAAGACATAACTGAATGCCACATTTTGCAAATGTTGTAACTGCTTTCCTAGAATGGTTTTTTCCAACTTGTTTAGAACACCAAGAAGTAGACTCTGAGGCTTGTTCTGCGCTAAGTCAGACGTATGCCAAGTTCTGGTACGGGTAAGTAGCTTTAGCAACTGAACATCTTAACTGGGCTCCATGGCACATTAGGAGAAGGCCAGCGTTATTCTACTTTGGCAGCAGATACTCTCACCCCACCTCAGGAGACAGAGAGCCCCAGAGCTCGCCAGAGCCAGTGGGAGTGCCTGCAGCTTCTCCCTCCTCCCCTAGCCAGTACAGCCACACGGAGCTTCGTGCCGACGGGGATGCAGGGTGAGAACTGCATCCTTAGGTGATCCCTTGTTGTGCAAACATCACAGAGCGCACGTACACCAGCCTAGATGGTTTAGTACCTACCACATGCCGGGGATGGACGCTCTAGCTTACTGCTCCCAGGTGATGAACCTACACAGCATGTTACTGTACTGAATCCTGTAGGCAACTGTAACACAATGGTCAAGTATTTGTGTATTTAAACATAGAAGTAAAAATCTCCTTCATAGGAGATAAAAAAGCACAGCTGTATAGGGTGTTTACCATGAACGGAGCCTGCAGGACTGGAAGTTGCTCTGGGTGAGTCAGGGAGTGAGGGTGAGTGGATGTGATGGTCTAAGACATCACTATACGCTACTGTAGACTTTACAAACACTACAGGATACGCTAAGTTTATAAAAGAGATTAAAAGCACAGAGAACATAATACAATATAAAGATGAGGTAAACACAAGGTGTCTGAGGTTGCCACTGGTTAACACCACATGCTGGTTTACAGCAAACTTTTTTTTTCATTGCTATGAGAAAGGGAGAGAAACATAGATGTGAGAGACATGCTTTGACGGGTTGCCTCCCATGTGTACCCAGACCAGGGACTGGTGCCTGGGCCAGGGATCATACATGTTCAGGCCGGGGGTTGCTCACACTTACACTAGGACCAGGAATCAAACCTGCAACCTAGGTATGTGCCCTGACCAGGAACCGAACCTGCAACCCTTCAGTTACAGGATGAGGTTCCAACCAACTGCATCATGGCAATGAGCTGGCCATGGCCAACTTTTTATTTTTTAGCAAGTACAGAGAGTACACTCTAAGATACTCATAAAAGTATAGTACTGTATACCAACATGTGAAAAATTAAACATTACGGAACCAGGAAAATTATTAATAAAGTACTTATAGAATAGTTCCTATTCTATGATTCCATTTTAGAGCAGATAATAAGAGGATACATTTAGTTATGTCCGCGGAGGAAAGATGTCTGAAGGAATATAAACTGTCATCAGTAGTTATCTTGGGAGAGAAAGTACAGAGAAACTTATCTGCTACATCGTGTTTTCCTGTAGTGTTTGAATTTTAAATACCAGACCTGTAATTTATGAAAGGATTAAACTAAATCCTGCCACGTACTCTCCATAGCCCCATCCATACAACAGTATATAATATAGTAACATTAGCCATGGCCTTACTGAAATCTGCAACATTTTGGTCCCTTCAGTGGAGTCACTGTAATGCAAGGATAAGCAGAGAACAAAGCCACAGTGTGACAAGGACACAGAATTTAGGCTGGGTGTCCTCAGCAGCCTCATGACATGAGTAATTTAAAACATTATACTTCAAGAAAATTATAATGTGTCTTTGACCCTGTGACCCCTCTCAGCATTCAGCCCACAAATGTTAGGCTCACAGATGTCAACAATCCATCATATCCATTCATCTCAGTAAGTCACTGTGAATACATGACAAATCAAAGGTGGCAACTGGTAGAAATTGAAACGTTTGCTATACTGGGTGTTGAAGAAAGTATAACAAAAAAGACACTCTCATGCTCAGGTATGCAAATCTGTATAGCCCTCTGGAGGGCAACAGGGCAGAACGCAGTAGAATGCCACCCACGTCCTATGACCCTGCAATTCCATTTCTTGGTATCCACCCTGAGAAACACTCATGCCTGTGCACAAGGGGATATGGATGGTGACGGCGGCACAGTACTATTCGAAAGACTGAAAATGTCCATCAATATCAGAACAGCTAAGTAACTCATAGTACATTCATATTAAGAAATACCTATGCAGATCATGTGAATCTATTGTCAAATGAAAAAAACAAGTCAATTATGTATAGTATACAATAGTATTTCCCTCACTTATACAGAAAAAGAAAACAACACAATATCTCTTTTAGATGTGGATATAAACGACGAGAAAAAGGTCTGGCAGGGACCACAGCCAAGGGTAACGACAGTCACTTTTGGGAGAAGGGGTTGGGTAGTGCCAACCTTGTTGGTCAAGTTTTAACTTTGCAAGGAGAAAGCATCCGCCCATCACTTGTATAATTGTACTTAACAGAATCAGAGAAGCAATGGAAAAGTCAGTGAATTAAATGTGGTAGTCACATAATGGATTGTACCCAGCAAGCAAACCGAATGAACTACACACAGAGCAAGGGATGAATCTTCTATTAAATGAGAAAAAGTCCAGAAGATTATGTACAACATAATACCTTTTCTTTTTTCCATAATACCTTTTATATAAAGTTAAAAACAACTGATGTTAGAACATGTACTTTACAAAACACAAAGAATTTTTTCCTAAGCCAGGTGAAAAGAAAGCATGTAAAAGCGGCCCGGTGTTCAGCACAGTGGTTGCCTTGGCCTGGAGGGAGGCAGGGGGAGAGCCGCAGAAATTTAATGTCTAAGTCCTAGTTTTTACATTGAATATTAGGTTCAGAAATGCTTACATTATCACAGCCATCAAGGAACCAAATAAATGAGAGCCATGTTATGTCATGAACCAAAGATTAACCCAGTTCTGTGGACTCAAGTTCCAACAAGGAGAGAATATTCTTGCCTTGAGAAGAGCATCATAGCTTTGAGTTTAGATTTTTAAAACATGATGAACAATGAGAGCAATTAAAATTCACTGTATTTGATTAGAAACAACAATAACTAGAGACTAAAAATTCCACAAATGATTAAGGCAGATAATTATAAAAAGTTAATTATTGACAGACCTGGAGTAAAAGAGCAAAGACAATTATTTACTCAATAAAACTTTGATATTTCAACTTTATGAGCATAATCAATTTAGATCCACTCCTAGGTTACAATCATAACTCCTTAAACAAAGAAGAGTATTTGTTATAACTGTGGTAGTCCATATATATTTAGCTACTGAAGAAAAAAATAATAAAATCCAACAAACTTACTGTTATCATCAGACTTAGACTTATTTTTTAAAACTTCTTGTATAAGAGATACCTTTTGCTTCAACAATAAAAAGAAGAGAATAAGTTTGACAATCTCACTGGCAAATGCTTACCTTCCCAACTATATTAAAAAATTTATGATCATAATAAAAATCAATATGGAAATTTCATATGGTAAGTGGTCAAAGAGGAAAAATGCAGATTGTAAATCAAGTGGTAAAACTGTCAGACTAGCAAGTGATTACAGAAATACAAATTATGGTTACTCAAGTATTTTTGAAAGTAGCAGCAAATACTCCTAACATTGAATTTGGCAACCATTTCTTGGACATGACACCAAAAGCACAGGAAACAAAAGTAAAAATAGATAAATTGGACTACATGAAAATTAAAAATTTGTAGGCATCAAAGGATATAATCAACAGTGAAAAGGGAACCTACAGAATGAGAGAAAACATTTGTAAATCATGTATCTGATAACGGGTTAATATCCAGAACATATATAAAGAACTCCTACAGATCAACAAAACACACAAATAACTCAATGTAAAACATGGTCAAAGGACTTGAAAAGACATTTCTCCAAAGATGCTATACCAACTGCCAACAAGCATATGAAAAGGTGCTCAACATCACTAATCACTAGGGAAATGCAAATAAAAACGACAATGCAATATCACCTCATACCCTTAGCATGGCTGCTATTTAACAAAGCAAGAGAAAATAAGTGCTGACGAGGAGGGAGAGTTGCAGTTGACCCTTGGAAATTTTGGGGAGTGTAAAACGGCACAGCTGCTATGGACAACAGTATGACAGTTCCTCAAAAAATGAAAATAGAAATGCCGTATGATCCAGCCTTCCACTTCTGGGCATATATCCCAAAGAACTGACAGCAGGGTCTCAGCACGGTACCTGTAGGCCCATGCTCACAGCGGCCTCATTCACAATAACCAGGAGGTGGAAGTAACCCCAGTGTTCAAGGACAAATGAATGGATAAAGTGCACATATGCACGATGGAATATTATTCAGCTTTTATAAAGGGAGAAATTTTTAACACACGCTACAACATAGATGAACCTAGGAGTATATGATGCCAGTCACAAAAGGGCAAATACTGCATGATTCTGCTTAGTATGAAGTACTTAGTCAAACTCCTAGAAACAGAAAAGCAGAATGGTGGGTGCCAGAGGCTGAGGTCGGGGGCGGGGGCGAAGGGTATGGGGAGTTTAATGGGTACAGAGTGTCAGCTTTACCAGGTGAAGGAGTTCCGGAGCTTGGTTTTATTCACAACGTAAATATACGATGCTACTGAATTGTACAGTTAAAATGCTTATTATGGTAAATTTTCTGCTATCTTTTGCCATAAACTTTTTAGAAACTAGCAATAAATAAGAAGAACCTGATGTTAGCAACTGTGTTGGGAAACAAATACACTCACAAGAGGAAGCACAAGCTTTCCGCAGTTATAAAATCACACATGCACAGACCAGGCAACGCGCTCTGGGGACTACGCGGGCCGCTAAACAGAGAGATGCTGCGAGCGGCAGTGTAAGGGTCAAAGCGCCCCTCACAGCTTGCGGCTGACTGAAGGCTGGGCACAGGCACAGCGGGACGGAATAACGCAGTCGCCCACTCATGACCTAGACGTCACGGGCCCCTTCGGTGAGTTTATGCTCTCCACAGAAAAATATTCAGACATTCACAGACCTCTAGAAGCCCATCCATGGAATTCTTAAGAATTAACAACCTAGAGAAAAAAGCCACTTCCAATGTGTTGTAGACACTGCTGCTATAGGGAAATATGAATGGAAATAAAATGTAAAACCAGAAGGGACCAGAATATGCACAGAGTGCCAGTGCAGAAGACGCAGGGGAGGTGGCAGGCACTAGAGCGTGGGGAGAGGGAGCCGGAGGCAGCGGCTGGACCTGAGGCTGGGCGACCAGTGAGAGAGGGTGCACGCTCAGTGCCAAGTGGCTGGGCCAGACGTGCATTTGTGACCCCCCACTTCACAGACAGGGAAAACAGGCTCCGTGAGGTCGGGTCATAGGTCAGAAAGCTGCCAACTGGCCACGTTAGGAGTAGAAGCAGTTCTGTCTGCACCTGTTTTTGACGCCTCCCCATCCGTGTTCAAACCAGTTAGGATGGGGCTAGGGAGTCATGTAAGAGAAACACCAGGATCCCATTAGGAGACGACACCACCTGCCCAGAGTTCTTCTTCAGTGAACTGGTCCACTGTGTGACAACCCTCACGGCAGACAGGACCCTCTGCCACACCATCACGGGGCCACAGGGAAGCCGCACCACGAGGGGACAAGCTGCCGGGGCTTGGAGCGGGTGTCGGGCCTGCCCTCCCCCAGCATGTCAACAGACTTGTCAATAAAGTCCGGTTGGATTACATGTTCAGAAATGTAAAAAATAAAACCATGAGTGCCACAGAAAGTATAGATTAATATTTACAGACTCTTGGGATGGAAGAAACCTAAGCATAACACCAAGTGCAGAAACCACAAAGAATGACAAAATAACCTCAGAAAAACTCATTTTTCTGTGTCTGAAACGCAAACAAAATGAAATGGCAATCTATAAACTAGGAAAAATATTTGCATCAATATAACAAAGGATTAATATCCTTAATATGTAATTGCTTCTAATTAAAAAATGAGCGACAAGGACGTGGAAAGTCACACGTGTGCACGTGCACACTCACCCCCCCCCACACCCGCAAACTGACGCACCTACTGACACGCAGGCACTCGGCCTCACCAGCTGCCAAGCGCACAGCTGCCCTGCTGCACCCTGGACCCAAACAGCCAGGGATTCTAATGTAACACCTGTTCCGAGGGCATGGGGAGCCAGGTTTACCTCCCTGGTAAGATGGCCAGGTTAGAAAATCCCTCCCCACGTGGCAAGTTAGCAACAGGAACCTAAGCCTGACGTGGGCACTTCACGGGCAGAAATGCACGTCTGTCACCCAAGGAAGGAAGAGCGAACGTAACAAAGTCTGAGCTACAGGGAAGGTCATATCAGCACAACTTCCTAGGAGAAAAAAACTGCTGGGAAATGCCCTGTAGGTCATCTAAACGGGATTCTTTCAATTGATGCAGCCATACAATGAAACATTATGTCCCCCTCACAAAAGGTGCTTCAAAATGACAAGGAGTCCACTGTTAAATTCAAGGTTTACAAAACAGAATTTAGAGTATAATCCCATTTTTAAAATAAAAATGAATACATCCTATACATAGGAAACTCTAGAAGCTGTTATGTCAATGACGATTTAATGGCAGATTACTGAGGTTTTTCAATTTCCTTATTTGTAAACCTTACAAGGAACCTGTTTGACACACGAGGACCCAGTTAGCAGCCACTTAAGAGGGTGAAGGCGGTGCAGAGCTGAAGGTGTGGACCTCCAGCAGACAGACAGCGGGCAGTGTCTGCCCGGCGGGCGGCAGGGCGGCGGAGCAGGTGCCCCCACCCGGAGGAAGGTCAAGGCCACACTCCCAGGACACACATCCTCACATCTTCCTTATTTTTGGTGAATTTGCTACCTTCCTCTTACCATTTCCAGGATGCATCAGTGTATTTTTGTGTATTAAACATGAACATTTAAAACATACCACAGGTATCTGTTTTGGCATTTAATCTGTCAGCACAGTATGACAAGCACTGCTCAACACCAGAGGTACCACTTTCTTCAGAGATGTAGGTGCGCACAGAAATTAGCTTCCCGCATAAAGCGTCCTAGGAGTCCCTTAATGGCTGCGGTAAGACGGCTCAGGGGTGCCGACAGGTGGAGCGGGGGCAGCTATGACCCAACCTCCTCCCTGTAACATGCCATTCCTGCAGTTCTTAGCGTGTCCAAGCTGGGCACACAGAGGCTCCTCAACCAACACTCACTCTCAGGCTATTTTCCTTTTTAAAAGAACTTGCAAATTCACCTTTTGCTATGCTTAGGCCCCATTACTTTTCATTTGTACCAGGTCACCGTTTTCTACTTCATCGCTGCAAGTCCACTCGCTGTACCTCACTGTACTACCCCCTGCCTCCGGGCCTTCCACGCCAGGCTGAGATCAGACCTGTGCCCACGCCGCCCCCGACCCGAGGACAGCTGAGGAAAAACAGGTAGGAAGCTCCTGAGGCCGAAGGGCGTCAGCACAGCCTTCAGCTGCCTGCTTTCTGCTCCTCACGTTACCAAGCCCAATTCCAGCCGCTCTGGATGCCAAACACTTATTCTTTGTGCAGATCTTGTTGGCCCGCCGGTTGCTAACAACAGTACTATTTATTTATAGCAGTTACCCTTTAAGATTGGAAGCAAGTTTTTTGTAATCACGGTATAAAAAACAACAGCTGAAACACATTCAGAAAAGAGAGCAAAGCAGGTAGTGGGGCGGGCGGGCAGCTAGGTTAAAAGGCAAGGAAAAGGGGGAAGGTAGGGAAAAAAGGTCTGGATTGTTCTGGGGCAACAGGCCAGGGTGGTGCGCCGGGAAAGGATCCTTGAGGCTGCCCACAGTGGGGCCTGCTCTCGACAGAGCCATGAGCCCTGGACAGGTGGCTTAACTCTGGCTTCTGGGTAGTACACACAACGGGTCAGAGCAGAAGAGGCAGGACAGCAGCCAGTCCCAATGGCTCTCCGCGATTCTCCCCCGTTTTGGTTACAGCACGGCAGTAAAAGGAATCACCTCCCAGGATAAAACACTGCTGCCACTTCCCAGTCATGACGCTTACTCTGCATTCCAGATGTGTCTGCTCACACCCTTTGTATAGTCAGCCTGTTTTGTACAGCGCTTACCCAACAAAGCCCAAACTCTTGTTCACCAAAAGAAAGAAAATTAAGCCAAAGCCAAACTCTTCAGATGAGAATATAAGCTTCAACCCAAATCCCAGATACATTCCAGTCTCCCAAAGACCCAAAGATGGAAAACACATAGTACAGATCCATTCTATTCTTAGACCATTTCCCCTAAGCAAATGGAAAGAAAAACAGGACATCTTTTTGACCACGCCATTTGGAAATCTAACCAGGTAAAAGTTCCAGGACATTACAAAGTACTCTCCCCACCCCCACTTTCATACTGCCCTTCACCGAGTGGTTGGCACCTTATTTTTCAAAATCATTCCATTCCAAACTCCCAAGTGAACAGAGCCCCTCCCCGCCCACCAGGCTGCAGACCCATCAGGACACACCAGTTCTATTTGAGGTTACCACACTCTACTGAACAACCTCAATTATTTGGAGCTGTTGAGAAGTGAATTTAGGCCTAAAGCATAATACAAACATACATCCAACTTACTTATGAAGGCAACTTGACTTACAGGAAAGAGTAAAGGTCAAAAAATATAGCAATACAACGATTCTAATGAGTTTAGAACTCAAACCTTTATTTGTGCTGTGATGAGAAAGAAAAATGATTAGTCACATACATGAGGCAACAACAGTACTAGTTCTTACCCAGTCTATTTCCCCCACATGCATAATTAGTACGCTCTGAATTCCAAGGACAGTACTTGTGTCATGCCCAAGTCACTGGTTAAGAACTAGCCTACCAACATATTTTTAAAAACTTTCTAAAACCCCCAAAAGACCAAAAAAAAAAAAAAAAAAAAAAAAAAAATCCCGAGGGCAAAAGTACTGGGAATTTGAAATTTGGGAAGAGGGCCATAACAAAGAGCCATTGGTATTACTTTACCACTTCAAGACACACATCTCAAACAAATGATAGCATAAAGGGTTTTCAGATCCTTCCCTAAATGTTTACAATCAGACCACATCTAGCACAGCCTCCCACCCCCACTTTGCTTACTCCCGAAACGGATTTTAGCGGGTAGTTTCCTCTGTAGTACTGGATCATTTAAAAAGCTCAAACTTTCAAACTAAAGATATGATAGATTATAAACTCTAATCTTGGTACATGGATTGCCTGCTACCAAATATTACAGTACTATTACAGTAATTTTACAGTGACCACAGAAGGTTATTTGGTTCTTGTTACAACGACTGAAAATAGTAAGCAAAAACTTTTGTCATTATCAATACTGACCACAATGGAAAGACAAGTAATGGAATTATAAGGCACAATGTAACATACAAAATTCTTTTAGAAATTGTTTTTCACTTTGCTCAGATTTTTCAATCACAAAATGTTAACAAAAATGAGTTATAAATCCCGAAGAGTAACCCAACCAAGAGTAAACCAAAATCTCAAATACTTTAAAAGCCCACAATTTGAGCACTTAAAGCCTTTCCTAAGACTCACCTTCACAGCTTCAGATAAAGCACTTAAGCTTGTGAAGCAGTGAAGGACGGTAATACCCTGCTGATGCAAGTTTTTGACCCCGTTCTTCAAGTGACTGATACTTAAGTTCTCTGTTACACCTTTTCAGTCTTCCCCACCTTTCAGCAAAGCAAAACAATTTTGCTTTTTCCTCTGCACTGAGAATTCTAAGTGCTTTAGAGTTTCCAAGGAACTTTTGTGCTTCCAAGCAACAATTCAACTAGCATTAACAGCTTACTAATATTAACTAGTTTTTCTTTGCCCTCAAGCTCTATTACATTTTCCAGAGCTCAACCCACTGCTGTTTTCTCCAGAAAATTCCCTACCACCCCACCCTCTGCAATATAACCACCCCTCTCCCTTTTCACCCACCTCTCCCAATACCAAACCTGCCCTCCCTGTTCTCCAGAAAATTCCCTTCAACCCACATTCCCTACCACCCCCACCCTCTGCAATACAACTAATCACCCTTTCCCTTCCCCACCCCTCCCCTTCTCAGTACCGGTGCCAAGCTGTGCCCTCCCCCTCCTACAACCCTCACTTTAAGATCCTCCCATATGCCAAGATTGCTCTGAAATATAATCAAGTAAAATTCAAGTTTAAAAATCAGTAAGATGAATCAAAGATCACTACCAGTAGCCTGATCATTCCCTTCTCTTAGTAACTTGCAAAGCACTAAAGTGCCCAAACTAGGTCTGTCACTTGCGACAGTATTTGGGTATGATCAAACTGTACCCTCCCAGACGGCAGCACAATGCAACTCCATCCCCCAATTTGCTTCATCCAAGCATTTGCTTAAGGCACTTCAAACTCGAACATTTCCCCACAGTTATATCATCACGCTAAGAATTCCTCCGACCAATGCACAGGCACGCAGGCAGGGCAGGCAGGCAGGTGGGTGGGTAGGTGAGAGGGTCCCTGGGCTCCATCTGCAAGCTCCACCTACAAGGCATCACTCTGCGTTGCGGCATCAAAGTTCTACAACTTAAGAATCTTCTCGAAGCAACGTTCGTAGCAGAAAAATAGCACGATACGAGGCTCAATTTAGAAGATGCAGCATCTGAAAACCTCCACCCAAAATAGGAGGGGTGCCTGCTGGCATTCATGTGCCCAAGAGGTTGGTGCTCCGAGATCGAAATGGAAATAAACACATCTGCTGGTGGCCCGGATGCATCTGATTTGCACTTTTTAAGATTGCCCCCTCAGAAGCTCATCTGAAAACCTTAAAAAGGATGGCCTCCTGAATACAGGGCTTCCTGAGCAAGGCCTGGAACCAGGAAACTGGAGAACTTCCTCCTCCTAAGCCTCTGGAAATTCAATCTGCAGGCATCAATTTAGGCGAGCTCTCTCCTTCAGGGTCTCCCCTCCTGCACTGCTACGACTCACACTGGCCAGGGGGCTCCATGTCTCCTGGTGCCATCTGATCGCCATGATGAACACTACAGTAACAAACCACGGTCCATGAGGCACTTCTGTAACTTTCAGCTGGTACCATAGCTGTGGGCCCACCCAAGGGTGCACAGTCAATCCCCACCCTCTCCACCGGCAAGCAACACCAACCCGCCCCACCCAGAGGCTCGGCAGGGGGGCCTTTCCTGCTTTAAGATTACCAACAATACCGGCTCCACCAGGGGCTCCAGCTTTCCCACGCTTACCAGATTACCAGAAGCAATGTTTTAAGTAAATGGATAACCTCGAGAGAATTAAAGGAAGAAGGGGCAGAGTGAGTTCACAGGAGAGGTTAGCACCGAACCTAGAGGAAAAGTCCAAAGGGGGAGTACTGCCACCTGGAAAATAAAGCGGGGGTCAATTTTGTCTGGACATACAAACATCCTGCCTCAGCAGCCCCTGCCTGTGCAACATGTTAGGCGCCACAGCAGTGACCGTTTAGGGTGGCGCCCTACCTCCTAAATCACTCCTAAGATCACCCGCACACCCAGACCTGGGTTCCACCAGACTGGGCCTGGCTGGGGCCCTCTCGCAGGCCGAAGCGAAGTTACATACCACCCTGGGCCAGAGCCGCCAGCCCGGCGAAGCTAAGTGCCATTTCCACAAGACCAGGCCTCATCCCCAGGCGAGTTCACAACCCTTTGTCTGGAAAAAAAGGGGGCTGCTGGTATTGACAAGTTCAAGGTCTGCCCCCCAGCCCACCTGCGAGCCTGCACCCCCAGCCTCCCTTCCTCCCTCCCTCCCTGATCACTTTCAGGGCATCGACTGCCCAGTTCCACCTGGTCTCCAGCTGGTGTGGCGAGACCCTGTCTCCCACCTCCTGTCTCTGCCTTCCTACTTCCCCACAAACCAGAGCACACGGGGCTCGCTCAGCCCAGGTAGGGCTGGCACCGTCCCTGAGGTCAAGCTCCCCTTCTCCAACAGGCAGCAGCGACAGCCTGGACTGGAGTGTTGGCGTCCGCCCCGTTGGTTATTGCGGGCGCTTTCAACACCGCTTTGGCCGGCAGAGTCTCCCTAAGATCTAGTCTCCCCTTTAACCCTCCTTCTCCTTGCACCCCCACCTCCCCTGTCTTACGTAACTCTGCCATTGCCCTCATCTACCCCCTAAGTCCCTAAGCTGGCCACTTCCTCCCACACAGCTATCCCCAAGAGCGCAGCCCTCCCTGTCGCTAACTCCTGCTGGACAGGCCACAACTTTTTGCTTTTATAGCCCTGGCCGCATCACCCAGGGCATTTCTCAACGGGACGATTCTTCCACTGCCACCAGAAAAAAAGTCCGTCCCGGCCCTGCCCAAGAAAATGACTAGGGCGGTGCTCGGTCTCCCAGGGCAGCCACCCCACCCCACCGCCACCCCCGCCCGGCAGTGCTTCATGACAACGACAAATGTCAAGGTCACATCTGGGAGACGGATTCTAGGGTCGGGGGCGGGGGGGGGGAGTAGTGCCCTTTTCGTCTGGTGGTGGCAGCGGCGGCGCCCACCGTCCTCTGAGAGAACTGGGCAGGGAAGACGGGCTGGGGCTGCTCTCCCGAGAGGGTGACAGAAACTGCCCGGGGTCGCTTCAGGTCACCCCACCGGGAAGAAGTCCGAAAGAAGTGCAAGCAAAGCGTCTGGAAAATTCCAGGAGGCGGCGGAGGGATCTCTGCAGAGGGCGCATCACTATCGGGGCGGCAACGCGTGACTCAGCGCGGCGGCGGCGGCGGGGCCGCGTGAGCGCCGGTGACGTCAGCTCCAAGGCGCGCGGGTAGGGGCGGGGCGGAGCCCCCCTGAGAGACGCTGGGGGTTCCTGCTGCCAGGCGCCCCCCCCCCCCAGAGAACCGCGCACGCAGGTTCGTGTACCTGGTAGAGAAATCCTGGTGCGACTTTGTTCCTTTAAAAAATGGTTGGCTAAATTTTATTTTTTTAAAAAATGAAAAAAAAAATGGTTGGAGCAAGTTGCTTAAAAAGTTCAGCCTTTGTTGCCACGGTAGCCTGAGGGGTGTGCGTCATGGCTTTGTTATGCTGTTACCAGGGGGCCTGGAAGTTTGAAGTATTCGGTCAGAAAAGCTACCCCTGCCTCGATAAAACGCCTAGTGATTGTTCGTTACGTATTAAGTGGAAAACCACTCGCAAAGTAATAAAAAGATCTTGTTTGTGCACAAAACAGTATCTGTGATTGCGTGGCAACAAGATAAAACGGTATATTCAACCAATTGTATTTCCGTATTGGGAAGTGGGAGAAAAGGAAATTTTCTTTGAAAAGCTAATTCGTGCAGGGCAGGCTACGCCTGTGATGGGCCTCAGGGAGCCCGTTTGAGGCCCGCTGGCGGTCCACGCGCAGCGGCCCCCAGCCGGGGTCTTCTAAAGCCCAGGCACCTACGAAGGGCCAGCTCTGGTCTCCGCCCCTGAGGCCAGGCTGGTCCTGAGCACTTGGTATTTTGAAAAAAGTAGTTAGCACGTCTTGCACCAGTGGGGGTCAAAATGAGGAGGAGGAGGAGGAACCATAGCCCGGGACCCCCATGTGGCGCAGCTCTGGCCCCTGAAGCATAGGGTGGGAAAGGACAGTGCTCAGAGTAACCAGCACTGAGAACGGCCTCTGGGCCAACTCCTTGCCAGGAAGTCTCCTCCCAGGTAACCACCACACCCCAAACAAAACCGCCTTGTGACAACAGGCCCCCTTGGCAACCGGGAGGAACCTGGGGCAGCTCCCCTCCCTTTCTCTGGACGAGATGGCATCTGCAGGCAGGGCTGGGCCCAGCTGCTGCCCCCTCCCTGTGGTTCTCAGAAAACTGGTGACTCTCATGTGATCCCGGGCACAGGCAAGCCCTGGCTTGTTCTCCCTGGCTGCTTAGCCAAGCCCTTCTGCCGGGGTAAGATTCTAACAGCTCACCCTTCTCCAAGATCTTGTCCTGGCAACATGTTCACGGGTGGGTTGGGGAGACTGGGCTTGAAAGAACTGTGTGGATGAAGGGAATGTCCTGTCAGAATGTTCCAGAAAGCTGAGAGGTATGCGTAATACCAAGCAAGTGCCTTCCTGCTGTGTCACTACCAGGCTGTGGGATCAGTCCTTTATTTATCTACAAGGCGCCTGAGAGGCGGTAGTCACTGCTGTGGCTGCCTCCTGGGCCCAACTTGATGTCTCAGTTTGCTGTTCTCCCACGTACCATCCCCAAGTCCCAGAAACAAACTATCTTAGATTTTATTTTCCAAAAGAGTGGGAGGAGGTGGAGATAGCAACACATAAAACATTAAGATTCTACAAAGCTTAGGACCTTTGTGTGTCTGGTGCCTCCCTGGCTACCCATTTTTGAGGACAAATTGGCACAGTTTCAGAGGGCTCTTGCTGAGAAGCTCTCCTGGCGGCGGAATTCCTCACAGCTAGTTGTCTTTGGGAAAGGAACGTATTTGAGGAGAGATGAAGTGAGGCTAGAAAACTACGCAGGGACGCAAGGACGCCTCTGTCCTGCCTTGGGGGTGGGGTGGGGTGGGGACCAAGGCAGCACTCACAGTGCAGTGCACAAACAGGGGACAAACATCTGCCTCTTATCTACAAATAAGGCTAAGAATCCCTCCTCCATGACTGTGGGAGGAGGAGAGCAGGGCAGCATTGTGTCAGCAGATTTCTCTAGATCAAAACAAGCTGTTCCAGGAAACGGCAGTAAACAGGACTTGGGCGGAGGCCCGCCCCGCCTGGATCTGGGCGGGAGCCTGAAGGCTGCTCCTTCTCGGCAACCCACTTGGGGGCTCGGGGCTGGAGGGGAAAGGAGCAGGAAAGGGCTTCTTGGGCAACATCCGGCTTGCAGGGTCAGGGCCCAGGCTCCAAGTCCTTCCTCACGATCATGGCTGTTTCCCCATTTTGCTCAGAAGTTAGCTGAGCTCTGATGTTTCCCAACACACCAGCCAAGGAAAGGACCCAGATTCTCTACCGGAGCCCCTGGAGAAGAGAAAGAAGGGCGTGGAAAGGGGTGGCACTTCAGGTTCACGCCTAGGGCAGGACAAGGGCAGTATTGCTGCTGCCACTTGAGAATATGCCAGAACTCCACCCCATCCCCCATGGATCCTGTTCCAGAGCTGTGGCCTAGGCCACCTTGGGCTCTCTGCTCACAGGAGACCCGCGGCTGGGGCTATCTCCTCCGAACTGTGAGGCCCCTGTGAGCCGAGCGGGCCCCTCCCTGGGCTCAGCTGAGGTAGGAAACTGCACAGTCACTGCGCGCTGGCAGGGAGCCCTTCCTGCTTGCTGGCCTCACAGCAGCCCATGCGGAACAGCAGCCTGGACCCCACCCCCAGCCCCCACGGGAGGCTGGACCTCAGCCTGGGCCCCATCTCACAGCGGCTTGACCTTGGAGATGCCCTTAACCCCTCAAAGCCCAGCTTTACTTCCTCCTTCCCACTTCCTAATTTCGACTCAGTGGGCCCTGGCCCAGCTCTCCCCCGGCCCTTTCAGGCGGCTGCCCAGGGGTCACCTTCTCAGGGAGACGCCCAACCCCACTGGGACTTGAGCTCCTTCAGGAAGGGGTTTCCATCTGTTTTGCCCTCCGTTAACTCTGTGCCTGGCAGTCTCTGGTGTGTGCCTGGCACAAAGTGGACCTCGGTGAATGTGTTGACCAGTTGATGTTTTGTAAAGGTCACCCTGTCCTCGGTGAGGCTCTCAGTAACCATTTGTGATATTTGCGGACTGACTGAAGCATCAGCCCCACAAACTCGAAGATGGGCCCAGACCCAGGGCCTGTCCAGCCTTGGGCTCCCAGGTCAGCAGACAAGGGGACAGTGCAGGGCCACCCTGTGTGGACAGGGCCCACTAGGTCACAGGGAATGTCTGGAGTGGGGAGGGGAACCAAGGCTGGCAGAGGCATGTGAGGGAGAGGGCGTGGGAGGCGGACACTCCCCGTGCCCTGGTTTATTAACACAGGAGGCAGGGTGCCCACCCGCCTGCATTTCAGGTTTCCATCTTCTCCCATGTGGGCCAGAAAGGGATGGGGGAAGCTGGGAGGGTGTCCTAAGTGAGGAGAGGACCTCTCACACATTTGACCATGTCTCCTTTGGGGTCGCGGGGCCTTCGGGCTCTGGGCCCCTGATGTCTTTTTTTGGCCACTGCGGGGGCAAATCCAGTTGGGGTCCTCTCCCCTCCTAGGGCCAGGCCTCCGGGAAATAAACTTGATGGTGTCAGTTCCCCGCATCCAGATTCCCAGGACTCCCTGCCACCTGCCCCCCTAACTCGTGGGCATCAGGTCCTCAGTGCCCCAGCCCTACTGACCCCCCCAAACTCCCCCAAGCCCTGCCCAAGCTGGCCTCCTGCCTGGAGCCTGCTCTGCCCTTCTGCCGACTCCTCACTGGCTCCCTGTGTCCTGAAGCCCCAGCTCCCTAAGTGACCACCACACCGACTTCTCTCCTCCCCATGCCAAGCACCTGTGTCCTTGCTCCCCAGCTGCCAGCTGAGGGAGGGCCTGTGGATGGAGTGAGGGACCTGGTCCCCTCAAGTTTTGCCTCCCTCAACCACTGACCTCCTAGGCCCAGCTTTCAGACACCCGGCCCTTTGGCCTGTGCTCACCTTGCCAGCTTCTCCCCCAGCCCCACCCACCAGGAAGCTCCTCTGGGCAGGTAGCCGCACCCACCTCCTTCCACCCCTAGGTGTGCGCAGCCCCTAAGGAACCCTCTGCCTTCTCCGGGGCCTGTCTGCAGCCCCCACTGCCAGAGCCTCCCACTCCCGCCTGGTCCCTATCCAGGGTCAGTCTTCAGGCCTGAGCCTTGTTGTTCCCCACAGTGAGCCCCCAGAACACTGGTGGCTCAGACTGTCCTTGAACTGCTGAAGGTGACTTTTCTGCTCTTGATCCCCCTTGGCCCCCCCAAGTGACATTTGTAGTGAGGTGCACATGGTGCCAGGGCTTCTACTGGGAGAGTGGGAGCCCTCTGAATGGTTCCCTTGGCCCCGGAGGCTGCTGACCTTGACCCTCTGAGGGAGGCCTGTGCTCTCACTGGCCCAGAATGCCAACAGTCACCACCGCCCCCTCCACCAAATGCCAAGGTCAAATGGGCAGGAGGCACAGAAGTCCTAGGGAAGAGCTGGGACTATTATTGCTCTCCCCCTTGAAAATTATATTTATGGCAAGTAGTTTAAAATAGCTGGAGGGCTCAGTATGGGTGGGGAAGGGAGGTGCTGAGAGAGTGGACAGGACAGCTGGGAAGGGGGAGGGATGTGGGACAGTCAGCTCCTGTGGGCACAGGGTGAAGCAGGAAGGAGGTAAGTAGTACCCACCCACCTCCTGGATTCCCCCAAATAACCCTAGTTTTAAATATTTTGACTCAGTTGTCATTTCACAGGAAAATTTTAAAAATTCCAAAGCAGAATCTGTTTTCAGGGCAGGGATCGTGATCTTTGGAGAACGTGGGTCCCACCATCAAATGAGGACCCTAGGGGGAACCCCTGCATCTGGCACTCTTGGAGGGCCAGGAACCCTCCATCAGGGACCGGAGGAATGGGGAGGCGGTCAGGAGCCCGGACGCCTGCTCCGCGAGGGTGCGGCCACGCAACCCCAGACCCAAGCCCCGGGTTTTTCCAGCTGCGTACATCCGGGTGGGCGGTGCCAGTTTGCCGCCTCTGCGCAGACCTGGAGGAGGAAAGGGTGGGCTCAGCTGCCCCCTGCCGGCGGAAGCCAGACCAGCAACCAGCAGGCAGGGCCCTTGGCGGACTCCTCCCTTTCTTCACCCCCCATATTCGGCAGCCCAGTCAGAGCACAACAAGCAGCCTACTTGGGGCACCGGGCTTGCTGATTAAAACTGAAGTCGTGGCCTGACCGAGCCCTGCCACCCATTCCGGATGAGGTTGGATAATCTGCCTGCCTTCTCTTAAATGTGGGGCTGATCTGGACAGAGAGAAAGTGCCTGGAGGCTCTCAGAAGCTCTAAGTGGCGGGGAATTGACCCTGAAATGCCCCAGACTCAGTCAGGACAATGGGATGACCTGTGTTGTGAGCTCTGTTACCTGATGAACTGGTGGGTGTCTGGGAGCCATAAAGATCCTGTGCCACTGCACCAATGCCCATGGGCAGCCTCCTCAGGGTCTCCTCTGCTCTGGGGACCTCCGGAGCCAGGATCTGGCCGAGCTGGGCCCAGCCACGAGTGCCAGGCTGGTGGGGATGGTAACCACTGCTGCTTCTCCATGCAACCCAAGCACAGCTGGTATTTTAAAACAACCTTTGATGTATTTAAAAAGCCCCAAAAGGAGGCCAAGACAGCAAACTCTTAGGGTGGTATTATGGGTTGAACTGTTGAATTGTGTCCCCCCCTTAAAAGACATGTTGAAGCCCTAGCCCTCAGCTCCTCAGAATCTGATCTTAGCTAAAACTATTATCGTTGCAGGTATAGTTAGTTAGGATGAAGTGAGGTCGAGTGGGCCCCTAATCCAGTATGACTGGGGTCTTTGTCTTTATGAGAAAATGGCCATGTACGGACAGGCACACGCAGGGAGAAGCCACGTGATGATGAAGGCATGACTGGGCTTATGCAGCTGCAAGCCAAGGGACCCATGGACTGCCAGCAAAACAGGGAGCTGCGAGAGGCAGGACGAATCCCTGATAGCTTCTGAGAGAGCCTAGTGCCGTCCATACCTTGGTGGTGGATTTCTGGCCTGCAGAATTATGAGACAATACACGTCTGTTGTTTTAAGCACTGCCCCCTCCCCATTTGGTAGTTTGTTTAGGCAGCCCCAGGAAATGAATGCAGGTGGGAACAATGGGGGCATGAAAATGACCTCCGGAACGGGGCGGGTCATACGGGATGAATGAACGAATGAACCTGACTTAGCCACACACCGATGCAGCTGTTGCAGGCCACAGATGTTTTACATATGTTGCTCGATGTTACCTACACCATCGTAAAGTGGGGGCGATTGTCCCCACCTCACAGATGAAGAAACTGGGACTCAGAGAGCTTTTGATCCCGCAATGAGGAGCCCTTGCCAGCCACCTCCCCGCCTCAGCAAACAGGTGCCATCATTCACAGAGTTGTGCAAAACCACATGTTCTGCCCTTGGGAATGTGAAGAGATTAGACAGGCATCGCTCTTCCCCAGTATCCTGAAGATGCAGGTATTATGACCTCCTCCAGTTTAGAGAAGACGAAATGGAAGCCCAGGCATGTAACCTGCCTGGTGTTACATGGCAGGGGAGAGATGAGTTAAACAATAACCAGTCTGTTCTGTTCCCAGAGGACAGCCATCCAGCCTGACAGGTGAAGGTGTTAGCAGCAGGAACAAAATGGCACCAGGTAACCTCGGCTCAGCAGCCTCAGTTCTTGAGTTCTGGCTAAGAGAAGAATTCAGAGCCAAGACTCAAATTATACCAGAAAGTTTATTTATTTTTAAATTATTATTTATTGATTTTAGAGAGAGAGAATGGGGATTTGGGAGGCTGTGCCACTGGATCCTACAGGACACCTACTACATTAGGCCACACTACCAAGTCTGGGAGATAATAGTAGCTCTACCTAATATATAGAAACAAACACAGGAAGGCTGCCAAAATGAGGAGACAAAGAAACATGTCCCAAATGAAAGAACAGAACAAAACTCCAGAAAAAAGAATGAAACAAAATGGAGACAAGCAATTCACTAGATGCAGAGTTCAAAATACTGGTTATAAGGATGCTCAGTGAACTTAGTGAGGACCTCAACGGCATAAAAAAGGGACTGAAATGAAGAACGAGGGGGAGGGAGTATAAGGGACTAAATGGTAATGGGAAAAATACAAAACAAATAAATAATTTTTAAAAAAGAATACTTTATGGAGAATCAACAGTACAGTATATAAAGCCAAGAATTAAATAAGCAATTTGGAACATAAGGATGCAAAAAACACCCAATCAGAACAGGAGAAAAAGAAGATAGTGTAAGGAGCGTCTGGGACAACTTCAAGAGTACCAAGATTTGCATCATAGGGGTTGAAGGTGTTGCAAGGAGAAGAGACCAAGAAATTGAAAACATATTTGAAAAAATAATGATGGAAAACTTCCCTAACCTGGTGAAGGAAATAGACAAACCAGCCCAGGAGGAACAGAGAGGCCCAAACAAGTTGGACCCAAAGAGGACCACCCCAAGATACATCATAATTAAAATGCCAAAGGTTAAAGGTAACGAGAGAATCTTAAAAGGAGCAAAAGAAAAGCAGAATTACCTATAAGGGAGCTCCCATAAGACTGTCCACTAATTCTCAACGGAAACTTTGCAGGCCAGAAGGGACTGGCAAAAAATACTCAAAGTGATGAAAAAGTAAGGACCTACAGCTAAGATTACTCTATCCAGCAAAGCTATCATTTATAATCAAAGAACATGTAAAGAGCTTCCCAGACAAGAAAAAATTAAAGGAGTTCACCACCACCAAACCATTATTACATGAAATGTTAAAGGGTCTTCTTTAAGAAGCAAAAAAAAATTTTTTTAAATATGAACAATAAAATAGCAATAAATACATATCTATCAACGATTAAATCTAAAAAATAAATGAACAGGCAGAACAGAAACAGACTCACAGACACAGAGAGCATTTTGGTGGTTGCCAGATAAGAAGAGGGTTGGATAAAAAAAGGCTGTGGACAAAAAGGGGCCTTTTATGAAACCTGACAAGCTTAGAGGCCTGCAAGGCAGCCTTACAAACTCAGAGGCCTGAAGTAACCACAAAGGGCGGTATGAAATGAAGACTTATCCACTGAAATCAGTTTATGGCAGGTGGTCATGCCTTAGGCCCAAATCTTCTCTGACAAAAGTCGATCCTTACCTTAAGCTTGTCTTCTTTTTGCACCTACATATCTTTGGAATGTCCAAGTAATTTCTTCCAGACCCCTCAGAGCACCAGCACACCCACAAACCCCCATTGTTATTGTCATCATATTAATTGCTATTAACTGCCCTGTACTCACCTCTGTGAAGAAGTACATGTCTACCACTTTACTTTTTATCCAGTCCCAAAGAGTTTTCTCCACTCGGTTTTCTCCCGCCCCCTAATCTATCGCCAGTGGATTTCATGTAACCCACTTACGTCTTCTCTTTTGATTGTAATGTATAAAATAAGGTGCAAACTGGGTATTTTCCAGAGTATTTCCTCCATATTTTGAGGTTTTGCTTCCTAGCAGTTGTCATCATTTTGGTTCAAATACACTCACAAAAAATCTCTATAGGTTTGAATGTTTTTTATGTTGACAAGGTGAAGGGATTAAGAAGTACAAATTGGTAGTAACAGAATAGCCAAGGGGATGTGAAGCACAGCGCAGGGAATCTAGTCAGGAGTATTCTAATAACCGTATTGTGTCAGATGGGTGTGAGATTTATCAGATGATCATTTAGTAAGTTTATAATGTCTCATCACTAGTGTGTATACCTGAAACTAATATGATATTGTATGTCAGCTGTAATTGAAAAATCAAAAATGATTAAAAAAAGTCGTTCCTCACTGACTATAGGAAGGTTACATGGATTGCCTGCCTTGGCCCAGCAAACAGTCGCAAGGGCCCTCAAACCTGGACGTGGAAGGCAGAGGCATGTCCGAGAGAGATGTGAGGAGGGAGTCACGCTTCATGTCTTGAGGACCCCCTCACCTTCACTGGCTTTAAAGACCGGGGAAGGGGCCACAAGCCAAGAATAGCAGGTGGCCTGTAGAAGCTGGAAAAGCAAGCAGATTCTCCCCTAGAACATGAACTGCAGCCTTGTCCCCACGCCTGGACCCTAGTGCAGTGAGGCTCCTTTCAGACCCGTCCCCCAGAACTCTGAGGTGATGAGTGTGTGCTCTTTTCAGCCCTAAGGCTGTGCTCATTTGCTACAGCAGCCACAGGAAGCTAACACAGGTGGTGAGGACAAAGAGCACTGGGGACAGGAAGGGCTCCAGGCCTGCCAGGCCCAGGCTACTGGGGCTCCCTTACCCACCAGAGTCGGGGGGCGGTGCCCCCCACAGGCCATGGCCTTGCAGGTGAATTCCCGAATCCTGTTCTTCCTCCCAGCTTTGTGGACACAGGACTTCCTCAACCCCCAAATGGTGCTCACACCTCAGAAATGAAGCCCGTGGTTATCACTGTGCAGCTTCCTGGGGGCTCGCAGTGCTCCAGAGGGAGGGCCCAGCGCTGGCGGGCCCGTGGGAAGCACGCTGCCCCGGCCCGGCCCAGCCCAGGCCACGAGGGGCCCTCAGGGGGGGCTCAGAATCTCCCAGGCCTGTGTTCCCCTGGGTTCTCTGGCCTCTCCTCTGAGGCCCTGTGCCCCAACCCCCGGGTGTGAGGAGGAGCCTGGTGGCATATGGCTTAGGTCCCAGGACGGGGACAAAGGCTCCAGCCAGCCTTCTGTCACTCCTTGTTTCATTGCCACCCACCAGAGTTCCCACCTTGGTCCCCACCATGAACCCCCAAAACCCTCTAGGACCTTCTTACCCTGACCAACCACCAAGACTGGAAAACTTTACTCTGGCCTCACCAAATTCAGTCTGGGAGCGCTGAGGGCTGCATCCCTTGATGCATAGTTAATAAAAGGCCAACACATGGCTGTGATCAACTGTCAGGCTGTAATTAACACACTTGCTCTGACTGGGTAGCTCAGTTGGTTAGAGGGTTGTCCCCATACACGAAGGTTGTGGGTGTGATCTCAGGTCAGGGCACATAAAAAATCAGCCAATGAATGCACAAGTAAGTGGAACAACAACAACAAAAAATCAGTGTTTCTCTCTCTCTCAAATCAACAATAAAAAAATAACACACTCTTGTTGTATCATAAACTACACTAAAGTTGCTGGACACTGGTTTATTATTAAGTCACATGGTACAAAAGAAAGGATATTCAAAGGACATTCAGTAAAATGCGGCTTTGTCCCAGAGGACAGGCAGAAAAGGTTAAGGCACAATGAACACTTAGAAAATAGGAAGGAGAAAGAGTAAAAACAAGTAATTTGTGCGCACACAAACCCACCACACCCCACAGGCCCCCACGGGCCCATCAGATAAGAATTCACTTGGCATCAAAACAGGGAGTGGGAGGAGAGGACAGAGGGCTGGGAGCCAGTGAAGTGAGTCACTCCAGGAGGAGGGACAAGATGTCCTCTGGCTGGGACATTCCAAAAGGCTGGGAAATCTATTAGGACAAGTAACAGAGTCCCTGCTGCCAGAAGGAAAGCCCGCCTCAGAGTATCTGGAGTGTTCAGAAGTCACAAGAGGGAGAAGTGGGCTCTGGCAGCAAAGGGGAGACAATGCAGCCATGGGCGGGCCTGCCCATTTCCAATGAAGGTCCCAGGAGGCGCCCAGAGCCAGGGCCCCACCGCAGAGCGCAGAGGAGCCCCGCCCAGCACCACAGCCACCCTCTGCCCCTCATTCCCAGAAAGAGGAGGCCAGCTGGGCTGGGGGCGGGACTTCCCTGGCCCGGAGGCCCACAGGGCCAGGCCAGATGGAAAGCACAGCACCACCTGACAGGGAGCCAGCAGCTCCGAGGTTGGGGGGTTCTCTTGAGTCGCCCCAGAGCTCACGGGCTTCACGGAACCAAAGCAGATGAGAAAAAAGAGAACTAAAACCTGAAACCCATGGGGGTTTGGGAGTCCTCAGAGTGTGGCGTGTGGGTCTGGTGGGCCTGCTGGTGCCCAGAACAGCCACCTCCCAGCACAGTGATATCACCAAAAGCTAGAAAAAAGGCACTTTTCCTTCTGGTCAGCGCTTCCTGCCTACAAGAGAGGCCTGAGGGGCACAGGTGCCCCCTGGGCTGGGCCCTGCCCAGCTCCCTCCAGTTCCATCCAGCCAGGGAGGGTACGAGTGGGGGACTCTTGTTCTATCCCTGCCATGGGTCACCTCTGAGAGGCCCCTGTCCCACCTCTGTAGTGATGGACCCACCTGGCAGTGTGGGTGGAATGCGGGCTGAAGGAATGCGGGCATGTGGTCGCTGAAGTCTAGGGAATACACCAAAGACACACACTCGACCTGCGGGCCCCAAGCCCTGTTCCTTGCCCACCTGCCGTGGGGGCCGCCAGTGGGGGCGTCAGAGCAGAGGGCACTGTCCGTCATGAGGGGGGCACAAAGGCAAGTACCTGGGTGAACGGGGGAGGCTGGGGCCTGATCAGATGGTCCTGGGACGGCGGCGGGGCCCAGAGCGCAGGAGGAGGGCAGACGGGCTGCCAGAGGGGGTCCCCAAGCCAGCTCTGAGCAGCCGCAGGGCCCTCCCGCACAGAAGGCACTTCACGCTCCGAGGCAGCCTCCGGCCCCCCTGGCCCGCCCCTCCCTGTGCCCTCCTCCTGCCCAGCTGCCTCAGCTCTGCTCCAGGCTCTCCGCCGGCTGCACCACCGTGTAGCTCCCCTGGGCCATGGAGAGCTGCCGGCTGAAGAAGGACGTTGTGCGCTTCGGCTTCACCCGCTTGATCTGCTCGCCTGTCGAGGAGTAAGAGGGGCGCACTGAGGAGAGGGCGTCCTGGCGAGGGGCCCAGGCCCCAGCGAGCCTGGTGTGGGTTGAGCTGCCCTCTTTGCACCTGCTGCCTTTCTGGCCCCATTCCCCCCACCCATCTGCCCGCCAGCAACAGGATGCGTGGGGCGGGCGTGTCACCAGCCTCCCAAATCGGACGCAAATCCGGGTTTGTGTGTGATGGGGGGCCAGCTGTGGTGCCTGAGGGGCTTTTACTAAAACTTGTTCAAGAACAGACTGAAGAAAAAAAAAAGAATACTAAAGAAACAAAGTATGTATAACATACAGGACTAGCTGAAGGTGAGCCTCACTGAGACGAAAAGAATTCTTACAGGTTAAACATTTCAAGCCAGGTGATCAAGGTCAACATCAACGGTCATGGATCATGTTGATAACACACCTTCGATGTGATGTGATAAAAATGCCTCTGTGACCCTCCCCCCAAAAGCCATAAATGCAGTCACCTCCAGGGAAGGGGAACCCTGCAATAAATACCCCTGATCAGCCCCCCTCACAACTGCCAAGGTCACAAAAGGAGAGTCAGAAACTGTTACAGTCAAGAGGAGCCTAAGGAGATGTGACAACTAAATGCAGTGTGGTGTCCTGGATGGGACCGCGGAACGAAGAAAGAACAATACTCAAAACTGAGGATGTTAGTTAACAGTACTATATCAACGTTGGTTCATTACTTATAAAAAATACACCATATTAATGTTATTTTAAATCAAGAAAAACAGGCAACACAAGTGAAGAAATATAAATGACCAAGCATGTAAAAATGGTCCAATTTCACTAGTATTCCAACAGCAACCTGCACCCGTTCTCTCTCTGGATGATAACAACACCCACTATCATCCAGATGAGCAAGATTAGGAGCCCCCGATGCCTGCTGTGATGGGTGGGCACAGAAACAGTGGAACCTCGTCCTGTGAATCGGCGCAGCTGGTAAAAACGTGATGCCCTAAACGCTGTGCTGTGTCTTGGATCGGGCCCTCCAGCAGACAGGACATTTGTGGAGGAAGTGGGAAAAGCCAGACGTCTCTATAGTTAGCAATGTTGTGCTGTGACGTTCACTGGTGGGTGAGGGTGTGGGAGGCAGGTGCCGCCCCTCTTCTGGGAGGGGTACAAGGGGCACACCCCTACACCCAGCGGCCTGATTTCTAGAAATTTATCTTGAGGAAACAGTTGAGAATCCAGGGAAGGATTTGGCTACAGGCATGATGTTTGCAGTAGCTGAAAGCTGGAAATAACTGTAATGCCCCCCAGCAGGGGACGGGGTGACGGTGCTGCCCGTGCTGAGCAAGACTGCAAGTGCTTACAGCTGTGTTAGAGAAAAATTATTTTGCTTTTTCCAATTGTAAAAATGACATGCATGTAGGACATTTAAATGCTATGAAAAAGCACAAAGAAAGAGTAAGTTATAGCAACTGGTCACCACAGCGGTGTCTCTCCCTGCGCACAGATGCCACCTGCATGTTGCTGTCCTACTACCTGACATTTTTCTACTCAGTATTCTACTCAAACATCTTGCCATTTAAATGTAGGTCTGTGTTACTGCATTAAAAAATTCTTTTTATTTTGGAATAATTCTAGATTGATAGAGAACTTGCAAAAACAGTAATACCCTCATCCAGCCTCTCCTGATGTTAGCATCTCCTGGTGCCCTAGTGCGTTTATCAAAGATAAGAAAGGAGCCCTGGCTGGTGTGGCTCAGTGGACTGAGTGCTGGCCTGTGAACCAAAGGGTCGCCAGTTCGATTCCCAGTGTAGGGCACATGCCTGGGATGCAGGCAAGGTCCCCAGTAGGGGGCGTGAGAGAGGCAACCACACATTGATGTTTCTCTCCCTTCCCTTCTCTAAAAATAAAATAAAATCTTAAAAAAAAAAAAAAAAAAAGATAGGAAATGAACATTGGTACAGTATTATTAACTTTAGAGACGTCTGGCTTTCCCCAGTTCCTCCACAAGTGCCCCATCTGCTCCCGGACCTGATCCAAGGTATGACACTGCGCTGAGGGCATCACGTTTTCACCAACTATGTTGATTCGCAGGACGAGGTTCCACTGTTTCTGTACGCGTCACAGCAGCCCTCGGGAGTTTCTGTCCTTTCACATCTGGACGCTCCTACACAAACACATCTGTGGATGCAGCAGCAAGAAGGGGGAGAACAGGACTCTTTCCTCCAGGGCCCTAGAGGTCTCCAGTTCCGGATCACAGAGCTCGGATGTGACACACGCAGCCCTCCCCCTGCTCCAGAGCCCCCCGGGGCACGTACATGTACACGTGTGTGCCTGGGATGCGTGCGTGTGGGTATGTATACCTCAAGGGGTCACTCACCGTCCTCCACGTAGTCAATGGTGGAGAGGTGCTGGATCCGGCTGCAAACCACGCTGCCCTGCCTCCGTAGCTGGGGGCGCTGAGTGGGAGGGGGCAAGGAGCCAGCGGCCGAGGAGGGGCCGGACACGCTCTCCTGGGGGCCATCGGGTTCTGAGGCCTGGTTTAGCTCAATGCAATACTCGATGAGGCCGCTCATGAGTTCAGCCTGGGGAGGGGAGAGAGGCCTTCGTGAGGACTAGGGGGCGAGCCATGGCCCAGGAGGCAAATGAGGAAACAAATACCATTTACACAGCCCGGGCCAAATAGCTCAGCTGGTTAGAGCATCATCCCCAGAAGCTAAGGCTGTGGGTTTGATGCCCAGTCAAGGCACATGTAAGAATCAACCGACTGCATAAATAAATGCAATGATAAAAATTGACATCTGTCTCTCTCCCTCTTTCTCTCTAAAAATCAAATAAATAAAAAAAATACCCTGCCCTTAAAAAAATACCATTCACATAAGAAAGGAAGTGAATGGGCAGGTGATCTGTGGGCCAGGGGGCAGGGCAGGCATTCCATCGGGAGGGACACTAGAGGCCAGTCCTGGAGGATGAGCAGGGGTCCCGGGGTCCCAGGCCAGGATCTGGAAGGTGGCAGGGCTGCAGCACTCAGGCTGGGAGGTGAGAGAAGCGCAGGGCTCCAGGGCGGGTAGGGGGCGGGGCGGGGCGGGGCGGGGCGGGGCGGGGCGGGGCGGGGCGGGGCCCAGGCAGGGCTTTCCAGACTGAAGGAACTGCGGGAGTTGGCTGAGGGGAAAGCCTGAAGGCCCATGAGGAGGTAGGTGGCAGGAGGGCCTAGGGTGGGGTGGGGTGGGGTGGGTGGCTCCCTCTGAGCACATTCTTTAAAAGTGAGGCCTTCTCAATACATTTGAAATGTAACACATGTTGATATAAAAAGCGAAGTGACCAGATGTCAGGGACCACAGTCTGGACACCATAGGACGGGGCATGTCAGGGGACTGCCAGATCCACAGGCAGAAAGCTGTCAGTGGGTGGTGTCCCCTAGTCAGGCAACACACACTTACTGGGGCTGCGGCAGGCAGTGAGAGAGCGGGGACAGGGCGGGCGGAATGTCTGCCTTGTGCTTCCAAGGGGAGAACCCACTAGGAGAGCCGAGCCAGAAGCCACAGGGATGGCCCCACGGTGACAGATGTGGTCCGGCTCCTGCCTACCCACAGTGCAGCCCGAGGCCTCTCTAAAGCAGCACAACTAGCCCTGGGCCCAAACCCTGCGTGGTCCGGAAGGAGGAGCCGGTGTCCTGTTCTCATACCTGCCTCCTTTCCTCCACCAAGGGAGAGTGGACAGTGGGCTTTTGGGAAGGAGGCACCAAGGGCCCTGAGCTGCCAGTACCAAAGGGATGCCGAGTTCCTCTAACACAGCATGACACTGCTGAGACTCCAGGAGACTGCTGCGTCACATTCGACACTATTCAACATCCACTCCAGATAAAACTCAGCAAACCAGCAACAGAAGGGCAGCTCGCCAACCTGATGAACGGTGTCTACGGAAAAGCCACGGCTAACATATCATGTACTGAGAGCAAGACTGAACGCTTCCCCCCAAGGTCAGGAGCAAGTCCCGATGTCTGCTCGTGCAGACTCACACCGCTGGAGCCGAGTGACCGCCAGCAGCCAAGATGAGTGAGGGGCACGCGGACTGGCAAGTCACGTACGCCTGTCCCTATTCACAGACAACACAACTGTCAACAGAGAAAATCCCCAAGCACCTACAAAATCACTCAGAACTAGTGAGTTTAACAAGGTGGTAGGATATAAGAAACGTGGCCAACGAAATCTACTTTTCTATATACCACAATGGAAAACTAGAAATTCAGTTTTGAAATTAAAAACATACTGAAGGGGCCAAACTTTAACACTAGGTCAAGCCTGGGCCGAAACAAGAAACTAGAACAAACAATACCCCAAGATGAAGGGAAGAATTAGAGCCCCCCTCCCTTAGTAACAAGATAGGACAACGGCTGAGCCTTGACTCAGACAAATAGCCCAAAAAAGAGCAAGGTCAGAGCTGAGGATAAGGGAGAAACAAATACCAAGAAAAACATATCAGGGTGCAGCCCCCATGCAGCTGGGCCAGAGTCGACAAGAATGAGGAGGAGGCATAGGGCGAGGGTTGAGCCTTGCCTCAGATAGGCATCCTGACCAGAGAAAGAGTAGGGGGCCCAGTAACAGCCTTGAACCTAATCAGCAAAAAAAAAAAAAAAAAAAAAAAAGAAAGAAAGAAGCTGCCTATTGCTAACTGCCACTTCTCGCCCTTGTATCTTGCTTGCTTGCTCTGCTTATAAAAACCCGTGTACCCTTACAGCGGCGCGCCTTTTTTCCTTTCGAGGGAAAGGTGGCCCCTGCGCAGGTAAAACTTGGCCAAATAATAAAGAGTGTGTGATCAAACTCTAATTTCTGAGCTCATACTTGTGGGGATCGTAACACATACCATCTACCATGCAGTCTCAAAAGGCTGCATAGCACCAAAAAGGAAAAAAATAAATACTAAGGTATAAATCAAAATATAAATGGACAAGATTTATATGCTGAAAACTAAAACATTAGTGAAAGAAACGCCAGACCAACAAAGGGAGGTAATGCAAATAAACGGACTGGGTGACTCAGAAACATGTCTCCAAAAGACACTGTTACAATGAAAACTGCAGAGAGACAGACAGAACACACTTGGCAAAACATGCATCTGATGAGGGACTGCCGTGCAGACTATGTAACAAGCTCACAACTCAAGAGGGAAACAAACAACTCAGTAAAGAAAGGACAAATAATGTGAATAGACACTCCATCAAAAGAGACACACAGATAGCAAATAAATACATGAAAAGATGACCAACCTCACTGTAGTCATTAGGAAAATGCAAACTAAAACCACAATGACCTATCACTGTTACACAGGAACTAGAGTGGCAAACAAACGAAGCTGAGGGAACCTCAGCGAACGAAGCTGAAGTGCTGAGCACGGATGCAGAGCGACCGGACCTCGCAGACGCCGCTGGAGGAAACGCAGGAGAGCCCAGTCTGGGGACGAGCCTGGCAGCGTCCAGTACGGCCAATCGTGTGTTCCTCCTACAACCCGGCCATCCGCTCCCACGTGTTTATACAGGAGAAACGGAGACGCAGGCCGCCACAACAGCCTGTGCACACATGTTCACAGCAGCCTTCCTCACAAAATCCCCAAACTGGAAACAACGAAAATGTCCTTAAGCAGCCGAAGAGCTAACCTGTGGCACCCCAACGCGACAATGCTACACGACAGTAAAAAGGAACGGACGGATGCACAGCGCAGTGGGGATGAATCTCAAAAGCGTGACGCTGAGTGAAAGCAGCCAGTCTCGAAGGGCTGCGGCCAGCGTGGACACACATGGCAGGGCTGCGGCACAACTCCTTTCGTCAGTTCACCAGCTGGGGACATTCGTCTTGTTTCCAGCTCTTTGGTTATGACAAACGAAGCTGCTATGAACATGACAGTACAAGTCTGTGCGGACACTCGTTTCTCTTGGGGACACGTGGAGGCACTGAATGATAAACATATTCGTGTGGCATCTGGATAAAGCAAAACTCCAGGGGCAGCGTAGGGGAGATGTCCAATAGCAGAGGAATGTAGAGAATAATTTCAAAAAGGCAGCTCCGAAAAAAAACTGGCAAAGGGCTTCAGCGAAGAGGCTATCCGGATGGCGGATAAAGCTGTACGAGGTGCTCTGCATCGCCGGCGGCGGGTGATGGGGCGCGCCAATCACAACCACGCAGAGATCTGAGGGTGACGGAAATACTGCCACCAAAAATATGCAAAAGATGAGACAAACATTGCACCTCTAAGGCAGATATAGAAGCAAGTAAGCCACTCCACAGCTTGACCATAGTGGTGGCGGTTTTCAAAACTCATTCTTAAAATGGGTCCATTTTATTGTAAATTTTACTTCAATGAAGTTAACTAAAAAATAAAAGAAAAAATATGGGATACTACTCCTCACCCACTAGGGTGTCTAAAATGAAAAAGGCCGACAATCAGCTGCTGGAGAGCAGACGGACAACTGGCACGCCACCCTGCCGAGGGCCAGCAGGCGCAACTGCTCCGGCTAACTGGCAGCGCCGGTCACCGCCCGCCTGTGACCCAGCCACTGCACCCCTGGGTGTGACCCACATAAGCAGCACTGTTCACGACAGTCCCCAACTAGAAACCAGAGTGTCCATCAGCACCAAAGGGGAAGAGTCAAGGCCCGCAAACTCAGCCACTGGAACACCGAGAGCGTCGGCAAAGATCAAGGCGCTGCTCCGTGCAGCACGGCTGAGCTCACCAGCTCGACGCCAATGCCCAGCGGCAAGAACCAGAGAGCGGGACACACTGTGGGAACAACCCCCCCCAGAAGGTTTGAAAACAGAGAGAACGACTCTGGAGTGATACAAGTCAGGAAGGGGGGGTCCCTTCTGTCAGAGGAAGGACTGGAAGGGTACTTGAGGGGTCTCCTGGGACCCTCGTTCTATTTTCTAATCTGAAAGGTGGCACATGGGTTTGTTTGGGGAAAATCTTGTTGAATTATACACTTAGAATTTGGGTACTTTTCTGTAGGCACATTATAATTCAATACATTTACTTTAAAAAGAGATCTAAACTAGCAGTGTGAAAAGTCACCAGCATAAAGATGGGGAAGCGGAGTACTCAGGGAGGACCGTGAGAGTCACAAGCTCCTGGACCCGAGCAGGGAAGGCCCAGGAGAGGAGGGCCAGCAACGAGGAGGGAAAGAAGCCAGAGGTCCGGAAGGCTCCGCAGGGAACAGGAGAGGTGTTTCCAGGAGCGCAGCCGGGCTGCCACAGAGAAGGAAGATGGAAGGATGATCTCTTTCAGAGACTGGAGTCTGCAGTCTGGGGCATTGTCTGCAGAGGTGCTGAGAGGACAGGCGAGAGAAACGCGGTCCAGACTGGGCCCTGGCGGGGCGGGGGCGGGGGCAGCCTCTCCACAAGGAGGGGAAGGGGGTGGGTGGAGGCTGGGTGGGAAGACCTGGTGCTGAATGAACTGGGCAGTGAAGGCGGCAGCACAGATGCAGGGGGGCCCTGACCCTCCCTTGCCTGCTCCTCACCTCAGAGCAGGTGACTGGAGGACAGAAGGCGCTGCTGTGGGGGGGTCGCACAGCCCCGGGAAGCCCTCAACCAACAGCCACCACCCGGTGTGCGTGAGCGCCCCAGACCAGGCCCGCGACACCCCAGGGCGGCTCCAGGTCAGGTCTGTCCGGCCCTCGGCAGCCCTCTCACCTCCTTGTCAGCCAGGCTGGAGCCTCCAACAGGCTGGGACCCCTGAGCCCAGCCTCGACCCCCCACCCCCAGTGCAGGCGACGCCCCGCTACCTGCTTGGAGTAGATCTTGAGGAGCTTGTTCACTGGTGTGCCTTCATTGTTCCCATCGAACTCCAGCCACAGGACGGACTCCTCCTCCTCGGGGGACGTGTGGTCCCAGGACAGCTCCTGGAAACGCAGGCCCAGCAGGACGTGCTGGCCAGCGGGAGAGGCAGAGCTTGGCTCAGGTGCCACCCGGAGGGGACTCCTGGCTGTTTAACTCCAAGGCTGAGTCTAAACCTGTGCACGCGAGTTTCTCTGAGGAGTCCCCTGGAAGGGGCGGGGCCCCGGGAGGCTGAGACGCCCGGCCCACAGCACTTCTCACCAGTGGGTCAAGGCCCGCCTGCCAGGATACACGCGTGGGGGGAGAGGCAGGTGGGGAGGGGAGGCCTTTCCCATGAGTCAGCTGGGTAGCACCTCAACACAGATGCCCAGACAGGGCTGGGATCCCTCTCTGGGGACCACCAGAAGTTGCCCCAAGCTGTTCTGCCGGCAGGGACTCCTGTGTAGGTGCAGGGAGGCGGCCCCACCAGGCAGCTGCCAACACCACCTCCGTCTCGGGCCGCCAGGAGAGCCAGCACCCAGTGTGGGGTGAGAAGCAGCACCGAGACAGCCCAGGAGGGTTCCTGATGGCGGGCATTTCTCAGAAACCAGCAGCTGATGTGCAGCCACTGGTTGGACAGGGCAGCCGGGCCCTGCCAGCCTCCCTCCAGTCGCAGGTGCTCATCCCAGCGGCAGCCCCCCTGCTCTGGCCACCCCGCTGCCTAGCACACTGGGCAGAAGAGGTGACCCAGAGCAGACCCGGAGAAGCCCTCAGGACGACAGTGAAAGCCCCAGGGACTCCCAAGGGAGGGAGCGGCCGTCCCAGACAGGCCGCCCACTCTGCCCCAAGGTCAACGACAGGCCCAGGGGAACCCAGAAGGCCTGGGTAAGGACCCCACTCCCTTTCTCTCCGCTGAGACCCCCTCACCCACCCTGGAGGAGCTGGAGGTACCTTCTCCCTGTTGTCGATGACATGCACACCCTCCAGACTGATGGCTACAGTCACTGGCTTTCGGCCGCCCCGCTGCAGAAAGCCCTGGGCTGGCTTGTCCACCTCGCCGTGGAAGAAGGCACATCTGGGGAGCAGAGCTGGTGTCAGCCTGTGCCCTCTGGCATGGCGAACAGACAGCCCACGGTCTTGATTCACCCACCAGCGAATGCTCTGGCCAGGCCCGGTGACTGAAGGTTAAATGGAAGCCCACCCCAGGGGAGGAAGGAACCAGGGGTGGAGTGAAAGGGAGGCTCCTCGGAGGTGGCATCTGAGCTGGGTGAGCAGGACAGGAGGGTCTGAACAGGCAGGAGGTCGAACTGGGAGTCAGAAAGGAGGGCTCCACAGGCAGAGGGGAGAGCGTGCATCCAGGTGTGGACATAAAAGTGATGGGCAGGGAGCCCCCAGGCGCCGGAGGACTCGGGGGCTGAGGTTGCTGGGGGGTTGGGAGGGCCCTGCTGGCCCCTTCAGCAGAAGAGAGGGGGTCAAGGCTGCACCAGCTTGGGGTGCACAAGGGGTTGGGGTTGGGGAAGCAGCTTCAGGGCTTGACATTGAGAAGGAAAAAGGGTACAGTGGCTTCGGGGCACCAGCCCACTGAGCTGCCCCCCTCTCCCTCCTGCCAGCCGTGTCCTCTCCCACTCCTGTGGCTGCCCTGGCCCTTCACCCCCTTGCCCTGGGCTAAGCCAGCGCCCTAGTCAGTCCTGTCCTCTGTGGCCACTTGTACAGGCGCAGGGGGATGGACGGAAGCCAGGCACTCACCACCTTCAATTAGGAGAGCAGCTGCGACCCCGCCCCTGGAAGACTTCTGCAGGCTTGGCTGGGGGCTGGGGAAACTGGAGCAGCCAGAAGAAGGGCCGCTCGCCCACCCTCACCTCGGGGTTTCACTCTCTCCTGGACCGTGCCTATCAGCACACACACTTCGTCCGTCACCAAATTAACTTCTGTCCCCAGCGCGCCCACAACTGCTGCCTCGCCTCCTGACTCCATTCCACAGCACAGCTCTTTGAAAGAGTGGGTTGCTCTCCCTGCCTCCGGGCTTTGTCTCACTCTCCTGGACCTGCTGTCTCCTCCACGATGCTGGAGCCAAGGACAACTATCCACCACACATGACATGTCGAACCTGACCTTGAAGCAGCAGCACAGGATGCTCAGTCACTCCCTTCCTGAAACCTCGCTTTGCTTGATTGTGGAGAACCGCCCGCCTCACTGGCCTGGATCTTCCTCCCACCCACAGATGGACCTGTCTCTTTGGGTCCCTGGTTTCAAATGCCATCCACATGCTGCTGACTCACCTGTTACCACCCAACTCCAGACCCACGAGCCCCGCTGCCTACTCAGAACTGCCGCCTGGGTGTCTAGCAAGTGCCTCAAAATCAACACATGCCGAGCCCCCCCAGCCTTCCCCAACCTGTTCCACTGCATGGTCCCATTTCAGGCGATGACAATGGCATCCTCCAGTTGCTTGGGCCAGAAACCTGGAGTCCTCCCCTGCCTCTTCTCCCTCACCTCTGCGACTGCACCTCTATCCAGAAAATTCTGTCACATCCATCCTCCATCCCTCCAGAATCAGACCACGTTTCGCCTCCTGCGTTGTCACCATCTGGCCGGAGCCACGTCCCTCTTTCAGAGAAGTGTCACACAGACCTCACCCATTGCCTGGCTGCGGCCCTGCCCGCCTGTAGCCTGTTCTTTACGTCTACTGTTCACTCTCTCTCCACTAGACTGGCAGCATCACCAGGCAAGGATCAGGGTCTCCTTGGTAACTGAGGGGTCGCCTGGACCCTGAATGCTGCCACCGCAGGCAGACCAGAGCCACCAGCAGGAGGCTGCCTAGGGCAGGAGGGAGGAGAGGGCCTGTCCAGGGCGCCCTGGTCTGTGACAGGAGGAAGGGAAGGACAAGGGCCCAGCTTGGGACCCGTGGGGCTGGAGGTGCTGGCGTCCAGGCACACCTCACATGAGCATGGAGCTCGGCTGGAGCAGAGATGGGCTCACCAGGAGGCCGCACTAGCAAAGGCCAGGACTGTCACGGGACAGAGGGTCCCCAAGACTGTGGCTGCCCATGAGGGTGCTCACCCGTAATAGGGAAGCTCGTGGCACTTGAGGAGGTAGGCGTGGTAGTGGGTTCTCAGGGCGGCCTCGTGCTCGCTGTCGCTGCTGGCCACTTCCTGCACCTTGCGGTAGGCGTTGAGCAGGCCCTGCTCACTGGCCCCGGCCTTGGCCCCACGGCCCCGGAGGGCAGCAAAGAGCCCGTGGCCCCGCTTACACATGTGGGCCGGGAGGAAGGAGTCCAGCTGCTCCCTGCGGAGGGACGAGGTGGATGCTCGGCGTGAGGAGGGGCTCCGTGGCTGGGGGCTGGCGTGGCCGCCCAAGCCCTCAGGGCAGACACGCTCTCGGGGGTGGGGGGGAAGCCCTGGACACGGACTGCCAAGGGATCCTACTGCCACCATCCCAGCAGCTGGCCTGGTCAGCGAGGGACCTGAAGTCGGGAGACGGAGAAGAGCCGAAACCAGGCCCATTCCAGGACGAGGCCAAGGCTGGAGGGTTTCATAGCAATGTCTGGGTCACAAGTAAGGGAGGTTTGCCTTCTGTACTAGTGGAAATTGGACAGCCAAAAAATGGTACCAGTGACCCAGAACTATCAATGTTCTGTTCTGCCACATAGGGATGTAAAAAAATACCAGACTCCCATCTGTTGACACGGGCTCATGACAGAATAGAGGAAGGAAGACTCTGGGCATGACTTCATGTCCTTCTGTCCTGGGCAGCCTGTGACCATGTGGGCCGCACGCTGCCGCTCCACCGACCCGCAGCTGGAGCTCGGTCTCCGCGTGCTGAGCTCCCCGCCTGCTGCGGCTCCTGGGGCGGCGCGGCCGGTCCAGCAGGAGGGCTGAGGGGCTTGTGCGGGCCTGGAGAAGCCTGACTGCAGGGTGGCAGGAGGAGGGGTCTCCAGGGGGCTGCCCACCCTTCTCAGGACCGCTGTGGGCATTTTCATCCTTTGTCTCCCACGCAGTCCCTGGCTATGACTACGAATAAGCAAGCGCAGCTCCCTCCTGATCTCAGAGGGAGGCTGAGCCCCACCCTCGCGCACGCTAGGGTTCCCCACACAGGTGTCACTTCGCCCTCGTCTCCCCTGCCCAGGCCCCTCAGCCCAGGGCGACGAGTAAAAGGAAGCCCGGGGAGGTAGGGCGACTCACCCAAGGGCCCACTGTGACAATGGGGCTGAGGCCTCCGGACCCGGCACCTTGCAAGCACTAAGACCACCTGTAAGCGGGATTCTGGGGCACCCCTCCCCCACCCTGGGCCCCTGCTTCAGGCCGCGCCGGCCTCACCTCAGGGCGCAGGCAGTGGGCCGGCCAGGCCGGAAGGGCCCGAGCTGCACACGGCACACCAGGGCACCCAGGGCCTCGCAGTCCTCTGCGTCGCACGGGTACCGCGCCGCCAGCACGTTGCCCTTGGCCTCCTCGTAGAGCAGCCGCAAGACCTCCTCGTCATGGACCTGTGGGGCAGGAGGGTGGCTCGGCTCAGTTAGGGTGCCCGCGTCCAGGGCTCTAGGGACAAGAGGAGGCTAAGCACAGGGCACCAGGCCTGCCTGGGGTTCGCTGCCTCACCTGGAGCTCCCGCCGCTTTGGGAAAAACACGTTCCTTCGGAACTGCAGGGAAGGCTCATCTGGGGGAGAGGCCGGGGTCACCACTCAGCCCTGCCTCGCCCTCGCTCGACTGGCCCGGTTCCCGGTCCTCATTCACTGGGCCGTGACTGCGAGAGCCTGACAGCTGTCCAGGCAGGGGTTGTGGCTCTTCTCCACATGCTCACAGGCCTCCCCCCTACCCTCTCGGGGGCTCCCCTTGGCGCCCCCCGGCCAGGAGACACTGATGGGACCTGGGGAAGACAGTGGCCCTGCCCCTCAGCCAGGGCAGCCTCAGCTGCCACCAGAGGCCCAGCTGGGCTGGGAGTCAGTGCCCCAGACCCAGGTGGGCCCGGAGACGGGGGCTGGCCAGAGCACACTGACCTGTGGCCACGTCATCGTCCGGGGCATCGGTGAAGCGCAGCAGCAGCTCTGGCCACTGGCGGCCCAGCTTGTAGGGCTGGTGCTTGGGCTTCAGCTGCACCTCTGCAGGGGGAGACGGGGCAGCCATGCAGCCTCTACCAGCGCAGGCAGGCGGGAGAGCAAGGGCATACCCTGGGGCACACGCAAGTGCAACTGCCGCCTGCCCAACAGCGACATGATGGCTGTCGTGGGCAATGTCCCCTGAGCAGGTACTGAGTGTCAGGAACCATTTTAGGGGTATGCTCTGCAACACCCCATCCTCATTTCATTCAGAGAAAACGAAGCTCAGAGAGGTTAAGTGGCTTGTTCACAATCACACAGCACAGCCAGCCTTTGACTGTTCCCTACAGTGCCCAGGGTAGGCTGCAGACAGAAGGTGCTGAGGGTGGCAGTACAGTTGGAGCCAGCAGTGCCAGTAGGAAGCAGAGTCCAAGTCTGGTGACCAAGACCCGAGGGGCTGCCCTCCCCCGCCCCTGGCAGAGCCGGGGCCTCTGGCTCACCACCCCCACCTCCGGCATCTCCCCTGGGAGCTCTAGCTGGCCCTCTGTCCTGCAAGCTCCAGGCCTCCATGGCCACAGACGCCCATCATCCAGCTGCCCCACCTCACCTCTCTTGCTCCCTTTCCCATCCAGCCCTCTTCATTTGCTAGAACATTCCCAGCTTGTTTGTGCCTCCAGGCCTTTGCACTTGCCGTTCCTCCTGCCTCAGTACCCTTCCCCCAGAGCCTCATATGGCCGGCTGGCTTGGGTCTCAGTTCAAGCGTCATCTTCCCCGGACCCTTAACGAAGGTGGCCCCTCCCTGTCGCCTGTCACACTTTGGCTGACGTTATAGGGGTCAGCACTATCTGACCTCCCCTCACTGTCTGCGCCCCACTAGCCTGAGTGCCACGAAGGCAGGGACGCGCCGGTCCAGTTTGCGGATGCACCCCACGCCCACCGCGGGCCCTCGCCACAGATTGGCCCTTCAGCCCAACTGTCAGCCAGTCCCAGGACTCAACGGCTCAGTCCAGAAGTGACAGGGCAGTTTCCTGGGCCCTGTAGCCCACAGCCTCTGAGAAGTCTGAGGCCGTTTCCAAGACCATCTGGTGATGAATGAGAATGGCCGCCGGGGACGGGGGACAGGACAGGGAGGGGGATGGCAATGGCTGCGCCGTCAGCCAGCTCCCTGCCTGCTGACCCTTATCTCCTCCTTCCATCCCTCCCACCAGAGGGCCGGGCACCTTGTCCTGCCAGCCTGATGCCCAGGGTCCCAGATTCTGTTCTCTGGGCTTCTATCTGGACCCTGATTATTACCCACAACAGAAGCCACAGCTTCCATGGTGGCCTCCCTCCCTGCCTACAGCCTCTTCCACCCGACCCCTGCACGCAGCTTCTCCACAGCCCTTCTCCTCCCATCACCTCTCTGATCCAGGTCTCCTGGTGGCTCCAGGGACCTCATCTCCGGCCTAGATCCCTGCTTGCACCCATGCGGAAGCACCCCCGCCCTGCGACCCCCCGGAGGGAAACGCACTGCGTGCAGCAGCACCCCTCCCCTCCAGGAAGGGCCCCCTCAGCAACTCCCGACCCACTCAGTGGGACCCTCCAAGCACACTCTTGATTTAGACTCACCGATCTAGACTCCCCAAAGCCCACGGAGGGGCAGTGCCCATCCAAGGCCACCAGTCAGTGAACAGGGCTCCGCCCACTGATCCTCCCACCCCACACTTTAGACTGCAAGTTCCCCGAGGGCAGGGATACCTTCGGTCTGCTCCCCCCTGGATTCCCAGCATCAAATCGCTACCCAGCACAGGGGGGCTCTGCACATGCCTGTCAGGTAAATGAGGCAAGTGACAAGCAGGGGCCCTTGGACACTGGGGCAAAGAGCCCTTCCTTCTGCTATGGCCCAGCCCTGACCAACCTTAAACCCCGAGCCCTAGCAGCTCAGAGGACTTCCATCATCAAGACGGGACTACGCTAACCGCGTGGTCAGACACACTTCCAGATGGGGCCTTTCTGCCTGGAAGCTGCTACCCAAACAGACTGTTCTCGGAGCCCTGTTCCAAGCAGAGTGACAGCGGGCATGGGGAGGCCAAACCCTCCCAAACATCCAGTTTGAAGGAAAGGCGGCACCAGCAGCCAGCAGCTCCTGCCGCACAGCCCTGGGCCGTCTTGTCAGAGCTTCACCCACGCGGGGGAGGGGTGCAAAGGTCCTGCAGGGCCCTAGTCAAAGCTGAAGTGGCCTTTCAGCCTTCCTGAGCTCAGCGAGGGGACAAAGTGGGCACTGACTTCGCGCTAGGGCCTCTGGCCACCCTCCTCCAGATGAGGCAGCACCCTGGGGTGACCAGGCCAGCAGGGCCACATAGGCAGCCCATTCATGTTGTTGAAGGGGAGCAGGAATGTGATGAGGAGGGAGCGGGGGCAGAGGAAATGGGAGGAGAAAACAAGCCATCCAGCTGCAGGGACAGGGAGCCGGAGGCAGGGCCCGGCCACATGGAGCCGCCACCCCTAGCTTTTCAAAGACACGAGCCAAGGGCCCACAGTCCTAACTCACAGCCGGGAGGGTGAGGGAAGCACAGCTGCAGTGGGTGGGGAGCAGCTGGAGGAGACGGGTCAGCAGGAAGAGGGTGGGCGAGAGCAGCAGCTGGGCGGGAAGCCCCAACTGGCGGGCATGGTGTGTGGGCGGTCGGGTGCGGGGGAGGACAGGCACTCCCTCTCCCGCCAAGCCGGCTGATGCCCCCTCTCAAGGGCAGAGGTACAGACCACGACACCTGGGGGCCCCGGGGACCAGTCACCCTCTTCTTGCCCCTGCTTTTCTACAAGAAAGTTCAAGCTCAGGAAACATGCCTGGCACCAGCAGGCGCCCCTCCCCGGCCCCTTCCCATCCAGGCCGGTTGGTTGGAGGCCCTATTCAGAGGGCCCAGGGAACTCCCAGCCCTCACCCTCCCAGGCCTGAGGGTCTGGAGAGCCATGGCCCTCACTCCCGCCCCATCCCTGCCTTGGGCATCTCATCCTGAAAGGGCAGGACACTGGTGGCACAGGCCAGAAACCAGGCAGGGCTGCAGGCTTCCTGGCAGAGAAGTTGGCTTCCCACTTGTCCTGCCCTCCTGACCCGCAGGAAAAGTCTCATCCTCAGGGATGGCTGCTTCCTGCACTGAGTGCCACCCTCCTCCCTGCCCTCAAGAGAAGGTGCAGTTCAAAGAGGTCAGCTGGGGGCCACCGGGGCTTCCCTTCTGATCTCGGTCGTCCCACTCACTGGTCCCACCACGCCAAGCCTCGATTCCCTCACCTGCAAGACAGGGCCGGGCCACGAGGAGAAGGTGGAATTCTGCTCGCAACATGCCCACGCAGGCCGTGGCACAGGCCATGCGCTCCGTGCACGCAGACCCCTTCCCTCTCTGCCTCCTAGTCCTGCCCCGCTCCTGCCACCCGGAAAGAACAAAGGTATCCTCTGAGGGCTCTCGGCCCTCCGAAGGGCGGACGGCTGCAGGCCACACACAAGCCCACCTCCCCGAGGTACGGTGGCCACAGGTCAAGGAGCCGCCTGCTCCCTGCCGCAGTCAGCACCCTGCCAGCCCTCCGGCCCGGGCTTCTCACGGCAAGCCTTACCCAGCAGAGGGGAGACAAGCCAGAGCGCGAAGATATCCGCAGCGATGTCTGGGAGCTGCAGGACCTCACGGATGGCGCGGTGCAGCTCGTGGGCACTGAGGGACGACAGGTTCTCCACGGCCAGGGGCAGCACTGAGTCGTCTGCCAGATACACCAGCACGTCAGGCGCTGCAATGGAAGCCAGGCAGGGTCAGCTGGGCCCGGAGCCCAGGCACGGGCACGAGCCTCAGGTGCCCTTCGCCCCCACTCTAGAGGCAGAGCCCCAGCACCCCCAGGGGACCTTGGGAAGAGTGCTGCCTGTCAGGAATTACTCCAGACCTTCGCACCACCCAGACACCCAGCACCAGGGGCCGACCCAGCGGCACTCTAACCTCAAATGTTGAAATCAGGGCTGGCCACTGCCCCCCCACTCCCGTCAAAACTCCAAAGACCGTCCTGTGCTTCTTCCCTGAAGGAGAACGTCCCACCGGTGGGGACTGAGGCAGACAGGCTGAGTGCAGCGTGAGGTTAGAGCAGTTAGTGCATCAGGCTGGGAGCGGGGAGAGCTGGGCAAGTCGCCATGTCTCTCTGGCCCAGACTAAGGTGGGAACCGAGGATTCAAGGAACCCCAAAGAGAAGCAAGATCCAGTGCTCAGCTTCCTTAGGGCTCCTCAAGCCTTCGTACTCAATACCATGGCCGTTCAGGATAGTCTTCAACAGGCTGGGGATGTACAGGTTGAGCATTCCCTTGTGACAGCTTCTGGGATTCCTATTTGGAGCCCAGAGCCAAAGAGAGACCTTTGGAAGAGCAGCCAGATTCAAATCCCCATCCCTGGAACCGCAGCTGCCGGGAAGGAGCACTGAGCTCTGAGGCCGATTTACCCGGGTTCCAGCCCTCACCTGGCCCCAGGCTACCTGGGTGACTCTGGCAAGTCAGTGAGAGTAGGCGGCCTCACCCGCAAAGCAGGGCTAACACCCCTCCCTCAAAGAGAGGTTGCGAATCAAATGAGGTGAAGCCTGTGAAAGGCAAGGGCATAGCTTATCATTAATACAAGTGAAAGTCCTTTTTGGATACCCAGTCTGCTTCCCAACAGCTACTTTCTTGAGAGATCATGCAATAATCTTCAGGAAGCTGAGATTCAGACCCACTTTTCAGGCAGGGAACACCGAGGCACTGAAGGCTCCAGTGTCCTGCGACTTAGCCTCTCCAGGGGCCAATTTCCTGCCTATAAAGTGAAGGTAATGATCCCTGCTTTCAAAACGGTGTTTGTGAGAAAGAAATCCAACAAAGAAAGTGAATGGTCACGTTTCATTCATGAGACTTCTTTTGAATTTCACAGCTAGGTGAGACCCGTTCATTTTACAAATGAGGAAAGGGAGATTCAAGAAGAGCACCCAACCTGGCCAGCAGCCGAGTAACAGAACCCAGGTCCTCTGATTGACTTGGGTCGCTCTTCCATACCTCAACATACCCTATTTGTTAATTAACACCTAAGATTCTCTTTAATGGAAGAGATGAAAAGCCAGGGCCACATCCCTGGGGGTGGGGCCCCAGGAGTATAAGGCAGGGAGACGGAGACAGGGACCCACCTCGGGCTCCCACGGAGGACACGCTGCTTCGATGGGACCGCTCAGCGGGGCCGGGCTGCCCGACACTGCCTTCCGTCCCGTCCATCTGCAAAGGGAAAGAAAAAGAGCTGGACTAGGGGTCCGGGGCTGGGGGTGCTGGGGAAGCTCTCCCTGGGGAAGGGAGGGGTCCCGGGCTGACGTGTGAAAGTGAACAAAGGGGCTGCAAGCACTGGTGTGCAGACTAGAGGGGTAGAGGTGAGCGGGTCCTCAGCCAACTCCAGGTCAGGGCTGGTGGGAGGACCAGGCCGTGAAGACTCCGAGCTGGGGACGGGGGTGGGAGGTGGGGAGACGGGGGCTCGGCTCGCCGGCAAGCCCAGGTAGGGCACCAGCAACCCCGTCGCAGCGGGGGCCAGCGCACGGCGTCGCCGCGCCCTCACCTCGCAGGGACGCGGGGCCAGCCGCCTCAGCCCAGGCTGCTGCCTTGATTTCGACCCCCCAGCTCCAGTTCGGGTTCTGCCGCCCACCGGGGCTGTTCCTCCCGTCTCGGGACCCAGCTTCCGCGTCGCAGCCGGGAGCTGGGACGGAGGAAGCGCGGGGCGCACGGCCCCGCCTCCCGGGCCGGCGGGAGCCAATTGTAGCCTGAGGCCGCCACGCACGCGCCCTGGCCCGGGCCCGCGCGCTCACGGGCTCTCCGCCGTCCTGCGCATGCTCGGGACGAGCCGGTCACACACCTTTTCTGTTTGGGCACACCCTGGGGTGGCCGTACTAAGAACCAGCCTCGCCACCCACCCGAGTGACTAAGGGCGCGTGGCCCTCACACCGATGGCCTGTAACAGGGTGCGGAAGGTTCAAGGCTATTGGGGATCTAGGCGTGAGCCCTGGCACTTCCATGCGTGTGGCTTTGGACCTATACCCCTCACCTGTAAAATGGAGATGCTAAGTGGGACAGGGGTTCACACTGTGCTGGGCTCTAGGTAAAGGTGACATAGGCAATGGCCTGTACTGCAGCGCACCCTGGGTGATGGGCTCTTTGCTGTGGCTACGAGACCGGGTCCCTGTCCTGACTCATCGTGGACAAGTCCCTTCCCCTCCGGACCTGATTCCTCATCTGTAAAATGAAGATGCTCTCCAAGGATCCTCAAATGATATGCCAGATACGCAGGCGGGGCACACTTGTTTTCCAGGGAGCAGTCACATGAGCCCTTGCTATCTTAGACACACAGCCTCGCAGACCTTGAGGCCTTTGCAGGCTGGGAGAATGCGCTGCGGCCTGGAAGAGCAGGTGTGAGACCGCCTCTCCTCGGGGGCACGTCGCCAACCGTGTCCTGGCAACGCCAGCATGTGTGTGCCTGAGGTGTGCCTCTCAGGGAGAAAAACAAGTCCATGGGGCACCTTCCTGAGCTAAAGGTACAAGAGGTTGTTCCAAACGACAGCAAGGAACTTGATGATCAGCAGAACCAGGAGGGGTTTGAGGGAGGGCAGGGTTGGGGGAGGGTGGGGGCCAGCTCACCAGGCGCTCATTCCCTGGCGTTGGAATGTAGCTCTAGCTCCTAACCCAGGCCCACTTCCCTCAGTATTTGAAGTAGCTCGTAGCCTGCCCACCTGGACCCACACTGCCCCACAACTGAGCGCAGTTTGTCTTCCTTACCAGCATGAACTGAGGACTCAGGGAAGCTCAGATGTGAGCTGGAGAGAAGGGTCACAGTTGGAGAAGGCGTTTCCCTCCTGGTTCTCAGCTCTGTGACCCTTAGACCAGGACATATTGGCTCGGTGGCCTCCCTAAACCCGCTGGAGCGAAGTGGGAATACAGTTGCCTGTTGTTGAGAGCTTGCTGGGTTTGGGCCCTGGGCCAGGGCAGGGGACAGAGACCTGGTGTTACATGGAAGCTTATATTACGGTTTCATTGGGGAGTGCAGGCAGAGAGGAGAGAGAGAGAGAAGCCCAGGCGAAACATTTTTAAGACTACATAGATGAGCCCTGACCCATGTGGCTCAGTTGGTTGAGCTTCGTTCCGCAAAGCAAAATGGTCACCAGTTCGATCCCCAGTCGGGGCACATGCCTAGGTTGTGGGTTTGGTCACTGGTTGGGGTGCATACCGGAGGAACCCAACTGATGTTTCTCACCTCGATATTTCTCTCCCTCTGTTTCTCCCTCCCTTCCCCTCTCTCTAAAAATAAATATAATAAATTTTATTATTTATTATATTTATTTTTAGAGGGAAGGAGGGAGAAGTAGAGAGGAGGAAAGAGAGAGAAACACAGATGCATGAGAGATACATCAATCAGTTGCCTCTTGCACATTCCCAGCCAGGGCTAAATTTTATTTTTAAAAACCAAAAACCTACGTAGATGAGAGGATTGCCCTAAAAAATATAAGCTGCCACAAGCCGGAAGGAACGGGTCCTCAGTGCCTGAGCACCTGCTGTGTGCTAGGCCCTTTCCTGTGTTTCCTCATGTCACCTTCATCGACCCTGGGAGTGGACACAAGAATAATAGTAGCTGCCATCTGTGGAGCATGTACAATGTGCCAGACCCTTTCTAAGAGCCTTAATTCTTATAACACACTAAGGTGAGTGTTATATCTCCATTTTGTGATGATAAAACAGGATCAAAAAGGCTAAATAACAAAGCTAAGCGCTGGCTGGTGTAGCTCAGTGGACTGAGCGCCAGCCTGTGAACCCAAGGGTCGCTTATCCCATTCCCTGTCAGGGCGCGTACACGGATCAACCAGTGACTACATCAATAAGTGGAACAACAAATGTTTCTCTCTCGCTTCCTCTCTCTTAAAAAAAAATTCAATAAATGAAAATTAAAGACAAAAGAAAAGGTAGAGTCAGGAACAGGTGCCAGGAATGCTGGCAGGCGGGGCAGATGGCAATATTCAATGAAGCGGTCAGGGCGGGCTCACCTGGTGGACGGCCTCGGAGCGCAAGCTGGAGGGGCCAACAGGAGGAGGAACTGCCAGGGCGAAGGCCTGGAGGCAGGAGCCCCTTTGAAGAAGAGGAGGAGGGCAGGTGGCTAGAGCAAAGCAAGCAAGGGGGTGGCCAGAGATGGGGTTAGAGGGGGTGGGACGGCGCCGTGAGACTCCTGGAACCTGGGGAAAGTGCTTTGCTTCCGACTCTGAGCAAGACGGAGCCATTGCAGGGTGTGGAGCAGAAGACAGACCTGGTCTGACTTAGATGTTAACTGCATCATTCTGGCTGCTGAGTGGAGAACATACTAGAAAGAAGGCATGGGCGGAGGCAGGGGGACCAGTCAGGGGCAGGAAACCAAGGGGAGGGGATGGTGGCTTTGGGTTGGAGTCATAGCCATGGAAAAGGTGGTAGATTCACCTCTATACAGAATGCAATGTTTTTAAAAAGATTTCATTTATTTATTTTTAGAGAGGGGGGCAGGGAGGGAGAAAGAAAGGGAGAGAAACATCAATGTGTGAGAGATACATTGGTTGCCTCTAGGATGCCCCTAGCTGGGGCCCTGGCCACAGCCCAGGCATGTGCCCTGACTGGGAATCGAACCGGTGACCTTTTGCTTCGCAGGCTGGCACTCAATCCTCCACTGAGCCACACCAGCCAGGGCTTGAAGGCAATACTAATGCAATTTCCTCCTGGAATGGTGGTGAGGTGTGAAGGAAAGGGAGGGGCCAGGACCACTCTAAGGGCTGGCGCCTGCAATTGGGGCCTTCTGCTGGCAGTGGTTCCTGAGCATGAGATTTCTGTGCCCTCTGTGCCCGATCCTCTTTGTCCTCTCCCCCTCATCTTCCACGCCCCTGCCCTGCCCAGTCCGGGTTGTAGTTGTCCAAAAAGAAAGGGACAGTCATAACCTGGTCACCCCAAAGCAGAGAGGTACACCACCCTTTATACAGCCCAAACCTCCACGCTTCCCCTGGGGAAGAGGCTCCGCGGAGAGGAGGCCGGGGGGCTGTTCATGACTCACACAGGGGCAAAGTAAATAACTAGGCGGAGGTCTGCCCCCTGCCCTGTCAGCTTCGCTGGGTCCCCAGTGCCCAGGAAAACCTCCCGCTGGGCCTGCACCTGGCAGCCATGCCCCGGCCCCCCAGCCTCCCCGCCAGCCCGGGCATTGGCCGGCCGCCTGGTGTGTGGTGCTGCGGGGACTGATGGGAGAGTGGGCCGGGCTGGGCAGCAGGGCCTCGGCCTGGGCAGACTCACTGAGCCCGCGCTGACCGAGGCCGCCTGGAGGGGCCCAGCCGGGGGCCTGGGCCTGGCTGCCAGTCCTGGTCCTGCTTCAAGGGCAGCAGCGTTGGCTAGCAGGGCGGGCAGGTCGCCGTGGGCTGTCTTCCCTGCCCCACGAGATTTCACACTGTGCACCTCCTCTGGTTCGTCAGGGCCACCCAAGCTGGCTCGCTCCCCTCCGCTGGTGCCCCAGGTCTGGGCAGCGGGCCACTGCTCACCCTCCACCCAGGGTTAAACATTAGTGGGAGGTTATCGGCCCAGGTTTGGGGAGGGAGAGGGTAGAGTTACACTTTTACCAGCGGCTCCTCAGATACCAGATCCCACCTGCCGGACAATGCCTGCGGAGGAGTTCGTGGCCGGCTGGGTCTCTGGTGAGACATTTTTCCTCCTTCTGTCACATCACCCCCAGTGGCGGGTCACTTCCTGGGGAAGGTAGGGGACATAGGTGGGGCTGAGGCCAAAGTCCTGGTTCCCCTGGAGTGCCCAAAGTCAGCCATCCCAGAGCATCCTGGGAGTTGTCTGAGGGGAGAGGACAGGAAGGCACAGGTGGCAGAGTGCCCCTGCTGTGTCCCAAGGCCACACTGCCCGACACCTGCCGAGAGGGGGAGCCAAGGTGAGCGCTCTCCCTGATACACCCATAGCACCTGCACCTCAAACCCTGCTCTCCAGGCCTGCCGTGTGGGGCTCAGAAGTTCACCTTTGACCTCCCCTGCCACCCTGCATTCCCCCTGCAGCCTCTGCCCTACCTGCCAATGAACTGATGCCCAGGCCCTGAAGCCTGCTGTGCTGTGGGCCCAGCTCGGCTCCTGGGTGACATTTCTCTTAGGAGAAAGAGAGGGACGTTCTGAACCTGCCACCTGGGGATGCAACCTCTCCCAAAGCCCCAGGACCAGCCTCCGCCATAGAGGGCAAGGCCAGCAAGTGGGCAGGTAGCCGGGGCCGGACCCTCCTCCCCTGGTGCCAGCTGACAGTGGCAGAGCACCAGAGCGCAGGGCCTGGTCTGGACCAAGGCCTCAAACTGGACAGTGGTTGTGAGTCGAAGGGAGGGAAGGAAGGAAGATAAGGAAGCAGGAAGGGGTCATGTTGCCAGGGAGGCAGGGGCTATTGAGACTCCTCTAGAGGCCGTGGCCAAAGAAGCCAGACCCTCAGGGGTGGGCTCCCAGTGAGGACGCTGCATGTCTGGGGGGCCCCTGCCACCTGCACGTGTGTCCTCCAGGCAAGGATGGGGCTCCCTCCTGTTGTCCCCACACGTTGCTGGCCTAGCGCCTGGCATGCAGGAGGATCCAAGGGGGCCCGCGGAGTGTCTCGGGGCCTGGAAGAAGGCCCCCGCCTTCCAGCCTCGGGCCCTCTTCCCTCTCGGCGCCAACTTGCTTCCTTAGACGCGTGAGGGGCCTCACTTGCTGCACCTTCTTGTTACCACAGGAGCTCTGGGCTTGGTCCTGGGACACCCCTTTGACACTGTAAAGGTGAGTCTAGAGGAGGTACCCAAGGAATGGAAGATGTCACCTGAACCAAACGTCAGGACGCCCCAAGAGCAGGGCTTGGCTAGCAGAGGCCCCTCCTGCCTGTCCTGCCCTGCTGGCACCCTGCTCCCAGGGGCAGAGGCCTGAGCGGGGCTGGAGCCACGCCCGCCTGCCCACCTGCTCTGTCTTCCCCGTCCAGGTGCGGCTACAGACCCAGACCACATACCGGGGCATCATCGATTGCATGGTCAAGACTTACCGCCATGAGTCGGTGGGTGGCCTGCTTCTTCGGGATTTGGGGCGCGAGGCACGGGAGCAGTCACTACCGGCTTCCTCCTCCCGAGGCAGGGCTCTGCCCTTGCAGGACAGAAGACCCAAGTCTGGGGCCACTGGGGGCTGGGTGGCAGCTTAGAACCTCAAGGGTGGTACTGAGGCCGCCCCAGCCTCGGCCGCCGCCACCTCTGGCTGTGGCTCAGAGTGGTTTCCAGCTAGAGGAGGCCTGGCCAGGGCTGCGAGGGACAAAGGGGAGGCCCCCACATCCCTCACCCACCCTTGCACCGCCCTCTCCCTGCAGATCCTGGGCTTCTTCAAGGGGATGAGCTTCCCCATCGCCAGCATAGCTGTGGTCAACTCGGTCCTGTTTGGGGTCTACAGCAATGCCCTGCTGCTGCTCACAGCCACCTCCCACCAGGAGCGGCGGGTCCAGCCTCCAAGCTATACGCACGTGTTCATAGCCGGCTGCACCGGAGGTTTCCTGCAGGTCAGAGCGCGGCGGGGCGTCCACACTCAGGGACACAGTGATGGTCAGTTCGTTCCTTCTCCTCCCAGTCCCATCTGGTGACCCACGGCTGCCGGCCATGACCTTCCCTGTTGGCATGTGAGGCGCTGTGGGGAAATGGGCGGCCCCTGCTGAGCCCAACGACCTGGCCTGGCTGCGGGTGGCCTTCGCGCTGCAGGCCTGGAGGGGAAAGGTCCCAAAGAACAGAGGGGGCAGAAGGCAGAGAGAGCTCAGTGTGAGCAGTGGGCTGGGGGAGGCGGTGCCAAGAGGACGCCATGGAGAAGCAGCCGATGCCCCACCCTGTGGTGGTCAGGGCTGGCCCACCTCTGGAGGGCGTGCCAACCCCAGGGCTGTGGGAAGGCCTCTCCAAGGCGACCTTTCACCCCGGACAGCTGACAGCCCCCACTGAGCTCTGAGCCGGGGCTCGAGGTGGCCCTGGCCCTGCCCGAGCCGTTGCCCTGCTCAGCCCCTTTGCCCACAGCGCCCGGGTGGCTGCAGTCCGCAAGCCTGCCCAGGACCCCTCTGCCAAGTCCAGAGCGTTAATCATTAAGGAACTTCTGTCAGTTGGTCTTGGTCTTTGTTTCAGCACTTAAATGCCTGGACTTTCAGGGGAGGGAAGAGGGGCTTCCAGGAACCCAGGGGAGCCCCAGATGAACGGAGCGGGGGCCTGAGCATAGAGGCCCTGCCCCACACCCCAGCCGGACGCCTCAGGTCACCCTCTAGCTGACACCTGCCTTGATGCCCTCAACAGACTTCACGGGGCAGAGAGTAAGGACAAGGACACAGTCAGCTGGCTCACTGAGGGAAATTAATAATTCATGAGACCTCGAAAGGTCCTGCTTTTTCTTTTGCCTCTTCCTGTGCAGGGCGAAAGCCCCGAGCCCTGGCACCGCTACCCCCACCCCCAGAACAAGGAGGAGCGCGGGGTCCCTAGGCTGGACGGCCTGGCTGGGGCCCACCAGGCCCAGCCCCTCCGGCCTCCCCTCCAGCTCTTTAGAAAGCAGAACAGATAACAGTGCTGCCTGTTGGGACAGGGAGGGGACTGGGTCCAGGGACCAACTGGAGCCCAGGTTTCCTGTCAAGCCTATGACTTCAGTCTTGGAGCAAACACCATCTTAGAGCAGAGGTGGGAGGGAGAGGGGGAAGCGACTCTTTGGCTAGCACAGGGCAGGAACTGACCACTGCCTCCGTGCGCAGCAGTCGCTGTCGGCTGGCTCAGGCTGACCCTGTCAAACAGTGCGGCAGCGTCTGCTGTCCCCTCCGCCCCCGTGGGCACGGGATGGGGAGGCGAGGGCCCCTAGCCAGCACCTCCTGCCATCCTAATGGTGGCCCCGCCATTCCTCAGCCCCCAGGGGCCTGGGGCTCAGGAGCGCAGCCCCTGGAGAAGCCCTTGGCTCGGCGCCACCAGTGGGCTGCAGAGGGCGACGTCAGGGCCCCCTTCGCAGGCAGGGTCCCCGTCCACTGCCCTCCTTGCAGGGGGAAATGCCAGCAAACGTGGCCTGCCTCCCTCTAACGGTGACTGCCAGAGCCAACCGACAGCTCCTCTGCCACCAGCCACACCCGGGGCTGAGGGACTGTCCCTGCACCTTCCACAAAACAAACCACACGCACAAAGCACATGAGCCCCGAGATGCTACGCTAACCTCATTTATGACCTCGGTTCTCGCCTGAAGAGCAGATCCTGGCCTAGTTGGTTCCCTGACCCATACCTCAGCCCCTCCCCCAGCCTCCGTCCACGTCCTCCCAGTGCCCACCCTCGATCCCACTTCTACCCCAGACCTGTGTCCTGTCTGCCTCAATCAGGTGATGAGTTCTGGGACCTGCAGATCTCCCCTGTCGCCACATTCTGTTGGGACACTAGCGGCTGGGGGTTTGTGAGAGGCAGGAAGGGCTGGCCCAGCGCTTGTCCCCCTCAGGGGCCTCTGAGAGGTGTCCTGCAGGAGCTGGGGGAGGGAGGCTCTGTGAAGCTGAGAGGGGCCACGCCACTCGCTGTCAGGGGCCTGATGCCAAGGAGGGGGCCCTGGCCTGTCCCCAGCGTGGAGTGTGAAAAGCTAAGAGCTGGCAGCAGGGGCGTGAGGTCCTGCAGGAAGTTGCTGCCCTCCCCGCCCACTTGCCTTCCTCTTGTTAGGAGGAGCTGTCCCGGCCCTGGACCCCACGCAGGGCCTTCACGCTTCCTTCCCCACAGGCCTACTGCTTGGCCCCTTTTGACCTCGTCAAAGTTCGGCTACAAAACCAGACAGAGCCGAGGGCACAGCCTGGGAGCCGCCCACCCCGGTACCGGGGGCCCGTGCACTGCGCGGCCTCCATCTTTCAGGAGGAGGGGCCCTGGGGGCTGTTCCGGGGAGCCTGGGCTCTGACGCTGAGGGACACCCCCACCTTGGGGATCTACTTTGTCACCTATGAATGGCTCTGTCGCCAATCCACGCCAGAGGGCCAGAACCCCAGTAAGTCAAACAGTGTGAGAGGGTTGGGGGGCAGAGAGGAGTGGGGCGGGGAGCGGGGGAGACACGAGCAGCGGGAGGAGGTCCCTCGGTCTGACCCTGGCCTGGGCCCCCTCTGCCCCAGGCTCGACCACAGTGCTGGTGGCAGGGGGCTTTGCAGGCATTGCCTCCTGGGTTGCAGCCACCCCCCTGGACGTGATCAAGTCCCGGATGCAGATGGACGGGCTGAGGCAGAGGGCGTACCGGGGGATGCTGGACTGCATGGTCACCAGCGCCCGGCAGGAAGGGCTGGGGGTCTTCTTCCGGGGGCTGACCATCAACAGTGCGCGCGCCTTTCCTGTCAACGCCGTCACCTTCCTCAGCTACGAGTACACTCTCCATTTGTGGGGATGAGCCTGGCCAGGCACTGCCAGCGGCTGGCTCCCCAGTGGGACTGACCGGCACCCAGCTGCCCAGGATGGAGGCCGGGTTGGAAGCACCAGGTGGGGATTTGAATGCAAGAGGCTCAACCTTCCTTGTCAAGGCACCTCCCAGCCCAGAAGACGCAGATGCTGATGGGGGAACAGCACTAGGGGGCAGGCCCCCTGCCCCCGGCTCTGGGCTCTGTCCAGAATCCAAGGCTGGCCCCAGCCCCCCCCCCGTAGCGCTTGCCTCGATTCCTTTGTAAACCGCCTAACCAGTGGTGCTGGTGACATTCCGGCCCCCGTCCTGTGACTTTAGCCTGTAAGAGCTCTAGCCTCTACTCGCTGCCTGGGTGCTCACCATCCCCTGGGCTCCAGAGGCAGCATCCTCCTTCGCTTCCCCCGCCCCCGCCCCACACACACACCTCTCCCTGTCTGACTTGAGAGCAGCCTTTACATCTCCTGGGCTTCAGAATCCTTCAATGACTCCCATCGCACTCAGGGAAAAGCCCAAACACCCCCGCCCCCGCTTCCCCACCGACCAGGCATCCCCCTGCCCATGAGCTCTCCTGCTGGTGGAGAACAAGCCATGCCTGCTCCTGCCTTAGCCTACGCTCCATCCCCTGGCCCTTACTGAGGGGTCCCCCCACCATCCCCTGGGCTGGGCCCGCTCCCAGACCCTGGCTGAGCACTGTCCCCTCCGCCTACCCCAGCCTGATCCCCTGCTCACCTGGATCGTGGTCCTCATCCTTGTCATGGTGGCTGCTTGACTTCTCTGCTCCCCCATTAAACTGCGAGCTCCTTGAGGTCTGTGGTCGCACATCTGCTCATTTCCCGGCTCAGAGCCTGGTGCTCGAAGCAGCCCGGTAAATGCCTGTTGAATGAGGTGGCGTTGCACTCCCGGCCTCTCTCCCGACTCCAGCCACCCCACCTGCTTCCTTGGTGCAGACCCTTCCCCACCGCTCCCCCAACCCTTCACTGAGAGGTTAGCCTAGCCCGGGCCATCCCGTGGAGGGGTGCTAGATGTCGGGGGCGTCTGCCTGGCCCGCTCCTGTGCACGGCACGAGTTTACTTACCTCAGTTGCAAAGTGGGCATTAAAAACTGGCTAAGTGGGTTCGTTTAATTGGCAATAAAGCTGAGCAGAGTTTGTACCCACTAATATCCTTATCTGGTCTGAGCTCAACCTGGGGTCACCTGCTGGTGACCTGCGTGCCTGGAATCCCTGCCATTCCTGGGCGCTCCCTGTGAAACCAGTCACAGCATTCTAATCGCCCTTGACAGGGGAGGCAGCCTCCACTCAGACAGTACGTAGCCCCTCCCAGGTCACACAGTTGTCACGTCACACAACTTGCCCGGGTACCTCTGAGCCCCCAACCCCAGAGCTCGGCCGCTACCCAGCTCTCCCTAGGGGCTGCCATGGTCTCCCACGAATCACCTCTGTTCACATTCACCGGGTAGGCCCGCCAGCCTCAGCCCTGGCCTGCGCTCATCGAGCTGTCTGTCCCTCCCGGGTTTGTGGGCCGCAGACTGCAGGCGGTGCCCCGAGTCATTCTCCCTTCTCCTGTCGTCGCATCGTCGCCACAGGGCACGTGGCTGCTGAGCCAGGCTGCGTGTGTCAACCTCCCCGGCAGCTTGGTGGGGCGCCATGCCTGGGGTCTTGCTGGAGGAATGTGCGATGCGGGCACATTGCCTGTCACTTGCTTTCAAGGATCTCCCTCTCTGTTGGCTGAAATGGTGACCCGGCAAGGACTGCTGAGGATGCAGGAGGTGCCCCACGGGCCCTGAACCTGGGTGACTGCTGCTTTGTGATATCTCTTTGCTGCAACAGTTTTGCCTTCATTCTAACTCCCGGGGCAGGGGAGGGTCTGGGAGTTCTGTGGTCGAGGTGCTCCCAGCCCAGTCAGTGGAGCTGTGGCATCAGGACCTCCTGCAGCTGGTTAGGAATGAAGCCCAGACCCCACCGGACCAAGCGAGTCAGAACATCCAAGGCTACAGCCCAGGAACCTGCGTCCTACGATCCAAAGCTCTCCCGTGACCGTTACGCATGAAATGGTGTTCAGGCTGCTCCTAACAGCAGAATGTGCTGCCCTTTCAAGTAAGGAAGTGGTGAGTCCCGGGGAAGTGGCCTGAGCTCCCCGCGCTGGCGGCCTGTGCTCCTGCACAGCTGCAGGAGGCCTGTTCCCGGGATAGAAAAACAGGGTCTGCCTGAGCCAGTCACTGTCCTTTCTGTGCCTGTTTCTTCCGAGATCCCATTCGACACAGGTCAGCCCATGGGCCACGGTGGCTCTCCAACACCCCTGCAGTGGCACAAATTTTGGGCTGGACATGGCAGTCATTGGAACGCCTCAGAACAGTCTGTGGCTGGAAGGGAGCCAAGAGCGTGCATGTGAAAGAGGAAGTGGCTCTTACAACCCAGGCCAAGAAGGGACAGGAGGTCAGGGTGGCTCTCTGAAGTTTGCCATCTCTTACCCTATGACCGGTTAGCAAGAGAATAAAATATGAAAATCCTTTTTTGATTTTGTTGGCGTATTGATTTCACCCATCAGCCTGCCTCTGCACCGTCTGGGCCTGCGCTTCTGTTTTCCGTCCCTGGTTCTCTCCACACCATCTCGGGAGGGGGCTGGCTGGAGCTCCCCTGCTCTGAGCCCCTCATCAGAACCGGAGAGCACGGGCCTCATGCGGTCCCTCCCACTAGTCTGGCGTCAGGGCAGGGCCGCAGTGAGGGGAGGGTTAAGCGTGGTGTGAGCAGGGAGAAACCAGGTCGCTCTTTGGGAGGCCCCGGGAGGCCCCAGCTCAATAGCTTGGGAAGGAGGGTGGAAAGACAAACAAAGTCAGGCAGGAAATGGTGGATATGTTTACTGATTTTTTTTTTTTTTTTTTTTTTTAGCGAGAGAGGAAGGGAGAGAGAAAGAGAAACATCGATGTAAGAGAGAAACATCAATCTAGGACCACGCTCTAACCAACTGCCCCGCCTGGCCAGGGCATGGCTGAAGATATATATTTTTTAAAGATTTTATTTATTATAGAGAGAGGGGAAGGAAGGAAGAGATGGAGAGAGACATCAATGTGTGAGAGATACATTAATTGGTTGTCTCCTGCATGTCCTGCTACTGGGGACCTGGCCTGCAACCCAGACCTGTGCCCTGACTGGGAACCAAACCTGCAACTTTTTGGTTTTCAGGCTGGCACTCAATCACCAGCCAGGGCTGAAGATATTTTTAAAAGCAAGATGTTTTTTACATCAGCAGCCTTTCATAATATGCATGTTACGTTAAGTTCCTTCAGCAATGAACAGATGCTATTAGAGGTCATCACTATTCTAGAGAGTCATTAAGACAGAAGGAATCTCTAAGAACTAGGAAACAGTCGATCAACTGCTTTGAGCTTGAAAACGGGGCTGGTGTCTGAGGGTCACGTGTAAAGGGCTCATAACCTGGGCAAACACGTCCAAGGTGTCTCATTGGACTCGTGTTGTCAAGCAACATATGTACTTGTTTTCACAGCAGCGGTCACAGTAGGAGAAATTACAGGAGACTAACCTATGAGTTTAGTGACACTAAGGCTACATGTGCAGGTAAAGGGGATACGACAATCTCGGGGTGATTCTGGCGTAGATCACTATTACCAGACACACTAAACAGCTGAGTTTAGTTTTAGTTCAGTTTCATTAAGAGAAGTCATTCTTAATTGGTGTCTCCGGCCTGACCACTGTCCCAAGCTCAAGGTCTATACTGCCACCTCTGGTCACAGGGCCTTGCGCATCCCCATGGCACCTGCCCAGATGTCTCAAAGAGGCTTTCCCTCTCCCCTTCTCTTGCTTCAAAGGAGTCTCCAATTGCTGTTAACCAGCTCCTAAGTTTCCTAGGCCTTGCTCCCTTCTTCCCAGTCCTGACACAGGCACATCTCAGAGATATCGTGGCCTTGGTTCCAGACCACTGCATGCAGCCACTATCACAACAAAGCGAGTCATATGAGCTTTTTGGTTTCCCAGTGCGCACAAAAGTTACGTGTATGTGATATTGTAGTCTATTGTGTGCAATAACAGCATTATGCCTTAAAAAAATGCACATAACTTAATTAAAAAGTATCTTCTTCTAAAAAATATGATCCTCTGAGCCTTTAGCAAGTTTTAGTCTTTTTGCTGGTAGAGGGTCTTACCTTCAATTTGTAAAAAGAGCAACATCTGCTAAGCACAATGAAGTGAAGCACAATAAAGCGAGGTGTGCCTGTACTAGCAGCCCTGGTCCTGTCCTGCATTTGGACAAACTTTTTCAGATGCAGCTCTGCTCAAGTCACCGTACTCCTCCTGGCCCCCTCGATGGCTTCCCATTATTCTGAGGGATCAGAGCAAGCTCCTTCCACAGGCTCCAAGGCCCCAGGACAGTCAATGTCTCATGGTTCCTTAAGCATGCGAGCTTCTTTCCTACCCCAGGACATGTGCACGTGCTGGTCTCCCTGCCTGTGTGCCTCCCGCTCATCCTTCAGCTCTGTTCAATTTCACTTCCTCAGTGAAACTTTCCACAACCCCTCTCTTTAGCTCTGTTCCTTTTGGCTTAGATGCACCTGGAAGGCTTGTTAAACTACACATTGCTTAGTCCCACCTGAGTTTCTGATTCAGTAGGTTTGGGGAGGGTCTGAGAACTTGCGTTTCATTAAGGTCCCAGATGCTGTGGGCCACAGTTTGAGAACCACTGGCTTGTGCTTTCATGTCCTCTGCTTTCCAGTCTGTACGCATATACTTTCATTTGTGTGGCTCTTTGATTACAATCGTCTCTCCTCTAAACTATGGGCTCCATGAAGCAGAGACCTTGACTCTTTTTGCTCATCATCAGTGAAGCTCTAGCTGTCATACAGAGGTGCTCCATAAAGTTTTGAACAAGCGAATGAATGAATGAATGAATGAATGAAAACTGGTCTTCCTGACTTCCCCTCTGTCAGGCCGGCGCTCTAGACTTTCTGTAGAGCCCTCCTCTCATAAAGCAATTAGACTCCAGATCCAACACAACAGACATAATTTAAGAACCTAACTTTGCAAATAGTCCTAAGGACCCCTTCAAAACAAGAAGGCCAGTATAAACTAGGTTGTCTCCAAAGCTTCTTTTGGAGCAAATTCTAACGCCATGACCTTGAAGATTAAGGAACCACATGGAAGAGAGGACTAGGTAGATCTTGAGTCCCAGCTGAACCCAAGCCTCATTGTCAGGATCCAGGAAGGGGCTACATTTTTAGTAAAAGCGCAGAACAGGAAACGTCCACCCATCAGTGTAGGGAACCTACAAAGAAATCTGCCTCTTCCCCTGTGGTGGAAAAAAAATAAGAATAAGATCGGCTTCCCTGGGAACCAGTTATCAACCACGTATATGCCTATTCGCCATACTACCCTTCCCGTCTGGGACACGTTCCTTCCAGAAATTAATTTATCATGATGTTAGCGCCCCCTCGTGTCTGGTAGGAGTAACTACATTTTTCTAAGGAAGTACCCTAAATCAAGACCTACAGGTTTTTCGAAATTAAGAGCAACCAATTAAAAATTCGCACAACAAAAGTTACCAGACCTACCTGGAAAATCGCCACCATAAACTAAAGCATCAGTAGAAACAAAAGCAACAGATTTTGCACCCCCAAGCATTTCAGATATTACGTTTACCAGATACAGAATGTAAAATAACCATACAAAAATATTTAAATATATAAAGGAATTAAAAGAGAAGAAACAAGACAGTATAAAAATTATTATATGTATTTGGAAAAAAACAAAAAAATAGTCACAGCTGAAGAGAAATGGAAGGTAGATGAGAAGAAATTCCTGAGAGGGGAGTGCAGAGGTGAAAGCAGACGGGACCCATCTTTCTGCCTGTGGGCTCTCTCACTCAGTCCCCATCTTCTCAAGACCGAGGATGAGGACTCTCTCTGCCGTATGCGTAGTGCTTAAAATAGCGCCTGGCCAGCGGAAAGCACTCTCTGAACATTAAGTTGGTTAATCCTCATGACGGACCTATATTGTCAGTCACTTGCTATTTCTCCCTCTGGGTCATAAGTACCTGGAAACAGGGACGGCATCTTATTCACTTGTGCTGCCCTGGAGCCTTGTGTGCCTCCTGAACATAGAGGGTGTTCATTACAGGCTTGTAAAGAAACTGAACTAATGTACATACATTTTTGGGGGCCACCTCTTACTTTGCATGTGGCAGTACCTGCAAGACTGGATAGGACTGCCTGACCTTGATTTTAAAAAGAGAAGCCACCTGTTGGGAGGAGGCCTCTTCTATTCCCTCGCCCCATCACACCTGATGCCCTGCCCACGAGGAAGTCCCACCAACTCAGTAGCTTCCTGACTTCGTTTCCTGGTTCCCACTTTTGCTCCCCACCTCCCCATGTTTTTCACACAGCAACCAAAATCGGACTTTTTAAAACATAAAACATATCTTCTTCCTCCTTTGTCTAAATCTGCCACCACGCCCAAGATAACTTCCTGTCTCACTTAGAATGAAATTGAAGTCCTGTCAGCTCAAAGGCCCGGCCTTCCTCTCTGCCCCGCTCCTCTCCTTGTCCCTCTCTTTCAGGTGCCGGGATGTCTTTCCGTTTCTTAATTCTGTTCTTTCTGATCTTAGATATTTGCACCTACTGTTTCCTTGGCAGAGGCCACTCTTCCTTTGGAAGAATGAGTGTTTCCTTCTAAACTTTCACGACTTAGCCCAAACGTCGTTTCCCTGACTCCCGTCACAGTTGCTCCCCATGGCAACATTATTTTATTTTCACCCAGCACTAATCGGTATCTAAAATTACTGTGGTTATTTGTGTACCTGTGCATCTTCATCTGCCGCTCCTGGAAGGTAAGGGATCCTCTGCCTCGTTCAGCACTAGCTTAGGGTCCTAGAACTGGGCCTGCCCCTCAAGCCAGACATTCAGTAAGCACTGCTTGAATGAGCCACCTAAGTCGCCTGCGGATAGGCAGAGTGTGATACGTGATAACAATGCAAGAAGGGGAGAGATTTCCTGGGGAGGGGCAGGGATGGGCGGGGTGGGGGGAGCTCTGGGAAGAAGTCAGCACTAAAACAGGATTCTGCTCTAACAGGAATATGACAGCCGAGGACAGAGAGCTCATCTGTCCTCTCTCTGTTATTTTGCTCAGGACTTCAAAGATTGTATAATTTTGGTTTCAACGTTTAAAAAGATATGTCAGAACCAGGATGAGTTCAGAAAAAGGGCAATTTAAGAGACTATAAATTAGGAAAAATAGAATCTGTGAAGAAAGGCTAAATCATTTGGGATCTCAGGCTAGAAAAGGCAGGCCGGCCAGCAGCTTCAGAGCTGTTTAAAAGGGGACCATCCTCATTGTCCAGCTGCTGGGTGTTGAGGTGGTCAGTTAGGACAAGTCAGGCAGCCCTTTTTTGCTTACTGTGACCGTGCAAGCCAGAGGCAGAAAGTCACTGCCTCCCCAGGGTCCCACTTTCCCCAGTGGAACAGCACCGGCGAGGGTCACATGACATGGGGGGCCAACTGGGGATTGTCCCACTGTCAGGAACCCCTGAATAAAAGGCTCCTGCCTCTTTAAGCGTGGTGGACCAGGGAAGGGAGAGAGAGGAGAGCCAGGGATACAAGGTCCTGCGACAAAGTGGAGAGGGCGGCTCAGTGGGGCACATAGCAAGTGCTATGCGGTGGCCCCTGGAAGGAGGTGCCTGGGCTCTGAATGCAGGCAGCAGCGGGGCTGCTGTGGGTGGCCTGAGTCCTTGACAGCTACGCCCTCCACGAAACTGCACGCTTGGGCTAAGTGGCTGCTTGTGGTCAGCCTGAACACGTAGGAGTTTGGCCTGGAGCTGGGCTTCTCACCAGTCAGAGTCTGTCTGTGTCCAAAGCCCACCTCCTTCCCAGGAAAAACCATCCTCTACCCACCCCACTCCCACGATCTGGCTCAGGCTTCACCATCTCTGAACCAGTCGGAGTCTCTCTGTCTCTCGGTCTCACATCTTTGACCTGCCTCCACATCTCAGTTTTCTTGAACCCCACAAATGGCCTGTCATTCTCTAGCTGAAACCTTTTGGGGTGCCGCACCACCAAGCTCGGTGGGCTAATAGCTCCTCCTGCTCCTGGGGCCTTCTCGTGGCTCTGGCGAGAATGCCTGACTTGGCACCTGCCGCCCCTTGGCCGGAACTATGCTTCCCACTCCTGTCTGTCCTTCAAGCTGCAGCTCAAAACTCACCTCCTCCAGGAAGTCTTCCAGGCTCTATAGGGCCTTAGCACTTTGCACATAATCACAGTCCATTGTCATTGTCTGGAAGGTCCTGCCCAGCAGGGACATCATCTTTACAATCTTGTCACACAAGCCTTGCTGGAGAGATATTGTGGAATGATCAAGTGAATGACAGAAAAAAACAACCAACCAACGAAAAGAACCAGTGACTATTCCAAGTTCTGGCTCTTTTCCGTTTCCCTAGTGTGTCCCTAGCCTGCCCCTCCTACTGACAACTCCTCTCCTCCCGCAATCTGAGAGTGCAGTTAGCAGAGCAGCAGCATTCCAGGGCAGTCCCTGGGACCCGTCTGGGCGCTGACAAGGAGTCCCCAGACCCTGGGAGTCCTTCCTGCTGGCATCCTGGAAGAAGGCAGTCCCTATGGTCACCTGCAGACAGCTCCAGATGGCTGTGTGGTGGCAACCCTCAGCAATCAAGTTAAAAATCTGAGTTGAAAGTTTCTACCCTTTTCCCCTGAAAATTACACCCTGGCCTCTTTTCTGATTAAAAACTTTATTTTCAGAAGCAGAACCGTTTTTGACAGAGTTCAAATCATCGGCCTGTCTGTAATGCCCGAATTTCACCTGCCCAAGTCCCAGCCTCCCTTGAGGCTCAGAAACTGCCCAGCCTGGCCTCGCTCACCCAGGGGACGCCTTTGGATGTCTCTTCTCTGGGCTCGGGTGACTTTCGCTCAGAGTTTAGGCTTCGTCTCCCAACTTGTCTCCCTTCTACACCTTTCACAAAAGCCCCATTTCAACCTGAAAGAGACCGGCCTCCCACCCGCCTTCTGTGAGAGGGCGTTTCCACGGGAAACAGGATGCGAGGGGGCTCTGGCGAGGAGCAGGGCCCTTCACAGGCAGCAGAGCCGCTCAACCTCCTCCTCACAGGCGTAGAACTTCTCAAATAGCTCAGGGGAGGTGCTGTTGCACTCGAACCACCTCCTCAGGGTGCCCAGGGCCCGGAGGGCGTCGGCTTTGGTGGGCAGGGGCTCGAAGCCATCCCCCCCAGCCCCCTCCCCGTCTTCAGCACCCATCTCCTCTTTGCACACTCCAGACACGGGCTCCTCGCCCTCCAGGTCCACAAAGCGGGAAAACTCCTCGAGGCTCAGCCCACTGGGCACTGGTGGCATCTCAGAGGCTTTGTCCGAGCACAGGGGCATTTTGCAGGGAGCTAGCCCTTCCTGAAGGAAGCTGCTTACAATGAACTGGGGAGGAACCTTGGCCCAGGCTGCCGCCGCCATGTGCAGAGTGTCCAGCACCGTGATGCCGGCCCCAGCCTCAGCCAGCGACGTGCCAGCCCTCTTGCTCTGGGCAGCCGCCAGCTTGCCCAGCAGACGGTGCCGGTAATGGGCCTTAAAGGCCCGGACCACAGAGCTGGGTAGAGAAGGTGTGGTGCCAGCGGTAGGAAGAGGCAGGAGCCTCACGTGGCAGAGCCCAGGCAGGACTGCCAACTCCTCCACCACCTGGGCAGCCAGCAGCAAGGCTACCTGTCGGCCCTGCCTCCCCATGTCCCGGTCAAACTGTGCCAGCCACTCTGACCAGGGGATGCCCACGTCAGGGTGGTAGGAGGCAGGCAGGGCCTCACTGCTGACCCCAAAGAAGCACCTTGGTGCAGCCTGGAGACCACTGACCAGCACCCGTCGCTTCTCTGTGCCCCTGCTGTTGGCACACAGCAGCACTTGCACTTGATCACCAGCACCTAGTCTGCCAGGCACTGCTCGATACAGCAAGGGCACTTCAGCACAGCCAAAAACGTCCTCTGCAGAGAAGTCTTTAAGAGAAAGAGGCAGCTGGGATGTGAGGCCTGGGGGAGGTGGCTCAGGGGGGAACGGAGGTGCTAGTACATGGCGGGCACCAAAACCCACATTGTTTCGGCGTTTCCAACGGACCAGCCAGCCAATGCTAGGCACAAAATCCTGGCCCAAGATGTCGGCCAGCTCCTTGGCTTTGTGGAGCAGCATAGGCCCCGTCACGTCCCAGGCCTTGGCCCGAGCAATGTGGTACCAGCAGAGCAGAGCCTCGTCGATGCCGCTGTACTTGGACTCGCGCTTGCGTTTGCGCTCCCGGTTGGCTGTGCCACTGCACCAGTCCGCCAGCAGCTTCTCCTTATTCTTGCAGATGCGTGAGATCTGTGGCTGGGAGACCTGGAAGCGCCGGGCCACCTCCGACTGGGACATCTTGGACTCATCCAGGAGTTCCAGCACCTGGATCTTCTCGGCCAGGGATAGAGCATGAAGCTTCTTCTTGCTGCTCAGCTCCATGGCTTCTCCAGGGCACCTGTGCAGGAGAAAACAGTGAGAGGGGTTCTGACCGCTGAGGTCAGGCAGCACAGGAGAGGAGCACCGTAAGGAAAGGAGAATCTGAAAGGAAAGGGAAATCGGCTGGTATGTGGTAGAGACCACGGGGAACTGGATCGCCTGGGAAAGGGTGAGAGGGGACACGGGGTAGGACGTGTGAGGGCTGGGCTGAAAGAGGAAGGGAGGCGGCTCGGCTGAGTGAGCAGTGGGCTGAGCACTGACCAGGGATGCCAGGGCAGAGCTGGGGAGAAGGCGGCTCACTGGTCAGAGGAGAGGGGAGTCTGGTCAGGGGGTTGGCATAATTGGGGCAGAAGTATGAATAGTGTGGATGGGACAGCTGCAGAGATAGCAAAAGAGTTTGGACTGGGGGGGACATGAGGCTGGGGCTGAGTGGCCCTGGTGTAGGGATAATCAGGGCTGGGGGAGGGGGAGGGGGATGACGACCTGGGCTGGATTTAGATGAAGATCTTAGAAGACGGGTGGTGTTGTGGATGAACAGAGTTGAGGTGACAGGTGTACAGACGACAAAGAAGCATGGATGGGGCTGAAGGAGATCTCATTTGGTGCTGAGTCCCCAGAAGGTAAGGTGAGAGGCGGGGAATGGGGGCATGTCAGGTCTGGAGAGTAAATGGGAGCACAGGGCCTAGAAGGCAGGTGCACAAGCGACTGAGGACAAGAAGGGTGAGGAGACCACGGGTAGCGCGAAGGGCGGGCTGTCTCTAGCAGGTAAGGTGGTGGCCTGGGACGGGTATCACGGCACAAGCAAGAGCGCCCGAGACCCAGGCGGGCCGGGAACCGATCTCCGCAACCTGACGGACCTCTGCCCACCTAGACGCGGGGCCCGTCCTTGGGGAGGACCCGGGAGCTCCCCGCCGGGGCTCCCCGCCTGGCCTCCCCGCCTTCCGGCCTCCCGCTCCGCACCCACCTCAGGCGCTCGTCCCGCAGCTCCCGCCCTGCCTTGGCCCGTCTCCTGAGTCCCAGTCCCGGCGGCGACGGGAGAGTACGGGAGAGACGAGTGCCTCGACCCGGAGGGCGGAGCGGGCTGGGGGGCCGCGCTGACGGCGGGCACCGGACGCGCGCACAGCAGGACCCGGTGGGCGCCCCCCGCGCCGGGCTTTCTCCCGGCTGGGAACACCGCCTTGCTGCCGCCTTGCTCCCACCCGCCGGCCCCGCCTAGGACCAATCAGATTGGCCTTGAGCGGCGATCGGTCCCGCCCCCAGCTAAGTCTCATTGGACATCGCGGAAGAGGCGGTTCGTCGAGCTCTCTGGGGGCGGGGCTTCCAGCGCGCTCTTGGAACCGAGTCAGAGCCCGGACCCCGCCAGAGTCCGCGCGGCGCCTCTAGCAGCTGGGGACCTGGCCCGCAGGGGCCTGACAAGCCTCGGGACCGCGTGGGGTCCAGAGAGCAAACCAGGTGTCCCAAGACCTTCCCGGCCTCAGCTTCCTCATCTACCAAACAGGGCTAATGATCCTCACGAAGCGGTTTTGAGAAAATGGAAGCAAGCAGTTATGCTACACAAAAGACGTTACCATGGACAGCGCTGGCCTCCCGTCGCAACCCGGCTAGGAAGAAACTAGGGCCAGTTCTGATTTAGGGCGAGTAGGGGCTAATTTTTACTAGTTTTATAACTGAATGAAGGTTGGGCTGCCTGCTGCTTAGAAAGCCAATCCGGAGAGGCAGGTGCTGACGTGAAGGAAAGCGGTTTTTAGGTGCCAGCAACCTGGAAGATGAGGGACTCTTGTTTCAAAGCCCATCTCGGCATCTCAGGTGTCCTGGCTAGTTTATGTAGGAAAACCGTTAAGAATAGGGAAGCTAAGGAATTTCTGGCGACGTGCAGTTTCTCAGCTCTACTCTTGGGTGGTTTCAATGTTATCTCCTGTGTGCGTCATCATGTAGTTTCTTTGCTCCATTTGCAGTTTCATTGCTGATATCTGGGGACAGGACGTCCGGGCAGCATTTCTGTTGGTTCTGATATGAGTCGCTGACGTTTGCACATTTCTTTGTGGTCAGGGCCATTCCTTGGTTAAGCAGGAGATGCAACTGCTGATGTCTATAAAATACTTACAAGGAAAGTTTCAATCATGAATCTTCTATGAGGTTATTTATACAGCCTATTCTATAATTACCACCTGGTTATGTTTACTGTTAGTTTTGGTGTCCTTTGGCAAGATTCATTTCTAAACCCAAGATACAGTAATCACTCCCTTCCTTAGTAAACTTCAGTTCTACGTGTTCTATGCAATTACACGTAGACACCTTAGCCTGGGGTCCACGGCTCCCAGCTCCCAACTTCACCTGCTTTCCAGCCTCCCTTCTTTCATCCCCTCACAGCTCTGACTGGAAGGCCTGGCCGCAGACCTGAGTCCCCGCCTCTCTCTGCCTTTCCCATAGGCTTCCCTCTCCCCTTGAGTCCTGCCCCCATCAGCCTTCTGTGTTCCATCCTAAATCTCACCTCCTGCAAACCCTTTCCATATTCCTCTCTTATGCTTGCTATATTCTCTTTTACATTTTTCTTTTCTGACCCTTAGACTACTCAAAGGACCATCGCTTTACTCCCTCTACTCCTGGCCTACTTCTGTGTGAAAGCATGACAGCAGCCACGTTCTTTTCCTAACACAATTCCCAACCCAGAGCAGTCTTGCTTACTGAAGGCAGTGGCCCAGGATGCTGCCTTCCATTACGTAACAGTGGCTTTCAAGGCTGTTCCAGAGAACTCTATAAAGATATTTTGAGGGTTCATACCTGATTTCAAATATTTAAAAATTTTTAATAACTTCAAAACACTCGTGAGGTATGTAAGATGCACTATGGAAGCTGTTAAATGTTGGCTCAGGGAAAGAAAACTCATTTTTGTGCACATAACCATGCCCAAAGGCAGGCTGCAGTCTTGCACTGCCGGCTGAGTTCACGCACACTGCTCTCAGACACCAGGCAAGCACAGTTGTGTCTCTGCTCCTCATGCTCATTATTCAATACAAAGAACTCATGTGTCCCATTGTGATGGTATTAGTTTTCCTATGTCATTCTCTTTATTATTTACAGAGTAAACTTCTGGACCCATTTTAAGTATCTTGAATTCCAAGGTCAACTGTTAGATACTTTTAGCTGAATTTTCTCCAAAGCAACCAAAATACAGAAATAAAAAAAGATGCTGAAGTTGACTTTAAATTTTGTATTAATTAAAACTTCACTGTTCTTTATAACAAGGAACTGTTACAATCTGCTTTACAGATTGAGGCTCAGCAAGAATTTCAATTTGGAAGAGAAAGCTGTATTTTACATTTGAAAACCACTGTGTAAGAAGTTTTAGGATGAAGTGGCCTTCATAACCAGGAAAGGGAGTCAGAAGATAAATCACCCAGCAAAGGGCTCTGTGTAAAAACGTTTATTTGTACTAATGTTTAGAATTAACAGGAACTAAAGAAAAAAGACACAACTCCAAAGCGACAGTGAATTAGGGCCTGCCCACGGCCAATAGGAAGGCCACTCCAGGTTGCCCTGGCATTGGAGTGTCCCTCCCACTACTTAAAAGTGTCACCAGGCAGAAAACTGAGGAATCAGGGTGTGAAGACCTTACCAGCTGCTAGTGAGCGTGCAAGGGAAGAAAGGGATGTCTATGTGGCTTCCCCATGACCCAGGAGCCAGGATACGCAGAGCAGGAGGCAGAGGCTCCCAATTCAGTTAAGGGCAGGAGCTAAATACCCAGGTCTAGGAAGAACAAAAAGGGGACTTTGGAGGTAGGCTTTTTCATCGAGTTAAAAAACAGGCACATTGTCCAACTTCTCCCTGGGACCCCCAAGCGGCTGGCCTGGCCCCCTGATGCTTTCCCTCTCCCCACAAAACCAAAGGGAGTAAGGACGGGAGGCAAAAGATAGGAAGTTCCAAGGGTGGGGAATGCTGCAGTCACTACAGACTGCCTGTGAGAGCCAGGTGAGCACGAGGAGGAATCAGAATGAAGCTGCCACTCCCCCCAGGGTGGGACAGGGCAGTGCCCAGAGAGTGACGAAGAGCATCCTGGCTCAGGCAAAGGATCGTGGAGAGCAGGAACAAAGAGCTGCAGAGAACCACCATCGGGGAAGGAGGTGGTGAGGCTAAGCAGCAGGAAAGGCATGGAAAGCTCCTTGCAAGCGCATCCTCAGTTTGCTCAGTTGCTCACTCCCAGCTACTCCTAGTAAAGGACCTGGCCGGGCTTGCCTCTGGGGGAAGGGAAAACCCTGGGGACCAGAGTGGAGGCAAAGCTCAGAGAGAAGTGAACTGCTCCCCTACTCTTTCTCAGTGGACACTGTCTGAACCCTGTGATCGCCAGGGCCAGGGCCCAAGGCAGGCAAGTGAATGCACTTCATGGAGAGCCGTGAGAAGCTGGGCCCCCAGGTACGCCTTGGGGCAGTACGCTGCTCCGTTCTCCCTGAGGGCCTGGGGCCAGAGGCAGTCAGAGCTGCCACCTCAGCGTGCTGTGGCGAGGCAGGCCGGCACAACCACCCCCAGTTCTCTGGACTTGTGAGAGACAGGAGGAAGGAAAAGGTGGGCATGAAAAACAAGAGAGGAGAAAACAGCCCTAGATGTACGGGGGTGGGGGGTGGGGACAGGGGGAGTGGCCACATCAAGAGGAGTTCTGGTTCTGGTAGATGGAGGCTTTCTCCTTCAGCAGGTCCAGACACAAGTGGCAGCTCCAACTTCCTGCAGGGAAGCATAACGGCGTTAGGATGGGTCCCACACAATCCTAATCTGCTGTCCTTCCAATCCCCACACATCACCTCTAGTAACAGGATCGGCTATATAGGGAGGATGGGAGGCAGTCTGCAGTAGCAGTTTCACATATATCCCGAGCTGGGAGAAACTTCTAGGTCTTCCAATATGAAAAATAATTCTCAATGGAGATGACAGAAATAATCACTTGGAGGACTATTTCCGAATACAGACTCCCAAATCCTCTTGGCCCTAATTAAATTAGAATGTCTAGGAGGAGGGCTTGGGCAGACAGAAATTTTTAAAGCACCCAGCTTTAGCTTTGTGATTACAGAAGCACCTGACTTTGTTCTCAAAGGTTAGAATAAAAATCATGAATAGAGTCTCTAGAAGAACCAATTTTGATTCCACATAAAACAACTTTCTGTGAAAACTATGGAAAGACAGATGGGCTCCTCATCACCATTAGGCATTTGAGCAAAGACTGAGGACCCAGTCGGAGAAAAAGGGGGTGAACTATGAAGATGGAAATTGTTAGGACCCATGTCTAGTTTCACAGAAAAACAGAAAATAACATCCCGTACAAGAGAAATAACTGCTTATTACTGTCTTTATGTTTACTACGGTTGGATTTTTTTTTTTTTTAAGAAACAAAATTAGCTCCTAACGTCTTGAAATTATAAGCATAATTGTATGCATATGTATTCAAACATTATTCTGGGAAAGAATCCACAGCTTTTATCAGCTCTTCAGAGATAAGTAACTCTCAAAAATATGAAGGTCCTTTCTACCCCAAAGGTCAACACACAGGAAAGAGTTGACAAGGTTTTCTGTAAATAGCCAGTGGTAAATATTTTAGGCTCTGTGAGCCTTATATAGTCTTGGTTACCTTTTTTTTTTTTTTTTTTAAACTCCCTTTAAAAAATGTGAAAACAGCCCTGGCCAGTGTGGCTCAGTTGGCTGGAGTGTCGTCCCAAATGCTGAAAGGTCACAGATTCGATTCCTGGTCAGGGCACAAGCCTGGGTTGCAGTTTCGATCCTCAGTTTGGGACATGGGCTAGAGGCAACCAATCAATATATTTCTCTCTCACATAGATGTTTCTCTCCCCCTCTCTTCCCTTCTCTCTGAAATCAGTAAGCATGTCCTCTGGTGAGGATTAAGAAAAAAGTTAGATGAAAAGGGACAAAGCAAAAAAAAATTTTTTTATGTGAAAATCATTCTTAAGAGTTACATAAACTAGCCAAACCTGGGTTTGGCTGTGAGGTATAGTTTGCCAAACTCTAACCTAGAGCCTATGCCGCCTGACGGCTTCTAGGGGGTCCCCTCCAGCTGCCTCCACTACTTCAGCATCTGACAGTACTTCAAAATGAAAGCCCTTCTACAGTTAACATAGAATTTTATCTGTAAATTGGTATTTTTATGGTTACCCCCCCCCCCCGCAGAACTCAATACTTCTCCCCAAAGTAGATTTCTAAACTCAGCATGAAAGGTAGTAAGAGCTGAGTGCTCCCCTCCAGCTGCTAATGGACTGTGACTTTGTTAGTGGATTGCTTCTCGCGGGGAGTGGGTGGTGATGGCAGTTTGACCTGTATTACAAGTGAGCTTACATCACACAGTGAGCCCCTTTCTCTTGCCTGGAATGCTGGCCTACATCCTTTGTGCACAGTAACAGCTACTGAGATAATAACATCCTCATAAGTTTCCATATTTCTATAAAGGAAGAGTTCAGCCCAGAAATTTGGCTGGAAGGGGGCTTGTAGAGAAGTAGCCACTTTCTGGTGCCACCAATGGTTTCTTCAAGTTTCCATAACCATGGAGCATTATTAAGCAAACTATTCAGCTTCAGGTTCAACTTCTTTCCAGACTGGGCTGAAATGAACACTCAGATTTGTCAAGTTCAAAGAGCTGATAATCAAAGAATCACTTCAGACAAGCTACGATGTGAGTTTCCTGGACTGACTGAAGGAAAACAAATCACTCCTTCTGATGACTGTTCTCTGCTCAGTATCTGCTTTCGCTAGGGCTGTCGATATTCTGTGTTTGCAAATTTATCTGGTGATAATGTACAAACATCAGACCCTTGAAGCTGAAATCCTAGAAGGCATTCTAAAATGAGAGAAGGCGAAGTGCCAACTCCCTATTTGGAAGGACAGATCACTGATAAGAGAACTCCTTTATTGTAGGGGTGATGGTCCAAGTTACTAATAATTGTTCTGAGTAAGTGACCCAGGCAACCTACCTTCAGGAGGCTCAGACATGGACGGGGTAAGACAGTACATGTGGTAGCCACGATCGCAGTCATCACAGAATAGCAGCTGGTCCTAGAGAAGGCAAGATAGAAGAGGCTGGGGGGAGGTGAATAACTAACAGGCCCACCAGTAGGAAGGAGAGCTTCTGTACACAATGCTCCTACTTCCAACAAGAACGAGACAGGTGGCAGTTAAGAACAGACATGGGCGTCTCTGGATAGAAAACCACTGCTGCCCATCTCTACGCCACCAGCTGCCTGACTGATCCCAGTCTCCACAGTGCTTTCTACAATCTATTCTCCACAGAGTAGCAAAAGTTCTACCCAACTGTCCCAATGCAAGAAGGTTCCACCCAGCCACACAGGCCTCGATACACCTGGCTTGTCCACCTCAGGTCTCTGCACTTGCCGCTCCTTCCCTGGGCATGCTCCACCTCCCAATCTTCTTGGATTAGCAGCTTTGTATCATCCAAACCTCAACACCACCATCTCCTCCTCAGAAAAGCCATCTCCGATTATCCAGAACAGCCAGTTACCCTCTGCCACACTACTGGTTTCATTTTCTTCATGGCACAGCATAAAAATGTCATTTCCTTGCTTATTGCTTATGTCCACAAAGCTGTAAATTCCATGAAGGCAAGGACCTCGTCTGTCTTGTACTGGTGTCCTCAGTGCCTAGGGCAGTGTCTGACACACAAGTAGATGTTCAACAAACACCTGCCAAATGAAGTCCCACCTGGGATGCTGGGGACGGGCATGCATGAGAGGATCTTGCTCACTTTTAAAAGAAAGCTCACTTTAGAGGGAACTGTGGAAAAAACAGTAAAAGCTGAGGAGTGTGCTGGGAGGGGCAGGGACACGCACGTCATTCTCGGAGGTGCCGCAGATGTTGCAGCACTTGCACTCGATGCACTGCCAGCGGTAGGTCTTCACTGCTGCCATCATCACAGGGGTGAACTGCAGGCAAGATGGATGCCCTGTGGGGGGGGGGGGGGGCGCGAGTGAAACAGGCAGCCGGAAATGGGGGAGAAGCAAGGTGACCTGGTTGACTGTGACAGCCACTGGATGATGGCAAGCCAAGAACCTCTTGCGGACTGGATGCTGACTGTGGCAGCCCTTGCCCCAGGGTTGGAAGTACCTGAGCGACCACAGTCAGAACATGACACCAGCTCCTCGGGTTGTCCTGTCTTCTTGTTGATCTTTGAGTCCCCCAGACAGAAGTCGCAGTAATTGTTGGGCAGTGCCAATCCATCGGGACCCTTCTTGGCTACGCAGAGAAAGAAAAAACTTTGATGATACTCATGGGGACCCTGAGGCCTCTCAACACCCCAGACGAGGGGGTTTTTCATAACCAAGCCGATTCCTGCTTGCCCCAGTTCTGACACCTCAGCTTACATTTCTGCTCCTCGGACCTCTGGGAAACCGGGGTGGGTGGCTGCGAGTCTTCCTTGTCTTCGCCCTCCTCCTCAGCCAAGTGGGAGTGGGCATAGTGATAGCTGAGGCCTGGTCGGTTCTTGTAACGTTTTCCACAAACTGAGTGAGGAGAAGATTCAGAGGGAGGTGTTAGGACCTGAGAGCGCCACATCCCCGTCCCTCTCAGCTGTAGAGCTCCACCTGAGGCAGAGACAACGGCAACCGCCCCCACCCGACCAGCTCTGTTCTGGGATAGGCTTTTAGTGATGGCTACCTCTCCTTGGCCAGGAGCATCAGGCCCTGGGCTCTTCTCCCTACTACACCCCAGGCCACTTCTACTCTTCCACACTGGCTGTCTATGGGGCTGAGTCCTGGCCCCATCAACACTTGCCCAGGGAAGAGTCTTGGGAGGATCAGGTCAGGAAGAAAAGGGAATTTCTATGGTCTTGCAATTTGGCAGGAAGGAGGAGAGGTAAGGAAGATAATCCAAACTTTTCCCTTCCCCACCCCCGCCTCAGTAAATGTGGAAGGCTCATGCTACACTATATATACCATAGAGCACATCTCTGCCCAAAGTGGGTAAAGGATAGGGCCTGGGTCTCTTGGGGAGGGCCTATCAACTAAGTCTGCAGGGCAGTTGGCCCCCAAAGAAATTCAAGGACACTCCCAACCAATCAGTGCCCTGCCCAACCCCACCAACCAGCAAGGAAAGCGGATCCCCACAAGGCATCGTTTACTTTTGAGCAGTGATACCAAGAAGAGTAAGGGAGCCAGCAGGAAAGGAATGGGAAGAGGACGGGAGGAGGAGGCGGCAGGATAGTAGGGAATATTAGCTGACACCAAGTGGCTGTTTTGGGGAAGCGGGAGCAGAGGGATCTGTTTGTAATGGGTTTCTTATAACGCTTTTGAAGCCACCCCATGCAGCGGGCCCAAGCAGCCCGAGGAGCAAGTCTGTGGGAGACAAGCAGTGGTGAAGGCAGCTTCCAGGACTGTGAGGAGCGGAGCACAACAGAAGGCCCACTGCTCCTATCCCCAAGCCATTCCAGAGACTTTTCAACTAGCATCACAGGAGATGAGAAAGGCAGGAGGAACAAGGGAGGAGGGAAAAAGGGACAGGAAAAACAAAAGTCTGAAAAGTTGAGAGAGCTACCTCTCTGGGGCGCTTTCGAGGTATGCTTTTGTTTGAAACTATCTGAAAGACAGAAAGAAAAGTCATGAGAAGAAGGTCTTGATATACTTGAGACAGGAGCAGCAGCAGCAGGAAAGCGGAGCAAACGAGAGAGAAACCCCAGCGGCGATGGTGCTCCCAGGGTGGAGGGACAGAAGTGGGGAGTCAGAGAAAAGTGGGAGAAAGAGACATTGAAAAATTTGCTGTTGGACTCCTGGGGCCCTGGCTTGACTGGGGCCAGCAGACCTGGATGCCATCTATCAAGAGGCTGATTCTGCCTGCTGTGGGTGCCCCTCACCAGCACCCCACCCCAGGGAACAGCAGAATTCTCTCCCAGAGCATGCAGGTCCCACCCATCAGTCAGCAGAGGCCAGGGTTTCCCAGTGGTCTCAGAGGGAACCAGTGGGCAGGCAGGGCAAGACTCCAGGCTTTTTTTACCACTCCGAGCAAGAGCACAGCCCTCCCTCCTTTCACCTCCTGAGCAGGAGCTGGGTCCAAGGCAAGGACTACCCACCCACTTGGGAGGCACTCACTGTCACAGGCATAGGGTTTGTCCCGGTCCTCCAGGATGGAAGCGTCCAGCTTCTTCCGGGCACTGCCCACACCTTTACCCTGTCCAAAAAAGGCAAAATATGCTCTTACTAAGTAAGGTGTCTGGGCCTAAGGAGTTAAGTTCTCCTGAAAGTGGCTACTAATCTCACTCGAATCCACAGGCTCCCCTGTCCCAGGCTGTAAGCAGCCCCTTGGACCCTCACCTTGGATTTCCCTTTGCCCCGACGCTTGGGAGTGTCTTCTTCATAGTCCTCATCATCGAGGTCATCCAGGAAGTCATCCGGTTCTAGGATCCGCTGAGTGGATAGGATGATTAGGATGGGCAGGAATAATGTTCATCCAAAAGCTCCCCAGAGTGGCAGCAGCACGGCCACCGAGAACCTCCTTTGTGGCCTGGCCTTCCACTCCAGCCTCATCACTGCTGCCCTTCAAGTCTATAATCCTGTCCTTCTCCCGTCAATGTTGCGGGCTCTTCCTTCTCTGTGCCACTCTGCATGTGGTTCCCCTAGCCTGGGAGGCCTTTCCCACCATCTCCAAGTGGCTGAATCAAACACCATGTTTCCATACAGCTTTTCCTGATACCCCATGTAGCCACGCCCATCCTGCCTCTGATCTGCTGCCCCAGGAGCACATTTAGTGGTGGTTCCCTTCCAGCGCCTCATGTCCTAGGTTTAGAGCTTTGCTGTTTAATTGTGTGGCCTTCTGGGACATTTTTGTTAACTGTTTCAGCCTCTGTGTATGTGAAACAGGGACCACAGTACTGATTTCATAAGGTTGTACAGACTGGAGAAAATGAGGGAAGAGCCTATAGTACTGTGTCTGGAGTATTTTTAGCTCGGATGGTTTTATGTGCCTGTTGACAGGGACCGCATCTATTTCATCTATGTAACCCTAGACATCAAAGAACTTTTGTGACAAAAGATGAATGAGGGAGAGTCCGTACTTAGAAGAAAAGAGGAGGGAAAGACCAGATGGAAAGACTGAACGGCAACAGTGCAGCCAGTCAGTACCCAGCGCTAATTAGGGAATGAAACGGCAGAACTCCTGGGGCCTGCCTCCTGGCCCATAGCTTGCTTCCATTTTCATTACTGGGTGGCCTCTGATGAGGAGGAGGCTGGTGTCCATCAAAGTTCCCTTGGCCAGAGTATTAATCTTGTACCTTCCGTGCTCGACTGTTGGTCACAGGAAACTCGCCCAGGCTGTCATCATCAACTCGGGGATCTGGGGCGCCTCGCTTCTCCAGGGGGTCGGTGCGCAACAGAGCCTCTAAACTACTGCCATCCTGAGAGATCAGCCCCTCCTTCTTCAGGGTCTGGTCTGTGTCTGCAGGCAAGGTCAGGATGAGGCAAGGCTCAAAAGGGCTGAAGGCAGCCGGCTCTGGGTCTACAGAATGGTAGGTCAGCCACAGGCCAGTCACTGTCTTCTGGTCTCTGGCTACTCAAGAATCAAGACACCCTAATTCACTTGGCACCATAAATTATCTGTTTATCTGTCTCTTCTATTAGACTGAGTTCTTTAAAGAAAGAAATCACATCTTAGTCACTCTAGCATCTTCATAATCTAGTCTTAGGCTTGGTATACAACAGGAGGTTAGCAGGCCTTTTATCATGCAACAGGCCATGCCCCTGCTCAGGAAGGAGTGTGCTTTACCTGGTTTAATAGACGGGAAAGAAAGTCTTGGGTCCTCAGGAGGGTGGGCTCGCCGCTTTTTCCGCCAGCGCCGGGCAGGGTACGAGTACAGCTGCCCAGAGGCCAATCCTGTGGAAGATAGGGAGGGAGAGAGAAGTCAAGCCCTAACCCAGTCCTAGAAAATATCAAATGCTCTCTAGGTGAGTAAGCCCCACCTGAGTTCTAGAGCAAGGGAGGCATATCAGCCGTGCTGGGGGAAGGGGAGGAGATGGGTGGGACAGTTTATGGAAAAGAAAAATAGATGTAAACTCAGGGCCTTGACTAACACATAGTTCTGCAGAATCCCCATAACAGCCTCAATCCTGCAGAAAACCAAGATGCTGGTATAAACCTGTCTGCCTTCTTCCTCCCTGGATGGGAAACAGCAGGGAAAACGCTCAGCTGGCTCACCCCTAAAATGTGGAAGCTTCCTCTTTCTGTGTTCCTGAGCCTAGACCCTTCCCTGGACTCTCACCTGGACCCCGGTGTCGTTTTTCCATCCAGATATAACAGTTGCTCTGGGCTACTCCGGTCTGTGAGTCCAAGAAAGGCAGGCGCACGCTGCGCTCAGCACAGAGGCGGGCATTGTAATTGTGGCATTGCTCCATGGCATCTTTGTAGTACTGCTCCCCAAGGCTGCAGTGAAGACAATAATCAGGTGTGTATGTACGTGTTTGGGCGGCGGGGGGAGGGCATCCCTCTCCCTCGCCATCTGCTTCTCTAAAAGGCTCATGGGACTGGGAGACTGTTGCTTTGGTTGTATCTGCCTCCATTCCTGCCTCATGGGGCACCAAGACCCTTCATTAAGCCATTATGAGAAAGGTACTTTACAAATAAATTACCATCTGGAACACATGATTTCTTCATGTGTCTAATCAGACTTAAGTCCAACCCACAAAGAAAGAAACTAATGTTCATTTTGTGCCTCTCATGAGTCCAAACTCTGCTACTCAGGATGCTATTTCCCTAAAGAGGATCAAGGCGGGGGAAAAAGATGCTATTTCTCTTAAACTTCATGACTATGAGAAGCAGAGGTTAACTCCTTTTTATAAAAGAGGAAAAGAGTTCAACAAGGCCTGGGAGACTTCCTAAAATATAATTAGCATTGTACAGTATATCTGTACAATGAAATTCTATTTGGCCATAAAAAAGAAAGAAGCTCTTCATGTCCGGACATTAAGCAATCTCCAAGATAATTAGGAGGGGAAAAAAAGCAAGGTACAAGTACAGCGTTGAGAAGTATTACAGAATGCTACCATTTATGGAACAAAGAGGTAGGAAAGAAACTGTAGGCCTCCAGGGGGGAAGTGACTATGGGACTTTCTCCTACATGCTCTTTTATATCTTTTTAATCTTTAACTAGGTACTTACTTGGCCAACTAATTAATTCTATATACTAATTTTACAGTCAATGAAAAACATCTGAACATACCTGAACTTCCTCGAAGCCTACTCTTTACTGAGTATCACTATACTGATACAAAACCTATGCGTTCAAAGGCCCATCCTAGGTCCTTCTCCATTTTCACAACATCAAATTATATAGAAAGTAAACATCTTGGAGTCAAAAGACTCAATTTGAAATCTTAATCAAGAGCAAACCTTTAAGTGCTCTAAAAAGCTGGAATATTGCACAGTGCCAGGAGTTACCTGGTTGTAAGCAGCACGTATACAGAAGCAATCTTGTTCTCATAACCTAGGGCTTAACAAGCACCTTAGCAGTAGAGCTTAAACTAGAATAATTTATATTTATATATTTGGTCAATCTTAAACAGAGGGCAGAGGTGATTTCTTTCCCACAGTATCCCAGTATCCATGAAGGTGTCTGGGGTATCTTGATTTGACTTGGGGGTAAAAAGACTGGGCTTGGCTAAAAGTCACCAAATAAACGTGGACATTTAGTAAATCCATGTGGGTATCAGGTTCCCTGCTATAGACTGGGGATGTTGGACTATGTAAACTCCAACATATTCTGTAAGAGGGAGACCCCTAGACAGATAAGACTCTGTTGCTTATGTCTGTATCTTGAGCTACACCAATAAACCCTGCTCTGGAATCTGAGGGGGGCTTTCACTGAGCAGCCACAATAGACCACTTAGGCACAGCTTAGCATGTTCCCAGCAACTGAAAGACACACATCACAGACAAGGCACTGATACCACAAGACCGTCTGACTTGATTCAACGAGCTGTAATGACTATAATTTGAGGCAGCCATAAATCTTGTGTTGAAGAGTGGAGAGAATCGAACAGGCTCATGTTTGCTCGCCTTTAGGAGGCAGCCATGTCCTCATAACACAGAGGACAACTGGATAAAACAAGGCTGAGTGCAGCAGCTCCTTTGTTTCTGCTGATGGGAATTGATACTGACACTGGAAGTGAAATGGAAGGAACAGCCAGATGGGCTGAGAGCTGCAAAGTCAGAGCAAGGAGGCTAGAAACAGTTTGAGGGGAATGGATGAGAGATGTTTTATCAAAGTTCTTGCGAGTTAAGTGGGGCAAACTGTCTCGTGAGAAAGAGAGCTGAGAATGAAACAAGTTGGGGGGAGAGAGGATCTGATGATGAGAGAGAAAGGAAGAATGAGAGCTCTTAAAAACCTAATGTTCCTATCACAAGAAATTTCAAGATAACGTTATTCTCTAGATCTTGTTACCTAACTCGGAAGGTTTCAAAACTAGTCAGCTGCCACAGCTATTTACTACTATTATTTTACCCTGATAAGATACCTCAAAGACTATTTCAAATATGACACCACATTTGGAGGGATGGAGAATTTACAAATAGGAACATTCCTCTCCCAGAACAAGATGCAAGTCAGAAAAGATGAGCTAGCAGTCCTGCCCTCAATATATAACCTCAGTTGTCGGAGGACGAAGCACACAATGATCAAGAAAAGCAACAGAAGAGCGTCTTTTCCCAGGGTGAGAATGGTCCTGGAAGAAAGAAAGCCCCTTCTTAAAGAGAAAATCCTGAAGGAAAATGCATCAATTGTGATCCACAGCCCTCTGCAGCTAGAACAGAGGAGGAGAACGTCTGTTTCTGATTACTGGTACTCAGGAACCAGTGGCTGGTGACCCTCACCATCACTATAGTGCTTTAAAGAGAAATAAGAAGTCGTACGTTTATTTAAATGGGCAACCCCTCACTTCTAACACTACACAAAAGGGTTGACAACCCTATTTCCCAGAAGAAAGTCTTTCAACATAAAAAAAAATCTCATTATGTATAACTCTCAAAATGTAGGCAAGCCTGGCATTCCTCTAGAATAGTAGATTTCCAAGGTATTAGCTTTCTTTTTCGGGAGGTAGCAAACCTGTGTAAAAACTCCCCTTACCACAGGACGGGGGGAGTCAACAAAGAGAAAGGCAGGGAAACAAAGAAAGAACATCTGAGTCATGAAGAATAACTATGTAAGTGGTAGACCAACAGTGTCACTTCTAAATTGAGGGGAAGTAGCCTGAAGAAGAGCGCCAGGGAAACTAGTGAGCAGATCAGAAAGAAAGATAATAACGTTGGGAGGAGGAATGGCTGTAAGAAGCAGCAGGATCCAGATGAAAGTTTAAAAAAAAAAAACAAACCAAACCCACAGGAAGAGAAGGCACTTAGCTTAATGGAAGGGGGAAAGCATTCTCAAAGCCAAGGCTCCAGGCAGGGGGGAGAAGCAATGTACCCTTCTAAAGGCTCTTGGAAAGAACGAGGCTTCAGCCCACCACAAAGACAGACGAGAAGCTGTGAGTCCCTTAGGACCGTTCCGAAACCTTCACCTCGTCGTCCAGTCAAAATCCCAAAGCCCTAACTGGACAACGACACACCTCCCGATTCTCCTACCCCGCACCAAGCGCAATCAAAAGGAGCCTGCTCTATTCGCCACGGGGCACGAACCCATTTAAAAACTCATTCAGATTCCTCTTCAGGGAGGAGGCTGGGTTACATCAAGTCCCAAAGCACCTTTCACTCGTAGCTCTCAGGCCGCTCTCCATTTCCCCAACCGTTAACTTTAACTTTGCCCGAAATCTGCCGAGCACAAGGATACTGCCTGGCGCGACGACAGCCGACCTCGCCGCGTCTGGAGCCCGGCGAAGGCGCCCTGGACAGCTTCCGTCCAGTTCCCGTGTTTTGACGGCTGGGATTGGCCGGCGCGGAGGCCCTTTCCTCTGAAGTTCTCTCCCTTCTGCCTCTGCTCTTCAACAAATTCTTCCCGAGAATATTTCTGGTCTTGAGTCCTCATACCCAAGAGCCCTCACCCCGACGTCATAGAGCTGTTTGGAACAAAACAGTCCCGCGGTGCTTCACGGCGCCGAGCGGCCGAGCCTGTTGCGTCAGGGCCGGCTGCAGGAGCCGACGGCGAGAGCTCGGCGACCCGGCTGCGCGAGGACACGGGCCGGTCCCGGGTCCGCCCTCGGCCCGGCTCCTCCGGACTGCGGCGTCTCGGGAGCGACCTGGGGACTGTGTCCGTCATACGCAACAAGGGCGCCACACTCTGGAAACCGTAAGCCTGAAGGAGTGCTCAGACCGCACAGCCCCACACATCCCACGGAGGCTGCCCGTAAGGGGCTCCCGTGTGCCCCCCTCAGGGCCTCCACAAGTTTCCAAAGAAGCGAAACGTCTTCTCCGGAGTCTCCTGTTGCCCTCCCAGTAGGAGTCGCGACATGGCCTTCCCGGGCACGTCCCTCTTTTCGCCTCGGCCCTTCCCGCACCGCCCCCTCCTTCCAGGCCCCATACAAGACCTCCTGGCCTAGGAGAGAAAGAAACGACCACTCACAGCTTCACTACATTTTCCACCACAGCCGCCATCTTCCCTGCTCCTCTCCCTCAGGCCGAGAGGCCCGGAGCCCTCAGCGCGCAGGCGCCGAGACCTAACGGGGGACCCAGTTTCCTAGTCCTTCTGCGCAGGCGCCACCAGAGCGCGCGCGCCCTCTAGAGCGAAAGACAGGGAACAAGCTTCGAGCCGGCTCGCTGCGGCCAGGGAGCCGAGGACCCCGATGCGCAGGCGCTCCCCGAGCCTCCCGTTGGAGCCTCACCTTCTCCATTTGGAGGAGGGAGGGAGGATGTCGCCTGGTTACGGGGAGATGGCTAGGTTGATGAAAACTGGCAGGCCCAGAGATGGGCTGGATGGAGCGCTTTCATCCTGCTACCATGCCGACCCTTAACCCTGTGGTTAACCTTTTGTTCTCATCACAGGCGACGGGGTTGGTTGGTGGATAGCGGCCGGTAAGAGTCGTGCAGGGTGCACTTGGGCTGTCAGACGGGACCATTTTAGGGAGAGGAACACTAACGCCCAGAACTGGGTAGTTGTTTGGCCTACACACTGGGGTCTGACAAAAGTTACTCACCTTCCTACCACCAAACTCAGCCACCAACTTAACTGGTACCCTCCTCTTCTTCTTTGCTTCCTACTGCTATCTAAGCTGTCCCCTGCACTTAGATTTTGAAGAATTTCCCTCCTACAACTAGCCCTCTTTCTGTACCATTCATTTCCCCACTGTTGAATCATGCAAATTCGTGTACATACATGGCTTAATATTCTCTTTTTAAAAAAGCAAAGCCCTTCCTGAAGCCCACATCTGCCTTCGATTATCACCTCATTTCTTTCATCTTTTCATAGCAAATGTTCTGTTTATATTCTCTATTTCTATTGACTTATTTCTAAGTCTTTCTGTTTAATTTAGTGGGGATTTTGTTCCTACCAGTTCACTTGAAACAGCTCCTAACAAAGTCACCATGACCTCATTTTAACAACTTTCGAGATCTCTTCTCAGTCCTCAACAGCCTCCTAGGACACCAGTGACCATTCCCTTCTTTATCAAATTCTGCTCCAGTTTTCTGAGATATGCACCTGGCTGTCCTGTCACATTGTCTGTTCCGTCAGCCTGTTTCGCTGCTCTCTTCCACCTGTAGCTATCAGAGTCCCCCCAAGGCTCGGTCTTTGGTCCTTGTCATACGCCTAGTCCATCAATTCCAAGATGCACATATTCCCTTTTCTCTCTCCCCATTTTATTTTATTTTATTTTTTATTTGTTTAAATATTTTATTTATTTAATTTTAAAGAGAGGGGAAGGGAGAAAGAGAGGGAGAGAAACATCCATGTGTGAGAGATACATCGATCAGCTGCCTCGCACACGCCCCCAACTGGGGACCTGGCCCACAACCCAGGCATGCGCCGTGACTGGGACACGAGCCAGCAACTTTTCAGTTCACAGGCCAGCGCTTGGTCCACTGAGCCACACCAGCCAGGGCCTCTCCCCCCGTTTTAATATTTCAGAATCACGACATGACTGTGCCTTAAAATCACATTTGGCAGATGAGTGTTGTGAGATATTTGTTATCGTCTACCTTGCACCAAACTTGCAGAGTAGATATCAGCAGCTTAGGAGAAAAACCAGAGGTAATACTGGTGTACTCTTTTGCCTCTGGGAACCAAATGATTGTGGGGAGAAAGGGTATCGGAGTTGGCCCCAATGCAGGAGTCAAAAGTATGTGATATGGCCTAAATGTCTGTGTTCCCCCTGAATTCATATTGAAGCCCTAATCCTTAATATGATGCTGTTTGAGGGTGGGGCCTTTGGGAGGTAATTCCGTGGAGGTGAGGTCATTAGGGCAGGACCCTCAAGATGGGGATTAGTGCCTTTTTAAGAAGAAGTCATAGATATCTCTTTCCACAAGGAAAGGCCAAGTGAGGACACAGCAAGAAGGCAGATATCTACAAGGCAGGAAGCGGGCTCTCACCAGGGGCGAATCTGCTGGTACCTTGATCTTGAACTTCCACAGATCCGTTAGAAATAAACGTCTTGTTGAAGCTACCCAGTCCCTGGCATTGTTCCAGCAGCCCGAGCTTATTAACAGAGTATGCTAGCACTACAGCTGAACATTTACATGCTCTAGGATGCAGTATTTCCAATTGTGGGTATACACCAAAAAGCATGTCAAGAACATTCATAGCAGCATTCATTGTAATAGCCCCAAACTGGAATCATCCCAAATGCCCACAACAGCAGAATGATTTAAACAACAATGGAAAGAACAAATTATTGCTACACAACAACGTGAATCCATCTCAAAAGTTAATATTGAATAGAAGCCAGTTTTAAAAGAGGACATCTTGTATGATTCTACTTGTATAAAGTTACATCAACAGACACATTGTGGGGCTGGAACTCAGGAGAGTGGTCACCTTTACAGGATCGTGACAAGGAGGGGGCATGAGGTGGCGACTGCAGTGCTGGTGATGTTCCTTCTCTTCACCTGGGTAGTGGTTACGTAGGTTTGTTCATTGTGTAAAAATTAACTGAACTACACAAGATTTGTGCACTTCTTTGTATGTATAATTCAATAAAAATTTTAAAAGAAAAAATATCAGTATTAACAAGTAGTCTAGTTCTATGTAATTGGAAAGGCAGTGTATGAGCCCAATATCAAAGGATTCTTTTAAGATAGGCTACATCACTGAACAGTAGATACTCTACATGCTCAGGACCAGTGCCCAGTATACATAGTGTTTTCCTTACAGACAGGAACCGAAGATTGGAAGTAGGGGTGCAGCCGCTTGCCATTTCAGCTAATGACTCTTGAAATGTTTCCTGTGCCTGCAGCTCTGGGTTCTCGCTCTGGCTGATCTAGAGCCTTAAGGACGACCAGAGGGAGCAAAACTTCCACCAGGGGGCACAATATGATTTCTCTAAATTAAGAGCTGAGACTGCCAATGGGTCATTTCACATTCTATATCCACTGGGCAAGAAAGTAAAAAGGGGGTACCACTATTGGCTGGGGTGATTGATGCTAATTGTTAAGGGGCAATAGGATTGCTATTACCCAGCGGAGACACATAAAAATATAAATGAAACCCAGGGGATCTTAATATTACATTCAGGTAGTTAACTGAAGACAGGCTCCTGGTTAGGCATTTAATTCCAATGCTCCCACTGAAGACAAACTAAAAATGAGAGAAAGTGAAAAAAAAATCTTAAAATCATTGAAAAACTAATAATACAGAGAAGAATTACTGGGCCAACATTGAGAAGGCTTAAACCCAGAGAGGTACCAGAATTCAAAGCAATTTTTGTTTTGGAGACATTTACTGATCTGGAAGATATAACTGTGAAATGGAGCTGTTGTTTGGTAGTCTTTGGTTGGAACTGTCAAAAATCAAAACCCAGAGCCTGCCCAAGGTAGGAGGTCAGATACCCCACCACACACACACATACACACTTTAAGATGGAACTCTTCTACAGACGTGTAGCCCAGAGTCATATTACCTGGGTGGTCCAGGGAAGCTCAAGCCTTGAACTTGGATTAAACTTGGGTTGAACATGGAACCATTCTATAATGCCCCCAGTCACCTGTCAGAAGCCAGTATATTTGGTACCAAGCAATATCCTTTCTGAAGGAATGTACTGTCGTCCAAAGCTTGAAATTATTTCTAAAAACATTTTTTCAGATATGATATCCATCCAGTCCATAGTCAAAGATAATCAGGCCCATAAAGAAACAAGAAACCCTGCACAAGATATGATACAAACAACAGAAAACATAAATTGACTCACAAAGATTTAAAATATTGGAATTATCTGATAATGACCACAAAATAACATTGCTTGCTGTGCTTAAAGAAGGTAAAGACAAGCCCTGCCCAGGTAGCTCGGTTGGTTAGTTTTGTCCTTATACACCAACGTGTGGGTTCCATCACCGGTAGGGGCACAAACAGAAATCAACCAATGAATGCATAAATAAGTGGAACAACAAATCAATGTTTCTCTCCCTCTCATCTGTCTCTAAAATCAATAAATAAAAAGTTTTTTTAAAAGGCAAAGACAAGCATAAAACTATCTACAGGGAATAAATACCTATTAATAAGTGCCCTAGGTTTGGTTCAAAATCACGTGATGGCCCTAATGTGCCGGCACCATCTCTACCCTTGCCCCAGGCATTCCTGATCACGTTTTTTATTTTGTATTGTTTTGGACTCTCACCAAGGATATATTCATTGATTTTAGAGAGAGAGGAAGGGTGAGAGAGAAACATCAATGTGAAAGAGAAACATTGATCGGTCGCCTCCTGTACACATCCCGACCCGGGATCGGTCCCACGGCCTACGTATGTGCCCTGACTGGGGATTGAGTCTGCAACCTCTCTGGCGTACGTAAAGGATAATGCTCCAATCAACTGAGCCATCGGCCAGGGCACGTTTTTTTTTCACAGCATCCAACACTATTGGAAGTCATCTTAATTGCTCACAAATTTAGTATCTTTCTTCTCCTAGAATGTAAGTTTCAGGAGATCAGGGAGAACGCCTGTCTTATATCCCCAGTACCGGGAGCATGCCAAGTGCACTGTAGGTGCTCATTTAACAGCGTTGCTGAAGAGTCTGCTGATCAGCACTGCTGCATCCCTCCCAGCCCCATGCCACAGCCAGGAACTGTGGTCTCCCTTAGGGTTAGCCCAGGTCACAGAGACCATCCTGTCTTCAGGGACAAGGGCATGGGGAGCACAACTATGAGCAGCAGCAAGTTTTATTGCGACCAGAACCCCTGGTCATGTGGGAGAGGATAGGGTAGAGGGACATTCGGTCATTGATGCCACGCTCCCAGGCAAGGACATGACACCAACGGTCTGGCTGGCTGAGCCCTGCCTCTTCCCCACCCCCCAGTCAGGGCATCTGCGATGGCTGAGGCAGAAGAGCGGTGAAAGGGAAGTCCGATTCAGCAAAGCCTTCGTCCCGGAGGTCTGAGGGAAGGAGGAGCAGTTGGCGGTGGGGGCCCGGGGGCCCCACATACTCAAGGCCCTTTGGGCTGAGTTCGGCAAGTATCTTCACGGGTTTTAAGGGAAAGCAGTGAGGTGCACTCTGCCCATGAGGAGAGGGTGGGAGGGAGGAAAACAAAGGCTCAAAGTCAGACATCACTGGCCAGTGACCACATAGGCAGGACTTGGGATCCCAACTTCTAGGCCAGGCCCATGTCCACCCCCTGCTTCCCAGCATTCACCCCAGCCTGGCCTTCCAGCCTGGCTTGCCTCAGGTCCTATGTGGGGATCCGCATATGGCCCAGGTCCTGGTCCATGATCTGGAGCACGTCGTCCAGGATGGAAGGCCCCAGGTCCACGTGCAGGGAGAGCAGGGAGCTGGCGTGGGACAGAAAGGGCTCCTCAGACCCTGACTCAGGGGTCAGCCCATTTCGGGCTGAGCCAGCCTCTGGAATTCTCCAGATGTCCATACTCCCTGCCTCCTGCGGGGAAGGCTGTGGGGAGGGCTGAGGGGTCTCCAGGTGCAGGCGAGGGGGTTTGGGTGGGGCCTGGGCTGTGGGCAGGGTGAGGGCCTGGGGCCCACCGATGACCGGGAGGGAGATGGCATTCTTAAGCAGAGGGGATGGCCCTTCGGGGAGCCCCCGCCCACACAGCGTGGCTGTGCGGGTGAACTGGAAGGGGAGGTTAAAGTTGCCGTCTTCCTCCGGCCCCTCGACCGCTGTCCCTGGAAGGAGGTGAAACTTGCCCTGCAGGAAGGAGATGTCACCAAACATGTCACTGCCGCCACCACTGCCGATATGAATGGTGTGGCGGAAGTCCCCCAGTGGTGGGCTGATCATGTCTGAGGACAGCAGGTCTCGAAGCTTCTCCTTCTTGCCCTTGCGGCTGCCGCGCTTCAGGTAGATGGGCGCCTTGGTGGACATAGTGACCTCACCACGCAGGCTGGAGACAGTCCGCTTGCCGAGACCACAGCCTCCTGCTGCCTCCTCTCCCCGCTCCACCAGAAGCACCAGGGGATGGCTTCCAGACACCAAATCCTTGTCAAAGGCTAACAGTAGGGTATGGGGCGTGGCCAAAGCTGGCACAGGAATTAGAAGAAGATTAATGATTGATGAAGTCAGAGGGTTGAGATAACAAAAACCACTTTCTCCCAGAGGGTTGAGAACTTCTGAAAATTGGCAGCAGAAAGGCGGAGATCTTGTAGGCCGCAGTGCTCCCTGGTCTTGTCCTTGCGCGTGTCTCCCTGGTCCTGAGCTGAGGAGCTGAAACACCAAGGGTACAAGTCAGGGACAGAAGGACAAAAGCCAGAAGGCTCCATTTCACTTCTGGGCCTTCTAGGCCAGCCCCGGGGGCCGAAGTGGGGCCGCCCTGCTGCGGGGGCCTTGCCGGAAGGAGCATGCACTTCCTTAGTCGTGGACTTGCTGCACCTAAGGCCTGGATCACCAGCACCAAGCCTCTCTCTCACAAGGAACCTGAGTGACAGGCCCGCAGTCCCGGATCTGGTCTCTTGCCCTGGGTCCCTGGCTCTGCTCATCACCGTCACCTGTGCACTCACCCCCTCATGCACATCGATGGTACCCCAATAACTGATGAGTCTCCCAGGTTGCGTTCAGTTCCCCACTTGACAGAGGACAGAGATCTCATAACCTCTATCTCAGGCACCCAGGCCTAGTGCACCCTGGCCTGACTGAGACAGCTCTGAATTGGCCCAATCACGTCCCACCTGGAAGTGAGGTCGCCTGAGGGTTTCCCTCCTCCCAGGTAGGAGTTCCTTGTGGGCAGATACTAGGCCTGATGTAGTTTTTGCCCCCCTCCTTGCCCTAGTACCTGAGAGGGAGATGGACTGGGGGGGTACATATATTTTTTGGGGGGAGCTTTCTATGTCTGGCATTTTGCTAAGTTCTTCACAAATACATCTAATCTCGTTTTATCAGCCACCTTCCTATCATCCCCATTTAAAAACTGGAGTTATACGACATTGGAGGAATTCCCACAAGGCACTGTAGAGGGAGAGAAGCAAAATACAAAAATGTTGTGGAGAAGATTCCATTTATTAGAAGTCTTGACCAGCTCCCCTTCCCCTCCCTGTATACACATGCATATGTACCTACATTTACAGGTCTGCCTAGGGTTATACACATTAGAATGGAAAATATGAAGGCCGGCACTAGGATAGTTATATGGGCTACCTACTCTGGGTTGGGGGGCAGGGATGGGATGTGGGGTCAGTGAGGTGGGAGGACAAGTGTCCTCAGTAAAAATTATCTAATATTGCCCTGGCTGGTGTGGTTCAGTGGGTTGAGCACCGGCCTGTGAACTTAAAGGTCGCTGGTTCAATTCCCAGTGAAGGCACATGCCTGGGTTGTGGGCCAGGTTCCCAGCTGGGGAAGTACAAGAGGCAACTGATCGATCTTTTTCTCGCACGTTGATGTTTCTCTCCCTCTCTTTCTTCCTCCCTTCCCCTCTCCCTAGAAATGAATACATAAAATCATTTAAAGTTTTTTAAAAATTATCTAATATTTGGTCTGTTACTATCGAATAAAATATGTAAATATCAAGAGATGGTGGCCAAAATGTTGATGGTGGTTCTCTCGAGGTGGTAGAATTTTCAGTGACTCCGCTTTTCTGGTTCATACTTTTTATAAGCTCAATTTTTTAATAAGCATGTATTACTTATGTGCACATATTATTTATGAAATCAGAAAAAAGTATTTTTAATGTGGAAAAATAAACACTCTGAAGGGGCGTCATACTGGTTTGCAGAAAAAGGAAGCCTTGCGAGTGCTGCCTCTAGTTCCCACGGTGGGGGACTGGCCCCAACACGTGGATACAGATGTAGAGCCAGAGCACAAAAGGCAAAGAAAGGAACGTGTCCAAGGTTACCCAGCGGGTACCCAGGTGGGCCCGCCATCTCCCACTGCACCATCTCCAGCCCGGCAGGCGGGAAATCAGCCAGAGAGGAGCAGATCAGCCGCAGAACAGCCCCTGCTAGCTTCTCTGCCCCATTCTTCTTCCTGGGCAGGGTGAGGGGCGGTAGAGGAGCTGGCAGGAGGGGGCAGGAAGGAGGAAGGCAGAATCGCAACTCTCTTCACCTCCTCAGTCCAGGCACTCACTCAGGAAACCCCACCCCAGCACCGGACACCCCGGGTCAATCACGCTGAGCCACAGAGACCGGACATCTTGCCCCTCCCAGAGCACCTGCAGTTTAACAGGAAACAAAGGAATGACTCCAGTGCCGGAATTCCAGCTAAGCTTGGAAGGAGCTGGGGGCAGGGTGGGGAGGCTGCAGCCGCCTCTAGGTCTTGGAGTCCCTCACTCATCCATCTCACATGCCAGGCCTGGGGGTGGGGGGACACCTGCTGACACACATCCTCTCTGCCCCCTTGGCGGGGGAGAAGTCCTGGGATGGCTTTTCCTTTTCACTCACGGAGAGTGCGGCTGACCGGCGGGACCGCTCAGAGCCTGGGCCAGGTCCCCGCTCCCATCACACAGGGGTGCCGAGACAGCCCGAGCGTTTCCACAACAAAATGGGCGTCCCTGACAGCTGCCTCACTCAGAGCCAGATATACCGCCCAATTCCAGATGTGGGGAGAACTGAGGCTATCGAGGAAGGGTTGGGCCAGCGTCGGCCACCCAGGGGAGAGCTGGGAACTGCAACCATCAAGCCCCAAGAATTCAAATTTGGCAACTACAAGACCCCAGGCTCCGGTTACCATTGCACAGCTTTCATTTTAATGCTCCCAGATACAGCACTGTGGGTGTCATTACTGACTTTTACAGAGGTAGAAACTGAACCTCAGAGACATGAAGTAACTTTGCTGAGGTCACCCAGCTAGCTGAGGAAGGGTGGGCACTGGTAACCAGCCACTCTGGTCTCCTTCAGAGAAAATGACTTTCAGAAGGTAGAGCCCCTCCCCTCACGGGGAATACCAGGCTACTCCCTACCAGCGGCGTTCGAAGAGAAGCCTGACCTTAAAATCAGGAGACCGACCTTGGATCCATTCCCACCTGGGACTCACTCTGATCTTGGGAAAGACACTGTTCCTCTGTGGACCTCACCCTCCCCATCCACAAAATGGGCTGGCAATAAAGCCATCACCGGAGAGCCACTGGAGACCCTGTCGCTACACTGCAATTGAGAGCACCAATGCCGCTGTCAGCCCGGCCTTTTATTCAGGAAATGTCTATAGGGCCTCCCTCAAGCGCTTTGGTGGTCTAGGGACAGTGTTCCCAACAAGACCAAACCCCAACGGCCTCTGGCCCCCGGCGTCCACCTCCTCCCGCCCGCCCGTCCGCCCGCATATTCTGCGCAGAATTCCCCTGCGGACCTTGGGGGTCTCCCGGGGTCCCGGGGCGGCGCGGCGCTCGAGTGGAGGCCGCTAGGTGGCGCGCTCGCTATCTCTATCGCCCCAAGTCCCGGAGGAATCCGGGCGCGCACCGGGGTCTCCAGCGCGCCTCTGGCTCTAGGCAGATGCCTCCAAGGAGTGGCACGTTTGCGTACCAGATGCGGATTGTCTGCGGGATCTTCTTCTCTTGGGGAATTCTGTCTCACAACCAATCACGAGGAAAAGGGTGCGATCGGGGACCCTACCAGGGTAGGGTCTCCAAGCTCTGGGAGGAGCCTCCCTTGTGCTTTCCGGCCTGGACGAGGTCCGAGTGTCCGTTCGGCACAGGGCCAGAGCTCCGGCGTGCGGGCCCCCGCCCCTGGCTCCCGCGCGTCCCGCTCCTCAGCCCAGCTCGGGTTCCGGCGCCGACCCCTCCCCGCCCTGTGCCTGAGTGCAGCCCAGCCCAGCCCAGCCCGGATCCGTTTCAGGACGTTTGCGGCCGTGGCTAAAGATAGGAGGACACCTCACCATCCGCTAAAAATACGACCCCCAGCCCAGGATGGGGACGGAGGGCGGCAGGAAGGCGCTCCCGGATCCCGGGGGTGGAGTAGGGCTCAGGAGCTGGGTGGGGGGTAGGATCCGGAGTTCGGGTTCAGGATGCACGGCGCCCCGCAGGCAGAGAGGGCACGGGTGTGGCCGCCAGGACCGAGGCGCGAGCGGGAAACACCGCGGAGCCCAAGACTCCCGGGAAAGAACCTGCGCGGAGGTGAGATGGGGGCCGGGATGCGAGCTGCGACGGGATGCCAAAGGGATGGGCCTCTCAGGAGACCCCCTCGGAACCGCCGACAGGTTGCAGAGTCCCAGCGTGAACTCACCTTCAGCGCGCAAGCAGCAATCCCACGGGTGACTAAAGCTCCGGCGCAGGACGCCGCGGCGAAGGGAGAGTATCCCGGCTGTGAACCTACGGGGCTGGCCTTGGCCCCTGAAATCCCGCCCCCGGCCCACGGAGCCAATGCCCGGGCCTCCCACACTGGCCCCACCCACATCCCCGCCCCACTCCGGGCCCCGCCTGGGCTCCCTCTTTGGCAGCTCGACACCCGGGACTAGAAGGTCTGCAGGCACGGGGGTCCAGTGCCGGCTCTGGCGGCTGCGAGCCAGGAGGTAGCGGGTGTTCGGGATGCTCTCCGCGGACTCCGGCTATGCTTGTCTGAGCCCAAATTCCCCATTCTAGAAGGGCTGAGAATTCACAGAGCGTCCTTGAACCCGTTCCCTCCCTGGAGGGCTGGGTCAGGGAGGCGCCTGCACAAGTGTATTCAGTGACTACCAAAGGAATGAATGAGGCTTTGAAGGCGCCTACGTTAAAATATTACAGATTCGTGAGAGCTTTCAGGAGTTTACCACCCCCTAGAAAAGAGAACATTGAGAGTGTGCAGGTGGGGTGGCCTGGACACAAATTTGCCATCAGGTTAGGCGGCTTCCGGGGAGGGGGAGAAGGGAAGAGGTAGAACCGGATGGGACCCATACTTACACCCATTCCAGAGGTTGGTTCGTTCATTCATTCACCACTCATTCACTCACTTATGCAATACTAGAAACGTTTATTGAAGGACAGGCCTTACACAGGGTGCTAGAAATAGATTGAAATAAATTGTGCCCTTGCTCCATTTAGCTATTCAACAAATACCTGTTGAGCTTCTCCTGGGTCCCTGCATTGTTCTTGTCCCCGGGGTTCGATCCCCTCTGGGTGGGGACCTCCAGTCCAATGAAGGGAGATGGAGGAAACCCAAGCCCCCAAGTACACCGGGATACCCTTCCCGGTGGGCAAGTGCTAAGAAGAGTGGGGCATAGGAAGAGTGGATAGTAATGGGGTGAGTGGGTCTTGCCTTCTGGAGGTTGATAGTACAATGTAACCAGGATGGTAAAAACTTCCATACTGTAAATGTGGGAGGGACTCTGAGGGAGGCAAAATCAGGAAGACAAAACGTCCTGAAGTAAAGAAGGATGCCGGAGGTGGCAATGGGGTCAGCCCAAGTCAGGAGAGAGGAAGGGATAGGGAGAAACGGCAGGGAGAATAATGCCCCCCAAAGATGTCCATGTCCTCGTCTCCAGGACCTGCGAATATGTTCTGGTACATGGTGAAGAATAATAGAGGTTGCTGACGAAATTACAGTTGCTAACCAACTGACTAAAATAGGCCCTGAGTTCCCCTGGTGGTCTGTATAATAATATCAAGGGTCCTTAAAAGGGAAGAGGGAGACAGAAAAGGAGCGTTCAGGAAAAAGCTGTGGCAATGGCTGATGGGCCACAGAAGTGTTACGTCGCTGCCTTTGAAGATGGAGGAAGGGGCTACAAATAAGGAATGTCGGCAGCCCCTAGAAGCTGGAAAAAACAAGGAAAAATCCTCCCCTGGGGCCCCCAGAGGAACACAGCCCCGCTGCCACCTGGTCCGAGCCTGGTGGGACCCCTGTTGAACTTCTAACCTACTGTTGAGGGACGTGGTGGCCCTGGGCAAAACTGTGATGCAGTTGCATAAGAGCTATACTTTTTTCCCCCGCTGCCATCAGGGCTCTGCCAGGCAGCCACCCACACCTGCCTGTGCCCCTGACTAAGTGCTTCCTGTCCCTGAGAGCCCAGCCAGGTGGGCAGAGCCAACGTCACTATTCCCCTTTACAGAAATGGAAACCAAAGCTTGGGGAGCTGACAGTAATTTGCTCAGCCTGAAAATGTCAAGAAGTACAGGCTCTGGGCCCTGCTCCCCACTCAGGGGGCTTGCCTAGCCATTGTCGCCTCTGCCTTCCCCTCTCACAACACAGCCCTTGGGCGGAGGGTGCAGCTCTACCAAGCCCTGAGCACTGCGTTTGCGCCATGGGCCCAGGCTCTGAGCTGGCTCTGCTGCTGACTTGTTCCGTGGTCGCAGATAAAAGACAGTCCCTTTCTGAACTTACTTCCTGTAAAGTGGGAGTTCAGTGGACCCCAAACAAGAAAAGGGACTCATGTGTGTCTTGTTGATGGGAACACATCGCCTTGGCAGGAGACAGTTTCATGGACACAACGTACATAACAGGAGCTTTGGGGGGTGCCGGGCCGGCCTTGCCACCTGACCTGGAATGACAATACCACCATCAGCCAGAGCAAGTGGCCTCCACAAAGCCCACATCCAAGGCGTGATTTGTGCCCGGCCGTGAGTTCTGCCCTTTGCAAGCACTCAGGTAAGGGGGCTCACGGTCCCATTCACAGATGAAGTTGTATCTCTTGGCTGGGGCCCAAGGAAGCCGGGGGAGCCTGCAGCCAGCACCTCCCAGGCCTGCTGAATGGACAGGACCTTTGTGGCCACGCCCAGCCGCCGTGGGAGCCCTGCAATTAAGGAGCATTTATAAACCAAAATTTCATCGACTAAAATTGGGTTTTTGACGTAACCTCTCAGGCTGTGTGTAAGAGCCTGAGTGTGGGCAGGGAGGCTGGGACCCTGAGCCAGGGGGAGGCTGTGCTGTCCTGCATTCCTGGCTCAATAGACACTCAGGCCGCTTGCCCCACCCAGTGCTTTGCCTCCCCTCCCCGAGTCTGCACCCCAGGCTCAGGGTCTGATGCTTCAGCCAGGCCCTGGACTGCTCTTGCTGGAAGGTTTCCTGGACACCCTGGTGGCTGTAAGGGGGCAGGACCCAGCAGGACATGAGGGAGGGTTACAGGCAAGGAAGGCTGCCATGGAGAACCACCCTGAACAGGGTATTCAACTTCCTTCTCCTCGGCCTGGAACCTGTGCCGGGCCCTGGGATGGACCCAGGCCATTCCCCCCAACCCCACGGCTGCTCCCCCAACACAGAGCCCTGTAATCACCACTGGGGGACTGACTCAGCCCTTCCTTCCCCTCCAGGCATCATCTTCCTGGAAATCATCCACGTCAGCAGGCCCAGTCCCCAGGGGCCCAGGGGGAGAGAGTCAAAACCCCTCCTCCAAAATTGTCTGGGGATGACAAAGGGACTGGCAGGGAAGGACCTCCAGGCTGGAGCCAGCGCTCTATAGCCCCACCTACCCAGGAACCTAGGGCCCTGGGAGGCAGGTGGGACGATAGGGACCAGGAGTCTGGGGACAGGCCTGGGAGCACAGGGTCACAAGGGAAGGGTGGTGATAGTCTTGGGGGCATCTAGAAGGGCAGTGAGAAGAGCTGAGGTCTCTAGAGGGGTCTCAGCCTCCATCCCCACCCTCCCTCACTGCGCCCGATCCCCAGGAAGCCTCCTTCATCCCAGCCTGGAGTTCAGCCTGCCAGGCTCTGTGACCTGAGCCAACCCCGGGACTGGGTGAGATTTTTCCTTGATTGTTTCTTGTTTCCTTCCTCCCCTGGGCTCCAGCCAACTCCAGCCCGGCCTTCCTTGCTCTTCACCCCGTTCAGAGAACTCTGATCCATCAGAGGCTGGATTCGATATGAATGTCCCCTTGGAGCTACCTTTGCCTCTTCCTTGGATCCTTCCTTGGGAGTTGGGTGGCCTCGCTGGGGGACTTTCCTTTGTGTCCGGATTTTGGCCCCAGGCCCAGGGCCATGGGGGTTTCCAGAGTGGTGACAGCCCTGTTCTAGCAGGGACCGGCCCCGGCACTTCCTCCCAGAGGCCCCTGGGAGCACCCAAGCCTCACTGTTGTCCCTTGGCCTGGGGAGCAGAGTCAGCACTTCCTGTCCCTCCAAGGCACATTGTCATTATTCCTTCTGAAAACTCATATTTGCCACCTCCCTGGTGCCTAGCGCTATGCTGGACTAGAGAAGACACAGATGGCCAAGGCAGGGCCCTGGCGCTCAGGGGACAGCTGGCCCTGAGTGGAACAAACCACCAGTTCTAAACCCGATATTCTGTATGATAGCAGAGGTCCCTGAAGGCAGGGGCCAGCCTTGATTCACCCCTCTCGATCCCAGGCCAGCATGGAGGATGCTCTGTCAGTGACTGCAGATTGAAAGAAAATCAAAAAGAACAGCAGTGAGAAGGATTTGTTCTGCTAGAGGTGGGGAAGCTGATGGGGGAGTTAGGAAGCCTTCAAGGAGGAGGTGATATTTGAGTAGGGCATTAATGGATGAGTAGGAGTTTGCCAGGCAGACAAAGCGAAGGATATTCCAGGAGGAGCAGGCAGAGGCGGAGACAAAGGCCAAGAGGAGTGAGTACTAGTAGACGCACGGTGTGACCAGGAAACAAGAGACGCCCAGCAGACCATGGCATGGAAGACGGGGAGAGTCCAGGAAGGTAGTGAGCGAGTGCTATTTTCCTTGCCCAGCAGCTGTGCCTCTTATTGCGGTGACCACGCTCCATTTTCCAGTCTCCAGTGAGAGTGAGCCCACCCCCAAGCTCTAAAAGTGGGCCTGAGACCCAGGCCTAGCCCACCTCAGTCATAGGGACAGTGCCGGGGCTCAATCCTCTGAGCCACTCCAGCCAGGGCCAAATTACTTTTTTGACATGCTAATGTTTTCATGTGGTTCCAAATTCAGTAGTCACAAGAGGCAGAAAGTCCTTCTCTTACGTCTGTCCCCAAGTACCAGTTCTTGTCCCCACAGACAACCAGCGTTATCAGTTTTTTGTAAACACTTCTAGAGATAGTCTTTGCATGTGCAAGGAAAGCCCCTCCCAGCTGTTTTACACAAATGGCAAAGTTTAGACAAGTAGAGCCCCTAAGTACTGCAGGCCCCGGTAGGGATGGAGGGAGAGCAGGCCGGTTGTCAGGGGCTGGGGGCTGGTGACTCTGAGGGCCCCGGGAACCACATTTTATTGAGCCTCTGCTATTCACATTGTTGTGCACCTTGCTTTTTTCAGTTAACAGCATATTTACAACCATTCCACATCCGTACAGAGTGTGTCCTGGGTTTCCCCTTTTGACAGCTGCATAGTATTCCAGTGCACCATAGTTTCCATAAGTAGTTCTTAGCTGATGGATGCTTAGGTTGTTCCCAGCCTTTTCCTATGACAAGCAGTACCACAGTGAGTGGTCTTGTACAAATGCTGTTTCACACGCATGGGAGCACAGTTGTGAAATAAGTTTCTAGGGACTTGGGGGTCAAAGGGCACATGCAATTTCATTTGATCAGCTCTGTCTGCTTTGTCCTTCTCAGCAGATATGCTAAGTACCAGGCCCCCCCGCGTGGACCATGGGCCCGTTTCTCCTCAGCCTCACCAGCACCTGGTTCTCAGCCTTTCTGATTTTTGTCAGACTGAAAGGTGAACACCAAACAAAGCCAAAGGAAGTTTGGTGTGGTTTTAGCTTGTGCTTCTCTCCCGCTAAGTGAGTTTGGCCATCGGGGCCATTTGAATTTCCTTTCCATGAGTTGGCTGCAGAATCACAGTTAGGAAAGTCACTTCAGAGAGGGCCACCTGGAAGGAGGAAGGGGGCGGTTTGTGGTGTAAAAGCCAGAGTTGGAGATGATGAGGTCAAAAGATTGGAATCCGGTGACAGGCAAGGGCCACGGAGGGAGAAGGGGGGTCAGGTCCAGCCCAGGGCGATGACTCCGGTGATGAGGGCAGGCCGGGGAAGGAAGGGGAGGTGGCGGGCCGCCGAGGCAGACGGAGGGTTCTGGGGGTGAGGATGAGGGTACGCTGGCCCATATCCCACCCCACATCGGGCCTGACTCAGAACGCGCCCTGGTGGCCACAGGCCTCTGCTTATATGCTTCGGGGCCACAAACCCTGGGCAGGAGCCCCGCGGGCCTCTCCAGCCTCAAGCCACCCCTCGGCCCGCTCTGTCCCAGACAGCAGCCCCCCAGCCCGTCAGCCGTGCCCAGCCCCCAGGGCACGCCTTTCCCTTCACCTCACCGGGCCGCCTCCCGCACATCCTGCGGTTCTCAGCTGTGCTGTCTCAAGGAAGCCTTCCAAGCCCCCAGTTGATGTCAGTCCCTTGTCATACCCTCTCTGTCCTCTCTGTGTTATCATCATTTGATACATGTCCACCTCCCCCACTGCAGCGTAACCACCACTGCTTCCCCAGAGCGCATGCCGTGTGGCAGGTACCCACTGAATGAATGAATGAGTGAATGGCAGGATGCTGGGGGCAGCAAGGAAGGGTCGTGAGAGACGAGGGTTCAGGAAGGAGAAGAGCCTGGGCTCGGCTCCCTCGCAGCGGGGTGCAAACAGCAGCTCTGGTGAGATGGACTCCCAGGGAGGGCCTCGCAAACGTGACCCGCTGTGGGGAGCCGGAGAGTGGAGGGTGAGGAGAGAGTATATATGTCTACATTTTCTCTTTCTTTTCAAGTCATCGCTCATGGCAAAAGATTTCAAAAAGGATATGAGAGTGGGTCTGATAAAGAATTCTCCAAGCTTCTGACCCCAGCCCTCCGACATCCATCCCCAGAGATAACCACTGTCCCCATGAATATTATGAGGGGCAGGACATTTGAAGGGGACTTGGACCCTCTGGGGAAAGAGGGCCTCGGGAGGGCCAGGAGTGGCTCGCCTGCTAGTCCCTCGCCCAGGGCTGCCCCTCCTGCGGCCTGCTTTGCTGTGGGACCGCCACTGCCTCTGTGGGGCTGTGGGGCCTGGAGCCCACCGGGGCCACCCTGCCTCTCCCTCTTCCCACTGCTCTGGGGTGGGGCGGCCGTGGGAGCAGGCAGAGGAGACAGCCTCGGCTGGGCCTGCAGGCCAGTGGGCAGACATCTGGGCTCCCAGGGAACAGTGTGCAGGGATCAGAGGTCAGCAGGGTCGCGGGGCAGCAGCTGTCCCTGAGACCTCTGAGAGGCCCCCAGGTCAGGGCAGCTGCAGAGTTCTCAGCTGTCACGCAGGCTCGGGCAGGGAGGAGCCGGGAGCCTGAGGGAGAACATGGTCTCTGTAGGCAAATCGGGAGCTGGCCATGGGCCCAGATGGTTCCAAATGCAGGCCAGCCCCTAGGCCCCTGGTCCCTGGCATTTCCAGGACAGTCTTAGAGGGAGCAGAGATAGACCTGGCCACTCAGGGACAGAGAACCCAAATGACAAAGGCCAGGGTACAGAGGGGCCCAAATGCCTGAGTGTGGCTGAGTCCCACCGTAGTGATGGCACCTTGGCGACCCCCGGGGTGGTGGGGCCAGGCGTGTCAGCTTCACCTCTGGTCTGCGCTCTCTCCCTCTGTCCGGCCCTCCTTCTCACTCCCCTCCCCCTCCTCCTGCCCTCCACTCCCTTGCATTTCCTGCCTTCATAAATCTAAAGCCCCTCCTCTCCCCACTCCTATACCCAAGAAGTGAAAACATGCTCACAAAAAACTTGTGCAGCACTATTCACAGCAGCATTACTGACCATAGTCAAACAGCGGAAACAGCCTCGACGTCCATCCTCTGACGAATGGATAAACGAAATATGGGAAATCTGAAGAGTGGACTGTTACTCGGCCATCCAAGGGAACGCCGCACGGACACCCGCTGTGATGTGAATGAAACTTGAAAACCTGATGCTAAGTGAAAGCAGCCAGGACCAAAAGACCACGTGTTGTATGATTCCATGACCAGAAGAGGCACATCCATAGAGAGAGTGGATTTGTGGTTTCCAGGCGCCAGCAGTGGGGAGGAGATGGTGAGTGACAGCTAATGGGTATGGGGTTTCTTTTCCAGGGTGATTAAAATATTTCAGAATTAGTGGCGATTGCACAAAACCTCTGAACTGTACACATTAAAATGGTGACATTTATATTCTTTTTATATTATATCTCAATAACAATTTTTAAAATGTTGAAAAATAAATTAGCCCTGGCTGAGGTGGTGCGGCTCAGTCGCTAGGAGTGTTGTCCCAGGAACCGAAAGGTCTCAGGTTCGGTTCCTGGTCAGGGTGTGTGCCAGAGGCAACCAGTTGATGTTTCTCTCCTCTCTTTCCCTCCCTTTCCCTCTCTCTAAAATCAGTAAGACTGTCCTCAGGTGAGGATAAAAAAACCTAATCACCTAGCCAGTCAAGGGCCTTCATCTAGTCAGAGGACTCAGTCTGGAGGGAAAGCCCACGTGTTCCACCCAGGCCTGGCTCTCAGGCAGCTCAGCCAGGAGCCCCAGGGTCAGGGGAAAGGAAGCGCGTACCAAAGAAATGAAAAATCAGCCCAGATGGCTACTCTCAGGACCAGGGGAAGCCACAGGGCTGGGCTGAGCTGGGCTGGGTGTCCCAAGGTCAGGGAGAGGAAGCCCCAAGCCCGAAGGGGCTGCAGAACGCAGGGAATGGGGGGGGCCTTGAGGCGCAGTCATGGCCCTGCCCTGCCCTCACCCCAGTGCCCCCAGCCCAACTGCCCAGCCCTGTTCTTGGCATCCACTTAGGTTTCCAGGCAGCTTTTGTTTCCCCAGCAGCAACCCCCTGACACTTCTGGAAACAGCCTGAATCTTTACAGGCAGCCACGCAGGGTTAAGGAAAGGCAGCCTCAGGCTCCCCCACCAGAGTGAGGAAGGGCAGGGCTGGGCGCGGCTGGAACGTAGAGGCAGGAAGGCGAAACCTGGTGAGGGCTTCACCTTTGAGCTCCTGTCTCAAGGGCACAAGGCACTACCAGGACTGAGGAGCGTCTGCCCAGGATCTGAGGCAGGTGGCCCCGCAGGCGATGCCCAGCCCAGCCTCCTTGCTTTCTCCACCCTCCCAGCTCCGTCAGAGGTCCAATGCCCCAACCCAGGTGGGAGCAAAAGGGACGACGCGTCAGGAAACTGGTGATGACTGGTGGTGAGGAGGGGCCGTGGAAGTCAGCTGGCAGCTGCGGGGGACTGAGGTCGTGACCAGGGAACCGCCTGGGGGCAGAGGCGTGCCTCTGCCGGACCTATCTGTTCTCTGGCTTTGCACCCTGCTTTCTCTGTTTTAAATGCCTACTCTGGCCTTTCCCGATCATTTCCAAGGCACACGGTTTGTATCCAGGCAATGGCTCTCGATCCCACTCATTCCAGATGGGCTCCAGCTTTTTACCCTGCAGGGGGGCTGCCTGCACACGCCTCCCTCCAGGATGCAGCTCTTTCCTTCCCTTCTGCCATTCTCCCCCAACCCACCAGCCCTCTGGGGCCTCCTGTCTGTCAAGGGGACAGAGAGGTCTCTGGACCTTGCCAAGGAGGGACCAAGATGTTACCATTCCCAAAGCTTCTTGAGAAGCAACATGAAAATGGTTGCCAAGAGCTGTGGCTCCCCAAGAGCCACACATGGGCTCACGTGACAGGGCTCGGAGGCTTGTTTATCGTGGCTGAGGGCCTGTTGGTTAATCTTCCCAGGCAAGTTTCCCTAGGAGGGGAGGGGCGGGTGTTGAGCTGACACTGGGCTTCGTGGAAATACAAATGACATTCTTGAACTGGGGCAACTGTATCAGGTTGTGGAAGAGGGGCCCGGGTTCCAAAATTGCCACATCCGGAAGCGGACAAGTCATGTTCTTTAGACCACGCCTGGGTGCTTCACATGTGGGAAATCCTGGGAGGAGGGAAAATCAGCTCCCCAAGCTGGGGCTTGTCTCCAATTCTTGTCTTTAGAGGAGGCGCCTGGAAAACGAATGAAACACACAGCAGCTGCTTGTTTTCAAAGAGAGACCAGCTTAACCCAAGTCTGGTCAGATGTGTCGTCCATTCCACCGCTGGAGGTGGAAGGCAGAGGCTGGACACCGTTAGGTTGGTTACCTGTTTATCTCTCGCTTTAGCACCCAATGCCCCCTTGGCCTAGCAGCTGGCGGCGTCCTGTCTTGGCTTTGGCTCGTAGGGGGAACAGTCTGCCAGTTTAGGGCAGGAACCCATTCCATGTTTACCAGAGACAGCGTTTCCTCAGATGCCAGGACACCCAGGCACAAGGAATTGTAGGGAACCCTGGCAGGCCTGGCCTTGTCCACGTGTTCTGGGCTATAGGCAGGCGCTGCGCTGCTGTGCAGCTTGGCGGAGCCGGCACCGGGGATCCAGCACTGGCACAGCTCCACGAGGCTGCCCCCTCCAGATGGAGAGGTCAGGCTGGGACCGCCGCGTGCATGCGAGGGCCGCGCCGGGAGGGCCAGGCACTCGGCCAGCCACTCTCTCTGCAGCCCGGCTCCGAGGCCTGGGCCCAGCGCACCTCCTCATCAGCAGAGAGGCCACGGAGGCCTTGGGAGCAGCTTGGAAGGATCAGGGCTGGGGCTGGCCGGGAACTCAGTGTGACAGACACTCTGCTTTCTCTGGACATAGGTCAAGGAGGCAACATTCTTTGTTCACTACCAGGAAAAAGAAAGGGTGGGAGAAAGACTGCACTCAGAAGTTACACGCAGAATGTACTTTTATTTACCCAAAGTTGTTTCCGTGTGGGATTCACGGAGAAAATCAGAGCCGTCTTTCTTTTTCTGAGCCTGCTGCAGCCACAGCCTGTTCACTCTGGACTTTGCACATCGGAAACAAACATCCTCCCAGAGCAGCTCGCTCAGGGCTGGGGGCCAGCTGCACAAGCCTCCCCGGCCGGGCCCTCGCCGCGCCCCTCCTTCCCAGCTGGCTGCCTCCTCTCCTTCACCTTCCAAGGTTGGGATCTTGTCTGAGGGCTGCGCCTGGGCTCCTGGCAGCTACGAGGACACGCACAGGGGGGAGCAACAGAGTCCTGGAGTCCTCAGATCCTGACCACCTGGGCGGCGACACAAGGACTCCGCCTCCCCTCCCCGACGGCGGTCTGCCGCCTGAGGTAGAGTCGGCCGTAGGTGCCCCCCACCTGCCCTTTGGTGAGGCGCCCAGGGTTCACACAGACACAGCCGAGGATGTCCTGGGGAAGGAAGGGAGAAGACTGGGTTTGGAAAGGCCGCAACTAGCAAGACGGATGTGACAGATTTGGAATCGTCTAAGAGTTGGTTACCAAAGAGGGTTTTGTAAAATGGAAAGGAAGGCAACCAAACACATGTTAAGTCATATATGTTAACTTATTATTGGGAAACTCTTGAGTTCCTTTGGTGTCTCTGAAACAGAAGAAAGAAGGTGACTGGGCAGGCTGACAATCAGCTCCCAAACTTGGAGACACACCTGACGTGGCTATCGTTTTCACCATGAAAAAGTCTACCGCTTGAGGTTGAACTGGCTCTGGTTTGGCAAGAGGGGGACTGGTTGGGTGGAGTCCTGGGGAGGGACCCACTCCCCACGTGGGCAGAGCCTCAGTGGCAGAAATGGAAACCCTAAGGTGCCCTCCAAGTTCTCTGGGCTGAGGCTGCGTGGAGGTCAGATCAGAATTCAGGGGCGAGGGCAGGCAAGTGCCTCCGGGTCGCCCGGGCAGGGCCCCGCCTGAGAACCATTGCTTTAGGGCCATTCTTCTGGCTTCTGGGGCTCCCAGGCTGGGCAGACCGAGCACCAGGCTCTGGGGGGGAGAAGGGAGCAATGGGACATCATTTACTGAAACGTTTTACTAACAGGCTGTTCCCTAGTTTCTACTGCCTCCCCAAGACACGGGGCCGCCGTCTCCGTCAGCGGAGCCTGCCGAGTGGGTGCTGGTGGCCTAGCAGGGAAAGTCCAAGGCTGGCTCTGGCCTGTCTGGGAAAAAGCAGAGCTCAAACTTACCTTGATGAAGTATCTCAGCTCTGACGGGATTATGAAGACGTCTGGGGTGACAGGCAGCTGGGCATAGGCATAGAAATTCTCATAGTCAATGGCCATGTCTTCCTGGGGAGGGTACAGTGGGTAGTAGCTACAGAGACAGAAAGGAACAGTGAGCAGCTGCTGATTCAGGACCCCCCCTCCTCAACCGGTGGATCCCCTCTAGTCACTGGTTCCCATACTGTCACAGACTGTCTCTTCCTGTCCTGTTTGGGGGACAGAACACAGGCCCGTCATCACATGGCCTGGGGAAAGCGCGCACGAGCCCACCTCCCGGAGCTCCGTGACCCCAAGCACTCTCCGCGCGGTCAGCTGTTCCAGCAGGCGCACTCACCTCCTCTGCGTCAGGATGTGCCTGAGGATTCGGCTGAATCTGTCTGAAGTTCCAGAAGAACTGGGGAGGGCAGACAAACAAGAAATGGAGTGCAGGACCTTGATTTTCGGTTTCTATTTCTCTTTGGGGAAGCCTCGAGGATTTAATAAACTAGAGAGAGGCTACAAGGCCAAGGCACAGTGACAAGAGGGTCTCTCTGGGGAAGTTTAAAGACCCACTCACAAGTATTAACTCGGTCTGCTTCCACATGAGGAGGGGAGCAGGACGCTGGGTTCAGAAGGGGAAAAGTAGGAATCCTCTGTGATCAAAATGAGGGCAGCCAGCACGGGGCTGTGCAAGAGCACGCAGTCCGCACCAGTGCGAGGCGAGCGTGTAGCCGAGGTAACCGCTGCACCTCAAATCTCAGCCAACAAGCTCACACCCCTGCTCACACGACTCCGACACTACGCCGCACAGCTTTGGCTGCGTGTGATTCTCGGCAGAGCTACAGTTCACAGTTCATCCTCCACCAACAAGGACACCCACTCTGTTTAGGTCACAAACATGAGAGGGGAAGAAAAGCAGATGAACTTCCATGACTATAAATTAAATTAAATGCAGACAGATGGACATGGTCCTCTGGGGTCTCAAACACTGTGGAGACAAATGGTAACAGAAACAGGCTGCAGCCGCTCCCCTCACATGGCCAAAGGATGGGGCTGGAGGACGCGCCTCACCTGCTGATCTCCTCGGCACCCATGTGGAACAGCAGATCCGTGGACGTCAAGCCGAAGACCACGCCATTTACAGAGAGGCTGCAGGGATCGGACACGAACTGCACTCGCTGCAACAAGAAGGGGTTGAGAATTGCCAAGGGCCGGGAGCCTACTGGAAGGGAGGCCAAACCAATGTAGAGTAAGTTACAAGCACATTTGCCTGTTAAAAATAGTAGCTTAAGATTCAGCTCCTCTGGTCCAGGCGCGGGCCATCCCCGGCTGGGCGCATGCCAAAGGCAACAAAATCGATGCTTCTCTCTGGCATCAATGTTTTTCTCTCTCCCTTCCTCTCTCTTTAAAAGCAATAAAGAAATGTTCTTGGATGAAGATTAAAAAAAAAAAAGATTCATGCCCTGTGTGTGCCCAAAAAGGCATCTTCACCCTCCACTCCAGGGACAGAGCTGGGTCACGCGTGGCACATTCGATTCTGCAGGCTGAGGAGGCGCTGGTACCTTTTTGTCCTCTGGAGGTAGATCGGAGTAGCTGAAAGGTGGCTGTGGGTACACGGGCTCGTGGTGCACGTCTCTCAACGATGGGACAAAGATGAGGTGAGAGCCGGAGCTACTTCGTCAAAAAAAAATCAGCAAACGGGAGAAAAAGGAGTACAGGTGAGCGAGAGCAGCTAGACGACAGTAGAACATCAGTGCTTACGTAAGACTCAAATTCCAGGGGAGAACTGCAGAAATGAACTCTCCTATGAAAAGAGGTGCCACTTCCCACGGGACACTGAGGGAAGACAATGTGTGCTCATTCATGCACATCCATCTGGACCTGGAGCAGGTCACCAGGACGTACTTTCTTTTGGCTCTGCATGGTGAGATGGGACTGCTGTTTGGTAGAAGAGGAGAAGTGCCCTGGCTGGGTAGCTCAGTTGGTTAGAGTGTGGTCCCAATACGCCAAGGTTGCTGGTTTGATTCCCGGTCAGGGCACATATGAGAAGCAGCCAATGAATGCATCAATGAGTGGAACAACAAGCAAGAAATAACTTTTTAAAATTTTTTAAAAAGGAAAGGAAGAGAAGAAATTGGGATCTAGAAAATCTAGAAAGCATTACAGCCTGAGAGCCAGAGCTGAAGCCAAAGCCCTGCCTCCTCGCACCATGCGAACAGACGCAGCATAAAGGCGTTCCTGTCTCCAGCCAGGGCTGCCTGGGAGGAGCCCGGCACGCTAGTCGGACCTGGAGACTGCTTTCATGTTTGCAAGATCGAACTGCAGCCTCCTACTGACCAGACATGGGGTCTCAAATCTGACATGGAAGACAGAGACGGCTTCAGGGAGGTGGGGAGCCAGCCCCGCCCCTCTCACATAGGGCGTGATGCCCTCGGTTCTTGTTTCTCAGCAGACAGTCTTATAAGAGTGAAAGACATATTTAATAGCAACAGTAAAAGCATGGCTGGCAGATGCTTCCTTTGATGGAGGCAGAAGGGGAATCTCCAGGGTTACATCGTATAAGCGATGTAAAAACCTTTAACTCTGGGCGCCGACTGGGCACCCTCCCCGGCACACGAAGGAAGAAAGGAAGGAAGGCCGCTTCCCCAACGCCTGCAGCTGTGCGGGCAGAGGGGCCTATTAGAAAGCAAACAGGCATGAAGCGTGACTCCGGGGGCTTAGCTAAAACCCACCATAACTTTCACTGCCAGCTCTCTCCCCTCCTTAAAGCTTGTGGCCTTGCCAAACGTAGCTAATGTCCCTAGCTGCCTCTCATATAGGATAGAGGTGTTGGTGACTGTTGTCACATTAGTCACTTACTGGTCATGCCGGCTCATGTGAACTGAGATTTCTGCAGCAGAAAACCAGAATCTTGAGACCAAAGGACCTTTGCATACGTTCCAGTCCCCCTGACATTACAAAGTTCACTGTAATGATCCTTGTCTACAAATTCAGGTGCTGGAGCCTGGCAAACAGGTCAGGGGTGACCCGAGCGGCACAGGCTGCGCTCCAGATCCCCAGGGCTCAGTCTGTGATGAACATGAAGGGTCAGGTGGCCGCTGTATTTTATTTTTTAAATTTTTTAAAATTGATTTTACAGAGAGCGAGAGAGAGAGAAAATCAGTTTGTTTTTCCACTTCATTGGTTGATTCTTATATGTACCCCGACCGGGGATCAAACTCCAACGTTGGCATATCTGGGTGACAAGCTAACTGAGTTACCCGACCAGGGCCAGTTGGCCACTTTAAAAGATGGACTTGCTGTTTCGGTGTAGGCGCTGGGAGAGCAACAGTTAAGGAGGAAAGAGCTCTCTTGCTCAGGGTTGTAGACTGGCTGTAGGGGGAGGGATCCAAGAGAAAATTCCAGCTATGCTGAGTATTGCACAACTTCACACATCACGGTGGGAGGGACCTCAAACAGGCTCTGCGCCTGGGAGGGAGGAGGTGCTTCCTCACGGATTCTGGTTTTTACTGAGAAATCAGCATAATGCTCTGCACTTCTAACCTCTCAGCCATAAAAAGAAATTCCCCAAATGAGCGCCTTTTATATACAGCCTGGGGAAAGGTGGGGCGCTCCCCCAGCGCCCGGCACACACTGGCCGCAGATGAAAGTGCCTGGTGGTGCTGGGCGCTGCCCCGGGAGACAAAAGCTGGTCTGTTCTTTGTTTGCACCACCGCCGTCAATACCACATGGGGCGAGGAACCCAAACAGAACCCCATCTCACACTGCAAGCAGCCAGCCAGTGGTGGGGCACAGCCCCACAGCCCAGCCCGTCCCCAAGGAGACCTAATGGCTAACAACACGGGGGCATCAGCTTTTTTGGGTTTATCTCCTGAGCTCTCCAGGCCTGAGGAACTCTCAGGGTCACAACAGACCTGGCAGGCGAGAGGGAAGGCACTGCGTCATCCTCACCGGGGGCGGGAGGGAGGGGCAGCTCCAGCCGCAGCCTGTCACTGCCCGATTCAAGTCCCTGACTCTGGGTAATCTAGGGGCTGTCTTCCCCAGTCCGCAAGGCCTACAGACCATACTGGCCATACTGCCGGTACAGGGAGGTAGCATTCCAGCTAATCGACTCTGGGATCAGTTCTCACGGCCAAGGGGTGGAAGATTATACATCTTATTTAAAAAACCACCTTTGTTACAGACTTGTTTTTAAACGCTTAGCCTCAGGAATGTTTGTTTTTTATGAGTTCAGCTACAGGCAAGCAAATCCCCAGAGAAGATCCATCACCTACACGAATGTCTGTCAAAGCCTGGCACTGTAGTTGAAGGGACAGGAAGTGACACTCCCCAGAAGAGCCCCTTTTTTCCTCCATCAGAACTGCACATCTCTCTTATCACACCATGACCTTTCACAGATCCTTTCCCTTGGTCTGTGGCAGGGATTCAAGACCCCTGCCCTCCCTGAGTTTCTACTGCGGCTTTCTTGGGCCATTAACAACATCTCACAGAACGTGGAGAAGCAGTGACTCAGGGGAAGGACTTGGGCTCACCCAAACCAATCACACACACAATGAGATGTCTACGGCTCTCGGGATTTGTTGTGTAAGTCATCCAGCACTTCTCAGGACCATCCTGGGAATAGTCCCGTGGAATATGGGCACATGTGAACAGAAGTGAGAAAGGGAAGGAAGTACAGAGAGAGCAAAGGGAAGAGCAAAAGTCAAGTATGTTTATCTCAGTGTTTTATGAAGATGCCTCTTGACTCAGCGTCTGTGCACTTGAAGTTCAAGAGTTCTGTCTGAAGTTCAAAAGGATGAAAGACAGGAACCACCCCTCCTTTTGAATGGTTTCGGTTTTTTAGTGGGAAGCCCAGGAAGAACCTGGGCAGCTGGAGGCAGCAGTTTTGAATTCTGACCTTCGTGTGCCTTCAGTGATCGTTCGTAGGCACTGCTTGAAAACCTCTTCAAACGGACTCGTCAGTAGACAGTTCTGCAAGAAAAGGAGAAGATCAGGTGGGCAGACGCTTGGAGTTTATTCACCTGTTTAACATTAGATGACCCCTGAGAGATGAAGGGGATGCAAAGGACACATATCTCTCTTCAAGGAGCTGAGTCCAGTTGGGGACAAGAAAGATCAGGGAAGAGTGCATCCTTTCAAATATAAGCTGAGACACAAAGTAGGGATCATTTTGAAACCTCTTCTGTGGAAGGTAAAATATCCTGTGAATAAGGGCAGATATCCGGGGAAGGGCCACTCATGAATGCATCAAAAGACAGCAGGCTGCAGGCCACAGAGCTGAGCGGAGCCGCTGGTCAGGCGCTTCCTGGCGCAGCTCCGCGGCCCCCACACGGCTCCATCTGGGCCGGCGCTCTCGGGCCTTAGTGTCAGGCAGCGCAAAGGAACATCAGGGCTCGAGTGTTTGCATTTCCCTCCCTCAGCTTCCAAACGGCCCTGTAGTCCGGTGAAATGAAGCCCTCGAATTCCACATCTTTATTAAAAATGCCCTGTTATGGTGTCTTTCTACAGGGATGAGATGCAGGGTAACTCCAGGAGATGAAAATAACGGCGAGGACCCAACTGAATGGAAATACCCACTACCCTCCCCACACCCCCGTCACTCACCTCAACCTGTTCATGCTTAGCATCCAGGAAAGGGCCAAACTGCAGAAGAGGCGGAGGAGAGAAACAAAGGTACCAGATCAGAACCATGTGTGTCTGTGAGCGCCTTCACATAACCGCCGGTGTCCCGCCAAGGCTGCGTGAAGAGCCTGGGACAGTTAGCAGATGGGGCAGGGGCACCCAGCCAAGATCAGACAGAAGGCCACGGCCTGGTGCAGGGAGGCCGCCACGGCCCCATAACCAGCTGCACAGCCTCCTACAACACTGGGCTTTTCCCTAACTTTGTAAACGTGGCAAGGGAAATCTACGACCCTGCTAACAGGAGGACTTTGAGCTTAAAAAGAAAATAGTTCAGAGCTTGGAGTAATGAGACAAGCAAGAATCTGTAAAGGTAAAAGGGTGGAAAAACATTGGGCTTTTAGATTAAGTAGGGCCTGTAGATCATGTGTGCTGCTCCAAAGAGGTAGATGAAGAACTAAAAAATCTTATTTCTAAAAAAGGAGGAGAATCTGATATGCTTCCTAAGAATTTAGATCTGCACTGGACCTTTTTATAAAGGCAGCCCTCCGGCCTTCCCACTGGGGCCTCCCCAAGCGAAGCTGTCCCGGGGGGCCTCCTACCAGGATGCAGACGTCTGGCCGGTCATGGTTGATGATGGCAATCAGGTCGAGCAGGGGGTCATACGTGATGCTGTCAGATGTAGTGTACGGCCCACAGGCCACCAGGACCATGGTTTGCTCAAAATCTAACAGAAAAAATTGTAAGGTGTTGATTAGAAGATATTGCGATGGTGGGAGGACAGTTTGGGAGAAGCGCCACAGGGTCCAATGAACTGAGTCTCCTTATGTGCGCAGCTTGGAGACTCCAAGACGGGCAAGCCCCGCTCCCCCTCCTCACAGGGTCCTCCGCCGGCCGGTGCGCACGTAACTGGACCACGGGGCAGGCCCGCTCCTGGCAGCGCTCGGAGTGAGGGGAGGAGAGTGGCAGCCAGGAGAGACCTGCTTCTAACGTTCTCCCCCCTGATGTTTTTATTATGGTAAAATACATAAAACATGAAATTTACCATCTTAACCACTTAACATTTCAATACTGTTAATTCCTAATGTTCCGCAACCATCACCAGCACCCATCTCCACAACTCTTCGTCTTGTAGAACTGAAACTGTCCCCAGTAGACACTAACTCCCCCTCCCCCAGCCCCCCACCATTCCACAGTCAGTCTCTACGAGTGTGACTACTCTTAAGTACGTCACGTGAGTGGGATCACAGTGTTTGTGTTCTTGTGGCTGGCTTATTTCACTTTGTTTAATCTTGTAAGTAGAATTTTCTGGAATAGGGGCAAGGCAGGGTCCTGGGGGGCTATGACTAGCGCGCGCCCGGCGTGAGGGGATCTCCAGCGGTCCCTGTGGCTGGAGAACATGGTATACTGAGGGGTCCAGAGACGGCTGGGCGCGAGGCTTGAAACGCGGCTGCTGCTCTGTGATGGGGGCAGGGCTTGTTGCGCTTTGGCCCCATCATGCGCCGCCCTTTTCCTCTCAGCGTCTGCTCTCCCGTTGGAGAACCAGCCCTCTCCTCCATGAGCAGTCTTGGGGGCTATAAATGAGGTGCACTGTCCTCCCCAGCCTAGGGACAGGCACGTGACCCAGTTTCAGCCATTCTTACTCTCCTTCCAGGATCTGGAATATCAAGGTGAATTGTCCAAGGACAGAAAAAAGGTTGGAGCTGACCTGTTCCAGCAGCGGTGACCCCATAGGACAGCTGGAGAATTCCTGCTCCCTGGCCACCTTGAGCTGCGAGCTCCTTACCCTGATTCTAAGCCTGATGTCCAGCCGCCTGACTAGTCTGTGCACTGTCTGGACTTCCTCTCACAAATTCTCTTTTTTCTTAAGGTAGCCTGACCCAGTTTCTGTTTTACAACAACAAAATCCAAAGATTCCTGTCTTTTTTTTTAAATCCTCACCCAAGGACATTTTTTTCATTGCTTTTAGAGAGAGGAAGGGAGAAAGAGAAACTTCGATGTGAGAGATACCCATTGGTTGCCCTCCGTATGCACCTGGATCGGGGATCAAACATGCAACCTTTTGAATACAGGACAATACTCCAACCAACTGAGCCACAGTGGCCAAAGATCCCTGACTTCTTAACACGCGGTTGTACTCCTTTCCCATGGCTGCTGCAACAAACTACCAGCAACTTAGTGACTTAAAACGACACACATCACAGCGCTGGCAGGGCTGGGTTTCTCCTGGAGGTCTGAGGGCAGAACCTGTTTCCTTGCCTTTTCTAGCTCCCAGGGGCCGCCTGCACTCCTGGGTTCAGGGCCCCCCTTCTGTCTTCAAAGCAGTGGCCTGAATTCCCAGTCTGAAGCTGAGCCTCTTGCCCTCCCTCTCATAAGGGCCTCCCTCGATAACCCAGGATAGCCGCTCAAGACCCTTAATTTAATCACCTGCAAAGTCCCTTTTACCCTATAAAATAACTAATTCACAGGTTCCAGGGATGAGGGGTGGGGGTGGGAGAACTACCAGGGTGCTAATGCCATGACTGAGACAGAGAATTCAAGGGGAAGTGTAAGTTTCATACAGGGCAGGGGGCAAAGTTAAATTTGGTTCCGAGGTGCCTGCTGGGGACATATACCCAGGGTAACTAGCAAGTGCCAGGAGGGCCAGGCCAGTGGCTTTGTCTCCATGAGGGCCTCGCTCGAGACCTGCTCTCAAAACATGTCAACAACACATCCAGCTGCTTCCAAAGGCTTCCCTGGCACACAGCTCAGGCTCTAGACATCTCAGCCACGTCCATTTCTTTTCATCCTCTGAAGCTGATCTAACGCCACTGTGCTCCCCATACCGCCATAAACACACATTTTCTGACAGAGCGCACAGCCTCCTCAGTCCCTAGAGTCCACCTGCCCTTCAGGTCGTCTCCGAGAATGACTCACAAACCACTCCCGTGCACAGGGTGCTGGCCATCTCACTGCGAATCCTCAGCGGTCTGCTTGCCCGACAAAATGGCAAATTTTTTAGGATATTTTGCAGCAAAGTTGGTTAACGTTTTTTTGTCCTTTCCCATTTAGTTTAGTTACCAAATAACTCTAGGCTTTCTTAGAAATTCATCTCATTTTTTTAAAAAAAAGATTTTTATTTACTTATTTTCAGAGGGAGGGGAAGGGAGAAAGAGAGAAACATCAATGTGCAAGGGAAATACCATTTGGTTGCCTCTCGCATGCCCCCGACTGGGGACTGGGCCCACAACTCAGACATGTGCCCTGGCAAGGAATCAAACCAGTGACCTTTTGGTTTATAGGCCGGCACTCAATCCACTGAGCCACACCAGCCAGGGCTCACCTGACTTTTTTAATAAACTTTTTATTTTGGAATAACTTGAGAATCGTAGGAAAGTTGCAAAGATAGGAGAGTTGCTCTATGTGCATGTTTTACCCAGTGTCCCCTAAGGGTGGCGTCTTTCCTACATTTGTCAGAATGAAGGCGTTAATGCTGATGTACCGCTGGTATCGACCCCGGACTTCCTGTGCGCGTCACCCATTTTTCCACTAATGGCCCTTCCCTCCTCCAGAACCTAATCCAGGAAACCTTATCGCATTTACAGAAGTTCTTTTAAATTGCTCCTAAATCTCCTTTTTCAAAGTGACCTTCAAACACCCACCACCACCGGAGGGGAACGATGCACCTCCCACCCTCAGAGCGCAGGACCCAGCCTGCCGCACGCTGCGCCCTCAGGGCCTCGCGGTGCTCCCAGGGCTCCTGTGCTTCCTCGGGGCCTGGGGAGCTGCCCTCTGGGCCTTGCCCTCCACCCTCACTGTTGGCGCGACAGCGTTTAACCCACAACTTACCTCCATCCTCTTCGGTGGGCTGATAAAACGGAAGCGGCACACCCTTAAAGACAAGAGAGGAGCGAATCTGAGGTCTTGCCCCAGGTATTGCAGTTGGTAAGGAAAGGGGTGGGCACTGAACAGGGGCGTGATGGTGGCAGGTGTCCTGCTCCTTGGAGCTAAAAGCTCACAGAGCTGATGGTACCCGCCACTTTTCTACATTTCTATATTTTGTGGCTCAGGGCCACAAAGAAACCCAGAAAATGGGAAGTCACAGCAAAACTCATAAAACACTCAGCACAAAGCGAGAGCAAAATGTCAGCACCTTTAGTAAGGAGGGGAGGGCAGGGACAGGTGACTATGGCCTGTGGGCCAACCCCGGCGGCCAGCTATTTCTGTTAGTAAAGGTTTGCTGGCGCGCAGACGCGCTCATGGTTACAAGGTACCTATGGCTGCGGTTGTGTGACACTGGTGAAGCTGACATGGCGACAGAGACCAAGTGGCCCACAAAGTCACTCTCTGGCCCTTTATGGAAACAGTTTGCTAACCCCTGGTCTAGAGGCAGGTTCTTGTTCTGGAGGTAGAGGACTAAGAAGCAAATAAACAGGCCCTCACAAAGGGCAGACTAGACTGCTCATCTGTGCCTGGAGCAGGCCAGGAGGGAGGGCGGGGAGCGCTGCGATACCTCGTAGAGTTTAGTGGCAACAAATTTTCTACCAGTGGTGTTGATTCCTTCCATAATTACAACCTGAAAGACAAGAAGCAAAACAGGAATGCAAAACAGGGGAGATAAACTGGGAGGTCAGGAGTCAATTACTTCGACACAATTAAAAGTCCGGCTACTTTCGTTTTGTAATGGTGAACCTGGGAGTGTTTTTCTAGAAAACAGATTAAGGGGGTTGTAGTAGTAACCATAATTATGCTTTTCCACAGATGACCTAATTCTGACAGCAATCCCATGAGGTAAGAATCAATATTCCCATTTTACAGACGAGGACAGTCTGGCTTCGAGGTTAACGACCACGACCACGATCACACACCCTGTGGGGTGGGGCTGGGATGTGAGCCTGCGCAGCCGGACTCCAGAGCTGAGGTCGGAGCACACAAGGGAAAACCGGAATCCCTACACCGGTGCCCGCTCTCGGGACTGTGCTCCTACCACATCTCACGGCAGCGGAGGGCGAAATCAAGGGGCAGCAGGCCAGCGATGAAATGCTTATTCCTGGAGAACAGCCCACCACACATACGACAGGACACAGAGCGCGCCCGCACCCGTCTCACCTGTCCGGGAAACAGAGAGTACTCTGTCAGCTCAGATAAATCCACTGGAACCCGGGCGCCAGAGGAATGCTCCCGGTCTCCCTCCAGAATCACCGACTTGTTGTTCAGCTTCCCATTGCTATCGCAGCCAATCTGACCCAGCAGAGTGATGGGCTCCTACCAAAGGGAGGTTGCAACGAAAGAATGACAGTCTTTGGGGCAGAGGCTCAAAGTCTGAAGTCAGCGGGCTGACCAGCGAGGCAAACCCCAAAGAGCAGTAAACGTTATTTTCGCGGGGTGTCACTCGGACCCTGAGGGGCTCAGCATCCTCGTTCACATCAGGGGCGTTAGCACTCTTACAGGGCCCCTGGTCTGCCCGCCCAGTGCTGGAGCCCCTCTGAGAGGTCACCTTAAGCTCGAGCATCTCCAGTGACGGGGGGACTTGCCCCCACGCCCCCACAACGCAGCCTGCTGTATCTCTGAATAGCTGTAATTGTTAATAACAGCTCACATTTATTGAGCTTACTAAATACCAGACACTGTTCTAAAGGCTTATGTGTATTAATTCATTTAGTCCTCACAGCAACTGTGAGGTGGATACTATTCCTGTACCCCCTTTACAGACGAGAAAAATGAGCCACTGAGACACTAGATGATTTAGTCAAGGTCAAATAGTGGGTGAAGCCTGGGTTTAATGCCCAGAAGTTTCGCTCTAGAGCCATATCCTTAACCACGCACTGTGCTGCCCCTTAACCGGAAGTTCTTCATTAAATTGAGCTGAAATGGCTCTTCCTGTGGCTTCCTCTCTCCTGTTCCCACTCCTTGGGACAAACTGAGGAAGTCTCATCTCTTCCCACAAGACCATGCATCCTTGCCACCCTCCACTACTTCCCCTCCGTCTCTCCAAAACTTCCTCGTATCACACGGTTTTGCATTATCTTCCCCAACTAGTCATTCTTCTCTGAATGAAAACCTATGGCAGGAGTAACTTAAAAAGTCTTCTAGAACACAGCTCCCCTTAGATTAAAAAACGTTCTAGAGAGAAAGCCCTGGCACCTATGCCAGATTAAATCACGCAGTAGGTACCACAAGCAGCAGGTGGTTCGTAGCAGAGACCAAGCAAGGAACAGAGCGTGAGCCACCGTTTCTGGAACCCCTTTCCTTGCTGCTGTCCTCACGCTCTGATGCTAGATGGAACGCCTACAGCCGTCCACCTCTGCTATGTTGTGACTCAAACCCAAGTGCAAAGACAATGACTGTGTCTGGTCACAAAGCCAGATAGCATTTCTAAGTCTTTCTTCAAAAGGGCCCATTTTAGCAAATCCAACCAGGACAGGTATTCTAACTAGGAAGCAGAGAGGTGAAAAGGGAAGCAAGAGGGTGCCTTTTACCTTGGATTGAAAAGTACAGTATTAATTAGGAAGGACTATTAGAACAACTCTTACTTGTGCTGGAACTAGAACAGGAGTGAAAGCCTCAATCTTGTAATGCTCCTTGAGTTCACTGCCAAGTTCTTCTATCTTACAGGTCAAAACTGAAATCCCAGAGGAGAAAAAGCGTTGTGTTTAAGACATTGCACTTGCCAAGAACAGAAAGAAAATACAACACATTGTTAAACATTAAAGCCAGTCATTTTACAGAGGCAGGAAGGGTGCTTAGGGGATCCAGCCAGTTCACTTTCTAAAGCCCCAGCCAGTTTCCTGATACTTGTCTGCTGGATCTGGCCTTCCACTGGCCCGGGGATCATGCGGCACAGTCCCAAAGAGTCAGCATGGATCCCCAACCCCCAGCCTTCCTCTTCCTCCGGTCATCAGTGAGTGTTAGGGCAAGTCAAGGTCACCCTAGACAGTCTTCCATTCTTCACGAGAAGCCATAAATGCTTCTGCTTTCTTTAATACTTTCATTGGCTTCCTTTACACAGTTCAAGTGATTGGTACAGGGAAATGGTTACGTGCTTTTCCTTGAGCACATTTCTTTAGCAAAGGGAAGCCACTTGGGAGAATGATCGACAGTATCACGTCCCTCCACTCCTAGGGACACCCAGAGGACATCTACCAACTTATACATTCAAAGGCAACGTTGGAACTTGTTCTGCAGCCCAGCTGAAGTTTTGCTACTTACTCTAGGCCCTTCCCAGTGGTTTTACATCCTCCAGAATTTAAAAGGGGAAACAATCACCTTCTCGGATGTCTGGAAGCTTCTGAAACATGAATTTGTAGCTCCCGGTTAGGGATTCTGGACTCCCCAAGACCCTCAGGCTGGTGACACCGGCCCCTCCTCTCCCGGACCAAGACACTCCCAGTGCTGTGCCGAAGGAGGCAACCACTTCTCCTCGGTTACTTCTCGAGTTGTATTTCTGAGAGGGAGTAGCACTAATTGGGAGCAAAAGAGATTAACATTTTACTGAGTTCACATATAAAGGGAGAGGGGAGTAAAATGAGGTTAACTTTTGGAAATGGGAATTGGTGAAAGGTCAAGCTAGCCTCACATTTTACAAATCTAATCAGCTTAATGGGGTTGGACATACCCAGACCTTTAAGGAATTTCAGGAATGAGGGGTTGAGGAATACCAGGTTAAGCAATACTAAACGTGTTCAGTGAAGTTTAGAGACAAAGACGTATTTTAAAAGGTCGTTCTCCTGGCTTAAAACTAAACAAAGCAAAACAAAACCCAAACTCTAGACTGATTAAAAAGCAAGCCTAGAGTACCATTTTCTTTTAACATTCAGCATTTATTAGAACATCTTCAGAGCCTAGAACTTGAGACAAGCCAAAAGTTGCGGTGTGTGTATGTAACACCTCACAATATAGTTCAAGGTAGAAAGAACAGCAAAAGGCAGTTCAGTGAAATGAATCAACTGTCGCCAGTCTCCACGGAGGTGGAGATGTAATGAATCTGGTCAGCTGGCGAACAAACATTCCCATTCTCCAAGGCTCAACTGACAGTTCTCAAATTTCCCTTCCCCGGCTGGTAAATTACACCTCCAAGAACACTCAGACTTTGCTATCTGCTTAGATGACAATGAGGTCTTCTAATCCTCTGGTTGTGAGCATAGCTTACGGGGGGGGGGGGGGTCCATTTTAAACAGGCTCCGCCCAATGCACCGAGACTTGGCCACGCCGGCTGCACGTGGGCCCCACTGTGACTGCTGCCATCATCCCTCCTCTCCCCAGCGAAACTACAGAAAATGGCTCAATTAATTAGCTCTATCCCCAGGGCTGCCTCTACCTGAATAACTTAAAAGTTACTTCCATAAATTACAGAACCAGTCTCTGATGTTGACTTTATTAGCGTGCATTTAAAAATGATTAGGCAGTGGATCCCTGCCTTCTCCAAGCCCCTCCCTGCAAAGCTCCGTGGGACGTCCGTGAGAGCCGGCCCTTTAGGGCGGCGAGACGCCGCTGAGAGGTCAGCTGCATGGAGGACTGCAGGTTTCCAAGGACTGCTTGTTCCCAGAATACAGCTGTTGTGGTAGTGCCGGCCCACCCACGAGAACCATCTCCATATGCCAAGTTTCAGAGACACTCTTGTAAGTCTAGAAAGTTCGCTTCTAAAATGTTTGAGAACTCCCCAAAGCAGGAGTGGACCACACAAAAATCAATTTGTCCTTCATAATCCAATGACTGCTCATCCTGAATGACTGCTACTGCCTCCTTTCTAAAGTGATGGAGCTGAGGAATCCTAAGTTCTGCCTTGTCAAGAAGAAGTGATCCGAAATTGAGGCGGTGGCCCCTGGCTGTCAGCACTCCCCAAGGCGGTGGGAATTGCTGTCCCGCGGCCTCATCCTGACATGGCAGCACCTGAAAACCTTCCTTCCACGCCACACAGCCCTCACCGATGGAATTCCCTAATATGAGAGGCGTCAACTACAGATTTCAAAAAAATCACACATGATCTCTGTGGAATCAGGTGCAGAAATGGCAGCAGGGACAAAATACCAATTAAGTCAGCGTAGATTCACAGCGACAAAAAAACTCTCAGAAACTAGCTGTAACCTGAAGCGGAACAATAAACAGGTTATGTAACATTATGAACAAAGACACGTGCTTTTCTTTTTAAAAAATAACTACTTTAGATTGTAAGAAGAAAAAAACAAAAGAAACCTAACAACACACAAACTAACAAGCAGGTGAAAGGCCATTTGCCTGTGCTGGCAGGACTGGGAGGGCTCTCAGCCTTCTGAATAGCCAGGTTGTTTCCAGTACGAGATATCAGTTCCTGATCTAGGAAACAAGCCCCAGAAAAGTGGGTGGAAAGTGAGTTTCCTTAATTACTGTAAGAAACAGTAATTTTCCACACAGGAAGAGAATGGAGGGAGGGCAGAGAGCAACAGGCCTTCCAGCCAGTTCACGGCAGAGGTGTCCGTCCACCACCACTTAATAAGTCACTCTGTAGAGGCCGCCCCACCAGATAACCAGAGAAAAGGGAGGGCCAGCCAGCTTTTGGCAGCTGCCTTAATTCTGATCGTACCTTGGCGAGAAACTTGACGGTGAGAGAAGATGATGGGGGCTGCGAGTAGACACCCTCCTTTTTGTTAGGGGCGTTTCTGGGGTGGTGACAGCTCGCTTCTGAGGACCCTAGAAACAAAACAAAAAACAAAACCCCAATCTCTCTAGACCCAAGTCACTAATTAAGTGCACAGTCCCTTCGGAAGAAGGGGAGGGCGCCCAAATGCAGGCTGCAGGCAGGGCTGGCTCTGGAGGTCGCATGTGCCGAGAGCAATCCCGTTAGAAATCTTCAGCAACTGTAACCCAGCACCTGCCAGAATACTGTCCCCATGTTGAATTATGAAAAAGTGCCAACATTTCCCAAAAAGGACTGCCAAGAGGTGGATCTGTCCTGTCAAATCATTCATGTGTTCACTTTCTTTCCCCACCTCTCTCTGCTTTAGAACATGCATGAGTTTAACAACCCATGGGTTTTCACCTGTGTGGACACATTTTCCTGAGAAGGGATGGGACCATATTACTTCTTATTTTGGCAAAGTCAAGCACACATTTTCAAAATCAGAGAAGGGAATGATTCAAGGCAGATAACACGGCTGAGCTCATACTTGGAGAGGACTTAGCAAACACGTCATTGATGGTCATTTTTTTGGTTTTTGCTTATCAACAAGAATCCAAAGATATGCCCAGAATAGAGGATGAAACCCACAGTCCAGAGACCTACCGCTCCTCAAAGAGTAACATAACTGACCAAAAGAGCTAAGGCAAATCCCTGCCCAGACTGCAACCAGAGGCCAGCGAGTCTGGGGAGGCGCTCTCGGCCCGTGAGCTCCTCCTGGCTGCGTATCTGAGTCCTGCCACCAAAGCTGCCTACAGTGACGACTGCGAGGCAGCCACAAGAGAACAGATTCAAAACCGTCACTAAGGAGCTGGCATGGAAACTGGACTTAAAAGGACTCTTATTCTACCATGCTACACAATGAACATTTTAAATATTTCTTTCTAGTATTTAAATATTTTTTCAATTAAAAATACAAACTCTAATAGTTACAATCTTAGTTTAAATATAAACCTTTTTTAAGTACTATGTATATTAATTTTTTTCCATGTTAATTACAAGCATGTTCCCACAATACCACAATCTTTATCCTTTTAGGTAGCTGTGTTGATTGAATTGAAATATAATGATTTACATAATGACTTCTCTATTGCTGGATGTATGAGCTGCTTGTAATTTGAGGTGATAATAAATTATGTTGAGATGCACATGTCCATGCTATATAGAGTTTTATATAACACTACTTGTAGAATGCAATTTCCAAACACTGTGAACTCACCTTAGAGGGTGTGGTATAAGAGTTCAAGAGGGTCTCCTCTTCTTCTTCTACTTCAATTCTAACAACATTGTTTAAGAAAAGTAATAATAAACCTCCACTCAGAATCTAAGGCAAGGGTTGATTAAATAGAAGTCCAAATAGTAAGTCCTTTTTATTTTTGTTTTCAATTACACACGCAACTATAAACAAACTATAAAATAGAATATGTGGCTTGAGGTCAAGACCTTCAGCAGAAAAGGATACAGCTCTTGTATGGAAACAATGTCTCTGGCTCCCGCATGCCCACTGTCCTTGGGGGCGTTGTGATGGACTTTGGTCAATCTTTTGCTCAGAAACTAGGGAAAAAAAGATAATGACTATATTATTCCAAGGTCAAATATTAGAGGAAGCATTTTCCAGTCACATGATAATAACAGGCTTTCGAAATATAATGAAAGATATAAAACTCCTCAAAGTAAGAATTAAGAAGGAGCGCATAATCAACTAAATATAAAGACTTATTCTGTGATTGTTTCTCTACGACACATAGTGATTCAAATAGTAACACCAATTACTTTTTGAAGATCTACCACCAGTGGGGCGTAGTCTTGGGTAACTTATGTCCATTTTCATGTAATTCTTACAACGACCCGAAAAAGTATGGATTGTTAGAAACACTGACAGAAGAGGGAGCCAAGGCTCAGGTAGTTTGTCCCAGCTCACATTGGGACTGGGAGCCAGTTTGGATTCCAAAGTTCACACTCTTTTCAATGTATCATACTGCCTCCCCTACAGAGCAGATATGGAAAATTACACGATGAATTTCCTCACATTGTGTTCTTACCTCATGCTCAAAAGAGGCCAGGATCTCTGAGGTAAGGCAATTTTTCTGTGTCCTGGTGCAGAAGGCTATGAGCTCGCTTACTATTCCCTCCTCATTCTGTCCATACAGTACACACAGCTCTACCACTGTGGAGGGAAAATCGGACAAGTGAGAAATAAACTATTTCTTGCAGATTTAACCTTGAAAAGAGAAAATAATCTCCTATTTATTCAGTCCACAATTATTCAGCACCTACTAGTGCCAGGCACTGTTCTAGGCATGAGAATACAGCAGTGAGCCAAAACAGAGAAGAATCCTTATCTTCATGAAGCTTACTGTTGGCAGGCGACAGAAAACAAATAAGTGAAATAGGTAGTGTATCAGATGGTGAGATGTGCTATGTAGAAAAGTAAAGCCAGGAGAGAAATCAGGGAGCTGGGGAAGGACTTAGCAACTTTAAATACACGGATGAGGGAAGGCTTCATCGAGAAGACTTTTGAGTAAAGACCTGAAGGAAGTGAAGGAATGAGTCACACAGTGTTTAAGGGAAGAGATTTCAGGCAAAAATCCAGAGATCAGCAAGGCCATGGGGGCTGGACGCAGTGAGGGAGGAGACATGGCTGGCCAACGCAATTACCTTGGGTAGCACCCTGAGCAAGCTGGGCAACCTAGAGGGTGGGGACAGAACAGCGGCACGATCTGACTTCCACTGACTGAACGGGGCAAGGGCAGAATCAGGGGAGCCAATGAAAAGAACCATGGTAACACCCAGGTGAGAGATGATGGTGTCTTGATTCAAGGTGGTGGCAGTGAAGGTGGCCAGAAGCGGTGGGAGTCCGGACAGGATATGCACTAAAGGTAAAGCCAGTGGGACTTTGGGACTCGACGTGAGGTCTGAAGAAAGGAGATTATGCCGTTCTTAGCCTGAGCACCTGGAAGGATACAGTCACTATTTGGTTTGTTTCTCTTGTTTTTTTTGCTTAAAAATTTTTAAAAACTGATTTTCTTGATATTTTCTTGGGCGCAGTCACTATTAACAGGTGGGGAAGCCAGCTGCAGGAACTACTTCGAGGAGAGGGAAGGGATACCAGGAACTCAGTTTTAGAAATGTAGAGTTTGAGGTGCCAACTAGACAGCCAATTGGAGACGTCGAGTAGGCAGTAGGCCAGACCAGCGTGCAGTTCAGGCAAGATGTCTGGGCTAAGACATAAAGTTGGGACTCATCAGAAACACAGGGATCTAAAGCCATGAGACCGGGTAAGATCACCAAGCCAGAGTGTCCCGAGGCTCAGGACAGGAGGGGGATGAATCTGCAGAGCCTGAGAAGTGGTGACAAGCAAGGCGGGAGAACAGCCCGTAGTGTCCGGGAGGCTAAGAGAAAACCCTGTTTTAAAGACACAATGAACTGTCAAATGTTGCTGATAATTCAATGATGAGGACGGGAGAGTCACCACTGAATAGCCAGATGAATGTCACCGATGGCCTTGAGAGAAGCAGCTTCCGTGCAGCGGTGGAGATGACAAAGCTGACGCTACGGAGAGAGACAGTGAAGACAGCAAGTGCGGGCAACCCTTTTGAGGACACTTGCTGTCATTGGGAAGGAAAGATCTGAAGTGGGAAGTGGAGTCAACAGATTTTTTTGAAGGTGGTAGTAAGAGCCACATCTCTATGCTACTGGGAAAAATCTTGTTAGAGAGAAAAATACAAAATATGTAAGAGGAGAGAACTACTGGAGTGAGGTCCTTAAGAAGGTGAGAAAGAATGGGATTTAGGACTCAAGTGGCTTTTGCTAAGAATATGGAGAATTTATTCATTGTAATAGAAGGAGGGCAAGGTTTACAGCACAGACATGGGTAGGCATGAAGGAGTGATGGTAGTAGTTTACAGAAGTTTTCTTCTAGCCTCTATTTTTTTCAGCAAAACAAAGTAAATTCAGCAGCTGAGAGTGGGAAGAAAGATGCTAAATGAGAAGGCGGAAAACAGTCGCCTAGAAGACTCAGAATGAACAGACCAGGAAAACATGGTATGGCTGTCAGGCACTGTTAAAGTCCCACTGAGGTTAGCGATTATAAACTCGCAGTCCACAATTCCAGCACCACTGCCAACGCCGTCCCGCGTGAGACGGAAGCACCTTGGGCTGAAGCCTTTACAAATTTGGTTCACACACTCATTTCTCTTGTTTTGACTTCGACCTCATCTAATAAATGTCTGACTATCACTGGGTTTCTCATGTAAGCCTCCTTTTAGGAAGAGAATGCACTGGGCATAAGAACCTGGAGTGTTCTGGTCTCTCATGAGAAATTAACACGTTAATATTTTTAAAAGTTCCCAGTGCTGATGAAAGGTTAAGGCAGGTGCACATTCATGCTGTTTCTTAAACTGCGAACTCTGCGTCTCCCCAGACTTTGCTGCACCAAGTCCTTCCACCGCCCCAGAGCCTGGCCGACGCAATGGACCAACACGATGGAGCTCTTAGGGGAAGGAGGCTGGGTTCACAGACCAGCTCAGGCCATTAGGTCTCCTTGTCTGCTTCTCCATCTGTAATCAGATGACAAACTCCCTCAAGTCCCTCCCAAAGCTAAAATTCAATTTTGGGAACCCACCCCCAGGAACTCATATTTGCACAGACTACCCACAGCTTTGATGAGATGTGATGGATCAGCAGGACTTTAAGGTGTTGGCTGGAAAGAGAGGATCCAGGGATGAAATACTGCGTTTCAAAAGCCCCACACGTCTAGCTTTGCTGTAGAGGCTTGAAGCATTTCCAAACTCGGACACGCCCCCAGAGCCTATTTTGTGTGAACCTGGCACGCCCCAATCCCGCCTTTCTGACACTGCGTTGACTTAAAGTCCTACTTCATATTCTTATTTCTGAGGTGGGGTCTAAGCAGTACTCTGTGACATTTGATAACCCAAATCTCAAAACTCAGTTTGATTCATCTCACACTCGCCCAGGCGTCTGATCTAGGGGTGGGCAAACCTGGAAGCGCTCCCCTTTAGGTTCTAGGCGACTGGGAACACCGAGCCGCGCGTGGACCTCGGCCAGGGTCCGGGGAGGGAGTGAGGGACTCACATTTCTCAGTCAGAGACTCCTCGCAGTTTAGGCCGAAGATCTCCAACTCCTCTGCCAGCTGCTGGGCGGACACGGTCATGGTGACGCAGGAGGCGGGGCGGGTCCACCCTGCTCCGACCCGAGTCCCAGTAACCCACCGGCGCGGAGATCGATTAGCAGGACGGGGTCCCGCTGATCCTTTTCGCCCTCGGGGGGGACCGAGACCGAAGGTGAGCAAATAGCTCTAAACCTCGGCCGGTGAGAAGATCCGAGCTGTCAGTCACGGAGAAACACTTTTGTTTTTTTAAAGTGGAGGAAGCCGCCAAACGCCCGAAGGAATGTAGCAGAACTCTCGAGAAGTCGCTCTCCTGGAAAGAACAGCGTACTTCCTAACAGCCACCGTGGAGCTTCTCACTGACCCACACAGAACAGAGGCTCCGGGAAAAACCCGCCAAAGCGTTTGTGCAACGCACGCATGCGCGAGACCGGGGTTCAACCCCGCCTCTTCCCCTCCGCTGCCTTCTCCAGGTTCCCGGACTCCGCGAGCGCACGTGCGTCCAAAGGTGCATGCGCACAAACGCCTGCACGCCCGCTCGCGCGCCCGCGCTCAGCGGCGGGTGCGCCCTACGGCGAATGTACAGTGTTCTCTCCCAGGCTGCGGAGCCCGGGCACAGTCGCCTGTGGGCTCCCACCCTTGGCCTTTCCGTGCCAGCCTCGAATACCTATTTTCCAGGATCTGACTGCTTGGCGAAGGTCCATGACGCACTCTAGTCACTTAGTCCAGTGCCTTGGTGCGCAGGTGCTGTTGTGTACATTCCCTCAAATGTCCCAGTCTGTCCCCTACCCCAGAGAGGAAGGCACGTCTTCCTCTCTGTCCTCCTGTCATCTCTGCACTCGGTGTGCCCTCGTTCATCTTAAAAGGGCGAATTTGTTAGGGAATCTCGTTGCCATGGTTATCATCATGGTTATCACCTTGGTCCCAGCTGCAGTGATAGTTCTATTTTCTGGATCTGGAGCACGTTGGTGGAAAAGGAGTGGAAAGGTGACAAACGACTTAGTTTTGGAAGTTAGGTTTTTGCGCCTTTGGGATTTCCAGGTAGAAATACCCAGGGGGCGACTGAAAGCTTGAAGTGAAGATGGCTCACTAAGGGGGAGGGAGTTGAGAAGTAAAATGAGAAGAGGGCCTTCTCCCAGAAGCATCTCCAAATTCTTTGAGCGAAAATCTCCATTGGCTCAGCTTAGATCAAATAACCTTAGACATCACACTCTGCCAATGGGATAGTAGACTTGTAGAGTCTTTCTAGAAAACAGTTTGGCAACATATATCAGGAGCCTTAAAAGTGTTCATTCTTCTTTGACTCAGTATTCTTTATCTCAGAAAAGCAGCTAAAGTACAAAGTTTTATGTACAAAGATGTTTGTCATGGCCATATTTACAATATATTTTTAAAGGATTTTATTTATGTATTTATTTTTAAATTGAGGAGAAAGGAGGGAAAAAAAGAGGGAGAGAAACATCAATGTGTGATTGCCACTCACTTGCCCCTTACTGGGGACCTGGCCTGCAATCCAGGCATGAGTTCTGACTGGGAATCAACCAGAGTGCGACCCTTTGGTTCACCGGCCAGCACTCGATCCACTGACCACACCAGCTGGGGCTAGAATATATTTTTTTAAAAAGGAAACTGTCTGAACATCCAAAGGTATGGTCTAATTAAGGACAGTATGGGGTTTTTACCAAAGCAGTGATTCTCCAGACTGTGCCAGAGAGGCTAAAACTCCTAGGGGACAGCTCAGAGTACGAGATGAGAGACAAGGGCCAGGCAGAGCGGAGAGCACCGCCTTGGCCTGAGTGGGGCAGTGTGGAGCTGGTTATAGTCTGCATGTTAACCACTATAGGGATTTGGGAGGAGGTGTTGTGGAGAGGGAAAATCCCTTACTCACCCCTAACACCTGTGCCTGGTGGGGACCAGGGGTGGAGTGTGGGAGTGGTCCACCTTGGTACAAGCAACAAAGGGTGTATTAGCTTTCCATTGCCATGTAATAACTTACCACAAATTTTAAATGGGCGTTGGCTTAAAACAACACCCATTTTACTAGTTCACAGTTCTGTAGGTCAGAAGTCTGAGCACAGCATGTCTGGGCACTCCGCTCAGCAAGGCTGAAATCAAAGCACTGGCCAAGGCACTTTTCTTTCTAGGGATTTCTTTCCCAGCCAGAGAAACTCTGTCTTTAAAGGGCCCATGTTTTAGGTCAGGTCCACCCAGATAATGTCCTTTTTTTAAGGTCGAATGGTTTGGGACCATGATTATATCTGCCAAACCCCTTTACAGTAGTACCGAGATTAGTGTGAAGAGAGCACTGTCTGTTTTTTCTTTTAATTGAATTTATTGGGGTGACATTGGTTAATAAAACCATACAGATTTCAAGTGTACAACTCAATAAAACATCACGTGCTCGCCCCATGTAGTCTCTTCCCATCCCCATTTATCCCCTCCTTGCTCTCTTCCTCCTCTTCCTGTCCGCCTCTCCCTCTGGCTACCGCCGTACTGTTCTGTTGTCCATGCCTATGTGTCACATATAGTTTTTTGCTTAATCCCTTCATGTTTTTCACTCAGCTCCCCCCACCCCGAGTGCTGTCAGCCTGTTCTATGTATCTATGCCTCTGTTTCTATTTTGTTTGTTAAATTATTTTGTTCACTGGATTCTACATACAAGTGAGGTCATGTGGTGTTTGACTAGCTTATTTCTCTTAGCATAATAGAAGGCACTGTCTTAACATGAAAAGACATCGACCCAATAGAACCCGACAAGGAAACATAAAAACCAGAAGTTGAAGTTATTGAAATAATGGCTAGATCTACTTTGAAACACGTAATGTCTTCGTTATGGTAATTACCGAAAATAACGTCATATAGAAGAGGGGGAGTTAAATAATCATCTGCTCTGAGTGTCAAATAGTCTAGGTATGACACCAACCCTCCTCCCTCTTTCAATCCTTCTCTGAATTATTTGTTGCCTATTACTGTCTGCAGATAGGTGTTGTGGGTTGAGAGACTAGTTCTGGTCTCTTGTAGAAGGTTGTCAAGAGCATGTCAAGACCCTCTCTCTGGAACGTGGGGTTATTTGTCACGTAGTGTACTCAGATAACAGGAAAAATCTCATCCCACATTCTGTTACAAATGCTTGGTGACCATTTGGATTTCCTCTTCTACAAGCTGCATGTTTACATCTTTTGATCTTTGCCTTTTCTTACAAAGCATCAGGAACTCTTGGTAGATCATAGACCAGATATCAATTTGACTATTCCCCTGGCAAGTTAGGAACAGTTTTTACATTTTTAAATGGCTAAAAATATTAAAAGAAGAATAATATGAAATCCCAATTTAAGTATCCATGAAGTTTTATTGGAACACAGACACATTCATTAGTTTATGGATAGACTGTGGCTGAGCCTGTGATACACAGATGCGAGTCGTTGTGACAGAGACCTTATGGCTGTTGAGCCTCATATACTTATTACCTGGCCCTTTATGGAAAACGTTTGCCGACCCCCGCCATAGACGGCACCATTATCAGACGTGCTGCACACATATTTTCCCAACCTGCCCTTTAACTTGGTGGTTTCTTCTACCAAAAGTTTTATATTTTTTATGTCTATCTTTTCCTGTATGGCTTTTTGATTTTCTGCTCTCTTAATAAGGTCTCTCCAACCTAAGCCTATGTAAATATTCTCCTAATTTTTTTCCTTTATTAATTTAATTTCTTTACATTTTAATTAATTAATTTATTTAATTTTTTTCCAGACGTCTACAACCATGTTCATAGCAGCATTATTCACAATAACCAAAATGTGGAAACAACCAAAGTGTACATCAATGGATAAACAGACAAAATGCGATGTATACATACAATGGAATATTATTCATCCATAAAAAGGAAGGAAATTCTGAAATATGCTATGACATGGGTGAACACTGGGGACATTATGCTCAGTGAAAAAAGCCAGTCATGAGAGAATTGATAGTAGATGATTCCGCCGATATGAGGTTCCCAGAACAGTCAAACTCAGAGAGACAGAAAGTAACAGTGGTTGCAAGGGGCTGATGGGAAAATAAGAAGTTATTATTTAATGGGTATGGAGTTTCAATCTGGGAAGATGAAAAAGTCCCCGAGACGGATGGTGAGGATGGTGGTACAACAAATGGGCACATGCCGCGCTATGGAGCTGCACACCGAAAAAATGATTCAGACGGTAAATTGTATCGCTGTATTTTATCACAATTTTAAAAATAGGAGAAAGTGACTCTGTGACCTGGAAGGGGAAAGCAGCTGTGGCCTAGAAAAGATAAGTGAGTGCATCCTGATGTGACCAAGTTTCAATGAGCTGATACTTTCAAAATCTTGTTTGCAGTGTCATCAGAGGTGGACGGAAGCCGCAGGCTGGCAGGGTGTCAGCTGGGAAGGCCTCTCGTGAAGGCAGCATGCAGGCCTGTGCGAACGCCCGTTTTACATTTTAATTTAGATCTCTCATCTACCTGGGATTAATTGTAGTTACGATGTGAGGAAGGATTCAGTTTTGTTTTCTTCCAAACAAATAGCCAATAGGTCAGTTACATTTAGTATATAAAACATTCTCCAAATGAATTGAACAGTGATCTTTCCATATATTAAGTCTTCATAAATACTTGGATATTTTTCTGGCTTTTTAAATTCTATTCTGCTGATTTTTTAAAAAAAGATTTTATTTATTTGTTTTTACAGAGAGGTGAAGGGAGGGAGAGAAACATCAATGTGTGGTTGCCTCTCATGAGTCTCCTACTGGGGACCTGGCCCGCAACCCAGGTGTTCGTCCCGACTGGGAGCCAACTGGTGACCCTTCGGCTCACAGGCCGGCACTCAATTCACTGAGCCACACCAGCCAGAGCTAAATTCTATTCTATTAACTTATCTCCTGTCTTTTCTGTGTCAATGTAACAATGTTTTAATTATAGTACTGTATGAAATAGGTTTTATATCTGTAACATACAGCCAGATTTCAGAATCACAGTGGCTAGGACAGAATAGAAGTTTATTTCTCTGTCAGATAAAATAATTCTGGAACTAGGCAGCCCAGGGCTGATCACGTTCATCAGGGACTAGGTCCTTCCGTCCTTCTGCTCCACTATCCTTGAATTAGCTCTCAGGTCGCCTCAGAGTCCAATGTGGCTTCTGGGATTTCAGCCGTCACATTCATACTTAAAGTAAGAGGAAAACGGGGGGTGGGGGGAGGGAAGGCTTTTCCAAACCTTTGTCTGTTCCTTCCCAACGACTTTTAGATTCAGTAAATTGCACCTGATAGGAATTAGGCCAGGCAAACTGCTTTCCTCCTATTGTAAAACAGCTTACTATTTAGTGATTAAACAGAACCTTTGCATGCAGTCGTGCAGGCTGTTCATCGAGCAAAGGTGCTCGGCCAGACAGGTGGGGAAGGGGTGCTGAGCTCGAGCCTGTGTTTGCTGGCCAAGCTGTGCAGCCTGCCGTGAAGTTATATCCCCCGGGGGCGTGGTGGGGGTGGGAGTCTTTCTAACTTGCACAAAGGCATCTTTCACTCACCAAGCTGGGTGCCCAGGGAGCTGCTTTTGCCTGGAGGGGGTGCCTGTATCAAGTTCACTCAAGGTGCTGTATGGGTTAGGTGGCCCTGGATTATAGTCAGCCCACATGCATGTTTTAATAGAATTGAGCACTCTCTGCTGTAGGAATTCAGGGAGAAAGGGGACTTGTTTAGTTGGGGACTATGGAGTATGAAAGGAAAAAGATGGAACGACATTAATCATTTTCTCCCTCACTTTTGCAGCTCTGTTCTCCAGGTGGATGGTTCTCACCATCTGGACATTCTTCCTTAAGATGTGGTGTTAACTGTCCTTCTAGAACCAGGGTAGGACTGAGCTGGCCCCCCCCCACCCCTGTTCTGGCTGTTTATCTTGTCCTTACAAGTGACATTGTGGGCGCTGAGTGGGTCTCCACGGATCATGTGAACATGCTCGATGAACGCTGCTTCCCTCCTTAGCACTCACTGGAAGGCAAGCCAAGGTGACTCATTTTCACTGTGTTCCCCCGCCTTCCCCCGCGCCGCCCCCCCCCCCCCCCCGTCCCATTTATCAAAGCGGAGCTGTGCTTCCCTGGCCCCTCTCCCTCAGGGCTGGGGGCACGCGGGGATGGTGACAGGAGAGATGCCTTTCTCTTTTTGACTTGTTTCACCCTAAGATCCAGCAGGAGGAGCGCTGTTGGCTCAAGCACTCGAGCTTCCTTGGGCCAGGGGACAGGGAAGTTTAACAAATCCAGATGTCCTTCTGGCTAATTCTGGGAATAGTATGGGCTTAGTAAGGTAAAGACTGACCTTTGATAGGGAAAAAATACCAGCCTAGGACATGCCCACCTGTCATGAACTGCCTTTAGTTAGAAAGTTTTACCTTCAGGCCATGCCGCGGGTTTACCGGAGGTCTCTGGGTTTGTAAGGCTGCCACACAGGCCTCCCCTGAACTTGTCAGGTTTCACATGGGGCCCCTTTTTGTCCAAGGTTTCACCTGTTTACATCGGGTTAGGCAAAAGTTTGGGAAGAGAACAAACTGTCAACATTACAGTAAAACAAAGTGACTACCCAGAAACCTTTGGCGTATCATCAGTTTCTCCCAACAGGGGTGGATCTGCAACAAGCGGGCACTTACCCCTTAACTGCCCGAGCTCCAGGGGCGCCGCGGTGTCTCTGCACCCACGCTTGGCCCTCCCCACTGCTTCTCCCCACGTCCCTTCTCCTTGCCTGTACTGTCTCTTGCTCGCAGATTAATACCTTCCTTGAAAAAGGTCTGGCTTTATGCAGACAAGTCCACTTTTGTAATTGGAGAGGCCCAGCGCAAACTGAAAATGCAGGGATCCCAGTTCAAAACGATCAAGAATTTCAGGATGGCAGCAGGGCACGTGTGGGACCCTCCTGCGCACGGGGTCCGGTGCAACCGCTCAGGTGGCAGACCCGGGAAGCTGACTGTGTTCACAGTCCTTCTGGGCAAATGGCAAAGGGTCCCCTTGCTTGAAGCCAGCCCTGGGCCAGGGCCACGTGGGCCAGCTGCCCTTTGCTTGACTTGGGCTTCTCAGCCATTCCATTCCGCTCGATGGATCTATATGAAAAACTCACCACGCGCTGAGACCTGCTGCTGGCCCAGGAGAGGAGAGGGGTGTGCTAGGAAACGCCCTGCCTGGGGAACCAGGAGACTTGGCTGGGTTCTCTGCAGCGAGGGCTGGGTTTGGGCTATGACCACCAACCTTGGGTTGCCCTTGAGTTCTTGCTGAACAGAGAGGCCCTGGGACCTGCCAGCCGATGAAAGTCTGTCCTGAAGAGATAACAATGGTAGCATTATTTAAGCTGTGGTTTTGATGGGGTTTTTTTTTCTTTTTTGGATTTTGCGTAGTCATCCTTACTTGTACAGAACTGCTCTAGAAACTTCCTCTAAACTACATCTAAAAGTAGTAGGAAATCACCCCCAAAATCTTCTTTTTCATATATTACCTTATTGGGTTTCTTTAAAAGATTTTATTTATTTATTTTTAGACAGAGGGAAATGGAGTGGGAACGGGAAAGAAGCGTCAGTGTGTGGTTGCCTTTCTTGTGCCCCCTGCTGAGGACCTGGCCTGCAACCCAGGCATGTGCCCTGACTGGGAATTGAACCAGCAACCCTTTGGTTTACCGGTGCTCAATCTACTGAGCCACACCAGCCAGGGCTAAATTTGTTTTTTTTTTTAAAGACTCTTCACTGGTTAGTGGTCAAGTTGAGAGTCGCAGCGTATGTCTGGGTTAAATGGGCCAGCTGTCCTACGAAGAAGAGCTGAAAGAGATGAGAGGTCCCTGTCTCCCACCTCCTCAGACACCTCCCAGGTCTGAGCTGCTTCCTTCCTTCCACCTCCTTTCAACTCCTGATCCCGTGGCCAGTCCCTGCAGCAACCACTCCCGCTTCTGCAGCCTTCCCCATGTCTCACCCACACCATCTGCCCAGACTTGTTCCTGGGGACTCAGCAGGCTCTCCCTCACACGCCTTGCACCACCCCCAAAACACTTCCCGCCGCCTGCCTTAGGGGTGGTCACCTCTTGTTTGTGATAACGATCATCAATATCCATAATTACCCAGGTGCAGAGAGCATAGCGGCTGCAAAAGAAGCACCAAGTTAGAGTTCCCCACCTCCACTGCCTTTTTTTTTTTTGCTACTTACAGGCTCTAGTAGGCTGCTTGCCCATGGGTCAGCGCGGGAAAGGGGAGCATGGGATGGGTGACTTATGTGGTTTGGTCTCTCATATCCCATCTGGGACTCCTCACCTCCCCACCTCGAGCCTCCTAATTTAAATTCTATTTAAGTGGGGCTAACTTCTGGGGCAACTGCCGAATTTGGAGCCCCTACTGGCAGTGCGTGCTGCACTGGGCACTGAGCTCTGGCCATCCCGTTGCTTTTTTCGGTTTATCCTTTAAAGTCCATCTTTTGGCAGCACCTGCTGCCCGGCAGCCCAGGTCTGCTCAGGCTGTTGATTCCACTGACATGGCACGTGGGTCACAAATGGCGGTTTGTGGGCCTCGCGCCATCTTCCCGTCCTCCCCCTGCCAGGCACCAGGCCACGCCGCCCATGGGTCAGTGAGACTGCAGCTAGGTGCATCTGGGGGCTGCCTCCACAGCCTGCACCTCTGCCCTTTAAGCGGAGAGCTCTGCTCCAGGCACAGGTGCTGGTAGCAGAGGCCCAGGACGCCGCCCGCCTGACCGTCCGCCTTAGCTGATCTCACCTGGCCCAGGCAATCTTTGAGGCGTGGGAGCCTCTGGGCCCCTTGGCAGCCATCTCCCTGTACACACAGGCCCAGTAATACTTAATGAGAAACTTAGAGATGCCTGGGAGATTGCCACCTTACCAGAAAGACTAGGACAAGGAGCGTCAGCCAAGTGGAGTCCTGTTTAGACAGTGCAGTCTATGTGTTGTCATCGGGAGCTTGTCTTCACATAGCAGTTTCTGACCAGTGTTTTTTGCAAACGACAAGGGTAGTCAAAGGCTATGTGATTTTACCCCCATGGACTGTGACCTGTAACCTCAAAATTATTGAGGCTTGTAGGAAACTTCAGTGTCAGAATGTTTGTTACGGAAAATCAAGTTGGCTCACATAAAAGTATGTCTTACCTTTTCCTGGGAAATCAGCTTATTAACCTCATGGTAACTCATGCTACCTAGGACTTCACAATGTTGTTATAATTAACCCTATCTACTGGGTTAAGTTGTGTCAGTTCTCCTGCTGGTTAGGAAAACTATTTCTAGACAGCAGTTCCCATCGGAATTCTTGGGAGCAGTAGTTTTTAAAAGCTCATAGCTGATTCCAGAATTGAGAAACAGTATTTTAAATTTTCTTCAAAAATAAAAATGAAATGGTGTTTATAACAGATTTGCTATTTAAATAGTTCTGGCTGGTGTGGCTCAGTGGATTGAATGCCAGCCTGCAAACCATAAAGGTCTCAGGTTCGATTCCCAGTCATGGCACATGCCTGGGCTGTGGACCTGGTCTCCAGTTGGGCGCACAAGAGAAGCAATCAGTCAAAGCATCTCTCGCACATTGATGTTTCTCTCCCTCTCCTTCTCCTTCCTTTCCCCTCACTCTAAAAATAAATAAATAAAATCTTTTTAAAAAGAAAGAAAGAAACACATTAAAAAGCTTGTTATTATACCCAGGTCTCCCATTTCGGTTTTCCTGCCTCCTCTCCCACTGTTCAACAGTGATAGGCCATTTTTGTTTTTTATCATCCTGTTTCACTCACTCCAGTAATATCAACTGAGCACCTACTATGTGCAGACCACAGTACCAAGCAGAGATGACTTAACTCTGCCCTGGCTGGTGTGCTCAGTGGACTGAGCAGCAACCTGCAAACCAAAGGATTGCTGGTTTGATTCCCAGTCAGGGCACATTCCTGGGTTGCCTGCCAGGTCCCCAGTATAGGGCACATGAAAGGCAACCACACATTGATGTTTCTTTCCCTCTCTTTCTTCCTCCCTTGCCCTCTGTCTAAAAATAAAGAAAGAAAGAAAGAAAGAAAGAAAGAAAGAAAGAAAGAAAGAAAGAAAGAAAGAAAGAAAGAAAATCTTTTTTTTTTTTAAAGATGACCTAACTCTACCTTCGAGGAGCCACCAGGTGAGACCAGCATGTAACTGGATCCCATTACAACACAGTGGGGAGGGTGGGCAGAGGACATCATGGCAGCCCAGAGTTAGGCAGAGGAAGTCAGGGAGTGCTGCCTGGAAGAGGTGACTCCCAAAGTGAATCTTAAAGTATGATCAGGCACAGCAGCCCCCTGCCTTTCAAAGTTAGTGACCTGCTGTGGGCTGTGAGTTGAGGATAATTCAAATAGGGAAGCTCATGTATTGGATAGTGGGAAGAGAGGTTTCATGTGTGGGAAGGACTGAGCACTCAGTGCGTGATGGCCAGGGCTGTAGGACCGCTTCTGGAGCAGTTTCACTTGAGCTCCGTTCCAAGGGCCGAGCTGCTGAAAGACTGACCTTGGCGAACGGGCAGGTTGCAGTGTTTCCTGCCCCAATTCTGATATTCCCACCTCTTTCTCAGACTGTGCTTTTCCTTGGGCTGTAGGGGACTGAGGCTTTGTTCTGTCTCATTCTCCATCAACTCCAGGAAGAAGGGGTTAAACAAGGAAACTTGCCAAGGCCACCCAGTGGGCCAGGATTTGAATCCTTCATGAATCTAATCTGAATTTTGATGAGGGTCAAGATCAGGGATGAAGGCACACACCCAACACCTGGGCTGGAAATGGATCTGAGGTCAGAGGGACACTGTGCCACACCAGGGATTCACTCCTCTGTATGTCCTCTGCAAAGGGGGTAGTAGCTAGGACGAAACGATGGATAGAGCTCTCTCTCCATTGCCCAAGACTGGCTTCGTCATGTATTCCCCAACTATTTATTGAACGTGTCCCGTCTGCGAGGCCCACTGGAGGGGCGAGGGGGCTCTGGCATGGAGACACTTGCCGTTGGGGCACGTCACACACGCGGTGGGGAGAGCTTGCATCTTGCGAGGCAGGAGAGAGTGGTGCCTCACATGGGGAGCACAGTGAGTTCTGAAAGGTCCTCAAGGACAAGCAGGCAGGCTGTTTTGGGGACAACTAGGGGCAGACATGTCCCCCTAACCCTGCAAAGACACAGCGTTTTCAGGTGGAACGATCACAAAGGTTTAAAGGGGCTGAATCGAGGGTGGGAGAGGAAACCAGTCCCTCCTTTGGTCACAGGTGTGGTTTTTCCTGACTTTATATACACTTGAGAAGCCGGCAGCTGCCGGTCCAGTATCTTCGGCAGCCGCAGCCCTGGTTTGCGGGCGGCTCTTTGACATGGGCTGGCAGAGCTGCCACGGTCCTTGGCCAGCCTCGTCCCCGGGCAGCACCAGAAGAAGCCCGGCCACCAGCTGGGCTGCTGCCCAAGCACCAGGCTCTTGGCGCCTTAGATGGTTTCTATGAGGGGCGAGGCTCCCAGCTGCTGAAGCGAAATTTCCTCTCCCTTCCCTTCTGCATGCTCCTTGGAAAGGCCTCCTCTGGCTCTGTGGACATGAACAGGCAAACGAAGATGTGATGTGGAAAGGGAGAAGGGAGGAGGTCAGGGCGGGGCGTGCGCACGCAATGTCTAGGGCCTGTCTGAGCCATGCCCAAGACCTGTCTCCATGGTCCCTTCTGCCCTATCCTTGTCCCATCCCTGAGGGCTCTTGGTGGTAGAGGCTGGCCTGGCCCGTAAGAGCCAGACTTGGACAAGCTGCAGGTCAAAGAGTTTTCCAAAGAGGACCTGAGGCCAGACACGCACTCAAAGTCGCCGGTGGGGTCCAGCCCAGTGTGGACCAGGGCACTAGCAGAGACCAGGGGCTGGGCACTGACAGGCCCTCCTTACCCTGCCCCAGGTGGAGAGGCAGCCAGCCCAGCTGGTAGGGAGGGACAGAGGTCACAGGCCAGAGTCAGGGGAAGAGGAGGACAGGGACGTCCCCTGGAATAGCCTTCCAAAGAGCCCGAGGGCTGCCCTCCCTCTAGGGTCCAGTTTGGCCTCTTCTCCTTTTACCCCGCTAGTCTTGCAAATGATTTGCTTCCGGTCTCCTTTGGCTTATTTTGTCCTGACACTGTGCAGCCTGAGAATTGTTTGTTCTCCTGCTAACAGTCTTGGTTTTCCTTATCTTCTTCTTTTAATCATGTATACATCTTGCCAATTCCTCCTGTCAACTTAATCTGGTTCCATTTTTAGAACTTTTTCAAAGTTCAAAACATTTTATCTGTGTTTTTATCCTTACCTTTTAACCCTTCTATTTCTAGCCCTTTAGGTCAATGATTTAAGCCACTGTGTGAGTGTGTGTGAGTGTGTGTGTGTGTGTGTGTGTGTGTGTGTGTGTGTGTGTGTGTGTGTGATCTTTTTCTTGACATAATCACAAAGAAACCATTCTATCTATCGTCCCTGCGCCTGCATCCTCTGGCCTTCCTGACTCTGCCCTTGGTTTCGCTGGGCTCCCTGGCTTTATGCGCTGTGTGCTTGTGGGTGGGAGCGGAGAGGTGGGGCCTGTTTCATCCCAGTTCTGTTTAATAGAGTCCCTGTCCCTTTCGAAGATGGTTCCTAAAGACCCAGAGGCAGACATTCTTCAGATAAAACTGCTGCAAATGGTTCAGCTTGCTCAACACCACATTTAACTCATCAAATGAGCAAAGACGGCAAGAGCTAGCCTGCTGAGTGACCTGAAATCCACGGACTTCTTTCTCAATGCGTGGAAAATAATAACACTAGCATTAAAAACGTACTTGGGTCAGCAAGGCCGCTGGTGCTCACCGGGGTGAGAGGGCAGCAGGAGGTCCCAGCGGCCTGAGGGCCTGGGCTTTGACCTTGGTGAAGAGCTGGGCCATTGAAAGGCTGAAAACCTGTCCTCCGACCCCTCAGCTCCCCAGAACCCCCTACCAGGGAGGAGCTCCATGGCAGGTCACTGATTGGAGCCTTAAAACTGTCTCCAGGCCAGGCCGCCTCCCTGCCAGGTCATCCTGCCGTCTGGGTGGGCCCAGACCCTCCCCCGGCCTCTAGGCCAAAGGGGGGCTGCCCTCGGTTTTTCCACTGTGTGCCTCTTCCCTCTAATGACCAAAAAACCCTGCTCGGTACAGAAAATTTGGAATTAATTTTAAAAATAAAGAAGCTAGGAAAAAACAAAACATCACCCATATTTCGAGGCAACCATTGCCACCATTTAACATATTTCTTTCTTTTTTGTCTGTATTTCCTGACATAAGAAAATATTATGAGTAATTCGAATATACTGTTTAACAGTATATTATAAACATTCCTCAGGCCATTAACAACTTTTATCAACCTAAGTTTTCTATTTTGCACAATAGACTCAGATATTTGGAGAGTTTACATTTTTTTCTGGTGTATTACACATAGTCATGAATATTCTTGTAGGTAAACTTTGTCCACATTTAAACTTACTTTCTTCGGGCAGGTTCCTGGAAATGTCATTGCTGCTTAGAAGAATATGAAAATTTTTATGACTCATGATCCGTAATTCCAAAGAGCCTTCTAGAAAAGATGCAAAAGTTTCCTCCCCCTACTAATGCATCTTCTGCATTGTCCATTACTATGTTTTTAGATCTTTCCTCATTGGATATTTAAAAATGACATGACTCTGATTTAGTTTGCATTTCTTTGACTGTGACTGACATGGGTACTTTTCCTCTGTTTACTTCCTAACGGCATTTCCTCCTTTGTGAGTGTTCTATTCTTGCATAAAAGGATTTTTGAACAGGGTGAGTCAACTGTTCCTTTGCTATGTGGCTGGATCAAACGCCCACGGGGTCACTCGGGCTGCCCCCAGGACCACACCAGGCATTCAGACCATTTTGAAGAAACAGCATCTAGCCTGTGGTTAATGAACAATCTGGCAATTTACATAGAAATAAATTACTTATAAAAAGATTTTTGTCGGCCTATGAAATAAATCTGGGGGAAGTTCACTTATGGCTTCACCTCAGGAACCAGTGTTGTAGGTAGATTAGAGCTAAACCCTCTTAGCTTGCTATCCTCTTGAGGATGAGTAACTTGAACCTTTGAAAGGGGTCATTTTTATCCTTGGCTGGTGTGGTTCAGTGGATTGAGCCCTGGCCTGCAAACCAAAATGTCGCTGCTTTGATCCCCAGTCAGAGCGCAGGCCTGGGTTTCAGGCCAGGGCCCCAGTTGGGGGCTTGTGAGAGGCAACTGGACGATGTTTCTCCCCCTCTCTTTTTCTCCTTTCCCCTTTCTCTAAAAGTAAATAAATAAAATCTCCTGTGACCAGACATAATTATTTGATGAGATTAGAAATTGAGAAAAATGAGATGGGCTGAGGAGTTCTTGATTTCTTATTGTCCAAATATCTGAAACTCCATTTGGCTGACTCACAAGAGAAGCTCCCCCTCGCCACCCCCTTCCCTAGCATCACCCTTTCCTACAAAACCAAGACAAGTCGAGTCATATCCATCTCATGTTTGGTTACACAAGAATGGTTGAGAAGGCCTGGCTGGCGTGGCTCAGTGGACTGAGCGCTGGCCTGCAAACGAAAGGGCCGGCAGTTCAACTCCCAGTCAGGGCACACGCCTGGATTGCGGGCCAGGTCCCAGGTTGGGGGCATGTGAGAGGCAACCATACACTGATGTTCCTCTCCCTTCCTCTCTAAAAATAAATAAAATCTTAAAAAAACAAAACAAAACCAGAACAGTCGAGAAGAACCCCAGGCAGGTTATAGAAGCCGGTGGACCAGAACACCCGAGAATCACGCATGGGCATACTGAACGTGCATTGATTATTAGCCTTTCAGTGGCTCTAAAAGTCCTTTGAAACAGGCGTGAGTGGTGGAGCATGTTGGAGGAGCGTGCATTCTTCATGGGGTTGATACTGCCCTTAAAGGGGCAGAAACCAAACCAGTTCTTGGGGGACAAAAATATCTGAGCTATGGCACTGGTTTTGGCGTTCCAGAGAGCTACAGTACGTCAAAAGACACATGGTGTGCCTGTGGTATTCAAATGTCATCGGGATGGTGGGGTGTGGTTGGGAAAAATATAGAAAAGGCCTCTTGGGGGGTGGGGGGCAGGAGATCACAAAAGCAGGTTGAGAAGGTCTGTTCCAGAGCAACTGCCCTAAACACCCAGACCTGCGGCCCCACTGAGGCCGAGATTTAATAACGCCAAGGGGTGGAAAGGTCTTTTGAAAATAGAAATTTTAAAAACTAATCTCTTCCTTCCACTCCAGCAGTGGTTTCTCTATCAACTGAAAACAAAAGCCTAAAGTCTCAGCTGGGTCTCAGCATGCCCCGCCCCTCCACTCCTGCCCGCTCCCAGCTCCCTGGGATGGGGGCGGGAGGGGGGGTGTTGTGTAAATGGTCTGCTCCCGCCTCCAGGCAGACACCGTTGCCTTCTCAGCCTGGCTAACTACTGCTCCGTTAAGTCTGGCGGCCTCCTCCACCAGCCAGTTCTCTCTTAGCTGCCCATTTATTTGTGTTTATTTGTTCTCTATGCGTCTCTCTTACTCCTGAGCTCCAAGAGGGCAGAGATCACACCTGTTTTGTTCACTCTACATCCCACACTTCGCACTGTGCCCGTCACAGAGCAGGACCTCAATGAACAATAATTGAATACATGAATTGGATTTCAACAAGCCTAGATTAAAGACCAGATGAAATCCTTGGCCTGCAGCCCCACATGGCCTTCCTGAGCCGGGGTCTCTAACCCACTCCCTCAAGACAGGCCCACCTGCGAGTGCACCTGCTGGTGCTCGTAGGGGGGCGGGGGGGGGGAGGGGCGGGGTGGCCCTTGTTCCCCAGCTGTCAGCCTGTCTCCTTGCTAATCAGCACCATGGTCTGTACCTGGCTTGCCTGGTGGCGGGTTTTCGGCTATGACCAGCGGGATAGAAAAGACTCCTCAACTAACTTGTGCCTTAGCTTCTCTGAGACTGTTACCTTTCCTGCCGTTGGTCCCTAAAATTAAGGGTCTTCAAGGAGCCCACGGTTGCTGAGAAATGCTTCTAAAGGCCTCTGGCACTTGTTTTAGAAACATTGTCAAGGACAGTGCTGTCACCTAACTCAGTGACCTCTCTAAGGGGACCCATGAGAGAAATTTCTCTTTTTCCCCCCAGGAGAAAAATTTCTTCAGTGCTACTTGCTAAGAAAAGCTCCATTTCCCCCCAAGGATCTGGTATTTCTTTCCTCCCTGACAAGAAGAAAAAGTCATTAACAGGGTCCCCTTTTCTGTCGTCAGGAAGCTCTGAGCCAGATTTGAAGCCATGACAGTCACTTGGGCGTGACTTTTCCTCAAGGTGCGGTCCCTCTCCCCCCTCAGAAGGTCAACCCCACTTCCCTGCCTGGAACCAACGTGTCCACACCTACTCCTGTTTCTCCTGGCCTGGGGATGATCCTTATTTCTGTTGGGTCTGCTCTTGTGACAGCGAAGCCCCTGCTTGGTCGCCGCGCCGGCTGTTCCCAGGGGCCCCTCACCTCCTCTCCATCATCTCAATAGTCTCCACCAGGGGCGTGTTGCGGGTCTCAGCCAGGAAGCAGACGGCCAGTCCGGCCAGGATCGAGGTGGCCCCAAAGGCCACGGGCGGCAGGATGGTGCTGAACTCCCCGACCACGGTGACCAGGGGCGCTACCAGGCCCCCGAGGCGGGCGCTGACCGAGGTGAAGCCCATCCCCATCTGCCTGCCGGAGGAAGGTGGACAGGTCAGTGGCCGCAGCCCAGACTGACCAGAGAGCCGGGAGCGCCAGGGCGGAGGTGGGGCAGAGCAGGAAGGAGAGAGGGGCCGTCTCGGCAGCCCAGCAGGGCCCCGTGTGGGCAGGCGCTCCCCACCTCCGCCCGCAGACCCACCTGATCTCTGTGGGGTACAGCTCTCCCGTGAACAAGTACACGCAGATGAAGGAGCTGGCCAGGCAGCCTTTGCCCAGCGCCGCCTGGGCCGCGCGCAGGGCCAGCATATCTGGGGGAGAGGACAGAGCTGCGGGAGGGAGTGGCCCAGAGCCCAGAAGGGGACCAGGGCGGCCGGGGTGGTAATGGTGAGGGTGCAGGGCCCAGGAGGGGTTGAGGTGGGGGAAAGAGACAGGGGCCTGTGGTGGGCAGGAGACCCAGAACCTGGAGGGGATGAATCAGGATTTCCACCACCTCACGGTCCCACCTGGGACCCAGAAGTGCCCACGCGGCCCTTCTCTGACCTCTGCCTCCTTCCTCCCTCATTCCTGCCTGTCACCAAGTCCTGCCGGGGAGCCAGAACAGGCTTTGGAGTTAGGTTCCAAAATTGAGTTCAAATCCCAGCTCTGGCCCAGATGGGTGACCTCGGTCACTGTTACTTAACCTCTCTGAGCCTCACTATTCTCATCTATAATGTGAGAAAAATGCCAGCTCCTATTTCACAGGCCTTGTCATAAGATTGGCACAACGTCACGAGTGCAACGTGCTCAGCGCTCATTCAAGGTTTGCTGTTACCCCCATTATTAATATGCTTGTCGCACTGTTGGTTATAAATAGTACATCCCCAATGCCCACGTCCAACATCGTGGCAACAATTGGGGAAGTGATGGCATGTCCTTGGGTGAAACGTGTACTAACATGGAAAAGCATGTTCATGGTATAACAACATGGAGAAGCATATTCATATATAACATACAACATGAAAAAGGATACATTATGTATGTGAGTATATACACACATATATACATGCATATAATCCTTTTTATATTATTGTGTTTATACATGTATATAATAGTATCTCGATTATGTCAAATACAAAATCAGTAAGTAGGAAAAAACATTGGAAGAAGTTCATCAAAACACCAATAGTAATAATCTATCTGTTTTAGAGGGAAGAGCTGAAGCACAGGGAAGTCAGACAAGGTGCCCAAGGCCATGGTTGTCACAGCGAGCCCTCAGCTCAGCACACGCTCTAGGACCGTGATACCCAACCCTGGCTTCTTGCTGCAATCACTGGGCAGTTTTCTAAATCCTAAGGGTTAGGCCCCACTCCTGAGACTAACTGCACTGGCCCGGAGCCCCTGGGCATTGGCAGTTTTCGAAGGTCTCCAAGTGGGGACAGTTACAGGCAGGTTTGCAAAGCCCTGCTCCAGGGCCAGTGGCCACGGTTCAAGCTTTAACCTCTCAGCCCTTGAGATGCTGCCTGGCCCGGTGGACACACACCAGCCAGCCCTTCGGTTGATTTTCTGCGTCAGTCTCATATCCCTGACGAGGTGGTAAAGGCTTTGAGGGCATTTACAACCGTGACGCTGGTACTAGGCGCTGAGTCCTTAATAAAAACCGTACTGATTGACAGTTACTTTCTTTCCAGATCCAGAAGACTGCCCCTCAGCCTTGTTCCCTTGTTGGATCGGTTGCCCACCAGACCCCCTACCCCAGAGGCTCCCAGGCAGCAGTGGCAGCAGGTGGCTTACCTTCGGGCACAAACATGTTGGCGACCACCATGAGCCCGGCCAGGATGAGGAAGGAGGCCACCGTGGCTCGGCGGCCCACGTGAATCATGGTGGCAGTGGCCACCAGCATGGCTGGGATGTCTATGATTCCGAACAGGACCTGAACCAGGTAGACACTGAGCCCGAACTTCTGCAGGTCCATGGCCAGGCCGTAGTAAGCCACGGAGTTGGAGAACCTGGGGGAGGTGGCAGAGTAGTCCTGCTTTGGAAGGTCCCGAGTAGGGGACAATCCCACATTTCCAGTGCACAGGGGACACGGCCCCAAACTCGAATAAGAGAACAGACTCTTTACCTGAGGATTTCCCGCGGCCAGGTGTGGGTTTTCATGTCAACTTTTAGTCCTCGCAAGGACCTTAGGGGCAGACGCAGAAGTAGGAAACGGAGGCACAGGAGGCTGGCTGACTTGCCCTGGCCCCCGGGTAGCCTGGTCTGCCTGAGCCCACCTGGTTTTCACTAAAGGGTGTGCCCGTCTCTGCTCCCGAGCACACATAGTGCGCAGCCTGCATTCCATGCTTCATAAGTATCAACCCCCATTGTAAGTTAATGCCCAGGACGTCCTGTCCAGCAAATTGAAAAATTTTTTAAAGCAGCCCTTTCCCTCAGGATTTGCTAGCTTCCAGCCGGTGCTAACAGGTAGGGGTTGCCTTTGTATTTTTATCCATTTCACGTCTTCACGCCTAACACTGCCCCTGTTAGAAATTCCTTCTTGCTCGCCCGGCAAACTCTACTAACCGTCTTTTAGAACCCACCCAAATGCCATCCCCTGCGTGAACCCCACAGCAGCCCCAGTCAGGAGAACTGTTATTAGGACACTTGCCACTCTTATTAGGACACTTGTCAACTACCTCCTGGAAGTGACTGTTTTCCTGTCTGACCCCTTCTGAACCCACAAGCGCTCATCCAGAGTGGGGCATGTCCCAGAATCCCCTGGGGAGCAGCAGGGGCAAATCAGGGTGAGACAAGGTACATTCTGAGACAAGCTGCCCAGATGATTCCAATAGGTGCCCCCACCCAGGTGAGATCCACTGCCCAGGTGTGGGGTCCCTGGGTCAGCATGGATATCTCACCCATGACCACAACTCACACCCACCAGAAGGCCAGAGGACCCTGGAGAAAGGGTTTGGTGCAGGATTGAATTCACAAGGTTCACCTGCTCATTGCATTGAGCGTACTTATGAGTGAGTCAGTGGAGACAAAAGTTGTGCCTCTATCTCAGATCAAAGTCTTGGGCATGAGACCATCACCTACCAGACCACCATGAGACAGCATGTGACCTTGCGGATGGCCGGGGTTCGGAAGAGGTCCAAGACCGAGCTGGAGGTGCGGACGCCTGTGAACTCACTCTGGATGTAGGAGCTCACCACCTGGGCAAAGAAGGCTTGATCAGGGGAGGAGAGGGATCTGAGACCCTATTTCCCTGCGGTGTCCCTTCATCCAAGGGCCAAGGTTGAAGTCTCTGGGGGGAAGGCTGGTCCTAGTCTCCTCTCCATCCTGGGGCTGATGGCCCTTAGTAGTCCGTTTCCAGGGACTGAGGATGAAGCCGAGGTTCCCTCATGTGTCCCAAGGCTCCTGGGCTGCCTGCCAATCAGGCTGAAATAGGTACCTGTGGTTCCAGTGGGACTCTCACGCTGCCTCCTTGGTAGGGAGTCTGAGATGGTCTTGGCCAATGGTTAAGAGCAGCAGTTCTAAGTGGCTCTGCCACTTCCTGCTGTGTGTTGTGAGGCAAATTTCCTGACCCATCCAAACTTAGGTTTCCTCATCAGCAAAAGTGAGACATTAAATAAGTTTGTGTACATAAAGTCCTTAGTGCAGTGCCCGGCATGAGGCTCAATAAACGGTACTTATTTATAATACATGGTCACTATTTTATCATAAATAAGTATGTACAATAAATAGTACTTTGTTATTAATTATTCAATGATTTTATAATCTTTTTTTTATAAATTTTGAAAAATGTTTATTTATTTATTTTTAGAGAGAGGGAAGGGAGGGAGAAAGAGAGGGAGAGAAACATCAATGTGCGGAGAAACATCCGTCAGTTGCCTCTTGCACGCCCCACACTGGGGACCTGGCCTGCAACCCATACACTAGGAATTGAACTGGCAACCTTTCGGTGCACAGGCCAGCACTCAATCCACTGAGTCACCGCAGCCAAGGCTGGTCTTTATTTTAATATTTTCATTTTATTATTTTATTTAAATTTGGGCTGGCTGTCAGTGTGAATGGGGTTATTTCTCCATTGCACAGATGGAGAGTCTGATGAACAAGGCCGCTGAAATTTTCCCCCCGGATCACACAGCCATGTGGTGGTTGAACAGCCTCGGCCCACAGGAGCTCTTCCCACTCTGTTTATTCCCAGCCTCCCCACCTGGATGGCGGGGAGGGCCGAGTCCCGGGAGGCTGCTAAATCCTGGCACACCTCAAGGCTGCCAGCGAGACTGAGGACTGTGCCCGCCCTTCCTTCCACCAGCCCCGCGTACCTCCTGGGTCAGCCCGTCCCCTTCCTCCTTTCTCCCGTTCATCGCAGCCACCTTCCGCAGGTTCCGCAGGGCCAGCTGGGACTTGCCATGGAGGAGGAGCCATCGGGATGACTCTGGCAGCCACCTGGGACCAAGGGCAAGAGGAAGGATGCAGGGCTGGTGGGACTCACTCCGTTCCCAAACCCAAACACGCCTTAGTTCACCTTCTTTCAGACCCTGACAAAGGTGCGATGTCCCACTCCCTGAAGAACCAGGAAGACTAGGGGACCCGCCAGCTTCCCTTTTCTACAACGCTTCAGACAGAATCACTGAGGGAACTTAGAGGCAACTTGGGACTTGGGACTTGGGACTTGGACAGATCCAGTTTTGAATCTGGATCTGATCCCGGTGCGTGGCCTTGAATAACTCATGACCCCTCCCTTGGCTGTGCCTCACGTCCCCTCCTAGAAAATGCTGAGGGCGGCTGTGAGCCACAGAGGAGCTGATAAAGGCGAAAGCGCTCATGTTGTTCTGGAACCCCATGCTAAGGTAAGGGTTTTCCCAGAGCTTTCCCAGAGCCGTGCGCCGACCCGGAAGCCCGCGGCCCCACAAGCACCGCCCCTCTTCACATCCCCCCAGTGCAGAGAAGTCCCCGTCACTGCACACCCCCAAGCTGCCCAGAGGGACAGGCGGGCCACCCAGGTACACCCTCTCCCACCCACTCTGCTCAGGACATACCAGGAGTAGAGGAAAAAGATGAGGAAAGGAACAGAGACAGCAAACTGCAGCCACCGCCAGGGGCGGACCAGCCATGCCACTGCGGCCAGGATGAGCTGACCCAGGGTGAAGGAGAACCCCAGCAGGACACCCGCCACCGTGCGGCCCCGCGCGGGCATCCACTCCACAACTGCGGAGAAAGCACAGCAGGCGCGGCGGACTCTTCGTCACGAGGTCGTTTCACTCACCCCCCGCCCCCCGGAAGGACTGCGGTCACTTGAAGGCACCCCAGAGACCCACTGAGGCACAGACAAAGGCATCCTGACCTCACTCGGCACATTCAGTGAAATTCCCCGTGGACCAAAGACTCAAATATGAACAAAAAAAACTACAAATGTATTAGAAGAATCATGACAGATTTTTGTTTTCAATCTTAGAGTCAGGAAAGGCTTTTCTAAGAATGTCACAAAACCCAGAAGCAATAAAGGAAAGATCAATAAATTTAACTTCATAAAAATAAGAAGTGCATTAAAAAAAAAAACAAAACAGAAAATGAAACCCAGCCCACCATAAGCAAAGTCATAATGTCAGTAAAAAAAGACAAAGAAAAAAACTGCAACTCAGCAGATAAAGGGGGAATTTCCCAAATGTTGGAAAAGTTCTCACAAATCAATAGGAAGAAAACCAACAAGCCAAACAAAAAACAGATGTGAAGAGTTTGGTAGAAAAGGAAATAAAATGTTTCTTAATTACACAATTTTTTGGTGAACAGCAAACCTTGGAAACAATCTAAATGCGCATCCATGGGGGACTGGTAGATACCTTACGGCGCGCTCCTACGAGGCGACCCTAATAAACTGATGAGGATGCTTCTTTCCACGGGCAGCTAGAGCATGCGTTTGGTCCATTAGCAAATCCCGCACAATCGGGCCAGAGTCTGAGTCCTTCCTGTCCCCTCTGCTGCTACACCCTGACCCAAGCCAGCCTGGCCTCTCACAGGGTGACCACAGAAACCTCGAAATTGGCCTTTGCTTCTGTCGTTTGGCTTAATGCGAGCCAGAGGGATTCCGACAAACGCTAACTCAGATCAGCCGGGGCCCTGCTCAGCTCAGGGCCCTCCTGAGGCTCCTGTCTCAGAGAAAAAGTCAAACTTCTGCAGTGGCCACAGGGCCTAAGCACGGGCCTCCCCATCCTCCTGGTCTCATTGGTCACCTATCCCCTGGCCCTGCTCCAGCCACAGGGACATCCTTGCTCATGAACCCACCGGGCACGCTCTCCCTTAGGGCTTTGCCTAGAATGCTCTCTCCCTGGAACCGCAGGGCATGCTCCCTCAGCTCCTTCGGGCTGTGCTTCAAGTGACCCCTGACCATTCCAGTTAAGACTGCAGGCTCCCCTCCCCGCTGGGCTGTCTCATTCCCTTTCCCACTTTTAGTTTCCTCCGCAGCACTTACCGCCTTCTAACATACTACGTGCCTAACTCGCGTTTTTGTGTTATTATCTGTCTTCCTGCGCAAAAACACGGACCCCACGGGAGCGGGACCTGCTTTGTTCACTGCTGCATCTCAGCGCTTAGAACCGTGCCGGGCTCCTGGTGCTAATGTGGGTGCGAGAGTGTGTGTGCGCATGCAAGTGTATGTCGGCACGTGTGTGGTACACAGGTGAGTCTAGCAAGAGATGGACCTTTCACATGCGTTCCTGCCTTCAGGTTCCATGAGCCGTGGCTGGACACCCACCCGAAAGATGGGCTGGGGTTTGCTGACATCTTGCCGTGGGCTCAGCGCCCTTCGATGTCCTCATGTGGGAAGGGAGGGTGCAGCCCCATTTCCCCCAACCCCAAAATGAGAGACCTCGTCTACCTTTGGCAGTAGATCCGAACCCTCAGATCCCCCCAGAGGCCTGGCGGTGTCCCCGGGAGCAAAGGAAGCAGCGGGCAGTGTAGGCAGGTGGCAGGCCCGCCTCCGGGGCAGGCTCCCCACTGCCCCACGTGCTCTGTCAGAGCTGCTGGGGGCTGCCTGGGACCAGCCTGCAGTGAGCACTGACCCTGTCACTCTGAGGAGAGGGCACATTCCCGCCTGGCACCCAGGGGCCAGGTCTCTGCCACGGCACTAAGGGGTCACCGCCCTTTAGGTGGGTTTGCAGGTGAACCCTGCCCTTTTTGGATTCACATAATCTCAGGGCTGCCTGCAGCCCTGGGCACCACTGTGTCCCATCTCACTTCTGTGTCCCCACACTGAGAGCCTGGCACACAGTAGGTGTTTCCTAGGTGGTTATTGTTGACGAATTCACAGGGGAAATAAATCCAGCCCTCTCAGCTTACTCATGGCAAAGCACTGTCCAGGGTCCGCGACTCACGGCCAGCAGGGCCACTGCTGAGAGCCCACGTCTCTCAAGCCCCTGGTGGGAGGTTCACAGTTGAGGTCACTGGCTGACAGTCGCGCACAACGAAACAGGTAGGACATCTGATGATGAGGCTGCCGAGCCGCCTTCCAGGAGCTCCCGCCCGCCCCGCCCCGCCCCTCCTTGGCTGCACTCACCCAGGGAGAGGGAGTTGAGGATGATGCCAGAGAAGGTCATGCCCATGAGGAACCGGAAGACGCAGTAGGCACCGAAGGAGCTGAAGTACGCCGTGGCGGCCCCCGAAACGGCCAGCTGCAGGTATGACCAGGCCAGGGGGGCCCTGCGGCCCAGCCTGAGCCAGGCCATGGGCACAGCATTAGGGTCCCCCCGCGGGGGTTGTTGAAGGAGGGTGAGAGGAAGCTCTCCTGCCCCACTGGTACCGCGGCCGCCCCTCCATAACAGAAGTGCTCATCTGCTGGGCCCCCCACCCCCGCACTGCAGGGGGAGGTTGGTCCAGCGTGGAGGAGCGTGGTGTGGAACAAAACTGAAGCTCAAGAGCTATATTCCTGCTTTTATTTCTATACTCGAGTAGTATTTCTGGCCTCCCTACCAAGCTACCACATTCCAGGGGCCGGGGGGCGCGGGGGGAGAGGCAGGGATTCTGCAAAGGCCCAGAAGCAGGGGCAGCGGGGGTGACTTCCCGGCTGGAGAGAGGCCTCAAACCAGAGCTCCCAGGCCAGGCGGTGAGCAGGGGTGGGGCCTAGGCTGGCGGTCAAGTCTTCATTTAAACTGGCCACGGCGGGGAGGCCAGGCAGGGGTGGGGGCTGGTCACACCCTGGAGGGGTCCAAGGCCGAGCAGCAGGGTTACCCTACTGCAGCCGTGGCGCTGCCCCATTTCTAAGCGAGGGTCCAGGAGGGCAGCAGGCCAAGAAGGGGCGGCCTATATTTCCTCTCCGCACACCCCATGACACACCGATGCATTTGTTCACTCATTTGTTGTGTTACATAAAAGTTCACCCATCACCTCTAAGTGACAGGCCTCAGCAGGGCGCTGATGACATACAAGACACTACGGAACACACATGACCCATGGACATGAACAGAGGTGTGGGGGTTCCCTGAGGGAGTAGGGGGTGCTGGGTGGAGGGGGACAAAGGGGGAAAAATTGCAACAACTATAACAGCAAAATCGATGGACTACAATTTTAAAAAAGACACTATGGATAAGATACACAAGCTCATACCCTGAAAGACCAGGATGCGTGGTGTCACGTGTGATGGGGCTACGACAGAGCTCCCACTGGGGGCCTGCTCGCAGCCCCCTCCAGGGTGTCGGCTCTAGCGTCCAGGAAGACCCCCAAAGCCTGAGCTGGGAACATCGAGAGGGGCATCGGAGGGGAGGGAGGAGAGGAAAGGGGGAGAGAGAAGGGCAGAAGAGACGGGAAGGAAGGAGGGAGAAGCCCAGAAGAGGCAGGGAACTGACTCCGGCAGAGGCCTGGATTGTGCTGTGTTTTCTGGGTGTCCCTTTCTAGAGGTGCCGCAGTCCGCCGCTGGGGGCCTGTAGTTAGTTCTGACTCACCCCTGCAGTGGGGCGCAGCTCGGACAGTGGGGGGCTGGGAGCATTTTCTGAAGGCAGACTCGGAGGAAAAAGCCAGGTATGGAACCATGTGTGGGCCGGCTGGCTTGTGTAAAGAGAGGGGGGCGCAGCATCTATACACATTTGCTTCGGTTGCATAAAACATCTCTGGTAAGGTACATAGAAACCAGGCTGCCTTCCAGAAGTTACTGGAGGGTGGGGTGGCAGTGGGAGAGGGAGGCTTCCCTACAAACTCTTGTGCCTTCTAGAATTTTGAATAATGTGAATGTATTATGTGTATTATCAATCTACAAATACCTGAGTAAACATTCATAAAGAAAAATTAGCCCTGGCTGGTGTGGCTCAGTGGACTGAGCACTAGCCTGCAGACCGAAGGGTCACTGGTTCAATTCCCAGCGAGGGCAACCCAGTCCCCAGATGGGGGTGTGTGAGAGGCAACCACTCTGTTTCTCTTGAGCATCACTGTTTCTCTCCATCTCTCCCTCTCTTCCCCTCTCTCTATAAATAAATAAATTTTTTTTTTTTTAAGAAAAGAAAGAGAAGAAAAATGAACGAAGAGGCGGGGGTTTTCCAGCCTGTGCTGGCTCACCTGTCCGCAAGGCTGCCAAACACAGCGGCGCCCACCAGCACCCCGGCCATGTAGATGGACTGAGCCAGGTCGCGGAGGGTGCGGGCCTCACACACCAGGTTCCACTGCAGGGGAGAGAGCGGCCTGCTCCAGCCTTGGCTCCAGGCAGCAGCCCCCTTGCCACCCTGACCCCCACGGACCTCTGTCACGATGGTGGACGGGAACACGCTGTGGTCGTAGACCCAGCCATCTTTGCAGCCCTCCGTGGCCTCCTCGGAGGTGTTGGCCGAGGTGTTGGGCCTCAGGAGGGCCCACTGAGGCTCGGTGAAGCGCCGACATGGCTCAGGGACCCCAAACCGGTCCAAGGGTACGGTGGCCCTCAGCCAGGCCCCAGAGTTGTTGGTGGCGGCCACAGCAGGTGTGGCAGGGCCCCGGCAGTGGTGGCGGGGCACGGCGGCCGTGAAGTTCTGCAGGAAGTTGTGGCAGGCCAGCAGGCTGCAGGGCAGCAGCAGCAGGGCTGTGTAGGTGAGCTGGAAGCGGCCCACGCCGCCCAGCGCGTCCAGCAGGTCTGTGAAGGCCATGGCCTCGGGCCTGACCCAAGGCCCAGCCTGCAGGGGCCTTATGTAAAGGGGCGGGCCCGGGCTCTGGGGGGTGGAAGAACAGGCCCAGGGTTAGGACCACAGATGCCCTGGGTCTGGCGGCTCAGAGGGGTCCAGTTACACCTCACAGGAGGCCTCAGGTGTCCCCATGTCTGCAGGGCTCCCCCTCCCTCCAGGCCCTTTCTCCTCAATATTCTGCCTCTCACCTCCCGAGTCAGAGAAGTGAGCGTCTCACAGCCCCCTGCCCCAATCTGTAGGCCCCGCTGCCCTGCCCGCCGTGCTCCCCAGCGGATCCCAGCCGTCAATGCTTCCTCCCCCTCGCCCTCAAATGGGGTTTTGTGAGGGGGTAGGGCCCCCAGATCATCCAGCCCTCGGTGTTCCAACGCTCTCATCAAACAAAACCCGGTACAGGGAACTAGAGGACAGGGCCAGCGCACTTACCCCCCGCCTCCGCCTGGCCCCCTCACAGCCAGCGCAGGCTCCCAGGGCGCGGTGGGCCAACCCCGCTACTGACGGGGACTCCGAGGCCCAGCAGAACCCGGCCGGGGGACTCCCAAAGGCGAGATGCAGGCTCGGGACGCTCCAGGCCCTGTGCCAGCCTGTGGCGGGCAGCGTCAAGGCAGCCTGCCGTCGGGGCGCCACCGGGGCTCCCAGCGGCCGAGGGCAGCCCCCACCCTACACCTGGGCTCCATCTGCCTTTGATCTGCACGTGCTGTCCTCGTTTGTGGCTTCCTCTGTACCCCCACCATCCCAACTCCTCCTCCTCTACCGCCACCTCAACCCACTCTTATCTCTGGTAAGAAAAGCCCTGATCCCAGAGGGGGCCCCCCAGCCGCTTACATAAGCTGCAGGTGTCTGGGTCACAGGGGACCCCGCCCCCAGAGGGCATGAAGGAGGCTCTGTGCCCTGGGGAGCTGCCTGGGGGTCAGGATTGCGCTAAGTAGGGGTTTTGGTTTCAGCCAGAGCCTCACAGGCCGGAGCGGAGAGCGCAGGGGAGGCAGGGGTGCGGCCTCCAGGACTGCCAGGCGGGGGCATAGGCACAGGAGGGCCATGCTGCTCAGGTTCCCGGTGGCCCTGCAGGCCACGGTGGCAGTTTTGGGCAGGAACAGACTCCGAAGGCAGATGTGGGGCCTTTTTCCTTTATTATTTGGGGTTTCTCTGCGTGGAAACACGAGCCCCCCCACCCCACACCCAGGTGCCTTTGGCACCCCCGTAAGTCGTATACCAGTCCCGCAAGTCCCCTTTAAAATCACCAATATAAAAAAGGAGGGAGGGAGGGGAGGAGGCAAGGCCTGATCATCCCCCGGGTCAGGCGGCTCCCGGTCCACAGACAGGGCTGGCGGCCAGGTCGTGGGGCAGGGCGGGCATTGGCTTCTGCACAGGAAGGAACAGGCGTTCCTGGCCCCGGGGACGCAGCCGGCCCTGGCTGGGAGGGCTCCGCACGCTACAATACAGGCCGTACAGAGCTAGTGGTTACGGCTTCAGTCTGCAGGTGAGGCCAGGCGAGTGGTCTCTGGAGTGAGGGGTGAGGACACATCAGGATGCTGGGCGGCCGGGGCTGTGAGCTCCCCCGGACCCTGTCCTGAGGCAGGAACAAGCGAAAGCTGCCTTCCTGGCTTGGCGACGAGGGGGGCTGGGGAGCCCATCTGAGCCCACGGTCTTCAGAGCAGGGAGGCCCACACAGCTCTGCCCAGAGCAGTCGAACCGTGGCGGCCGAGAGGTGAAGGGACAGGAGGCCGCCTCCGCTCCGAGGAAGGCACTTGCAGCTGGCGGGGCCTGGTCTGGCGAGGCGAGAAGGCGCGGCGGGCAGACGACGGAGGGAGAGGAGCGCGGCAAGGGGGCCTGATCCTTGCCTCATGCAAACATGGTCAGCTGCAACCACTGCCCGGCGGGGAGGAGACCGGAGGGAAGGGTCAAGCGCGGCACACCCCAAGGCCGCTCCCCCAGCCCCACGGCTCAGGGGCCACCATCTCTTCAGCCCCTCTGATGAGGGCAGGTCAGAGAGGCACCCCCTCAGCGGATATGGGGGTGGGTTCTTTCTTACCTCCTCTACCCCTGGGAGACCAGGCTGCTGGCTCCTGCAGAGGCCTCCAGGGGTCTGGCCCGCCCTCCCCGCTCCCGTCCCAGGACCCAGACACCCCTCCTTCCCTGGCCGTGAGGGCTGGCCCCGAGGCCCAGGAAGGTAAGACCGCTCCACCGCCTGAGTCCCTTCCCCTCCCTGGCCAAGGGAGGTTCCCACCTTAAACAAGTCGAAGGTCACAACTCCATCCAGATCTGTGTCCAAAGTTTTGAAAAACCCTGTGTGTTCAAGAAAAGATGACGTGAGGCTGAGAATTCTGGGAGGTGGTCTCACAGGCCCCCCCCCCTACCTTACCCCCCACTTCTCCACAGCACCCCGAGCTCTCTCACCCGTCACAGCCATTCGAGGCTCTTCCTGCTGCCTGAGAGCAGCCCCACACGTCTGCCAGCACTCAGCGCCCATGGGGTCGCCTGCCCGGCCCATGCCACCGCGGGCCTCCATCCGGAGGGGGAGCCGGACGGGGATACTCACGGAACATGGTCTCCAGCCGCACCAGGCAGCACACGAAATTGTCAAAGTCCACAGCCAGGTCAGGCTCCGAGTAGCGGGTGATGATGAGCTCGTACAGCTTCTTGTTGAGCTTGAAGCCTGGCCCAGGAGAGCAGGTGAGAACCAGGGAGGCGCCGCCCAGCCCAAGGGGAAGCAGTGGGGGCTGGGGGAGCCCGGCGCTGGAAGCCTGAGCCCTGCCTCTCTCCCCGTGGAGGCTGTGGCGCACTCCACACCTCTCTGCCTGTGTGGCCTCAGGCCAGTCACTTTCCCTCGCTGAGTCCCACTTTTCTCTGTGCACAACAGGGCACTAAAAGCCCCTATCCTCAGTAGCTGCAGTAAACGCTGCTAAAACACTTAGCTCAGTAACCCCAGCGAAAAGAGAGACGATGGCTGTTCCCACACCACCACCATCACCATCATCACCCCCACGGACAAGGGCCACTTGTCAGGAAAGCGGCCGGGGGTCTGGGGCTCCACGGGTACCCGCCGCCCTCGAGCCTCACCTGCAGACTCGATGGCCATCCGCATCTCGTAGGCACTCATGCTGCCCGACTTGTCCAAGTCGAACTTCCGGAAGATGGCCTGGGGCGGGGAGCAGCAGGTGAGGGCTAGGCCCAGGCAGCAGCCCTTCCGGTCCGCCCCAGGGCGGAGGGTTACTGGGAGTCGGGGAGAGGCCCAAAAGGAGGGCCGGGGGCCAGGTAGGTGGGCTCCAGAGAAGCAGCTCCAGGGTGGAGGGCCTGCGGCCACTAAGGCCGCAGAGGAGGGGCGACCGCGCTGCCAGCAGGCCCACCTACCAGGTAATTCCGGATGCGGTTCCATAGGATATTGAACTCCACTAGGCCCAGCTTCCCGTTGCCGTCCCGCTGGGCAGCCATTAAGGAAAAAACTTCACAGCTTAAACCAGGTGCGGGGAGAGAGAGAGCAGTGCGGGAGGAGGGGAGACTGGCCGCAGAGAGCGCCAGACGAGGGGAGACATGGCAGGACCCGAGTACCAACTACTGTCAGCCCTGTCAGCCCCTGGCCAGGCCGCCCGTCCTCTGAATGGGGGGAGGGGTGGGGACACGTGCAGAGAGAGTGCCAGCCTGAGGGTCACTCCGGGATGCAGGACCTGCTCCACTTCTCACTTGACCCAAGGCATGGGACTCAGTTTCCCTGTCCCAATCAATGGGATGATGCCCAGGGAAGGCACTGGTCCACCCCTGCTCCACAGAACTTTGTTCCTTTCTCTGCACTGTTCCTGGGAAGTCACTCAGCGCCTTCCCCACACCTATGTGCCCCAACCCCAAGCCCCGTGGCGGGATACGTCCATGAGGTTCACCATGCTGCGGCAGGACTCCAGGCTGAAGCCCTTGGTCCGCAGGTCTTTGTCTGGAAGAAAAAAAACAGTTCCAGAGATGCCTCAGAAATTAAACAATGACCCAGCGATCCCACTTCTGGGAATGTATCCAAAGGAACCCAAAACACTAATTTGAAAGAACATGAGCACCCCTATGTTCATTGCAACGTTATTTACAATCACCAAGATATGGAAGCGGCCCAAATGTCCAGCAGTAGATGAGTGGATAAAACAACTGTGGGACGGTTACATAATGGAATACTCCTCAGCCATAATAAAGAAGAAAATTTTACCCTTTGCAACAGTATGGATGGACCTGGAGAACATTACGCCAAGTGAAATAAGCCAGTCAGAGAAAGACAAATACCATATGATTTCACTCATATGTGGACTCAAATGAACAGACTGAACTGACAGGCAAAACAGAGACAGACTCATAGATGGAGAGCAGATGACAGCCGGGGGACAGGAGGTTAGGGGGCGGAGGGGTTGAACACAAAGGACTCATGGACGTGGACAACAGTGTGGTGATTGCTGGGGGGGAGGGGGTACAAGGGGAAAGTGGTAATGGGAAAGGTATAAGTGGGAATGGGAAAAAATAATAAAGATTATATATTTAAGAAAAAGAAAAAGGAAAAAAAGAAAAACAGTTCCAGCCCCACAGCCCAGTGAGATTCCTGGGCCTGCTCCGAGGCAGGGGCGCCCAGCCAGACAGGATCAGGGAGGTAACATTTTTGTGTCCCCTGATGTACAAAATCTAGCAGAGTAAGTGTGCAGTATAGCGCTTTTTGAATAATCCGAAGTAACAGTTTAAAGTCTCTCAGCAAGCTAGCCAGTGTCCTCACAGCCAAACCAACACCACGATCAGCCCAGAGTAAAATGAAACAGGTACAAAGTGGCTGTGAAAGACATGCGATGAAAACACGCAGCAAAGGTGGCCTCAGCCGGGCCGGGCCGGGGTCTGCGGGCTCCGGGGTGGGAAGGGGAGCAGAGTTCCAGGGAGGGAACGGCACAGATGGAGGTTGGAGGTCAGAGGTCAGAGGTGGGGGCCAAGGGAAGGTTGGGAGTGGCTGCCTTCAGTTGTCATATTGGGGAGTAGCCCTGAGTCTGTCTTCTGGGAGGAGGGGGTCCTGTACGTTGGCCCTAAAGTGCTGCCAGCGGCTAAGCTTCTAATCACAACAGGGCACCGCACCCAGGCACAGAGAATGGGGTCCCGCAAGATGGCATGAGGAGTATGCGGGGAAAGTGGGGGAGAGCAGGGCTCAGGAAGGCAGTGGAAGGTTTCCCCACCCATGAAGACCAAGGGGCTGGGTTCAGTCAGGGTGGGAGCAGAAACCTAGACTATGGAGTTTGGAGGAAACAGCGGGGAGCAGGACACAGGGTGGACAGCAGCCCTCGGGGACACTCACGTTTCTTGATGATCCTGTTGAGGATGGTCTGCAGCTCCTTGACGCTGATCTCCAAGTCCTGCAGGAAAAGGGAGGATGGCACCTTCCCTGGGAGAAGCCACCCCGCGAGGCCCCCGAGGCCCCCGCCCACCGCGCCCCTGCCTACCTCTCCTGCCAGCTGTCTGAAGAGGGTCTTGAAGCTCTCATCAATCTCCTCTTCCGAGAGCACTTGCTGGATGGAGAAAGGGGGCAGGTCAGGGACACCCCAGCCCGGCCGCCCCATGGGCAGCAGCCGGAGGCAGGGCTGGGGCCACCGATCAGCTACGTGTCACTTCGCCTCTCCGAGCCTCACTCTTTTCGTCTGTAAAATGGGAATCTAGCCCCTCCCTTTGCCCCCTGCCTAGGATTCTTGGGGCCTAAATGAGGAGGGAGCAGGTCACTCAGTGCCAGGGGAGCTTTGGCTCCCTGCTGTGCTACCCTGGGCAAATTCCTTAACCTCTCTGCGCTTGAGTTTTCCACTGAGAGGGGAGACGCTGACAGCCCCCAGACAGTGCTGTTGTGGAGGAAACAGGGAGACCTGGCGAAAGTCCTCTCAGCGCAGGCCCGGCAGAGAACAAGAACACAGGGACACAAAGTCCTCTGCAAACTGTCAAGTGCTAGACAAATGAGGACTTAGTATTATTGCTATGGCTCCTGCCAGAAGGCGCTCTGCCCTGCCAGCCAGAGCCAGGGGACAGGGCCTCCAGGTTCCCCTCACACACCCAGGGTCGGGGGAGGAGAAAGGCCCGGTTGGGGGCAGGGCACGCACCTCATCGGGAAGGTTGGCCTGGACCTGGTCGTCCAGCTCCCTGTAGAGGGTGGGGAGAGAGAGGGGCTGGTCAGTGGGTGCAGGGAGGCCTGTCGGGGGCGGGACGCAAGGCGGGGCCCACGACTCACTCGGTCCCGGCGCTCTTCTCCGAGAAGAAGCGCAGCACGAAGTCGCCCTCCTTGTTGGGCTCGAAGGTGGAGGGCACCACCACGTACTCCCCAGGCGGCAGGCAGAAGCGGGTGCTGACCTCCCGCAGGTTGATGAACTGCTCTGATCGGGCCCGGGACGCGTTGGCCAGGAAGAAGTCCCGCTTCAGGTGCACGGCTGACTGGCCCACCAGCTGGTGGATGGGAAGGAGGGGGTGGGGGCTGCAGCGGCCCACTCAGCCCACCCTTAGGAGCTGCCCCCAGACCCAGAGGCCAGCCTCCCAGTCCTGGGCAGGGGCTGGAGAGCTGGATCATGGCTCAGTCCCCCACAGGCTGCGTGACCGTCACAAGTCATTTTGTCTCAGTTTCCTTATTTGCAAAATGGGGGCAATAACCCTCCCTACTGCACCGAGTGGAGGCAAATGTAGATACTATGGCTGTGTAATAACATTCTCCTTGTTGCTACTTGGAGCGTCCTCCGCGTCAGACACCGCAGGGCACGGGTGGCACCTCACTGAACGCTCGTGGCAGCCCTGTGCGACGGTGCCCTTAAGCCCATCCCACAGACACTGACGTCCAGGCTTAAAGCTTAAGCGACTTGCTCAAGGGCACAGAACGCTCAGCCACCCACCGCCCTGCTCCTAACCGGCGACGGGAAGGCCTCAGCCAACAGTCAAGCAGCGTAAACAGCAAGAGAGGGTATGCGTGGTGGGCGGGACTCTGGGGGCAAGGGTTCAAATCCAGCTCCCTCACTTGGTATCTGCTCTGACCCCCAGTAGGGCAGTTTGCTCTGCCCACAACAATGGGCGCTTTGTGAGCAGTAGAACGAGGCGACTTCTTAGTTCTCTATGTATTGGCTTGCCATGGTCCTGCTCCCCTTGGGGCACCATCGGGCATGTGTGTTCAGGGGCGTGTAAATCCAGGTGAGTCACGTGCCACACCTACCTCCGGAGGGACCTGCAAGAGAGATAGGAAAGTCAGAGATGTACGCTTGGCCCAGGGGCAGAGGGTGTGGCACATACTGGGTAGGGGCCCTGAGTTCCTAAGGCACGAACGACGAGACCAGAGGGCAGAGCCCTGGACCCGGGGCCAGTTGTGACCCAGAGAGACACTGGGAACCCGGGGGATCGGCAATATCCTCTTTGTCCCTGAAATATCCCTGGGCTTCAGCTCTGAGTGAAAGCCCCCAGGACAGCCCCCAGGGTGGCCAACAGCAACGTCCTACAGCCCCGGGCCTCAGAGGTCCACCTGCCACCAGGAGCCCTAGGCCCAGGCCGAGGCTGGGGCCACCCTTTACCGCCACCAGGGAGGTCCAGGCGCTTCAGTCTGTCTTGGACACAGTGCAGGTGTATCACACACCCCCACACCAGCCTCTGCTTACACACTTCCAAGACAGGGAGCCCAATACTCCTCCAGGGCAACCCACCTGCCCACTTCTTTCTGAAGCTAAACCAAGGTGTAGCCCCCAAAGGCTGCCTTCCAGGTGTCAGACACATCAAGCTCCCCCTTCCCTAGAGCAGCCTTCTGGCCTGTGGGAACCCCAGAATCTCCCCCTCTCCTAGCCATACGTCTTCTCCCTCCCCCTCCACCCGCCTCACGGGATGAATTTTAGGCCCCTGCCGGCCTCGAGTCTGGCACAGGGCCTCAGCAGGTGCCTCCCTGGGCTCAGCCTCCTGCCTCGTGGCCGGATTCACCCAGGGGGCTCAGGATGGGCCAGCGGCAGCGGCTGCGGTATCCTAGGGCGCCCCCTGTCGGATCTCACCGGCGATGGGCGGGGGCCAGCTTTGCTGCCGGGTTCGGGTTCCGGGCCCTCCGCCGCTCACCTCGTACACTGCAAAACCGATGGTCTCCATGTCGCGGCCGAAGCGGCGCTCGCGGCGGCGATGCTTCTGCATGAGCGCCAGCACAAAGCTGCAGCCTGACTCTCGACCCCCGTAGTCGTCGTCCAGGTCATCGGGCTCCTCCAGCCGGATCTTGAACTGGGGGTTCACCCAGAAGGTGGCTGCAAGAGGAGAAGAGGTTGGAATCAGAGCCTCAAGCCTCCTCCTCCCCCATGTGTCCGTCCATTCATTCATCCACTTAACGAACATTACTAAGTGCCCACAATGTGCCATGAGACAGACATGCAGGGAGACGCACACACAGCTCTCCTCCTTCAAGAGTTCACATTCCTGATGGGGAGGCAAAGTATGAGCAAGCCAGGTTAACTAATAGAACAATTACAGAGAGTAAGCAAGCTGGAGTGGGTCAGGGAAGGCATCTTAGGGGTGGCACTGAGCCGAGAGCTGAAGGGGAGTCCTGGGAAAACACTAGAAGCAGGGGCCAGGCAGAGGAAGACATAAGCCCCACAAGATAGGACAGCCAGTGATGCACGAGGCTCTGGGCTCCCGTGAGGTGCCCGGGGTTTGCAGGAGCCAGGACTGTGGTGAGGAGTGTGGACTGAATCTAAGAGCAAATGGGCCTTCTCACAGACTTGCATGGGGAGGCATGATTGGAATAGGGGTTAGGATTTAATTTTTTTTTATCCTCACCCGAGGACATTTTTTTTTCATTGTTTTCAGAGAGAGAGGGGGAGGAAGGCAGAGAGAAAAACACTGATATGAGAGAGAAACATCAATCAGTTGCCTGTCGTATGCGCCTAACCCGGGGTTTGAACCCGCGACCCATATGTGCCCTGACAGGGAATTAAACCCACCACCTTTCAGTTATGGGATGACGTTCCTACCAACTGAGCCACACCAGTCAGAGTAGGATTTTATTTTTTATTTTCATTTATTTTAATTCAGCCAAAGGTTTTGATGAATTGATTGTACCTAAAATGAATTAGGATTTTAAAAGATGACTAGAGCTAATGTAAGGACAGTGAGAGCCCTGGCTGGTGTGGCTCAGTGGATTGAGCACCAGCCTGGAAACCAAAAGGTTGAAGGTTCAATTCCCAGTCAGGGCATGTGCCTGGGTTTTGGGCAAGATCCCCAGTTGGGGTCATTGAGGGAATCGAGCAGTGTTTCTCTTGCACATTAATATTTCTCTCCTTCCCATCCTCCCTCCCTCCCCTCTCTCTAAAAATAAATAAATAAAATATTGGGGGAAAATAAAGGAAAGAGGTGAGAGAAAGCAGGTCTGATAGGAGGCTACAGAGCTGCAAAGGGTGATGGCACTTGCATTTCTGACAGTTTGGCGACTCACCTCCCTAAACAACTCCCTGCTGAAAACTAAGCCTGATAGAATATGCAAAATCTCTTTTTAAAGACACTAATAAGCTGCAGCATCCTCCCTGCCCCCACACAAAGTTGACATTAATCAAAAAGATATATAATAACAAGTGTTTGCCAGGAGGTGAGGAAATCAGAACCCCCTCACAGCTGGCGGGAATGCACAGCGGTGCCGCCGCTTTGTAAAGTAGCCTGGCAGGTCCTCAGATGGTCAAACGTGGCCTTACCACAGGAGCCCGCAGCTCCGCTCCTAGGTGTATACCCCTGAGAAATGAAAACACATCCCCACGACAACTTGTATGTGAATGTTCATAGCAGCACTATCTATAAAAGCCAAATGGTAGAAACACCCCCATTTTCCATTAATTGATGAATGGATAAACAAAATGTGGTAAAACTGCACAAAGGAATGTTATTCAACAATAAAAATGGAGTACTGATACACACCATAACATGAGGAAACTTAAGTGGTCCTGGCTGGTGTGGCTCAGCGGACTGAGTGCCGGCCTGCAAACCAAAGGGTTGTGGATCCGTTTCCCAGCCAGGGCACATGTCTGGGTTGCAGGCCAGGTCCCCTATCGGGGGCACTTGAGAGGCACCCACACATTGATGTTTCTCTCCCTCTCTTCCTCCCTTCCTCTCTCTCTAAAAATAAATAAATAAAATCTTAAAAAAAACCCAACATGCTAGATGAAAGAAGCCAGACACAAAGAACCACATATTGTATGATTCCATCTACATTAAATTATATTATCCAGAACAGGCATATCCATTGATTTGCTTGGTACCAAAGCCAACTAAAGATAGCACAAGAAAAGAAAATTACAGACCAATACCACATATGAATATCAGTATAAAAACCCTTAACAAAATACCATCAAACCAAATCCAACAGTATATTAAAAGGATTATAGAGCCCTGGCCAGGTAGCTCAGTGGGTTAGAGCATCGTCCCAATACACCAAGGTTGCAGGTTCAATCCTCAGTCAAGGCACATGTAAGAATCAACTAGTGGAACAACAAATCAACATTTATGTTTCTCTCTCCCCCTCCCTCCCTCTCCCCACCTCAACTGCCTTCCTTTCTCCAAAAACCAATAAATAAAATTTTAAAAAATAAAATAAAAAATATATTTTAAAAAGGATTATATACCTGAAATAGGTTTTAATTCTAAGAATGAAAGGAGAGTTCAACATATGAAGATCAATCAATGTAATATACCACGTTAACAGAACAAAGAGAAGAAACACACGATCGTCTTGACAGAGAAAAGGCATTTGACAAAATCCAACAAACATTCATGATAAACTATTTGAATAAACACTCTAAAAAAAGATAAACGGCCAATAAATAAATACATGAAAAGCTATTCAACATCATTAGTCATTAGGAAAATGCAAACCAAAACTTCAACAAGATACCACTTTATACCCACTAGGATGGCTATAATAAAAAAGATGGACAACAACAAGTGTTGACAAGGACATAGAGAAACGGGCACCCCCAGATATTGCTAGTGGGAATGTCAGCTGATGTTACCACTTTAGAAAACAGTGGCCGTTCCTCAAATTTTAACATCGAAATACTACACAACCTAAGAGTTTCAACTTCCTACTTATAGACCCAAAAGAATATACGCTCACACAAACACATGTACATGAATGTTCATAGCAGCGCTGCTTGTAATAGCCAAGCGCTGGAAATAACCCAAATGTTCATAGGCTGATGCATGAATAAGCAAAACGTAGTCTACCCATATCATGGAGTAGTATCCTGCCATAAAAATAAAATGATGTGTTGATATATGCTACAGTGTAGATGAACTTTGAAAATACTGTGTTCAGGAAAATAAACCAGGCACAAAAGGTTACATATGGTATAATTCCACTTATATGAAATCTCCAGAAAAGGCAACTCTATAGAGACAAAAAAGTAGATTAGTGGTTGCCAGGAGCTGGGGGAGAGGACTAGGGAGTGATCCCTAATGGATACAGCGCTTCCTTTAGGGGCAGTGAAAGGGTTTTGGGATTAGATAAAGGTGACAGCTTCACAGCACTGAGAATAAAGGAAAACCCACTGAACTGCACACATTAAAAGAGTAAATTTTGCTCTGACCGGGGTGGCTCAGTAGATCGGGCATCATCCTAGAAAGTGAAAGGTCGCCGGTTCAATTCCCAGTCAGGGCACGTGCCTGGGTTGCGGGTTTGGTCCCTGAATGGGGCGCACACAAGAAGCAACTGACTGGTGTTTCTCTCTCACATCGATGTTTCTCTCCCTGTCTTTCTCCCTCCCTTCTCCTGTCTTTAAAAATAAATAAATAAAATCTTCTAAAAAAGAAGAAGGGGGGAATTTTATGGTATGTGAATTATCACAATTCTTTTAAAACTTATGTATCAAAATTGTAACTCAAAGATATATTTGGAGAGAAATTTCTTGTCTTAGGAGCTTATATAGAAAAAAATAACCCAAATTAATAAAACAAGCCTCTAATTTAAGAAGTCATAAAATAAAATGTAAAAATAAACCCAGAGAAAGCAAAGGAACAGAAGAGCAAAGATGACATAAAATAGTACTATACAGAGGATCAACTGTCAGAAGTCATTTCTCTGTAAAGTCTAATATTGACAAATTTATCACGAGATTAATAAAGACAATAGAGGCAGTGCACCCCTGACTAGGGTAGCTCAGTTGGTCGGGCATAGTCCCCCAAGGCAAAAGGTCCCCAGTTCCATTCCTGGTCCAACCAAGGGCACACGCCTTGGTTGTGGTTTCCGTACCCAGATGGGGCGCATACAAAAAGCAATTAAGCAATGTTTCTCTCACACATCGATGCTTCTCTCCCTCCTTTCTCTTCTCTCTAAGAATAAACAAATAAAGTCTAAAAAAAAAAGGGCCCTCACTGGTGTGGCTCAGTGGATTGCGTGCCAGCCTATGAAATTAAAGAAAGGTCATCAGTTCAATTCCCAGTTGGGGCACATGCCCGGATTGCGAGTCAGGTCCCCAGTTGGGGGATGTGTGAGAGGCAACAGATCGATGTTGCTCTCCCTTCCTTCCTTCCTCTCTAAAAATAAATGAATGAATGAATGAATGAATAAAATCTTTTCAGAAAAGGAGGCAGTACAAATAAGCAACACTGTGAATAAAAAAAGGATATCAACAGATGAGCTATCAGAATATATTAAGGATAACTTTTCACTAATAACTTTGATAAAAGATGCAAAGGATAAACTTCTAAAAAATACAACTCCTCAAAATAGGCTTAAGAGGAAACAGAAAACCTGAATAACCCTATCACCATTAAAGACACTCAATATCAAAAGTTACTCTCCACACAAAGAACAGAGCAGGCCTGGCAGGCTTACAGACCAGTTCCACCGAACTTTCCAGCAACAGATCACTTCTCTCATATAAATTCTTCTAGAAAACAGAAAGAAAAGCACTTCCCAATTCACTTTAGAAGCCAACTATAAATATTGCACTGACACTAATACTACACAAGTTCACGATAAGAAAGGAAAACTAGCCCTGGCTGGCGTGGCTCAGTGGATTGAGCACCGGACTGTGAAGCAAAGGATAGATGGTTTGATTCCCAGTCAGGGCACGTGCCTGGGTTGCAGACCAGGTCTCCAGAGGGGTGTGTGTGAGAGGCAACCACACACTGATGTTTCTCTCCTACTCTTCCTCTCTACCCCTCTCTAAAAATAAATTAAAAAAATATTTTTAAAAATGTTATGTTATGAACTTGTTTTTATCTCAGAATATAAGATTGATTTAATGTTATAAAAGTGGTAAATGTAATTTACCATTTTGACAAATAAAAGGAAAAAAGCACATTATAATAATGAATAAAATTAAAAGTACTTAGTGAAATTAAATTGCATTAATTTGGTAAAAGGTATCTACAAAAAAAACAAGAGTAGGAAAGTTTTTAGTGATGAAACCTATAGTAAAGATTTAGTAGTGAAAACTTTTCCTTTTAGAGAGGACATAGCCATTTCTTTGTTTTTAAGATTTTATTTTTATTAAAAGAAGCTTTTTTAAAAATTTACTTTTAGAGAGAGGGGAAGGGATGGAGAAGAAACAACAATATGCAAGAGGTACATTTATTGGTTGCTTCTCACATGTCCCCAACCAGGGACCTGGCCCACAATGCTGGTATGTGCCCTGGCTAGGAATCAAACCTGAGACCTTTTGGTTTACAGGCCAGCACTCAATCCACTGAGCCACATCAGCCAGGGTAGGACATAGCCATTTCTATTCAACATTCTACAGTCCTGACCAGCATGTGAAACAAGGACACATAACAAAAGTTACAAGAATTGGAAAAAGAGAAACAAATTTGTGATTATTTGCAGATGTTACACTGTCAATTAGAAAACCAAAGAGAATCTACAGATAAATCCTTAAAATGACTTAGTTTAACAAATTTGCTGGATACAAAGTAAATGTCACAGGTCAAATGCATGTTATTGTATCAGCAACTCTTCCTTGAGAGGTGTTATTTTATTTTAAAAGAGATACTATTGCCCTGATGGTGTGGCTCAGTGGGTTGGGCATCATCCCTCAAACCAAAAGGTCACCAGTTCTATTTCCCAGTCAGGGCACAGGCCTGGGTTGCGGGTTTAGCCCCAGTTGAGGTGCGTATGAGAGGCAACTGATCAATGTTTCTCTCAAGTCAATGTTTCTGTCTCTCTCTCCCTCCCTTCCCTTTCTAAAAATAATTAAATAAAATATTTTTAAAAACAGAGATACTATTTACAATAGCAACAAGATGCAAGAGTCTCTAGGAATAAATCTCAAAAGACATATGAGCCCTTGCTGATAAAAATTATAAAATTTTGGCCGTGGCTGGCACGGCTCAGTGGACTGAACGCCAGCCTGCGAACCAAAGGCTTGCCGGTTGGATTCCCAGTCAGGGCACAGGCCTGGATTGCGGGCCGGGTCCCTAGTTGGGGGCGTGCGAGAGGCAACCACACATTGCTGTTTCTCTCCCTCTCTTTCTCCTTCACTTCCCCTCTCTCTGAAAATAAATAAATAAAATCTTCAAAAAAATTATAAAATTTTTTTGCAAGACATTAAAGGCTGAAATATATAGAGATATACAGCAGTCTTCTCTTATCCATGGATGCCTGAAGCTGCAGATAGTACCAAACCCTACATAGTCTATGTTTTTCCCTATAAATACATACTACAATGAAGTTTAATTCATAAATTAGGTACAGTAAGAGGTTACCAACAATTACCACTAATAGAATAGTTGTAATAATATTGTAATAAAAGTTACGCGAAAGTTTTAAAAAAACAAGAAAAAGAAAAAAACCCAAAAACTGCTGTGAAGGTGGCGCCTCTCTCTCAAAATAACTTATACTGTACTCACCCTTCTTTTCAGGATGACGTGAGACGTCACAATGCCTACGTGGGGTGATGAAGCGAGGTGAGGGATGTAGGCATTGTGACTGAGCGGCAGACTGCTATACGGGCTACTTGGTCACACGCAGTGACCCTGCGGCGGTCAGTGGCTCTGATACCCTAGACCACTACTAAGTGACTGTCCAGTGCGGAGAGACGGATCAAAGGGGTGCTTCCGTCCTTGGCCTGCCAAGATTTCGTCAGGCCACTCAGACTGACATTAGATCCCTTACGAGGACGAAGAAGTGAGCCAGGCGAGAGCGGCTGGGCGATGCGGGACCGGGCACCGGCAGCGGAGGGTCTGGCAAAGCCACGGCCGTGGGCGACCCTCGCAAGAGCAGTTGCAGCAGCTTGGTGAGGATGGCGGCTGGACCGGAGAGGGGCACAAACCGAACCAGACATGACAAAGGAAACAGCGGTGTGGCCACTCCTGAGAAAGTTTGCTTTGAAGGGGAGCAGAGAAACAGGGGACGGGGGTTGGGGGGAGTGAGATCGAGACAGGGCTACTTTAAGACAGAAGGTTCTGCGCGATGAGAGGGGATGACGGAGGAAGGCTGTCACAGGTGCGGGAGGACGCGGTGCAGCAGGTCGGGGGCCCCAAGGGCTGGGACGGTTCCTCCATTGTCACAGGAGGGAATGTAGTAAAGATGGCACAGCTCCAGAAAGGGCGGGGCGTCGGCAGTGGGAGTATGAGGGGGCGCCCCGCGTGATGAGGTCCATTATCAGTGACACGCCAGGCCAGGTGTGCCAATGAGTAACGGGCGGGAGGCTTATGGAGACAGCGGGGACAGCGCGGACTAGCCGTGGAACCGCCGCGGGCCAGGCAGAGTGCTCATTTGAGGTTTGTGGCTACTAAAGTACAGGGAAGGCACCGCCCCCGGGCGGGAGAGTTCTCTCCGGCCACATTCTGTGATTCCAGAGCAGGGGAAGAGGTCCGCGGCTGTGCCAAGTGACAGGGGCGGAGCGAGCCAGGAGCCAGCGCGCTGAGCGTGAGCAGCGGTGAGGACGCCCTGGCCTGGCCAGGAGAGCACGGGTGGGGGTGCGGGGCAGCGCAGGAGTAGCGGGTTCACCAGGTCGGACAGGCCAAGGAGCCTGAGGGCTCCCGGGAGGGGGTCGAAAGGGTTGGGGGCGAGGCTCTGAGAGGGATGTTTGCTCTCAGGGCGGTGGCTGAACTGAGGTGAAGGAGAAGGTTGCTGCAGGTGAGGATGACAAGGGACTGAGAGGCCAGGCAGTGGCCACATCGTCCGCAAGCATCTAGAAGCCCAGGGAGAGGTGACAGCGGGGTCAAGGAGGAAGGCTGTGGACCAGGAGGAAGGTCCGGGATTGAGGAGTGACAGGAAGTGGCTGGATGGCAACAAAGTGTCTTCCCCGGTTAGCACCCTGGGCGCAGGCCCCAGGGTGGCGGGGCGGGCGGGGCTCTCTGGAATTCACAAGGACGTTCAATATTTGACTCCTCCAAGCAAACTCGAGAGGTCAGCACAGCCACCCCATCTCCAAAGGGTGACACCGAGGCTCAGCGAGAACAGGGGGCAGCAGGGCCGGGGCCCGTCCCCGCGCGCCCCGCGGGCCATGAGGCCAGGTCACCTGGGTAGTTGCGGCAGCCCCCTGCGGTGCTCCCCCGCCGCCAGGTGCCCTCATAGAGGGTGGTGTTCCATTTGCGGAACCGCCGGCTCTTGAGGGCGTCGGGAGTCAGGTTGCAGATCTCTAGGCGGGTAAACTCTCGCATGAAGTCTCGGAATGACATCCTGGGGGTCACGGCGCAGAGGTGAGCCGCGGTCCCCAGCCAGGGCACACAGCGATGGGGCACGGGCCGGGGCTGTGGGGTTTGAGAAGTGGGGCGCAAGGTCTCCAGAGGGGCCGGACCAAGGAGGGAGCTGCTCACCAGAACTCCCCGTCCTCCATCTTGATCCGGAGCTGCTCCCGTTCATAAGGGTCCACATTGTTCCACTCTGAGGAGCTGCGGGGAGAAGGCCCTGTCAGGGGCCGGTGGGCACTGGCCTGCCCGGCCTCTGCCCCTGCGGCCCATCCTCCCCTAGCCCAGGTCAAGGTCAAGCCACAAGATCCCAGGCCCAGGGGCTGCCTTGTCGGGGCCGGAGCCAATGCCCTGAGGATGCTCACAGGCAGGGCCCAGGGGCCCACGTGCCTAGGCCTGGTAACCTGAAGACAGGCCCCTCTGCTCAGTCCCGAGTCCGCCCCAGGCCCGCAGAGCCCTCAGCAGAAATGCCGGCGGCACTGACCAGCCTCCCCAAGCCTCCCCGGCCAGTGCCCGCTGCCCCTCACCCGTCACTCCAGGCCCCCGTCCACTCCACCTCGCCCCAGGGGTTCCGCATCCGGATCAGGCTCACCATCTGGCCCATGTAGTTCACCTGTTCCCAAGAGCTCTCATCAGCGCCTGCTTCCAGCGCGCGCTTTAATGCCCCTTCCCGCCGTTCACCCTCACCAGGCGCTGCTCAGCACCCGTACCCCGCCCACACCCCACTACAGTAAATCAAGGCAACGGGTCAAGATAAATACCCCAGAATGAGAGTCCCCAGGGGATAGAAAAGGTGCTACCACAGCAGAGCCAGCCCCTCCCACAGCCCTGGTCACAGGCCAGAGACACAAGGGCAGGCAAAGATGCCGGCACCAGCCTGCAGGGAAGGCCCCGCGGTACCTGCTTGGCCCCAGTCACAGAGTAGGCGTGGCCCTTCACCAGCTTCTTGAAGGTGACGGCCTCCATGTCCAGAACGCTGGTGATCTGCAGAAGGATGCGTGCTGTGGTCGGGGTGGGGTTCTGGGACCCCGTCAGCACCCCCGCCCCCAGGCAGGGGATGCACCCGGGGCACTTGGGTCCTAGACAGTCGCCCTTGCACCTACAACAGCTGCTGGGAGTGGCAGGCAGGGACTGTGACCCCATCTAACCCAACACCCCCACATGTAGATGCTGCCCCTAGAAGGGCGGCTGCCAGAGTACCCCACCAATGCCGCCACTGATGGGGGGCCTGGGCACCCCAGCACGGCATTCGGCCAGAGCTCTATGCAAGCCCACGGGGCTAGAGTTGAGGATGCAGTTGATGGCGGGGGTGGAGCCCGTTATCAAGGATGAGGCCCAGGGATGCATCATGGGGACAGAAGAGCAGCGAAGGGAGTGAATGCACCGCATGCAGGAGGCTGGGCGACGGGAGCGGGACTAGGGACAAGCCAAGGTCTGGGCTGGTGAACTGGACAGCGACGGGCGTGGTGGTGTTCGAGGACAGAAGCGAGGAGCGGAGGGTCAGGAAGACAAGCTGCAGTCTGAGGTCTGGGGGACAGGACTGACACCAGCCATGGAGGGGGCAGCGGCGGGGGGTGGGGCTGCAAGGACGGATGCGGCCAAGCGCGCATCCAGGTGGCGGCGGTGAAGCCTGGGTGAGGCTGGGCTGGGCTGGGGGAGGGCACCGCTGGACCACAAGACTCAGGGCACAGTTTGGGGGCAGGGAGGAGGGTGGGCTGGGTGCACTCACGTCGATGGAGCAGCCCAGCAGCGAGCCCCGCTCCAGCGCCTTGAGGATGATTTGGTAGAGGTCGCTGGGCGCCTTGCGCAGCTCGTACCACTCGGTGACGCCACCTGTGAAGTCCTCAAAGCCCTCTGAGGTGCTGCCCCCCGACAGGGCTTCGTAGCTGCCGTTCACCCTGTGGATGGCCTCAAGTCAGTGCCCTGGCCCCACGCAGGACAGTGCACGCGGGGTGGCCCGCAGCTGCCCCCTGGGCCCTACTCACTTGGCATAGGCCTTCTCAAGCAGGGCGCTCCAGAACTCGTTGCCCTGGGCAGAGTGCACGAACACCAGCTGCCCGTCCTTGGTGGGCAGCAGGTCGTCCACAACCACGTCCACCCACTCGCCGAACTGCCACAGCTGTGTGGGGTGGGGAGGGTGCGGTGAGTTCCTGCTTCGGGGCCCCAGCTCCAAGCCTGCAATCGAGCCTCGGTCTGCCACTTACTGGGTCACACTGGATCCCAGAGCATGGTATCCCCTCCAAGCCTCAGTTTCCCTTGCCACAAAAGGCAACAGCAGTGCCTTCCTCACGGGGAAAGCCAACCCAATCGCGAGGGTAAAACTGCCCTCAAAGGGCAGCACTGCTGATCTGTTTGAAAGAGACCGAGGGGTTCTCAGCAGGAATGGAGAGGCTGGGAAGCTTCCCGGCGCTCGGCGCTCGGTGAGCCAGCCCCCTTTAGGACATGCCCCCCTCCCCGTTTAGGCCAGGGTGTGCGTGGGGGGGGGGGTTGGGGGAGGGACACATATATAAGTGGATGTGAACAGAAAACATAACATGCAGATCCTGCCACCACAAGATGGGCGGGGTTTGGATCCTGCAATCACAGGGTTTGCCTCAGAGAAGCCAGAGGCCAGGTTCTCCAAAGGGAGGAGTCAGGAGGAGTCAGGTGGCCTGGGGCCAGAAGCAAGCCAGTGCCCTGAGTAAGAAAGGGTGAGGAACAAGGGGAAAAGGGGAGCTGGTGCACCCAAGTAGCAGGGGTAGTGTGTGTATGTGTGTGGGGGGGGGCAGTAATAAAGAACTGGCCAAAAGAGGTGGGGAGGAGGGAGGGAAGGGGGCAGGGAAAGGGGCTGTGAGGCCACGCCCCCGCAGACAGCCTGGGCAGGGGCAGCGCTTGGCCAACACAGATCACAAGGGGATCCTAGGGATCCTGGGGGTCCTGTGGGCTGTCTCCTGGGACCCAATGTGGGTGAGGATGGAGTACGGTGAGGGGGCCCTCTGACTAGGCGGAAGGAGGAGGACCTCCGGGAGTCTCCACGGCAGGGCTGGGGCGGCGGGGGCTGCTGGGTCCAGAGGGTCTCACCCAGGGTTGCTGGGGGTGTGTCTCTCCCCACACCAGCTTATTAAGAATTCATTAGTATGACTGGATAAACGGGCTTGGTGTGCAAAAACAACATCAGGAAAAGCTGGTTTAAACAGACCCAATCTCAAGTCTTTCTTTTCTGCAGGGCTCTGTCAGGGGCTTGAGGCTGCCAAGGCCCGGGAGGAGTTGGGGGCAGGAGACTGACACCATGGGGGAGGGGTGCCACCTGTTTTCACCCAGCAGAGCATGCTTTTTTTTTAGAAGGGGAAACTGAGACCCTCGGGAGGAGAAAGGATTTGTCTCACAGGATATAACACAGAGATCTTTCTGTTCTTCCAAGCAGTTTCTTGCCGATATGCACAACCACCCAGGAAAATTGCAAAATACCTGCCCAACCGTTTCACACATGACAGATCCTAGATGGCATCGAGAGGTCACATACTTTCGGGAGGGAGGGCTGGCCCCGGCAGGCCATGGCTCTGAGCCACCCTAACTGCAGTCTGCTGTGGACATCAGTCCTCACCTCCTCCACGGCCTGCTACGGCTCTCTCCCTGCCCCCTGCTCCTCACCTGGAAATGGAAGATGCCCGCGTAGCCATCCTGGAAGCTTTGGCCGTGTGGAACCACTCGGTGCAGGAGGGTGTCATTGAGGGTGAGAGAGGCGATGGCAGCCAGGAGCCAACAGTCCCCTGGGATGGGAAACCCACATCAGACCTGCTCTACTAATTTGCTCCCAGAGGGGCACGTGCTTGCCCATTCAGGGGAGAACCTGGGCTTCCCTGGGCAGCATACCCCTCAACTTCCAGAAAATCCCCAGGAATCTGGGCAAACCGGCCCCAGCACTGATAGCCAGTCTGTCTGAGCTTGCAGAAGGGAGGGGCTGAGGCCAGAAGAAACGGGCATGGGAAACTCCTATGGAAAAAAACACCCAGAACCCCCTGGGGCCTACCCAGTGCTCCCTGGCAGATGTCTGTGCGGGTGGCTCCATCCACGATGAACTGGGGGTTGGAAAGCAGCTCCTGCAAGAGACCCGGAGCCCTGTCTCTGGGCCAGCCCCTCCTGCAAATTGGAACCCAGCCATCCCAGACCCCGCGCTGCCTACTAGGAACTTGGAGTCCCCACTAGAGACTCAGGAGTGCGGTAAACTGAGTCCCAGCCAGGGTAGCCCCTCTCACCGTGGGACGCTTCCACTTGATTCCGTAGGTTTTGGAGGAGTTGGGGCCCAGGTCCTTGTAGCCCAGGCTCTGGGTCACCGGGGGGAAGGAGTCATCGCGGAAGAGGGCCCCCCTCTGCAGGCAGTGAGCCCGCAGCTGCTCATAATCCTGGCCCATGTACTTGATAGCATTTTCATGGCGGCCCAGGCCCAGCTCCTTGGCCCGCTGCTTCTGCACTTGTGCAGACACCCCGGTGCAGTACACCGGGGTGATGATCTCCTCAGCCATCCTGATGGACAGAAGGTCCTGCTCAGAACCCAGGCCTTCCCAGGACCAGAACTGGGGCTCTTGCCTTCTCCTGCCCACCCTTCCTCCCCAAACCTGCGGTTTCCCCAATCACTGTTGCCCTCACAGAACTCAAGATTCTGCCACCTCCCTCCGCTCCCAGGAAAGGAGCTCCCCAGGCCTTGGGTGTGCTGGCCACCACCCCCTACTCCCACACAGTGCTACCACCTCTCCCTTCCCAGGCGCCCATTGTCCTTGGCCTGCAGTCCTGTGGTCTGCCCGGCAGCCAGGTGGGGCGGGGCGGAGCCAGAGGTAACAGGGAGCAAGGAAGGTGGGAAATCCCAGGGAAGGCCTCTTAGACCCTGCTGGCCTGCCGGTAAACCCCTCCCCAGACCCGGCAAACTCCTGTTCACTGCCCCTTTCCCTGGCTTGAGGGCTGAGAACGCCAAGCAGTCGAGGTCCCGTCCCCAGGCCCCTGAGGAGGACTGGGTGATCCGGCGCTGGCCCTTTCCCTCTGGCCTTCCCCCAGCCCAGCCAGCTCGGGAGACAGTGGTGCGCGCAGCCTGGGGCGGGCGCCTGGGCAGTGCGCTCTGGGAACCGGGGGTAGGGGCAGCCCCTCAGGCCGGAGCAGCGGCCGGGATCGGCAATCCCGGCCCTGCCACTCAGCTCCTTACCTGAAGGAGGAGTGTTTGGGGGGTCGCTGCGGTCCCAGCGGCTGGCTTCCCGGGTGGCAGCTCAGGGCAGGGCCCAACCAGGAAGAGCGCTCCTCCCCGCCCTCCTCCCGTGCCCCTCCGCCCTCCCTCCTTCTTCTCCTCCTCCTCTGGCTCCGACCCGCTTCCTCTCGGCTCCCCCTTATCTCTCGGGCACCTTCCCTGACTATCTCTCTTACTCACGGTGTCTTCCCGCCCCTTCCTCCGCGGCCCGCAGCGAGCACCGCGCGAGGACAAATTGGTAAAAGGCAGAGTTGTCCCCAGGGAGGGGCCAGCGCCAATCGGGGTGGGGAGGGCTGGGCCTGGACGGAAGGGCACCGCGGGGGGGAGGGAGGGGACAGGGTAGGGCAGGGCAGCGGGTATTTTTAACCAGGGGCAGCGGCTCGTGTTGCACAGCCCGGCGGCCCCACCCGACGCGGCGGCCCCCGAGCGCATTCCCGGGCGTCGGGCCGCAGGCCCCGGCCCCCGGGCTCCTCCCGGCCCCGCCCCCGCGCGGCCGCAGCTGTCCTAACCCCCGCCCCCGGAGTCCGCAGCCGCCCCGCCGAGATTACCTCCGGCGGTGCGGCAGCTGCTCGGCGTAGGGGCCGGGCTGGCGGCAAGCGGACCCCTGTCGGACGCTCCGCAAACGGCAGCCCCACCCCGCCGGGTCCCCGCCGCAGCTGCGTTCCCGGACGGAGCCGGCTCCCCGCCCTCACCCACCCCCTCGCCCCAGGGAACAGGCTCCGGGCGCCTCTACTCCGCCTTAGCGGGCCCTAGCGTTGGGCGGGGCGCAGGGAGCCGGCCCCCCGCCCGGCCGCGGCTGGCTGAATGACCTTGGGTGAGTCCCTTCTCCTGTGCGCTTGGCTCCCTCGTTCGCGCAGCGAATAGGACGGACTTGAGCAATGGTAGGGGCCCATTTTTCTCTTGCACTACGGGGTTTATTGAATCGGGAAGCTGCGAGAGGTGGGCATCCCCGCCCTTCCTCCTGGACCTCGGCCCATCCTCCTGGGCGCGCCCATGTGCCATCTTACCCAGTAGGGGGCGGCAGAGGCTGCGATCAGGACGCAGGCCCACCCAGGACCCGGAGATCCTGCCTCTGGAACTGCGAGCAGCTGAAGAAACGTGAAGAAGTTGGAGAGACGGTGACTGCGGGGATCCCTCTGCTCAGGTCCCTTCACTAGCCTCGAGGCCCCAGCCCAGCAGCTGCTGCAGCTCTTAGGGGGTGTATACACAAGCATTTTATGGGGGAAACAGTGCACAGCTCTCGTAGGATTTTAGGACCCTTGACCCCAAGAAGGCTAAGAGCCACTCATCTAATCTGACCCTACTGTCACTCCCTCTTCAAAAATGAGGAAAACTGAAGCTTGATTGGGTGTGACTTGCTGAGCTCTCCTGGTGAGTCAGGGCTGGAACCAGCTCCCGGGTCCTTTGTCACCACTCAGCATTTATGTGTCCAACCGTGACTAAACCCTTTTGGCAGGTCCTTGCGCAGCAGAGACCCCTGGCTAAGGCAGAGGAGCCCCTGCTGGGGGAGGGGGCTCTGCTGGCCCAGTTTGGGGGATTAAGGAAGTTGAGTCCTGAGGGAGAAGTCGGAGTGAACTCAGCAATGAGGTGCGGGAGAGGGTGTTCCTAGAACCGCAGGTGCAGAGGTCCAGAGGCTGGCGACCTGTGCTGGTGAGGGAAACGCTAGGTATTTCTTGTGGCTGGATCGCAGGGACCGCGGAGAGGAAGATGCTCTGGATGGGTAGCAAAGGTCACCCCGCCTGCCAAGCCAAAGCGCTCTGGTCCAATCCACAGTCCCCAGAATCACTTTCACAGACCTGTCACACTTCCTGACTGCGTTCCATTGTTCACCAAATGGGCACCGACCACCTTTTACATGTGTCCAAGGCACTGTGTTGGCCTGGGCATGAGAGGATGAAGACCCGTGGCCTCAGCCCCCTCTGAAGGACGCAGGCATTCACTCACTGTCATCCCCTAGTTAATTGGAAGAAGAGCTGGTGCTAAGGAAGTGCATAATGGAAGTCCTATCTAGTGCAGGAGTCACGAGAAGGCAAGTCAGATGCAGGGAGTTAGGGCAGGAGAGGGGGAGATCGCCTTGGGACAGCGGAGAACTAGAAATATGCTTAGTGCTGCTTGAGCAGAGATGGAGAGAGGAAGGGAAGTGTTTGGTAGGGCTGGGTAGACCGGGGGAGTTTAGATTTTATTCTGCTTGAGGTCAGATTTGTATAAACAAGGAAGGGGGATGCATGGGAGTGGGTTGGGTGAGTGAGGAAGCAGGGAGTCCAGACAAAAGACTAGGGAGAGAGGATCGTGTCTCAAACTAGGGAGGTGAGGGGCACAAGACAGAAAGAGATGGACTTGATAAATGTGTAGGATACACCATCTCAAAATATAACTCACACTGGATTATACACCTAAATGTAAACCCTAAAACTATAAAACTTCTAGAAGAAAGCACAGGAAAAACCTTAATGATCTTGGGATTGGCAAACATTTCTTAAATATGACACATAAAAGACAAACAATAAAAGAAAAAAATTGATCATCAAAATAAAATACTTGTTCTTTACAAGGTACTTTCATGAAAATGAAAAGCCACAAACTAGGAGGAAATAATTGTAAAGAAAAATAATCTGAAAAGGCTCATATTTAGAATATATAAATAAATGGGCAAAAGGATGAACAGACATCTCACTCAAGATATGTGAAAATCAAAGCAAATAAGATATGACAAACTGTTCAACACATTACTCACTGGGGAGACACAAATTCAAATTAGGACCGCCATTACACGTGTGCTAGAATGGCTAAAATGAAAAAGGCCGATCATCATACCAAGTGTTTGCAAGGCTGTGGAGGAGCAAGAACTCTCATAGGCTGCTGGTGGGAATTCACAACAATATGGCCACTTTGGAAAAGAGTTTGTCAATTTATTAAAAAGTTAAATATGTTTATTTTGCAATAATTAGAAACGAGCTATTAAACTACAGAAAGATGGTGGAACCTCAAATGCATATTGCTAAGTAAAAGAAGCCAGTATGAAAAACTACGTACTGTATGATTTCAACTATTTGACCTTCTGGTGAAGGCCTAACTAGAGAGAGTAAAAAGATCAGAGGTCACCAGGGGTTCAGGGGAGGAATGAATAGGGGAGCACAGGGCATTTTTAGGGCAGTGCAACTACTCTGTATGATACTGTGATGGTGGATACAGGACACTATACATCTGTCAAACTCATATGATGTACAAAATACTAAGAGTGAATCCTAATATAAACTGTGGGTTTTAGTTAGTAATAATGTATCAATATTGATTCATCAATTGTAACAAATACACTGCAGTATTGCAAGATGTTAATAACAGAAGGAACTGCAGTAGAGAGAGGGAGTATATGGGAATTCTGTGTACTTTCTGAGCAATTTTTATGTAAACCTAAAACTGCTCTGAAAAATAAAGTCCATCTTTAAAAAAGAGCAAAAACCCTGCACATATGCCTCCCATATGACCCAGCCATTCTACTCCTAGGCATTTACCCAAGAGGAATAAAGGCACATGTCCACATAATGACTTGTGCATGAATATTCCTAGTAGTTTTACTTGTAACGGCCCAAAGTAGGAACAATTGAATGTTCATCAACAAGTTGTGAATGGTTAAACAAATTGAGGTATATATGTGATATAGAATTCTACTCAGCAATAATAAAAAGGAACAATAGTGGCTGAATCTCAGAATAATGTATACCGAGTATAAGAAGCCAGATAAGAGTACACACTATGTAATTCCACTTAAATGAAAATTCTAGAAAAAGGATGCCAATTCAGTGGCAGAAAGCAAGCAGATCAGTGGTTGCCTAGGGGAGGCTGGCAGATGGGAAAGGGCGGGAGGGCGGGATTATCTAGGGGCCTGAGGAAAATTAAATGGGTGATGGGCAATCTGGATTATGGTAATTATTTTATGGATACATGTATATACATGTCAAAACAAAAATGTACATTTTAAGTGTATGTAATTTATTGTATGCCAACTATGCCTTAATAAAAGATGAGGGTTTCAATAAAAACCATTAGGAAAATGGAAGAAATTTTGTATACAATAAATTACAGATGTACCCAAGATTTAAATATAAAAAATGAAAACAAAAATACAACCAGGAGCTAAGGAAAAGATTTTTTAGTTATCTCAGTGTGGGAAAATTCTTTTCATTTTATTTTAAGATTTTATTTATTCATTTTTAGAGAGAGGGAAAGGGAGGGAGAAAAACATTAAAGTGATAGAAACCTCGATTGGTTGCCTCTTGTACAGACCCCGGCCGGGGACCGAACCCACAACCCAGGCGTGTGCCCTGATTGAGAATCCAGCCATCCAAACCGGCAACCTTTCCCTTTGTGGGACAGTGGCCACCCAACTGAGCCACACTGGTCAGGGCTGGAAAAGGTCTTTTTAACTATGACACAAAACTCACAAAAATTGATTTTACTATATTTAAAAATCTGTACAGTGAAGTCAAAATGATAAACTGAAGCAAACACAGTTTACATCTTGAAGGCCTATTTTTCCTTCAAACCTTTATATGTCAGTCAGAAACCAAAAATAGCAGAGAAACGGGCAAAGACAAAGGTGGTTCACAGAAAAGACAAACAGCCCTTATACATATGAAACAATGCTCAAAGTCAAAAGAAAAAGAAATACAAATTTAAATTTCACCAAGAGACCGTTTTCCTCTTATTAAAAAATTAATAATTTTTAATAAAATTTAAAATCAGGCCAAAATTAAAAATCAGGTACCTGCCCTGACTGATGCTGCTCAGTGGGTTGGGTATTTTCCTGCAAAGGGAAAGGTTTCCAGTTTGATTCCTGGTCAAGGCACATGCCTGGATTGGGGGGTTCAGTCCCTTGTTGGTGCATATGTGAAAGGCAACCAATGGATGCTTTTCTCCCTCTCTTCCTCCCTTCTCCCTCTCTAAAAAAAAAAAAGGATAAATAAATGTATATATATATATGTGTGTGTGTGTGTGTGTGTGTGTGTGTGTGTGTATTTTAAATCAGATACATCCCCTATTGGAGAGTATTCTGGAAAACAGCCTTCCCATGCACTGTGGAGGTGGGAGTCAGTGTGAGCATAACCTCCATAGAAGAACGTTTGGCAAAAATCATCGAAAAGACAATTTTGGCTTGGCTTTTGCTGAACAATTCTTTTACGTATTCAACCCACAGATATATTTTTACAGTTGAAAAACAGTGTCCTTACAAAGTCTTAGTGACACTCTGTAGTACTGTGTGTAACAGCAGAAATCTCAAAACAACTTATATGCTGATCAATAAGGAACAAGTTATGGTACATCTCTAAAGAGGAGCACTATACAGCTGTCAAAAGGGATGTATGGTTAAGGGACCATTTTAAAAATGTTGATAAGTACACAAGAGGATGCAAGGAATTCTTCTATTTGAGTGGGGGTTTTTGTTGGGTTTTTGTTGTTGTTGTTGTTGTTGTTGTTGTTTTTCATGGGGCCCTGGCTCGTGTGGCTCAGTGGATTGAGTACCAGCCTGCAAACAGAAGGGCCACTGGTTTGGTTCCTGGTCACGCCTGAGTTGTGGGCCAGGTCCCCAGTTGGGGGTGTGCAAGAGGCAAGCAATCGATGTTTCCCTTTCTCCTCCCTTACCCTCTCTCTGAAAATAAGTAAATAAAATCTTTTTAAAAAATAAAAAACAAAAAAAGGGGTGCAACACATCTGCATACTTGGTGTGGTCTCTTTCCTCACACCACTTCTTGTACCAAACGTGTTTTTCCCCCAGATATCAGATGCATGTGGTTTTCCTTCCCAACCAATTCTCCACCTCTGCAACACCCACTGGGTGCCTACAGTTCAACTCAATTCCGACACCAATTCCTGGAGTGAGCACAGACCCCCCTAGGTTAAGGACTCTGCCCCACACAAGTCCAGCCACAAATGGGATGCCCAGGCGACCCCCACTGTCTGGCCAACCACAAATGTGAGGGGGCCACGAACCCCTCCTCAGGTTTGAGAATTTAGTACTAGACTCACAGGACTCAGGAAAGTGCTTTACTTACTATTACCAGTTTATTAAAAAGGATACAACTCGGGAGCAGCCAAATCGGAGAGACGCATGGAGTAAGGAATTGAGGGGGAAGGGGAACAGAGCTCCTGCGCCCTCTGCAGCTCAGCCCCGGGCCCAGCACCTGTGTCCTCCAACCCAGACTCTCTGAATCCCCAGTCCCTCCACAGGTTAGGGGAGGGGGCGGCAGGGGAGGGGGGGTGAGTCGGGGCACTGGGTGAGAGCGGAGATCTTCCTGATGACCAGCCCCACCCTAAGTCACTCATTAGCATACACTCAGGTGTGGTCCAAAGGGGACTGACTCTTTTCTCCTATGACTCAGGAAATTCCAAGGGTTTAAGGAGCTCTGCGCCAGGAACCAGGGCAAAGGCCAAATGTATATATTATTTATCACATCACATTTGGTAATGTAGGTTTGGATTCCTTTCTGGGAGGATATAAGCTATTACTGTCATTGCTTCCAGGGACAAGAGCCAGGGGGCTAAGAGTCAGGAATAGGAGGTGGCTTTTGGTTCAAAATTCAAAATGTACATGTGAATATATCGCCTATTTGAAAAACCAATGCTTTGTAGTCCTTGCCTTGGCTCCTAATGCCGGCAGCCTCCAGGTTTTCTTACCAGGAGAATCATGTCCCTATTTTGCGCCATCTGGGCCAGGGACTCTCTCCATCTTCTGTTCCAGCCCCGAAGACACCCGACCCCCCAGCCTCTCTGTAGGCAGAGTTCTCCTCTTGTACTTGTAACACATTTGAGCTCCACTCTCCCTTTTTTTTTTTTTTTAAGATTTTATTTATTTTCAGAAAGAGGGGAAGGAAGGGAAACAGAGAGGGAGAGAAATATCATTGTGTGAGAGAAACATTGATTGGTTGCCTCTCGCACACCCCCAACCAGGGACCTGGCCCGCAACCCAGGAATGTGCCCTGACTGGGAATCGAACTGGCAGCCTTTCAGTTTCCAGGCCAGTGGTCAATCCACTGAGCCACACCTGTGAGGGTCAGCTCTATCTTGACACAGTCCTAAACTTTTCTAGGATTAACTCATTCAACGCCCATTTTAGCATAATACCCATTTTACAGATGAGGCAATGGAAGGGATTAAATAATATTTCAAGTTCATACAGGAAGCAGGAATTTGCGCTTAAGATGTCTGGCACCAGACACCAAGACTTAATCATTACTCTGGACTGTCTTTCTAAGAATACCCTTCCTCATAAGCACCCCCACCCGCCAACCTCATGGGCAAAGCTGACATTGTCAAAGGCCCAGTTCAAATCCCACCTTCTCTGGAAAGCCTTCCGGACACCTTCATTAACCTGCAACATTTTTGGGAGGGGGTGTTCTATAATAGCTCCATTGTATTTGACTGCAGCCCAGGGCAAAAACCTAATCCCTAAAAGACATGGCCCCACAGGCATTCCTCGTGTAGAGCTGTTTCCCATTTGAGCCTTTTCAGTCCAGTCTGCTCCAGGCCCTCCTAAGGGCTGCGCAGACCTCCTCTCGTGCCATCCCGTCTACACTGTGTGGATCTCATCATCCGTGAGCCATGTCATAGAAGGGAAATTGAGGCTGGCTAGGCATGACTGGCCAGCAATGGGAAGGAGAAGAGCTATTACAGAACCTGTTGTGTTCGTGGGTCTCAACCAATGACATCTAAACGTGACAGGAACCCTCGCCCCGAGCGCCTTCCCCACCCCAACCCTGGGTCAAGGAGCTAGGCCAGGGCCTGAGCACAGTCGGTGTCCTGGGGACACGAGTTTATTAGAGTGGGTACAAGTTGCAGGTTGGGGGGGGGGCAGGGGGCTTGGGCAGCACTGGCAGCCTGAGGCCAACACGACAGGAGGCCAGGGCCGCGCCCGGGGAGCGTGGGGTCAGCAGGCAGGTGGGCGGGCTGCTCTTCGCCTGCGAGGGTCGGCGTCTAGGGCATCGAGGGAGGCTCCGGGAGGACTGGGGCAAGAGGGACAGACAGAGGCTCAGGGAGCAAACTTGCCAAGCTCACACAGCCAGGAGGTGGCAGCGCTGGGACACGGGCCCAGACCAGCTGCTCCCCAGGCCCCGCGTCCTGGGTCCTGGTGTCTCTTCCTCTCACTCTGTCAGGCCCCACACCTGCCTCCCAGGCTCCTGAGCCCACGCCCCGCCATCTCCTGTCCCCAACTCACTGTGGAGGGTGTAGGTGCCTGGCTCCAGATGCAGCTGGGGGGGCAGGACCATGAGGAAGCCCACACCCCAGGGGTCTTCAGCCACTGAGAGACAAGCGTGGGAAGGCAGGCAGTACCACTCAGGGTTGGGGGAAGGACACTTGGGTAAGACCGGCAAGAGGCGGGACTGGTGGCAACAGTGGCTGTAGAGCGAGGGCACACCGCAGAGGGAACAGTAGGGCGGTGAGAGGCCGGGGCCCGGGGGGAGGGGACCCCGGGCCTTTGGGCAGCTCCTCTGAGCCCCGCCGTGGTGGGGGCGCCGCTCCCGAGTCCAGGCCCAGTGGTACGGCTCCTCGGCCATGACCTGGTGGGCGTGGAGGAAACAGTGACTGCGGTGGGAGGGCCAGCCTCTCTCCCTCCCCAGGACACCATCGGGGCCTCACCTCCTCGCAGCACTGGCGGCTCACAACAGCCCGGAAGCCCATCCTCGCCCACAGCTGGTCCCTCCGACGCAGGAAGTCTGCCACCTGACTATGCCAGTTTTTGCCCAGGGCCCATAGAAAAATCACACATTTGGCATCCTCCAGGTCCTCCTCCATGTCATTTGCAAGGAACCTGGCCACAGAGGTGGGGGGCGGGCAGAGGCTCTAAGCGTCTGCCCTGTCCCATCCCACACCTCAGAGCAAGTGTCTCCACCACCCACCGGGGACGCTCACAGTGCCAAGAACAGGTTGCTGCAGGTGTACTCGCTGAGCTTCAGGTTGGCACGCCGGAAGTAGACCAGCACCATGGCCAGGAGATACTGCGGACACAGAAGGGGGGAGGTTCTAGTCAGGCACCGGGGGTGCGGACTGAGCCAGGCCCGTTTGCACCCAAGGGAGTTCTGGCGGGGGTTAGGGAAGCTGGGGTGAAAAATAAATTTAAATTGAAAAATTCAAAAATAAAATAAAATAAAATTTACTTCCAATTTAAAAAAAATAAGAAAAACTGGGGTAAAATGTGAAGAGCAGTAGGCAGAGACAAGGGTTAAAAAGGCAGGTGCTCCCTCCACCAGACAAGGGGACGCAATGAATTAGCAGCCCAAGAGGCCCACTAATTCAGCCTTCCCCGAGTGACCCCAGCTTCTACCCACACTATGTCCCCTCACTTTATCTGAAATCTGGAAACAGGGGTCTCTGGAGAGGAATTCCTGAAGGAGACTGTGCTCTGGGGGTAGAGAGGAGAAATGGTAGACGGGGGTTACCACCCGCCTCCCACAAGACAAGGGAAGCATCCACTGCACCCACTTTCTGGCACAACCCTTGTCCCCCAACCTGCCAAACCAGGGTCACCTCAGAAGGGAAGGGACGGAGACTACAGACCCTTGAGCAGGCAGTTTGCGATCCCATGTCCCACGTCTGTTTAAGACTTGGTCCTCACAGCCCCCTCCCTTGCCAGCCCCAAGCCAGCTTACCCAGGAGGCTGAGAAAGGCCTGGAGCTCCTGGTGCTGGCGGAAGCAGACAGCCCTGCTGCCCCCGTCTGGATGGCTCCAGCCCCACAGCTTCACCTGGGTGGCAACCACATGGGCAGGGTCTTGGGCTTCACTCATCTCATAGGGGATGGGGGGGCGGGTGGGGTGGGGAGGGGATGGGTGCCCTGTAGAGAAAGGAGCCCCACTTCTTAGCACCTGTCCCCTCTCCCCCACAGGTTGAAGGGGTTGGTGAGGCTGGTCGGAGAGAGGCTCTCCAGCAGGTGGGGGATGAAGATGGAGACTCGGGGGCTGGGGACAGAAGCAAACTGGGAGGCTCGGAGGGTGGGGAGGCCAGAGAAGCAGCAGCTCCTGGCGCCCAACCCTGCCACTCCAGCCTGGGCCAAGAGTAAGGACAGCAGCAGCAGGCACCACTGAGGGGGCCCTAAGTGCCTGGGGCTGTGCTAAATGCTTTAAGGGCATCATCTTTTTCATCCCGGTTGGTAGGTATAACCAAAGATCCATTTCACAAACACGGAAACAAGTGCGGAAGACTCATGGCCGCCCAAAAGTGAAGACTGCCTGACCTCTAAAGCTAGAGATTGATTGCTCCTCTTGCCGCCCCCATCACTCATAATCGCCCCCCAGCATGCTCCAAGGAGGCAGACTTTACAGAACCGCCAACCCCCTTACTTCACGGAAGGAAAACTGAGGCCCAGAAAGAGGGATGTTATTATACAAAACCTTGGGGCCATTTCAAATATTCCAAGCTACAGAGAAAGACGCCGCCTGAGGGACTCAGGAGAAGGTGCCATCCCCCACCCCGCAGTCAACCAGTCAACGGGAGAGCCTCCATCTAGGACCGCACGGGCAGACCAGACTCCCTCCACGCTCCAGAAGCCTCACCTGAGCTCAGGGATTACCTACAGCGTAACTAGCAGCCGCCAGCACTGCCCTTATATAGCCTGACAGCTGCCACGCCCACAGCACTCCACCAATCAGACCTCTTCCCGGGGGTGGGGCTTTGGGCCCGTTCCCACCTCGACCTGGGGTAAATCCAGGCTCCACCAGCTGCCCAAGGTAAAATCTTCTCCAAAGCTTCATCACCTACAAAGAGGGGTGAAGGCAGACCAGCTGGACCCCATGGCCTGAAAGGTGGTCGGGACCGTCCCCACCTCTACAAATGTGGAGTCAAGGCGCACGCCGGAAATGAGGCCTGGGCTGTGCCGAGTGACTGATGGGTAAGTTAAAATCCTCCGACTGTGCCTTGCCGGGGCAGGGTCGCGGGATGTGTCTGTATTTTCTTCAGATCCAGGAATCCCAAAACCTGGGAGCCAGAGACGGCATTGTCCTGCCGTGAGAATTCTCAGCGGCCACATCGTCTTCCCAAGATCCTTTGCAGTGGGGAGAGCCTGACCGGTGGCTCCAGGTTGGCGGAGGAGGCCTTTGCCCAAAGCCACCAAGCTGCCCCCGCCCCGCCCTGGCTCTGCCACTCCACCTCGCGCCCTCCCACCCGCAGCCTTCTTTCCAGCTTCCTGTCTTCACTGGCTCACTGACTTTGTCCACAATCCTATGGGACAGCCAGCGCCTACGTTATTTTCCACGTTTGACTAGGGACTTTTTCCTCTTTTTTGTAAAATACAGATAACATAAAATTTACTACCATAATCATTTTCAAGTTTAGTGGGTTTAAGTACATTCATATTGTGAAACCAACAACCACCATTTATCTCCAGAGCTCTTCGTTTTGCAAAACGGGATCTCTATGCCCAGGAATCACAAACTGCTTACTCTCCCTCCACCAGTCCCTGGTGCCGCCGTTCTGTTTTCTCTCTGGGTACCTCACATAAGTGGAATCAGACAATATCTGTCTTTTTATGACTTTCATTTCACTTAGCCTAATGGCCGCAGGTCCACTCGTGCGGTAGCATTTGTCAGAACCTTCTTCCTTTTTAAGGCTAAATAATACTGATTCTATGTCTATGCCACGTTTTGATTATCCATTCGTCCATCGATGTACACCGAGGATTGTTTTCATACCTTGGCGCTGCTATGAACACGGATGTACAAGTACCCCAAGATCCTGTTTCAATACTTTGGGTTATATACCCAGAAGTGGAATTTCCGGATCTATTTTTAATTTTTTGAGGAAACGTCATATTGTTTTCCCCAGCTTTTGCACCATTTTACATTCCCACAAACAGTTCACAGGGTTCTCATTTCTCCACACTTTTTTTTTTTTTTTTTTTTTAAAGATTTTGTTTATTTATTTTTAGAGAGGGGAAGCCAGGGAGAGAAGGAAACATCAATGTGCGGTCGCACCTTGCGCGCCCCCTGCTGGGGACCTGGCCTGCAACTCGGACTTGCCCTACACTGGGAATCCAACCGGGACGCTTTAGTTCTCAGGCCAGCGCTCAATCCATTGAGCCACACCACCTAGGACTCATTTCTCCACATTCTTGCCAGCATTTGTTATTTTCTGTTTTGTTAATGGTAGCCATCCTAGCAAGTGTGAGGTAGTAACAGGTGACTTAAAATATGTATTTAATTGCCCTGATGCGAGTGGCTTAGTTGGTTGGGCATTGTCCCAAAAAGGGAAAGGTCGCCAGTTCAATTTGGGTCAGGGCACGTGCCTGGATTGTGGGCCAGCTCCCCAGTCAGGATGTGTATGAGAGGCAACCAATTGATGTTTCCCTCCCTCTCTGTCTCCTTTCCCCTCTCTCTAAAAATAAATAAATAAAATCTTTTTAAAAAACGTATGTATTTGACAGAAATGGAGACCCGTGAAGAAGTTGAATAATTTGATCTCAAAGTCTTGCCTCTGTGCTCACCCCAGCAGCACATGTACTAAAACTGGAATGACACAGAGAAGATTAGCACGGTCCCTGCACAAGGATGACATGCAAATTCATGAAGCGTTCCATATTTTTTTAACCAATGTCACCCCAATAAACTTATGGTAATTAAAAAAATACAGTTAAAAACAAGAAAAAGAAAAGTCCTGCCACTGCTGGCAACAGAAGTGGGCTCAAGTCACAAGCCATCGTGGGGTTGGCGCTGTGAAGTAGGTTTTGTGGTTCTCATCTGCATTTCGAGAGGGTGAGCTGAACCTCCAGAACCCAACCTCCTGACACTTGAAAGAAGGATGAAGGAAATGTGGGCTAGCCCAGGTGGTGGCCGGCCCAGGGCCAGGTGTGCTCTGGGCCCAGAGGCAGACTCCTTCCTGTGACGTGACTGCTCTTCCCTGGTTGGCCGACGGCACCGTCTCTGCTTTGCCCCTGGTCTCGGGCTGCGCCCCTGGTCTCGGGCTGCCAGTGTGGATTTTCACCCCTACGGCCTGCCCCTCCCTTTCCGTGTCTCTCTGTGTCCCTCAGCCTCTCTTGGTGTCTGGGTTTCTTAATCTCTTGATCTCTCTGAGTCTCCGGGTATCTTTGGGTCTCCTGGTCTCTCTGTGTCTTAGAGATTCTCAGTGTTTCTGGGTCTCTCAGTATCCCCGGGTCTATGTTTCTCACTGCTGGTGGGGGCCTCTCTGTGTCCCTCTCAGTCCCAGTCAATATAAGCACCTCTGAATCTCTTGCTTACCCTGGGTCTCTGAATTTCGGTCTCCATGGTGTTTGGGTCTCTCTAGGCCTTTGGATCTCTTTCGGTCTCTGGATGTTTTCAGATCTCTGGGTTTCTGAGTCTCCGTAGGTATCTTGAATCTCTTGGTCTCTCATTCTTTCTGGACTGACTCTTTCCTGTGCTTGGGTCTTATGTCTCCATCTCTCTAGGCTCTCTGGGTTTCATGGTCTCCCTGTGGCCACCTTCCATGCTCCCTGAGGCTAGCAAGGCCATCCCTAACCACCTGGTCTCCATCAGGCCACTCTGGGCGGGGGGTGGGGGGTTGGGTGTGTGTGTGTGTGTGTGTGTGTGTGTGTGTTTTCCTCATGCATTTGTTGTTGGCCTTCTCCAGAAAGGAAGCAGTGATCTTAGCAACCTCCAGAGCAACCCCTATAAACTTATTAAAGTGGCTATAATTGGCTCTGGCCAGTGTGGCTTGGTTGGGCCTCATTCAATAAACCTAAATGTACCCAGTACAGCTCCCAGTCGGGCACATGCCTGGGTTGTAGGATTGGTCCCTGGTTGGGGCACATACAAAAGGCAGCCAATCAATATTTCTTTCTTGTATAGATGTTTCTCTCTTTCTATTTCTCCATCCCTTCCCCTCTCTCTAAAAATAATAATAAGCCCTGGCTGGTGTGGCTCAGTGGATTGAGTGCCAGCCTGCAAACCAAAGGGTTGCTGGTCAGGGCACATGCCTGGGTTGCAAGCAGGTCCCCAGTAGGGGGTGCGTGAGAGGCAACCACACATTGATGCTTCTCTCCCTCCCTCCCTTCCCCTCTGTCTAAAAATAAATTAATAAAATATTTTTTAAAAGAATACTAATGAGACCATAATATTGAATCAGCTCACGTGTTCCTCACAACTACATGGAGTGTTATTAATAGCCTCATTTTACAAATGAAACCAACAGCAGCTAAAACACAGAGTCGGGTTACTTCTGAGAGCTAACATAACTTACTGCCAGCCACAGCCAGTGAGTGGAGAGCCACGTTTCAGCCTGGCTGCCTGGCCCAGGCCCCAAGCTGAAGCGTCAGCCAGGGGTCCTATGTTTCTGGACTGAACCTGACGCAGAGCAGGTGCTCCGTAAAACTGAATGAACTCCCAGACCAGCTGTGTGTTCTGCCTCTCCCCTTCCCTCCACCTTATGTAAGTCTAGGGACCAGTAGTGGGGCACAGAGGAGCCTGTCTTAACCCTGAGTGGGCTTCAGGCCCCTGCCCGGCAGTGTCTTTTTTTGACTTTTTTATTGGGGAAGAATTTAGACATACAGATGTTACTTGTAAAGTAGGGAAATTTTTTGTGTCCCCTTCCCCCCGCTTCCCCCAATGGTAACATCTTGCATAACTACAATACAGTTAGAATCAGGAAACTCACATTGGTACAACAAAACTACAGCTCTTATTCAGATTTTACTAGCTTTTACAAGCCCTTACGTAAAAGTTTTGGCATCTAGTTCTATAGATTTTATTCCATGCATAGACTGGTGTAACCACCACCTCAGTCAGGATGACAATCCTCACAGTGTTCCCTTTCCCTGTGTTTTCCTTTTAAGAGTCACCCCTACTCCTTGCCCCTGCCCCTGGCTACCATGGACCTGTTCTCTATCTCGTAATCTTGTCACATTAAGAATATTATATAAATGGGATCATACAGTATGTGAACTTTTGAGACCCTCGTGATTAAATTGGGCTCACCTAAATAATCTAGAATACTCTCCTCCATCTCAATTTCTTTTTTTTATATTTATTTTTAGAGAGAGCGGAAGGGAAGGAGAAAGAGAGGGAGAGAAACATCGATGTGTGAGAGAGACACCACCAATAGGTCGCCTTTCACAAGCCGGCAACTGAGGACCTGGCCCACAACCCAGGCATGTGCCCCGACTGGGAATTGAACCAGAGACCTATTCGTTTGCAGGCCAGTGCTCAACCCACTGAGCCACACCAGCCAGGGCCATATCAATTTCCTTATATGCACAGTCCCTTTTGCCATGTCAGATAATATGTTCTCAGGTTCCAATAACTGAGATATGGACATCTTTGAGAGGTCATTATCCTGCCTACCACATTTATCACCAGATAATTTATACTGAGCTAATATACTACTTATGAAGTTATATATTAGCACTGAATGCTATTTATAAAAGATACACGTAAAACACAAGGATATAAACAGTCTGGGTATATAAGGATAGAAAAACATCAGGCAAATGCTAAAAGAAAGTTTGGGTAGCTATATTAGTATCAGAAAAAAAATTAATTTTAGGTTAAACACATTACTAGAAGGAAAGGGTGTGCTTACATGGTGATTTCAAAAATATACAGCAGCCCTGGACAGGTGTTTCAATTGGTTGGAGTGTCCTCTTGTTCACCAAAAGTTTGTAGGTTTCATCCCCGGTCAGGGCACATACCTGGGTTACAGGTTTGATCCCCTGTTGAGGCGCATACAGGAGGTAACTGGTCCATGTTTCTCCCTCACTCTTTCCCTCTTTCTAAAATTAACAACGACAAAAACATCCGTTCAAAAAAAAAATAAAAATATACAGCAATTTGTCCTGACGTGTGTGGCTCAATTGGTTGGGCATCATCCTGCAAACCAAATGGTCGCCAGTGTGACTCCCAATCAGGGCACATGCCTATGTTGTGGGCTTGTTCCCCAGCTGGGGCATGTACAAGAGGCAACCATTTGAAGTTTCTCTCACACATCAATGTTTCTTTCCCTCTCTTTCTCGCACTCTTCCCCTCTCAAAAAAAAAAATTAATAAATTTTAAAAAATAAAAATACACAAAAATTTTATGGAAAGCAAGGACCTACTACCAAGATTACTCTACCCAGCTAAGCGATCATTTAGAAACAAAGGTCAAATAAAGAGCTTCTCAGATAAGAAAAAGCTAAAGAAGTTTACCACAACCAAACAAGTATTATAAGAAATATTAAAGGGTCTTCTCTTAGGAGGAAAAAGTATATACCTAATGAGCCCTGGCTGGTGTGGCTCAGTGAATTGAGCACCAGCCTGCGAACCAAAATGTTGCCCATTCAGCCGCAGCCAGGGCACAGGCCTGGGTTTTGGGCCAGGACCCCAGTTGGGGGCGTGTGAGAGGGAACTGACCAATGTTTCTCTCCCTCTCTTCCTCCCTTTGCCTCTCTCTAAAAATAAATTTTAAAAAATGTTTTAAAAATATATCTAATGAAAGTAGAGAGAATAAAATAATATAGAGCAGTAATTAAATAGAAAACATAATGGAAAGAATGAAAAAAGTATAACTTGGTTCTTTGATAACACCAATAAAATTGACAAACCTCTGGCAACAAGAATTCAGAATAATTTTTTTAAAGAAAGCAAAAATTAATAACAGGAATGAAAAAGAAGATAAAACTATACCTGTTAGACAATAAAAAAATATGAAGCTATTATAAACAACCTTACGCCAACTTTATATATAAAATATGTATTAATTTTATATATTTATATTTAAGTTTATATGAAAATAGACAAGTCCCTATAGAGAAATAAAACTCAGCAAAATTAAAATGAGTAGAAATAGAAATCCTGGTTAGTCCTATAATATTAAACAAATTGAATCAGTACACAAAATCTCATTGCAAAGGAAACTCCAGGCCTATCCGGCTCCACCAGTAAGATTACCCAAACACTCAAAGAACAAATAATGCTCGCTTGTACAAGTCCTTCCGACTTCCTTTATATATGTCATAAAGGTAGCATGCTTGACACCAAAAGCTAATAGGGACTGCATGGGAAAGAAATACTACAGGTTCATTAACATAGATGCAAATATCCTAAGCACATTATCAGTAAACTGAATCTAGTAATGTATAAAATAAATAACACACTGTGCCCAAGTTGGATTTATTCTAAAAGTGCAAGGTTAGAGATGAGAAATTTAATTTGCGCAATCTACTCCGTTAACAGATAAGAGAAGAAAAACTGCAGCATCTCAATGAGTCCATAAGTTCATGTTGCCATGCCCAGTGAAACAGACCCCACGGGGCATGTTACAACAGTAGGGGTGTGCACTTAAGAGCAACGGGGGAGACAAGTGGCTGGGCAGAAGGTTTGAGCAAGTTTTTTCTTTTTCTTCTTCTTTTTTTTTTTTCTTGTTGAGCCAGTTGTTGAGATGGGATCTAGACATTGGCAGCTGTCTCTGGAATGCAGTCAGTTTTGCACTAAACAAGCAAATCCTTTTGATTTTTTAACTGGCACATTTTTAATAAGTATATATGTAAATATATATGCTTATAAATATATATATATTTTTTCCTTACCCAAGGACATGTTTTTCATTGTTTTTAGAGAGAGAGGAAGGGAGAGAGAGAGAGAGAAACATCAATGTGAGAGAGAAAGATCGACCAGCTTCCTTCTCGTAGGCGCCTGGACCAGGGATCAACCTGGGCATGTGCTCTGACGAGCAATGGAGCTCACGACTTTCAGTCTATGGGATGACGCAATGAACTGAGCCACGCCAGCCAGGGCTCTAAGCATATTTATAATAAAACAACCATTTGAGTTTTTGAGAAAAATAAAAGTAATGAATTTAAAAATATAAAATTGTGGGTTTGGTATTTTGGGGGTGTGAGACAGATATGATGGAAGGAGGAAATAGGGAAACTTAGTGATGTTGCTAATGTTCTGTTTCTCAAATTGGGGCATTATTTTATTATTCACTCCATTGTTTATGTACATTTGACATCAATTATTTTGTATATATCATGTATTTCGTAATTTAAAAAAGTGAATTCAACATGCTGCCTCCAAACCTGCTACCTCTGGGATTCTCCATCTTAGAGAATAAGTCTACCTCCCACACAGGAGTCAGGGGCCACTCGGCTTCTCCCTTTCCCTCTCCCCCACGCTTAATCAGATGCTGAATTCTGGTCCCGCACCCTTTTGCCACCTCGGTCCACCCTGTCCAGCCCAGAGCAGGCTCTCTTTATCCCTCCCTGAGCGGCAGCCTCAGCTTCCTGACCGCCCTTCCTGCTCGAGCGGGCACTCCCCGCCCTTCCCCGGTCCCCCACCGCCCTGCGGCCAGGGTGCTATTTCCCAGGGCAGACATGGCTCAACCGTCTCCTGCTTCACCCGTGGCAGTATCTTCCCACTGACCGTACAGTAAACCCCAAAGTCGTTAGGAGGCTGTGTGTTGAGACCATTCAGGGCCGGAAAGGTTCATCGGATTCGTACACATGGAAGAATATTCACGGAGCTGTTGGGATGTCTGACGTGCCTTTATTCAAGGGTGGACAATCCATGCACGCTGCAAGCTGCGTGTCACACTGCATGTTACCTGTCCCCTCTGCGTGGCACCCACTGTTTATTTATTTTTATTTTTAGAGAGGGGAAAGAAGGGAGAGAGGGAGAGAAACATCAATGTGTGGTTGCCTTTCATACGCCCCCGACTGGGGACCCTGCCCACAACCCAAGCATGTGTCCTGACCGGCAATCAAACCGGTGACCCTTTGGTTCTCAGGATGGCACTCAATCCACTGAGCCACACCAGCCAGGGTTGGATTCTTATTATTTTTAAATCTCTGCTGAGTCTGTGGTTACATATTTTCCTTAATTATATTGTTTACTTGTATTTTAACTTTATTTTTTTGATCAGTTTTGCCAGAGGTTTGTCTAGTTTAATAGCTTATTCAAAGAGCCAGCTTTGAACTTTGTTAATCTTCTCTATTTTAGCTTTATCTATTTTATTAATTTATATTCTATCTTTGTCTTTTCCTTGCATTTTACTGATATAATTCATACTCCATAATGCTCACCATTTTAAAGTGAACAATTCAGTGGTTTTAGGTATATTCACAAAGTTGTGAAACTGTCACCACTATCTATTCCAGAACATTTTATCATCCCCCCCAAAAAAACTCCATACCCTTTAGCAGTCACTTCCCATTACCTACTCCACCAGCCCTTAGCAACCACTATTTCCTGTCTACATGAATTTGAATTCTGGACATTTAATATAAACGGAGTGATACAATACGTGGCCTTTTGTGTCTAACTTCTTTCACTTAACATAATGTTTTTAAGGTTTGTCAATGTAGGATGTATCTGTACTTCATTCATATTTATAGCTGGATAATACCCCCTGATATAGAACGCTGGCTGGCTCAGTGGATTGAGTGCCGGCCCGGGAACTGAAAGGTCGCTGGGTTTGATTCCTGGTCAGGGCACATGCCTGGGTTGTGGGTCAGGCCTCTGGTTGGGGACGTGTGAGAGACACCTGATGTTTCTTTCCCTCTCTTTCTCCTTCCCCTCTTTCTAAAAATAAATAAATAAAATCTTTTTAAAAATACTCCCTTGTATAGATATATTACATTTTGTTTATCCATTCATGAACATTATAGTTCTTTCCACTTACGGGTTATTAGAATGATGCTGATATGAACATTTATGTACAAGTGTTTGTGTGAATGGATTTTTCAGTTCTCTTGGGTATGGACCTAGGAGTAGAATTTCTGAGTCATATGGTAACTCTATGTTTCACTATTGAGAAACTGCCAAACTGTTTTCCAAAGCACTGTACTGTTTTACTAAAAATGCATGAGGGTACCAATTTTCTCAGCATCTTTCCTAACACTATTCATTGTGTGTCTTTTTAATTAGAACATGCTAGTGGGTGTGAAGGGGTATCTCACTGTGGTTTTGATTTGCATACCCATAATGTGCCTATTGGCTATTTTTACATCTTTTTTTGAATAAATTTCTATTCAAGTCCTTTGCCCATTAAATTGGGTTACTTATCTTTTTATTATTGAGTTATAAAAGTCCCTTATAGTTTTGGCCAGCATATAGTTCAGTTGGTTGGGCGTCCTCCTGCAAACCCAAAGGTCTCCAATTCGGTTCCCGGTCAGGGCACGTGCCTGGTTTGCAGGCTCTGTTCTCTAACCCTGTCGGGGTGCTTGCAGAAGGCAGAAGGCAACCAGCTGATGTTTCTCTCTCACATCGATGTTTCTTGCCCTCTCATTCTCCCTCCCTTCTCCTCTCTCTAAAATAAAATGAAAATAAAAACATAATGTTTTAAGAGTTCCTTATATATTATAGATACAAGTCCCTTATCAAAATATGGTTTGCAAGTATTTCCTCCCATTCTGTGGGTTGTCTTTTCACTTTCTGGTTGGTGTCCTTTGAAGAACAACATTTGAAAATTTTGATGATGTCCAATTTATTTAGTTTTTCTTTTGTTGCTGTACTTTTGGTGTCATATCCAAGAAACCATTGTCTAACCCAAGGTCATGAAGATTTATGCTTAAAATTTCTTCTAAGACTTCTATAACTTTAGGTCTTACATTTGTGTATGGTGTCACGTAGAGGCCACAGCACCATTTGTTGACGAGACTATTGTTTCCCCCATTGCTTTGTCTTGGCACCCTTGTTGATAATCAACTACCCATAAATGCATGAGTTTACAAGGAGAGACCCAAAAAATCCCATAATTTATTTATTAACAATTGTGTATTTATTCTTACATGTTTATACTTCAGTCACCTTCAAAGTCCTATTTGATGCAATATACCTACTGAGCTGTTTTTTTCCACTGCTCAAAACAGTTTTTTAACTCATCAGTTTTTATGCCTTTTAGCTTTTCTCCCATTTTTTGTTTCACCTCTTCCACATCAGCAAAATGTTTCCCTTTGAGGACCTTTTTTCATTCCAGGAAACAAACAAAAAAGTCACTCGGGGTGAGATTGGATGAATAGGGTGGGCGGGGTATAGGGATCATGCCATTTTGGGTCAAAAACTGCTAAACACTCAGCGTGGTGTGGGCAGGTGCGCTTGTTAGGTCACCCATCGTGACATGGACAGATGCGCTGAAAGAGTCTTCAAAAAAAATTCACTGACATCTAACACACACAGCCTCTCACAACAATGCCAGCTGGTACACTGATACAGATGGGTTCCTAGAATACTCACCTAGCAGGGGAAGCTTGTACTGCAAGGGGCCTGTCCTCCAGAAGATAATTCCGGTTTTGGGGGATCCACCTTCCTATTTCTTGACTCTTAATTCTATTCCATTGATAATTTGTCTATCTTGATTATTGTGGGTTTGTAGTTTTTTTTAAAATAAGTAAATCAATAAATATTGATTTATTTATTTTTAGAGAGAGGGGAAGGGAAGGGAAAAGAGAGGGAGAGAAACATCAATGTGAGAGAGAAACATTGATTATCTGCCTCTGGTACACACCCCAACTGGGGACCAAAGCCACAACCCAGGCATGTGCCCTGACCTGGAATCCAAGTGGCGACCTTTTGGTTTGTGGAACAACGCCCAACCAACTGAGCCACACCAGTCAAGGCTGAAGTAAGTTTTAAAATCAGAATGATAAGTACTCCAACATTATTCTTTTCAAAACTGTTTTCTCTATTCTGGATCTCATGTCTTTAACATGAATTGTCTTTAGTTTTTTAAAATGTGTAATCCTTCACACATTTGTGTGTCACCCTCGCACGGGGACCAGCTAACCTTCTCTCTGTCCTTCCAACTTTAGTATATGTGCTGCCAAAGTGAACATTCAAAGTGAATTTTAGGATCATCCTGTTAATTTTTGCAATAAAAACAGATGGGATTTTGACAGGGATTGTTGAATTTTTAGATCAATTTTTGGGAGTGCTGCCATAGAACAATATTAAGTCTTCAAATCTATGCTTACAAGTTATCTTTCTGTTTACTCAGATCTTTAATTTCTTCCAATGATGTTCTCTAATATTTAGTGTACCAAACTTACACTTCTTTTGCTAAATCTACTCATAAGCATTTTTGGTGTGCATTGTAAATAGAATTGTTTTCTTGATTTCATTTTGGATCGTTCATTACTGATATATAAAAATAAAACTGATTTTTGCATATTAACCTTCTATACGGCAACCTTGTTGAACTCACTTATTAACTCTAATAGTCACAAAAAAGTCATAGATGGTTTTATGGGGAATCAACTCATTGACAGGTAAGAAGCCACACTGAGACGACCAGCTGAGGTCAACAGGTGGTGGGAAGGTGACTGAGGCTAACAAGATGGACCTCAATGCCAGTCCCAAGATAGGTCTTGATAAATCTCTGGACCTCAGTTGTCCCATGTATAAAATGAGGATAGCACTACCTAGCTTATAAACTTAAAATGATAGTTAAATGAGACGGTAAACTTGAAAGGCACAAAGTGGGTGCACTAGCTCCATTAGCGCCATTCTGCCAATGAACAGACTGGGTTGGCAGCGACCCAGACACAAACTGAAGTATCGGGCAGCACGAGGCGAGAGGGAGCTGTGCCTATGGCCCAAAACTGAATTTATACAAGGACACTAAAGCGACAGGTACGAGGAGGCTCGCGGGAATGCAGCTTTGAAGTCAGTACTTTTGCACTAAACATTGCCACTACAAGATTAACGGCAGAAAAGATCTGTCTCCTCCTCAGTCCCTAGCACACTAGGCTGCCCCTCCCCTCTGCAGCGCAGCAAACGTTCCCCGAGGCGGTTGTGATCACCCACCCGCCCACGGACTGCGACTTCCCCATTCCCCGCCCACAGGGGTTGGACCTAGTTCTAGGCAACGCTGCCTTCCACCCCTAGCAACCGCTCACCTGTTTTCTCTTCCTATAGGCCAGTAAATTTCCTTTCTTTTTCTTATTGGTCCGCGTAACTCTATGTCGACCAATCAGTAGCAGCCACGGAGACCCAACTCACACACAATTTGGGGGTAAGCATGGAGGAGACAGATATTTCCCTTTCTGAATCCAGTTTCCCAGAAAGCTTTACTTGTCAAACTATTGTAAATCCCCCCTGGAATGAGCTTCTAAAACAATTGATTTGTCTTAGGCCTGTAATGCCTATTCCTTGCCTACTCCCCCCACCAAGTGGTGCTGCCCTCACAATGCTCCACCTTCCAGCCACTAGGAGAGCTTGAGCCCTCCGCTAAGTAGACGCCCACTCAGTGGCGGAGACGATACCATCTCTGATTAATAAATAGGGGAATGCTAACCACCCTCGTAGTCGCCCTATTCCGCTCCGGCCACATCCTACATTTCTTGTTCGAAGCCTGGGCACGAACCCCAGATATGGCGGGGGGCGACTGCTCCCAGCACCACAGAAGGCACACGATGCAGACGAGGAAAGGGTGCACGTGGTACAGTCCACACCGCGCCCCGCGCTTCCGGAAGTGAGGTGTCTCACCCTCGAAGTTCCGGCTCGCAGGGGGTGGAGGAGTGTTGTTAACCGGGACGCCTCCGCAGTCGCGGGGATTGAGCGGGCTCGCGGCGTTGCGTTCCTGGTGAGTGGGCTGGGGTCGGGCCCGGGTTGTGGTTGGAGTCGGGACCTGGACCTTCCCCTTGAGGTGTCCAGGGTTGGCGTGCCCCCCAACCCGCCGCCAGCTTTCGGCCTGTCAGCTGGCGGTAAATAGACCTCAGGCGCCCTCGCGGCCGCTCTCTCTGAGGCTGGGCCCCGCCTGCGACGCTCGCGGCTCCTGGCGCTTAACAGGTGCGCGATCACGGGGCGACACCGGTCCCTCTGAGTCCCGCCACTGCATCCTGTTGGTCGGCCGTTTCTCCGGTGTCCCGAGTTGACACTGCCCCGGGGGTTGGGACGCACCAGGGTTCCAGACTGACAGACCCCTCCTGCTTCCGCGGGGCGCGTGGCGGAGCTGTCCACTCTGGCAGAGCTGTCACCAGCGCTGTCGCCTGCCCGGTTGTGCCCCGCAGCGCCTTGGCTTCTCCCAGTCCAGGCCTAATGTTCCCGCCTCTGAAGTTTTGTGTGTGTGTGTGTGTGTTTTAAATTTTTGTTTTTGCATCCCATAGCATCATCTTCACTTTAGGGTCAGTGGTAGCAGTTCTTCCCCCTCAAATATTGCTGCCTCTCCTCATTATTCGCTAGGGGCGGCGGCCTGGCAGGCAGCAAGGAAAGAACCCAAATTTGAAACAAAACTGCTCCAGGCGTCAGTGTGATCGCTTAACCACTTTGAGTCTCAGTGTTCTGTTGGTAATATGGAGGAGAGGGTCTGTGCTATTCTCGATTGTGAGGATGAAATGAGTTTTCTTCTGTCTTCTATTTATTGACTCTGGGTTTCAGGCGCTTGCTAGGTTTGCACGGTATGGCCAACACACGAGTGGTTCTTTCCTTTCCCCATGCAGGTTTCCAGGCCAGGGCGATGTTCCGCACCGCAGTGATGATGGCGGCCAGCCTGGCGCTGACCGGGGCAGTGGTGGCTCATGCCTACTACCTCAAGCACCAGTTCTACCCCACTGTGGTGTACCTGACCAAGTCCAGCCCCAGCATGGCAGTGAGTTGAAGGCGCGGGAGGGAGGAACTCCTGGGAGGGAAGGAGGAGATTGCTTGAGACAGGGGTGGGGCTAAAGGTCAAGTAGGAGAGAAGTAGTCTCCAGCTGCTTAACTTTGAATAAATTGTTTTAGGGATGTGGGGAGGTTCTTGAATGATGAGCCTGGGCAGAGCAAAGTGGAAGCTGACCTCAAACCAAAGCGTCTCTTCACTCCTAGGTCCTGTACATCCAGGCCTTCGTTCTTGTCTTCCTCTTGGGCAAGGTCATGGGCAAGGTGTTCTTTGGACAGCTGAGGGCCGCAGAGATGGAGGTGAGATGTTTGTGGCCCCAAAGTGAGGGCCAGGGAGCTACGCAAGCACAATGTCTGAGTTCCACATCATTTCTTGCCCAACCCCCAGCACCTTCTGGAACGTTCCTGGTATGCTGTCACTGAGACTTGTCTGGCCTTCACCGTCTTTCGGGACGACTTCAGCCCCCGCTTCGTTGCGCTCTTCACTCTCCTTCTCTTCCTCAAGTGTTTTCACTGGCTGGCTGAAGACCGGGTGGACTTTGTGAGTTGGGTCAGGGGTTCTCTGGAGCAGATGGAAGCCAGAGAGTGGCCGGTGGGCAGGCTTGTGGAGTGAGGGCTGGGTTTGGGATGTGGGGTGAGCTCCAGCTTTCCTGACAGGACCCCTCTTCTGCTCTGCCTCAGATGGAACGCAGCCCTAATATCTCCTGGCTCTTTCACTGCCGCATTGTCTGTGAGTGAGACCCGTGAGGGGGAGCGGAAGGGGAAGAGGCACCATGGAGGACTGGAACATAAAAAGTCACTATGGCCCTGTACCCTACAGCACAGGCTGTCCTCTCGGCCGCAGCTGTACAGGAAAGATAATTTAGGAAATTAATTTGCATCATCTCTGCCCTGTTCCACTCCAGAGCTTCTCAACTGCCTGGCTCCTCAGCTCTCTGCCGCCTCATCTGGAGCTTGGCTGCCCCATGCCCCACTAGGCAGAATTGGAGTTCCCAGGGGGCCGGGTTCAGCAGTGTGTGCTCACCTGACTAGAGGCTGGGACCTTGGTGGGCTTGAGGGTGGGAGCCATCTTAGAATAGGAAGTGGCTGTCAGGCCCTGGGCTGACCCCTCCAACCCCCCATTTGGGGGGTCCCCACAGCCCTTATGTTCCTCCTGGGTATCCTGGACTTCCTCTTCGTCAGCCATGCCTATCACAGCATCCTGACCCGTGGGGCCTCTGTGCAGCTGGTGTTTGGCTTTGAGGTAAAACTGGCTTGGGAGGTTGGGAGGACAAGCCTGAGGTGGCACTGCGTGTGCCTTGAATAACCCAACAACGCTTATTGAGCACCTGCTGTGTGGCCAGCCCCATGCGGGCCACCACGGAGCAGTCATCAGTCCCAGCCCTCTTCCCCCTCAGGCCTAGGAGAGCGGGGAAGGCACAGGAGGTGGCACCCGTAGCAGAGTAGTGCTGACCTGGCCCTTGGGGACGGCCTCCTGGATGTTGATGCCAGAGGAGCCAGCCGCTGATGGACAGGAGGAATTAGTGTGACGGGCAGCTGGCAGAGGAAGAACGTGTTCATTGACAGCAGCTCACTTTGTTGAGTGCTTAGTGTATGCCAGGCCCTGTGCTGAGCACTTGGCCTGCATCTCTTCTAATCAGCAAGGCGATCAATTCTGTCATTTTACGCACAGGCAAAATGTAGTTCAGAGAGGACTAGCGGGTCGCCAAAAGTCACGAGCTAGTGAGCGGAGGTGCTAGGAAGACCGCGGCTGTGCCCAAGCCTGTGCTTGCACTGTTGCGCCCTGCTGTGCAGAGGCCTGCGAGCAGCGTGGCTGGAGCAAGGGGGCGCTGCATGCTCACGGCCGCCACCCTCCTGCCTCCAGTATGCCATCCTGATGACTATGGTGCTCACCATCTTCATCAAGTACGTGCTGCACTCCGTGGACCTCCAGAGCGAAAACCCCTGGGACAATAAGGCCGTGTACATGCTCTACACAGAGCTGTTTACAGGTGAAAGGGGCCTGGGCCTCCCCTGACCTGGACTAGTGTCCCCGGCTCTGCTTCACAGGCCCCGTGACCTGCCGCTCTCTGCACACCCTCTCCCCCAGGCTTCATCAAGGTGCTGCTGTACATGGCTTTCATGACCATCATGATCAAGGTGCACACCTTCCCTCTGTTTGCCATCCGGCCTATGTACCTGGCCATGAGGTGAGCCTAGCTGGGCCATGCCCCGCCACACCCCTGACCCGTGTCTGATCCCTCTGCTCACAACCGTCACCGAAACTGTCCTTTCAGGCAGTTCAAGAAAGCTGTGACAGACGCCATCATGTCTCGCCGCGCTATTCGCAACATGAACACGCTGTAAGTGGGCCTGTCCTGAGTGTTCTCCTAAGCTCTGCCCCAGCTGTGGTTCTCCACCTTCCAGCTCTGGCCTTGACGCCGTCTTCTGCCTAATCAGGTACCCAGACGCCACCCCAGAGGAGCTCCAGGCGATGGACAACGTCTGTATCATCTGTCGAGAAGAGATGGTGACTGGCGCGAAGAGACTGCCCTGCAACCACATTTTCCATACCAGGTGGGAAGGGCCCTGGGGAGCCTACACAGGAGGGGACAGGCTCTTGGAGGCAGGCCCTGAGGGACATGCTGACTGTTGCCTGGTCTTGACCCCCAGCTGCCTGCGCTCCTGGTTCCAGCGGCAGCAGACCTGCCCTACCTGCCGTATGGATGTCCTTCGTGCATCACTGCCAACCCAGTCACCGCCACCCCCTGAACCTGCGGACCAGGGGCCACCACCTGCCCCCCACCCCCCACCGCTCCTGCCCCAGCCTCCCAACTGTGAGTAACCCCTCTTTTGGCCAATTACCATACTGTTGAGTACTTGCCCTGGGCTGGGAATGGGAAATGCTGAGGGGAATCAAAGAGGCCCTGCCCAGCAGCAGCTCAGTCTTGGGCGGGGGTGCTCATGGGAAGAGACAGATGGTTGCGGTCACATGGTCAGTTGTGAGCTCAGAGAACACCTGTGGAAGCAGAGGAACAGATCCCAACCACCAGCCCCTTGTCTGTGAGTTGGACCTTTTCTCACCACGTCCTGTCCTCTCCGCAGTCCCCCAGGGCCTGCTGCCTCCCTTCCCTCCAGGCATGTTCCCGCTGTGGCCCCCCATGGGTCCCTTTCCACCAGTCCCACCTCCCCCCAGCTCAGGAGAGGCTGCAGCCCCTCCATCCACCAGTGCAGGTGAGCCTTTTGGGCGCTGTGACAACCAGGGGTGTGGGGGGAGTGGAAGCAGAGGCCCCTCAACACTCACTGACTTCCTGTTACTCTTCAGCAGCCCTTTCTCGGCCCAATGGAGCAGCCCCAACCACAGCTGCTTCTGCTGCCTCTGCCCAGGCACCTGGCTCCGCCCCCACCGCTGAGGCTGCCCCTGCCCCGGGCTTCCCTTTCCCCCCTCCATGGATGGGCATGCCACTGCCACCACCCTTTGGTAAGCAGGGCCGCTCTCGGGGTTTTCTTGGGGCCGGTGGCGGCTGGGGGTGGGGGGTGTTGCCCGGGCAACCCAGGCTGAGCCCTTACCTCTCTCCAGCCTTCCCACCCATGCCCGTGCCCCCTGCTGGCTTCGCTGGGCTGACCCCGGAGGAGCTGCGGGCCCTGGAGGGCCATGAGCGGCAGCACCTGGAGGCCCGGCTGCAGAGCCTGCGCAACATCCACACGCTGCTGGACGCTGCCATGCTGCAGATCAACCAGTACCTCACGGTGCTCGCCTCCTTGGGGTATGTCTGCACAGGGCACCCGGGTGGGCAGCAGGGGCATGGAGCTGCCAGGAGGCGGCTGCCAGCAGCGGTTCTTGGCCTTTTTCCCTTCTGCCACCCTGTGATGCCTGTTGATTGCAGCCGCCTCTCTGTAGGCACTCCCTGGGTCTGAGGGCTCCTGGTGCCTTTGCATCCTCCCTCTGCAGAGGGCCTGTCTGGATCTGAGTAGGAGTGAGGATTATGAGAGAGCTGGCTTTGAATCTTGTTACCTTACATTTTTGTAAAGTCAAATTACTCATAATTCTCAGTGTTTTAGTTCATTGTGTACATCCTCCTGACATATGCTGACATTGTGACTGGGAATCAGTGTGCCTGGTCCAAGACAGCAAATGAAGTTTGGTCCCTTGGAGCCAGCGTGGCCCAAGTTCAAGTCCTGGTCCCATCACTCACGTGCTTTGTGACCACCGTTACCTTACTTGAATAGAAGAGGTTCTCATTCCTCTTCACATGTCACATGTACAAAGTGCCTAGCACACAAGAATGACAGCACAGGCGTGGACTGGGGCTTGAGTCTGAGACCTGAGTGCTCTGTTTTAGTCCGTGGGAGGACTTAGCAGGTGCCTTTTAAAAGGTGCCTGACACCCCAGGGTGGAGACTCCGCACTGAGCAGGCCTCAGCCCCTGTCTGCAAGTGGTGCACAGCCAGTCTGTGGCGCAGAATCCCAGGAGTGCCTCTGCATGGACCTGTGTCTGCTGGTCCCTGGGCTGCAGAGGCACATGGGTGCTGGACTCTACAAAGCTGTGCCCACCTCTTGTCCCTTCTCTTCCTAGGCCTCCCCGGCCTGCCACCTCGGCCAGCTCCATTGAGGAGACTGCTCCTACAGTTGTCGCTGCTGCCTCCTCCACCAGCACCCCCAGCTCTGAGGCCTCTGCCCCGTCCCCAGGAGCCTCCCCAGCAGCCCCTGAACCTGAAAAGCCTCCAGGTAGTTGTGGTCAGCCTACAGGGGGGTGGGGCAGGGGACTGCTCGGTGTTCTACTTTTGACCTCTGTCCCCAGCTCCTGAGTCACTGGGCACCGAGGAGCTGCCTGAGGATGGCGAGCCAGATGCAGCAGAACTCCGCCGCCGCCGCCTACAAAAGTTGGAGTCCCCTGTTGCCCACTGACACCGCCCCGTCCTGGCCCCGCTCCCGCTCTCTTCAGCCCTTGCTGGAACAGGTCCTGCCACCAAGTGCCAGCTCCCTCTCTGTCTGTACCAGGGAGTAGCAGCCCCCAGCTCTGAGACGGAGGAGCTGGCATCCCCTAGGCCAAGTGGAAAGAGGCCTGAGGCCCCAGTTGACTCCAGCCCTTCCAGTCCTGGGCAGCCATGGGGATGGGAGTCAGTTCCGGGCTCCTCCTCCTGCTCTTCAGCCCTGTGTGCCGCAGGGGCCGTGAAGGCGGAACAGCACAGCCTCTGAAAGCGGTCCGTCCCCCTGCCCCTTTCTGGGAGGAGGGGCGGCCCCTCCGAGCCCCACTTGTGTGTTTGGACTCATGCTGCAGTATCGAACAGTATTAGCTCTCATTCCCAAGTGTGGGCTTGAGGGGCTGGGGGCAGGCCAGGAACTTGCTCCCTGGCCCACCAACCAAGACTGGTACCAATGTCCTCTCCTCACTCTAAACTCTCAGAAGCCCTTTTGTGGTGGTGGTTGTGTCCCTTATGCCCTGTGACATTTCCATGTCTTACTGTCAACCACACAACTCAGGGAAAGGAGTGCCTGGGGGCAGAGAAGCAAGAGGGCAGCACTGAGGGACACTGCCCGCCCCCACCCCCCCAAGGCCCCTCTCTCCCTGTAGCTTGTCTAAAGCGAGACTGTCCCTGGTCTTGCCCAGCCTCACTCTAGGCTGAGGGCTGGTGTGTCTGCTCTGGAACCTCAACGTACAGAACTTCTCGGGTCTAGAAGAATTGGAATAACTTGCTATTTCCTTCGGCTGAAATCTTGTCTTTGAATTTGAGTGCTTGATCCCCCTGAAACAGAAGTGGGAGTGCCAGGCTCCTGGTCTTTCCGGTTTAGAAACAGCTCTGGGCCAGGTGGTGTCCCACCGGAGCCCTAGCTTGCCTGTCCCTGTCTTTTCCCCTTGGTTTTGTGTTACGTGAGTTGTGGGAGAGTTTCAAATGATTATTTAATGTGTAAATATTGTACAAATTTTAATAGCTTGAATTGTATATACAGCCAAATAAAAACTTGCATTAACAATTGGTAAAGGTGGTGTCAGGACCAGTGAGCCGGGCTCCTTGTTCTTACTCAGGCTGCACCTTGAGGGGCCTGGAATCTCCAGGAGTGAGGGTTTATTTACACAAGCCAGCACTGTCCGTGGGCACATTGTAATTAAACTATTAGGAACGTACACCCATATTACGTACAAAGAAACCGAGCCCCAAAAAAGGTTAGAGACCATGTAGGAGAACCAAGCTCTGAACCTTGTCAGCCAGTCTGATGCGGAGGTAGGGGTGGCAACTCAGGGTTTTGGCCCTTGTGGCATGACAAGTGTGAGGCTCATTGACTGGGGGTGGGATGGGATGGTAGGAGCAAAGGCCAGCGTCTTCCTGCCCGCAAACCCCCTGTGCAGCCTTGCTGCTGGTCAGCCAGCCGCAAAGCATGAACCGGAGCCTGACAGCTTGGAGCTCCCAAGCACCCCCTTGTGGGCAGACCAAGTATAGCTAATCACTGAGATTTCTGCAGCTGGAAACCTAAGGAGGCTCCCCTCCGGTCTGGAATGGAGCCTTCTACCCCAGCACAGACAGAACGAGTCCAGGGGCTAACACGGGCATACTGTACCCTTGTGCCCAGCACTGCACTTGGGACGGAAGACTCCCAGACCTATGTTGGTCATCTGCATTCTCTGCAGCCTCCAACAAGCCAGGTCTGGCTCAGAGCAAGGGCTTGAGAACATCTGCAGCAGCGAGTCTCGAGTCCCGAGGGCCAAGGAAGGAAGGGGCCCAGTGGGTCTGTCCTGTGCTACCCTCCCTTAACCTTGGTTGGGCTATTGCTCCCTCCAGAGGGGTAGTCAACAACCTATAGAATTTGAATAGCTCCACCTAATGAGCTCCAATAAAGAGCATGAACAGACCCAGCCAGTGTGGCTCAGTTGGAGCTTTGTCCAGTAAACAAAGGTTGTGGGTTCAATTCCGGGTCAGGGCACATACCTAGGTTGTGGACTCAGTCCCTGGTTGGAATGCACGCAAGAGGCAATCAGCTGATGTTTTTTCCTCTCCCTCCCTCCCCCTCTCAAATCAGTAAGCATGCCCTCTGGTGAGCATAAAAAAAAAAAAAAAAAAAAAAATCAGGAACAGACCAAAGTCAGGGGCGGTGGTGTGGGACAGCAACTAATGCCCCCACTAGCTCGGCTGTTCCTAGCGGGTCTCAGTGTCAGGTAGCCCTCCCCCAGTGCTGGCACCTGTGCAGACGGTACTGTGTCCCCCTTTGCGCAAGCAAGCTTTGAGGCCCTTCAGCCCTCAGGCTACCCTATCCCAGCCCTTAGCCCTGGTCTCTGTACCCCAATCCTAGTTGCTCCAACACCCACCCCCCTCCTCCTGAGATCCCCTGGACCCCAGTCTGCGGGGGATGCTGTCACGCAGGCTTGTTTAGCTAGGTCTCAGAAGCCCTTCTCTAGGAGCCAGGCTTTCAGTTGTTGGTCAAAGTAGCCCTTGACCCGCAGGGTACCTGTCACCTCATTGACCTGGGTGATAGGTGTCTTCCCCAGCAGTGGGCTCAGAAAATCTTCCACATCCTTCTGTAGGGCCTGGGGGAAGGTAACAAATCAAGCCTGGTCAGAAAACTCACCTCTAGAGGACTCCCACCCTTCAGCCCTGAATGGGTCACAGTCACACCCTGACCCACCCACAAACTTACCCAAATATCTCCCTCCACCTTCCGGATTACAGTCATCTGACGATTGCCATGTGTGATGTCCTTATAGACAGGGATGTTGTGCATCCGAGAGCGCCGCACAAAGTAGGGCAGGTTGGGTGCAGGGTCTGGGACACGGAGGAACAGTGATAAAGCTAAATCCTCCCAGGCTTTATCCCACCTTACCAGAGGGTAAGTGCACGGACAGCAAAGCCTTGTCCAGACCGCAAGTAGGAGACCTGCTCCTTCCCTAAGTTTAGAGCCAGGACACTAGTACCCCAAGGCCCAACACAGGGCCTGGCACGAGAAGGTGTTCAAGAATAAATGAAGCCCTGGCTGGTGTAGCTCAGAGGACTGAGTGCTGGCGTGTGAACCAAAGGGTCACCGGTTCAATTCCCAGTCAGGGCACACGCCTGGCTTGCGGGCCAGGTCTCCAGTAGGCAGTGCACAAGAGGCAACCCACACACTGATGTTTCTCTCTCTCTCTTTCTCCCTCATCGCCCACCTCCGTCTAAAAATAAATAAATGAAATCTTTTTTAAAAAAGAATTTTAAAAACTATTTTAAAAAAAAGAAGAAGAGGAAGAAATGACGTCAGGACCATGCCACTCTGGATCTTTGGATCCCTGTATGGGGCCAATCCTTGCCCTTCTCCTCTGCATCATGGAGACTAAAATGAATCTCTGGCACAAAAGGATGGGGATTTACAAGCACTGAACACCTACCACATGCCTGACTCTGCACTAAGTGCTTTATGTGCCAAGCAGATTACTTCCATTTTGCTGAAACTGAGGTCGGGAAAAGCTGACACAAGGTCACACTGGCAGTAAACAGCAGAGCCAAACTTGGAACCAGAACTGCCCAACCCCCAAGTTGTATTTTCATTTATGATACATGGCCTATGGCGATGCTGGGGCAGGGGGAGGGGTCCAAGCTCTTGGGTGTTCTCAAGGGTGTCAGACTGGCTGACAAGGTTCAGAGCTTGGTTCTCCTACATGGTCTCTAACCACGTGGTTTCTAAACATGGCTTCCACTCACCCGCACCCAACACCCGCACGGGAAGACCTTATCCCAGTAGTGGGATGGATGTTTACTTGTGAAACACGGCTCCATTCCTGGACCCTTCCTTGAACATGAGACAGATGCTAGCCCTGAGAGATCTCAACACAAATCCTGAGCCCACTGAGGAGTTCAGAATCTCAGATGAGGCAGGCCGACCACTAAGGAGGGCTATTTCCCTGCGGCCTTCAAGCCATCTCCATTATCCAGCTCACCTCTGGGGGGCTGCCAGCCACTAGGAGTAGGATAATGTTCATGCTTTGGGGGCTTTGGGATGCTGGTGGGGGGTAATAGGCGCTCCACAAACTGGTATTCATCCACAGACTCCACGAAGCTGGGGTAACTGGGAGGTCCCTTGGTCTGGCTCTGAGGCAAAAACAAAAAGCAACCATCTCTCCATCAGCCCACTCAGAAAACCCAACCAACACAGGATAGACAGAACTTCAGCAATTAGAGAAAGAAAGCATTACAGGTGGAGAGAATGGCATGTACATAAATGGCTGGAGATAGAAAAGCACCAGAATTCAGTGCATCATGGTGCCGCTGAGACTGGAAAAGAAGCTCAAGCATTCTGTAGAGCCTGCCTCTCCTGCCTCTCTCGGTCCCTCTTGGGACTCAAATGACAAGTGTGCGTATACTTCTGAAAAGCCAACTAACTGGAACTCTAACCAATATGGCATATTTCAGGATTGAAATTTTCACCTACACGTTCTATTGATATATTCCAGTTCTGGGTGAGGCACTCTCAGCAATCATGCTAGTTTTCCACTCACCCGCACCCAACGCGATTCTCCCTTACCTGCAAGGTTTCAGCCTCAAATAGACAGTCACCATCAAGCACTGTACTGAGTGCTGTACAGGTATTGTTTTCACTTAATTCTTATAATGCGACAAGTATGTATTTTATCACACTCTTTTTGAATCCAAAGAAGATTAAGACGTTAAGCACTCCATCTAAAGTAATACTCCGGAGTCTGTCTTCCCGTCCTCCAGCCTTAAGATCCTTCTTGGACTTCTCCCAACAAATACCCCGGAGTCCTAATAGGCCCCGGGGTTACAATGAATACAGGGAAGCGGGATAAAATAAGCGCCCTGTTATATCATAAGCTCTAGGTTCCCAGAAGTGGGCCGACCTGTGGACCCTATGGACCGTTTCCCTTTCAAAACGTTAAGCAGAGAGAGTCGATATGCAGCCCCTCCCAGTTCTGACTAACCAGGACTACCCTCCAATCAGATTCCAAGTCCCCGCAGGCCGTTGCACACACCAGTCCGTGTGACCTTCCTTCACAATCTAGTATCTCAGCTACAGAAAAGGTCTCCTTGGTCGGATGGAGAAATTAAGGCCCCAAATAGGAAAGTGATTTTCAAAGTTACAAGGAATAACAATGAGCCTCATACCCAGCCCTCTGCCCCCAACCCCAAGCCCCGTGCTCTCACCTGCTGCCGTAGCCCGCAGCCCGGCTGGATGCCGACTCTCCAGCCCCGCAGCGAAGCCCGGAACATGGTCGCTGCCATCTTGAACTCCCCCGTACAATAGCCTTCTGCGCGCGCAACCAGCCTGCTCCCGCCCCCGCCTGCGCACGCCTCTCGGGCCTGAAAGACTGTCTTTGCGGGCGTAAAGGGGCGAAGCTAGGGGGCCGTGGGCGGTACAAATAGCAGAGGCCCTCGTCGTCGCTCAGCAGTGACGTAGGACGCAGCAAGCGGCTAGTACGTGTGAGCTCTTCTTCCTTCCTCTTTCTCGACTCCATCTTCGCGGTAGCGGCAGAGGCCACAGCTCAGGTAAGTATAGTGGCGCGGTTGAATCTGGAGGGCTTCATTAGCAGGCTGGCTGCGAGGTCAGAGGGCGCGGGGAAAATGGAGGAAGAGGGGCTGCTCTGTGGGCTGGTTTCTTGTCTCCATTCGACCCCCCTGGTGGGCAGGCCGGGCCTTATGCACGTGAGATTCGCGATCGCCCCTGGCCTGCCACTGATTCCCCAAATCCATATCTCCTAGGATATTTCTTTTCTTACAAGCATCTCCTTCTTCAGTCGCCGACATGCAGCTTTTTGTCCGCGCCCAGGAGCTACACACCCTCGAGGTGACCGGCCAGGAGACTGTCGCCCAGATCAAGGTAAGGCTGCGTGGTGCTTCCCGGGCACCCTCCTGCTCTTTTACCTCGCCCCCTGCGGGAACGGTAATGACCCTCATTTTTGCCTGTAGGCTCATGTAGCCTCGCTGGAGGGCATCGCTCCAGAAGATCAAGTGGTGCTCCTGGCAGGCACGCCCCTAGAGGATGAGGCTACCCTGGGCCAATGTGGGGTGGAGGCTCTGACCACTCTGGAAGTAGCCGGCCGCATGCTGGGAGGTGAGTTGGCGGGGTGGGGGGCTGTCCTTTAAACAGTTTGTGACTATATAATGGGTGTGGAGGTCAGTGTCCTCAATTCGGGGTGGTTCTTCCTGTTTACTTCAGGATTAACTCTTGAGAGGTCCTTGAAGATTGAGCCAGAGTACAGTTCTGTTTCCTTCACTTACTAGATCCTTGTCTGTTTCCCAGTTTCCTCACAAAAGTCGGGTTAGACTAGACCCTCCCAAGGTGCTTTTCAGTTTTTGTTTAAAGTCAGGGGCTGGGAAATCCTGATGTGAAACCCAGAACATACCAGACTAGGATTCTTGGTCAGATGTGAAATCTTTGTTACCATTCCCTGTTGGGCCCAGCTTTAAACGCTTGAGTTGAGGGAGAAAGAATTCTGCTGGGTGGGGCTTGCTTACTCTCCTAACTGCTTGCTCTTCTCCTTCTGCACCACAGGTAAAGTCCATGGTTCCCTGGCCCGTGCTGGGAAAGTAAGAGGTCAGACCCCCAAAGTAAGTGAGAATATTAGTGGTGTCCTTTGCACTTCATTTTTTCATATCACAGATAAGCCAAGACCCTTGGCTCTTGGTCTGTCTGTCTCCTCCCTCCCTGGAGACGAGTTTGAGGGAAGGTATGGAAGAATCGGTCAGGGTTTGACCAGCCTTCCTTTTTCCAGGTGGCCAAACAGGAGAAGAAGAAGAAGAAGACCGGCCGGGCCAAGCGGCGGATGCAGTACAACCGGCGTTTTGTCAATGTCGTGCCCACCTTTGGCAAGAAGAAGGGCCCCAATGCCAACTCTTAAGTCCTTTGTGACCCCGGCTTTCTCTAATAAAGCCACTTAGCCCAGTCATCTTGTTTCACCTTCATTTGCAGGGCCTTAGGGCGAGAGGTGGTTTCTAGGGCTGGTGGTCTGTCCACTGCAACAGTGAGGTCGCATTTGGGTTTCTTGGTAGTGTCAAGTGAGGAAGGTAGGGGCCCTTGGCTGGTAGCAGGTGGCGGGGGTGGGGGTTGAAGTGGTAAACTATAAAAAAAGGGCTTCCCGTGAAAACCAGTAACAACACATGCCAGTCCCTCGAATACAGAGTTGGGGAAATTTATGTTCTCAAATAACTTAATGATTCCCCCCAAATCTTTCTGTTTGTTTATTCTGTTGTTCTTCAACAGAAGATAGTAATCATTGTGGGAATTTTATGGTGGCAGCTATAGAAGGGAGAAGTTCTGGTGGGAGAAAAGTCAGGGAACGCCCGTCTGGCCTTGCCCTGAACTGGGGACCAGCTGTGGCCTTAGTGGAGTCCAGGGCAGGGATCTGGTCTGCCCCAGCTTTGGAAACTATTGTCTGATTGTGTTGGCACCGTGTTCATCTTATTTGTACTTCTGACTGCATGGCTTGTCTTATTAACTTAATCACAGCTCAGGATGGTCAGTTGATTGTTTCAGTGTTCCCAGAAAATTGAATTCTCTGGGATTGATTCAAGGTGTCCTGCTAATAGCAAGTGCATACCCACACATTCATTCATCTAATGTTTCTGAGCCTGCTGCTTCCAGGAATACAGCATACCGTGAGGCAGAGAAAGACCTTGGGCTCTAGACTTGGACTGCCTTGAGTTTGGATCCTTGCTCCATTTATAACTATTTCATCTGCTGGCATCTCTTGAGAGTAGCTGTTAGTATTAAATAAAGGATGCAAAGTGTCTAGATCAGCACTTGCCACGTAGTAAGTACAAATACATAGGCTGTTTTTGTGTCTAGTTAAAAAGAATTGGCCTCTCCTCCCTTCTCGGAATTTATTGAAATAGATTCACATGAGGAAACGAAGTGTTAATATCCTCAAAGTAAGAAGGGTGCTAAAATGAAGGCTGTTTGGGTACACAGACGTGCTATCCTGGGAAAGGTGTCTGAAGGTAGGATGTGAGACCTGAATGAAACGAGCCGATCAGGTAGTCAGATGGTAAAAGTTTGAGCTGAAATAACTGCAGTCAGACATAGGAAGGAATTCGGGTCCAAATGCAGTGCGAATCACCAAGGGCGGGGAAAGTTTTTGTGATATTTTCTCTGGCTGATTTTACTGGAGGGCTGGCAAGAAAGTTAGGAAACCAGTTAAGGTGGTTTCGTCCAGTTAAGGGGCAAGGAGCCTAGACCACCAGTGGTGGTGGGGATGTAAAAAAAACGAGCAGTCTTGACTGTCTCATTGCTTCACTAGTCAACTCTCACTTCAAACTTAAAAAAAAAAAAGAACAGACATGAAGGTCATTAAGTTTAGATCTTGGTAGGGACATACCCATATTGAAATAAGTACAAAGTATTTTGAAGGCAGAACTCACTGCAGGTGAGATTGGATGGGAGTGAAGTGAGGAACCAAAGAACCAGAGCTCACTTGCAGGGGTGCCATGGACCAACTCAGCACTTGGCAGGTTTGTGGGTCATCGCCCCTACTCTACTGCAGTCGAAGCTCCATTGTGATAGGACCCCATCCCTTGGCTCAATGTAATTTTGGCGCCTAGTGTGGAATCTGGCCTTTAAAGTTGGGTAAACGATAGGTCTGGAGGAGAAAATCAAACAGAAGCTCAAGTGTGTTAAATGTTGCTGTTTTGAAGAGAGAAAATGCCTCCAACACACACTCAGTCTGGGCTAGGTACCCCACCCTGGTCTTTACACTCCTTTTGGGCCGCCTAGTAGAATGGCTGGCCCTACAGCGCAGGGATGCATTTAATCTCCCATGGACCCGGCACAATTAACCCACAGCAGGTGCTTGGCAAAGATCGATTTCTGCCTCTTCGATTTACAGTGCTGAGAACGCATCCACCAGGTGGTGAGCAGGATCCGGGGCGGAGGGGTGTGGGGCGCCATCCTACCTCACCCCGCGCAGGGCGGGGCTCCTACGTCACGACCCGCTCGAGCTCTGCCCCGGCGCTTCCTGAGAGGGGGGTGGGGCTTGGGTTCCGACTGTGGGCGGGAAATGCCGAGAGTCTTCGGGGAGCTTTGACTAGGCCCTCCATAGGCTCCGTAAAGAGGAAGAAGTAACCGAGAAGCGCCGGAAGTTTCCGAGCTGCAGCCCCTATGCGCTCCCGGGTGGCGTGCAGTGCCGGTTGCCATGGAGCCGGCCGGGCCCTGCGGTCTCTGTCCGGCCGGGGAGGCCCGGGAAGCGCTCTACACCTGCCCCCGCTGTAATGTGCCCTACTGCTCACTGCGTTGCTACCGGGCGCACGGCACTTGTGCCGAAGACTTCTACCGCGACCAGGTGCTGGGAGAGCTCCGCGGCCGCAGCGCCTCTCCCAGCCGCCTAGCCAGCGCCCTCCGCCGCCTGCGTCAACAACGCGAGACCGAGGACGAGCTGGAAGACGCGGGTCTCAGACCTGGCCCGGCGCCCGGCAGCCTCTTAGGACTCTGGGAGCGGCTAGGCCCGGCCGAGAGGGCGGCCTTCGAGCGGCTGCTGAACCGTGGCGAGGCTGGGAGGCTGCTGCCCCCGTGGCGGCCGTGGTGGTGGGGTCGCGGGGCTGGGCCACGACTTTTGGAGGAGCTGGATGATACCCCGGGCGGTGAGGCCGGAGAGTTGGAGCCCGTCCCTGCGAGGGCGCCGCCTGAACCCGCGAAGGATGCCGCTGCCGCGGAGGCCCTGGCCGCCGAGGAGACGGTTCTCGGAGACGCTCCGGGGGCCTGCATGCCCGCCGTGCCCACCCGGATCCCCACGCTGGCCAGCCTGAGCCACGGCCGGATCTCGCCGCTGGTACGCTTCCAGCTGCCCAACGTGCTGTTCGCCTACGCACACACTCTTGCCCTGTATCATGGCGGCGACGACTCCCTGCTCTCCGACTTCTGTGCCACGCTGCTTGGCGTTTCCGGAGCCCTGGGCGCCCAGCAAGTCTTTGACTCTGCCGAGGAAGCCCTACTGGCCGCAGCTCATGTGCTGGAAGGGGGCGAGCATCCACCCGGGCCCCTGGGCACACGGGGTGCCATGCGCGAGGCTGCCCGCATCCTGCTGGGTGAGGGCCCTGACAACCAGAAGGGCTACACGCTGGCAGCACTGGGGCACCTGGTGCAGACCCTGGGCCGGGCCCGAAAACAGGCCGAGGCTTCTGAAGAGCGAGGTCGCCTCTACCGGGCCAGGAAGAAGTGCCAGTTCCTGCTGGCTTGGACCAACGAAAATGAGGTGGCCCTCCCAGCCCTGGCTCTGGATTGTGCCAGGGCCCACCGAGCTCACACGGTAGCAGCCGAGGAGGTGGCGGCCCTCACTGGGGACCTGGAGCGGCTTTGGGGTGGTCCCCTGCCACCTGCCCCAAGGACTCTCATTGAGGAGCTCCCCGGCTGAACTGTGGACGCCTGGTCAATAAAGCTAACTGGTCTGCCCAGTCAGCAGTGTCCATTTCTGAAACAGCTGCTGTCCCCACCCAGCCCGACTGGGGCCCACAAATCACCTCTCAGCTTGCCTCTCCCTGATTAGGACTGACCCAGCCAATTTCGAAACACCCCTGCCTGCCCCAGAAAGGGAGAAAAGTGACGCCAAGGGTTCCTGATGTTTATCTGAGAAGTGAGAGCAACTGCTCCAATCCATTTCTGGGTAGTGGTTTCATTTTCTCCTTGTTCCAAACCACCTCTCTGAGGCTGTTCATCCTGCCTGTTGGGGCTCACAGCAGGATTGAGCACAAGCTTTTGAGTCTTGTGCCCAGGCTCCTGGTGCTGTGTTCTGGCAGAGGGCCAGGCACGTCAGTAGATGTAGGGCACAATTCGGTAAGGCACACGCCTGCAGTACTCGTGCCAGGCCAGGCCGTACTTCTGCAGGCACTGCTGCTCGTCCCGGGCCTCACGGTGCACCAGCAGCGCGGTGAAGTAGAGGAGGTAGAAGTAGGGCAGCAAGTGGGACACCCCTGTGGGAAAGGCATCTCTGTGACCACTCAGGCAGCCTCCCAGGTCACAAAGGTTTCCACACCTAATGGCTCTTGGGGACATCCGGACTCAATAGCGAAAGGCCGGGGGTCTGCCCCCGCCACATGCTGAGTCCATCTCCCGTTCCCTGACTGCTGCCTCCACCGTCGTGCACCCACTCTGCACGCCCAGACTGGGTGTCCTGTCGTTGCCAGGCCACCTCTGCCCCTCATGCCTGCGGCCCCACCTGCAGCAACCCAAGCCACTCACCACAGGGCAAGGACCAGGCCAGAGCCATAATGAGATCTCCAAGGTAGTTGGGGTGGCGGACCATACCCCACCACCCCGACACTAGCAGCTGCTTCCCCGTGGCTGTAGAGATGGTCTCAAGGTCTGGGGAAAGACAGAGGGACAGGTGAGCCCCAGGAAGCTGAGCCGCCCCACCTCACTCATGCCACCCTGGAAACCCAGCTCACCTGCCACTCTGGGGTCAGAAGGATTCTTTCGGAAGGTGTTCTTCTGGGAATTGGCTGCACGGAAGATGTAGTAGCCAACAGCTGGGGGAAGGCATGAGCAGCCAGGGTTGAGGGTCAGATCCTTCGGCCTGACCCCGATGGTCCCCCCGCCCCACCACGGCCCACACCCAGGCTGCCTGGACCGCAGGACCCAGCCCCTAGCTTTAGAGAAGAGCCTGAGGCTTAATCCCTATCTAGTGGGTGCTGAATAAACAGTGAATGAATAAAAGGGGAGGGAAAACAATGCTCCCAGCCTGCTGCCCCCTCCTCACGGACCATTGAGAAGGCAGATGATGGAGGCCATGGGTAACTCCAGGGGCTGCGGGTGGTACAGCAGGAACTGGGCCTGCAGGCTGTAGGTGAAGGGTACCCAGGCTAGGTCCCCGAAGGCCAGCATGAAGCCGAACCCGTCATGTGTGATGTCCATGGTGGTGAGGACAGCTTCCTGCAGGGATGCGACCCAGACACACTGGCTTAGTCCCTGTGAGGTCCTCAGGCAACTCCCCCTGCATCCCTGGCCCAGTCCAGCCTCACCTCATGCCAGAGGGCATCACCCACGTAGAGTAGCTGGAAGCCATTGACCAGCCACATAGCCAGGGAGGGACCCCCCCGAAGTTCTGCTTCTTGTACCAGGAGGGCCAGGTTGATGAGGACCTGGGGGTGAGGGGCAAACAGCAGTCTGTCCCCAGTCCGTTTCCATGGAGGGGGCAGGGTGGGGCAGTGATTAGCTTCTCCCCGTGTCTCTAATGTCACCAACTCTCCAGCCCTTTGTCAAATGGATCCAGACCCTGTACCCAGGAGCAGAGAGCCTACAGTGGACCACCTCCCAGACTGTTTTGTCTTGTGCTGTAGTGTTCACTTTGGGAGAGCAGCGTCGAAAGTAAATGGACACTTCAGGCCTGAGAGTTAAAACAGACCTGGCTTTGATCTCAGCTTCCCCACTCGGGCAAGTTGCTTACCCTTTCTAAGGCCCACCTTCCCCGCCCCCATGTGGGAAATGGAGATGGTTACGGACCTGCCTCCTGGCTCATTGACATGATGTGTGTGTGAAGCGCTGAGCAGTGTGCCTGACGCATAGTAAGTGCTCAGTAATGGTGGCTGGCAGCCAGCCTGCATGGAGCACCCCCACGTGGCAGCAGTGAGCCAGGTGCTATTATTCGGCTGCCACCTGTAATTCTCACAATGACCTTAGCAGGAAGCTCTTATTCTCTCCTATTTCATACATCGGGACATAGCCTTGGAGGCTGGGATCCGGATCCCCAGCACCTGGCATTCCTCCTGCCTCCGAATGAGGTTTCCAGGGTGACATGAGGGACCCTTTGGGAAATCCTGACCACAGTCCAGCACTGATTATAATGAAGAAACACAGTTGGCACGTAAGTGACGGACAGGTTGCTAAACCCAGTGATCAGTTCTAAGTTCCGCACTGCTGTGACTAGCAAGCAGTGTAAGATCACTCTCCCCCTCGAAACAGATTTTGTGTTTGACTACTCTATTTAAAACTGCACCTGCTCTCCTAGCTCCTGCCCTGCCATCTTTTCTCCATAGCACCCAGCCTGCCCTGACATGCTATATATATTTTTTGTCTGTCTTTCCCACTAGAATGTAGGCTCTGTGAGGACAGACTTTTTTTCTTTTCTGTGATTGTTTTTCCTAGTGCATCCCCAGTACCTAGGGCACATGTTAGATTTAACAAATATTTGTGGAATGAATGAATGATGAATGATTTATGTCTGTGCAATGCTGCGCCTGCCCTGACCAAGAGCTGCTCAGCCATCCCAGCCCTCCTGCTGGCTCAGGTCCCACTTAGCCATGCCCAGCATACCCAGCCGATGAGGCCAGGCCGCAGTTCGCAGAAATATTTGAAGTCAAAAGAACAGATGCGCGGGTTGAGTTCTCGTCCCAGAAAAAAGTCGTAAATGGGATTTCCTGGAGAACAATGGAGGGTAAAGGTGCAAGCAATCACCCCCATCTGCTTCCACCGATGCCCTACTGGAACCCCACTCACCTGAGTTCCCTCCAGGTGCCAGGGCGGAGGCAGGGGCTATTAGAGCCTTCAGATAGAGAAGGAGGCTGAAGATGAAGGCGGTGAGGGTGGCCACAAATGCCAAGGGCAGGAGCATTTCTGTTAGCGCCCCTAGGGGGAGCCCCGCCAACACCCCCAGGCCCACCAACAGGGCTGTCAGCGCCAGGGCCTGGAAGCCTGGAGCACAACAGCACAGAGTGAGTCCTGGGGACAGCACCCCAAAACTTCCACCCCGTGCACGCGCGCGCGCACACACACACACACACACACACACACACAGAGCTCAAAGCCCAGGGAGGTCAAAAGCTTCGTTCCAAGCCATTGGGCTGACCCCCCGACTTTCAGACGATCACCTCAGCAGCTGCTGCGGTGCAGACTAGTAGTAAATGCTGTAGGAAGGGGTGGAGGGACAGGGGTGTGCAGAGGGACAGTGAGATTCTCCCAGGTCTGTCCTGGGCGGGAGAGAAACGTAATGGAGTTCGGGGTCAGGGGTTAATCCCACTAGACCTGGAGCTCCACCCCACCCGTACAACTCCACCGAAAGGACCCTTCCCCAGGCACCGTTAATGGGGTAGCGCAGGCGACTCTTGTCCTTCAATTCCTGGCCCTCGGCCATCTGCGGGCGCAAAGGGGTTTGACAATGGTTGAGGGAGCCTTTCTTCTCGTCAAGCCCTTCCCTCCGCCCTCTTCCCCCGCGCGTCCGACCCGAGTCCACACCTTGCGTGCAGGCAGCAGGTAGAACGCCGCCTGCAGGCCGAGCCAGGTGAGCCACAGCAGCAGTGCCCAGGGACTCCACAGAGCCTCGGGGCGCGGCAGGTAGGGGGGTAGGCCCAGGAGGCGCGCCGGCCCAGAGCGAACCACCAGGAGCAGGTGGAACATGATGGCAGGGAGCAGCAGCATCAGCGCCGCAGCGCCTAGTTACGGGGGCGATCGCGTCAGGCGTCCGCTCCGCGACTCTTCCACGACCCCCACGGGCGCCCGGTCGTCTCCAGGGCCCCCTCAGCATCCCCATTGTCCTGTTCCACAGCCCGTTCTCAGCCCTTCGCCCTCTCTCCTAACTTCCATCTTGACCCCGCCTCCAGGCTACCTCGAAGACCCTCCTCGTGCTCCCTGGACTCCGTCCGGTCCTCCACTCCACAAACCTCCCGCTCTGCAGCCCCCAGGACTGGTTCCTCCCCAGCTCTCTCTCCAGACACTGACTCACAACACCCCCTTCCCTATCTCTCTGTCCCCGATACCCCTCAAAGCCTTCCGATCATGCCCCATCCTGCTTGTAGCACCCCCCTTTCTCTGCCCCATTACCCAGGGGTCCCCCGAATTCCAGCGGGGCTCGGGAGCCCTGAAGGGCCATGGTCTCCGCACCGCCAGATGGGTCTTACAAAAATCCGTCAAGGAAACACACCCCACCCCATCCCCTAGGAGGTGGGCTCGGTGACGCAAGGGATCCGGCCTCGCAGCGCCTGCACCTGTCTGGAATAAGCTCGGACAGCAATAGCTCTGGTCCCACTGTTTAAATGGATCCGCCCCCGGATCATCCTGGGCCCAGCGCATCAGCCAATCAGCTACCGGAGGCGAGCCCAACGCCAGCACCTCCGAGGCCCAGTGTAAAGCCTGGGCCTCGCAACCCCACCCCCTGCAAGTCCCGCCCACCAGGGGAAGCTGGAGCGAGAAGACACCGCGTCTTTATTAGGAAGGTCTTGAGGCTGGAAGGGAAAGGTTAGGAGGGGAAGGGCCACGCGGGCCAAAGGCCAGGGGATGTGTGGATTGGGGTGGCCCGGCAAGCCCGTGCATGACACGACAACGGCTGGGCCTAGCCGCGTTCGCAGATGACCTCTACGACACTGGGTTCCATGGGCACTGGGTCTGGGCAGCGTAGGGCAGCTGAAGCCACCACTTCATCCAGCAGCAGGTGTACAAGCTCCTCGTCGGCCACGAAGCGCCACAGGTAGAGCTGCAGGAAGTGGCAGTCCACCTGCACCTGCTGCAGCCCAAAGCGCCCAAAGGTGCGCAGCCGCACGCACTCCAGCAGCGTCTTCAGGCTGATCTTGATGATGCCGGTCAGCACTGACACCTGTAGGAAAGGACGTAGGGATGCAGCTCCACAATAGCAGCGGCCAGGGAGACAGTAAGATGCCGTAGCTGTGATGGTGTGGAAGGCCCCAAGCAGGGAGGGATACAATTTTTTGCCCCATCATCTGGAGGGAAGCGAACAAAGATTCCCAGCAATCATAGGCAGGGATGCAGGTCAGCACTGACAGGGGAGGGGCTTACTGAGTTAGAGGGAGAACACCAGGCTCCTGAACGTGCACTGGGCTGGGGCAGACGCCATGGTGTGAGCAGAAATCCCTGAGAAGCACCCAGGACTACTGCGGGCACTGGTACAAGGGCCAAAGAGGCACAGGCACCCAGACCCAGGCTGGGAGCACACCAAGGTCAGGGCAGAGGGCCATGGGATGGTAATGGTGGGGCTCTGGTCAACCACTCACTCCTAGAAGTACCCTTCACAGATAGGGACTGGGCGGAGGGGAAGCAGAGCTCTAGGGCTGCCTGCACCAGTGAGGAGCTGCTTTGGCCAACCTCCCCCAGGCCTAAGGCAGGGGGGTCACCGGGGACTTCGGACCTTGTTGAACTCAACAGGGCTGAACACGTCAATACGTTCAGAGAACAGCTTCTGGATGTTGCTCAAGAGGTTGGTGTCCATCGGGGCACTGGATGGGGGGGGGGGGGGGAGACAAGCATTCAGAGCCCACCCTGCACCCCTGTTCTCTTTTGTCCGTTCCCCCAGGGACCACCTGGCCGGCAGACCTGGGTGTATAGCTGGGAGCATAGCGGCCCTGCTGCCTAGAGCTGCTGTACACTGAGAAGGTCCTTTTGCTGGAGTCGCTGCTCTGGGCCTTGCGAACACCCTCTTCGTACAGGAGCCCCACCTGAAGATGGAAGGAGACACTGCAAGGAGACCAGAGCACAGGGGACCCCCAGCCTGCCACGTGCTCTGGGCAAGGGCCAAGGATGCCCCGTTACACGCTCATTTGCTACAGGAGTCACAGGTTTGGTTTACCTGGTGAGCCCCTGGTCACTCCACAGAACTAGTGGAGTGGGGCAAAGGTGGGACATGAACAGTTGATACTGAGGCCCTGGTTTTCTGGGTGACCCTGGGCCTCCATTCTCATAAGTGAAATGGGGGCAAAGATGCCACAGTCTGGCTGAGGAGGAACGAGGCCACGGGTGCGGGCACAGCCTGGGCCCTGCAGGCTTGGCCCTCAGAGGCTGCCTCCCCAGCCCCCGTGGGCAGCAGGGCTCCCTGGCCGGCACCTGCACATCGATAGCCGTCGTGTCCTCCACCACCCGCTTCATGACCGCACGGACGTTCCGGGGCTCCAGGGTACTGAGCCAGTCCCGTGTCTCCACACTTTTGCGCAGCATCTGGGATATGACCAGGCCCTGCACCTTCACGTAGTGGGTCAACAGCCGCCGTGCTGTCTCCCTGGCCTCTGCACACAGCGTGCTCACGGGCGTCACTGGAGACTGGTCCTAAGCCAGGGATGCAGAGGACAGACAGGCAGTGGGTACTGGGGGAAGCTCAGGGGCACAGGCTGGGCAAGGGGGAGGCTGAGTGGGGCACAGGCAGCTGGCCTGGGTCTGACCATGAGGGCGCTGCCTAGCCTCCTGCATTCCCAGCACCCCCACCCCCTACCCTGCTATGAGCTGGCAGTTCACCTGCACCAGAAACTGTTCATCAGTGAGAGTGAGAATGTAGGAGATGGTGGCTGTCTCATAGTCCAGGCAGAGGCGGGAGAGGAGCAGGAGCAGGGCAGGTGGCGTGGCACCGCCCTTCTCCCCAGGGCTGTCACAGAAACTCTGAGCCGTCTGACACATGGACCTGATGAAACCCACGATGAGGCCCTCACGGACACCCTGGCTGCAGAACTCGCCCTGTGCGGAGGAAGGGCCCAGATATACACAGGTTCCTTGTTCCTGGCAGGGGCTGCTAGTGACACTCTGCTCGAACCCTAAATGCCCTGGCCCCTCTCCAAGGGACAGCTCCCTCCTGCAGTCCAGTACCCCAGAGCAGCAACCCTGTTTAGAGAAGGGACCAGCACGGGGGACCCTGCCCACAGCTGCCCTCGGAGCCCTCCCCACTCCTTCAGGCTGTGCCAGTCTTCCTCATGACAGCCTGAAACCACATCCAGAGTGTTTGGGGGAAACAACTGTGTGCCCTGGTCGCTGCCAAGCTGCAGAATGAATAAAATAATGCCCAGAAAAAAAGAAAAGGAAAAAAAAAAAACCAACATTGAGGGGCAGGCCTACCCGGAAGTAGGGCTTGTTGGAGAAAGACACCTCTTTGGCGGTGAAGAGGTGTACAGCAGCCAGTGAGGCCTTGATGTGGCTCAGGACGGAGCTGGCCACATTGGCCAGCAACTCGGCCAGGCCAGGGCCTTCCTTCCCAGCCAGGCGAGGTGCGGCCAGTGCCTGCCGCACGTCGGTCAGGCAGTCCAGGAAGGCTGCCCGCAGGCCCTGCAAGTGGTGGCCCAGGCGCTCGCGGGCCACTCGCTCCACGATCTCTGTGGCAGCCTCAGCCAGCCCAGCAGTGGCCAGCAGGGCCCCAGGTGCCTGTAGACGCCGGTGGAAGCGATCCAGTGCCCGCACCAGCAGTGAGTTGTCACCGCCACCCTGCTCCTGCGCCAGCCGCCTCTCTACCAGGGCAAAGTAGCGGCCGCCCAGCTCCCGGGCAAAGGCTGCCAGCTTCTCGGCACCTGCTGGGCCCTGGGCTGCAAACAGTTCCTGATAGGCTACGGCCACCTGGCAGAGGCCACCAACGAAGCCGCTGCCTCCGTGGTCAGTGAATTCCAACACATCTGGGGCCGGAGGGGAGGGCCCCAGCTCCGCCTCCAGGTTTCTCAGCTCTTCCTCCAGCCGCCCTCGGGCGTGTGCCAGGAACTCCTCACACAGCTCCTCCGCAGGCTCACCCAGGGCCAGCAGCAGCTCCACGCACTCGGCCTGCTCAGGAGCGCCAGAGCCGCCCTCCCTGCCAGGAGGAAGATGGTGGGGAAGTGCAGGAAGACAGAATCCGGGGTGAGGCTGGGGGAGCCGGGAACGTGCTGGGCAGGGGCAGGATGAGGGCCCAGGGGCCACACCTGAAGCGCTGTCGTAGCTGCTGGGCCAGACGAGCTGTGATGACCTGGCAATCATCCTGGATGGCACGGAACGAGGGCAGGTGCTGGTACTGCTGCAGCACGGCCCGTGCGCGGCCCTGGTAGCGCACCGCCTGCCCGTAGGCGCCTAGCTCCACGCACTTGGTGAGGCGTGAGGGCAGCTCGAAGAGGAACTGCAGCTTCCGCAGCAAAGCGTGGACCCCTGGGGATGAGGGCAAGTGATGTTAGCCCCAAAGCCCTTAGAGTGGCCCACTTTAGCACCTTCTCTGGGGCAGGGCCCACCTGCCAGCTTGGTAATGCGCTCATGGCGGTCCTGCAGTGTGGCGCTGATTCGCGCGCTAAAGTCTGTGATCACGGCCATGTTGGTGGCCAGCCGGTCCATCTCGTCCTCCATCTTCCGGAAATCATTCTTCATCTTCCTGATGGTGTCTAGGAGGGCAAGGGTGCAAGACAGAAAAGGAGATGGGAGGGCGGGGAGGCAGTAACAGGCACAGCACTCAGCTTGAGAACACAGTCCATGTGCTCTCACACACCAGCGCCCTCAAGCGCACCCGAGCCCACTGCTGGAGCGTGGCATTGACATTTAGGTGATGCAGGCTGCCGCGGTGCTTGGTCCCAGTAAATGAGAAGGGGCATCATTATGTCAGTGCAGCAGGTGATTTCTGAGTACCCTTTGTGTGCATCCTAGTTCTGGCGCGGTGGGAAAGCAGCTCATGGAGCCGTAGTCCCTGCCCTCAGAGGGTGCCCAGACCCGAAGGAGGACACAGGCACTTGGCAGGGACCTGTCTGCTTATTCCCAGGGGGATCCTCCATGCCCAGTACAATGCCTGGCACTGGGGAGACAATAAATACTTGTTCACCTTTCTCTCCTTCCCAGACTTCCCAGACCTTTTCATTCAGCCTTCTAGAAAATGGTCAATCTTTTCTAAAGGGTCCTTTCCCTTTCCTTCCAACAGAAACCTGCCCAAGGAGGCTATTCTCCCTTTCACATCCAGGTTCCTCAGGGCCTGGCCCTTTAACGCTTCCAGGCAGGTTCCACTCCTCCTCCTTTCAAGAACCCTGCTTCTAGGAAGGAAGAAAGGAAGGAAGGAAGGAAGGAAGGAAGGAAGGAAGGAAGGAAGGAAGGAAGGAAGGAAGGAAGGAAGGAAGGAAGGAAGGAAGGAAAGGAAGGAAGGAAGGAAGGAAGGAAGGAGCAAGACCATCCTCAAGACAGACCTGGACCAGAGATGAAAGCTACCACTAATGGAAGAAACTAAACCTTAGGCAGGGGAAGGAACTGGGGAAGGTGGGACTGTGATGGCTGTGTCCCAGTGGGAATCACCTGTGGCTGAGATGAACTTATTGTAGTTCTCATAGACCAAGGTCTGCATATCGCTGTCTAGAGCTCGGATCTGCCGCACCATGTCCGTCTCACTGTCCATCAGCTGAGCCAGGGGGCATTCTCTACGCAGCTGGAGGAAATTGGATGTTTAGTGTTCAGGTGAGAGGGTACTCATGTTCCCAAGCTTTGCCCCTAATTGGAAGGCTTTCAGTGCAAGAAAACCTTTTTCCACTCCTGCCAGGAATCCCAAAATGGAGTCTAAAACCAGCATAGCTCAGGAGTTACTACCTTTGAAGAACCACATTTGGGGTTTATGAATATTTGAAATCCGACTAAGCCAAGGCCGGGTCCAGTACCTGTTAGCGCTTGGACCACGCCCCCTAACCTGGGACTATTAGAGTATCAGGAGACCCCGCACCACCTCAGGCCAGTCCAAGTCTGTCCACTCCCCCATAGACCCCAGCTTTGTCCCAACTGCCTGGCCGAGGGTCGTACCGACCGAAGGCCATCTTCTTCTTATGAATCCCTGCTTCCGACACCCCCCGCAACCGAGTCAGAGGCATGATCTGGGGGTGCGATATATCGGGGGTCCGGTTCCCCCCACATAAACATACCTTGTCCAGATACACTTCCGGGTCGAAGTGCGCCCCGTTAAGATCAGTCGGGTCCAGGGGGTCCGATCCTGCAGTGCGCCCTGCTGTCTCCCCCTCCGAGAGGCCGTAGTAAAGCTTCAGCATTCCGTGCGCCTTCCTCCGACGCTCCGGAGCCTCCGTGTCCGGCCCCTCCGGGGAGTCCCCAGGTCCGGACCCTGGGCCAGGCCCAGTGGCTGCTGCCGCCATCGCTCCAACCGCAGCCCACCGGTGCGAGGCGGGGAAGGGGACAGGGAGGAGGCACTTCCGGGAACCATAAAGTTGTTGTTGAAACGAGGCAGTCCTTCAGGCAAATCAACCCCCACCTCCCCGAGTCCTTCGAGACTAGAGTTCCCCCGCCTCTTTCTGTCCCCGAGCGAAGAGGTTCCGAGAGAATCCTTTGTTCTCCCCAGCCTCTCAGAAGGAAGGATTTTTGTGGAATTGATCGGGTTGCTGCCCTCTCAAAGAGAGGGCGGGTAGTGGCTCCCAACCCCACTTCCCCACTCCCTGCAGGCTAGAGCCCGCAAAATATGTCCTTAGATGCAGTATACGGAACGCCGGCTGTAAAGCCGGAGACCGTGTGCCTTGTTACCTGGACAGCGGCTCAGTTGCCACCTCAATTCCTAAAATTGGGGTACATACTTCGCAGGGGAGCTGCGAGGATTGAATGCACATATAGTAAGTCGCACGGTGTCTCTAGTGCAGTCTCTGGAGGCCTGGTTTTCTGACGTGCTTCAGAATTATTTGTGGTACGTTTTAAGATTCGGCATCACCCAGATCTAGCCGCTGCTGCTTCTTTAATAAAGATTTTATTCAATTTTTTTTTTTTTTTTTTAAGAGAGGGAGAAAGAGGGAGTTGCCTCTCGACGCGCTTCGACCGAGGGTCAAACCTGTGACCCAGGAATGTGCCCTGACTGGGAATGGAGCGGAGATATTTCAGGTCGCAGGCTGGCGATCAATCCACTTGAGGCACACCAGCCAGGGCTAGACCTAGCTTCTTTGTTTAAAAAAAAAAAGAAAAAAAGAAAAAAGTCTCCAAGGGGCTCTAGCGCACTTAAATATACCGCGTTTAAAGAACAGATTTGGCAGATCTCAAGTGACTGATAGGATGTGTTGAGTGAAGGGTTGAGTGAAGATTTGAGGATAATTCTCAGGTTTCTCATTTGGACAAAGGTGCAACTGTTCACCAAGATGAAAAGCTCAAGAGGACAGGGAATGACTTGGAGTTCAAATTGAGACAGTGAATGGAACAAAGGACTTTTATCAGCGTGGCCCTGGAAACATTACGTATGATGGGCTGGTGGGGTGGGTGCGGGGGATGGTGGTAGAATGGAAACAATCTTGTTTAATTATTCTTTGGTAGGGGTCCTGTGAGTCAAACACATCTAACCACCTGTTTTCACATGGCCTATGTAATACGACTTTTTAAAAATTTTTAAATGGTTGAAGAAATATTTCATGATGTGTGAAAATTATGTGAAATCCATATAATCATAGGATAGGTCTTAAAAGTTCTCATCACAAGAAAAAAATATTGTAACTATATATGGTGACAGATGTTAACTACTTATTGTGGCAAATATATCCAATATTGAATCATGTATACCGGAAACTAATGTTACATGCCAATTATATCTTCATTTTAAATTATGTTCATAAAATCATATGAAATTACTTCAGTGTCTATAAATAGTTTTATTCGAACACAACCATGCCCATCTGCTTTCTCTCTACAACGGTGGAGCTGAGTAGTTGCTACAGAGACCATATGGCTGGAAAGGCCTAAAACATTAACTACCTGGTCCTTCACAGGGAAAGTGTGCTGATCTCTGAATCTATGGGATGTTCAGAGGCTGTTAAAAAATACATATGAAGGTTTCTGCCTATGAAGCTATAACCTTGAGAAGATGAAGAAGAGCATAAAAATTTAGATCTGCTCCAAGAAGCATATAAACTTTTTAAAGGGATGGAGAATACTAAGGAAAATCATCCAAAATTTGGAAATAAGACCAAGAGTGTAGTATGTCCTTTGAGTGTCACACTGGGCCATTATTTCTTTTTCTTTTTTAAAGATTTTATTTATTGTTAGAGAGAAGGGAAGGGAGAAAGAGAGGGAGAGAAACATCGATGTGAGAAACATTGATTGGTTGTCTTTTGTACATTCCCTGACCTGGGACCAAACCCGCAACCCAGGCATGCGCCCTGACCAGGAATTGAACCAGCAAACTTTTGCTTATGTAGAACGATGCCCAACCAACTGAGCCACACCACTCAGGGCTGGGTCATTATTTCACAAGCTCATCAAAGGATTATTTAACTACCCACAGGAATGTACATTTGTTTGATTTTGCTCTTTGCTAGTAAGGGTTCAGACTATGAAATTACAAGTAGATATTTTCCAGAAGAGATGCGAAACATATCCAGTAGAAAAAATAACCTAAAAATTATTTTAATTAAAAATTGTATTGCCCTGTAGGACATCAGTTTTGTATCTAATCTAGTAATCATATTCTAACATTCTTCTTTACGTGCCTATCAGCCTATCAATATCCAGCTCTAGATGTATTACCACCTTACTAACGGAGATTCCCCCTGTGATTCCACTGATGAGTCCATACACTTCAGTTACATGTTCTTTCAGTATCTAGACATCATGATTTTAACTTTTTGAAAATCTCACCTTGACAATTGTGTGTGATTTTTTTTCTTTTTAAATTTTGAGAGTACATTTACTACAGCTGGGGGCAGTGAAACAAGAAAGGGCTTAGGACAGGAGAGAGGCGGGGCTGCTTTGGCTCTTTAGAAATGTCATGGGAAAGAAGTGAGCCCAGGCAGGGTGGCTGTCAGCTCACTGGAGTCGGGGAAAAGCGGACCTTAGAGACAGGTTCAGGGGATTAGCTGGGGATGAACTGCCACTGCCCATTGATCCTCTGGTTACAAGTCTCATGGGGACTCTTAGAGTTTAGGAGATGCACGCCTGTGGGGGAAAAAGAAGGGAAAGGAAAAAGGGTTGTGTGCTCCCAGGAGGGAGGGCACGCCCCATGTTTAAAAAAAATTTTTTAAGCTATGCATATGTATGAGCATGTAGGTGTATGAAGTTACATCATTATGAGCATGGAGGCTTATGAAGTTACATTAAGAAAGGACCCCAAAGATGCCCACTAAAAATGGTATTGAACTAGAAGCCCTAATTTATAAATGTTTACTTGTATTCAAATGAGGACCAAAGTACAAACAATTGTTTCCACAGTGGGACCGTGGCTGGACATTGGGACATCCACCCCTTTAGTGGGTTAGGATAGGGGTCTGAGGGGCTGTTGTGATTAATGACACTGGGCCGCAAACATGGATGGTGAGGTCGGGCTCTAACCCTACAGCTTCGAGGCAGACTTCGGGCCTTGGACTGACCTGGGACCTAACTTCCGGGGCAAACACTCAGGCAGGAGGCAATGCAAGTGGCCAAGTTCAACATCAAGTCCTCCCTGTTCTTCTACTTCAATTGCTGGGAACTTGCATGCCCTTCCACACCATCTCTAGCCATTTCTCTGGCTTATTTTGTAGACAGTCTTGGAGTTTTAACAGCTTATATGTAGGGAAGAAATGTTTTCTCCTTGGCTTCTAACTACACAAGAGTTGGATAGTGGAGCTGGGTCTTAGTCTCAGTACTGATCCCCTCGCTCACTGGCTGTGAAAGCTTGAGTTGACCATCCCTCTCTGTACTTCGGATCCATGTGTAAGGTAGGATTTATGCCACCAGCCCCAGCTCTGTCATGGGACTGTAGGAATGACAGAGATGATGGGTGTGAAAATGCTCTGAGTGCTGGAAGGTGGCAGAGGGGAAGCTGGTCAGTGTCAAAGCCGGCTGCTCTCAGGGCCACACGGGGAAGGTCCTAGGTCAGCTATGGGGAATCTGTTGTCCCTTCCGTTCCCTTAGCTCTTCTCCATGAGGTGTTGAAGCAAACACTGGAGCTTGTGGGCACAGGCCTCCCCTCACCTGGGAACGCCCTCCGGCTATACATCTGAGTCTTAATCTCTTATCTGGCTAATCCTTGCCGTGGACCTGGGACCTGTGGACCTGGGACGTGCCCCCTGCTTTTCCTGAGCCCAGTTCTTTAGTTCTTCATCTGTAGAGTGTTCACACTAACTCCTCAGTGGAAATGATCGAGGACTCAGTGATAAGACACGCACAAGAGTGCAAAGTGTGTGGGTGGGACGATGGGGACGCTGTCCCTTCAACATGACAGGCCCCCGCTGATCTGTACCCTAGCCCATCATACCCCCACAATTCAGAGCTCCCCTGGCCACCCATGAAACATTCTCGTATTGGCTGGAACCAGCCTGCGTTCTACAATCTTGTCTGAATGTCCCGGTTCTAGAATCCCCAGCCTATTCCAGACTGCATTCTAGAAGCAGACGGGTCGGCTGCTTTTCCTGGGCATCGTCAGCTCACTCAGGCTCTCCTGCCTGACTTGAATCTATGCTGCTCCCAGGATGCGGTGGCGAGACCGCATGGCTGTGCTCTTCCTCCCACAGGGCATGGTGCTCAGCATGGCTGCGCTGATGCTCTTCTTTATACACCTGGGCATCTTTGCCAGTGATGTGCACAACTTCTGCTTCACCCACCACTACGACCGCATGAGCTTCCGCTACACAATTGTTCTGATGGTAGGTCGGGCAGGGCCTCAAGAGGCAGTTGGGGGAGGCCCAGGGGCTGAGGGAAACCCCGCTGCTGTGTCACGGGGCCACTCTCCCACTGGGTGGGGCCTACAGTTCTCCCAGGTGATCAGCATCTGCTGGGCCGCCATGGGGTCACTCTACGCTGAGATGAAAGACGACAAGTTTGTTCGATGCTTTGCCCTGACCATCCTGAGTGAGTGGGGAAATGGGGGGCTTTGGACGCCTGAGAAGGTGCGAGGAGGGGGCAGGAAAGGCTGACGGGGACTCTCTCCTCTGCTCAGTGCTCAACGGAGCCATGTTCTTCAACCGCCTGTCCCTGGAGTTTCTGGCCATGCAGTACCGGGAGGAGACCCACTGAGGGCTGGGGACTGTGCTGAGAAGGGGGAAGGAAAAGGAGGCTTTGGGTATTTTAATAAAGTCTGCCATTTATTTCCACCTGTCAACTCCTTCATGGGTTGGGGGTGGGAGGCCAGAGACCCAGGGAAAGCAGCTCAAGACAAATACTTAATCTGCAGGGTCCCCAGACCCAGCCTGCAGCCACTCTTGTGGCCTTGGCTTTGGGCCTGGGATCTTAGTGTCTCAGGCTTGAGAGAGAGGAGCAGTGACGGGCCCTCAGACCTCCCCACCTCCCCTCCTCAGGCCCCGGGTCCTAGGCTGGCCCAGCCACAAGCAAGGGCTCAGGAGGGTCCCACACGGATGTGAGGGTTCATGAGTGGGTCCAGGTTGGGATCATTGTCAGCTGCAGCCCGGCCCAGGCGAGACATGAGGGCAAGGAGGGCCAGGAAGCCCAGCAGCCCCAGCAGCAGCAGCAGCCCCGCCCGCTGGAGCAGGGTCAGCGGCCGCTTACGAGACCCATCCCGGCTCCTGGGGGGATGAGGGGAAAGTCAGGTCAGGCCCCGGTCCCTGGTGGCCCCCGTGGCCTGGAGAGGAGCCCTGGTCACGACACTCGTCTTCCGGTCCCAGCGCCACCATCCCTGAGCCTTGTTTCCTCAACGTGCCACAGGGAGGACCGTCCCTGTGCCTGCCCACTACAAGGGTGACTGTGCAGTTCAAACCAGCAGAGGCAATGACTGTGTTCTGGAAACTGGAACGTGGCAAGTATGGGGACAGTCACAAAGACTGGGTGGTGCCGAAGCAGGAAGGGGCCTCAAAGGGCCCGAGTCCAAGCCTCCTCTGTAGTAGCTGAGGAACAGCCCAAGAGGGCAGACCCAAGACTTCTATTGTCAAGCCGAGGCCTCTCTACACAGCCCCCAAACCTGGGCAAGCCCCTTTTGTCGTGAAATCGTTGTGCTCGGGCCTCTGGCTCTCACTTCTCCCCCCTTCCTGGCATCCTGCCCCACCTGCCCCTGTGTACCTGAGCAGCTGGGCCAGCCAGCCCAGTGCAGGCCGGCGACGGTACTTGTCATCATCGTAATCCCCATGGAGGCCTGGTGCCCGGTCATCATCGCGTGTGTCATACACCTTCCTTGGGGCCGAGGCTGCAGGGGCAGAGCCACCAGCATCCACAGACTCAGGGAAACTGGCCCACAGCAGGGTGAGTGGGTAGAGCAGGAGATCCTTGCCCTTCTCGGCCTGACATTATATCTCAGAATTGCGGGGAGGTATTATCTGTGCTCGGAGTGAGGAAGGGCCCCTCTGGACAGGACTCTGGAGCCCTGAGCTCCCTCCACAAGAACCACCCCACCCCCTTTACATCCTCCCCTGGCCTGGTCAACCCCCTAGCTCACCATGAGCCAAGGGCTCGGAACTGCCCACGTGAATCACCGTGTGCTGCTCGGGACGGCTGGGAGGAGCTGGGGGCCGGGGGACTTGGCTGTAGAAGGCTGGGGCAGTAGAAGCGCTGGCTCTCTCTCCTTGTTCAGGGGTACCAGTGGCTGTGGCAGGAAGACAGCTGTCAGCTGAGCAGGGAGGCAAGAGCCCCAACAGCAGGTGGAGGCCACCACTCACCGTTAAAGCTGGACCAGTCCGAGAAGTCGGAGCTGTTGGGGGACTCGGGCTCCGGGCTCACCACCTCATCAATCTGGAGGGAGGAACCTGTGTCACCAGCCTTCCCAGTGCTATCCCCACCCGCTTATTTGGCCCAGGTGGGACCCAAGGCAGATGGACAGAGAGAGGGACTCTCACCAGAGGAAGGCCCAGACCTGCCCGGGCCCAGTTGACGGTGGTCAGCTTCTCTCTCAGCACAGAGGCCACGGGGCCAACTAGGTTGCTTGGGGGGAAGATGGGGCCATTGCAGCTGGGACACTGGTAGCCAGCAGGCGCTGTATTTCGGGGTAGCTGGGCAGCACGTTCATTGAGGCAGGCCCAGTGGAAGAGATCTTAGGGTCCATGAAATAGCAGAGAAGAGGCATCAGGAAGAAAACACTCTGGACCCCTAGCCCAGCAACAGCCCCCAGCCCGCTGCAGGGATATATGCACACATACATGTAAGCCCAGGGCCTTCTGCCCATCCTCACCCTAGGTCCATTTCATCAGCGTTCCCTAAACCTTCAGCCTTGCTGACTATCACCACCTCACTAAGTCAAAACAGATGCTACAAAGCTCCCCAGCCCACTAGGGGAGAGGTGTGGGTGGAAAGAAGATGCCACAAGCTCCTGGGCTAACAGCTAATCAAGAACAGTTTCAGAAAAGTTTCCTAGACAAACACAGGCACACATATGCTTGTACACATTCATGAGCACACATATACACAGGCTTGTGTACACATAATCAAACACAAGTGCCATCCTTGTATCTATACTTACAGACACACCAACTTGCACATCTATACACTCGTTTGTTTACTAACACTTGAGCACCCTCACCCACACATTCTCCTACAGCCCCAAAATACATCTGTAGTGATGCTCACACACAATGCAAGTACTAATGAACATACTAACACTTACGTGAAGGCACAAAACACACTAAATTCATGCACAAATATCCACACATTCACACTAAAAAACACATACACAGAGCTCAACTTTTTTGCACTAGCTCCTTCACCAAGTGGAGTTAAGACTCTTAGACCAGAGGCAGGTCAAGGTCATGACATGTGTCTACTGACTTCTTTCAGCAGACTTTACTGTGGGAAACTAATTTCCTCTCTGTTGAATCTTGGAATCTGTAATGGATCCCAAATGCCTGAAAGCCCCATTCTTTTAGTTCATGGCTGATATGTCCAGCAAACATCCATAAGTTTGACTGGCTCTCACTCAACTGAGTTTGGAGGGAGGAAATTAGGAGCTTTAATTTTTAGGGATAGACACTGAGGCCTAGAAAGGGAAAATGACTTGTCTGAGTTCACATGGCCGGTAAATAACCCAGCAAGACTAGGAACTGCTGCTCCAGCCTCCCTGGGTAGACAGTCTCACTGTCCTGCTGCTGCTTAGGGAGGGCCAAGAACCAGGGGTCAAGCTGGGCCTGTCCTGATACCCCTAAGGTGCCCAGGCCTCACCATAACAGACGAGGCGGGTCGTCTCCCGGGCAGCCAGGGGTGTGTTGCACAGGCGGCAATTGGAGCTGTAGTCGCTATCTTGGAGCCACTGCAGGTACGACTGTACAATGCACTGGAGCGGGAAGACAGAGGTCACAAATGGAGCAGGCTCTCCACAGCCCAGCTCCCTAAGGCGAATTGCCTCTTTAATCTCTTGTCACAGAGGAGACTTATCCTTCCGTTTGTTCAATCAACAAACATTTATTGAGCACACACTGCGTGCTAGACTCTTAATAGCTGGGGATATTGCAGTGAACCAAATAAACCAAGTCCTTGCCCTCGTGGAGTTTCCATTCTACTGTCAGGCCCTTCATGAATTTGGAGGAAGCCAATACTATCTGCCCTTCCAGTGCCCCTGTTCAGCCGCTCCCCTAAAGACCCCACCTTGGCGTGATTGGCTACCAGGCAGTGCTCGCAGACGTTGACCCGGTGTTCGAAACAGAATAGGTTGGTCACCTTCCTCTTGGGGCACTTGCAAAGCCCCATGGTCGACCCTGGGGAAGAGTTAGTAGGGAGCCAGGTTCCGGTGGCCGCCACTAGGAACTCACCAGCCCAGTCCGTTTTTACTCCCCTTGACTGTCGTTGGCGCCAGCTCCAAATTTCTGCCCACCTCCCCTCCTCACTCCGGACCACGCCCCCTGCACAAATCCCGCCTCCGAAGACCCCAGCGTTCCTTCTGGATCCCGCCCCTGGCCAGGATCCTCCACCGGCCTCTCTCCGAGACCACCAGCCCCGCCCCCAGGGGCCCCCCTGAGTCCCACCCCCCGAGCCCCGCCCCCACTTTCTCCACAGACCCCACTCTCGGTGTTACTGATGTACCACGGCACCGGTCCCGACGAGCGGGAGCGCTGGTCCCAGGGGTAGACACTGTGCTCCGCCGACCTCCAGCTCAGCTCTTTCCAACTCGGGCCTCTCCGATTATCCCTCCGCTGCCACGTCTCTTCCGGGTGCGGCGCGTACTGATGACGCCAGCGCGCCACTGGCCCCGCCCCTGCTGATGATCATTGTGGAGACCGGTAAGGAAAGGGAGAACCGACCGCTTTCACCCTGCCGCCTTACGTCACTTCCGCTTCCTCACGGGCCTGGCGGGTAGTTCGAACCGTTTTGCCTCAGGAAACTCCGGAGTTGGCGCGAGCCTCAGCACCAGCGGCGGCGGTGGCGATCGCGGCGGCGCAGCGAACGTCGAGACCAAGGCCAGATATGTCCGAGAGGCGAACGCGGTCCGGTGGGGCCTCCAGGGTCTCCGGTGAGAGGAGCGCGCTCGGGAGACATGGGGCCGAGCCGTGTGAGGGCGCAGTACCGCGAGGAAGGCCCTACCCCTACCTGCTTAGGAGGCTCGGCTCACGGCCCCGCCCCCGCCCCGCGAAGGCGTCCCCAGGGGCCTATTTGGGAACCTTCCGTCGCTCTCTCCAGAATCTGTTTTCCAGACTTTAAGGTCTGGAGCCCCTCACTACCTTCTAACTCCCCCCCCCCCCAGGGCCAAAGGGCGCATCTCCTCCTCAGTCTCGGCGGAGATCCCAGCGGAAATCAGGCTCCGATCTCCCCAGCACGCTCCCTGAAATCTTTCCGAAGGTGAGCCCGGGGTTCCTCAGTTCCTGCCCCGGAGGCGTGGACTAATAGAGACTCATGGTCCCCTTTTCTTTCCAGGCGCCCCGTGCGGCTCCAGTCAGAAAGCCCATCGTCTTGAAGAAGATCGTGGCCCACGCTGTAGAGGTGAGGGCTGAGAGAGGGGTGGCGGGTGGGGAGTAAAATTGGGGGCCGGCTATATGATCAGTTAGTGTTGTCTCCACAGGTGCCATCTGTCCACTCGCCTCGAAGGAGCCCTAGGGTGAGTTCGTTTTCAGCTGCTTTGCTGAGTGGAATTCAGGACGTTCCGGAGCTGGGACGAGGCGTAGTGCTCATGTGCTCAGGGAGCTGTTCTGCAGAATTTAGGAAGTTGCTTTTCACGCCTGCGTGCATGGCTAACCTCGTGTACTCCTCGTAGACTGAATTAGCTTTTGATGCGGTGGTACCCTCGACCATTTTCCTTTAAAAGTTGAACTGTGTCCCAGCTATTCTTTCTCTTTACTCCATCTTGTCCTTGGTTTTTATTTGGGATGGTAGGATGAGTTACGTGTACATGTTTTTATGGTTTTAGTAGAAGCCAAAACGTTTCATTAAAATGTGTGCCTGAAGATATGAATGAGAAATGCGAACGTTTTGAGGAGCTTAGGGGGTTACGGTCAAGTGGGGAACAAGTGATGACAACACTGTATGATATACGCTGTATGAAGAAAGGAAAGGACTAGGCTGTGGCGTGCATCTGACCCAGACCAGGTGGCTCAGGAGCATTTCACAGAAGAAATGTTTTAACTGAATTGAGTCTTTAATCTTGACAGACAAGTAGCAGTATATCAGGCAAGAGAAGCTGTATTTGCAGAGACCTGGAGTGCACACGTGTACACACACACACATCACGAGGTTTGGGGGGCATCATTTTGTTCGGTGTGTCCTCGGTAGACCTCGTCAGGGGAGGGAGTGTGCTGATGTATAAACCTTGATGAGGCATGGAGGCCATGCTTGGGAGCTTGGGCTTCTTGTCCTTGGCTCTGTGGGCAGCCTTTGGAGAGTCTTAAGCAAAGGAGTGACTGAGTTAAGCTTGGGTGTGTGTTGTACAAAACTCCCTCTTGGAACTGGGAAGAGAATGGGCTGGGACAAGGCTGTTTCGGACCCCAAGACCAGGTAGGAAGACTTGGCAGGGATCCCGAAGTGGTGGGGGCCTGAAGTATTTTGCTGTGTACAGTGTGCACCTTTGTGCCCAAATTTTGGAGGGGAAAATAAGGATGTGCGTTATACATGGATATAACAATGGATGTAACAGTCCTGTGTATAATGCACACAAAATGTGGGCATGCATTATACACGACAAAATACGGCAAATAATGGCAAAACGATGCTGTCCCCCCCGCATCACATAACGGTCTCATCCCACAGGGCTGAGCTCAGTGCATGCCTCCTCCCAGAAGCATGCATCTGAGTGTGAGTGGAATTATGAAGTGCCACTACGTGAACCTCTTAATCCACATGTCAGATTAAACCCTTTCCTGTTCACAGCCTTGTCAGGGCTCCCTGGGTCTGCTCTTACAGTGACCTAAAAAATGCCTGCAATGTCCCCCATTACCTCTCATACCCCATCTTCAGTTCCTCCTTACTTCCTCCCACATCAGCCACACTGGCCTTCTTGTTCTTTGACTGTAACTGGGAAGCTTTCATCCCAGGACTTGTACATCACCCGCTCCTTCTGTCTTGAACGCTGTCCTCTGGATGACTCAACAACCCCACACACACCTCTTCCAGGTCGGAGCTCAAATGCCACTTCAGTGAGGCCTACATTGACCTTCACTTACTTAAAGTTCCAACCCGCTCCAAGTACTCTCAACCCTGTTCTATTTTTTCCCCAAGTGCTTACTGTGTTTAATATACTGCATAATTTTTCCCTATTTATTTTTTTCCACTAGAATGGAAGCTCTAGGGAGACAGGGTTTTCATTTATTCTTTTCTGTACTTCTAGTGCTTGAAGCAGACAGGTGACCAATAAGTACTTATTGGTACTTATTGATGGACACTTTAGGAGAATCATTGTCAGTTGTGACAAATGGACCACAGAAGGCAAGGGTGGAAGTAGGAAGAGCAGTTAGAAGGTCATTGGACTAGTCTAAATGACAGATAATGGGGGGCTTGCATCAGTTAGAGGTGGCTAGATTCCAGTCACATTTTGGAGACAGAGCTGGCGGCGCCAGCAGGTAGTGGCCAGTCTTCGTGTCGCAACAGTAGGCTCCGCAGAAGCAGTGACCAATTGTTTATTTCTCCCCCTCTCCACATCTGTCTCAGGATCTGATTTCTTGCCTGGCCTATCCCCTCTTTTCCTTTTAAAAGTGTCTGTGAATCTTTCCCTCCACCCAAAATCTGCTTGGGTCTTTCTGAAGTAAGTAGCAACACAGCTAAGTAACAGGGAAGTATTCTCTCTTCTGTCCTGGTACAGCTTGCTTTCTTCTTGGAGAAAGAAAACAGCCCTCCTATCAAGGAGCCCACTAGGGAGGACCTCTTCAAGACATGTAGTGTCCCTGCCACTCCCAACAACACGCCTGTGCTATGCGACCCGAATGTTGAGTCAGACTCCAGGGAAGACCTGGACACCAGAGACTTGGAAATGTCTAAGAAAGTCAGGCGGTCCTATAGCCGGCTGGAGACCCTTCGCTGTGCCTCCACCTCCACCCCAGGCCGCCCATCCTGCTTTGGCTTCGAAGGGCTGCTGGGGGCAGAAGACCTGGCTGGAGTCTCGCCTTTGCTGTGTTCAAAGTCAACCGAGGTTCCCAGGGTCCCTGTGAATCCCTGGACCCCAGACACGACTCTCCCTGGAATCTCCCCACCAGTGAAGGAGAAAAGAAAGAAGAAGAAGGTGCCGGAGATTCTGGTGAGTGAGGGGCAAGGGGCTTTCCTCTGCCATCACGCAGACATAGTGGGTGACCTGCTGGGCTGGGGCTCAGCTTTGGCTGTTTTGGGAGAAAGACAGCACCTGCAGGGTGTGGGTAGAAAAGACCCAGCCAACATGCCTGCTCCCCATTCACCTGACCCCCCATTTCTCTTCCCCCAGAAATCGGAGCTGGATGAATGGGCCGCGGCCATGAATGCTGAGTTTGAAGCTGCTGAGCAGTTTGATCTCCTGGTTGAATGAGATGAAACTGGGGGGCACCTAGACAGACTCTGTCCTCTTCTCCCTGTACATAGCGCCTTCTTCCTGTGGAAAAGACACTTGGGTCCCCTTCCCTGGCCTTGTTATCTGTGCATGTGCTGTTGCTGCACCTGAAGTCTGTCCTGAGTGTGTGCGCAGTGACAGCAGCCACTTCAGCTGTAGGAAATAGAGCTCGCCTCGCCCGGTGTCCTGGCTCTAGTCAGTGACCACCACCGTCTCCTTGCTACCTCCCACAGTGGCCCGGCCAGTTTCCAGCTGGGCCACAGACTGGGGAGGGGAACTTACTGACCCAGCCAGAGGGGGTGGCAGAGCTGGGGACTGGGGGAGAGCCTCCTTGCTGTCACTAGGGGGCGTGGCTGCTCTGTGCCAGCCCCAACAGAAATGGGCGCAAACAGCCCTAGCGGCCTCAGGCTTTCTCTCCTGAGTTGCCTCCTGTTGGTGGCTCGGTTCTGTCTCTATAAAAAGGCTTGGGTTTTCTCTTAGACTCTGCAAATGGTCCAGGAGAGAAGTCGTGGGTTGGGGGCAGCTCTGTCTGTGAGGAAGATGGACACTCAGCCAGTAGAGTCGGGTTTTGAAGGAGGGTGGGGAACCTTGGTTGGTCTCAGATCATAGGCGTTTACTCCTCAGAAGCTGTATTTTATAGTTCTCTGTTCTGCTGTTGAGATGTTTGGTTAAATGCCAGGCTGATGGAGGGCTGGCTGCATGGGGTAAAGGGTGCTTTTAGGGGTGTGACCCCAGGTGCCGTGGGCTCCAGCCTCCACAGAACCTTAGGTGGCCCCTCTTGCCACTCATACCTGTTTCTTACAAACTAAAGTACACAGAGTCTAGTCAGCTCTGGAACAAACACATGTAGGTTGAACAGTCCTTGTCTCACTAGCATTTTGCAGCTACACTTTGTAAAGGTCTAGGAAGCTTTTCTCACGATCCACAAGGGACAGGGGTTGATAGCAGTTTGAACCTTTAGCTTCCTTAGAGTCCTCTCCCACAAGGACACTGCCTGAGACATGTGCCAGGAGTTGAGCGGGGGGGACCAAGGGGATGAGCTCATTGTCTTCAGGGAATCGCACTCCCCTCCCCCTATTTTTCCTTTCTCAGTGCTGGTCAGAGGTGTGCTTTCAAAGGCTGCCCAACCACAACTTCCCCCATGCCCCAGGTCGTTGGGCCGTTGCTCGTTTTCAGGGCTGTGCAAGTGCAGGCTAAGAGGACGGGAGGGGCTGGGGGATAGCAGAGAGTATCAGGGAGGATGAGCGCTTGGCGAGGTTACCTGAAACGGCACAAGCCTGGTGGGTGCCAGTTAAACTCTACAAGGCCGGGGAGTCCCCAGACTACCTGTTCAACGCTTTGGGCTTTGTCAGGTCCTGCAAGCAAGCCCCTTGGCCAGGGTGGGCCGGACGTGCTTGAGCTGGACCACACCTGAAGAATTCTTGTCCTCACCAGCTGCTGGGGCAGGACTCCTGGGAAATGTCTTAGTCCTGCAGAATCAGGGGTAGCCATGTGATAAGGAGTTGGTGTCATCACTGCAAACCTCTCTGTCCCTGAAAAACTAAGAATGTGGAGTTTAAGGAAAAATTGGAGTTTCTTTTTCTAAATAAACCTGATTGAAGAGTGTCTGCTTGGAGATTGTGTTTCTTTCATTAGGTCAAAGGCAGAGCAGAGGATATGAGGCCCAGGAAGCTAAGCCTTCTTTGGGCTGTGTCACAGCATTGTCCCTTTTAGAGGGGGCTGCCAGCCTGGCCTCAGTACCCTGTGGTAGATCACTGCCCCCACCCCCTATGTATGTTCTGTCTAGTTGCTCACATGCATTCCTCCGAGGTTGGACTACCAGCGACGGTGGCCTCAAAGGGCGCCCCATCCCCTGCTGTCCCAGGAGGATCTGGGGGTGAGGCTGCTAAGAGCCCTATGGGACGGACCCTATGCCCAGCCCAAGTCCAGCCCTTGTTACCTTGACCCTGAGCCCGCTGCCCCCCCCGCCCCACCCCTCCCCGCCATGGATCCAGCTCCTCACACTGGCCCAGCCTGGGTGCTCAGCAGCACTGGATGCGGAAGCCTCTAGGGAAATATCCGAGCAACGTCATGTGGGTGGTTTGGATGGCACAAACCAGTCTCTACGTTTGTCCTTGCCTCATAGACTGAGCAAGTCAAGGCGTTTAAATTCTTAAGTTCTCCCCACAGCCTCCCCAAACCTCCCTACTCCTGCCTTCTTCCCTCTTTTCAAGGCCAAGCTTTCCACTTTGGCTTTTGATCAAATTCTTTCATCTCTAAGATCTTGTGCCTCTTTCTCGTACAAGTCCTAAACAGGCTAAGTTCATCTTATTGTTGAAAACAACCACCCTAACCCAAAAAAGTCTTGACTGGCCTCTGTTTTTAGCTGCTACCATTACGCCTTTCAAAGTTGGGCTCTTTGAAGGAATGTTGGGAAATTGCCCTCTGTTTCTGTCCCGTTTATGCTAGATGCCCTCCCTCCATTTACTGCTTGGCCAGAGGGAGCCGGCGAGCCCCTGATCCGCAGTGCTGTGGACTCAGGCCTCGGCAGCCGGCCCAGAACACCCTTCTTGGGCCTTCGGCGTTGCTGGCCCCTTTCTGTGCTTCCCCTGAAATGTTGGGATGCCTAGGTTCAGTCCTGGACCCCCTTTCCAGTCTGCTTGCCCTCCCTAGATGACCTCAAGCTCCCCAGTCTGCTCTGTTGCTCAAGATTTGCTACTCTTTTCTCTCCAACCCATACCTCTCTCCTGAACTTCAAACCAGAATCTAGAATTATCGTCTAGAACTGGATCTCAAACTCAGAAGCCATCTCGAACTCAGCTCATCCATCACCATGCCCCTTCTGTGCTCCTGTGCCATTAGCATCACCTCCAGCTACCCAGTCACACAAGCCAGGACCTGGGAGTCACCTTCTCCATCTCCCCATCCCTCCATCCCCACCTCCGCATCCCTCCATCCCCATGGCTACTGAACGTGCGCCCTGGCCGCCTCTTGGCTCTTCTCCAGACTTCACACTGCGGCCAGAATGAGTTTCCTAAGAGAAAAATATGGTATTTTTCCCCTGCTTAAAGCCCTCTGATACAATTCCACTTCTGGGTGTAATACCCAAAAGAATTGAAGGCAGAGTCTTGAAGAAATATTTGTACAACCATGTTTATAGCATGGTTCGTAATAGTCAAAAGGTGGAAACAACATAAGCATCCATCCGTGGATGAATGGATAAACAAAATGCAGTATATAGATATAATGGAATATTATTCAAAAGGAGTGAAATTCTGATACATGCTACATAAGGGGTGAACCTTGAAAACATGATGCTAAGTGTAATGAGCTAGATACAAAAGGACAAATACTGTATGATTCCATTTATATGAGGTACCGAAAACAGTCAAACTCATAGAGACAGAAAGTAGAATGATGGTGGTTGCCAGGCGCTGGGGGCGGGGGTGGGGTGGGGTGGGAATGGAGTTATTTAATGGGTCTAGCGTTTCAGTCTGGGAAGATGAAGAATTTGGATGGTAGTGAGGGTTGCATGGCAATGTGAATGTGCCTAATGCCACTGAACCGCACAATTAAAACGGTTAAAATGGTAAATGTTATGTATATTGTCACAATTAATTAAAAACCACCACCCTTTGGTGACTTCCCATTTTCCGTGCATAATGACGGGTACTGGGTCTTGGCTGCCCAGTATCTCAGCCTCTGCAAGTGAGCTGCCTGCGTGAGACACGCTTACACTAGAGAAAGTTTCACTGTTTATCTGGCATTTAAATGTAACCGTCTCTCTGTGTTTACAGTGGGAGTGCCCCACACCTTCAGCACTGTCCCACCTGAACTGCTCCTCCTCTGACAGAGATACCCCACGTACTAAAGGTCAAGCAGCACCTGCTTAACGCTCCTAAGCCAAGTGCATGGCCCCCTCCTCTCACGACCAGGGCTTTCAGTTCAGGCCTCTATGGCACATTCCCTGTACAATAGTCACCTGTCAGCCTGGGCCCACTCGCATCCTCTGAAGCATATCGGGGCAGAACCAGATCACAGTCTATCCCTGTGTCCTCAGGCCCGGGCCTGAGGCCTGTCCTTCTGTATGGTCAATCTGTGTTTACTGGGGACCATTAACTGCAGAGGGAATTGTGTTCTCTCTTGTTCCTAAGTCATCATTTATTTACCTTTCCTTATATTTGGGGCCTTTCAACCAGTTTGTTTTTTCTTCTTGCTGTAAATCAGCTACCGTGGGCCTCTGAATTATTTTTATTTCCTTTGGAGTCATTTCTTTAGACCTAGATTCCAAAGTGAAGTTACTAGGGCACGGTTCTGGCCAGCTTTGCAGGTCTTGTTATATGCTGCTAGCATCCCTCTGGGACAGATAGAACCCAATGACAGAGCTCCCTGCTTCCCAGAACAGGTACCACCCTGAAGCTCGGTGAGGCCCTGGGGTTATGGGCCCCTCTGCAGGCCCTGTGGACCGTGGAGGTTGTTCACGCCATGAGGACAGGAATGGTGATATTTAGTCCGCCTGGAAAGGTCCAATGGAATGCAGAGAGCATGTTCGTAGAATCCCGCCTTGACCCGCAGTCTGTCAGAGCTTGGGTAAAGCTCAGTGTGAAGGATGCACCTGAGATCACTATTTAGTTGTCCTCTGATTGGATTGTCCCCCACCATTTTGCCAGAAGATGCACAAGAGTCTGAAAAATCTGAGAGTGAAAAGTGTCAATTCCATCTATTACAACTTTCTGTGATTTGGGGAGAAGCTGCTGTTTCAAGCCAGCTTGGTGGGAGACCTCACACCACCTCGGAAGCATCCTCAGGCTCAGCCCAGCTCCGGCTCCACTGCAGACCCAGCCAGCGGTCCCGGGGAGGCGAGTTTGCTCAGCTGAGAAAAGCATGCGCTGAGTTCAGATTGCAGAACGGGGTGGCAATAGGAGAGGGGTGAACATCACAAGCAAGAGCATGGCGCTAGCCCTGGCTGGTGTGGCTCAGTGGATTGAGTGGTGGCCTGCAAACCAAAAGGTTACCAGTTCAGTTCCCAGTCAGGGTACCTGCCTCGGTTGCAGGCCAGGTCCCTGTCTGGGCGGCGTGTGAGAGGCAAACACGCATTGATATTTCTCTCCCTCTCTTTCTCCCTCCCTTCCTGTGTCTCTGGGGAAAAAAAAAAAAAGAGCATGGCATGGGGAAGGTTTGGGGTGGCCTCAGCACATGAGGCTCCTGGCTGGTCTGAGCAGAGGCTTGTTCGAGGATGGTGGACTATTATGTGGGTTAGAACCAATGATGTTCGTAATGGAGGGTCTTGAATACCACCACACTGTTTGCTTCTCAATGTCCAACTAATAGACGATTTCTACACCAAAAAGTGGGAGGGATTTTCCATTTTTTATAAGCTTCTCTAGGGTTCCTTTAAACAGTGCCATCCCGCCCCCCACCGCCCCCCTTGCGTTTGCAGGGATCCGGTTGGCTGGACAGGACTGGCGGTAGGGACTCTGCAGGCTGGAGGCCGCCCCTAGAAAACCAGATGAGGCCGCAAAGGGGAGGCTGGCGGGATGACGGATGCGATCCGCCAACCGGCCTTCTGTTTTCCTCAGCCTCCCCGGGGCGGACGAAGAGCCCATTCTGAGCCCGTTGAGAAGCCAGTGGTGCAGCCTGTTGAGGAGCAAAAGCTGGAAGACCCTCAGGTCTCTGGGGAGCTGGGCACAGGGGTGACAGGCAGGGTGGCAGGAGGACTGGAGAACTTCCTTTCCCTGCCTGGGGGGAGATCAGAACTCCCAGCCGTCGCCCCAGGGTGTGGGAGGACCCAGGCTCTTGGGCTGCCAGGCTCCTGCCGTTTGGTCACCGTGACCCCTTCTCTGCCAAAGGCGGGCCTGCAACCAGAACCCACCATCAAGTTCCTGTCTACGCTTCTGAGCGCAGCGGAGCCCCCTGAGCCCAAGCACCCAGAAGAGTAAGGCTGAGAGTGTGTGAAGGGGAGGGAGGCCGATGGAGCGTCTCCCCCCGTGCCCCGCCCCCATATTAACACTCAGGCCTGAGCCAGGGCTTGGCCCAGGAGTGAGCAGAGGGGAAGCCCCCATGGGGCTGAAGAAGCCTGGGCTCTGGGCAGTGCCCCACTTCCCGACCTCCCATTCTCTCCCAGCCTGTTGACCCTCCGGTCCTACCCTCACTGCACACCCACCCTAGGGACTTGGAGACCCAGGAGAGCCGGTTCCTGGATAAGGAAGACTGGGGCGCCCGGCGAACCTCAGAGGAAATCAGCCGTTTGCAGGACGCTTGCATGCGGTGAGCCGGTCAGGGCAGATGGGGCCAGGTAGGGTGACTGGGCTTTCCCCCAAGGAGGCCAGGGCCTGGGGCTTGATGGCTGCGGGTTTGCACCTTCCTTTGCCCCTCTCCTTTCCCTCCTCCCCCTGCTTTCTCGCTGTTCTACTCGGGATGAGCTCCTTGCTGGCTGGCAGGTTTCTTCCCTCCCAACCATCAGCGTCCTTCTTGTATGCGAGTGGGGCCTGCCCCACAGGTGTGGGGGCCACAGCTTTCTCCTGTCAGTTGACTCTGTGCCCACGTGCCTGGTTATTGGGTAGCCTATAAGGCTGCCTATTAGGGACCCCCACCTGCAATTGTTCAAAAACTTGAGGAGCAGTTTGGTTGGGGCGGGGGGACCTGCTCTCTGCATGCCGTGCTCCAGGGCTCGGGACTGCGTGATTTTCTTCACATGCCGCCCACTCAGGGTGCTCAGGCAGGGCCGACTCCACACAGGACCCACACAGAATCCTGTTGCAGCCCAGTGGGGTGGGGTGGGGTGGGGTGGCTAGCCCTATGCTGCCCCTTCCAACTGGGGACTTTGCGGGCTTTCTGTCCCAGCCTGCCAGAGGAAGCAGCCTGCCTTTCTCTTGCTAAAAAAGAGAAAAAGCATACTTTGTCTCTTTCTGGGTCCCCTCCTACGAGTCACAAGGGAACAACAGTTCCCTCTCCACCTGTGCCTTTGCCAGAACAGTGTAGGGGTGCAAATAACTTTTCTCTCACCTTCTAACTTCTTCTAGCTGGGCTAATCATCAAGTTAACATGACAGATTAAAAGGTGAAAATGTCCACGATTTATTACTGATGTACATGTGGAGGTGCCACAAGATATAAGATCTGAAGATTGTGCCATTCTGGACTAAGGAGAGGGAGGCAGGGCTCTGGGACACTTGCTGGGCCACCCAGAAACAATGGGACACAGAGGGGCTTCTGACAGGCTGTGCTGGATTTCTGCCTGTCTGCCCCATTTGGTGGGTACTATGACGCTAAGGCGATATGCCCTCCCTTTAAGCAGGTTCTTCAGTTCCTTTAGGCAGGTAAGGGGAGGGCCAAAGTATCTGAGTCTGTTGTTTCTTAATAACAAGCTTAAAATTCATGTTTTGATTTTTAAGCTGGTTATTAAGGCATGTTTTGGGGTGGAAGAACTTCAGTCCCCCTCAAGACGGGGCTCTGGGCGAAACCCTGGTCTTAGGTGGCTGTACCAGGTCACACAGATCATGCAGGAGGCATGGATTTGGGTGGGGGAATAGGACAAGAGCTGGGGGACTGAGGGGGGAGTCTCTCTTTCAACCCAAGGCTTCAGGCGTCACTGAGCTCTATTCAAGCAGACAACCTGGCCTTGAAGGAGAAGCTGAAAAACCTGGTGAGGCCCTCTCCCTTTGCCATGCCTCCTCCCTGCCTCCCAGCCCAGCTCCCGTGCTGGGGAGCCCCAGGCAGCCCTGCCCAGCTCAGCTGCCCACCTCAGGCCCCTGCAACCCTTCCTTCTAGCCCAGCTCCTTGTATGAGAACCTGAAGGAAGAAGGGAAGGCAGTCCCGGAGGGAGCCCAGGAGCCCAGGCCGTCCAGGGAACTGAGTTGCTCCACGTGGACCGGCAGGCCCATGGCGAGTGATGAGGGAGAGTGCGCCTCGCCCCTTTTGCCTGCAACCACCCAGTGCCCAGCAGGTACCCCATGACCACAGAAACCAGTGTCAGCCTTGGATGGGCCCAAGGCCAGACTGGACACTGCGGGAAGCCACTCCTACCCAGCAATAAGTCAAGTCCTCTCCAAGCCCCAGCAATAAACTCCCCCACAGCTGAGCAGCGGCTCCTTAGTGTGTCTGTGGGCCCTGAAAACTGGGTGGAGCAGGAGGCTACCAGCTCCAAACTGATCTTGGTCCCTGGACTGGCCTCTGATGTCCCCCTGCCACCCTGGGTCTGCTGGTTCTGAGCTTCCAGCAACCCAAAGGAGGTTCCAGGTCTGGTTAGTGTCAGCCTCAAGGTCAACATCCCTGTGTCAAGCGCTGTGACACCCTCTCCCAGGGAGGATGAAGGCACCAGGTCTAACTCCAAAGGGCAGATAGACTAGGGAGGAGCAGAGGAACCACTTCCCACCTTACCAGGATTGGGTAAGCCTGTAACCCTTTGTAAGTCAAGTCGTGGTTGGGGGCATGGACAGTGAGACCCAAGGGGCCAACACCCTCAGGCTGGAGAGGCTTCTGGAGTTTGAATTCCCACCCACGCCCACCCTCTAGCCAGGGCCTCCTGGAGCCTCCCCGGAGACCTTGCTCCCTTCATTTCAGGGGGTCCCCAGTCCTGGGCCACAGACCCTCCCCTGACCCTCCCCAGGACTAGCTGCCTGAGAGCCCTGCTCTGGTCGGTCCCTGGGCCCCAGCTGCCCACAGGCCCTCAGCCTGCCCGCTCTCAGCACCTGCCTAGTCCCAGGGAGCCTTTCTAGGTGTCCCAGAATTTTTTTTTTTAAAGCATAAGAGAAAGTTTATTTAAAAAGTTTAGAAGTGAGCGGTAGAAGAAATGGGCTCAGGAAACAAGGTGCAGAGACAAAACAAGGGCCCTTGGAGCTTAGGAGAGAGAAGGGTCAAGTGAGAGAAGGCAGAGGAAGGGGCGGGGAAGGCGGGGGTGTGCTCCCGGGAGGAGAGCCCCGGGGGGTCTGGTGATTCCGGGCATCAGGGGCGGGGCGGGGGGCTGGGGGAGAACAGGTAGGATAGTCAAAAACTTGGAAATAATTCTCGCACAACCAGACAAGGACTGTGCTTCAGTTTTGTTTGCTTGTTTTTGTTGTTAAACTCCCTAATGAGAGAGAACAGCTAGCAAGAGGACAAAGCCAGTTTAAATGAGAATACAAGACGCTGACCCACATATGTAGTCAAGCAGGGCAAAAAGAAGGGATCCTGAGATCAGATTGCTAACTGGAGAGAGAATTGGCCAGTACTCTGCAGGGTGATTTGTTTCCAAGCCAGGAACCCTACGGGTGACATTACTCACTGGGCAGAAATCCTCTAGCACGTCATGGAAAGGCCTGTAACCATTGTCCTGCTTTATCCCCACTGCAGGGGGCCACTAGCCAAGAGGATGGAAATTCAGTTGTGTGGCCCCCTCCTGAGACTTATTCTGACTTCAACCAGACCCCGTGGGATCATGCCTGGCCGGTAACCAGTAACAGACTTGATTAGTGCAGGTTTGCCCCGCTCACAGCTTCAGGCTAAAGCAGGCCAAGCCCTCCTTAGCAGCCCACCTCTCCTGAGGCCGGCTCTGCCCTCCTTGCCTGGATGGCTTTAGGTGTCCATGTGTCCCTCACCATCTGCTTCCTGACCAGTTCTCGACCAGTGTTCTAGACCAGCGTTCTAGCTGACCCTGCTATATAAACAGCCGTTTTGCCATTTTCTAGAAGGGAATCATCCAATACTGAGATTGAGGGGAGATCGTTCAGCCAACAGCCTTAGGCTTTAATAAATGTAACCACTGAAGGACTTCTGGCAACAATACCTAGTCATCAGGATGGTCCCAATTGAACCTGTTTTCTCTAAAAACCTCCAGCGTCTCAGCCTGGGAGAGCACCGGGGTCAGGTGATTCCTGGCATCAGGGGGCGGGGCCGGGAGAATATGTAGAATAGTCAAAAACTTGGAAATAATTCCCGTACAACCAGACAAGGGCTGTGCTTCAGTTTTGTTTTTTGTTTGTTTGCTTGTTTTCGTTTTTAAACTCCCTAATGAGAGCGGCCACATTGATGCTGCTCAGCTGCAGGAAACGGAGCCTGTTACAGGCCCCGCTTCTTCCCAGCTCTCTCTAAACCATGGAAGTTGCAGGCAGATGCCCTAAAGCACCCCGGCTACGGCCCAGACGCCCCGGCCCCCAGCAGTGTACTGCCCCGAGGAGCTCAGTCCCTAACAACCACTCCTGCGGACCACATGTCCAGGCGGCACTGCTGCCGGGTCAGTAAGGCCCTTTCAAGGGGAGGTCCCAGAGCAGAGCTGCCTTGGCCTCAGGGTGGTACTAGTCTTTTAATTCTCTCTCTCTCTCTCTCCTCCCAGAGCTGCTGGTCAAAGCAGACCACTGTGTCAGTCACAAGCTGGGCCCAGAACTTCCAAGCCTCTCAGTCATCAAGACTCTGGGGCGGGGTTGGCAACCCCCGTCCTGTGTCCCCGTGGCTGGATCTCTTGCGAGGCGTGGAGTGGAATGCCTCTCTCTTTCCTAGTGGCTGAGAGGGGGTACAGCTCATGGATAAGGCTGCAGGAGGTGTGGCCGCTCGGCAATCTCGTTGGGGCTTATTCAGATGGAGGCTGCTTCCCCGTGGCTGCCCTGGACACCCCGTAAATACAGTCAGCTGGAGCGCGCATGCCCCGTGTTGAGGAGCTGTGCTGCTTCAGGTCGGCTTTCCGTCCTTTCTGCCAAGATGTGGTGAGTGCCTCCCAGGTGCTCGCATCCAAAGGAAAGGAGATGGAGTTTGGGGCCAGGAGGGATTCCAGATTTCTTCTGAAGGTACAGTCAACAGGATTTACTGATAGACTCAAGGTGGAGTCTGAGAGAAAGACAAGTAAAATGTAACTCAGAGATTTTTGGCCTGGGAGGCTAGATGGATGGAGCTACCATGAACTAAAGTGGAGCCTACAGGAGGAGGAAATTTGAGGAGGAAGACCCGGAGGTAAGTTGTGGGCACGTTCAGTAGGAGCTGACCCTGGATTGCTAAGTGTGGCTGTAATGTTGGCAGCGGCGTAGACACCGAGTGACTCCAGCAGATTCACCCTGCAGAGAGAATCCAGCCTGAGCTGGATTCTTGGGTGTCTCGCACGTGCACACATACACGTGACACTCCGGTAGAGTCGTCCACTTAGATGTCACATACTCTTGTCTAGATGTCATGTTTGTGGCTTCACATGTTCAAGGGACTAAGAACCTTCCAGGAGGGGAGGGGCAGGACCGTAAAGCTGCTGCCTCGCGGTGTCATCACCGTGTCTCTTCAATTTATCAGCCGACCTTGGCACCCCCTCCCTGCTTGGGGGTGACAGACCTCCTGTGTTCTCACAAGGAGTGTGTGTGCTCTCTACACTGACAGGCTTCTGATAAGATCCAAGGTCGATACCCTGGGTGCTGATAATCACCTTGCCAACAACAGTGGCTTCCTGGTGCATGTCCCTGAAGTCACCAGTCGCATGACACCCCCAACCCCCACGCACCCCAGGCCTCGAATGCTAACCTGCAAAGCCTCCTGACTCGCAGCACAAGGGAAGATGGGCCAGGTGGGGCGGGGAGCGGCTGGCGCTGGGAGCAGGAAGGGGGCTGCTCCTCGAGCGGCCGTGAAACCCACTAAGTCCGCATGGCCCAGCTGCCCCCCACTCTTCAGGTGCCTTTGGGCCCGGCAATGGCTGCAGCCTGGCTGGGTGCCAAGGCAGGATGTCACACAAGAGGTGAGAGGAGCAGCCACAGCTTGAGCCTCAGGACCCTCCAGCTCTACCTGGCTCCTTGTGAGGTCTGGAAGAGGCTCGGTACTTGTGCTGAGTACTTGGTCTCTCCCTCCCCTCTCTCCCCCAGCTTTGGCTCATGCCGGGCCACCTGTGCAGATGGCCGGTCCCTGACTTCTCTGTGTGCTGACTTCCTTCTCATCCTTGGAACATCCCCTCTAAAGGTCCCTCCTAGACTGAATCCCTCAGTCTCCTCCCGGGGAACACAAGGGCCCTCCCTCTGTAGGGTTGCTCACCACAAGGTTGAGTCCAAAGCCTCTCCGTCCGTCCTGCTGGACTTGAGTTCCTGAGCACCTTTGCTTCCTCAGGGCCTGGCACAGATCTGGCAAAGAGCTGAACGAATCCATGAGGCTTGCAGGTGGAAGTGAGAGAACGAATAAATGGAGGAGGGATGGATGGGAAGGGGGAGTGGATAAATGAGTGGGTGAGTAGATGGATAGATAGGAGGGTAGGTTGTGGATAAATAAATGGGTGGATGGATGAACAGACAGATTCCAGATAGAGTCAGGGGATGGAAGAGGAAGTCACCCTGCCGAGGCAGTGTGGGCTTCCCTTCTGTCCTCTAGAGCAGCCTCCCTTTCTAAGCATTCCCTCCCATAAGTGGGGACCCCTGCAGGCTAGATACAGAGAATTCTTCTAGGTCCCTCTTCATCCTGTGTGTCCAGACTTTGCATTTTAGGGGGTCAGACAAAGCAGGAGTGGTTAAAATCTACTGAGCTTCCACTATGTACCAGTCACTGCTAGGTATTTCTACAGAGGTGGTCTTATCTAATGAAAACAGAACCACAGTTTTGTGGAATAGGTCCTGTTATCCCCATTTTACTGCTAAGAAAACAGGCTCAGAGAAGCTAAGTGAATTGCCAGAGGTCACACAGCTTATGTCTAGGAAGGACGGGATTTGAACCCAAAACCTGCCCAAGCAGCCAGTGCTGGATGCGCTGGAGAACAAGTGACACCGAGCAGACAGAGGCAGGGATGGTGGGTGGTAAGCACAGCCCTGCGCTGGGCACAAGGGCTCTGAGTTCCAGTCCTGGCCTGGCCTCTGTTTTACTGAGACCCCCTGGATGAGACTTGGCCCCTCTCCGGGCTTCAGCATCCCTGTATGGACGTGGTGCCCCTGCAGGTCTTTTCCAGGTGAGTGATACGGACACTGAGGTGATCTGAACGGCTCCTGGCCCTGCCTGCAGGATGCTCCCTCACTGCCCTTGACGGCAGGGAGGCCAAAGGGCAGGACCGTCTCGGGGTAATGGTTAACCAGACCTGACGCCCCATCTATAAGAAGCCACCCTGGCTAGCCAAGGCTCTACAGAATGCAGTGGGTTAAGGTGCTTGGGGGGCTGGTGGGGGCTGCTGCCCTCTTGGGGCTGGGGATCATCCTGGGCCACTTTGCCATCCCCAAAGGGGCCAACCCGCCAGCCTCCAGTGACTCAGTCTCCCAGGATCTGGACCCAGCGGTCCTTGAGACCGTAATGGGACAGCTGGATGCCAGCAGAATCCGGGAGAATCTCAGGTGAGAGGCCTGTCTACCTGCCCCTTCTGTTTGCCAGAAGCCTCCCTGCCCACCCTGGCCCTGCACCTGCCCCCTCCTCTGCTCACCCTGCAGAGAGCTCTCCAGGAAGCCACACCTGGCCTCCAGCCCCGGGGATGAGGCGCTGGTACAGCTGCTGCTGCAGCGCTGGCGGGACCCAGAGTCAGGCCTGGACTCGGCCGAGGCCTCCGCGTACGAAGTGCTGCTGTCCTTCCCCAGTCAGGAGCAGCCCAACCGCGTGACCGTTGGTGAGGTCCTGCGTGCTCTGACGTAGGGATGCCTGTGGGGTGGCGGGGCGGTGGGGCCCCGTGCTGACGCTGTCCCCCTTCCGCAGTGGGTCCCACCGGGGGTATCCTCTTCTCCTGTCGTCAGAGTGAAGCCAACCTGACTGGGGAGCAAGGGGGGCCCGATGTGGTGCCACCCTACGCTGCCTACGCTCCGCCCGGAACCCCGCAGGTGGGCCTAGAACACACCTGCCCCGCTGCCATGGCCCAGCCCCCAGCTCTCACTCCAGCTGCGCCCACCCTGACCCCACCCCCAGAACTTACTCACCTCCACGCTCCGTCACTACTTCTTTAACTCACCACTGAGTCTCTCAACAAATGCTACGAGCGCCTGCTCAAGGCCAGGCCGGATACAGGGGACCTAGACAGAGGAAACCAGATGTAACCTTCCTCAGGGAGCTTACAAGTTCTTGGGAGGTGGGGAAACAATCTAAACCCTTTCTCCTGCCACCAGCTTTTCCTCTCACTTCCCGCTCTGTCGTCTCTGGGCCTGGCCCTAAGGGTCACCTTCTCATGGGACTAGGGCCTCCTCGTCTATGCCAACCGGGGCGCTGAAGAAGACTTCCAGGAGCTGCAGGCTCGGGGCATCCAACTCAACGGCACCATTGCCCTGACCCGCTACGGGGGTGTAGGACGAGGGGCCAAGGTGAGCGGCAGCCCTCAGGGCAGGGGGCTGGGTGGGGACAGGGGCCTGGTGGGGGACAGGGGAAGTGAGAGGACGGGGAGGGGTGGCGCTGAGTGGTGGGCCCAGTTGCATTTGTGTTATGCCACTGAGGTGCTGTGTGACCTTGGGTGCCTTCTCTAACCTCCCTGGGCCTTGGGAAATAAAGGAATTAGGCAGGGTTTTCAGCTTTGATATTTTGGGAGTTTAAGTCCTCTTGTGAAGTAGTTCTTCCAAATATTCAATTTAAATCCCTCCGCTTGCCCTCCCTGCTACCTGCCTCTTCTCCACTACAGATCTTGACTGAATATTACATGTCTATGAATAAAAAATGTTTTAACATTTTTTAAATATAAAAAGGCATAGGGTGAAAGACAGTGTTTAATGGATACAGAATTTCAGATGTGCATGGTGAAAAGAGCTCTGGAGGTAGACGGTGGTCATGGCTGTACAATAATGTGGCTGCGCTTAATGCCGCAGACCTGGACACGCTGAGATGGCCAAGGCAATAACCTTTGTGTTAGGCCTACTTCATCACAGCTTTTGAAGAAGTGTCCATGATAAGCGCTGAAAAAAAAAAAGAAAGAAAACAGAAAAAAGGTGGGGGGACAGGCATGATGGGATTTCCAGTTTAAGGAAAAAAAACCCTGTTAGTTTATGAAATATCTATGCAGAGTTTCTTTTGGAAGAAGCACATATGAACATATATTCTTATTTCCCCCTCTTTTTACATAGAAGTAGCGGACCATACCCACTGTTCTGAAATGTGTTTTCCCTTTAATACATCCTGGAAATCATCCTCAGTCGGTACATAAACTCTGTCCTTGTTCTGCTTTTTTTAAAGGTACTGTTTCGTTTTTATCCTGGCAAAATATACGCAACAAAATCTGCTATTCGAACCATCTTTAAGTGCACACTGCAGTGGCACGAAGAACATCCTCAAAGCTGGGCAGCCACCCCACCGCCCGTGTCCTGGGCTCTCTCATCCTTCCCAATGAAGCCCTGTCCCCTCCATTAATGAGCTCTTTTGTCCCCTTCTCTGTCCCTGAGAACCTCTCTCCAACTCTCTGTCTCTATGGATTTGCATATTCTTAGTAGCTCATGTAAAGAATCATAGGGTATTTGTCCTTTCATGTGTGCCTTATTTTCCTTCACATAATGTTTTCAAGGTTCGTCAACGTTGTATCAGAATTTCCTTCCTTTTTGAGGCTGAATAATAGTCCCTTGCATGTTACGTACCACATTTTGCTTCTCCATCCATCCACCGATAGACACTTGGGTGGTTCCGACCTTTTGGCTATTGTGAACAGTGCTATTGTGAACACAGGTGTACTGGCACGTCCTTGTTCTTTTATACGGCTGCATGGCGTTCCCTGGTAGGATGCCGCAGTTTATTCAGCCAGCGCCCCCTGATAAGCACTGGCCTGTCTATGCCCAGCGGTCTTTTGCTCTCTCAAGCAGCTCTGCAATAAATGACTTGGGCAAGCATCATCCTGCCAGTGGGAAGACAAAGCTGTCCTGGCTTCCGCGGCGAGCAAAGTGGGGCGCACATCCTCCTTACCACCCCCTCAATTAGCCACGTCCCTCTCCTGCAGGCTGTGAATGCTGCCAGGCACGGGGTAGCTGGGGTGCTGGTGTACACGGACCCCGCAGACATCAATGACGACCGGAGCTTGCCCAACGAGACCTTCCCGCACTCCTGGCACCTGCCTCCCTCAGGGGTGGAGCGAGGCTCCTACTATGAGTATTTTGGGGACCCCCTGACTCCCTACCTTCCAGCCAACCCTTCCTCCTTCCGCCTGGACCCTGCCGCTGCCTCCGGATTTCCCCCAATTCCCATTCAGCCCATTGGCTTCGAGGATGCGAAAGTCCTTCTCTGGTGAGCTTGTGCCCTGGCAACTCCTGCCCATCCTCCAGTGGCCTCCAAACTTCAGCCTGCACACCCGAATTTGCTCTGATGGCTCTCCCCCTCCTCCCCAGTAACCTCCAAGGAGCCTCGGCCCTGGCTGCCTGGCAGGGAGCATTGGGCTGTGACTACAAACTGGGGCCAGGTTTCCAGCCTGGTGGTGTCTTCGCAGACAGGTGAGATGGGCGCCCCCCTCCCTCGGCTCTCCCCTACCCTTCCTCATTAGGCGGCCCGACCGGAGTTTCCCCTCTGCTCACTTCTTCCGTCGTGCCTTTCCCTTTCTTCTCTCCCAAACCTTTCCCGGGCTCCAAAATAGCTGTCTTGCTTCGGGGGCAGCCGGTCAAACAGCTGCGTGGCCCCCAAGTTCCTGCGGGGTCCCCCTCGTATCTCAGGCCTCCCCTTCCCAGCCACCCCTCCCTTGACCACACCGAGCTCCCTTCCCAACCGGGGCCTCTGCGCTGGCTGTTCCCTCTGCCAGGAGCGCCCTTCCCGCCTCTCCTGCCGCTCCTGCCACTCCTGGCTTGCACCTGCCACCCGGTAACCTCTCGTACACCGACTTGTTAGCATGGTCCCAGCCCCCTCCACCTCCTGCAGTTGTCCCCGTCCTGGGGTCTGTCGGGCTCAGGCCAGGGAGGCCCCCTGAAGGCTGAGTCCATGCCTGTCATTGCCCAGAGCCCAGCGCGGTGCCCGCAGGCGCTGAGTGTCTGATAACTATTCACTGAGTGAGCGAGAGAATCAGTGAAGAGGAGGCAGGAATCAGAAGAGCTGGGCTCTAGCCTTGCTGCCTCTCCTGGCACGCCCGGACACGTGATCTCGTCCTGTTCCATTCCGCGCTGGGCCTCAGTTTCCCTCCTGCACTGGGGCAGTGAGCAGGACCAACACTCGATCACCCCCTTCACTCCCCCAGCCAGGTGAACGTGAGTGTTTACAACCGCCTGGAGCTGCGGAATTCCTCCAACGTCCTGGGGATCATCCGCGGGGCTGTGGAGCCTGGTGAGCGCCCCCTCGTGGCCCCCTGCGCCCCGCGGACTGCTCGGAGCGCCCTGGTCGAGCCCCAGCCGCCCAGCCTGGCCGACTCCGCCCTTTTCTCACTATTCTCCCACTAGACCGCTATGTGCTGTATGGAAACCACCGGGACAGCTGGGTGCACGGGGCTGTGGACCCCAGCAGCGGCACTGCTGTCCTTTTGGAGCTCTCCCGTGTCCTGGGAACCCTGTTGAAGAAGGGTGAGGCCGCCCCCCTTCCCTGGTGCAGGGACCTCCAAGCCCGCCCTTCCTAGCTCTGGGCGCCCTGTCCCGCCTCCTCCCCTCATTCTCCAGCGCCCACTTGTGGCCCTGGAGTGGACACTCCAGGCCCTGGGGTCCAAGCTTGAGGGCCCTGGGGTGGACACTCACGGACACCAGCCCTGGCTTCAAGCAGCCCAGTGTGACTACTGATTAATTCACACGGTAGCTTCTTAGAGCCTGCCTGTACCCCTCGAGGGAACGATGCACAGAAGCCGTTCTGAGCAAGGCAGTGCGCAGGCTCTGCCCTCCCGGAGCCTCAGCCCAGCTGCAGCAGGGAGGATGGCCATTAACGCAACAAATATGTCTCAGTGCGTACTCTATGTCAGGCCAGTTCTAAGTACTGGAAATCCCCCAGTGAGCACCCCAGAGTTCCTGGCAATTGTGGTGTGTGCTATAAAGAAGCATATTTCCAGGTGCAAGTTAGAGGGCAGTTCAGAGAAAGGGGGGGTGGGTCCAGGTGGAGGGCACCGTATGTGGCAAAGAGCGGCTGGACCTGGTGGAGAGCTAGCAGGGCCAGTTTGGAGTTCCATCCAAGGGCAGTAGGGAGCGGGTGAGGGACTTCAAGTAAGAGAGCGACAGGACGGAGTCCAAGTTTTACATGGCTTCCTCTGCCACGCGGGCAGGCCCTGTGTGCAGGGGCCGGTCAGAGGCCTTGCCATCCTCAGAGCCCGGAGAGATGGGGCTTGGACCAGGTAGGGGCAGTGGGGAGGAGAGACAGTGTGAAGACCTGGGGTCTGCTGGCGACAGAGGAGAGGGAGAGGAAGAGTGGGCGTTCCCGGATTTCTGGGTTCTGGTCTGAGCAGCCCAGAGTGTGTGGAGGGGCCATTTATGAAAAACAGAACAGGATCCGAGGGCTGATCACTGATCTGGAGAGAAGAACGGAATTTGGTTCCTCACATACGATTTTTTTGTTTCTTTTTTTTTTTGTGGTAAAATATACATACCACAAAATTTACCTTTTAACCATTCCCTCATCCCAATGTTTTAATTTTTAAGTTCAAGGACTTAGGACCATACTTTGATGTAACTACTTCTCAAGCACAGGCAGGCTGGGAGACCCTTGATTCTCCATGTTAGAAGGGTGTGCAACATTATGGTTTCACATCTTGTACACGCTGCAAAGCGATCGCCCCCAAAAGTCTAGTCACTATCCGTTGCCATACAACCGCTCCCCTTCACCCTATTCGCTCACCGCCCAACTCCTTTTCCCTTTGGTAACCACCGATCTGTTCTCTAGATCTTTGAGTTTGTTTTTGTTTTACTTCCTTTCTTACTTTCTAGCCATTTTTCAGTGTACAGTACAGTGGCATTAAGTCTTTTCACACTGTTGTGCAACCATCACCGCCATCCAGCTCTAGAACTTTTTCATCTTCCATCACATATGACTTTCTAGTTATAAAAATCTCATTTGAATTGGTACCAACTTAACTTCAATCACATCAAAACCTCTATTCCTATAAAGCTCTGTCCTTCCCCTTTATGTTACCCATGTCACAAATTACATCTTTATAGATTGTGTGCCCTTTCTCGTATTGATTTTGAGGTGCCCAGGAGACATTTGGGGGGAGAGGGCAAGCAGGCAGTTGAAGGTGCTGATCTCCAGGTCAGAAAAGAGAGAAACTGGAGAGTTGGTGGCAACAAGGACATGTGAAACAGCAGGTGTGGTTGTGATTTACTGATAGGGTGGAGAGTGAGGAGGAGACTCTTGCAGAGAGAGGCTAGGCTTTTGATCTGACCCCCTTTGGTAGTGCAGGAATGTCTGTCTATTATTATTGTTATTAAGTGTTTTATTTTGAAATAATTTCTGGCTTACAAGAAAGTTGTAAAAATAGTGCAAAGAAGCCTTGTATACCCTTCATTTAGATAATCACAGTATTAATGTATTGCCTTGTTTGCTCTCTATATTTTTTCTGAAGTGTTTGAAAGTTGCAAAAAATGCTGCACCTTTACCCATAAACATGTCACTGTATGTCTCCTGAAATAACCATGGGGCTATATCAGAATCAGGAAATTAACAATTTTGCTATTGTTCCAATAATAACCTTCAGAGCGAAAGAATTTTCTGAATCAAGAAGAGCCAACCCAGGATCACACGTTGCATGTGTAGTAGTTGCATGTGTGCTACATAATAGTTGTGTTTTGTTTTTTTTTTGTTCTACACAATAGTTCTTTAACTGTTCTTTGTCTTTCTTGATTCTGATATTATCCTGTTCAATGTCCCTCAATTTGGGTTTGTCTGATTAGATTCAGGTTATTCATTTTTGGCAGGGAAGAGTATAAGAATTTGTAATTGCAAACATGTAATAATCTTATACTTATTTTTTTCATTTACAACAAAAAAGATGAGGAATCATCAAAGGGGACTGCACTGTAGCCAGAGATGGGAGCACAACCAGGAGCGCGTGTCACAGTGGAGGGTCGTGGGGAGTCTGGGGGAGTCCAAGGGCAAGCAAGGACCACCAAGGCTTTTGGGAGGTGGCCGGGGACGGTGGCAAGAGCAGCGCGGGCGTAGGGACTGGACACGGAGCCAGGCTGCAGGGGGCTATGAGAGCCAGCGCGCGGCCTTGACAGCCCCCGGACTCTGCAGCCAGCCCTTGGGTTTGAGCCCTGGCTCCGTTGCGTACCAACTGTGTCACCCTGGGCAAGTCATTTGACTTGTCTATGACTGTTTTCTCAGCTGTGAAATGGAGTCTCTTTCTCAAGGCTTTGTTGTGAGGGTTAGCTCACTATGGATAAAGCCCTAGAGAATGTTAATCTATCATCACCAGGTGAAGAAGGTTTGGGACCAGTTTTTCATATGGTACAAGGAGAAGGGACTTGGAGGTGGAGGGTCGGGAAGCCTTCTCAAAAATATACCTCTAGAGAAGAGGGAGGCAGGGCATTCGGGCAAAGGGGCCGCCTGACCGAGGGAGATTAGCGTTGGGGGCAATGTTGGGGTGGTGGTGAGGAGTCATGGCAGAGGAGGGAGACTGGGAAAGGAGCCTCCGGGAAGGCTTGGCTGCAGAGGTGTCAGGGCTTACCTCTTGGCTGCCCCGCCCCTTCCAGCCCTCTGTCCTCTCCAGGTTCCCAACCTGACCTTTAAGTCACCCCCAGAGGCGGGGGGGGGGGGGGCCCTGCCCTCCAGCCCTTTATCCTTGTCCCCAGGCACCTGGCGACCCCGCAGATCCATCGTGTTTGCGAGCTGGGGGGCAGAGGAATTTGGGCTCATCGGCTCCACGGAATTCACGGAGGTGAGCCTCTAGGGTAAGCGATTGAGGGGACCCCCGGGGCGGGGCAGTGCCAGGCTGACGTCGCCCCTCCCGCTGCAGGAGTTCTTCAGCAAGCTGCAGGAGCGCGCCGTGGCCTACATCAACGTGGACATCTCGGTGTTTGGTATGGGGGCGCGACTGGGCTGGCGGAGGAGGAGGGCAATACAGGGACTGGGGTCCTGATAATCTTTCTTTGACTCTCCCACAGCCAACGCCACCCTGAGGGCTCAGGGGACGCCCCCAGTCCAGAGCGTCGTCTTCTCCGCAGCCAAACAGGTGGAAGGGGGCGAGGCTACAGGGTGGGCGGGGCCGGAGCTGGTACTTACTGCAGGGGCTGGAGGCTGGGGCTGAGGTTCTGGCACAGGCTGACTAGGGTGGGCTGGGCAGAGGATTCCTTAAGCGTTGGGTCTGCGGGGTGGGGGGGCAGCCCCAAGACTAGACTTCCCTCTGGTCAGATTACTGCACCAGGTGCTGGCGGCCTCAGCATCTATGACAACTGGATCCGGTATTTCAACCGTAGCAGCCCAGTGTATGGCCTGGTCCCCAGGTGAGCCCAGGGCCGGAACTTGGGTCCCCCGTGGGAGGGTTGGCCGGGCAGCCTCTAGCCCATCTTCCTTCCCACAGCTTGGGCTCTTTGGGTGCTGGCAGCGACTATGCACCCTTCATTCACTTCCTGGGCATCTCCTCCATGGACATCGCCTACACCTATGACCGGGTGAGCGGCGCCCCCTCCATCTCCCAGCTCAATGGCTGCTCCACCAGCGAGCTGCTCCTCTCCTTCAAGCTGCTCTAGTGCAGTCTGAATCCAGCTCCATCGCTCAGTAGCTGTGCTACATCAGCCAAGTTTCTTAACTTCTCTGAGAATCTGCTTATGCTCACCTAATTTATCGAATTTAATAGGCTACTGATTGTGCCCCGGCCAGGTAGATCATGGGTTAGAGCATCGCCCAGGTATGCCAAGATTGCGGGTTCAATCCCTGGCCAAGGCACATACAAGAAACATCCAATGAATGCATATAAGTGGAACAACAAATCAATGTTTCTCCCTCCCTCCTTCTCTAAAATCAATAAATAAAATTAAAAAAAGATACTATTGATTGTAAGATGCACCATTATGATATGCACTACTCAGGAGGCAAAAACCCCCACTGTCAACTAGTTGTAAGACAACAATAACTGTAAGAAGCATCCTGGTTCCAGAGATGTTAAAATGGTAAAAGAAGTTTATCTCAGAAGAGGTTCAGTAACAGCAGCAAACAGGGACGCCTCATGCTGTGAGAGTGCAGAGATAAGGGACGCAGGGTGCCCGGCCTGTGCCTCCAAAACCAGTCTCTCGCCTTCATGGCCACACTGCTCCTGGCTAGTGAAGCTGGACTTAAACCCTGTCTGACTCCAAAGCCCCAGGCTCTTCTTTATGTGCACCTGCCCCAGCTCTGCCAGTTATTAGCTGGGTGACATTAGGCAGGTTACTTAAACTTTCTGAGCATCAGTTTCTTCCCCTGTAAAGTGGGAACTCTAGAACCTACCTCACAGATTGGGCGATAAGTTGATAATGTCCCTACATTGTGGCTCACTGTAGGTGCACCTCCTCCCTCTTCCCATCTCAAGCCTGTCACCTCTGGGCTTTGTTTCCTCAGAGCAAGACCTCTGCCCGGATCTACCCCACCTACCACACGGCCTTCGACACCTTTGGTTACGTGGATAAGTTTGTGGACCCTGGTGAGGAGGGGCGCAAGGGCATCCTGGGGCTGGAGGAAGATGGGGTGAAGACTGAGCCCTGGCCTTGTCGCCTTCCCTGCAGGCTTCAGCAGCCACCAGGCTGTGGCCCAGACGGCGGGGAACGTGCTTCTTCGGCTCAGTGACAGCCTTTTCCTGCCTCTCAACGTCAGTGACTACAGTGAGACCCTCCGAAGCTTCCTGCAGGCGGCCCAGCAGGACCTCGGGGCACTGCTGGAGCCGCACAACATCAGCCTGGGTACGGAGGCCCCCTGACGCTGAGGCACAGGGAAACCTGCCCTCCCAGGGCTAAGGTGCTGGCTTTACCCCACAGGGCCTCTGGTGACTGCAGTGGAGAAGTTCGAGGGGGCAGCTGTGGCCTTGGGCCAACACATATCAGCGCTGCAGAAGGGCACCTTTGAGTGAGCAAGGGCAGCAAGCAGGTGTCTGGGAGGGTGGCACCCAGGGCAAGATGCAGGCTGGCAACTGGGCTGCGGGTTCCAGAGTGACCAGCAGGTCCTGCCACCTCCAGCCCCCTGCAGGTCCGGATGCTCAATGACCAGCTGATGCTCTTGGAACGGACCTTCCTGAACCCTCGAGCCTTCCCAGAGGAACGCTACTATAGGTGAGCCTGTCCCGACGCTCTTGGCGACATGGTGGGTAACGGGCACCGAAGAAGGAGCATGTCAGCATCTCGCTGGCCTTTAGGGGAATCGGGCTCAGAGGGGGGGATGCAATGCAATCAAGGTCCCCCTGGGACTAGGACGTACACCTGCTACCACCGCTTCTGTAACTGCCCCAGCTTTTAGAGGCAGTGGGAGGTGCTCTTGTGCCTGCCTTTATACAACTGAGCCCGTTCAGGCTGAAGCCCCCATTTCTGACCCTCAAATGACCCTGATTCTTTATTTCTCTTGTTAGCCATGTGCTCTGGGCACCCCGCACCGGCTCTGTAGCCACATTCCCAGGGCTGGCCAATGCCTGTTCCAGGGCCATGAACACAGGCCCAGGATCTGCAGCCTGGGCTGAGGTGCAGAGACAGCTCAGCATTGTGGTGGTGGCCGTGGAGGGTGCAGCAGCCACCTTGAGGCCTGTGGCTGACCTCTGACCCCAGCCCGCCCTCCTCAGCTCCCCCTACCACCATTCATCCTATCCCCCTCCCTCCACTTTTCTTTGGGTGTGTCCCCTTTCCCTGATGCCGAGAGGGCACCACCACAGGTTCCTCCTAAGCTTCTGAGGCAACAGCCTACCAGTTGTGGTCACCTGGGGGGAGCGACAAGCCCTGAATGAAAGTCTCCCTCAATCTGGCTCTTGGTTGGCACAGGGTGAACAGGAGGTGGGGATGGTGGAAATGGCAAAACCCCCAATTGCTCTTGGTGGTGGGTGGGTGAGAATAGGATGCATAACGCCAACCTTAGATGCCAGGTCAGAGTCCACCAGCGCCACCCCTCGGGGGCCAGCAGGGAAACTGAGGCCCAGGATAGCTAGGGCCTTGCCCACTCTGGGTTCCTCCACCCTCATACCCCTGGCATTAACTCCTCCCTGCCTTCCCCCAAATAAATCAAGCCTAACTATTATCCTTACAAAAACAAGTTCCTTTTATTGTGTGGGAATCATGGGAAAAGAAACCTGAGTGTTCAGATCCAGTCCTGGGCCCCTCATGCCCAGGACTTGGATTTGTCCCCACCCTCATCTTCCTCCTCTGCCATGACTACTTCCTCCAAGGTTTGTCCTCCAAGTTTGTTGCCTACCAACACTTTGCAGGTCCCAGCAGGTGGCAGCCCCTCCTCCGTGTAGCGGCCCCTCAGGAACACAACTCTCTCCTGTCCATCCAAGGGCAGTCCATGGGCCTGGCAAAGGTCCCGTGCCTCCTCGGGCCCGTCCAGGGCCAGCAAGTGGACCATGAACCCTAAGGGTACGGTCTGGCCCTTGGGGGTGCTCAGGGCAGAAGCGAGGCGGGCAAGGGCTTTGCGGCGGGCGTGGCCCACATGGCACTGCACCGCACAGCTCTGCAGGTACGGCAGGGTCCGCAGCAGGCGGAACAGGCGGGCGGCGTTGCCTTCGCGGAAGGCCGCGTCTACAGCCAGGGCTGTGCGCAGGGCCGGGCAGGAACGCAGGGCCGCGGGCAGCTGCAGAACCTCATTAAGGGCCTCCACCGAACCTGCGCGGGCGGGAAACTGGGATGAGTCTTCCAGGATCAGGCCCCCCTTCCACACCATCCTCTCACGGTCCTCCCCACCGACCCCCGCTCCCACCCGCTCCAGTCCTCCACCAAGGCCACCTCCCCGCCTCCGTCCTGCCTGCCCACCGGCTCTGGCCACGCCCTCCCCGGGCCCAGCCCACCTTCACTCTCCCTTTTCCCATCAGTCCTTCCTGAGCCTTATCTGAATGAGCTGCCAGAGACTGGCCTTCCAGACGGTCTGCATCTTCATACTAAAGTGAGGCCGCGGTTATAGATGAGGGAAGCAGGCCCGGATAATTTAACGACTTGCCTGAGGCTGTCCTACAGTCCTTGTGTAGTAGGAACCAATCCAATTAAATCCAAGGTTTCTGACTTGGAACACAGACCTTTCTCCGTTGCCTCACCTGCCCCACAAATGAGGGCACAGGCTCAACCACACCTTCCCCTGTCTGCCTGGTAAGGCCATTCCTTCGAGGAGATACTGACCCTGCTTCGCTTCCAGAAGATTCACAGACACTGGAACCTTTGGCCACTTTTGTAAGCTGAGGTTCCTGACCCATTAGCGGGTTGTGAAGTCAACAGCATTTTATTATATTTAAATAGAACTTATTAAAATGCACCATGCATCCACAGAAAGGATCTAAAGTCTTGAAACTTCTGTCTCAGACACATTCCTAGGCACATGTGTTTTTGGATGCTTTACAGCACTGACTGGAGGTTTAAAAAGTTTGAAAGTTACTATCTAGGCCAACGTTCCTGTTCCAGCCCCATCCCCTCCACTTTTATTAGGAGAAAACTGAGACACAGAGATGAGAAGGGACAGGCCTTGAAGGCCCATGGCGGGGCGGGGGGGCGGGGGCGGTTGGTGCACCTTTTGCTTTGACTTGACACACATTTAGGAGACAGGGATGGGGCGGGGGATAAATAGGTAAGATTTTAAAGCTTCTCTTTCCTTCCCGGCATCCACTGTCCACATGCGGATGCCGGGAAGGGTACCCCGCCCCCGTGTTCTGTCCCGCCGCTGGAACCCCGACTCACCCAGGTTATAGAGCAGAAAGAGGCCCTGGAAGGCGGCTTGACGAGGGTGCAGCCCGGCGCCCTGTGCGTAGCAGCGCCGCAGCGAACCGAAGCCCTCCTGCACCTGGGCCTGCAGCAGCACCGGGTCCACGCACCCGTACGCCGCGCTGGGCCCGAGCCGTGCCACCACGGCCAGCAACACGGCCAGCGCCGTCTCCAGCACCACGGCCGCCTCGGCGTCGCCGGCGCTCTGGAGGGCCAGGTCCAGCCGCACAGCACGCAACCGGTCCGCCACGAAGCTGGCCACTTCCGCGCGGGATGCGTCGGCGCGCTCGGCCACCTCGCCGGCCAAGTAGCGGACGGTGGCCAGCAGCACGGACGGCGGCCGGAGCTGGCTCGCCTGGGGCCGGGCCTTGCCTGCGGCCGGCCGGCTATACTCCTTCACAGCGCGCTGCGGGTCAGCGCGGGGCTGGTCCCCTCGGCACCCCGGCGCCACCTCGAAGCGATGCAGGCGGCCTTCCTTCTCGCGTTGTGAGCGCTCGGCGGCAGGACACATGTCCGGGCATGTGCCCACCGGCAGGTCGCACCCGGGCATGGGTGGGCTGGGGGGAAAGGATGGGTTCTCAGCATCCCGAGGGCGGCGGCAGCCCCTCGTCCCATTTTGCGGGGTAGGGGGGCACGCCGAGACCTGCAGAAACTCGGAGAAGACGGGGCGGAGTATAAGGACCCCGCCACCCGTCCGGCAACCGCCCTCCTCTCACCGAGTCCTGTTGCCTCCCACAAAGCCGAGAGCACGTCTCCCGAGATGCACTGCGTTGTAGCGCAGTACCGCCAGGGCCGCGCTCTCAGTACCGGCAAGCGTTCCCATAATGCACCGCGCACAGTCTCGGCGACTCCCATGATACACCGGTTTGTAGTCCCTTCTGCAACCCGTCGCTGTGGGGGAGGGGGCAGCAAGAGAGGAGCCACGTCTTCCCAGCGCACGTCGGAGTCAGTGTTTGGTTTTAGGCGCCCACCTCTGCAAAATGGGTACCCAGCTTTTGGTTCCTCCCCATTACCCCCTTTGACCAGTAGGCCTGTCATTCTCCGGTATTTTTTAGACTATTCTCCCCATTTTCTAGGTCAGGGGTCAGCAAATTTTCTGAAAAAGGCCAGATAGTAAATGTTTTGGGGTTTTCTGTGGCAACTACATACCCAACTCTGCCACTATTCAACTCTGCTGGTGCAGCAGGAGAGCAGCCACAGACAACACTAAACAAATGAGCCTGGTTGTGTTCCCATAAAATTGTATTTTTAGATACTTAAATTTCATATCATTTTTCACCCATCAGAGAACATTATTCTTTTGATTTATTTTCAACTATTAAAAAATGTAAAAACCATTCTAGCTCATGGACCTTACAAATAAAGGTAGTGGGTCAGACTTGGCTGCAGGCCGCAGTTTGCGGACCCCGGTTCTAGAAGGGTAAATGGAGAGTTTAGTGACCAGAGCTGCTGCTCACACATGGAGATAGAGACAGGCAGGATCAGAAGTGTGAGTCCCTGATCCCATGCTGGCGGGTGTGGTCAGGGAACTGAGAAGTTGTTATTTTTCTCATTCTTGGTCCAGTTACATACAGACACGGCCTCTGGAGTTACAAGAGCAGAGACAGGGCCAGGCCCCAGGGAGAGGAGGAAGAGGTGGCTGGCAGTGCTGGAGCTCGAGTCCTGGGGAAGGGCCCACTCCCTGTCAGGGCGGCACTTGGGACAGGTGCAGGTGCAGGATTTCTTCTGCCCGCTTTAGGTATTCAGCTGCCTTCTTCTTCACGCCTTCCCGTCGGGCGGGTGATGGGTCACCTGAGGAGAGAAATGGCTCAGCTGAGGGACCCAGGTTCAAAACCCCAGGTCTAGCTCCTTATAGTTTACAAAGCATCAGCATGTTTTTCCCCTCCCTGGGGATCAGATCTATTCTCCCCATTTTACAAATAAGAAAACTGAGGCCACGAGAGGTAGAGAAGCTGCCCAAGGTTACACAGCTGGTCGGTGAGGAGCAATTCTCATCCTCAACTTGCCTTTCTTCACTTTCCCTTCCCTTCGTGGCACCGTCCAGAACCCCAGGCCTGACCCTCCCTCCTCCAGTCCTCCTCACTCACCAGGAACCCCCTGAAGCAGGATGTGCACGCCGTCCCGGTAGCCCTGCAGAGCGGCAGGGTAGGCGCCTGCTTTCTCGTCCCGCAGGGCCTGGGTGATGAGCTTTGTGGCTTGGCTCAGATAGGCAGGGGTGGGCCCTCCTTCCTCAGTTTCCTTTTCCTCCTGGCCTCCTGGCTCCCACGGTTCCTGGTCCAGCCTCTCAGACTCTGTCTCCATTGCCGCCAGCTCACCCATGTGGGTAGGGCTTGGGCCCGCACCTTCTGCAATCAGATATGGAGTACTCAGGCCATACTGGCCCTTACTTTCCCAGCGCCTGCTGCCCATTCTCAGGCCTCTCTTGCCCACCAGTCTCAGGTACAGGGGAACAGTGCCTGAGCAATCCAGAAGCCACTGTGCACAGCAAACTAGCCATGACCTATCTGGTGGAGTTTAGATGCTTTTGAAAAACCACCTATCTTATTAATTCCTTCTTTAGGTACACAGTAACATTAGTTTGCAAGCTCTGAGTCACTGGCCCTATTTCCCTCCTAACTACAGTTGATCCACCAATTCAAGGATTCCCTCTATAAAGCTTAATGGAAGGATGCTAGACCAACCATGCCAGGCCAAGGGAGAAATATTCCAAGCCTTGGAATTTTAGGGTTTCTTTTTTCTTTTTGAGGTCTACAATTTCAGCTGTGGCTCTATTTGTGAAAAATGCTGAGTAGTAAGCATCCGCACATTCCACAGAGAAAAGGGCTCACTTTATTTATCCCCCAGGACTGGCAGAGAGGTGGTCGAACATCCCCTCTGCAGCTTACATAAAAGAAGACTAGAGATCTGATGAATCTGTGATGGAAAGGCCTTTGAAAGGAAGGTGCAGTAGCAGGGAGCGCCATGGCGCACCACTGGCCTGGAGGTGGAAGTGTGGCTCACTCTCCAATCCCACCCGAGTGACCCCACGGGCCCGCGGCCCTCCCCGTGTTGCCAATGGAGAGGGCAGAAGAGGTCTTGGGAGCGTGCTGTGTGTGCTGAAGAAGCAGCGCCACTCCTGCCTGGAGTGCTCTGACGGAGGGTTGCTGGCTGGAGGTGCCCAGGGCTGGGCAAGAAGATGAGGCAGCCTCTGAGCAAACTGCACTTCCTGGCTTTGAGGAGGCCAGGGATTTGGGCCGAGGGAATGTCTCACGGGAGCAGCCTTTGAGAGGAGTCCTGACAGGCTCCTGTCTAAGCAGCTGGCCACCCGGCACCGCAGGGTGGGACCAGGCACAGTATTTGGACACCTGCTTCTGAGAGCCAGGTGCACCTGTCCCAGTGCCTTCCTCTGTCATTCTTTCTTCCTCTTCCCCAGCCCTGGGGGCTGGCGGGGCAGGAAGGGGAAGAGGCATAATTAGAAGAACAAAGGAACCCTCCTCATACCCCTGGGCACAATGACCAAGTCCCGGCCACCAGTCAGGCCGGAGCAGGCTGGGGCTCAAGGAGTGGCTGAAAGCTGGATGAGAGACCGAGGTCCTGATTTGGATCAGACTGAGGGTGAGAGAGCTCAAGCGCCTGAAACTGATCAGAAAGCTAAGGGTCTTCCAGGAGGCCGCTGAGGGGCAAAGAAGAGAGGCCAACAAAACGGGCTTATAAAGACTGTTGAATCCAAAGTGAAACCGATTCATGATGATCCCGAAGTGAGATCAGCCACTTCAGCACCCCAGCTGCAGGAACTGCATAAATTCAGAGAATTTCACAATGAACAGATCCGGTGTCTCAGAGCCTAGGACTGTCAGGATGCGGGCCTCCGAGGCGTGGCGCCCCGCGTGCCAGCAGCCGCTCCAGGGCCTTCCCCTGCTGCTCTCTCAGCCCAGGCCTCACACCCCTGGACCAATAGGCCTCTCCTGACTTTGGGATCTGCAGCCAGACCCTGAGCCAAACAGGGAACCGCCACCTTGAACTTGTGACTCAAAGCCTCCCAGAGCAGTATGGCCCCTGCTCATTCCAAAGCTTTCTCAGGGAGAAGATGTCTTCATGGGAAGAGGCTTATTCCATCCCTCCGTACTGATCCCTGTATGGGGGCACCCAGCGTGCCGAGCCCTGGCACGGGGCTGTGGCACCTGCTTCTCATTCTCACCAAGGCTGCCACCTGCCTGCAGAGGCCACCTTCCTCAGACGTACACAGGCACCACAGGCAGCAGGGGGCTCTGCCCGCATCCTGTCCTGAAGGGCCTTCTGCCCAGCCCTCCCTCTGATCATCGCAGCTTGTTACCTTCCTTGGAGAAGGGGTCAAAGAGAGCAAGCTCGGCCTCGGTGAGGGGGCCCCAGGCCGGGGAACTAGACGCCTCCTCGGTGCTCCCACAGTGGAAGAGGAGATCCAGGGCTTCCTGGGCAGGGCTGGAGGGCAGGGGGTCCGCTGTGGAACAGATCAGTGGGGACGTTCGTGTCTGCCCTTATCACGTCACAGCTCTCAACACGGCGTTCCCGCTCACTGAATGCTTCCAGCGGCCATAGGCATGGGCAAGCCCATTCGTAGGGTCTGTGCCCATTTTACAGGTTAAGAGACTATAACCTAGATGCCCGTGCAGAGGGGCTGCCACACATCCCAGGCTTTTCACTAAGATCACTGAGGTGGGAGTGTGCCCTCCCACCCCCTGCCCCACTCTGCACCCTCCAGCCTCAGGTCTCTCCCTCAACCAACATACCAGGCACCTCCAGCTCCTCAAGGCCCCTCTTCTCTGGGGGGAGTGGCTGGGGCAACCAGGACTCATCAGGTGGTGGCTGAGGCTCCTCAGGGGGCGGTGTGGGGATCAGGGGGGGTGGCAGGATGTGCAGGTCCCTGGACACCTGGGAGGGCCGCGTCACCTCCCCACCCTGCAGGAGAGAAAGACCAGCCAGGAGGAGTCACAGGGTGCAGCTTGGGGATGAGGGCTGGGGGGTTTCCCAGGTGCTGGGGAGGGGGGCGCGCAGGGCCACATACCCGGAAGAACTCCTTGAGTTGGGGGCTGTTGTTGAGCGCGGGGATGTGCACAGTGAAGCGAAGCAGGTCCTCAGCCCCCTTGCGCCGCTCCTCAATCACAGAGGCTTCGAACCTGCCTGCAGCCCCCAGAGAAGGGGCAGGAAGAGGAGCAGTGACTCACAGGGCCTCTGGTGCCCAGGCCACGTTTCCTGGCTCTGCCCAGGAGGACCTGAACAGCCCATTGCCCCCTCCCCATTCTCCCCGCAATCTTCCTTGGCTCCTCCCAGGGCAGGAGCGCTTGCAAGAAGGGCCCAGTTTCCCTGTTCATCTGTTTACTAGATGTTTATTCAACACCTACTATGTGCTACGTTCACAGTGTGAATGAGAGAGAAGTAAGGTCTCTGACCTCATGGATATCACATCCTAGACAAGCGGAGGCAGGCAACCAACGAGAAACAAAGTAATCCCAGCTGGCTTTGATGGAATGAAGAGGAAAGTAAGGCTCAGAGAGGGGTCACTTCGACTTGCCTAAGATCACACAGCAAGTAGCCCCCCCCCCCTTTTTTTACAGAATCTCTGTTCTGGGTATGCAGTTACCTCGCTCTGGCCTAGTTACCACGCCCCCTCGGGAGCAGCCGGCTGCGCTCCCCACTGCCTGGCCACTGGCCAGCAGCCGCCTTCAGCTTGCTGCTGAACGGCAGCTCACGTGAGCCTAGAGAGCCAAGGGCAGACCAGCCCTGTCCAACAGAAATACGTTACTTACAGTTTTATAGTAGCCACATTAAGAAAGTAAAAAGAAACAGGTTAATTTTAATAGTATTTTTTAAAACATTTCATTTATTTTTCGACAGAAGGGAAGGGAGGGAGAAAGAGGGAAACACTGATGTGTGGTTGCCTCCCACACGCCCCCTACTGGGGACCTGGCCCGCAACCCAGGCATGTGTCCTGACTGGGAATCGAATGGGCGACCCTTTGGTTTACAGGCTGGTGCTCAACCCACTGAACCACACCTGCCAGCGCTTAATAATATTTTCTATGTAACCCAATATGTTCAAATTAGTCTTATTTGACTATATAGTCAACACATACATTGCTGAGATAGTTTACGTTCCTTTTTCTGTGCGTAACCCAAACAGCAAGTCATATCCGCAGGCTCCCCGGCACACGTGGCTCGTGGCTGCTGTTTTTGGACACGGAAGGTCTACAGAAACCCAGGGCTTGTGGGTAGGAATTCTGGTTCTGCCACGTACAGGCCCAGCCCTTTCACATCCCTAAGCCTCAGCTGCCTCATCTTGCAAATGGGGCTAATGGGGCCACGAGTGTTACATGGATGGACACACAATAAGGGAGAGGCTCCTCTGTGTGTCGGTGTCCCCATCTGTAAAAGGAGGCCATCTCCAAGGGCCTTTCCAGCTCCCTGAAACGCCTTCTGAGGGACTGCCAGGCCCTGTCTCTCCAGCCTTCACCAGCAGAGGGCCCCTTTGCCCAACTCTTGGGCCACCTTTGGTCTAAATGCCAAGATCAACACTCACCAAACACCTGGGCCCGGGGGAAAGCAGGGAACTCCTCCAGGCGGCGGAAGAGGTTGCGGTGGGTGTAAGCCAGGTCTCCATGCAGCTTGCGGAAGTCACTGTACCGCTTCCAGACCACCACCTGAGGGGGACAGGAGACGACTGATCCAACAAAGGTGGGGAGGGACCTTTCCCGCCCCCAGCCTGGCCCAGGGGTGTGGGAGGAATGGGGGTGGAAGGGGTGAGTGTGTTTGGGGGTGGGGTGGGGGGGTGGGTCTCCTCACAGAGTTCCTTTACTGCTTCCAGATCTGAAATTGGGGAGAGGTCCCCCTCCCTCCTAGGAGCCTCACCTCTTTGACATCCTCCGGGTCTCTCTTTGAGATGAACTAAGGAAGAAAGGCAAGAACCAGGTGAGACCAGAGATGGACATCTGACATCCCATCACCTAGTAAAATGCTAGGATGCCCCAGGTACCTCCCAGCTCCCCTCAATGGGGCCGTGGCCACTGGCCATTGGTGTCAAGGTGTCCTGGCTTTAAGGCTTTGAGTTGTAACTTGGAGTAGTTTGTCTATCATGAACCTCAGTTTCTTCATCTGTCAAATGAGAAGATCCCTAAAGGCCACTCCAGACCCCTCCATCCTCAGCCCAACTTTTATCTCTGCTCCTTCAAAAAGCCAAGGTCCACTGTGGCTGGTGTGGCTCAGTGGGTCAAGCTCTGGCCTGTGAATTGAAAGGTCACAGGTTCGATTCCTGATCAGGACACATGCCTGGGTTGCAGGGGTTGGGAGTGTGGGAGAGGCAACCGATCAAGATCAGTATTTCTCTTGCACATTGATGTTTCTCTCCCTCTCTTTCTCCTTCCCTTCCCTTCCCCTCTCTCTAAAAATAAATAAATAAAATCTTCAAAAAGTCAAGTCTCCACATCTCCTCCTGAAACCAAAAAATGAGTTCCTGTCCCAGGAACCATGCCTCCCTAAAGGAGGACTCCTCTGGGAACTTACACTCCTGGACAAGAAGAAACCGTCGCTGGGGTTGTGACCTGCGCTGACTGGGGTCTGAGGTACTAAGAAGACTTCATTTTAACTTAACATCCTACAGCGTGGAGCACATGACAGTTTTCAAGGTAAAAGAAACTCGCTTTAAAAACCGTTGAGGAATATGTACCTAACAAAGGACTCCTACTAAGTCAATACTAAAAAGACAAAAACCCAACTTTAAAAATTAGGCAAAACACTTGAACAGGCACATCCCACAGAAGAAGGCATAGGAATGGCCAATAAGATTATGAAAATATATTCAACATTATTTGTCATCAGAGAAATGCCAATTAATACTCTAATGACCCAGTAAGTCCACTCCAAGATATATAACAAGGAGAAATGAGTACCTATGACCATAAAAAAGACTTGTACATATGTATAGTGCTCATACAACTTTACCCATAAAGACAAAAAATTTTCTAGAAATCCAAATGTCCAACAACAGAAGAGTGAATAAAGAAATGATGGTATATTCCATACAATGGACTGTAACTACCCAGCAATAAAAAAGAACAAACTACTTCCATGTGCAACATGGGTGAATTCCAAAAACATTATGTTGAGTGAAAAAGGCCAGACACAAAGAGCACTTGCTGTGAGTATGAGGTTCGAGAACAGACAGACTAATCCACGGTGACAGGAGTGGGGACAGCGGCTATTGCTGCAGGAGGGCCATCAACCAGAAAGGTGCAAAGAAACTTTCTGGGTGGGCGAAAATGTCTGCATCTTGATCTGTGTGGTGTTTGCACAGATGTCTACATATGTAGAAATTATTGAGCTGTATACTTAAGATTTGGGCCTATGGCTTCATGTAAATTATGTCTCAGTTTAAAAAAATTAAAAGGCGAAACAAAAAAAATTAATATCAGCAAGTGAAAAGTACAGGGTGCAGAACACCATTCATTGTGTGTAAGTAATAATAAAATGGATACTTATATTTGCTTTTAAATTTATCTGTAAGGATAAATAAACTAGAAGCAATGGTTCCTATGAAAATGACAAATGGGGGTAAGGGAGGGACAATTATTTATCTGAAAAGTTATAAAAGCATATCAAAGTAATGCACGTTACTTATTTAAAAAGCCAACAGAGGGTATATAGGAAAAGGTTACAGTCCCCCCTTATTGTATTTTTTAGACAAGGGGAAGACGTTATAAAAGAATAAAAGACTTGGGGAAAGTTTATTTTAAACATCTAGGATCCCCACTTATGGAAGTGTCTTTTATGTATCTTTTAATTTAACTTACTTATTTTTAGAGAGAGGGGATGGAGGAAGAAAGAGAAGGAGAGAAACATCAATGTATGGTTGCTTCTCATGTGCCCCCTACCAGGGACCTGGCCTGTAACCCAGGCATGTGCCCTGACTGGGAATCAAACCAGCGACCCCTTTGGTTTGCAGGCCAGTGCTCAGTCCACTGAACCACACCAGCCCAAGTGGAAGTGTCTATATTTTTGCTCCACTGTAGTAACTACAGCACAAGTTTAATAGTTGCCTAGTGAAAATTCTAAAGGTACAAAAAAGTTTACAGTGAAGTCTTCACCCAACCAGTTCTTGTGTTTCATTCTACAGATATTGTTATATTGTTTCTGTTTTTCTTTTCACAGTCTCTTTATAATGTGCTTATAATGTTGTTACTGCTTCATGTATCAACTTTAGTCTTTATTGGTCTTCCTGCTATGACTGTGAAGATGGTAACATACTCCTTAGGTTCTTTTGAACTGTATGAGTTTTTAAAGTTATTGAGAAATACGTTTTTTTTAATTAAAAATAAACTCTTTAAAGGACTTTTATGGAAATAACAAACTAAAAAACAAAACTTACTGCGAGAGATTGGAGAACTAATATTTGGGGTGAGCCAGAGATTTCATGTTAGATTTTAGATGTTAGATTTCGATGTTAATTTAAAGAAATTCACAGCATGATTCCTAAACATCATACTTGGGCGTGGGCACCCTCAACTCGCAGGTCTAGGACCTGCAGTCCACACCCTTTTAAGAGGACAGAGCCCTCCCATAGCTCCGCCCCCTAGTGCCCAAAGAGGCAAGCGAAGCCGGGAACCTACACCGCCCCTTAAAGGGAAAACCTATTTCTGTCCTCCAAAAAGGAGCTTTCAACAGCGCCTCGCGTTAAAACACGGCCCCTCTCTTGTTAAAAGGGTAACGTCCCCGCTGGGTCCCACCTCACCTGTGCGGTTACTTTATACTCGGTGTAGCCCTTGGGGTGGGTCCGGGGGTCGGAGACTGTGTAGTGCCGCAAGAAGTCGTCTTTCGCCCGGCGGGACATGGCAGCCCAGCTGGGGCGGAGCTGAGCCCCCGCCCCTCCAGGTCAGCCGCTGCCAGCCACCGCCTTTCCCGGGCTTGCGCCCTTCCTTCTCTGGCCTAGGGAGCTGCTAGCAATTGACAGCGCAGTTCTAGGTCCTTGCGCGCGGCCAAGGGAGCGTCTAAAAAGGTCTCGGTCGTTGGTAAAACGTAAAGTAGGTGATTGAGGGTAAGGAATGGGGAAGATGGGTCACTCATCTTAGCGCAAACACTCATCACATACCTCCAAACGCTTCTCTGCTTTCCAATTCCCTTTCATTCCTTCACCCAGTTTTTATTGTGTCCAATATACACCAGACGTAGCTAAATTATTTTCCTGTCTCCTTCCATAGGATCCCCTAATGTACTATTTTCTGGATGGGTGCAGGGAGCAAAAAGAACTACGCAGAAGCAAGCCGGTGTCATGGGTTCCAAAGTCACACTTCTTCCTAACTGTATGACTTTCCCATTACTACTCAAGCCTCAGTTTCTTATCCCTAGAATTGGGATATTTCTTTTTTTCCCCTTCCTGTTATTATTGTAGCACCAGACCTTTGGAGGTAGTTTTCTAGTATGTGTAGCCCTCCAGCCTCCTAACACAGAATGCAAAGGTACCAGTCCCTTTTCTTGTCCCAGGTCCCAGGTGGCAGTGAGGGACTCCATCCTGAGGACTTGAATCTTGAGTGGGGAACAGACGGCACAGTGCCTGGCAAGGAGACCAACTTGTCCCCGGGAGCACTGTTGGCTGTGGGTTGGCCACTTGGCCTCTGAAGCACTCTGTTTTCCAAGACTGGACATCCCATCTCCATAGGGATGCTGTGAGTCTCCAGGGTCCTTCCGAGAAACGTCCTTTTGGCCAAAAGCAGTTGTAATGTGTTTCCAGGACAGGCCATTGAGGACCCTGACTATGGGTGACACACTTTAGCACTCACGGCCACTCTTGTTACTCGAACTCAGCTGTATGGGCACTGTCTCCAGATAGGAACCCAAAGTAAAATCCCAAATCAGACTCTTGGATACTCAGAAATGAGCGAGTTCATCTAGGAGGAGGCTGGGATTGGGCGGTGTCCCCTCGCACCGCACACACCAGGGTTCCTCTAAGGACCTCTGTAGACCTGGCTGCTGCTCTCCGAATCTTTCTGGGCGGGGCTGTGGCTCCAAGCCTCCTTCTCACCCTTCATTACCTCCTCTCCCTGACCCAGCCCCTTCCAATTCACCCCTTTCTGCTTTCTTTTTTCCTGTCCCCTGCAAACCCTTTCCTGTCTAGATCAGTGTAGCCTCTGGCCTTCTCCAGATTGCCAACTCCCCCAGTTCCTTTATTAGGAGAAGCAAACAGAAGAGACTTACAGAAGAGAGGGAGAGGGAAAAGCAGCCAGCGCGCAGCTGCTCGGGGCCCACCGCCTACATCCGCACTGCTTGACCATGTGATGTAGACTTTCTGCCACATCCATAGTCCTTTGTGATGAGTATAATAACTGTGTTATTTTCTTGTCTCTAGCCATGCATAATTCACATTTTAAATCAAGGATGCTGCTTACTAAGGGCCCCCAGGAGAACTTGAACACTGGGGTGACTCACCCGGATCAGTGGATGGCTGAGCTCACATTGCATGGGTCTGCTTGCGCTCCTACTGGCTCATGCAATGATAATTAAAGCCAGCATTGTACAGCACTTAAGACGCACAAGACACCCATACATTTGCTCATCCCAATGCTAGGAGGTAGGTGCCATTATCTTTCCACGGATGGGGAAACTGAGGCAAAGATAGGTTAGGTGACTTGTTCGGCATCACCCAGTGAAGTGGCAGAGCTGGGGCTTGGCTCTGGAGCCTGGGTATGTTCACTTAGCACGAGACTTGGGTGTGTGGGTCCACGGTGCCCGTCTTGCACAGCAGACAGGGCAAGCGGTTCTCATTTCCACACTGGAGGACAGCTGACATCCTGAGGTTATCCGCCCAACTCCCGTTTCCCTTCTTTCATCCTCCCTGACAGAGCCCAGATTTTGCACGGGTCTCCGCTCCAGGAAGGGATCCTAGTGCTAGTTTAGGAGTAAATGGGTGTCTCTTCCTTGGCTTTCCCTTGGGAATACTACCCTTTCCTCATTAGACACATTAGATCCCTCTCCCTGGTGTTTGAATTTCGAGCAGAGGCAAAAACTGAAAGCAGTTTGTAGGGGCAGTGGCTAAATCCACCCTGGGTCCAAATCCCAGCTCCCTCACTTCCTCCTTGGGTGGCTTTGGGCAAGTCACGTAACCTGCTGGTGCTTCAGTTCCCACGTAAATGGGATACTGAGTCTATACTGCTTAGGGTTGTCCTTAAATGTGACAGCAAGTAGCAGGTGCTTCGAACAGAACCCAGCAGAGTAAGCAGCCACGGTTGGGATCACAGCAAAAGGCCCTGTGGAAACACCCATCTGTCCTGCCACGCTGGGGTTGCCTGGTTCCCATCCTTCCCAGACTGGCCCCTGCTTCAGAGAGTACGCTGCAGCCTCCAGGGAAGGCCCCTTCCTGGCTCTGCTCTTGGTTGGCTGTCCCTGCCTGAGTCCTCACCCCTCTGTATTTCCCGAGAGCCCCTGCTTTTCATTCCTGTCATGTGATTCCCTTCGCAGGCTGTCCACTGCACATGGGTTCCTGGCTGTGGCAGGAAGTTGGGGGCTGAAATTCAGCCCATGTTCCCCCTTCAAGAAGCTGTGAGCCTTGATGTGGGGGTGTATCTCTTTTTCTGATTCATACCAGTGAGGGCAGCAGTCATTCTGGTAAACTGTCCTTCCTCTTCCTCTGCCCGGAAAACTTCTACTCATTCTTTACTCCCAGTTTTTACATCACCTCCTCCGGGAAGCCTGCCTAGACTCTTCTAAATGGCATTACTCGCAGCCCGGCCCTGTGCTTCTACAGTCTCTGCACGTCTCATGCGCACGGCAGCAGTTACCCCTCCGACTGGACCGTGGGCCCTGGGTGGTCTCTAAGGCTGTCGAGCCAACAAACGACGCAGCCAGGATCAGGACAGGAACAGTTTATTCTCACAGCTGAGCAAAGGACGAGGCCCATAGCCTTGGTAGCAGCAGAGGCGGCCCCCTCCCAGCCCCAGCCCCGGCCCCGGCCCTGGCCCGGGGGAGGCAGCTGCAGGAGGGCCGGGTCAGGAGCCTGGGTGACAGCCAGGACGGCAGTCCGCCCGCCACGGGAGCCAGGCTGGCCGTGGGGCAGCAGTGGGCAGCAGCAGCAGGTTACGGAGGGGGACAGGGAGTGTTAGTTGGACTTGCTGATTCCCGTCCCCCCTTGGGTGTTACTTGGTGAGGGCCGGGGGTGGGGGGGCGCCCGACTGAGGGGCGGGGGCATCTGGAGTGGCTCAGTCAGCTGTGAAGATGCGGCTGGAGATGTCGTCCAGGAGCCAGTCGATGCCCAGCAGCAGGTTATCCCCGGTGACGGCGCTGCAGCCCTGGATGCACCAGTGATGGCTGCGGATGGAGTCCAGCTCCAGGGCCTGAAACGGGACACAGTGCTGATGGGGCTGGGGACCCAGCCCGTCTGCGTGCAGCTCCCTTCCTCTCCTGGCCCGGGGAAAGCCATGCCTCCTCAAGGTCCTGCCCTGGGAAACTTCCCCTGGTCCCCAGTGAAGGCCTGTCAGCCCTCTGAGGCATGGCACCGGGCTCTGGACGTGGTCACGTCAGCACTACCCCTTAGGAAGAAAGCAGCAACACAGGCTTCTGAGTACCTGTTAATGCCCAGGCACTGTGCTTTGGGGCCTACTCATGTCCTCTTGTCCATTCCTCCCAAGGCCACGCTACCCAGGGTCTATGCTGGCCATTTTACCAAGGAGAAAACCAAAGCTCAGAGAGGTTAAGCAACCTGCCTGAGGTCACACAGCTAATAAGTGGCAGAACCAAGATTCTAACCACTCTTTCTCATTCTGGTGCTGAAGCTCTAGAATAATGGTTAAGACTCTAGGGTCAGATAGGCCTGTGTCTAAATCCTGGCTTGTCTACTTACTGGCTGTGTGACCTTGGGCGAGTGGCCTACCTCTCTAACCTTGCTTCATCATCTGTAGGATGACAGTAGTTCCTATTTCATGAGGTCGCGGTGGGAACTGAATGAGTGAACGACGCAAAGAGCCTGGCACACGGAAAGCACTCACTATTGGCCAGTTATCTGTGCAACGATCCGTTTGCAGGCCTGCCTTCCCCAGGCTGTGAGACCACTGCTCTTACAGATCACTCAGTCTCCACAGCCTGAGTAGGTCCTGCCGCGCGGCAGGGGTCCGTAAGTGTTCTTAGAATAAATTAACAAATCAGCACGTGCCTCTTTTCCTCCATGAGCCTGTGCCAAGGCCCGCACTCACCTCGCGAATGGCATTAGAAGACAGTGCTCCAGGCAGGTCCTGCTTGTTAGCAAAGATGAGGAGAGTGGCTCCAGCCAGGCGCTGCCAGAGAGAAACAGAGGGGACAGGGGCTCAGGGGCAGGCTGGCCCCTCAGCCAATCACCCAGAGCATCTGGGGCCAGAGACCAACCTGGAAAACCAGGGCAAGGCACTGTGGTGGCCGGCGAGGCCCAAGTGAGGTAGGCAGCATGGACACTGCCTTGAGGCCGGGTCACATGGGGCAGAGGGAGCCCCGGGCTGGGCCAGGGCCCTGGTTCTAGTCCAGTCACCACCCAGTGGGCACCCTTCTCCTCTATGCCTGTTTCCTCTTTCATAAATGGGGAGGGGGTGATGCACGAGGTGATCCTAGAGTCCACTGTGGTCCTCCACTGCTCCACCTCATGAAACTGACATGCACAAAAAATGTGACTGCCCCCAGAGGACGTGGGGTCTGCTGGAAACGGCCTCTCCCACTCTCTCTCTTGTTCATGGAGCCCTTCAACTGTCCCGCTGCCCTGATTCCAGTTATTTCCTTGTATGTGTTGAGCCCTGGGAGTCGCCCCATGCGGGTGGGTGGATCCAGCCCAGGCCCGGGCGTTTAATCTCATTGGACCTGCTTGACACCCTTGGGAGGCGGCTACTGTAATACCAGGTAACCAAGACCACCCCAACTCTAATGCCCATCTTAGAGATGAGGGAGTGGAGGCTCAGAGAGGGTCAGTGCCTTGCCTGAGGGCACACAGTGAGGAGTCTGACTCCTGAGCCAGACTCCACTGGCTCCCAAAGCTTCAAGCGCTGGCCTGCAGTCACCTTCCTAAAGCTTGACGGGAGGTGGGGAACCTGAAGCTACGGAGGGTGAAGCAGTGACATCACAGGAATGTGAACCCAGGTCTCGGTCCACAGCATGACCTGCACGTGGCACCACGGGCCTCCCTGGACCAGGTGTACAGGTTGTCCCTGCCTCCCCAGGGTGCTGGGCACACGGTGAGGGCTCAGAAAATCTGCCGAGGAAGGTGTCCACACGTCCACGTATGTGCACACAGCGCTGGGGCCTGGATGGGGTGGGAGCCCGGCTCCACCCCCTTCCCACCCAGCCAGGCCCCCTGCCCACCTCCTCCACCAGCAGGCTCTGGAGCTCCCGCTGGCAGTCCTGCATGCGCTGGCGGTCGGCGCTGTCCACCACCCAGATGAGGCCGTCGGTGCTCTCAAAGTAGTTCCGCCAGTAGGACCGGAGGGACTTCTGGCCGCCAACATCCCAGATGTTCAGCTTGAATCTAGGCAGGAAGCAGGTGGCTGGAAGGTCAGCCTGGCCCCTGACCCACCCTCCCTACCCTGCTCTGGGCGGGCCGGCCGGCAGGGACTCCGCTCACCCCCGGTGCTCCAGGGTCTTGATGTTGAAGCCCAGCGTCGGGGAGATGGTGTCGATGTCTTCTCCATTGAACTTCTTGAGGATAGTTGTTTTGCCAGCATTGTCTAGGCCGCTGGGACACACCAGGTTAAGGAGAAACGCCTGTACTCTGCCAGGTGGCACTGCAAGGTGCGCAGTGGCCCTCTTAGGGGACAAATCATTCCCCACTACCTACCAAAATGAGTTGAGTGTGAGACTGGCCCGCAATCAGTCCATGGTGAATGTGGAAGTATCAGGAGACCAGTATCTTATCATCTCCAGACCGAAGGCTCCTTAATTCACTCCACAGTATTTATTGAACACCTGCTAAGTGCCAGACCCTCTTCTGGGGGCCCCGGGTCAAAGTCCGCCCTTGCGGGGCTTACGCTCTAGTGTGGAGACAGCTGAGAGAGTGCAAACCGATGAGAAACAACGTAGTCAGATGCTGGTGAGTGTTAGAAATACAACAAAGAAAAAAAAACCCCAAGAAATTCAATGAAGAGGTTTCCCGAGAGGGCCATTGGAGGGGCTTCCTTTAGTGTGGCATCAGGGAGGGCCTCTCTGAGGGTCTCAGGTTAAGACCCAAACTACAAGGAGCCAGCGTTTTGAAGAACTGGTGAAAGAACCTTCTACACAGAGGGAACAGCAAGAGCAAGTCTCTGAAGGTAGCCATCCTCACTTGTTTCTGTATTATTCCAAATCTTTTGCTGCTGAGTGGGCAAATGTGAGTTCACCAGCAAGGGAGAACCACCCTCCTCTTTCCTCCTGACACTGACGGGGGGCTTGCAGCTGGGAAGGGGGCCCAGGCCCTGGACTCAGCAGCCTTCCTGCTCACCTGATTGGAGCAAGTGACTCAAACCAGTGACAGAGGAGTGACAAAGAACCTCTCCTGAGACCCAGCCTTAGCCCCTGATAACAGGCCACTGATTATCCCCTCAACTCCCAGATCCACGCTTCCTTCTCCTCGGGATCATGCCCCTCCGCCAACAAACTCGGGCTCTCTCCCACCTTAAAAGCAGCAGACAACATCCTCTCTTGATCCCTCTCCCCCTTATTTCCCTCCCTTAACAGCACATCTCCTCAAAACCTTTCCATTCTCACCTCCAATTTCTGTCCTGCTCTTTCTTCAACCCATGACGCTTTTGCTCCGTGCCCCTTAACTGCTCTCGCTAAGGTCAGTCCCTGAAGACCCCCACTGGAGTTCCTCCGCCCCGGAGCTTGCTGCACTCGCTGTTTCCTTTGCTTAAAGAAATGTCCCCAGATATTTACGTGGTTCATCCCTCACCTGTCTTCACTCAACTGTCACCCTCTCAATTTGGCCTTCTGTACCACCTCATTTAAACTAGTCTTCTCTGTACATACTATACATTTTCTCATTTACTTTAACATCTTTCTCCCGCCAGCATTACAGAATGTCCATGAAGGTAGGGGTTGTTCTTGTTTTGCTGTTTTATCCAGCCCCTAGGACAGTGCCTAGTGCACAGGTGCTCAGTAAATATGTAATGGATAGTGAATTCTCTGTGCCTATCTTAGGGCTCTTTAAAACAGACACGTTGTGAATATTATTTTTCAGTTATTTGCATACGTAAATATTTCTTCTCCCCGCTAGGGTAGCTGGGGGTGAGGAGGGCCCAGCTCTTTCCCACCACGGGGCCTCGGACGGAGTAGAGCAGAAAAGTGCAGAAGCCTGTTAATGGGATTCGGAAGGTCGGTGGAGCCTATACGCCGTCACCCGCGGGTACATCGACGGACCATGTGGCAGCAAAGAAACGGACGGCCCGGCCCACCCGCGAAAGGACCCGCGTGGAGTCCACACTCGCTTCTCCCTGGAACTGAGGGCGGGGTCGGAGCCTGGCTCCCTCCGACTGGGGGAGGAGGTGAGAGCCAAGGAGGGCAACGGCCCCACGCCAGGGCCAGACCTAAGAGCGGTGGCGTCCGAGTCACATCCGGGACCCATATCCCCCCTACATTGGGACACCTGGTCCGACTGCTGCACCTTTAGGCCCACAGCTTTGGCCTTAGGAACAGAGTCCCCCCGCCCCGAGCCAGTGGTTCGGCCTCCTCCTGGCTCCCTGCTAAAGTGATTGGTAGGGCCCAGTACGTGACGCACAATGGGCAGTTGGGGCAGGCCGACCGGCCGCGCACCCCGCACCCAGTAGGGGGCGCCCAGCCCCGCCCGCCGGCGGGGCCCCGCTACCCTGGCGGCTCCGGCGTCCTGGAGGATACAGCATGAGTAGTCGCAGCTCCCGCTCTTTCTGCTTCATCTTCTTTAGGATGGTCAGAAGGCCCATGGTCCCCGAAGCCCCCTACCGGCTGCCGTTCCTTCCTAGTCCTGGGACCCCTTTCCCTGTCCCTATTGGCTATCACGCCCACCAACTGCGCAGCCTATTGGTCGGCCTCTCACTTAGTCCCGCCCTCGCTCCCACGTGACCATGAGGTTGCGAGCGGTGCCGCTGAGCTAGCCCCTCTAGCGGTGATGGGGGCTTCTGCGCCGCCACCTGCTTTAACCCTTTGCGTCCCTAGGGCTTGAAGGACGAGGGCGCCGCCACTCCTACCTACCCAGAACCCCAGGCTCGGCCGGGGACGGAAACCTGAAGTTCCTGGGTTTTGTCTTGGCTACATGAAGAGTAAGAGTTCTGACTCGGGAGTCAGAACCGATAGCCCCAAGATTGCTGACGAACTCAACCCGGGGCCAGTGTAAGTCCCTGTTCCCCGGAAACGTGGTCCAGGTCCTCCTCATCTTAGGCCTTGGCATCATCCTGAACCTGCCAGTTATAGTACCTACCCCTTTCCCTGGTAGGGTGGGCGTGCAGTTCTCCGTGGAGGGCGAAAGTGCCCCCTAGGGGCCGTTTCGAAATGTGCGATGGCGTCATGGGGTTGTCCCAGTTACCAGGTAGGTCTCTTGTTAAGAGAGCAGTGGACAGACTCGCAAAAGAATTATCCCGCTCCAAGATGCCCATCGTTTCTCTGTTAAGAAGCAAAATTCTTCGATTTGCTGATAAGGAAGTTGAGGCTCACATGGTGCCTAGCATAGTGACTGGCATATAGTAGGTGCTCTGTAATTATTGTTGAATAAATGACTGTGCAAGAGTTTGGTTCTTTACCTTAATGGTCATGTCCAGAAAAAAGTGATGAAACTGAGGCCAGGGGTTGGGCATATTGTGAACTCAGAAGGGTGTGCCTTATTGTCTTTTTTTTTTTTTAATTCGTTTTAGAGAGAGAGACAAACATTGATTTGTTGTTTCACTTATTCATGCATTCATTGGTTGATTCTTGTTTGTGCTCTGACCAGGATCAACCCCCAACCTTGGGATATGCAGAAGATTGAGCCACCTGGCCTGGGTCCTTATTGTCTTAGTTTGAGCCCTTCCCCCAGCCGACTGCATGGTCATTGTGAGTGGGCAGCACAGAGAAGGCTCTGTCTCATGCTTGGGAAAGGAGTCAGGTACCAGCTGAAGATAGTGGCTGATTTCTCTGTTTTTGGCTTCATCCTCCTGGCAACCGTGTGAGGTTTATTTTTTTTTGTAGATGTGATGGTGGAGTCCAGAGAGTTTAAGGCATTTGGACAGTAACTTAAATTCAGGTCTGGTTGAAAGAAGGTGCACTGTTTTTCTGGGTCCCTGAGAAATCTACGTGCCTTCTGTGGGGATCAGTTACCTAAGCTGGGGTCCATGTGTGTGGTCGACTCCATGAAGCCTTTGAGAAGGATGAGGTGGAGCTGTAACGTGGCTATGTGGAAAGATGTCCATGCCATACCAAATGAAGAAAGGGAACTTCAATCCTATTTTAATGTTAAAAATAGCAATAATCCACTACACAATGCTTTTCAAAGGATGGGATGTGCGCAGCCCATTAAGAAGACTGTGAAATTACTTTAGTGTCACACATAAATTGAACCATAGGAAATTGCCCCTACTTGACCGTGTTGACTACAAAGGTATCAGTTTCAGATGGCTCAGCCTCATGGCACTAGCAAAAATTAGAGCAGAAAGTGTTGCTGCTTTTGCCCATGAATTAAAAGGTCTGTAGTGTTTGTTTCAGATATTTATATGGGTGTGTGTACTTCTCACGAAGAGTCACAGTCACAAAAATTTGAAAATCCCTACAATTCAACTGTTACCTCTGGAGGAGGTTTAAGGGAAACTTAAAATTATTTCCTTAAGCACTTGCGGATTGCTTTACTTTACTGTTGCCACCAGCATTGAAATCCTTGTTTAAATGTCAGGCGTCAAGCCCGGGCCTGTCCAAGCTGTTGTTGGGGCCTCCCAGGGGCCACAGAGTAGCATTACAGTGAATATCAGCTGCAGAAACCTGGAAGCGCTGTGAAATAATAGACCAGGAAGTAACTGGGTTTCACTTTTGAGTAATATTTGCCTATACCTAGAAATCTATGGCAGGGGGTGTGGGGGCTTTTAAAGATAAATGTAGGACCCTAGTGACAGGCACTATTTTCGTTTGCCTGCTGGAAAGGAGGAAAGGGTGCTCTTGAAATAAAATCTTTAGGGAATACCTTTGGAAGAAAACTGGGAAAGATGATCTGTAGAGCTGTAGTTATTTATAACTGTGAATATGTTCAGGAGAAAGAATCATGAAATTAAAATACCCAAATCCTGACAGCTGTGAAACCTGGTTTTGAAGGGAGAGTTTCTAAGTGGATTGTAACTTGAGGGTAGAGTTCTAGATACGTTTTTAAAAACAATTATTTTCAAAAATATTTTATTTATTTTTAGAGAGAGGGGAAAGGAGGGAGAGAGGGAGGGAAACATCCATGTGTCATTGTTTCTTGCATGCCCCCTACTGGGGACCAGGCCTGCAACCCAGGCATGTGCTCTGACTGGGAATCCAACCGGCGACCCTTTGTTTCACAGGCCAGTGCTCAATCCACTGAGTCACACCAGCCAGGGCTAATTATTATTTTTTATTCATCACCTAAAGATGTGTTTATTGATTTGAGAGAGAGAGAGGAAAGGGGGGGTTGAGAGAGAGAGAGAGACCGATGTGAGAGAGAAACATCGATCGGTTGCCTCCCATATGTGCCCTGACCAGGGATCGAACCCACAAATGTAGGTATGTGCCCTGACTGGCAATGGAACCCACACCTTTTTTGGTGTACAGGATGGCTCTCCAACCAACTGAGCCACCCTGCCTGGGCAAGTTGTAGATAACCTTTTAAAGAGTTGTGTTTACCCAGTGTTTGGGGAGGGAAATTTGGTGGCATAGTGTTACGTCTAAGAGAGAAAGCCCTTTGATCCAGCCAGGGACTTCATGTGTCACCTTTCACTCTTTATCCTGGGGCAGCACCACCACCAACAAAAAGCCAGGACAAAAAGATCCTGCTTGAGCTATAATTGCTGATCATTAAGCACTAGCAAGAGGTATACATAAGTATTGGATCTATTTATTTATTTGTGTACATAAATGTTTATGTTTAAGCTTGTCCTGGATCAATCTTCTTTCATTCTTTTAAACTATAGTGTACCTGTGAGGTTTAAATTAAAGTTACAGTTTTGCTAAGAGAAATCCTATTTTCCGCCCCTCTGGTGAAACACATCTGTGATGCAAGTTTTATTTTTTGGGAGCACGTGCTCAAGACAGAAACTCCAGCTCGCACGCGGCAGCAGCATTCCCAAGTGTGTAGGTTTTGTCCTACTTATTAGTAAACAAAGAACTCGAAGTTTGAATGTGCAACCTAATCACTGATATGGCAACCGCCTACAGACCCCAGGCCTGCCCTGCCCTGCTCTAGCAGCCACGCCCCTTAAGGGGGGGGGTCTCCCCGCCATCATTGAGTAAAGTGAGCAGGCCACAGCTGAATGTCCGGGTGTCCAAGCATCTTCCCTGAAGATCTCGGCCCAGCTGCCTGATGTGGGTGGCAGAGGAGGTGTCCTCTCCAATGTCCAGATGACAAAGTGAGCTGTTATTCACACCCCCACCACCCACCCAAGGGCTCATGACATCTTCAGGCCTTTCCAGAACCCGAGGAGTGGGGAAGGAGTTGAAAATCTGGGCTCTGCCAATACCCGTGCCCACGTCCGCCCCTCCAGAGCAGGGCCGTGCTGTCTCCGTGGGGCTTGGCCTGGGGACTGAGTGGGGAGTAGTTACTGAGCCTTCGCTCAGCAACCTGAGACCCGGCCACCCTGTTATCGCCACTGACACAAGAGCCGGCGCTCCACTCGCCGGATTGCTGCAGCAGCCTCTCAGCCAGGCCCCTGTTCCGCTTCCCCAGGGCGGAGGGATTTCTGTAACCGCTGTGCAGATCTTGTAACTCCTCGGCTCTAAGCCCTGGGTGCTCCCTGTATCCTTCAGAGTTAGAGCCCGAGATCTCTGGTGGCCACTGAGGCCCCGAGTGGGTGGCCCCCTCGGTTCTCTGCTCTGATCACCTCCTCCTCGCTGTCCCTGTAGCAACCCTCCAACCCGCCAGCCATTCCCACAGCCCCTAAGCCATACCTCCTTGTCACCTCTCCCTCTTCAGTGCTTTGTTCAAATTCCAGTGTCTCCAGTGTCTCAGAAAAGTATATTCAAATATCTGAGCAAGGCCCTGCCTGATCGCCCTATTTAAATTAGAAACCGCTGAATCCCCTACCCATATTCCCCAAATCCTATATTTTGCTTTATATTTCACCATGACACTTAAGGCCTTCTACCAGCCAATATTATTCCTTTAATTTAATATCCCCCCATCCCCACTAGAAGTGGCAAAGTAGGGATGTGAACTCAAGCCCCTCTGGGACTTGTACCACCTGGGGAAACCTGGGAGCTGTGGTCACCGCTGCCATGTCCCACAAAGCGTTGGGAGGCTTTAGGACTGTTCGGAGCTTTTCTGTTTATTATTCGTGCTCCCTGCCCACTTCCAGAAGTGTGAGTCAGCTTCCTGGGAAGGTGCATGGTAAAGCAGGGGACCCCCACCCCTATCCCAGGGACTGGTACCTGTCCGTGACCTGGTAGGAACCAGGGATGCACAGCAGGAGGTGAGCGGGGGCGGGGCTAGAAGCTCTCATTTGCTGCCTGAGCTCCGCCTCCTGTCCGCCCCCATCCCTCACTCCCCAGCCCTGCCCATGGAAAAACTGTCTTCCATGAAAACAGTCTCTGGTGCCCTAAAGGTTGGGGACCGCTGTGTTAAAGGAATAGCAGAGAATCAGAAGCACAAGGCTTTGGAAGAGGCAGCGGGCCTGGCAGGGCTGGGAGGCGGGAACGTGGCAAACTCTTGCAAAGGACTGGCAGTGATGGCGTCACCGAGCCCGGGTGCTGACACTGGGTTCCTAGGAAGCCTGGCTCTTTGCAGATTCTGGTTTTAAGGAGACTCGCACCATTCTGTGCTGAAGTGAGTTAGTCCATTCCTCTCTAATGCCCTGGGGAGTCCCCACAATGTCCCTGCCCCCAGGCCCTGCCCAGCGTTCAGTTCACTTAGCATCGTCCTCTCAGCAGGACTTTGCTTTCCCACCCACAGGTTCCTGTGAAGCAATGGAAAGAGGGAATGCTGCCTTGGTGTCCGAGAACTGCGGGACATTCATTGAGTTTGTCCCACCTGAGGATGTGGCTCGGCCAAGGGATGCACCTCTGAGCGGCAGCTTACTCATACCTGGATCTGAGCCAAAGTGGTGGTGTCAGCCCGGCGTCTGTGCCCTCCTCCCCCGCCCCGGCACTGACGCCCTTCCGGAGTTGCCCCTTCCTCACCCACAGTCCCTATGGTTAAGAGAGCTGACCCTATTCCCCGGGCTCCGGGGAGGGCCTGGGACCCAGCCTTGCCTTTCTCACCTTCATCTCCTGGCCACAGTGACTCAGGTCAGGAATTAGCCACATGACTGAAGTTGGACCAAGGAGAGCCAGGCCTGGGACTTCTGTAGGAACTACCGGGGAAGTAGTAAACGGTAGAGAGATGCGCCCCGGCCTGGGGTGGCTAAGCTGGTGTTTCTGCACCCATCATACTACCACGAGTGGTCCCTGCTGAGGACACAGCCAGCCCAGAGCAGAGCAGGTAGGGTGACACACTGACCCCTTCTGACATTGTTTGGGCATCATGATCCAGCCATGCCTGAAGCTGGAGCACCCTAGACTTGCCAGGGACTTAAACTTGAGTTAGATCACTTATAATACGAAGAATCCTGAGAACCCTAATTTCCCGTTTGTTATTGAGACTTATTTATGAACTTGAGAAATGTTGAACAATTTATATCAAATACTAAGTGCTACTTCTTACACATGGAAATAGTCATTAACATCTTTTTTTCATTACAAATGTATTTCATTAGGAAAAAATCTTATCACTTTTTTTAAGATTTTATTTATTGTAATTTTTTAGAGAGACGGGAAGGGAGGGGGAAAGAGAGGGAGAGAAACAGCCGTGCGCAGGAGATACATCAATTGGTTGCCTCTCGCACGCGCCCAACTGGAGACCTGGCCCTCAACCCAGGCCTGTGCCTTGACTGGGAATCAAACCGGCGACCTTTTGGTTCACAGGCTGGCACTCAGTCCGCTGAACCACATCAGCCAGGGCTCATCCCTGTTCTTGCACTCCAGCATTTTTTCTTTGAAATTAATAATAATGATTAATAAAATACAAGCCTGTTGTCACATGAACAAAATAATTCATCAGGTATTTACTGAGTGCCTTTGTTGAAAGTTTAACAGATGTTTGGGCGGCTTACTGTGTGCCAGGCACTGTTCTAAGCACTTTGCATACATTACTTCATCAAATCCTTATCTCAGTATCCCCATTTTACAGATGAGGCATAAAGAGATTAGTTAAGTGACTTGCCCAAGATCAAGTTCCAGGTTAAGGATGGCGCCTGCCCACTTCTCTGACCTTGCCAACAGGAAGGGCGTCACCTGCCCGGCCAGCCATGTGCCCTGCGTGTGTCCCACGCCCCACTGGGTTGTTAACTGTCCCAGCTGAGGCTTGGTTCCCACGAGGCCCACCCACAGCTGCAGCAGCCAGCCTCGGCCCCACCGCCGCCACCGGGCCTCTTTACACGCTACCTGTCGCCTGAAGTCCCTTCGAGATGCCCTGAAGACACCAGGCTTCCAATGAGGGTGCATGTGGAGGGGGGCACCTAGAAAGAGCGTCTTCATCCCCGGGCACCTGGAGACCCCCAGAGTCTCTCCAACTCCAGGAGGCATGGGAAGGAACTGGGACGAAGAATCAATGCACCCTAACTCCTCCCAAACCAGCCATGTGACTGGCCCCCTCCCGCGCCTCAGTTTCCTCAATGGTAGAATGAGGAGGTTGGTTAGGGAGAGTGTCCCAGGAACCAGGGCAGGTTCTGTGTGAATGGGTAAGGCAGAAAGCTCTTTACCCATCCAGGAAGCTTTTGGGGTGTCCAGGGGGCAAGCTGCCGGCTGGGCTTTTGTTCATGAATTCACTAACTGAGCACCTACCCTGTGCAGGCAGTGTCTGAGGCACGGGGGTGCTTCCCAGAGAAACACAGGCAGTGACCCTGCGGCCCAGGAGCTCGGTCTGAAGCTCTGCTTTGGGGCTGCAGGCTTCGAACCAGTCCCCTCCACACGCCTGGTTCAAAGATGGAGGACTGGGGCTTGGGGGAAGGAGGCATGTCCTCCCTCTAACTCCTCCCTCCGCCACCAGAGGACCTCGCCTCTCAGCCATTAGCTTCCTCACCTTGTAGTGACAGGTTGGACCGGATATCTCCGAGGCCCGCTCTGGCAGCCCAGGAGGGGTCCACCTCGGTGGAGAAGCCTTGCGCAGCCGTCCGTGGTTAAACATTACTCCCGTGTCCACCCTTCCCTGCCACTCCTCAGGGATATCAAGCCATAAACACTGCCTTGCCTGCTTTTCCTCCAGGGCTGCGGCCTCTTGGGAGGGGCCACAGGTACACTTGCTGACTGTTTCCTTCCCAAAGCCGGGGTCCAGAGAGAGGGAGACAGGGATCCAGGGCTGCGGTGGGGATGCGGGCGCCCTAGCCACCACCCCTCCCCAAGATGTTTTTTCTTGGTTACATCATGCACGCGGCTCCCTAGACCCTTCCGTGGCCGGGCTTAATGAGCCCCTTAGGTGCGTGTCTCAGGCAAGGTGCTCAGCCTTCCTGGTTTCTGGGAAACAAAAATAATTCAGAGAAATCAGGGCAGTCTCACTGCATGGGGCGCGCCACTTCAGCTTCTGCTCCCAGGCCCCCTGAGCACAAGGAGGCCCCGCCCAGCTGTCAGGCCCAGTCCCCGCCACCCAGGCATTTTAAATTATGAGCCTGCATGGATTCTGCTCCTGCAAATTCCAGGACTGGGAGTGAATTCCAGCTGAATAGTATGTTACAATATGCACAGAGCTTTCTTCTCATTTTCCTCTTTTTCATCATCAAAGCAACTTTGTAAAATAGGTGTGCTTTTGCTGTCTGGCCCGGTATACATGTGCGAACACGGAGGTGCAGGGCGATAGACCTGGCGAGTAGAGTGGCCCATGTCAGAGTCAGTTTCCTAACTAACTCGGAGCCCGGGTGGTTTCATGCCCAATTCTAGGAACGGTTTACTTTCAGTTCTCTGCCCATGGCAGACATCACTGATCAATCACAGCTTGGCAGACATTACTAATCAATTGTGGTGCTCTTTTTTTTAAACAAGATCATGGGCAGCTGCGCACTCCTCAGCACAGTGGTCCAGGACGCCATCACCAGAAGATCAAATCCACAGTATTTGCCATTCCTTTCATCCCACACCACCAGTCTTGAGTCCTCAGGACTCAGGCACAGCCCCCAGATGTTCCAGTCACCAGACCACGCGGATGTATTGCACATGTGGCTCTTGGACAGAGGTTACTGCTCCTCCATCCCCTAACGCACAGATGTCCCTTCCAAGCGTAACTTCTCTCAGAGATGCAACAACCACGCAGGTGTGCCTGGGGTTTCAGGGTCTGCTAGGTCTGTAACACAATTTTGTATTAGGAAACATTTCAGGTACACCCTAAAGTGCCAATATTATCACATATGTGTTTCCACAGCTTAAGCAGCCAAACACCTCAGACATGACTGAAGATCCTGTGTCCCCTTCTCAGTCCATCTCTCTGAATTTAGTGTCTCATTCCCATGCATATTTTTTACTTTTATGACATATTGGCATGTCCCTCTTATTCAACCTTACAGACATTATGTTGTTCAGACCATGTTGCCATTGGTTACCGTCAGGCGGTGGGATGTTACAGAGTTACAGGCATGGTGATTGGTGTGGCTTTGGCTCTCCCTCCACAGCATTAATTGTGAATATCTGTTGAGCCTTTACTCTGCACCAGCCACGCTTTCAGGGGCCTTACCTGGCTTAACTTAATTAATCTTCACAACAAAGTTACTTTTATCCCCACTTTACAGCTTTGGAAACAGAGGCACAGAAAGGTGAAATTACACCCCTGAGTCCCACAGCTCGGAAGCTGGGCTTCTGACTGCCAGACATCACCCTCTCTGCTGCTCTGTGGTCTTTGGAATGAAAACAATAATTTATTCATCTGTTCTCCTATTTAAGGGCCATTGATTATTTTTGCCTCAACATTGGTCCAGAGGGTTTGGGGTGGTTGTGTTATCTCGCGTGGTTTCTATATCAAGCCTGTGAGTAGGCGTTTGCATCATCCCCCCAACACCCTTTAGAGTTGAGGAAACTAAGGCTCAGAGAGGCTACACCACCTTCTCAAAGCTGCACAGCTCCAGTGTGCCAGGGGTAGGCTACAAACCTGGGTCCCTCCTATTCTAGAGCCCAGAGGCCTCCTATATCCCTCTGTGCCTTCAGTGCCCCGTTGTCTTCTCTTGACTGTGTCCCTGGCAGCCCGCCCTCCCTCCCCGAGAGGATCCCCCCACCTGGGCTTCGGTTTCCCCTCCCCTGGCTGCTCTCCACTGTCCCCCTCTCCGAGAAGGGGCCCAACCGGAAAACCAGTTCATGTCAGGAAATTCCAGCCACGTGAGCCAACCCGAGCCAGGGATTCTGAGCAGCCGGTGGCTTTAGAAGAAACTGAAACTTGGCTTGTTGGGGGCGGAGTGGTCACTGGGGATTTAAGGAGTCACCACTTCCTTGGGTTCCCAGAGTGCACTAGGAGGTCACAGCAGCAGAGGGACACCCTGCACCAGGTGTGAGACTTTGTCCCAGCCATGCACCTCTGTGGGGGTGAAGGGCTGCTGACCGGGCAGGTGAGTACAGGAAGTCCCGGGGGGGGGCGGGGCGTGTGCCCCGGGGGTCCCCAGTGCCTGGGTGGGGAGAATGAGGTCAGAGCTCCTGTCCCAGCCCCACAGAGGGCTGTGTGACAGCAGGCTCCACGTCCCCTCTCTCTGGGCTTCAATTTCCCCAGGGGTTGGAATGAGGGCTTCCCAGTTCTCATCCTGCAGAGCCAGCTTCCAGTTTAGAACTAGGCCTCTGGTTACTGCTCTCTCCTAAGCCACCTGTCCTCCCCTCACTGCCGGAGAGAGAGCCTCTCTTCCCTCCCCTTGGAGGCCCCGCCCCACCCCCAGGGCCCAGTGTCCAGAGGTCAGACCCTTCTCTCAGTGGGGGTCTCTCCCCCAAGCTCCAGTCCCTCACCTCCCCTGGCCCCAGCCCCGGGGCGGGCCTGCTGTGGCCGTGTGCCCAGGGGCACAGCATCCTCTGGCAGGGAGGCCCGGCTCCCGCCTGAGCTCCCTGCGCTTTGGACACACCTCCTAGAGAGACCCGCGGGAGGGAGGTGGGGCGGCTGGGCCTCCAGCGTTCCTTCTCATCTGACCTTCCAAAACTCTGGGCATTTGGGCTAAATATTTCATCTAAGTAGCACGGACATCCTAATCTGGCATCCGGGGACAAGAAACAGTCACAGCTGTCATCCTTTGTGGCCATTCTTTCATCAGAACACACTTCATTCATTCATTCCAGGCTGCTGCCCCACTGGAATGTGAGCAACTTGAGGGCAAGGATTTTTGCCTGTTTTGTTCACTGCTGTGTCCCTCTAGCTCAGTGCCTGGCACACAGTAGGTGCTCAATAAATATTTGCCAAGCAGGTGAATGTCACCTTTGGGCTTGAGTTGCTCATTGAGCCGAGTCAGGCCCCAGCCCTTCCCTCATGTGAGGGTGGAGCTCAAAGCCAGAGAAATCAACCACCTCAGCTGTGGAAACAGTAGTGCCCGGAGGCTGACCTTATTAAGCCCTGGCTCGGGGCTGGCCCTGGGCTGCCCGCTTCGTGGCCTGTGAGGAAGACGCTGGGTTCAGAGAAGTAGGTGACTTGCGCAGAGCGACCTAGCTGATAAGAGTGTGGGCGTGAAGTCAGGGCTGTCTGGGTTCGAATCCCAGCCACCTGGCTTCCTCGTTTGCCCTCCCCCAGTGTGAGATGGGAGCAGGACATTGACAATGAGGGAGGCTGGCTGTCCAGCGAGGTGTGCCATGCCTGCAGTGGGGTATGTGGGCTCCGACGGAGCCAGAGGTGGCTTCTGGGAAAAAGCGGACTTTCAGGAACTTGGGAAGGGCATGGCTTTCCAGAGGCCAGGATGGAGGGCACAAGCCACTGCCAGGACCCGAACCCTTGGCTTATGCTCCGCAGGACCCTGAGGAGCACCAGAAGCAGCTGAAGAAGAAACAAAAGAACCGGGTGTCTGCCCAGCGCAGCCGGCAGAAGCACACGGACAAGGCGGACACGCTGCACCAGGTGGGGGACCCCCCTTCCTGACCCCTGCCTGCGCTCACCTGGCCCATTGCCTCTCCTCTACCCCCTCTGAGCAGACCCCGCCACACTGCTGGGTGCTCCCTGGTGCTGAACTTGGGAGGAGGGAAGGGCTCGGCCACTGAGATTTGGGAATTCCCAGGTATTGAGTGCAAACCGTGTGCCAGGTACACGCTGGGCTGCAGGGACAGAGGGGTGTCCGCAGCCGGCCCTGCGCTCCAGGAGCCCACAGTGCAGGGAGAGGAGAGGAGAAGTGGAGGCAAACTGGGAGAGCCCAGCACTGCCACCAGAGCTGCCCCCTTCAAAGGCAGATCCCTGGCCACTCCCCACCCCCCACCCCTGAGTCCCGCCTCAGGAGGCCAGGAGCTACACTGATTGCCGCCTGTCAGTTCTGATGCAGGCAGCCAAGGCCACGCTATGAGACACTCTGGTTCAGGCTTCAGATGCGCCGGCTTTAGAGTCCCAGCTGTGGTAGTTGCTGTGGCAAGTCACTTCCTCTGCTGAGCTTCACTGTCCCCATCCAAAAACAGGGACAAGAATGCCTGCCCGCTGGCAGGACCTGGTGGAGACCAGAGGAGGCAAAGGAGCGCAGTGGGGCAGGAGAGGCCGCACCTGCACTGGCCTCTTGACCTTGGGTGGTAATTTGAACTTGGACGCTCACCTGCCCTTGGAGATCCCCTTCTTCCTCTGTGCAGAGGGGAAGGACGCCTTTTATTCCTGATGGGGGGCTGTTGAGAGATGGGCTCAGGACCTGGCCTGTGCTTTAGTCCTTCTCCTGGTGAGCAGAACCCACGGCCCTCTGCACCCGGGGAGCCTACGCGCTCTGCAACACCGACCCCCACCTGCCTGCCCTCCTCTCTAATGCCCCCCACCCTGCTCTCCCACGTGTGTCTCTGGACAAGCACCCCCAACCTCAGGGCCCCGCCCTTGCTCTTCCCTCTACCCTCAGACAGCAGTCCAGCTAGAGCCTCACGTCTTTCCAGTTGATGGTTTAAATGTCACCTCCTAACAAGGGCCTTCCTAGACCTCCTGATCTAAAGAGATCTCTCCTTGTTATTCTGGCTTACTTTTCTTGTCGGCACTGACCCCCTTGGATGTTGTTCCTTGCTTGTCCCCCTCACCAGACTGTAAGCAACCTGAGGGCAGGGAACTCTCCTGTTTCCCGGTCACCTGGGCCAGTGCCTGACAAATGAAAGGGACTCAGTAATTCCCTGCAGAGCCAGAATAAAAGTGCTCTAGAAACACACAGGGGCGACAACAGAGAGTAGCTTCAAGGTGATGCAGAGATGAAGTCTGAGCTGATTCTGAAGGAGGAATAGGAGTTTTCCAACAGGAGGGGAGGGAGAAAGGGCGCTGCGGGCAAACGCAGTTGCGGGGGTGGGGCGTGGGAGCGAGGACTGGCGCCAGGGCGGGGCTCCGTGCATTCACTAATTCATTCCTCCCAGGGCCCCCTGTTGAGTGTCTCCTCGTGACAGGCATGCATCTAGGCATTGGAGACACAGCTGTGAACACAGCGGACAAAAGTCCAGCCTGCCCTCCCCTGGGCTCACGTTTTTGTGGGGGAGCAGGGCAGACAAAAAAATGGTCCATGAGGCCCCTGGCGTGTCCGATGGTGACAGTGCCACAGGGAGGAGTTAAAGCAGGGGAGAGGCGAGGGAGGGGGCGGGGGAGGTGACGGAAACCTAGCTAGGGGCGCCCTCCCTGAGTAGGTGGCCTTTGAGCAGCCTAAAGTGGCAAATGAATGAATGAGTGAGTAACTCAATTTCTGGAGGTGAGTTGAAGCCTTTGGAGAATTTAGGTGAAGGGTGACCTAATGACATTTAAAAAATGTCATCCCACATGCAGAGACCAGCCTGGGATGGGGCTGCTGGTGGCTTTGACTGTCAGGGCTTTGAGTCCATGCCCTAAGCAACATTTTTATGTAAACCGCCCTTGCAGCTTCTTCTTTTGAAAAGTATCCACAAGGGGTGGGGTGGGGGAGGGAATGGAAGAAAGTGGTTCAGTCTCTTGCGCTGTGGAAACAGTGTTCTTTCTGCCTTTTCCGCCACTGTGGTCATCATAAATGGTTGTTTACAACTGCATGTTGGTTTTTAACCCTGCGGGTTCTCAGAGCCCAGCAGGACCGACCCTGACGCACGCTGACTCAGGGATGCCGACTAGAGCTCCCTGTGCTGTCTCCCTGCAGAGCAGGGCCCGGCTCCCGCCCCGGTGCCCAGGCGCTGGGAGGTCCAGCAGGGCGCCGAGCAGCCTGGAAGCACCCAGGACGGCAGGCCGTCTGGGCTGCGGTTGCCCTGAGAAGTCTGGGTGAGCCCGGGGAGTGCTGAGCGCTGAAAGAGTGTCCGGCAGAGGAGGCAGGGAGTGTCGTGAGGAAGTAGAGTCCGTCTGAGGGACAGGAAGTGGGGGGCCAGGAGGAGTTGAGAGAGAAAGCTGGAAGTGCGAGCTGGGGGTCACCGAGCTGGGGTCACCGTGCATGGGGAGTCGTGGGAACCTTTAGAATGTTTGCTTAATGACACAGTTGCCCAACAGTTCCTCTGGGCCAAGAAAACAGGGTAGTGGGGGGGGGGTGCCCCAGTTAGGAGGCAGGTGGAGCTCCCTGATGAATGGCGGTCACAGGCTGGTAGAGACCCCCGCTTGGGGAATTGAGGGTGGGAAGCAGGTACATCTGAGCCCTGGCAGGAGTGGGATGGGGGAGACTTGGCAGTGGTTGTGGAGGGGTGGCCAGGGAGTAGCCAAGGGCCCCCCACCTTGGACACATGCACGCTGCTGGTATCTTCTCGCTATGCTGAGAACGCTGAGGGGTTGGTGGCGGGGGTGCTGGATGCACAGGGCTCATGCTGAGCCTCCAGCGCTGGCTGACACCCTGTCCCCTGCTCACCGCCCCTCCCTCCAGCAGCACGAGTCACTGGAGAGACACAACCACGCTCTGCGGAAGGAGATCCAGGGCCTGCAGTTGGAGCTGGCGTGGTGGAGGCGGACTTGGCACATGCACGAGCGCCTGTGCCCGACGGAGCATGCCTCCTGCCTGGCTCCCCTGCCTCCGGAGTTCTGGGGCCAGCCCAAGCGGCCCCTGGACCCCACGCCTCAGAGGCCACACGGCTGCCAGCAGCAGGCGGACCCCTTCCAGAGCCCAGTCTCCTCTCCCGCGGCTCAGCACAAACTCTCTCCATATCCGCAGCCGCATGGTTCCCCTGGCCTCCTCCTGTCCCCTCTGCCCTTGCTGTCCCCCTGCCCTACTGCGGTCACTGTTCCTCCTGCCCAGCCATCCCCCAGCCCTGTCCAGCCTGCTTCGCCCTCCGGCTCCAGCCTGTTGAGACCTTCCTCCAAGCTCAAAGACCTCCTGCCCCACTCCTCAGCCCAAGCTGCCCCTCCGCAGCCCTTTGGGCCGGAGCACCTCACCCAGGAGAAGCTGGTGTCCTCGCCCCACAGTCCCTCGACTGCTCTGGGGCTGGCCTGCCTGCAGGACATGGACAAACCTGCTTTCTCATCAGCAGATCAGCAAGGGTTGGGCGTGGATCTCAGCCCCCACCCCCTCCCGGCCTTCCCCCTGCTCTCCTCTGCTCGGGTCCACTTCTAACCCAGCCCCCTGGAGCCTGGCTGGCCCCTTCCTCAGGCCCAGGAGGCAGCCTTAGCACAAGTGTCTTCTCCGTTGCCCCTGGAGGCTGCCCTTCTCGGCTGACCAGCTGGCCTGGCACTTCCTCAGGGAAAGGAAGCCATCCCCGAGTGCCCACCATTGTGCCACGCCTGCCACCACCTCCATCTCATGTCAGCTCCATGGTCATTCTGCAAAATCCAGATTGTCACTCCACTTTTTCAGAGGAGACAGAGGCTCAGCAAAGCCAAATGACTTATCCAAGGTCACACGGCTTGTCTAGGGACCTGAAACACCACCATCTACTCCTCCTCCTGGTAGGATCCTGGTCCAGGTGACTTAGGGACTGAAGTCATGAAAACTGTGGACGGGTGTGAAGAGGTTTAAGTGCTGGGAGGGGGAGGAGCTCTCCTTCTGCTCTGTGACTCCCAGGCCGCAGAGCCCTGCAGTCCCTGAAACTTTGCCCTAACAGACGTGCAGGCCAGAGTCCACGTATGGGTGGGGATCGGCCAGGTGGGAGCCTGGAAGCCGACACTTCCTTCCTCTAGCATTGTTTTCAGTTCCAGAAACTGAGCCTGTGGGTGGGAATTGGGGCGAAGCCTAGACTAGTCTCCCTGGGGTTTCTACCGGTGAGTTGCCTGTAGCTATACCAGCACCCAGGGAGATCCTGCAGGGTCCCCTCTCCAGGCTATTCCCAAAGAGCTCCCTTCCCACCCCACCCCAAGGCCACGAGGGACATGAGAGACAAAATGCCGGAGGAAAGAATGAGGGAAGGGTCGGGTGCAAGGTTATGTTTAAGCAAGTGCTGGACCTGAGCCTGGCAGTACTGAGACCTGGGTCTTCTTCAGCACCGCCTGCACCCTGTGCAGCCCCAGGCCCCTCTGACAAGCACCTCTTGTCGTTCTTTGGTCGGGGCGCAGGCTGGAGCTCAGCTGCAGTGTGGGCTCCGAGGGGGGTCTCGCTCAGACTCAGGACAAGCACTGTAAGGGGCCTAAGGTGAGAAGATCCAGCTCCTGACTCAGTTTCACCAGCTCTGTAAGCAGACACTATGCTGGAATTTGACACACCCCAGGGTGCTGAGCATAAGTCTCGGCACATCTTATGGTAAATAAAGTGTTTTCCAATTCCTTTTGCTTTGGCTAGTTGTTTGAAGCTCTGCTTGTACTCTGTACTGTTGAAAACAAAGGACCTTTGAAAGAAGAGGTAACAGTCTAGGATCTTAGAGGTGGGTGATTTCTCATGCACTTCCTACTCTAACTCCCCTCGCATATTCTAGGTGAGGAAACTGAGGCCCAGAGATGGGATAGACTTGCCCAGGGTCACCCAGCAAGAGTGGATGTGATGGTCACAGGATTGTGGATGGCAGCAGAGCTAAGGTCACCAGACAGTTCAGGGAGTGTAGACTTGCATGAGTGAAGTCAAGACGCTCGTTAGAGGGCAGCTGGAAGGTGGGATGAGTTGATGTGATGCACGTGGACCACGACTTGACAGGCAGATGAGAATACCACAGCCTGGCTTGGTCTATAGGCCCTAAAATCTGTCAGGCGCTGGGCTGTGCTTTACCTGAGTTAACTCGGTGACCCCTTTAATAACTCTGTGAAATAGGTATGGTTATTATCCCCACTGTGCAGAAGGGGAAACTGAGGCCCAGCAGGTTAAGTAACAGGTTCAAGGTCACACAGCTAGGGAATAGTGTAGACTTGATGCAGCATCTGGAGCCCTTGGTCCCAGGCGGTCCCGCCTCCTGCCTTGCCACCCTCTCCTTGCAGCCCCAGGCTGATAGACAGGACCCAAGAAGGTAAAAGCCTTCCTTAGGCTCAAAACACATAGGGGAGGGGAGTGATTAAGTGAACAGTGGTACACTCACAGGACGGTGACTGGAGAGGTACTAAGAACAAAGAATGTTCTGAAGGCTCCTTAATGAGGTGAGAAATACTTGCAATGTATTAAGCATAAAAAAATAGAACATGCAACTGTCACTATAGCTTGATATTCTGCTTGTTTAAAAATACAAACTGCACCAAAACGGTGGGAGGAGGTATTGTTGATGTTTGATGGATACTTGCTATGCCCATGAAGCACCCCCCGATTTATAAACACGGCAGTGGCTGTCACGGGAGTCTTCCACGTGGTTGAACAGATCCTAGGAATCTGCATGTATATCTGTGTGTTTTTACAGCTACCTAACAAATTGCTCCAAAACTCAGTGGCTTAAACAACAAACACTCCTCAACAGACACACGGGGTCTGTGGGGCAGGACTCGGTGTGGTTAGCTGGGTGCCTCTGGCTCAGGGTCTCACACAGGCTCCAGCGGAAGTGCTCGCCCGGGCTGCAGCCACTGGAAGGCTCCACAGGGGGATCTGTGTCCACGCTCAGGCCGATGGCTGTCTGCAGGCCTCGGAACCACTTTCAAGCTCATCTACAAGGTTGTTGGCAGGATTCTGTTCCTTGAGGGCTGTTGGACTGAGGACCTCAGGTTCTTGTAGGCTGTTGGCTGGCAGTATTAGTGCCTTGCGGCGTGGGCCTCTCCACAGGGCAGCTCCATGGAGCTGCTGGCTTCCCTTGGAGCAAGCAAGCAGGAGGACAAGAAAAGGTGGGCAATACGGACGCCACAGCCTTTCTGTGACCTAATTTCAGAAGGGACGTCCTGTCACGTTGACTGTATTCTATTGGTAGAGGTAAGTCACTAGCTCAGCTAGCTCACACTCGAGGAGAAAGAATTAGACAAGGACACGAAAGCAGGGGTGGGGATCAAGGGGACACCCAACTTAGAGGCTGCCTACCGTCCCGGGCGGGTACCAGCACTTTCCTGCATCCCTTCATTTTCCTTTCATTGCCAACACTAGCAGCTGGTTTTTTACTGAGGGGGCTATTTTTTTTTTAACTCCTCATCCGAGGGTTTTATTGATTTGAGAGAGAGAATTGTCAATGTGAGAGAGAAACATCAATGTGAGAGAGAAATATCGATTGGTTGGTTGCCTCCTGTCTGTGCCCTGACCAAGGATCAAGCCCGTAATCTAGGTATGTGCCCTCATCGGGAATTGAACCCACAACCCTTTGGTTATGGGACAACACTCCAACCAACTGAGCCACCCAGCCAGGGCTGAGGGGGGCATTTTTCAGAAGGAAACAATTTTGTTCCCAGCAGTGAACAGAGAGGATCAGGTAGGTTTAGGCCTGAAAAACACGCCCACTCCCCACTGCCAGAGATACGTAGCCTCAAACCAGCCTTGCAGCAAGCACATTGTAGCAGCTCCCTCCTCAGAACGACCTCTGAAGCCATGCGTGGACAGTCAGTGCTGAAACAGCCAGTGTGTGCAGGCCAGAAGACAGGCGCCGATGCTTTGAAAAGTAATCACTCACCGAAGGACTAAAGTTTAAAATCTTTTAGCTGTTCCCGCCCCCCGCCAGTATTCCCCTCTGTAGTAGGTTGAACAGTGGCTCCCTAAAAGGTATGTCCACCTAGAACCCATTAGTGTGACCTTATTTGAAAAAAGTGGCTTTGCAAATGTAATTAAGTTAAAGATCTATCCCTGGCTGGTGTGGCTCAGTGGACTGAGCACCAACCTGCGAGCCGAAGGGTCACCAGTTCAATTGCCAGTCAGGGCACACTCCTGGGTTGCGGAGCAGGTCCTCAGGAGGGGGCGCATGAGAGGAAACCACACGTTGATGTTTCTCTCCTTTTCTTTCTCCCTTTCTTTCCCTATCTCTAAAAAAATAAATGACTAAATAAAATATTTTTAAAATAAATAACATCTTTAAAACAAATTAAAGATCTGAGGTCATCCTGGACTGTCCAGGTGAGCCCTAAATCCAATGACCAGTAAAAGGAGTCACCAATACTAGGAAGGGAAGACAGAAGGGAGGGGCACATGAAGACAGAAGCAGAGGCGGGAGTTAGGCAGCCCCACGCCAAGCCGCACCTGGAGCCAGGAGGAGCTGGAAGCGGCAAAGAAGGCTTCGCCCTCTGGCCTCAGGAGCACGGAAGCAGGGAGCGCAGTGAGAGGGCTGCGGTTGCTGGTTGCCAGTTGCCGTCCAGGTGAGCGATGGCGGTGGCCACGCCAAGCGCGACAGCAGGGACGTGGTAAGAAGTGGTCAGATTCAGGGTGTGCTCCACAGATCGAGCTGATGGGATGTGCTCGTGGACTGGCTGTGGGGACCGGGAGGAAGGAAGTGTGATGCTGGGGTCTGGGGCCTGAGCCATGGGTGGCTGGTAGTGCCCAGGACCAAGAAAGGTTGGGAGAGGAGCAGTTTGGAGTGTGTGTGTGGCGGGGGAGACCAGCAACTCTGTTTCGGTTGTGTTAAATCTGACATGGCTATTTGTCATCCAGCTGGATCACCGAGTTTGGAGGTCAGGGGAATGGTCAGGACTGGGTATGTAAATTCGGAAGCTGGCAGTGTAAATATGGGTGGACGGACAACGGCAACGGGGCAAGATGACCTGCGAAGGCCCTTGCAGCTGGGTCTCCACGGCCTCTTCTTCTTGTGCCCTCAGGGCTCTCTCAGCCTGGTCCTCCTCTCATCCCCTCTCCTGCGTGCCCAGAATCTGGTCCCATCCTTCCCCTTCAAATGCCTCTTCCTCCAGGAAGCCTCCGGTGATCTTCCAAGATGAAAATGACTCCCTCTTCCTCAGGCTCCTCATCACACCCCTGTGCCTTTCCCCAGCATCTACCATCTTCTTTCTTCCTGTCTTCTCATCTCCCTCAGCGGCAGCAGCCAGTCTGGTACATCACAAGCACTTTTAAACAGCCTCACGTTGGGAGGCAGTAAAACATGATGGTTAGACAGCTTGGGCTCCAGCTTGTGTTCAAGTCCCAGCTCTTCTACTGCTTGGCTGAATTCTCAAGCCTCAGTTTTCTCATCTAAAAAATGAGAATGGAAAAATTACCTACCCATGATCCACCCTACATTTATGCATATACATATCCACAGGTACATGTGTATGTAATATATAATAGAAATACAAATGCTCGGCATACAACATGAACAAGGATGTTTATATCAGCAATATTCCCATTTCAGAAAACTGAAAAGAGCCCAAATGCCCCATCCATAGTAAAATGAATAAATTGTGGAATATATTACGTAAGGTAATGTTACATGGCAAAGAGAGTGACCAAACTATAACCATTTGGAACAATGTGAATAAACTTCACAAACATGATGCCAGGCTATAGCAACCAGACACAAAAGAGGAAACAGTTTGTATGATCCCTTTATATAAAGTCTAAAAATAGAAAAAAAGTAATCTGTGCTGTTAAAAGTCAAGGTTGTGGTTACAGTCGGAGGCCAGCGCCTAGAAGGGGACATGAGGGGCCTTCTGGGGCACTGACAGTGTCCTGCTTTTTGATCTTTGTGGTGGTTACATGAAGGTGTTCCCTATATGCCAATCATTGAACTATGTGTTTATAATCTGTGCTCTTATGTGGTGTCTGATAAACTTTAATATTGTAAAAAGAGGGCGAATGTAAGGAGCACATCACGTATTGTAAGCGCCTCAAAAAATGTTAGCTTTTGGGAGGGAATGAACAAAAACCCCCGCTGGCCCTGGCCGGGTGTCTCAGGGGGTTAGCGGTGGGCCTACGGCGCCAGCCTCCCATCAGGGCCCGTTCACGGTCCAGCCAGTGGACGCATAGGTAAGCGGAACAACGAATCAATGTTTCTCTCCTCCTTTCTTTCTCTAAAATCAATAAACAAAAAATTTTTTTAAAAGGAAAGAAAACCCAAGCCTTGCCATCAAGGGAAAGCCATTAACAATCAGAACCATGGACAGATCAGAGTCTGCCGTCAGGGAAGCCTGGAGGAAAAGGGAGATGGGGTCTGCACGGGGACAGACCTAGGAGGGACTCTGAGACCTTTCCCCTAAGTGAGTGGTTCAGTGCCTTCTGGGGACATTGCGACCATGCAGAAAGGGCACTCTCCCTAGGGGACTGCAAGTATCTGTGTGTGTTCATTCAGAATTGCATTCCGTTTTAAAATGTCTGCGGCACCTTGTTTCTCTAAGCCAGTGAATGCTGAAAGCTCCCCAGAGGGGCCAGTCCTAGATCTGCCCGGCATAGCCATTGGTTTGCTCAAGCTCTTGTAGGCTTTCCTCACTGTCTTGGGCTTGTATTTATCTGGTTGAGGGACAGGAAAGAGATTCCCGGCAGGGTAAAAATAACCTATGGCGGGAGACCTTCTCTCAGTCGTGCCCGGGCTCTGGGAAGAAAGGCATATTTTATATCAATGCGACGAGCTGCTTTGTTTGGCGGGGAGTGCGCGGTCACTGGGAGCGCCCACGCAGAGACAGCACAACCACCTTTCAGGATATTGCAACGAGCGCTCCTGCAACATGACGAACTTGCCCAGGCGCCTGCTGAGGGCACTCCAAGGCTAAAATTCTATTATTTCAACCAACACGAAATTTCCTTGAAGGCATGAGTTGCTTCTCTCAGCATTGCCCCCGACCTCAGTACACACCCCAGTACTTTTCCCTTTTCCTAAAAATTGAAATATGTCATGTTCAGCAGGAATTTGAAAAGCAGGGGAAAAATTTATCCATACCATTGAATACTACTCAGCAATAAAAAGGAATGAATTATAGATACACATAATAACTTGGATGGAACTCAAGAGCATGCATTACACTGAGTGGGGGGGAAAAAGCCAATCTCAAAGGGCGCCATACTGTATGATTCCACTTATGTAACATTCTCAAGATGATAAAATCATAGAGATGGAGGACAAATGAGTTAGAGACATTAGGGGGAGGGGATGGGTACGATTATAAAGGGTTGCATCTTCAAGGTGATGGGACATCCTTTATCTGGCAGGTGGTAGTTACGCAGCTCTGTACCTGTGCTAAAATGGCATGGAGCTGAGCAACACTTGCAATAGTGACGATTTTCTGGTTTTGATGTTGTACTAAATCCCGTAGGAGGTAATCACTGGAAGAAAGTAAATGAAGTCTACAGGACCTGTCTGTACTGCCTTTGCAATTTCTTGTGAATCTATAATTATTTCAAAATTTAAAAAAAATTTTAAAGCATAGAAACCCCCCCTGTTAACCTTTTAGCATATTTCCTGTGAATTATTTCCTTCACATAGCACCGTATTGTATATAAGTTTTGTATCCTGAAATTTTCTCTTAATAGAGATCATAGGCACTTTTTATGTCATTAACTACTCCATGAAACAATCACTGTCATAGTTGTGTAACCGGCCAAGTTCATGGATATGTCATCGTTTACATAACCATCCATTCTTTGTTGAACACTTGGGCAGTTTCCATTTTTTTACCACTATAAATAACCTCATAATGAATGTCTCTGTGCAGAAATGGTTAACTACATTTTGAATTCTTTTCTCAGGCTAGACTTTCATTAAAACAATGAAAATAGTCTTTTCTATTTTTAAAAAGATTTTATTTATAGAGAGAAATTTTTTAAAAATTTAAGAAATTTCTAAATTTTTATTTTTATTTATCTTTAGAGAAGGAAGGGAGAAAGAGAGGGAGAGACACACCGATGTGGGCTGACGTCGGGGAGGACAGCCGTTGCGGTCACAGGCAGTGACTAGCTGCGTCAGAGCTCTGACAGCCCCTTCGGTTTGAACGGCCCCAGCAGCTCCGGGGACCCCAGGCCTGGGCCCGGCCTGGGGAGGGAGGTACCAGCAGGGATGCAGATAAGAGCCTCGTGTCCATCAGGGCCTGGCAGGAGCCGTAGAAGGCAGTGACATGGAGCAGAGACAGGCTCCATTTCTGACTGTCACCTACTGTGTGGTCTTAGGCAAATTGTTTAACATGACGGAGCCTGTTTACTCAGCTATACAGACAAGACTCATGACAAGGCCCATCTGGCTAGGCTGGGTGCAGGCTAATGGGGTGGGCATGGGGATCCCCTTCGAAGGCCCGGGACACCCTCACGCTTGGGGTCTGTTCATTCCATTTATTTTTTTCCCCAGGCAAAAACAGGGGTGCGGAGGTGAGCGGATGAATGTGGCTAAAGGAGGGGGGCTGGTTTGGCTCACAGGTATCTGAGACCCACTCTGGACATCCAGCTTTGGTAGCTTAAAGGCAAAGCCAGGGATCCAGGAGGAGAGACGCTGATGAGTTGCTGTCCTGAGTTAGGGGCCAGGGCCATGCCGCTGCCCCAAGAGGGCAGAGAAGAGCCGATTTAAATGGGTACTTCACAAAGGTGAACAGTCTATAACCTCATGAAAAAGTGCTCAGCATCATTAGTGCAAAACTACTGATGTGAATAAGAACAACTGCGCCCCCACCACCAGCATAACAAAAATAAACATTGCCGACAGCATCAGATGTTGGCAAGGACTCGCACGTTTTTGGTGAGTGTGTAAAATGGTATAATCACTTTAGGAAAAGGTCTAGGTAATGAAGCATACATCTCTCTGATGACACAGAGATTCTACTTTTAGGCATTTACGCAAGAGAAATGAAAACTATGCCCACAAAAAGACTTGTAAAATGTTCATAGCAGATTTATTCATAATAGTCAAAAAATAGATAAAGCCCAGGTGGATAAATAAACTCTTGTACATTCATATAATAGAATATTCCTTAACAATTAAAGGGAACAAACTGTGTGGACTTATGTATCCATATGGATTAATCTCAAAAATATTATGCTGAGTTGAAGAAGCAGCTTGACACTAAATAGTATACATGATATGCTTCCATTTATATGAGGTTCTAAAACAAGCAAACAATCTATGATGGAAAAAAATGAGGACAGTGGTAACCTCCAGGGTGGGGTGGAGCTGGGGCCAGGGATTAGCTGGGAAGGGACATGAGGGGACGTTCTGGAACGTTGCTAATGGTCTATATCTTGGTAGGGGTTTGGGTTACACAGGAACAGGATATGCATTTGACAAAACTCAGCAAATGTTCACTTACGATTTGGACATTTCACTTTATGTAAATTTTATCTCAAGAGAAAAAAACTGGTAAATCAACATTGATCTTTATTTAATGATGTCCACGTGGAAGTGTTTAAGGGGAAGTATATCTGTAACTTCTTGGAAATGCCTCAAAAAATAATGGATAGATGGATGGATATGTGATAAAAACAAGTAGAGTTAAATCATAATGATAAAGTCTAGGATGTGGGTGTACAAATTTTCAGTATGTTTGCAGATTTTCGTAATTTTTTATTTTTACTTTTTTACATTTACCAGATTATTATTATTATTATTGTTAACCCTCACCCGAGGATATATTTTTATTGAATTTTAGAGAGAGGAAGAAATGGACAGAGAATCATTGATATGAGAGAGAAACATCAATCGGTTGCCTCCCCTATGTGCCCTGACTGGGGATCAAACCCGCAAGCTAGGTATGTGTCCTGACCTGGATTCGAACCTGCAACTTTCTGGGGTAGGAGCCCCCCCTGCCATGACTACATTTATCAGCTTATTATAAATGATACAAATTAACAGCCAGATGAAGAGTTACTTGAGGAAAGTCAGGCAGGGTCCTGTACACAGGCACTTCTGTCTCCAAGAAATTGGGGTGCACCACCCTCCCAGCTCATGGACGTAGTCACCAACTCCAAAGCTCAATAATTTATTAAAATCAAGACAAAAATCATTTGGGATCCTTGGTACAAATGCAGAGAGCTGCCTGTGCCACCACCTCCCCCTGCCCTCCGGGAATGTGACTCCCTGGGTTGGGTCTGCGACCCAGTGTCTAGAATAGGTTCCATGGAGGATTCATGAGCTCCTGGGAGCTCAGCCTCCCAGCTAGGTCCACACACCAAGCCTCCCCAAGGAGCGCTCCTCTGAAGGGGTCTCCTGGGCTCTCTCTCTCTCACCTCCTCCTCGAGGTCCTCTGTGTCCTTCCTGTGGCAGCCACCACCTGCAGGAATCAGCTCTGGCTTTCGTTACTAAATGCGCAAAGGCCTCCAAGGTCTGCACTGAGCCCAGAAGGACTCTAAGGCCTCTTTGAGCCACCCTAGTCCATCCCATCGCCTCTCTAAGCCCTACCAGCCTCACACCTGGGTGCTCATCAGGTTTCACAGCCTAATTGTGATCCAGACACCCAATAGCAAAGGGGGACAGGTAATTGGCAAACTGAATGGTAGTCTCCACCCTTAGGAGACACCCTGCAATGCACACACACCCCCCACCCCGGTCCCACTCCCAGGGCTACCTTTTTAAGCCTGATCAGTTTTCTCCATGGCCCTGCCAGGCCAGTCCGGCCTCCAGCCTCCCCATCTCAGGGCTGAGGACTGGCAGTAATTGGCCTGGGAAGCCCAAAGGGAGCTGGGAGGTAGGGTGGGGAGCTCAGGGAAGGAGAAGTCCCAGGTGCTGCAGGAAGTGCAGCTGTTGATTAAGTGGCTCCTTCCCAAGGCCTGGAGACCAGCGATGCAGAGGCCCAGGGAGCCGCTGATTCTTAAAGGAGACAAGACCTCATTCTTACTCTCAAGGGAGTTGGTGGGTCTGCCCAGGGGTTACCCTAAGAGGTCTGGCGACGCCCCGACTCCCAGAACTCCACTCTTCCTTCCTACATCCGGGGCTTCTTCACAGCTCCTGCTCAGGATTTGTCCTGTCCCTTGGGGCTCTCCGGTGGGACCATTCAGTGGGAGCGAAGCCGGCTAAGGAATCCCTGTGACCAGGGCCCTACTGAGAAGCCCCAGGGAGTCCCTGAGACAAAATGACCAGGAGAGGCTATGGGAACCCCCAGGTCCAGTTTGAAGCAGGTGGGACAGGAGTAAAAACGAAGGAAATCCCCTGAAGGGCCCGGTGGTCAGGTGAATAACGGCAGCAATGACAGCCCCTTGACAATGCCCGGCCCTGGGCGCCTGAATTGTAACCACAGCGCCACCAGCAGCAGCAGCAGCAGCAGCAGCAGCAGCAGCAGCAGCAGCACCTGGGAACTTACTTTACAGGTTCAGCAGGCCCCTCCTTCCCAGATCTGTGACTGGGAAGCTTGGGCCCAGGAATCCCACAAGGCCTCTCGGTGATTCTATCGCACACCCAGCCGGAGGACCCTGGCTTGATCTGATGGGGCTCAGGAGCAGGGCTGCTGGGAAAACTTCCTTCTTCACAAATTCCTCCACGTTCATCAAACATTTACTGTGTGCTAGGCCCCATGTCAAGCCTCACTCGGAGCCCAAAGTCGGGAAAATTCTAGTTCCGACCCTCTAGGCAGACTGACCAGTAAGTACAAGGTGAGGCAAAGAGCCCTGGGAAGGAGCCGATCTTTCTAGACAGGGGTATTAAAGAGAGTTTCCCAGAGGAGGTAGCCTTTGAACTGGACCATGAAGGGTTAGAATCAACAAGCGCCCAGACTGGTGTGGCTCAGTGGGTTGAGTGCCAGCTTGTGAACCAAGGGGTTGCTGGTTCAATTCCCAGTCAGGATACATGCCTGGTTGCAAGCCAGGTCCCCCCAGTAGGGGACGTGCAAGAGGCAACTGATTGATGTTTCTCTCAAATCAATGTTTCTTGCCCTCTCTTTTTCCTTCCCTTCCCCTCTCTCTAAAAATAAATAAATAAAAAAATTTAAAAAAATCAACAAGCAGGCAGGGAAGGCACTAGAAACAGTCTTCTACAACCAAATCTAACTTTTAAAAGCATCTGGTTGCTTTTGGAATAAAGTGCCTGAGCACAAGCCCCTTCATGACCTAGCCCCTGTCTCCTTCGTCAGCCTTGCCGCCTCTGTTCCACACCTCTGCTCACATGTCTGAGAATGACTGGACTTTTCACCCACACTCACACTCACGCACGCACAGCAAGCTACTACTTGTTGCCAGGCCTTTGCTCATGCTGTCCCTTCTGCTTGGAATGCCCTCTCTGTGTCCCTTAGTCTAACACCTACCTGTCCTTCAGGACTCACTTCAGGTGTTCCTCCTCCAGGAAGCACTCCTGACTACTGGCTGGTTAAGTGTCACCCTCTAAGTCTCCCAAGGCCTGGAACACAGGTTCATCAGTGCCCTCACGGCATTGTATTTAAAAATCTGCTTTATGTTAAACGCCCTGTTAGAACATGAAATTCTTCTAAGTAGGCATCTTCTTTAATTTTGTGACCCTAGAGCCTAGCACAGAGCCCGACATGCAGTGGGCTTTTGATAAATACTTAGCAAAGTAAAGAAGGGAGAATGTCAGACGGGAGGTCCAGGGTCAAACAGCAGCAGGAACAAAGAAGAGCCTGACAGGGCGCACACGTCATAGGCAAAGGCACAAAATGCTGTCCTCTGCATAAAACCTGGAACAGAGGAGACAGCACTTCGCAGCCAGGAGCCTCCTGCCACCTGCTTGCTGGCCTGACAGATCTGGCATATGTGCTGTGAGTCCTGTCGTCATTTGCTGAGCATTGCTGTTAAAATGTCCCTGTGAGTCAAGCCAAGTGTGAATCCAGATAAGTCTCTTAGCACTGTAAGTTGGTTTCTGAGTTGGGGTTAAGGTTTCTTACTTCTCAAGAATTCCAAGGGCACGTGAAAAGTGCTGAATATCATTAGCCATTAGGGAGACGGAAATTAGATCTCCACCTAGATACCATTAACATCTATTAGAATGGCAAAAAGTCTAAAAACTGAAAGTTCCAAGTGCTGGCAAGGATGCAGAGCAAGCAAAACTTTCATACTCTGCCAGAGGGAGGTGCAAAACAGTACAGCTGCCCTGGACAATAGGTTGGTAGTTTCTTATGAAGTTAAGCATATGCTTACCCTATAATCCAGCAATCCTACTTCTAGGTATGACCTGAGAAATTGAAGACTGCAGTTCTCACAACCAGTACGTGAATGCTTAGAGAAGCCCTATTCAAAATTACGCTGAAGTGGAAACAACTCAAATGTCCATCAATAGGCGAATGATAAACAAATGGGGGTCTATCCACACCATAGAATCCTACTAACGAATGAAGAGGAATGAACTATTGACACACGCAACACCACGGGTCAATCTAAATGCATTATGCTAAGAAAAAGAATCCAATTCTGAAAGGTTATATACTGTATGACTCCGTTTACATAACATTCTGGAATAGGCAAAACTAGAAATGGAGAACAGATTGCCAGGGATTGGGGTGGGCGGAGGGTTTCACTACAAAGTGGCAACTTGGGGGAAATTTTTTGAGTGATGAAATTGTTTTCTAACCTGATCTATGCATATGTTAAAAAATCATAGACTTACACACCCAAAACAATGAGTTGTACTATATGTAAATTTTAAAAAAAGATAATACCAGTTTAAAGGAAAAAAAGACTCCCAAGGGACAAGACAGTCACCAGAGGTCGACTCTCACCCATTGTCCTATCTGTGGTGGCCACTGTCTGCTCAGCTCCCGTAGACTCCTGTCTATGGCTTCTTCTATGGAATCAATTTATCTCATATTTGGTCTTCCTCTTTTCCTGCTGCTTTCTATCTTCCCCAGAATTATTTTCTTTTCCTGCTGTCTCACGATGCGCCTGAAGTAGGACAGCTTCCATTTGGTCATTTTTACCTCCGGCAATGTTTCAGCTTAATTCGCTCCAGGACCCACTTGTCTTCCTCGTGGCCCAGGGCGCCCACAGAGCCCTCCTCCAGCACTCTATTCCAACGTCGATGTCTTCGTTGTCTATATTAAAGTTGTATAATTCTTCTATATTCATGACTTTTATCTTCTTGATGTTCAAATGTTCTAATCCTAACAAGAAAATGTCAACAAATATGGAGAAAAAACAATGGCCTACAGACTGGAAACATTCAATATACATCCCAATTTTCAAGAAAGGAGTATAAAGGGTACAGTAACCATAGGACTGTTGCTCTAAGTTCCCATGTGAGTAAAGTGATGTTCAAGGTGATGCACCAAAGCCTCCGACATTATGTGGAGCAAGAAATATTGGACGTTCAAGGTGTATACAGAAAAGGAGCAGGCACTTGAGATCCAATTGCGAACATTCACTAGATACTAGAGTGTTCTAAAGAGTTTCAACCCTGGCTGGGGTGGCTCAGTGGACTGAATGTTGTCCTAGGAACAAAAAAGTCACTGGTTCGATTCCCAGTCAGGGCACATGCCTGGTTTGCAGGCCAGGTCCCCAGTTCAGGACGTGCAAGAGGCAACCAGTCGATGTTTCTCTCACACATTGATGTTTCTCTCCCTCTCTTTATCCCTCCCTCCTCTCTCTCTATAAACAAACAAACAAACAAATAAATAAAATCTTAAAAAAAATTTTTTTCAAAAGGTTAGTCTACGTTCTACGTTTACTGACAACAGTAAAGCCTGTGACTGCTTGGACCATGAAAAAAAGCATTTGATTGTCCTGAGGTGTAATCTCTGTTGCAGACAGGAAGCCGCTGTCAGAACAGAATATATAGAGACAGGATGGTTTCCTACAGAAGAAGGTGTCAGACAAGGGTGTACTTCATCTCAGGGGTCCCCAACCCCGGGGCCTTGGACCAGGAGGGAAGCGCACGAGCTCCGCCTCCTGACCACCGCCCCCTTAACAAGAAAACCAGTCCCTGGTGCCAAAAGGGTTGGGAATGCTGCTTTAGTTCCTAATTTGTTTGTTTAATCTGTTTGCAGAACATATGCAAAAAGCTGGGCTAGACTCAGAGGAAGGAGGAGTGGAAATTGGTGGAAGGAATACCAATGTACAGTAACAGTTTCTCAATCAGTGTTTGTTGATGGAGTAAATATTTGTTATCCATTTATCTCACTGCCTCCAAACTCCTGAATTCACTCTTGTAGCTTAAATACTCACCTCAGCCCCCTTCTCCAATAATATCACTCACTCAAACTCTTCTGGAATTTTGGCACTAAATATTCCTGTGCGGTGTTGGCTCTGCCCTTCCTCCGGCCCAAGGGTCTCCTGAGGTCTCAGGTGAGATTTCTCCTTTCTCTCGATGCACCCTGTTACAGCCCCTCAGCCAGAGCCCCGGGCCTTACCGCAAGCAGTGCTGGCCAACGTGGTGCTGCCACCCTCCCCAAGCAGGAAGGAAGGGCAGGCGGGCCACATGGACTGAGAAACCACCTCGGGCTCCTATTCCTCAACAACAGTGTGTGTTCACGTCTGCCAGGAGGTACTTTTTTCCCCCCAGGAAGCACTTTGGTTCAATCTCCCTCAGTCGGTCAAAGTGTTTGTATGGCCCTGGCCAATGTGGCTCAGTTGGTTGGAGCGTAGGCCTGTCGACTGAAAGGTCACAAGTGTGAGTGCAGTCAGGGCACAACGCAGGGTACAGGTTAGATCCCTGACCACCACGGTCAGGGCGTGTGCGAGAAAGCAACCAGTCAATGTTTCTCTCTCACACTGATGGTCCTTTCTCTCTCTCTCTCTCCCCCCCCTTGCTCTCTCTAAAAGCAATGGAAACAAAAAACAACATCCTTGGGGATGCTCAGTCATTTGGTTGGAATGAAGCCCTCTGGTTCGAACCCTCTGGGTTTCTGCCTATTTCCATCCAGGCTGGTTGACACTAATGGCTATTTGCAACCTAACAGCGGTCATTTCCTCTGTCCTTCACACCCGGCAGGGCCCTCCTCCATAGGAAATCATCATGCACATCACAAAGGTGGCCATTTAAGGCTCATGACCTTCTGTACCACAATTTTAGGAACAAATAATATCCAGGTAAGTAGATTGCAAGTAAACAGTGAGGGTACAGAACAGTTTCCTCCAGCCTCACCAGAAGCCTGATTCTTTTATCCTGTCTTGACCCATCCCCATCCCATCCAAAGAAGAAGGGTCTTTCTTTTGGTTCCAAGGCATGTACACCCAAGAGCAGCCAGAAGGGAGCCCTGCTCTGGGACTCAAATGCTATCAACTTGGTCAACTTTTACTCTGTGACAAGCAGGGTCAGAGTCACAATTGGGTGGCTCAAGAGTTACGCCTGCCCACAAATGTATTAGCTTCTGTCCACAGTGTATTCCAGTTTTTCAATTAGTTGCCCACATATTTAAATCAAGAGATTTCCCATGAAAATAAGATCTGGCATTACCAGACCACACTTCCCAGGACCTCCCTTCAGTGGGGGACTGGATAGCAGGTCCCTCTTTAGATGGGACAGACGTCCTGCTGAGATCCAGTTCTCTCTCTTTCTTTCCCACTTCTTTCCTTTCTTCTCCTGCCCTGCTTTCCCAAGGCTCTAGGAGTACTGCCCAGTAGTAGGTGCTTCGTTGCCCTGAGTACAAAAAGACACACAAATCTCAGCCCTCAAGGAGTTTCTTACCTAGACATTGTTGAGATAAGAATGTCCAAACCTGCAGAGAATGAGTAGTTTGTTTAAGCCAAACTGGCAACACCCGAGGAACTAGGTCTCAAATGCTTTGGAAAATCAGTTTATGTATTTGAGATTAAGGAGGGAAAAGGAAAGATTACATGAGGGTGGGAAAGAGATTGGATTCCAAGACAGTTAACAAGATTAGGTGTTTTCTTGAGGGTGGTTAGGTTTATTTCAATTCTGTGTTAACCTAGATGCACCAAAAAAAAAAAAAAAAAAAGTACAGTACTTGCTTAGGGCAAAGATAAACCTTTTACTAAAAAGTTGTATACCTGGAGTGGGACAACACACCACAAATTGCCCTGTTAACAATTTATTATCAGATCACCCTGTGAGGTTACTTTCCCTAGAAACCCTTTTCCGTCCACAGAATGTGGAGTAGAGTTTTAAAGTGGGGTGCGTTAGGGATAGGGAAGGCCTTGCATGCAGAAGGAACGGGGGCAGTTAAGGTGGAGGCAGGAGAACGCAGGACTATAAGATTTGCCCCCACGGGGCATCTCCCAAGTGGTCAGGTCCATTATCAGGAAGGCAGCACCCTCGGCACCGCTGGCCCTACCCAGGTGTGGAGCCAAATCACTTAACTCACAACAGTCAGAATTTAATCAGCAAAGTGGAACGGAAGGTGCTGGGCGTTGGAATCACATAGACCCCTTTCGAGTTCTTGTGCCTCCACAATTCGCACCCACTTCCACGTCTGTTTAAAACTGGGGTATTCCTAACTGCTTTACAGCACGGCCTTGAATATTAAAGGACAGCGCGGAAAGTGCCTGCACTAAGCTCCGCACACAGTAGGGGCTCTGCCATTAACAGTTCCAGACCCGACCCCGCCAGGCACGTAGTCAGCGCGAAATTAACAACTGGTGCATACACCCAGGGAATTGTTGAAAGGCGCCCAGCATCTCAGTTCTGGCGGGTGCGGGCCGATCTTGGAACTCGGCCTCGCGCGACCCTTAAACGGTGTCCCCGCGGCGCGCACGCGTAAACCCCGGCCAAAACTGTGAGCACGCGCCCGGGGGGCGGGGCAGGGATGCACATCTGCGCGTGCGCGGAAGGCCCGAGGGGCGGGGTGGAGAGATCAGCTGCGCGTGTGCAGAAGGTCGGGCGGGCTCGTGTCACGAGCAGGGAGCGTGGGTGAGAGGATGAGCGAGTCCCGTAGCCCGGCTTCGTTCGAAGTCGGCGCCCTCGTTTCTCAGAGAGCGTTCCCTAGTGAGTACTCTTGTCGAGGCCACTTTTATGAGGGGCGAAGAACCCTTAGTGTGTGAGAAAGACCCTGGTTGGGCCCGAGAGGCCCTTGGGTGTGAGGTAACGGTCCCCGGAGGCCTGGTGCTCCGGCTTGTTGCTGTTTCCCACCCGCCAGGGAGATTTCCGGCCTGGCCGCTCCTCCCCACCCCGCAGCTGGCCCCTAACAGAATCTTCCCGTCGCCTGGACCCGTTCAGACGCCCAGCCCACCCTTTGCCCAACCACAGGGCCTTGTCGCCGTGGACGCCGTGGCCTGGTGCCCCGGGGCCAGCGGCGCGGGATCGAGGGAGAGCTGCGGCAGCCGGGGGGGAGGGGGCAGTGGCGTGTGTGGGCCGGGCCCGTGCGGGGCCGGTAGGATCCCCTCCACGGGCCAGTGAACGGCGCGGAGGTGGAGAACCCCGGCCATCGGTCCGTCCGCCGGACTTCAGGGAGCGAGTTTTGCGCCGCACCCGTGGGGAAGTCCTGCCTCTGGCAGAGCTCCAGAGTCCCGCGCCCGCCAGCTCCGCGCACCCCACCCTCTTCAGATAACCTTCTCTGTAACAAAAGTGTTTATTCTCATCGAGAGCCCCACCGACGACCCCGGCTTAGTAGTTGCCGTGAAAACAAGATTTCTTCCATCGAAACATTTCTTGTCCCATCATGGCTTCATGATGGGAGTGAGTTTCAGGCTTTCAAATGCCTGACTGAACCTAGGAAGTGAATGCTTGAGTCGAGGCGCTCCGGGAGATCTCCGCCCGGCCCCGCCGTTCCTGAGCTTGGCATCTGGGGACGCGGACGGCCAGGGTCAAGCGCGTAGGCCGTGCCGTCCCTCCTCAGCTTTCCTGAACGTGGGTTCCTTCCCCTGCACATCTGCAGGTAGTAGACCTACCGCGGTATCCAACGGTCTGCCTAGACTCTCTCTTGCCCGATATCTCACGGGCACCTCAAAATCGAGCATGTCAGAATAGGGACTCAACATCTTCCCCTCAAAGACGTAACTAAGGCGCCTTTAAAAAAGATGTATTTATTTATTTTTAGAGAGAGGGGAAAGAAGGGAGAAAGGAGAGAAGCATCCATGTGTGGTTGCCTCTGGAGCGCCCCCTCCTGGGGACCTGCCCTGCAACCCAGGTCTGTGCCCCGACTGGGACTCAAACCCCTGACCCTTTGGTTGGCAGGCCGGCTCTCAGTCCGCTGAGCCTCGCCCGCCAGGGCTAAGGCTCCTTTTAAAAAAGTGGCGCGTTAATCTTTCATCCCAGTTCAAGCAACTTGGAATGGTCCTTGTCTATCTCTCATCCCATCAAGTCACCAGATCATGAGTCGACATCTTCCTAGACATTTTCCAAACCAGTCCACTTCTCTTCATCTACACTTTAATTACCGTAGACCTGGCTACTATCAGTTTCTGCGTAGAACCGCAGGAGTGTCGTAGCTGGTTCTTTTTCATCTGCTGTTGTTCCAGGTGATTCCCACATTATAATCAGAGGGAATTTTCCCCCCAACATAGAGTTAGGTACTCATGTCCTTTCTTTTATATTCTTCAGTGCCTTCCTATTGCTCTTAAATAAACTCCACAATCCATAACCTGGCCGATAAGGAATGTCCCCATTCCTTCTCTACCTGTGCTTTCTCCCTGAATGTTCCAACAGCTTTAAATGCCACCTAAACACTGATGATTTAAATTTATATTTCCATCCCTTGCACACTAGGAGACCACCCCCTCAGCATATCAACTGAGATGTCTAATAGGCCTCTCAGATTTAACCAAAACAGAACTCTTAATTTTTTCTGCAAATATCCTTCCCAATCTCAGTAGAGGGTATGTACCAATATCCACCTCACAGCAAAAACCAAAGCAAGCGACATCCTTGATTCCCACATCTAGTCCATCTAAAATATACCTCAAATCCAACTATTCTGTAACTACTAAGACCCCAACATCCAAATCAGCAACATTTTTCTTCTAGGCTACTACAAAAGTTTCCTAACTGGTCTTTTTGCTTCTACTCTTGTCCTCTTACAGGTCATCATCCTCTCAGAAGCCAGAGTGATATTCCTAAAGCACAAATCATTTCTCTCCTTTTTATAAAACCCTTAGCATAAAATCTGAGTTCTTGAGAATGGTCTACAGGCCTAATGTGATCAGATTCCTGCCTGTCTCTGTGACTTCATCTCCCTCTACTCTGTCTTCTTTCCCTGTGTTCCATTCACGCTGACCTTTCTGTCCATACCTGTCATAGGGCATCTGTGCTTGCTGTTTTTTCCTGCTTGGAATGCTTTTTCCTCTTGACTTTGCATGGTGGTTTTACTTTCCATTAAGGCCTCAACTTGGTTGTGATCTCTTCTGAAAGGACTTTGCTGGCCACACTTACTAAAACAGCTTCCCAGTTACTATTACAAAATACTGTTATTTTCTTCATAGCACTTGGAGTATTTCAAATTGCATTCATTTATTTATATGTTTATTGTAGATCTCTGCACCTCCTGAAGTGTAAGCCCTTACAGGTGGAATCATGTTTCTGTTTTTACTCATTTTATCAGTACTCAGAACAGTGCCAGATGCAGAACAGAGCCTAAGGCTCTCAAATGTGTCGTGACTGACGTCACTTGCAGTCTTATCTTATAGAACTGCCCATATTGTCCACTATTTTCCAGGTTACTCTGCTTCTCTTTTTTGAAAATGCCATGCTACTCCCAGCTGAGGACTCTCGCATCTGCTGTTTCCTGTGCCCACCCCAGCCCCGACTCCTGTTCTTAATTTGTGCATCCCTAATTCATACTTATCCTTCAGATAGGAGTCACTTAGAGTCCGCTTCCCTGACTTCCATTCTAGATTAGGATACTCTGCAACATGTCCCATATACCACCCTATCTTTTTTTTTTTTCTATTTTTGGTATTAGTTGTTAAAATTATTTGTAAGCTCTTTGTAGGCAGGGACCAAATTTTTATTTTACTCCAGTTTATTTCCAGAACTTAGTTTCTGGAACATAGTAGACATGCAAATATTTGGTTGAATGAACATAATTTTTCAAGAATCAAATCAGGTAAAAATTAGAGCAGTTAGCATGGAATGTAAGTTAGCTGAATCTGCCTTGCCTACTTCAACAGAATATTTTGTAGGAGCCAGGGCTGGGAACTGAACCCACCCTCCGGGCACGCGCCCTGACTGGGAATCAAACCGGCGACCGTTCTTCAGTTTGTGGAATGGCGCCCAGCCCACTGAGCCATATCAGCTCAACAGAATATTTTGGATCTTGTGAGATAGGGATAGGAAAGCACCGTTTAACTGGAAGTGCTTTATAAATACGAGGGTCCCGCCCCCCGCCCCGGGTCTATTCATGCTCAGATCCCTATGGTTTGATGGTTTTTCAAAGTACAAAGTTTTATGTTTCCCAGCCACAATACTACTGGACAGGGTGGTGAGATGAAATACTATTCTGTTGCTTTTCCATAATAAGCAACACAGTCCTGGACCTATTTACGAAAGGTAGTTTTTCCATTAGCTTTTATGATGGTTAAGATAGCAGTGGAAGAGGCACTTAGGTGCAAAGAATAACTTAGAGGTTGACTTAGACATTTTTCTAAGTCTATAGAGCTGTCCACTAAGGCCTTTAGATTTCACTTCCGGGCATCTTCCTATCTTTCTGTTTGGAGGTTTAGTTACTCCTCTCTCTCAAACAAAACAAAATCTGACGCAGTTCCAAGAGCAAATCTATTCCTGAACAAATGCCAATAGCATTTTAAAGATTGTGTCTTACCAGAAAGCGTAGGAAGAAACCTAATGAGAAAGAATGACATCAGTAAGCATGGAAGTATCCTGGGTAGCCTTAGATCAGTCTCTTCCTGTCCCACATTTTAACACTTTGTTTTTAAAAGGGCTATTCTTTATTGAGTCACCTATTTGTAGAGCAATACAATAAGCAATTTTACATGCATTATTTCATTAACCATTCTAATCACCCTGTAAGGTAAGGAAACTGAAAATAGTTCTTTTTGAAAATAGAGCTTGATAAGGAAAAGAAAAAACAAACAAAATAATCCAAACACAAAATGAAAATGGTGCTTGAAGACAAATGAATCTGACTGCAACCCTTTATACCCTAAGATACAATTCTAAAAACCTTTAATTAGAAAATACTTCATTTTGGCTTGATACCTCTGTACCCAGATTAAGTTTGCCTTGAATCATCCAGAGTTATGAGAGTGACCTTTTGAATTCTGTTATAGTTTAATAAAATGACTGACTGAATAATGTGTTGTAACTGAAAATGTGTGGGCCAAAGGAGTCAGCAATCTCTGGGGGACTAATCGTGGTTCTATACTGAGTTATGTGACTTCGTGAAAGTTACTTTCTACTTTGGTGAAGCACTTCCCTCTTGTCCCCTCTAAAATAAAGGGCACTACAGCTCTAGGCAGCCAGAGATCTCTAGCTGGAAATACGGACTTTCAGAGAGTCTCAGTCTGCTTCAGCAAAGGCAGGCAGACCTCTAGGCTAGCCATGCACTTCTGAAGTTGTAAGGAGCATTTGGTTATCTATTCTTAATCTCACTTCTAAAACTTGGGTGTTGGATTCATAGTACTGGTGGGATTTCCCGTTTCTGTTGCCTACATTCATTAGGGGTCACAGAGCAAATGTATTTTTGAACAAATACTTACGGAAACTTTATTATTCTTTAATACTAGAAGATTTTCTCATCAAATAACACCAGCAAAATTTAGGGATGGTACTTCCTTGTTATCATCTCTTTCTACCTCAATAGACAATATCAGTTCCCTCATACAGCTTTCAACCTAGCTTCAGATTCTGTGTGCTGACCCCGATTTTTCTTTATGCAAAACAAATTACCAAAATCTTGAAAAAGCTTTCTCTTTCTAACATCAGTGCTAATGTGTCATTTAAGTCTAATTATTGGGGATTTTCAAGTAAAGGAAATTCTTGATTGGGACTTGTCAGATTTTAAAGCTAATCAGTTTTCCTCTCTTGAATTTGCTTTTCTAGTGAAGCGTTCATAGAGAAACTTCAAATCTATCAAAATAGCTAATGTTTATATAATACTCTAAAGCAGTGGTCCCCAACCTCTTTGGCACCATGGACCAGTTTCTTGGAAGACAATTTTTCCATGGTCTGGGGGCAGAGGGGAGATGGTTTTGGGATGATTCAAGTGCATTGCATTCAAGCTCACCACCTGCTGTGTGGCCTGGTTCCTAGCAGGCCAAGACAAGCATGGGGCTGTGGCCTGGAGGTTGGGGACCCCTGCTCTAGAGTTTATGAAGTACTGTTTTATAGCATAATCTCATTCAGTGCCCACAACAATTCCAGGAGTAGGTGGGATCCCCATTTGTAGATGTAGAAACTGACAAATGAAGAGGCTGAATTGTTCAGGATTTAATAACTAATAAGAGGCAGTACTAGGACTCGAGCCTGGGTCCTCCAATTCCAAATCTTGTGTATTTCCCACTATCCCATTTTGCCTGTAACTTTTCTTCTTTTGTTTTAAAGCCATCATGTTTTGTGGTCACTTAAAAATGGGTTGAGATCCTGTCTCTTCATCTGCAAGATCTCATCAACTTAATAATAGTCACAGAGACATAGTGTCACCATGACTGCAGTATTCATGTTGAGAAATAACCTTGTGAAACTTTTGAGCCACCTCTGGTTCACTACTCTGTGGTTGTTTTGAATTATTCTCTCTAATCTTTATTTTCAAACAGTTATTCATGTATGATGTTTGTTTCTGCAGCCAGCAATTAACAGGAACAGGCCCTAGCTAGAAGAGGGCTGTTTTTACTTCGTTCAGACAGCCAGCTGTAGCACAGCACATGAAATTTCTTCTCTGGATTCTCATTTCCAGCAAATGTCCTTCATTTCCTTTGCTCTGATGCCCTCAGCCCTCAGTCTGTGGAGAGAAATGACTGCATTTCTGAAGAATCCTTTGAATAACTGAGATCTAAATTTTTGTGGCATCAAACTAAGTCTCACTAGGTAGACTCCCTGCCTACCTAGAAAACTCATCTAGACCCCAAAACACCATCAAACCTAGTCTGAGTTCTTGCTGTGCCTTGGGCATGGAGAATCAGCAAGATTTTTCTCAGGATATGAACAATATTTCCCCTCTCGTAACTTTGCAGTTGGCACCAACTATTTCTTTTCACTTTTGATTGCAATTCTAGTCTAAATAGTCCCCTGGGCTCTGGCTCCAACCTCCGGTCAGCAGCGAGAGCAGACACTGGGATATCTCTTTACTGGCAGCCCCAGGCTTGAACTTTGGAAATTGTGGGAAATTCCATTCTTTGGGCACATAGATCTTCTGACTCCAACATAGAAGTGTTTTCCCTGCTGAGTAGAAATGGATGGTATCAGTGATATGGAGTAACAAATAATGAAAATCGTCCTTTATGTGTGTATAATATTTAGTACTTAAAAAATAATGTTATATTTATTTTTTTCTCCTTTCTAATAACCCCAGGAAGCAGAGTGGAAAAGTGGTTAAGAGCAACAGGTCTGGATTTATACTGCCTCAGTGAGTTCCGTTTCGAACATTCAAAGCTATGGAGGTTACGTCATCTCTCATTGTCAGTTTCCTCATCTGTCAAATTTAGAATACTTGTCTCATAGGCTCATTGTGAAAATTGAGATAAGAGGGCAGGAAAAAATTATTGTTGTTATTGTATAAACAAGAAAATCAAGGCTCAGAGAAACTAAGTAGGGACATTGGAGCTGAGATGTATACCTAAATTTTTCTTACTTTGTGTCTATCTCATCTCAGCTTCCTCTGAAATCTATACCTTGCATTGTGTAAAGGTAGCTTTGATCAACAACTATGGACCTCTTACTCTCATTATTTATTATTTAAACTTCCACATGAAGAGACAGAAAATACAGGGTTTATTATCTCTACAAAGGAAAAAGAGGCACCAAAGAATCCTAGTAACAAAATCAGTGTGCTTGATTCTTAGCTCTTAGCACATGCCCAGTTGTCCTCTCGGAGGAGAAGAGCCAGGCCATCCTTCATTTTCCATCTCTCCACTTTCCTTTCCTAAGTTTCCCACGGAGAGGACCTGAAGTGGGCAGAGATTCTGGAATAGGAAGAGGAAAACCAGTAAGTGCTAGCAAGACAGTAGGCACTCTTGTGGCCCAGGGTAGTCTCTCACAAGGAAGAGTGATTGGGATGTAGGGAAGGTGAAGCCTTCCTCAGCACCGCTGGGAAACATGAGTGTACATCCTCATTTGCTGCGTTGGCTGCGTGGCAGGGGGGTGTGCTCCTCCCTTAAGTGCATGTAAAATGAATAGCAGAGGTCTTCCTAATTGTGCCACTTACTGGTATATCCTTTGGATTGTTTCACTATTTGACACATTTTCCTATTCATCTTGGCCTACGTTACAGGGGAAATGAGGTCAAGGGCAGAGGATAGATTTAAGAGATATTTGGGGATAGATATTCATTTATGTACGTATGTATGTATGTATGTATTTAAATCTTCACCTGAGGATATGTTTACTGATTTTTAGAGAGAAAATAAGGGGGTGAGGGGAGAGAGAGAGAGAGAAACATCTGTGTGAGAGAGAAACAACATTTGGTTGCCTCCTGTACTCGCCCTGACTGAGGATTGAACCCACATCCTTGGTGTGTGCCCTGACTGGGGGTTGAACCCTCAACCTTATGGTGTATGGGATGATTCTCCAACTAAATAAGCCACCTGGCCAGGGTTGGGGATAGATATTTAACACTAACAAAAATAAACCCTGTGAGTCATCAGATGTTAGCATTAGTCTCATGGAAGAGAGGTGATTTGCACAAGGCTGTAAGATAAACAAAACTTGCTCAGGACTTTTGACCTCAAGTAAAGAGATTGTTCCAAAACACCATGTGTCCTCCCCGGGCACATAGAAGAATGGTCCAGGTGATTAATATCAGAATTGGGCCTGGGACATAAAAGTGGTTCCGAGAGTTGGATGTTTTACTCATAGTGCTACAGGTTGGGCAGGCTCCCTTTCCCACACATAAGGAGCCATTTCTTGTTTTTTAATATTTCTCTAACCTTTCTACTATAGGCTCTCATTCAGAAGCAATGAGTTTAAAACCCTTCACCTACCCGTTTCCAGAGACAAGGTTTCTTCATTCAGGATCTAATGTGTATAAATTCAAAATCAGATATGGCAACAGAATCAGGTAAATTTAAAGGGCGTTGGGAGGTGGAGGGATAGAGCAAAAAAGAAAAAGAACTCATGGACATGGTGGTGATTGTGGGGCGGGGGGGAAAGGGATGGGTAGAAGTGGAAGGAGTATAAGGGGGATAAATGGTAATGGAAAAAATACAACAAAAATAAACTATTAAAAAATAAAATTCAAATAAAAAATCAGATATGGCAACAGCCACAGGTAAATTTAAAGCTAGGAGGGTTAGCTTTTGCAAACAGGTTAGGACATTTTCCCTCAGGTCGACTTTTCTCTGCCTTCACCTAGTCCAGGAGACTGGCTGAAGTAGCACCTTGTAGGACTTTCTTTACAAGGTACTTTATATTTCATATATTATATATTATTCATGTAAGTTCCTAAACTAGTGATAGCATAACTTTGGGGCGGTGGTTCTTAAAATTTTTTATCTCAGGACCTCTTTGCACTCTTAAAATTATTGAGTATCCCAAAGTTTTTGATAATGTGGATTATACCTGTCAATATTCATCATATAAAAATAAAACAAAAATTAAAATAACATACTTATTCATTTAAAAATAATGTCATAATTTTTTAAATTGATTTTAGAGAAAGAGGAAGAGAGAGAGAGAGAGAGAGACATTTCTTGTTCCACTTATTTATGCACTCATTGGTTGCTGCTTATATGTGCCCTGACCAGGGAGTAAGCCCGCAACCCTAGTGTGTCTGGACAGTGCTCTAACCGACTGAGCTACAGAGTCAAGGCTACAGTGGTAGCTTTTTTTAAAGGTTAATTGCAATGTGGAATCTGAAATTGTATCAGTGAACTTTTTGAACTCTGCTACATTAAAATTCATTGGTCTATCTTGTTCTTTGAATGAATCTTTTACCTAGAATGATCTTGTAACATAATGCATTTCATTGGTCATTGGAAAACATTGGTTCACTGACTTATTCAGATCATCGAAATGTCAACACATTTCATTATACAGGAATACCTCGGAGATATTGTGGGTTCAGCTCCAGACCACCACAATAAAATGAGCCGTAATCTTTTTGTTGGTGGAGAGTTTTGCCTTGAATTTGTAAAAACTGCAGTAACTGTGAAGCGCAGGAAGACAAAGCACAATAAAATGAGATATGTACAGTATTAAAAAGTCATATTTGTTAATATCACTAACAGCCTCATCAGAAAAATGTTTTAAGTATTTGGAAATTGCCAACCTCACAGTGGTGGACAGAAGTTCCCCAAAGCGCAAATTTTTGCTTGAAATCCCAAAACTTACCATTGATGAAAAAATACTATCTGTTGTCATTTGATAATAGATACTTGAATTGATAAGCTCACTGTTCATCTTTGAGAAAATGTCACATTCCCAAGTCTAATAACAACCATAGTTTGTATGTCAACTGACCATTCAAGTAAAATGCTGTTCCATGAGAAGAGCAGGTAATTTAGTTTGCAGCTTAATCGCACAAGTGCTTTCCCTCCAGACGACTCTGGTATTTCTGTGGGCACAGAAGTGCTTTATGCATACTTTGTTTTATCTATAGCATATTAAAAATACATGTATTCAAGAGTTGAGATTTTATAAAATTATGAAATTTTTACTGCTTCCTCAAGGTTATTAAGTGAAGGTGGATTTTTTTTCCTGTGCAGCAGTTAAGGTTACTACAGCTGCTAGTACAGTTTCGTGTGGCTGGCTTGATTTATGCTAAGACACCAGCAATTTTGCTCACCATTGCTTTTGCTCTAATGATTACAAATGTTAACAGTGAAAAAGGCAAATAACATCTTAGTATTACGAAAATAATGTTTGCCCTTGGAGGGTCTTGAGGACCCCTAGGGGTCATCAGACTATACTTGACTACAAATGGCCTAACAGATTAGTAACTTTCGCAGTGGGAATTTCAGGTCTTGGCAAGTTAGTGGAGAAGGTATTTTGGTATATAGCCTTGTACCAATTCCCAGACCACACCGCATAGGTGATCACTTCCTCCCATGAGCTGTGGGGTCAACATACATGATGATTGTTATTTAGTCATGTTTCTTTAGCTCAGTGGAAATGTCATTTTTGCTTTACAGTCTACTGTCTCCAGAGCCTTCCTTTTTGGCTTACTTAGCTCTTATTTATTTACCTTCTAGAGAGGAAGATGTAGAAAATAAGGAAGTCATCGTCCAGGAGCTGGAGGTAGGGAAAGAAGCTGACAACTTCTGGGAAAGTTGTTCTTCTGAGGATGTGTCCATATCCAGACTTTAATTATTTGTTATTACCAACTGAGTCACAACCACCACTTGATTACTTGGCTTCTCCCTGCCACATTTCCTCTGCGAAGATATTTTACTGTTTTTCCAGGGAAATTAAAGCCTGTATCCTTTTTCAGTTTTCCTAGTTGAAGTGTCAGCACCTTTGAGGCTGAGAGTTATTTTGTTTCTACTAGAGTTCCCAGCCATGGGCAGCTCTCTTTTGTGGCAGCTGGCAAAGAGGAAGCTTCCGGAGGACTGGAAGGACTACTGCCTTCCAGGGCTCTGGGAAACCTCACCATCTCAACCACTGCTGGTACTTGACGTTCAGGAAACTGAACTGTAAATACACAGACAAGGCTGCTGTGTCTTCATGTTAATTGGAAACATTTGCCATTGCTTTATTCCCACTTTATTTTCATTCCTTTTCTACCCAGTTCCTCTAGCTTTAGGTTTTCATATAGGAAGAAGACTGAACAGGTGGATATTTTTGTAAATTGGTAAAAGCACTGGGCAAGGGGCTGAGCCACTAATTATCTGTGTGACCCTCAGCAAATCATTTATCTCCCTGGGTCTTGATTGCCTCATTGGTGAAATGAGAGTTTTAAAGGTTTTACTTATTTATTTTTAGAGAGGGTAAATGGAAGGAGAAAGAGAGAAACATGTGTGAGAGAAACATTGATTGGGTGTCTCTCACACCCTGCAAGCTGGAGACCTGGTCTGCAACCCAGGCATGTGCCCTGACCAGGAATTAAACCTGTGACATTCCAGTTCATAAGCCGGCACTCCATCCACTGAGCTACACCAGCCAGGGCCAAAATCAGTTTTAAAGTCATTTAATCTCTTCTAACTTCATAACTCAGTGATTTATGACTAATGTGGTTTATTAAGACATATGCTGCCACACTTCAAAGAATTCAGATATAATTAAATTCACAAAACTCTATAAAAACCAAAAATTTGAGTCATAGCCCCAAAGATACCTGTGGCTCTTTGGCTACGTGTGGAAACATACATTAGGATCTTGCAGGACCTCAGAAACATCATTATAAATAACAATATAGGACTGTGACAGTTTTTTGCTTATTTTAATTGTGAGTAGAGCAGATTTATTTCGCTTTGCTCCAGTTAATTTGGGCAGAGAAGAGCTCAAGGTAGCATAGTTAAGTGGTGAGAGAGCATGAACTTTAGAACCACTCAAACCTGAATTTGAGTTCCAGTTCTGCCTTCACAGTGTGACATTGGGCAACTGACCTACCTTCTCTGAGTCTTTTTTTCTTTTTTTACCTGTCAATGAGGTTGATAAATAATGCCTGTTTTCACGATTGTGGTGAGGATTAGAAATAGATGTGTGCAATGCCTGCCACCTAGTAGCTCAATAAATGCTAGCGAGACAGCATTTATATAAACATATAATCATACATCTTCAAAGTCCTTTTTATATGTTATTTTTCTCTTGCTTTTATTAGTTTTGAGGCAGGGATTATTATTCTCTTTCATTCATTTAGAAAACATTTATTGATAGGCACCATACCTTAATTGTTAAGATATTCCTAGGTTCATATCTTGGCTCTACCATTACTAGCTATGTAATCTTGAATAAGTTATTTCATCTCTCCTTGTCTCAGTTTCCTCATCTGTAAAATGAGGATAATAGAAATGTCTATCTCATAGGGTTTTATGAGAGTTAATATGTATCAAAATAGTAACACTTGCCATTGTGATTACTCAATAAATATTAGGTATTAAAATTATAAGCTAGATACTATGCTTAGTACAGAGAATACAAAGATAAACAAGACATAGTTTCTACCTTCTGTGAACCCAAATATGAGGAAAATGAGGCTTAGAGGGAATGACAAACCTAGGACTGAAATTCAGATTTTTCCCCATAAAAAATAGTCTTTTTATGATCCCAAGTTGTTTAATTAGTATATACTGATAAGCACAGGTTAATTAGAGGTTAACCAATTAGGATTTTTAAAGAGTAGAAGAAAATGTTTGACTTAAATTAAGCAAAAGCAAAATAACTTTATATCAGTAAATCAGTACTATTCAATATATCAGTATTTTTTCAATATGTTTACTGGAGACCTGTTCTGCATCATCCGTTATGGTAGACACCCTAGAAGGGATACTAAAAAAAATCAGGTATACAAGTCCTGTCTAGAAGGTATACAGCCATGCAATATGAAAAATAGACATTTATTAAAGAAGATACAAGACACAAGAAACATTGTATATAGGACAAGGATGCCTCAGTCCCCTTCAAAGCAGGCACCTTGGGACCTCACACAGTTCTCTGATCGCCATCAGCTGCCCTTTTGTATTTTCCTGAATCTCGTTGACAGTCTGAAATCTCTTCCCTTTCAAAGGTGATTTTAGTTTGGGAAAAGCCAGAAATCACAGGGTGCCAAACCTGGGCTGTAGGGGGGCTGAGTCAACTGGGCGATTTGATGTTTTGTCAAAAAACTGCACAAGACATGATGCATGAGTGGGCGCATTGTTCTGATGAAGCTGCCAATCACCAATTGCCCATTGCTGTGGCCCTCTGAATCATCTGAACAGTTCTGGGGAGGAACGTTCAAGCTAAACACAAAATTTGATGCAGATCTGTTGCTCTACTTGCTCAGGCATTTTCAATGCAATAGCCACACAGTACGCATGCTCACTCAATGACATCTACCGCTCCCACTGACTAGTACAGTGAAGTCACCATTGTTCATGCATGTGCATTCCAGTCCACTCTCCTTGGCTGCCAGGTTACATTGATGGCGGGGCAGACCATTCTTGTTACATTAACAATAGCTGGACTTTTTTCTCGACAGACTGTGTATATTCTACCTAAACAAGGTTTCTCAGTAAAGAAAATAAAACATATGTATGTGGAGTGTAGTAAAGGCCCAAAGCTAATTACTGTGCAGCTTGAGACTAGCGGTTAATTACAACTTGGAGACTCAGGGAATATTTTCTGAAGATGGCTTTGAATGGTACCTTAGAGATAGGTAGGATTTAGACATATGCTGATGAGTGGAAAGGGCATTTCAGGCAGAGGGAACAGGCTATGCAAGAGCATAGACATGGAGATGTAGAAGGCACATTCAGGGAACAGCAAATGGTTCAGCTTTAATAGAATATGGGGTATGTGAAGGGCCATGACAAGTATAATTGGGAAGATGAGCTGAGGCTAGAGAGGATTAAAGTCATTTCAAATGTTTTTTTCAGGACTCTATTCGTGTGGTCTTGGGAAACTTGGACAATCTGCAGCCATTTACTACAAAACACTTCATTGTGTTTCCCTGTATCCTTTCATTTCGGGGTGGGAATGAGCTACAGCTCACATTGTTGATTGAACTAGAAGTGACAAACCTATAGGCTGTTTGGAAACAACCTATAGGGCAGGGAAAGGAGAAAGAGTCTTATCCCTAAAATAGTACTCAGGTATTGGTACTGATGTCTTCCTGCACTCCTTAGCACCATATCCCAGATAAAAGCAGATGGGAGAGAGTGTCCCACCTGAAATTCAAACGTGGGGAAATTGTCTTGGTCCCCTATCCATTTGTTTTGACTCTCTACGTGGAGATGAAATGGTTTCATGAAAACCTGTTACCTGGTGAGTAGAATGACATGAAAACCTGTCATCTGGTAAGTAGAATGATGGAAGTATGTGTGGTAGAGAAGAAAAAAGGGGAAGGTTGAAGTTCCATGGGTTAGCATTGCAAGCAGAATATGGCAAAAAGGTCGGCCAGACTACGCTCTAGTACCACACAGTGTAGAGGTCAGAGGCATGTGCTCCAAGCTAGACTGCCAGTTCAAATCCTAGTGGCTTTATCACTTAATCTGTGTGACCTTAGGTAAATTTCTTAACCTTTCTGTGCCTCCTTTGTGAAATGGTGAAGAATAATAATAGTACTTATCTCTTTGAGAGCATGTTGTTAAATCATTAAATATATGAATACTGAAAGATGGAAAATAAGTACAAAGTCTTGACAGAGTGATCACTCAGTGAAAGAGACCTATTATATAAATACTTCCTTCCATTTTAGAGTATTCAGTGACTTTCACTGAGTATCTTAAAATGATGTCTCCCAATTTTTAACCTCTAAGGGCCATCGTCCTTTTTACTCATGGAGGGACAAGTAGACACCTGCCAGTTTGATTTGGAAAAGGTTGCAAAGGCCTTGCCTCAAAATATCTCCCCAAATAATTTGTCACTGATGCCTGAAGTTCCACCTTTTGTTTCATAGTAGGGACCCCCATTTAAGTGGCATATTGTTAGAACATGGTGTGAAGCAAACTCTAGAACTTTCAACTTGTAGATGATAATGTTCTAAAATAGAGGAGGAAGAGATTTTTAAAGACTGTATTTCTAGGATAAGTGGTTCCAGGCAGAAGGGAGAAGAGCATACATGGAGGTTTTGTGTAGGACAATTTTGAAAAGTAAATGGTAGCCAGAAATCCAACTTGATCCATTATGACATTTAAATTTCCTGTTGTAGGAAAACCAATAAACGACAATCCTCTTGGGTTGGTAAGTTGCCTTTTGTATATAATGTGAAAATTGCCTTTGTTGCTTCACGTTGTCCAAAAAATCCTGCTCTAGTCTCTTCCTTTAACTTTGTCCCTGTTGCTGCCCAGATCCAATCAGAATTGTATACATGAGACCACCTCTTTCCCCTTGGCTAGATTTCTAAGACTGTCTCTAACAGAATGTCTGCCCTACTTGAAAAGCTGGCAAAGTTGCCTTTGGCAACTTAAAGGTGCAGTGTTCACTGTGCCCTCCTGAACTGTGAGCACCTCTGGAAAAGGAGGAGTCACAGGCATATGGTTCCTCTCTGAAGGTCGTAACCGAGAAGGAGGCAGCAGGAGCCATGAGGAAGAAGCGAAAACGCACGGAAGTGTCCAGCTCCCCCAGCAGTCCAGGGCCGGACAGGTCGGTAGTGCCGGGGGGAAGTCGGAATCCTGCATTCTAGTCAGGCCTTGCCAGCTGCTGCTGCTGGTTTATCTTGTCCTTGAGTGAGTCACCTTCTCAGGGTTTCATTGGTACCTGGCTATGCCAGTGGGTGGACTAAGGAAAGGTAGTAAGTCGGTATTTGCAGTGTAATTTGAACACAGTACCTTCTTCAGCAAAGTAGGAGGTACTTTGTCTGTTTATTAAGATGAAGGCCAAGGAAAAAATGCAATCAGACCTATACAAGTGCATCCAAAATATATTCAATGAGTACTTACTATGGTTGTACTACCAAAAACACAGTGAGAAGGCACAAGATTTAAAAAGCTCCAGGATATTATACAGGAACATAGGGAAACCTTCAAGGGAGTAAGAACAAATAAAATGTAATTCTGTTTTGCCTAGTGAGCAATAAGCTTTTAAAACTCTACCTTAAAAGATAGTCCAGTTTAAAATATAAATGTCTACAAGAGGGTATGTACCAATTATTGGATGAGGTGCTGCGATATTAGGTGGAATATGAGCACATCCCTAAAATGTTGAAGTTACTATTGAGGAGGATGCTTATTTTCTTCTTTTGATTCTCTGGCAGGGACAGAGTGAGTCAGTAAGACAGTTCAGTCATTCTAATTAGCACCCACAGAGGGCTGCTGGAATAATCCAAGGTGTGGTTTGCTCCCCAGCCCAAAGTGCTGTCAGCCCAGGTTCACAGAGAGCTGCTCCTTTCTTTCTGGGACTGTGTGGGCCCCAAGGCACTCAGGAGCAGTGAAGGTAGACCATGAGGAAGCCAACTTCTGCACCCTCCTAATGCACAGGGCCGTGAGGAGCTAGGAGACTCTTCCCCCAGCCAGGTGGAATGTGAGGGTGCTTGGAGCTGTAAGCTTTGCTCGGTTCCACTTAACTGAATTTTCCGTGGAGATGAAGCTTCACGTCTTCCCTTTCTTTGGGTTTTGATGCACAATCAGGTATTTCAAAACCTGATGCCTGCTGTCAATCCATTTTTCTTTTCTCAACCACTAAATTCCTAAATGTCTCAAACTGGGATTCTTCTGTGAATTAAAGCAGCACCCAAAGAGAATTTGGCCACACAATTTAGTCTGCAGGCCAGGAGTGGTATAAAAATAGCCAACCTGCTGAAATATTCATTTGAGCCACGTTTGCTTGAATGTGGTGATGTTGTTGCTGGCAGTAACATTTCCTGGGCTTTTCCCCCGACCTCAGGGCCAAGATGAGGACTTGCAGCCAAGGTCCCAGCAAAAAGAAGCTCCTTATGGAAACCAGCAGGGTAAGCACTACAATGGAGGCTTCGAAGCTCTTGACTGTGCCTGCTCTGCTACAAGCTAGTCAGGGTTCCTGTTACCAGCACATCTTGGTCCTCACTACAGGCCACATTGAGTGAACTCATTCTCAGGTTTCGCCGTCTGCAGAATTGCATCCAACCATTCCTTCCTTGCCACAACCTGTCCCAAAAGCAGCTGCATGACACTGTACACATTGATGAATCCTTTCGTTAAGAGTTCTATTCTCAGCTTAAAAAGCCACTTCTTGTACTCTGCAGTTCAAATAAGAAAATAGGACTGTTGAACTGAGGTAGTATCCAATATAGAATGTTCTCTTTAGAAACCTTTTTGCCTTCCTCCACACTGGGGTCTGAGTCTAGGAACATCGAGTTTTTACAGGCAAGCTAGGCATGTAACGGCCCAGGACCCTGGTGAGAGAAGACTCATTTAGAGCAGTGATGGGCTGACCCCAATAGTATTTGATTTTATTTGTGAGGTCTGTCCCCCATTTAGATATTCATATATCTGCTACTCCTCCATTTCAGGGCTTCTTGTTCTTAGTAGTCTCTAAGTAGTCTCTAAATAGTACCCTTTTTCTTTTCCTTCTCTCTTGAAATTGCTCTTATTTTTACTTTTTTTCCTCTTCTCTCTCTCCAAAGTAGCTCTGATGTTAAAGCATCCACACATTCTTGACTCACCTCCCTCGCCTTCCCAGGACCCATTACATGATCAGTTAGTAAGCAAACATTTATATTTACACTCATTCAACAAACGTCGACTGAGTGTACTATGTGCCAAGAACTAGGGGTATCACGCTCTCTCCTAAACAAGCCAGCTGCGTCATTACTGATAGATGTGCTGTGTGTAGGAATCGAGGAAGCACAGGAATTAAAGGGACTACAAGGGAGAACCTCACCCAGCCCAAGTGGGTGTGAGGGAGGGTTCCTCTAGTGCTCAGGAGGGGAAAGCACAGTGCCATGGAGACTGCAGGCCAGTGTCCCCGGAGCCTGGTGTACAGAGCTGAGAGAGGGCACTGGAGAGGTCGGCACTGGCCGCATCACCGAAGGCCTTGAAGCTGCCTTCAAGATTACAGGAACTCCCTAAAATATTTTTAAGTAGAAAAGTGAAATAATTTTCACTCCTAAATGATTATTCTCTCTCCTGTTTGCAAGGCATTGTGTTAGATGCAGGAGTACACCCAAACATGTAAAATTTGGTTTCTTTCTAGAAGCTTATCATTTAGTTGGAGGAAGAGTGAATCCTCTGGGACTCAGACCTCTACCTGCGGAGGCAGGTGTGGGCTACAGGGTCTCTTCGTTCCATGACCACCTGGTCTGTGGAGTGATTTTAGGCAGATGGTGACTCTCTTCTGTCCTCTCATCCTTTTGAGAGGAAGAACTGAAAAAGTGCAAGAGGAGTACATGAAGCTCTGCAGAACAAAGACAGTCTAAACAACCAACAGAATCACTGTTAAAGGAACATTTCCTTCACTCTCTACCCTTTGTACCTTCCTATTCTTAGTTTGACAGATCATCTCCCTCAAGAACTGTACCCACATTTTCTTATTCAACATAATTACCTTTCAGCCTGATACTTAGTTTAGAAAAACACTGAGCACAAAACCCCAAAAGGAACATGTTTATTGGTTTTGACTCAAAGCCCAAAGACAGACAGTCTCCACTGTAGACCCTGTTCCCAGAGGAAGGATTTCTCCTAAATTAAAGTTATCACAGTGACTCTCAGTATAAGCCACTTGAGCTAGAGAAATTGAATTTGCTCCTATGGTCCAATGCTTAATATTTTCTCTGCCCATTAGAGGAAGTTAAGGTGTAGGATCACCATGTGGATTATGCATGTCTGAACATACTGAGACCCTTTAGGGGGAAAGCTTAGACGAATACAACACATTTCTGAATAAGATCTCTTATTCCATAAAAGGTGTTTTGGGGAGAATAGGAAGGAAGGGCAGATCCATTCCCTTTGTTACTCCATTTCCCAGACTTGGAGATCAAGACTTTGGAAGGATTAAAAAAATGGGGGAGAACACATAAATGGTCCAGAACTGAAACATATTGTCGTGTGCATAGTTTTTTGTTTGCTTGCATGCTTGTTGGTTTGTTTGTTTGCCACCTCTGCTTGAACTGCACTCTTTTTTTAAAGGTTTTATTTATTTACTTTTTAGAGAGAGGGGGAAGGATGGAGAAAGAGAGTAAGAGAAACATCAACGTGTGAGAGATATATCTATTGGTTGCCTCTCACATGCCCCCAGCTGGGGACCTGGCACGCAACCCAGGCATGTGCCCTGACTAGGAATTGAACCTGTGACCTTTTGGTTAACAGGCCATTGCTCAATCCACTGAGGCACACCAGCCAGGGCTGAACTGCACTTCTAAGCAGATCTGGCCCTGAACATACAGAGGACAACCTTGTGTTTGGTTTTCAGGGTATTGTGTCCTTTTGGATGTCCCAGATAATACTCTCAGTCTTTTTTTTTTTTAATTATATTTTATTGATTATGCTATTACAGTTGTCTGGTTCTTTCCCCTTTGCCCCTCTCCACCTAGTACACTTCACTCCCTCAGGCAATCCCCCACCATAGTTCATGTCCATGGGTCATGCATATAAGTTCTTTGGATACTCCATTTCCTATATTGTACTTTATATCCCCATGGCTATTCTGTTACTACTTATTTGTACTTCTCAATCCCGTCACCTCTTCACCCATGCCCCCACACCCCACTCCCATCTGGCAACCATCAAAACACTCTCCATATCCATGATTCTGTCTCTATTCTTCTTGTTTTCTTAGTTTGTTTTTTAGATTCAATTATTGATAGATATGTATTTTTGCCATTTTATTGTTCATAGTTTGATCTTCTTTTTCTTAAATAGGTCCCTTTATCATTTCATATAATAGTGGTTTAGTGAGGATGAACTCCTTTAGTTTCTTCTTGTCTGGGAAGCTTTTATCTGCCCTTGGATTCTAAATGATAGTTTTGCTGGGTAGAGCAATCTTGGCTGTAGGTCCCTGCTTTTCATGATTTTGAATATTTCTTTGAATAGAATAGATTTGAATAGAAGGGATTTCTAATCCCTTCTAGCCTGCAAAATTTCTTTTGAGAAACCAGCTGATAATCTTATGGAAGCTCCCCTGTAGGTAACTAACTTGTTTTTTCTTGCTACTTATAAGATTCTCTCTTTGTCTTTAACCTTTGGCATTTTAACTATGATGTGTCTTGCAGTGGGCCTCTTTGCATCTATCTTGTTTGGGACTCTCTGAGCTTCCTGGACTTGCACGACTATTTCCTTCACCAAATTAGGGAAGTTTTCTTTCACTCTTTTTTTTTTCAAATAGATTTCCAACTTCTTGCTCTTTCCCTTCTCCATCTGGCACTCCTATGATGCGAATATTGGACCTCTTGAAGTTGTCCCAGAGACTGCTTATACTACCCTCATTTTTTCGGATTCTTTTTTCTTGTTGTTCTGATTGTTTGTTTTTTTTTTCTTCCTTATGTTCCAAATCATTGATTTGATTCTCAGCTTCATCCATTCTTCTGCTGTTTCCCTGTTAATTGTTCTTTATTTCAATTAGTATAACCTTCATTTCTGACTGGATCTTTTTTATGCTGCTGAGGTCCTCACTAAGTTCTTTGAGCATCCTAACAACCAGTGTGTTGAACTCTGCATCTGAAACTTTGTTTATCTCCATTTCATTTAGCTCTTTTTTGAGTTTTGATCTGTTCTTTCATTTGAGCCATGTTTCTTTGTCTCATCATTTTGGCAGCCACCCTGTGTTTGTTTCTATGTATTAGGTAGAGCTACTTTGACTCTGTGTGTTGGTAGCATGGCCTGATGTGGTAAGTGCCCTGTAGGGTCCAGTGGCACAGCCTCCCCTGTCACCCAAGCAGGGTAATCGAGGCACACCCTTTGTGTAGGCTGTGTACACCCTCCTCTTGTCATTTAGCCTTGGTTGCTGTTGGCAGATCAATGTGAGGGATTTACCCAGGCCAGTCAGCTGCAAAGACTGGCTGTGACCCCTGACCTCCAACCCCTGCCCTCTGTGGAGGATCAGCTGTGCAGGGGCAGGATGGTGGGACTCCAGTGTGGCCTGTAGCCGTCTGCTGGGTGCACTGGCCCTGGGGTTTCCCAGGTAGTGAAGGCCCAGGTCAGCCCCCACCTGTGTTTTGCCTGGGGCCACCCTGCCTGAGCTATGGCTGCTACTTGTGTTGGGCTTCGAGATTCCTAGGAGAAGCCAAGCTGTGAGTCTAGGCTGGCTGCGGATTTAGGAAGTTGTGCAGCATGAGCCAAGACTAGCCATTCATATGGAAAAACAGCTTGGATGGGCTGGTAAGTTGGGTGGGGCAGTGTCTGGGGACCCCCAAGGCGGGATACCCTCAGTCTTATTTCAGACTATAATGTTTTTTTCCTCTCAACATTTTTCTAAGAAGAACCCTCTCAAGATTTCAGTAGAAGAGCTAAGGTACCTTGTGAGAGGACTTTCCCGTTTTAGAAGTAGGCTTGACCTCTGCCCTAGGGCTTTTGCCTTTCTGGTTCCCACTGCCAACGTTCTTAGATGCTTTCATGAGGGCCGGTGCTGCGGCATTTAGTCCCAAACCATAGTTTCATTAAATTTGTAAGAATCATTCCCTCAAGCTAAACATCAGAGCTGGACCCTCTGAATTGCATATCTACCCTATCTGGAAGAGGTAAGAGATGGTCTTCTTCCTCCCCAGAGTTTCCTTTCACTTTTAAAAAAAAGTCCCCATCCAAGGATATGTTATTGATTTTAGAGAGAGAGGAAGGGATAGAGAGGGAGAAAGAAAAACATTGATATGATAAACATTGGTTGGTTGCCTCTCATGCACACCCACTGGGGGTCAAACCCACAACCTAGGTATGTGCCCTGACCGGAAATCCAACCCGTGGCCTGTTGGTGTATGGGATAGTGCTCCAATCAACTGAGCCACCAGGCCAGAGCTTTTCACTTTTATCAGAATGTGGCTTAAGTGGCCATCTATGTGGTCTAGAATGTGATGGTTTGTGGTAGCTCACGTTGGAAATACCAGCTTATGCTTGGGATAGGGGCTACGTCCTAACTTCCCTAGGTGCTTGCCGTGCTTCTTCCCCCCAGGCCTGCCTTGATAGTCCACAGCCCCTTGCTCCAGAATTCTTCACCAGCAAAGTGGCTCAAGGAACCCCCCAGCTCTGCTGGGGAGTCGGGCCCTCAGGTTCTGCCCAGGTGAGGGGAGTGGTCAGTTGGCAGAGATTCCCAAAGAAAATACATGAACCATGTTTCTGATTCTCAGGGTGTCTACCAAAGTGTAGGCTTGGAAGGAGGTTGTAGGATGTCCACAGAAACCTTATAAAGTGATAGCACAAGGAGAAATCATTAGATTGTGTGGTAGGGTACTCGTTGCTTATGCTGTGGTCACGTTTCCCCTGCCCCAGCTCTAGCCATGCTGGTTGTATTTACTTGTTAATGGCACTGTGCCTTCATACACCCTGACCCTGTCTGGAATGCCCTTCTTCTCACCATCTCCTCACCCCCGGTAACCCCCATTATGACAAGACCCCACTTGTACACCAAGGCTCCGTTCAAATAGCCTTTCCCCTGTGACGCCTCCCTTGACTAACCACCACTGGCTCTATCCATGTCTCCCTCATCAACCACAGCACTTTCTACAGACATGGGGCAGTCTTACCACGCTGTCTTATAACACTTAAGTCTTTATGTCAGTTTTACCACATAGAGTATACATTTCTCCACAGTAAAGTTAAGGTTCTCTTACCTTCTGAAACCTCAATATTCTGTCCTTGTTAATAGTTGGCACTCAGTAATATGGAATGATAAATTAAACCCAGCTTGGTTTGTTCCGGCTCTTAAACCATGTGATTTTAGAAGGACAGTGGTTCAGAAGCTGAAATGGGAAAAGAACGGTTATTTAGACAGAAATCTAGAACATGCCTGGGTAGTCAGAAGCCAGGCCCCAGCACTGATGGGAAATTAATAAAGCAAATAGCATTCAGATTCCCTAGCTGTATGAGAGTAAAGTTTAAAACTTTCCTTGGTCCTTTTTTTTTTTTTTTTTTTTTTTTTATCAGAACAGGGAAAGAAAAACCCAGCAGGAAAGTCAGGAGACCTCAGCATTTGATGTCACTGATGTCCAGGAACAAGGTAGGTTCTTTTAATAATTGTCCTGTCCCTTTTAGTTTTCTGGTGAGCAGAGCAGCACAGTGCTCTAAGTCTGAGTGTGCTCAATGGGTGATGTGCCTTGTTCCCATGGAGGTGCCTGCTGATCACCCTCAGCCTGGGGCCTGCCCTTGAATCACAGAAGCCACCCCTCACTCAGCTCCCAAGAGGAGTAAAAGGAGGCAATGCATGTCCTTCCTGTGCTTTTGATAGTGAAACTGATACTCCCAGTATTTCAGGGCATTTCCATGTGGGGTGATGTGTGTCACTTTTTGTATTCCTGGAGTATGAGCTCTGGGAAGCTGTCTCTTCTCTTCCCTTCGGACGTTAGTGTTAACATCGAAGGTGCAGCGGATGCATGGCAACACTGGGAATGCATGTTGAAGGGTTGCCCTTCCAGCTTGCTGCTCTTTTACCCAGCATGGAGATTCCGTGTGGAGTGCAGCTGTCACAGAGGCAGGGATGTAGTAAGCGAGTGAGTTCTTCAACAAGCTGTCATCCATGTGAAGACACCAGCCGTGGTGGATGGCTAGGACTTGAGTAGTATAAAAACCTCAGGGGCCTGACTTTGAAAATACTCCAAGGCCAGAATAGCATCTTACCAAGTGAGATGAAATTGAGAAAGTCAGAACAAACAAGTCACCTGGCTTCAAAAAAAACCTGCTGTGAGGCTGCCCTCGGCTCATGCTGTGAGTGTCCTGCCTTCTGCTCCCATCAAAGTCGCCTATGGACTGACGCCATTCCCTTCCTGCGTGTTTTCCTTGCAGATTCTAGGTGGGAAGACAGCCTAGTAGGGGACATTATCCAGCCATTGGAGGAGAGCAATCCATCTCCACCTAAAGGACCCACAGACCTGGGGACCAGTGGCTTCTTCGGGTTTTTAAGGTAAGACAGACCTTTCCTGCCATCAAACTGCGACCCAGAATGAAATAATTCCAGAGTCGGTCTCACTGAGTCTCTCAGGGAAATTAGAATAGAAAAGAAAGCAGATTATTGCATAATCCCTATTTTGTCCAGGATAGATGATGCAAATGAGTTTGAGCACAAGGACCCTAACAGTGAATTTATATATTTTTTATTTTTAAAATATTTTATTTATTTATTTTTAGAGGAGGAGGGAGGGAGAATGAGAGGGAGAGAAACAATCACATGCAAGAGAAACAATCGGTAGCCTCTTGCATGCCCCCAACTAGGGACCCGGCCCACAACCCATGCTTGTGCCCTGACTGGGAATCGAACCTGCAACCTTTAGGTTGTCCAGCCGACACTCAATCCACTGAGCTACACCAGCCAGGGCCCTAACTGTGAATTTAATAAAACTGCCTCTTGTTCATTTTCACACAGCCCGCCCCACTCAGTGTGCCCAGCATTGGGCCTTGTTCCATAAATAGTGCTTGGATAGAGACTGTTCTCATTGTACTTGGCTCATTTAGATGATTTGGTGACCAAAATGCTTCTGTTCTCCCCTCTGAATCTGGGCTGTCTTTAGTTATTTTTGCAGAGGACAGTTAGCAAATCCCTTTATCTATCTAGAGCTCAGCCATCCCATTGCAATTCTTTATTTCCCTCCCTGAGTATAATCTAATTTGGGTACCTTTTCAAATGCTGTTCCAGACTTGAATTTCCACTCAGTGGTTCCCCAGAGCAAAAATGCCCCAGCTAATGGAGCCCTAATGCGACCTGGGAGAAGAGAAGGGGACCTCTGGAGTGTCAACCTCTTCTGCTTGCTTTCTTGCAGCTCTCTCTTCCCGTTTCGGTATTTCTTCAGAAAGAGCAGCCAGTGAGCCTTCCAAACATGGCAGTGGCAAGAGTGGCCTCTCCCAGTGATCCTGCCCACTCTGTCCTCTGCTTGCGACATTCCAGCCATGGGGAATGCAGGCCCCAAACTCCCTAAGTCCTCTACTTGGTTTGCCCTGTCCTTTGCCCCTTTCCAATGAAATGTTTTTTTTCAATTTAAAACACTAGGAAAAAAAATGGAACTTTCTAATGTGTTCTAAATGTTTGAGAATTGTACTGTTTTGAGGTTCAATTTAGGTCTTTCATCTCTCGCACTTAGAATCCTAAGATAATAAATTATTTATGAACAGTTATTGACTGAGTTCAGTGAAGTAGAGTGTGAGAAAGAGCAAGTCCTTCCCGCAAGATACAGGGAAGCAATGCCCGAAACCTCCCCTGGGTCTACCTGGCTGTTGTGGACAGGATGCTCTGGGCAGGTGGGGTCTGTACCTCACCTCAACCTTTAAAGTCCCCTGCCCAGGTTAGGGAATGGGGTCTTGCAAGACTCACTGATCTGAGCCCTGCTGACCCTCAAAAATCATCCTCCCTCGTTCACCCAGTTTGGGCCCAAAGTGCAGCCTCTTAGTAGATGAATGCTTCCCACCCATCTATCCCTCTGGCTTTTGACAATAATGCAGGTAAGTTTACTGAATTGCCTGACATTGGTCCAGGTTAGAGCCGCTGGGGAGAGCAGGGCCCCAGCTCTGTCTTCATTGAATGCAAGCGCTGAGCTGGGACAGACAAGTTAGACTTGTGTTTTGTGGCCACAGAGGGTGAAAATAATTGTTGGGAATTTAGGGAAACTCATTCTGGTTGAGGACAAAGGAATCACTTTTTTACCTGTTAGAGATGTTTAATATTAGAATGGGCCACCTCGTGAAGTGATGAACCCTTGTCACCTCTGGTCTTCAAACAGCTGATTTGTCTGTCAGACGCTGGAAGGTTCTCATGATGTTGGGGCTGGACTGCTTGGATCCCTTGGAGATCCCGTTTGCCGCCTTCCCCTCGGGTGGGGAGAAGAGAGGTGGGCTGCTGTGAGAGGGCCTGGGCCCGAGGAGAGGAGGGCTGGTGGGGAAGCCATCCTGTAGCGGGATGGGAGGACTGGGGGCAAGTTGCATTCACAGCTTTTGCCCTACCGGCCCAAACACGGCCTGCTTCAGGAAGCAGCCAGAAGGCACAGCTCCACAGTCTGGAGGCCTGAGTGCATCCTGTCTCAGGCTGGCTTACAGCGAAGCCTCGGCTAAGTCGCCTTCCCTCTGGTTATTTTCTCATCTGGAAAACGAAGGGGCAGGATTTGATGAGCTCTCAAGCAGCTTCCAGCTCTGGCGTCTGCGCTGCTGGCTCTGACCTGAGCAGCTCTGAGAGGTGGTGGCCCTGGGGTGTGGGCCACCTTTCCTTCTGGTTTCCACCCCCACCCCAGCCCTGCAGCTACTGTTAACTAGGGGCTCTCTGTCCAACTTGCCACATTCTTGTCCCAAGTCTAATTTAGCGCCAGGCATGGCTAGCAGGAAAATTGGGTTCCCAGCCTGCCCTGACATTAACTGCATGTGTGACCTTTAGTAACGTGCCTCCTCTAGGGCCTCACCTGTAACCAGAGAGAGAGAGCAGGACTAAACGATGGGATCTGCTGCAATCAACAGCTTCAGGCTCTTCCAGGAGTCGGGTCCCTGTTGTTCCAGGGACTCGAGGTGGAAGGGGGGGGGTCCCGCTCTGTAGCTGACGCCCAGGTTGAGAAGCCCGCCATTTGACAGTGAAAGTGAACCTCTGACGTGGACTTAGAATCCCCCTCTCCCCGTGGCTGTGCCACCAAGCACATCTCAAGAGGTGACTTCTGGTGTCCCCTCCTGTGTACATGAGAACCTCCTCCCAGACCCTTCGCTGCAGTGGAGTAGGGAGCAGGCAGGGCTGAGTTTAGTAGTTTTAAGGTTGGGGATGTAAGGCCCTCAGTACGAGAGCGTCCTGCCCAAAGCCGCACAGCAAAGGGAACCCAGGTGGCCCAGTCTTGGGCCCTCTCCCTCCAACTGTGCACAGGCCACCCCTCCACCGGCTCCTTGGGCTTTTCTCCACATCTCGCTTCCCCCAGCCCTGGACATCGGGCAGCCTTTGGACAGAAGGGAGGCGGTAAGCAGCAGAAGCCGCCCTTCTAGGACCACACCTCAGACGAGGGCAGAATCTTCCAGGTGGGATTGCTCTGAGGCCTTTGGCAGAGCGGCAGCCTGAAAGCTGATCTCCAAGAGGGCGTGGCTTCCAAATGCTGGCAAATAAAAATCTGGAGAACCAGCACCAGCCAGAGACTAGCAGCAGGCACGAGGAGCCACTCGGCAAGCCACTCAGTCCCTGGGCCTTGGAAGTGGTAAGCCCCCGGGCAGGAGGAGCCCTGAGAGGGCCCGGGGTCCTCATGCGGAGGGAGGCAGATGTTTGTGTTCCACATGGTGGGAGAGATGCGGGGGTAAGTCACCACAGTGGGCTGACATACGAGTCCCATCCAGAGACAGTGGCTCACGCTGACACCCATCCAGAGAGACACAGGCAGATGCACACATACCCCCGAAGGCAGGTGCAGGGGAACGCCAGCCCCACTCCCAGGCTTGCCTCGCCCCAGTCCGACAGGTCAGCCTAGCCCTGCCCATTCGCCTGGAGGCAGGCAGCGTTCAAAAAACTCCCCTGCCCACCTGCACGCCCATCTGCAGACATCTGTCTCCCCACTGTGTTTCAGATGCCCATGGCCTCCCCCAAAACCCTGCTCTTCTGCCTGCTCTTCCTGGTGATCACTGAAGGCTGGGGTCAGCAGGCGGCCATCCCGGGCTGCCACTTGCACCGTGAGTAACCCTTGGCACAGAGAGCTGGGTGGGAGCGAAGAGCTGACGGACTGGATGGCGGGGCGGGCAGTCCCCTTGACGGACCAGCCTCAAGGGGGCGTGCCACAGGAGCTGGGCGCATCTTCGCAGAGCTCTACCACTGGCCTGTCTCCTCCTAGCCTTCAATGTGACAGTGCGAAGTGACCGCCAAGGCACCTGCCAGGGTTCCCATGTGGCACAGGCTTGTGTGGGCCACTGTGAGTCCAGCGCCTTCCCTTCCCGTCACTCCGTGCTGGTGGCCAGTGGCTATCGACACAACATCACCTCCATCTCTCAATGCTGCACCATCAATGGCCTGCGGAAGGTGAGGGGCCCAGCCCCGTGGTGGCTCACTGAGGGCTGGGGGAGGTGGAGACGGGGGTCTGAAGCGGCCTGACGAAAGGGACTGGAACACGGATCCCTCTCCCCCACAGGTGAAGGTGCAGCTGCAGTGTGGGGGGGACCGGAGGGAGGAGCTGGAGATCTTCACGGCCAGGGCCTGCCAGTGTGACATGTGTCGCCTCTCCCGCTACTAGTCTGCCCTTGGCCCGGCTCCCTCCTCTTGGTCAGAGGGACTGAGCTGGAGGACACCCCATTTATCCTCAGCCTCACTGAGGACAGCACTTTCAACCCTGCCTTAGCATGGGTTGAAATTGCTTCAATGACTGTCACCTCCTGGAAACAGGGGAGCTTCTGCCTCTCCCCTGCCCCTGCCTGGCCTCCTAACCAGCCTTTGATCATTTCACTTTCCTCTTGGTCCCCATCCCTTAATAAAGCAACAGTCCTCGAGTTTCTGTCTTTATTAAGTCTACCCCCAGCCAGGGGAAGGGGGACAGACCACGGTAACTGTGACCCCACCTTGCCTCAGGACATGGGGAATCTCTTCTGCCTGTGCCCTCACCCCTCCCCCTGCCCAATAAATAAAAAGGGGACAAGAAAGTACAGGGTGAGGGAGGGGAGGGAAGGAGGATGCCCCAGGCCCAGGACGGCGTCTGTGTTGGGGGTGAGCAGGGGAGAATAAATAGACCATGGAGCCCATGGTGGGGTGAGGAAGGACCTCGCGCTGGCACGAGGTGGGGTATCCGAGGAGCTGAGTCCCGTTGCCCTAGGCCGGGCGCAGGGGCTGGGAACCTGCCTGCAGTCTGGAGCCCAGCTTTTCGGGGCAGGGAGATCCCTGATGGCAGCTTCCTGGTCCAGCTTGCCCTGGTCAAGTCCTGCCACGAGGGCCTGAGAGTTCTGTTGCCAGGACCACCATCTCCTCTCCTCCTCTCCCCACAGTGAAAGCTGCCCGTGCCGGGCCAGGCGGGGAGCCCTCCGAGCCCACTCTGGCAAGGCCAGGGGTAGGTGTGTGTCTCTCTGGGCCCCTGGGCAGGAGAGGGGATGGAGGGACTGATAGCTCTGGGTTTAGTTCCTCCCCTTCTACGGGATCTCTAGCTCTGACCCCCACTGGCGGCCACCTGGGGTGTAAGGCGCTGGAGGGGGGCCTCTTTGGCCCCCTGGGTCCCCTGTAACCGGCGTAGCCGTAGCTCCTCCAGGCCTTGCCACAGCTCCTGACGCTCCCGGGCCTTCTGCTGCTCCCTGGGGAGAGAGGGCGAGGCAGCTCCCCTACTTGCAGCCCTGCTGACAGTCCAGCCTCCCACACCACTGCCTCATCTGCAAAGGGACTCTCTGGGAGCCTCCCGCTCCTGGAAGAGGTCACTGAGGACAGGCTGGCTATGGAGTAGATGGATTAGCCTGGCTCTGAGAGGCCCAGCTGAAGGGCAGGAAACTCCAGGGAGTCAAAGCTCTACACCCGGAAGAAGCACTTGGGAGGATGACCGGACAGCGCAGTGGGGAGTCGGGCCTGAGCGGGCCAGCACTTGCTAGGAACCCAGGGAGAGGCTTTAAACATCAGACCAGATGTGGGGTCACCCTCTAAGTAGCTCCCTCCACCCATGAGGAGCTGGCTCTTTCCTGCTCGTCTCCCCCTCCCTCTGTGCCCAGCGCCCCAACACTCACTGCTGCTTTTCCAGCTTGTAGGAGGCTGTGAGCTCATCAAACAGCTTTCCATTCATCTCCATGAAAGTCTTGAGTACATTGTAGATCAGAGACACAATGGTTCTTGGCAGGTGAAGGGACGGGGTGAGGAGATGACAGCAACTTCAGTTTGGCCCCACCTTCCTCTACAGTGCTCTGCCTACCCCTGTCCCCAAACGTAGCCGCAAGCACTGCCCTCTCCCTGCCCCTCCCACCACCTCTCAGCCTTCCTCACACTCAAGCTAAGAGCAACCCCAGGTCTGGGCTGGCTGGCTGGCCCCGGACCCAGCTTCTGTGGGTTAGGTCAAGGCCTAGGCACTCACTGATTCCAGTGCTCCTTGGAGACTTGGTAGAGGGTCCCAAACACAGCAGGCAGCACAGTGTGGCAGTTGTCCTCAATGAGGCTCAGGATATACTCGTTGTTCCAGAAATACAGAGCCCGCTCTGCAACCTGGGGCAGCAGGATAGCAGAGTGAGCGCCTGGCAGGCGGTTCCCCACATGTGCGGGGGCTGGTAGCCACTCCCACCCCAAACCCAGGATGCCCTGCTCTCCACACTCCCTTCCTCGGGCTCATCTGTCCCACTGGAGGAAGCAATGTGACAAGGAGGCCAGAACACTGGCTTTGGCGTCCAGTGCTCAGGGTTGAATCCCAGCTCCACTATCCAAGGTCCATGTGACCTTGGACAAGGCATTTAACCTCTCGGCCTCAGTTTCCTCATCTGTAAAAAGAGGCTCTTAGTAGCTATCGCCCCAGGACTGTTGTAGGGATCAAAGGAGGTGTATTAAACTGAAGTGCCAGAAGCACTGTGAGGGAGAATTGCCCTCCATCAGGGTACGGCTCCTAGGAAGGGGAGGACGCCTGCGCACACAGGTGGGAGAACACGAGGAACAGCCAGCCTCATGGTGCGGGGAACCTGGCTGGGCCCTGAAGCAGCACTCATGAAATGGAAGGCCGCGGAGAAAAGGGGAGAAGTGATAACCACCCACGTGGAGCACATTGTTACGCTACCGTTTACCAAACACTTTTGCACTACGGTCTCTATAGGCCTCGTCACCACCCCCTGAAGAGGTCGCGGTTGGCCCACATTACCGATGAGGAAGCTTAATCACACCCAGTGTGGCAAAGAAATTTGCCCAAGGCCCCTCAGCCAGTGGGAAGCTTGACCCAAGGTCTCCTGACTGTAAGTCCAGTGTCCCCATTACCCGACCCATGGAGGGACAGAGGGTGGAGGCAGCTGTGACCATTCCCCGGCTCCCACCCTCACCGGTCCCCACCGTGTGTACCTGGAAATGGGGGCTGGACACACAGCGAGCCACCTGCTTGAAGAGGGGCTCCTGGATCTTCACAAACTGGGAGGGCTCAATGACATCAAGAATCTCTTCCATCTCCCCCAGAAACATCACCTGGGGCGGGGAGTAGGGACACAGGGCAGCAGTTCCATCTCCCCTGACATACCCCGGCTGCCCTCCGGAAGCTAAGCGCTCCTGCCCTCCCTCTGCTGGTGGGTCAAAGCCCTTTTCCATACCTCCTTCTGGGTGCAGGTTTTTGGCCAGTATTTGAGCAGCCCCCGGATCACCTGTGGGAGTGGAGGCAGAGTGGAGTCAGACCTGCAGGGACGGAGACTTGCCTTTCCCCCCCGAGGTACTCACATGCTCGGTCAAGGTGGCGTCCTTTTCCAGGAACTGCACCACGCAGTATGCCAGCTGTGGGGGGGCGGGGGGCGGGGGGGGGCGGGGAGTGGGGAGAAAAGAAGACCGGCGTCAGGAGAGGGCCGGGGGCGGGACGCCGGATGTCTGCTTGCTGACTGCGTCTACTGTCGTTTCTCGTTCACCAAGCATTTACTGACTGCCTAGGAGGTACCAGGCACTGTGCTCAGTGTGTGCGGACACAATGACGATCTTACAGGGGCAACATTCGGCAAACCAGTCCTTATAAATTTTACAGAGAGCTCCCTGATGGAAATCTGTATCTCGGTCTATGGGAATACAGAGTGGGGAGACTTCAGTCCCGCCCAGGAGGGCAGGTCGAGAGGGAAGGGGCTCGGAGGGCTTCACAGAGCTGAGGGCCTTTAGCGTCATGGGAATCCCCTGAGGTGGGAGGAACAGAATGAGTGAAGTAAAAGAAGGTGAGAGAGGATTCCGTGAACTGGGGACTTAGTGTGGCTGAAGCCAGAGTGTCAGGCTGACCCGGGTGGCTGCCCTGTCAGCTCTCTGCTGTGCAGACCCAGGCCTGGGTCTTACCTGGGCATGGAAGACGGAGAGCGACTTAACGGAGTGCAGGGGGATCAGGACCCGAACCAGAAACTGCTTGTGCTCAGTCTTCAGGGGCAGCGCGAAGCCATTGATGATGCTGAGGAAGGGGCAGAAGAGAGGAGGAGGGCTCAGACGACCGGGCCTCACTCCTTCCTCCCAGAATGCCGACGCTCTGGCTGAGGCCCGGGGGGAGTCACCTTCCTAAGATCTCTAGCAGCTCAGCCACACCGTTGAAGTGCTCGAATTCGTAGATGAACCTGTGAGAGGAAGAGAAGGACGCAGAGAGCTCAAGAGAGACTGGAGTGGGCCCCACCCCTCCCAGCCACCCTGCCACCCACACGCCCTGCACACAAAGCCAACTCGCTCCCAACCCCGAGGCCCAGGCCGTGCCCTATGCCCGATACCCTAACCCAGGCCCCACCGAGATCCACACCGGCCTCCGAATCGCCCTCCTCCGCCCGGCCACCGGGGCCACTCCGGGTCCCAGCTCTCGCCTCTCTTCTGTGAAGCACTCCAATGCACCTCTCCCCCAAGACCCTAACCCTCTTTACCTGGTCCCCATCCAGTCAGCAGGCACCTCACCTGCCCCCTTCCCTCTTCATGCCAGTCAACCAAAAGAAGAGTAAACACTTAGAGCATCTAGCCTGTGCTGCGTACTTCTCAGAATTACCCTGCGAGGCAGGGCTTATCAGATCCATTACACAGATGACGAAATTGAGGCTCAGTGGTCCAATGAACTTGCCCCAAAGTTAATAAGCAGGGGATCTAAGGGACTCCGAGCTCCTGAAGGACAGGGGTCATGTCTCAGCCATTCTGTAGCTAACAACAGTAAGAGTGAACACTTCAGAGTCCCAGGCTTGGTCTGGGTGCCATACTCAGTGCTTTGGAAGCGTCACCTCAGGTCATCTTGATGGATGTCCCTGATATAGCTCTCGCTTCCATTTTAGAGATGAAGAAACTAGGCAAGAGCTTAAATAATTTGCCCAAGGGCACCCAAACGGTTGAACTAAACTCAGATACAGGCTGTCTAACTCCAGAGCCAGGCTCAACTGCAAGGCCATGCTGGCACCGGCGCTCAACACACATTTGCAGAGAGAATCTTCCTATAGGTCCCGACAGCTGAGCACGATGAGGGTCAAAAGATTTAGGTCCTAGCCCCGCCTGGAGTGACCTAGTCCCTGCAAACCTCTACTTCTTTATCTGTAAAATGGAAATAAATACCCTTTCTTTGCTGACCTCACTCACTTTGAATAATCAGTATCATGTGATATGTTGCCAAGAAAGAACTCAGTGAACCAGAGTTCCACGGGGCTGCCCAGCCTCGCAGCCCGTGCCTCAGTCTCCCCCACAGCTCTGCCCTCCCTCTCCAGGCCTCAGCGGAGCAGGCTGCAGGAGCCTACCGGAGGAAGATGTGGCTGCACTGTTTGCGGATGTAGGCCCGGAGCCCCAGGAACTTGCCGTAGACCCGGTGCAGGATAGTCTTGAGGTACTCGCGCTCCCGAGGGTCCTCGCTATCAAACAGCTCCAGGAGCTGTGGGACCCAGGGTCAAGGGTCAGGAGAGAGACCAAGCCCAGGTTGCTTCCATCCTATCCCCACGCCCCTTGGGGAGCCTGCCCCTGCCCCCTGGCACCACCCGGCCTGGGCTCCCCACTTCACCATCAGGACAAACTTTTGATCCACATATCTCTTGGCCACGGAGGGCTGGAAGTCTGGGCTCTCCAAGAAACGCAGGAAAAACTCATATACCAGCTGGGGGAAGGGACAGACGAAAAGGTGAGTTCGGGAACAGACCCCCTCCTCACCCTGCCCTAGGGCCCTCATCCTCTGTCCTCGGATCTCTTGTGAAACTTGGATCCTTGCCTTCCCCAGCCCGCATACCTGCAGATGTGGCCACGAAGGCTCAAGGTTGGGCTCGTCCTCTTCAGGGTCAAATTCAGGGTTCTCACTGGGCGGGAGGGTCCGGAAGATATTCACTGATATCTAGGGGGCAGAGTCAGGGTTCTTTAAGAAAGAGCCCTTGAAGGCAGAGGCCAGGGGGTCCCACGTCCAAAATTCTAACAGGGCTCAGCACCTGTCCCAGCAAGCAATTCACTGCTTGGCAATCACTGCCTGAGCACATGATTCATGGAAGCCCTGGGCCAGGGGCTGGGAACCCAGGGTGGACAAGCCACATGCTCGCCCTCTGTCACGTGCAGTCCAGTGGGGAAGACAACAGGGAAAGCAGTAAGGTCTCCAGACATTCTAGCCACCAAAAGGGAGATTTCTAGCTTGGGCATTGCGAGAGGCTTCATGGAGGAGAGGCTTCATGGCCTGAGCCAGGCCATGGCGATAAGGGACTTGGGGCAGGTAGCGGAGCGGGGTTTGGGGGGTACACACAGGGCCTGAGGTGAGCATAAGCCAAAGTACGGGGTGGAGCAGGCCCAGGAGGCGCTGAGTGACCTGCGCTGGCACCAGCCGGGCACACTGGGGGACAGAGCACGGAGCGAAGACGTGGGACTTGAGGCCGAGCAGAAGGGCATTGGACTCCTTCTCCACACAGGAGCCCACAGGCAGGTCAGCCATGTTCCTGTGCCACCCCAACCCTCCCCAGAGGCTGGGTGACAGGTGCTCACCATGCGGATGATGTCAGGGTAGACCGGCTCGATGAGGACCCCCCGGGTGCTCCCCACACACTCCACCAGCTCGTTGAGCGCGGCCCGCTTCACCTCCTTCCCCTTCAGGTCGGCCACACAGTCCAAGAAGTCAAACATGACCCCACACTGGGCCAGCTTCCGGCTCAGCAGCTCATGCAGCTCAGAGGCTGGCACATCTGGGAGGGAGGGAGGGAGGGAGGGAGGGAGGGGCTGAGCCTGGGCCCCAGCTGCCACCGCTCTGGGGAGCTGCGAACCTCCCAGTCCTTAGGGCAGCCTCCCCTGCCCGGACCCCAGGCTCTTGTGCCAGCCCCACTCCTTCAGAGAGCAAATGACTGCTGTCCCACCCTCCATTCCTGTCGGGTGAAGGAGCTTCATCTCTCCCTCCCAACCCAGACTCAGAGGGCATGATGGCCTGATTTCAAAGCAAAGTGACAGCCCCTGAATGCCTGGGCTTTCCACAGGTGCCCCAAACAACTACTGCCTCCCTCTCATAGGTGACACTCTGTTCCAAGAGCCAGAAGTGGGGTGGAGGGTCAGAGCTGAGGCTCTCTAGGGTGCCCCTGGCACTGCCAGTCCGGCCCTGTGGCCCCGAGGCCAGGGGACCACACGGTGATCACAGGGAGCCATGCTGAACACCTGCTCCAGGACCCTGGCAGCGCCTGGGCTGCTAGTGGCCTCCTAGAACCCAGGCTGTGAGCTCCACCCTTGGCCCTCGTCTGCCCCCCAGGGTGGCGCCACCTCCAGATGCCCCACCTCCAAGAATGACAGGCCAGTCAGGCCATGCGTCAGCAGAGAGGGCTGGGGGTGGGGGTCAGCTCCGACGGTGGAGTCCCTTGCCTGGAAGGGGCTATCCAAACTCCCTCCGATGGCAGCTGCCAGCTGCTTCCTACAACCCCCGGCAGCTGGGCTTGCTGTACCCAGGCAGCCAGCAGTTGGGCTCACCTTTGAGCAGGGGCAGTGGAGTGAGCTCCTGCTGGTTGCTCTGATAGCGGAACTGAGAGGAGCTATGGGAGCGCCGGGGCCGGGCCCTGCGGAGGGACCGGCGGGAGAAGCCATCCACCTTGTCTGGTGGGGGCACAGGCGACAGCCCTGGGGAAGAGGGGCTCGTGGGGGTGCTCGCAGGGGGCAGCTTCGTCTCCATGACAGGCAGGCAGTGGTCAAGCCTTCAGAGACCCCGGGGTTCCCGCTGGCCCTGGAGGAAGCTGAGTGAGGGATGGCTGACTAACTCGGTCCCATCCTGGAGGGGGGCACAACCACAGTCCTGGGCCCCCCCCCAGGGCCTTTGGCAACTGCCCAGTCCTGGGGGGCAGGCAGGGTAGAGATGAGGGTGGCTCAGGCCTCGGGTCTTCCCTGGGAGTCCCGAAGAGTCCAGTCGGGGTCCCACCCTGGCTGTTTGAAAACGAAGTCAGGGAAGAGAAGTCAGGAAGGAAGGGAGAGAGAGAGCGCCTGTCAGTTTTTCCAGGAAAGCCAGCCTGTGGGTGAGTGCCGCTGAGTGCCCAAGCCCTCTTCTCCCTCCTACCTTGCCCAGACCCCAAAGAGAGGTGCAGCCCCTTCCACAGGAGCCCTGTCCCTCCCTTCTCGCAGACTGAAGGGCCCCAGCTCCAAAATAACCCCTCTCAGAATAGAGCCTATCTCCCAAAACAGCCCCTACCTAGACTGGGAACCCCGTTCCTCATCGCTGGCCCCTAACAGAACGGGACACCGTTTCTGCCCCACTAAGCCCGGCAACCGCGGACTTCCCCAAGAATGGGGCCCCTATTCCCATGTCATCCCCCTCCTAGGACCCCGCACCCTCCCCCACCTCAGCCTCTCCTTCCTCACCCCCCAAATCTCATCTGCCTCCCGGTGGGGGGACACTCACTTCTCAGAAGCCCAGACGTTGGGCCCCAGACGCCAGGGGCTGCTGGCGCGGAGGGGGCGGCTGTTCAGAGCTTCTGCACAGCGGTTCCGCTCTGGGTGCTGGGCGGCGGCGCTCCTGGGTTCCCTCTCGGGTTCTGGGGGGGTCAGAGCATGCCCCCAGCTCAGCGCCCAGTCGGGGCGCGGGCTCTCGGCGGGCTCGGGGCTGGCCCGGGCAGCGCGCGGACCTCTCCGCAAGTCGCGGGACCTGACCCGGCGCAGCGCGGCGCCGCGGGAGCCCCGGTGTGTGCGCACCGGCACCCGCCGCCCAGCTGCTCAGGATGACATCAAGTCACCTCCCCCCCTCCAGGCCCGCACCTCCCCGCGGGCAGGGGGCGGGGGAGGGGGGGCTGCGTCAGGAAGCTCCCGGGGCCGCTGGGAGATGTAGTCTCCGCAGCACTTAAAGGAGGTTGCCAGACCAAAGGGGTAGCCCCGGCAAGCACCCAGGGACGAGGACGAGGCAGAGTGGGATGGGGTCCAAATGGTGCTGGGCCCCTGTGCTCTTGGAAGGGAGACGGCATAGGGAGAAAGGAGGACCCCGGAGGTTGCACCAGGAAGCTAGGAGTGATGACAGGACACTGACAGAAAGAGGCCCAATACTATGCCAGGCCCCAAGGTTTGGCCTGCTCCATATGTGCCCAGCCATCCACCCCCATGGGAGCCCCACCCTCATCCCAGAACAGCCAAACACTTAGAATCCCCTGGAAAACCGGCACTGAGCTGGTTAATAGTCTTTGGTGACCCAGTGCTTGCTGGGAGAGGTGTGGCACACAGGAGGCTGCTGGGAAATGCAGTCCGTCCTCAGGCCTGCAGTCCCCCTCCCATCCCTTGCTGTTTAAGGTGACATCATGGGCTGGGGTTTAAAGGGCCAGCCCTGGGTGCCAAAGCATCAGAGCTGGAGGCCCTCCCTGGCACTGCCACCACCCCCGTGGAGGCAAGCTGGACTCCCTGGACAAACCTCCCATCCCCTCTGGGTCCTGAGATGTGGGGTCTCTGGTTGGAAAGCCTGTGCAGAGTATCCAAGGCACAGGTAGCATTCCAGGAGCTGGACATTCCTGCCAGAAGTTCCCGGCCTGCAGTTCCCCTGGCCCCTTCCTAGGACCCTGGACCCCAATACCCTTTATATCCCGAACTCCATCCCCCTATACTGCACTGTGAAGTCGCCACCCAGAAGTTTTGCCTGGATGAACAACTAACGGGTCGATGTGAGCAACAGGAGTGGGCAGTGAGGCCAGACAATGAAGTCATGGAGAGGGTTGGAGGCTGGGGCCCTTTTCAGAGTCCTCCCCACCCTGCCTTGGGCCTTGGTGACCACTCCGTGCACCAGTGCAACCACCCAGCCATCTTCCCTGTTGCTATGGAGCCTGGGTGCCCAAAGGTGCCCACCTGCTAGAGCAACCAAAAGCCAAGGTCCCAGTTTAGCCAGGCTAGGATCCGGGACCATACCACTGGAGAGCTGGCCAGTGACCCCTTGCTCAGAAATCCTCACCAGGCCTTGTTCATCTGGTCCTCGGTGTTCTCATCTGTCAGTGGAAACCCAAAATCTCCTCCTTGCCCAACTCCTAGGCTCAGGAGGTGAAGTCTCTTCCACATCCCTGCAGAAAAAACTGAGGGAGGGCAAGCCCATGGAGGCTTCTACAGCCAGGTAAGGATCCCAAGCACCAGAGAGTAGAAGGCTTTGCCCAAGGTGACATAGCTATTAGCAAAACCTTGGACCAGGGGCCAGATCCCCATCCCCTAGCCTAAGTCAGAGGGGTACCAGCTCCAAGCCCCCTGGGGGGTAGTGTCCTAGACTCAAGGTCACGCTGACAGTGGAGGATCCATCAGTACTTTGTATAATGGAGGGTGGTCAGTTTGAGGACTGGGGAACTGAAGGACGGAGGACAGACATAGGACTTCCTGCAAGGAGTAGTATTCTAACTGGGTCTCAAAATAGTTGCTGTGTCACCTGGAGGTGCAGATGAAAGTTATTTTTTTTTGTATCACCTTTATTGAGATAGCATACACACTCCAAAAATTTCACCCATTTTATTGTTTAATGGGTACAGAGCAGCAGTTTTGCAAGATGAAAAAGTTCACAAGATCGATTGCACAACAGTGTGAATATATTTAACATTACTGAATTATACACTTAGAAATGGTTAAGATGGTAAACTTTGTGTTACATGTATTTTACCATAATCTCAGCAAGATGCAAAATCAAGGCCCTCTACCAGGGACTGAGTCAAAAGTCATACTCCCCTGCTATCTCCTATGATCCTTTCCACACCCACCCTGATCCCACTGAGGAAATTCTCAGAGGGGCTTCTTCTGGGTGTGCCATCCCTGGGGAAGGGGAAGCCTCGGCCGCGAGCCCCTGAGGCCTGAAACTCACGTTCTGCCTGATGAGTTCCCATCTAACCTAATGTGGGAAGGTCCCCAAGGACCCCACAAAAAGAGGCCCTTCCTCTTTTCTTTCTATGGGGAGGAACCATGGCCCCATCCTTCCCCAGACTCCTTGAGTTCTCCGGGATCCAGTTGTCCAGTAAAAGCTCGCTCATTCAGTGCCCAGGGCCCATGTATTTGTTGGGGCTGCTGAACCGAAAGCAGGGCCTGGGACTTCATCCCATAAACACCCCTACATGGTCCCCAACACCGCCTTCCCTCCTAAGAGAATTTCATACCGTTTACCTCGAGGGTATCTTTTATTCTCTCAGTCAGCCCCTGCTCCAGGCCTGGGCTCGGGTGTGAGATCACCATGTCCTGGAATTGGATTTCTGTGGAGCTCGCAGTGCTTTGTCCAGGGGAGACAGCAGAAAGGACCTTTGTGCCCCTCTGAGCCCTGTCTACTCCTCTGCTGTATCGCAGACACTGCATTGTGTCCTGGCCACAGAGGGGGCCACAGGAGGGGGGACTCACAGGCACCCACTCCCGAGAGACAGATGTGGCTCCCAGTCAGGTTACAATGAGAGACAGACACGGGTGCAACTTCACTAGAGAGAAGCCGACCAGGGAAGCTGCTCCCCCAGACTGGGGACTTGAATATTGGAAATGGTCCTGTGTTCTCCGCCTTTGCACATAGCGCACCCTATTCCCACTGCAGGGAAACGGTCGCCCCTCCTAGACTGGACACAAGGACATCTCCTAGTTTTAAGAATATTCTCTTCTATTCCGCTGCCTTTGGGAGGAGAAGTGTTGCGTTTTCATTCACTCACTCCACAGGCACTTAGGCACACAGCCTGTCTACCTCTGCACCTCTCCTGTAAAACGGGGATATTAATAGTGTCTCCTCTCTATGTGTGGTGGTGAAGAGCAGATGAGGTAATGCAAGTAAAGTGACAAGCTCAGGGCCCCCTGGTCTGTCATGGGGGACAGGCAGGTCTCTTGACTTATTCCTTCGTAAACATTTTCTCAGTGTCATCCTGTAGCCTGCCTCCTCGAGTGGGGCCTTCCCAGTGACTCCCAAAATTCTCCTGAAGGCTGTTCCTCAGTCCCTTCTAGGAGTCCTCCCACCTGCTAAACCCAGCCTCAGGTTACAGTGGGTAAAACAGGCTCAAAGCTTCACAGAGGAATGGTGACTTGCCTGAGGCCAGACAGAACTGGGACTGACATCCAGGTCTCTGCCCCAAGGCCAGGGCGTTTGCCCTTGTTTCCGCTGACTTTTGCCTTTGGATTGCAGTTGAGTTCAGCTCTCTAGCAAGGCTAAGATAGAATCAAAATTACCTCTGGGTATCTCTTAGGTCTCCCTTGATGTAACAAAGGCTAGTGTGGCCAACTCGGTAGAGCAGGAATCTGCAAACTTCTTGTAAAAGGCTGGAAAATATTTTAGGTTTTACAGGTCTCTGCTGTAGCAAGAAAGCAGCCCTAGACAGTGCTTAATTAAATGAACATGGGTGTGTTCCACTAAAACTTTACTCATGGACTCTGGCATGTGAATTTCATATGATTTTCACATGTCATGAAATCTTACTCTTCCTTTAATTTTTTCCCAACTATTTAAAAATGTAAAAACCAGTCTTAGCTCATCAGCTGTACAAAAACAATATACCTCTACTGAAGGGATTTAGAACCCATTCTTCATTAATCATAGCATTAGAAAGATGAAAAGCTGTTATTCCAAACGGGATGACTTTCTGGCCAACTATAGAAAGAAGGGAGGGTCAGTAAACCTGCCCAGCTTTTTCAGGCGAGGAGTGAAAAAGGACCTTGGTAATGTACTCACAGCAACCTTTATCAATTTGTTTTCTTATTTATAAAATGGTGACTATAATCTCTACTTTAGATGGTTGTTATTAGGGTTGAAAGAGATAAAGGACGGTGAAGCACTTTTTAAGCTGTAAATGTTTGTTTCTCCAGATGCGTGCAGGGCTCTCACATCTACTTTATTTCTCCGGGAAGCTTTCTACGAAGTTTTACGAGACACTGTCCCTTTAAACAGTCTCCAACTACTTAAAGTAATTGGACGAGTCAGCGCATGCGCATTCCTCTGTGGGGAATGGCACCTCAAGCAACAGCCTTCCCAGAGCCTGCAGAAGGAAGGTTAAAGATCCTCCCACAAAGAATTTATACGCAAGCGTAAATCAAGCTTGGGAGCACTATATCACGCAGAGAGCCCAGTCTCTTTTTGGCGCCTGAAGGCTCCTCCCCCCCGGCCAATCAGTAGGCCTCGCCCTTTGCAGTGACCAATGGCAGTGAGCGTGGGGGGCGTGGCTGAGCGCCCGGGGGCGCGGCCTGGCGCGGAGCGCAGCGGCGGGGCGAACCCGAGGCTCTAGTGAACAGCGTAGCCGGACAGGGATCGCCGGCGTTCGGCGAGTGGAGGCGGCCAGGTCCCGGCGGTCTCCGAGATGTCACGATGGCTGTGGCCATGGTCGAACTGTGTGAAAGAGCGGGTCTGCCGCTACTTGCTGCACCACTACTTGGGTCACTTTTTCCAGGAGCACCTCAGCCTGGACCAGCTCAGCCTCGATTTGTACAAGGGCAGCGTTGCCCTGCGGGATATCCACCTGGAGATCTGGGTGAGGAGCCAGGCCCAAGCCCGGCAAGAAGGTGGGGGGCACAGAGCCGCAGCGACCTGAGGCTTCCGGAGAAAGGGTCGGGCCCGAGGGACCAGGTACCAGGCGTTTTAAGGCCTTGGAAATCCGGCCCTTTTCAGGCGTCAGAGGGATCCGGCTGATCGCCTCCAGAGCAAGAGCCTGGGCGGGAAGGGGTTCCTTGTGGCCACTTCACAGAAGAGAAACTGAGGCTGGGGAGAGGGATGTCACTTGTCTGGAGAATGCCAAAATAAGCACATTGAGTTTGGGACCTTGATTTGAGGAGCGTGGTGGAGGGGCAAAGGAGAGGGTGAGGAGGGAGCGAGCGGACTGGAGGAACTAAGGGGTTCCGGTAGGACCAGGCCAGGGCAGCGATAGACTTGGGGCCATGCAGCTGGTCAGCGAAGACTGGTAGGGGTCCGGAGCCCTGCTGAGGACACCTGTAGGAAAGGTCCCCTGACCTCCTGACCCTACAGTCCTGAGCCCAGTGGGTGGGGTTCGCCTCCGGATGTGGATGTCAACAACGCGTCAGCAACCGTGTTGATCAACACCTCGTGTGACTGCTGCTGCTGCTGCTGCCTACTTCCTGCTTTTGGGAGAGTGGGACGGGCCAAGTGGCTGTTTGGGGAGGGGATTGGGAATTAGAATCCCCACCTGGAGGGGAGCCCTCAGAGAATGGCAGAGAGGTGGGGCCCCAGGCAGGAAGGAGGTAGCCGAGACACTGGGAAGGCAGAGATGTTTGGTCAGGGTCAGACCTGAGTCTGGGGGCAGTTGAAGGGTCGTGACTCACAGCTCAGCTGACCTGGAGAGTTGCAAAGGAACCACCAATTAGAGGCACCAGCCCAGGGCTGGCATTGGATGGGCATGGGGGCAGGGGCTTCCCAGTTTTCTGGCTGCGCAGGCAGCATGGCTGGCCTCAGCACAATCTGGGCAGGAAGAGTTGGGCTTTAGGGACAGGTCTTCCTAAGCAAATGTGGGGCAAGGCAAGTCCTCTGAGCCCAGAGTTGGGGGCACCTCCCAGTTGCCTCTTGCCTGTGAATCCCAGTGCAGGGAGCCTTTTCGGACCTCTGAGCTGCCTCTTCCTACTTCAGTCCCAGGAAACACTCCTGCTGCACCCAGCCCTGCCCTCCTGTTGGGATCGAATTGGCTCCTAGCTAGTTATGCCCTAGTGGAATGCAGGTGCTTTTCCAACAGCCAGCCGCTCCTCTCAGCTGCTCGGCCTGCAGCCCCGACCGTGAAGACCTCAGGAGAAGCCCTGTGCCTGGGGACTCTGAGATGGGATGAGGAGAGAGACGTTGGTCCCAGAACATTGGGTGACTAGACTAGTTCCTTCTTCTCTCTAGGCCTCAGTTTCCCCACCTGTGGATCTTGCGTGAGGAGTTTGGACTTGATCTTGGCGGGCTTCTAGTTTGTTTACTCATGGGTCCAACAAGTGCTTACTGAGGCCCTCTCTGGGTTTCACAGGGAAAGCAGGCGGGCTTCTGCTTTCCCGGCGCCCCAGGCTGGTGGGGGTGCTATTCCCCCATTTGTAATGGGGGAGAGGTCCTCAGCCGGTGCCCCAGGGAGATCTGCAGTCACACTAAGTGTTTGGATGCGGGGGGCATCCCCTAGGCTCAGGTCAGGCCCGTGCCTGCCTCTCCCGGACACTCCCTGTGAGCACCGCCTGCCCAAAGTGAACGTGCCATGCTGCTGCCCTCTCTGCCAGGCCTTTGAATGTGCTGTTCCCAAGCCTGGGACACTCCACCGTCTGTCCCCCACCCAGCTTCCTCCTCTTCGTCCTTCAGCTCTCTCCTCCTCTGGCTTGAAAAATTGGACACATTTGGGTGATGCAGTGATTGAACCAGCCAAGAGTAGGGATCAACATGAGCAAAGGTAGGACCTCGTAGGTAGCAGGCCCTGAGCCAGATTTGTCCCCCGTCTGCTCGCAGTCTGTGAACGAGGTGCTGGAGTCCATGGAATCGCCATTGGAGCTGGTGGAGGGCTTTGTGGGCTCCATCGAGGTGGCCGTGCCCTGGGCTGCGCTGCTCACTGACCACTGCACCGTTAATGTGTCAGGCCTCCAGCTCACCCTGCAGCCCCGCCAGGGCCCAGGTGAGGGCAGGCTAAGGCTGAGGGGGGGAGCAAGTGGTGGGGGTGGGCCTGGACACTCAGGAGCTGGCCGGACCTGCCCACCCTGAGACCCGCTCGCTGCCCGCAGGACCAGGGCCTGCCGACTCGCAGAGCTGGGCCTCATGCATGACCACGAGCCTGCAGCTGGCTCAGGAGTGCCTGCGGGATGGGCTGCCTGAGCCCTCTGAGCCACCACAGCCCCTGGAGGGCTTGGAGATGTTCGCCCAGACCATCGAGACTGGTAAGCAGGCCCCTCTGGGCCACCCTGCCCCCTGCCCCTCTGTGGCCCACAAGACAGGGGCCTTAGTAACATGGCCACCCTGCTACCCCGATGGGGAAACGCTGCTCACCCTTTACAGCTCTACCTAACCTGAGACCCCTCCTCACCCCTCAGTGCTGCGAAGGATCAGGGTGACTTTTCTGGACACTGTCGTGAGGGTGGAGCACTCACAGGGCGATGGGGAGCATGGCGTGGCAGTGGAAGTCCATGTGCAGAGGTAGGCGCAGGCCTGGCAGCGGGGCTGGCATGAGGGAGAGGGGGCTTGAGGGGCTACAAACGGCCCTGGCCCTGACCGCACCCCCAGCCTAGGCTCCTGAGAAGTGGCAGAGCATGTCTGGGTGGGCCTGGGCAGCGGCCACAGCAAGGGGGGATGGGCGGCATTGTAAGCCTTGAGTGGTGTCCCAGGGCCAGGTGGTGCAGACGCAGAGTGGAGAAGGGACCCCCAGGGATCAGGGAACATGCAGAGGAACATCTGAGGAGCAAGGACTGGCTGTAGAGGCCCAGAATGGTCTGGCTGCGATGGGGCAGCTCTATGACCCCAGACCCCTGGAAGGGAATCCTGTGCAGGGAGCGGGGCTCTGCGCCTGTGGGACTGGGATAGCAGCTGACCCTACACTTCCCAGACTAGAATACTGTGATGAGGCGGTGCGGGACCCGAGCCAGGCTCCCCCGGTGGATGTGCACCAGCCTCCTGCTTTCCTGCACAAGCTGCTGCAGCTGGCGGGGGTCCGCCTGCACTTTGAGGAGCTTCCCCCACAGGTGGGCCAACTCCAACCCCCACAGTCTCTTTCTCCTTCTAATCCCTGCCCTCTCTGGCCCTTGACCCCTCTACCCCTCCATCCGTTCTGACCAGCTCTGATGTCCTTTTCTTGACTCTCCCCTCCTATATCTTCTTGCCTCCCAGGAAGAAGCCCCAGAGCCCCCCTTGCAGATCGGCAGTTGCTCAGGGTACATGGAGCTGACAGTGAAACTGAAGCAGAATGAGGCCTTCCCAGGCCCCAAGGTGAGTCCCTGGGCCCTTGGGGAGGAGGGGACGTTCTCCATCTCAGAATCCTCAGCCATGTTATCTTCTCCGGGACAAAGCGGCAGCTGGAGAAACTGAGGTTCAGAGAGGTCAGGTTGTGGCCAGGGCCACTCAGCTAGTTGGTGTGAGAGCTTAGTCTGGCGGCTGGTATCCTTCCTCCTCAGGGTGAAGGCAGGGGGGTCGTGGCTCTCAAGGGGCCGGGTGGCAAGTATAGGCTTCATGGTTGCCCGCTCTGCCCTCAGCTGGAGGTGGCCGGACAGCTGGGCTCCCTGCACCTGCTCTTAACCCCGCGGCAGCTCCAGCAGCTTCAGGAACTGCTCAGTGCCATGAGCCTTGCAGGTGAGGCCTCTGGGCAGTTCAGGGGGGCGGGGTGGCTGTGGGAGAGGGGCCGTCCAGGTTGGACTGACACAAGGCGGTGTCCTCTCCTGTAGACCCCAAGGCCTTGGACGACAAGTTGAACAAGAGCCGCCCGCTAGGTGCTGAAGACCTGTGGCTGATCGAGCAGGACCTGAACCAGCAGCTGCAGGCGGGGGCTGTGGCCGAGCCCCTCAGTCCAGACTCCCTTACCAACCCCGTCATCAACCTGGACAGCACTGGTGGGTGCGGGGCCAGGCCCGGCAGTTGGCGGGCTGGCTGGTGTGGGTGCAGGAGTCGGGGGCCGAGCCTGCTGTCCCTGACGCCCTCACCTGGCCCACAGACCTCTTCTTCTCCATGGCCGGCCTCACGAGCAGCGTGGCCTCAGCCGTCTCTGAGCTCTCCCTCTCCGACGTTGACCTTGGCTCCTCTGTGCACAGTGACATGACCCCACGCCGGTTCTCTGCCCAGGGCCACCCAACTGGTGAGTGCTCCAGGCGCAGAAAGAACAGGAAGAGGCCTCAGTGCTGGTGCGATGTCACATGTATACGGGAGGCCTCCCGTGATGCCTGGATGTCCACCGTGGGTGACTTGGTTCCCCGGGGAGGCTGGCGATGCAACAGACAAAGCCTCTGCTCCGGAGCCAGCGACCTTGGACGAGCACTTCAGCTCTCCAAGGCGCCCTTTCCCCTCCTGTAAACGGGGTAATAAGACATGGCATTGAGAGCTTGTGTGTGTGTCAGGCACTGGGCGAGTGTTTCGTTACCTCCAGTCCTTGGATTCCCCGTGAGAGGGTTGGACTGAGCCTGGACTCAGTGCCTGGCCGCCTGCCCCCAGAGCCACAGTCTGGCTGGCCCAGAACTTCTCACAGCCCCCAGTGTGGGCTGCCCAGGAGCTCTGGGGGGCCCCTGCTGAAGCCTCTGTCCCTTTAGGCAAGACGGCCCCCACGCCCCATCCGGACACCATGCGCCCTGACTCGCTGCTGAAGATGACCTTGGGGGGCATGACCCTGACCTTGCTTGAGACATCCGCCCCATCTTCCGGACCACCTGACCTCACCACCCACTTCTTTGCCGAATTTGATGCTGCCAAGGATGGGCCCTTCGGCTCCCGGGACTTCCACCATCTCCGACTGCGCTTCCAGAGGGCCTGTCCCTGTAGCCATGTTCGGTACGAGCCCGAGGCAGGGGCCTTGGGAGAGGCTCCCTGAGTCCCTCCAGCCCCCCACCTGATGCCCAGCTTCCTCCCTGCAGGCTAACGGGTGCAGCTGTCCAGCTGTCCTGGGAGCTGCAGACCGGCAGGGGCCGCCGGACCACCAGCACGGAAGTGCACTTCGGGCAGCTCGAAGTGCTGGAGTGTCTGTGGCCCAGGGGCGCTTCGAAACCTGAGTACATGGAGGTGGGGGCCAGAGGCGAGTGTGTGCGGTCTAGGCCTGGAGGCTGGGGGGACGCAGGGGCTCGGCCTGACCCTCTCACCTTTCACGTCCCGTCCCAGATCCTGAGCTTCCCCAGCAGCCAGGGCTCCCAGGCCTCAGCTCAGCCCTGTGCCCACCTGCGCCACACGCAGACACTGCGCCGTGTGCCCAAGGTAACCCACCCCCCTCTAGGCCTGAAGACCCTTTGCTGTTTCCCATGGTGCATTGACACCATGCCCCCACTCCCAGCCTCCTCTGGGACCCCCCTGTTCCCACCCTCCACCCCCTTATCCTGTGCTGCAAGCGGAGCGTACCTCCCCACCCGAGGACCCTTGAGTACATTTGGACACGGTTGCGCCTGCCCTGGCTCATCGTGGCGATGCCCTGCTAACCTCCAGGGCAGGGGGTGGTGACTGGTGGATGGCTTTATGAAATAAGCACGGTCATCTGCCTCCAGCAGGGTGGTGAGGGTCTCCTGGGTCTGCTGCCCAAGCGCTTTTCATTACCACCCAGGAGGCCCCTTTGCTTTTGCTCAAGGGGCCCCTCCCCGCCCTGCCCTCACCCACCCCACAGCCCTTGCTGACCCGAACACCCTCAACCTCAGAGCCGATCCCGGCGCACAGCCACCTGCCATTGCCGCTCAGAGCTGACCCTGGACCTGGCCGACTTCCAGGCAGACGTGGAGCTGGGGGCCCTGGACCGGCTCGCCGCCCTGCTGCACCTGGCCACCTTGGCCCCACCCGAGCCACCTGCCGGCCTGCTGGTAAGGTGCCTAGTCAGGGCTAGGAGCGGAGCACAGGCCCTCTGGCTCACGGTCAGTGGCGGGGTTCCTGGCGGCAGCTGTGACCCCTCCTCCCCTCACAGACGGAGTCCCCGCCAGCTGCCGAACAGCAGACAGTGGTGCGTCTGTCAGCGCCCCGCGCCACACTTCAGCTGCGCTTCCCCATTGCCGACCTGCGGCCCGAGAGGGACCCCTGGGCCGGCCAGGCTGTTCGGGCGGAGCAGCTGCGGCTGGAGCTGAGCGAGCCCCATTTCCGGACAGAGTTGAGCAGTGGGCCTGGTCCCCCAGCCCCTACCCGCCTGGAGCTTACCTGCTCCGACCTGCACGGTGAGAACCCCTGGGAGACAGGCAGACCTGGGGCGGGGTCTCAGGCCTCTGCGAGAGACGCACTTAGGGCTGCGGAAGAGGCGGGGTGGCCGGGGAGCAGGCCCGGGCTTCACCAGCTGCGTGACGCACCAGGACTGCCTGCGCCGGGCCTGCTCGGGGCGGCAGGCAGGGCGGCCCTTTATCCTTGGGCTGCTGCATGGGAAAGGGCCCAGGCCTGTGAATAGTAAAGGAGAGTCACCGCTGACTCCACCTGGCACTGAGGGAGAAATGGGGACAGGCAGCAGTGACCACCTCCCATTCTTCCCCATCCGCTCCAGGCACCTATGAAGATGGAGAGAAGCCACCTGTCCCCTGCCTGCGAGTCTCCAAAGCCCTGGATCCCAAGAGCCCTGGTCGAAAATACTTCCTGCCCCAGTAAGCGGGGACCCTGGCAGGAGTTGACAGCAGAGGAGGGCTTTGCTACTGAGGGCGGCGGGTGGCCACTTGGGATCAGGGGCTGGGGGCGCCCTGCCGATCAGTGACAGGCCTGTGCCCCGGCAGGGTAGTGGTGACCCTGCACCCCCAGATCGGCGGCACGCAGTGGGAAGTGGGCCCAGAGAAGGGAGAGGAGCTGGACCTGTCTGTTGAGAGCCCCTGTGAGCTGCGGGAGCCCGAGCCCTCGCCCTTCTCTTCCAAGAGGACTATGTATGAGACAGAGGAGGTGAGGCCTGGGCGCCCCGGGTCTCACAAGCCACGTGGTGGCTGTGGGCCCAGGGGAGAGGAGTACTCGGGGCCTCAGGTGATGTGACTCAGCACCAGCGAAAATTTTGTCTCTTCTGTCATCTCATGTCAGTGGGGAGTCGGAAGCAACCCAGCTTGTAGGGCCCAGGAGTGAGGGTGCTGGTGAGGGCAGGCTCTGCGGGGGAGATCGGGGCCCTGTCCCATCAATCACTTCTTGGCACTGTACATGTAGGCCTGGGGACCCTTTCCTGTGAGAGTGATGAAGGTTGAGTAAGAGGCGGTTAGGGGCTGTGCCAAAAAGTCTGGGTTTAAATCCAGGCTCTGCTGCTCAGCGGCGTGTCATCTCAGGTTGGTGCCCAGCCTCTTGGAGAGTTGCTTGCAGATGCGTTTCCTCCTCTGAAAAGTGGGTATGAGGACCCTCCCAGGCCTGTCCTGATAAAGGAATTAACTAGCGTGTGAGGCCCGCAGAGCAGGGTTGGCGTGCAGTCGGCACTTCCTGCGAGATGGCAGCTGTCCCAGCAGGGAAGGGCTCGTGTGAATGAGTGATAAGAATGAACGAGTGGTAGGAGGTTAGGGTGCAGGTCTGGGTCTGATTGCGGAGCCTGGGGCAGGGCCCGCCCTCTCTCAGGAGCCTTCCCGCCCCCCCACACAGATGGTGATTCCTGGAGACCCTGAGGAGATGAGGATCTTCCAGAGCCGGGCCCTGAGGCTGTCACGCTGCAGCCTGGAAGTGGTCCTGCCCAGTGCCCACGTCTTCCTGCCCAGCAAGGAGGTCTATGAGAGCCTCTACAACAGGTGACGATGTGGGCGGGCGGGCGGGGGCTGCGGCTGGGAGCCTGGCTGGGCCTCCCTGCCCTCACTGCCACCGGCCCCCTGCCTGTCTCAGGATCAACAACGACCTGCTCATGTGGGAGCCAGCAGACTTGCTTCCTGCCCCCGCCTCTGCCCATGCCACGCACCCTCCTGGCTTCTCAGGCCCCTCGGGCTTCTGGCATGACAACTTCAAGATGTGCAAGTCAGCCTTCAAGCTGGGTAGGAGGGGGTGTCTGGCAGGGGCTGGGGCCCCCAGAGCTGGGCAGGGCTGGGGCGGCCCTCCCAGGTCTCCTTCCCACTCGCTTCCTGATCTCCCCCCAGACTCAGACTCGGATGACGAGGATGCCCACTTCTCAGTGGGGGCATCAGGCGCCCCCCGGGCCGCCCCCGAGCCCCTGAACTCTCGCTCCCAGAGCACCGTGACTACGCTGGTGACCGTGCTGAAGGGCCGGATCACAGCCCTCTGTGAGACCAAGGTGAGGGCAGCCCCGCGGAGGCGAGCCCCTGGCTGCAGAGCCCCCACGGTCAGGGGACCGAGACCAGAGTGGGCAGCGCCAAGTCGGGAATGTGGGAAATGGGCCCGGGTGGTGGGGGGCTGAGCGGGGCCGGTCCAGCCAGCAGCACTCCCCGGACCCCCCACTCACCCTCTTGCGCCCTCTCAGCCACTTAGTAGCACCTGCAGTGTGTGAGGCACCACGTGACACTAGGAGGCGGACTGGGCAGGCGTGATCCTTCCCCTCTGGCAAAAGCCACAAGCGCTGGCCGGGCTTCCAGCGAAGTCCGTGTAGACGCTGGAGCCGATCCCAGTTAGACCAGGGCTCCAGGAGGCCCCCTGGCCCCTGCGGGCCTGGGGGCTGCTCCGTGCAGCTGGTGAGACCGGCCCTGTGCTCTGTCTGTAGGACGAGGAGGGGAGGCTGCTGGAGGATGTACACGGGGAGCTGGTGCTGGACGTGGAGCAAGGGACCCTCTTCAGCGTCTCCCAGTACCGAGGCCAGCCGGGACTGGGCTACTTCTGCCTGGAGGCTGAAAAGGCAACGCTCTACCACCGAGGTGTGAGGGCTGTGGGCCAGTCGTCAAGGGGTCTCTAGGGTCTGCGGACAGGGCGGGGGCCTTCAGGAGGGATGTGGGCCCTCGGTGAAGTGGGCGGTCAGCTGGCTTGGCAGGGGGCTCACCAGCTGCCTCTCCAGCGACCGTGGAGGACTACCTGCTGCCCAGTCACCTGGAGCTGCCCACCTTTGCTCCCCCGGCCCAGCTGGTCCCAACCATCTACCCATCAGAGAAAGGGGTGACTGAGCGGGGAGCCTCAGGCCGAAAGAGCCAGGGCCAAGGCCCCCATATGCTGTCCACTGCTGTGCGCATCCACCTAGACCCCCACAAGAATGTCAAGGTACAGCCATGTCCTCTTCTGCCCACCCACTTGGCTGGGGCAACTGTCTGCCTGGTGCCCGAAGGGCTGGGCTCCCTCCTTGCTGACTGTGTCCCACCCCCAGGAGTTCCTGGTGACACTGAGGCTGCACAGAGCCACCCTACGCCACTACGTAACCCTACCAGAGCAGAGCTGGCACTCCCAGGTGAGGGAGTGTGGCATGGGTAGACAGGTCTCCAGGCTGGGAGGAGGCCTGTGTCATGGGTGTGGCTGGGCCGTGCTGGGCTGGGGGGTTAGAGGAGGGAGGAGGCCATTCTATCGTCACCACCTCCCCCACCTGCTCCCCAAAGCTGTTGGAGTTCTTAGACGTGCTGGATGACCCCGTGCTGGGCTACCTGCCCCCGACGGTCATTACCGTCCTACACACACACCTGTTCTCCTGCGCCGTGGACTACAGGTACCCAGGCTGGGTGCTGGGGCAGGGGGCAGGCTCTCACGTGTGTGTAGGCAGCCTGCCCCAGCTGAGCTGTCCCCCCAGGCCCCTCTACCTCCCTGTGCGTGTCCTTATCACCGCCGAGACCTTCACCCTCTCCAGTAACATCATCATGGACACCTCCACTTTCCTGCTCAGGTATGCAGCCCCTCCCTCCCGAGCTGGGCTGCAGCTGCCACCTCCCCAGCAGCTGTCTACCTGCTCTGTGCCCTCAGGCCATTCTCTGAGCCTTTCTGTACACTCGGGTGATGCTCCTCCCTCAGAACTGGTTCCAGCTTCTTGGAGGGCAGTTGGACCTCCGAATCAGGGCCTTCAAGGCGTTCGCGCCCTCTGTCCTGATCGCCTCCCCTGGGCTCAGCTTGCTTCTGGTGGCTGTGCTAGGACAGAGGCTAGGACAGCTGGAGGGTAGCGCCCCTGCCGTACAGCTCGAAGCAATCAGGGCTTGCCGTTCTGATGCCCGCAGATCGCAGCCTGAGTCAGTAAACGGGCCCGCCCAGCCGTTAAAGCCAAGTCAAAGAACAACATTGAAAAGTACAGGGAAATGCCATAGTAAAATGTTGACTGGGAAAAGTGAGATGTAAGACTACAAATGTTTAAAACAAAGATTTATGAGCAGTTATTCACGGGCATCTCTGTGTGGCTTCATAAAAAAGACTGGAAGGAGATGTATAGCAGAATTTGGGATTAGGGATTATGATTAGGGATTAGGGATTATGCCCTTTTTATTGCTGTTTTAAAATACTATAAAGGAGCTTGTGTTACGTTGCCATTAAAAGAAGGGTTTATTTTATTTTTAAAGATTTTATTTGTTTACTTCTAGAGAGAGGAAGGGAGGGAGAAAGAGAGGGAGAGAAACATCAATGGACAAGAAATACATGGATCTGTTGCCTCTCAAGCTCCCCCATCTGGGGACCTGGCCTGCAACCCAGGCATGAGCCCTAGCCAGGAATCGAACCAGCAACCTCTTGGTTTGTGAGCCGATGCTCAGTCCACTGAGCCACATCAGCCAGGGCTAAAAGGACTTATTTTAAAAGAACAATGAATGCAGGAGGGGAAAATAGGACCCTTCCTTCCCTGGAAGGCCCAGATGAGGCAGAGGAGCTAGAAATGCTTAGGGAACAGATAAATCTGGGCCTGTGACACGGGAGACCAGGTCCATTCCCCTCACAGTACAAACACCGAGGCCAGAGGGGGCTCAGTACCAGGGTCTTGTGGGCCTGGGGCCTGTTTCGGGTGTCCCTCTGCCTGTCCCTGGGCACCCCGCCGCTGCCGGCTCCCGTGGAGCTGCTGCCTGCAGGGGCTCCGGGCCCTTCTCAGCCCTGTTCCCCACCAGGTTCATCCTCGACGACTCAGCCTTGTACCTGTCCGACAAGTGTGAGGCGGAGACCCTGGACCTGCGGCGAGGTGGGCAGGGCCTGGGCTGGGCTCCCTCCCCTCCGAGGGACCATGGTGCCCGGCCACACACCGAGCAGCCCATGTCCTCCCTCACCTGGTGGCCGGGTTCTCCACACCCACACATGCGTGCACGCACCCAAGGGCTGCGCCCAGATAACCCTCCGATTCTCCCCTCTGGCCGTGGGTTGGGAGCTGCGTGTGAGGAGACAGCAGAAACGTCTTTCGTCCTCTGCTTCAGATTATGTCTGTGTCTTGGATGTCGACCTCCTGGAGCTCGTGATCAAAACTTGGAAGGGGAGCACCGAGGGCAAACTGGTGAGTGCAGCTGTTTCCCTGAGGCCCTGGGGCCCAGGCAGCGCAGGGGCCAAGGCGCCTTCAGAGGACCCCCTTCCGCCACGCACCATCTCTTTGTTTCTGCTCCCTGGGCCTGGGTGCAGGTTATGGTCACTGCATGCCCTTCCCCTGGCTCTGTGGGGAGGGGCCAGGCCCACCGCGGGTGTCCCTCAGCGGGAGGCCCGCCACTAGAGGGCAGCTGCAGCCAGGGCCTCGGGAGTCAGGCAGCGTCCTCATCCGTATAACAGAGGCAGAAGGCCGTGCCTGGCAGGCTGGGGTCGGGGCAGAGGAGCTTGGGCTCATGGACCCTTTGCTCAGGGGGTGGCGCCCCGCTTCCTTGGGCAGCCTGGGGCCAAGCCCCTTCCGCCCCTGGGCACTGTGTGCTCATTCACCCCAGGGAAATCCTAGGCGGTACCATCTCTGGACGGAGAGGGTAGAGCCTGGGCTGACGCCACCCCTGCCCCGCCCCGACAGAGCCAGCCGCTGTTCGAGCTGCGCTGCTCCAACAACGTGGTGCACATGCACAGCTGCGCTGACTCCTGCGCCCTGCTGGTCAACCTGCTGCAGTATGTAATGAACGCAGGCGACCTGCACCCCCCAGCCCGGCCCCCCAGCCCCACTGAGATCGCCGGCCAGAAAGTACAGGTGAGACCTGGCCGCCCAGGCCCCCGGAGCCCTGCCTGGCCCCCTCCCTGCCACGGTCCCCACCGCTCCCTCCTGGCGCTCATTCACCACCCTCCCCTGCCTGGCCCAGCTCTCCGAGAGCCCCGCCTCCCTGCCCTCGTGCCCCCCAGTGGAGCCGGCCCTCATCAACCAACGGGACCTGACTGACGCCCTCCTGGACACCGAGCGCAGCCTGCGGGAGCTGGCCCAGCACCCAGGTGGGCTGGGGGCCCTCGGGGCCAGCGGGCACAACCAGCACCCATGTCGGGCGTCCCCCGACACCAGCGCTGTCTCCCACAGGTGGCCCCCTCCCTCAGGCCTCGCCCGTGTCGGTCTACCTATTCCCCGGGGAGCGGAGTGGGGCCCAGCCCCCCTCTTCGCCTGTTGGGGTCCCTGCTGGCAGTTCAGGATCCTTCTCAGAGGCCAATGAAGAGGAAATGGAAGAGGAGGGGGATGGAGACACTCTGGACAGCGACGAATTCTGCATCCTTGACGCTCCTGGCCTGGGCATCCCGGTGCGTGGTGGGCAGGCTAGGCAGGGGCGGGAGAGGGCCACCCAGTCCCAGGCCCTTCTAGAGGTGGAGCTGTGGGAAAGGCAGGAGGGGGTCACTATCCTGTGGGAGGTGGGCAGGGAGGGTCTTCCTGGGGAGGCAGCCCTGACTCTGGGCTGGGAAGGAGCTTGTGGATTCCCAGGGAAGTGGCATCCTGGGCAGAGGGACGGGAACGGCAGAGCGGGAGGACACGGGCAGGTGGCTCGCTGGGCGGGTGCGGGCTGCAAGGGCGCTGACCTCCTGGCCCCCAAGGACCAGTGGGAGTGTCACATGCAAGCAAGACCCAGGCCTCAGGCAGACAAGGCTGGCAGGAGCGAGGGACATTCAGCCCCATCCTGGACAGAATAAGCAGGCGCAGGCTGTGGGGACAGTGACTCACTTGAGTTATCTTCTGTCAGAAATGGGAAGGGAAGCCGGAGGCCTAAAGAAACCGGGCAGAGCGTGGCCTGGACGGGGAGAGCGTCTGGGTCAGGGGAGAGCGTCTGGGTCACGTGTGCTCACTCGGCCTCCTCCCTGCAGCCCCGGGACGGGGAGCCCGTGGTGACCCAGCTGCACCCGGGCCCCATCGTCGTGCAGGACGGGCACTTCTCTCGGCCGCTGGGCAGCACAGACCTGCTGCGGGCACCCGCCCACTTCCCGGTGCCCAGCACCCGCGTGGTGCTACGTGAGGTCTCCTTTGTCTGGCACCTCTATGGGGGCCGAGACTTCGGCCCCCACCCCGGCCACAGGTGAGAAGGAGAGAGGGCAGGTGGCAGCGGTGACAGTGGGGCCGGCCCACCCAGGAGATGCGGCCCAGGCCGGGGACCAGCCCTGACCCTTGGCAGCTGGTCACCTGGAGCCTGTCCTCACCTCCCTGGCCCCAGTTCCTCCTTCCTTATCCCACCCAGCTTCCAGGGGAGGGTCTCCCAGCACAGGCTGAGAGTCCTGCTCTGAGACGGGGGTGAGGAAAGGGTGTTCCCTTGAGTCAGCCTGTCCCTCTTCCCAGGGCGAGAGTTGGCCTCGCGGGCCCCAGGGGCTCCCCTTCCCGCTGCTCTGGCCCCAACCGGCCCCAGAACTCCTGGCGCACGCAGGGGGGGAGCGGGAGGCAGCACCAAGTCCTCATGGAGATCCAGCTCAGCAAGGTGAGCTGGGGGCCTGGGTGCAACAGGCCAGCCAGGTGAGTGGCTGGCCCCCCCGTCCCTTCTGCTCAGCCAGCACTTTGCACCACGGGCATTGCGGAGCGGGTTTTATAGATGTTTTCAGGATGCAAGACCAGTGTCCCTGGTGATAGAGATTGGAGAGTGTGGCTTGAGCTGGGGTTCACACTTGGGTGACGGGGCAGATGGGAATGCTACAGGAATAGAGGCAGGTGGATTTGGGGGAGGAAGTCAAGAGTTCACTGTGACCCCGTGGGACTGAAATGCCCGCGGGAGAGCCACGTAAAAGTGTCAGGCGACGGCAGTCGGGCATGGATCTGAGATGGGACTATGTGCAGGAAGGGTGGCTGGGGGAGTAGGGGCCTGGGGTGAACCCTCCGTCTGCCTGCCTGGCTCAGGCCTCCGTCCACCCCACAGGTAAGCTTCCAGCATGAGGTGTACCCAGTGGAGCCAGCCACAGGCCCTGTGGCCCCAGGCAAGGAGCTGGAGGAGCAGCCGCTGTCCCGCCAGGTGTTCATTGTGCAGGAGCTCGAGATCCGTGACCGGCTCCCCTCCTCCAAGATCAACAAGTTCCTGTACATGCACACAAGCGAGCGGATGCCGCGGCGCACCCACTCCAGCATGGTACCCTGGGCAGCCCCGCTCAGGCCTGGGCAGGGGCGGCGGCCATCCTCACACGCGCGCTCCCACGCACACACACCCACCTGGGTTGTTTGCAAGCCTGGGAGGATGGCGGGGCTCCGGGCAGCTCCACTGAAGGAGTGGCCTGCATGGACCCAGACTGACCGGGCAAGCGGCGGTGGGCAGGGACCCCGGGCCCGAGCCCAGCAATCATCCAATGCTCGCCCTCTGTCCCCAGCTCACCATCAAAGCGCTGCACGTGGCCCCCGTGACCAACATGGGTGGGCCCGAGTGTTGTCTCCGGGTCTCGCTGTTGCCCCTGCGGCTCAACGTGGACCAGGTGAGCGGGCTGGGTGGGGGCAGGCCTGAGGTGAGACCCCTTGCCGCCGAGCCCCGAGCCTGACCTGAGCCCCACGCTCCCTCCAGGACGCCCTGCTCTTCCTCCGGGACTTCTTTACCAGCCTGGCAGCGGGCATCAACCCCATGGTCCCGGCGGAGGCCGCTGCTGAGGGTGAGAGGCTGGACCAGGGAGGGGAGGGTCCTGGCCTGCTACCCCCCAGCCGCCCTGGGCCCATCCGTGTCTGTCTAATCTCTAGCTCACCCTGAGACCCGAGCCCAGCCCAGCGATTCCCAGGAACGGCCGCCCGAGGACGTGGAGGCGCCCGACATGCCAGAGGCCGCAGGTGGTGGGCAAGGCTCTGAGCAGCAGCCCATCTACTTCAGGTGCGGCCGTGGGCAGGCCCCTGGCTCGGGCTGCGCAGGGCCCGGGCAGTGGTTAAAGGGCCCGCTCTCTTATCCCCAGGGAGTTCCGATTCACGTCCGAGGTGCCCATCTGGCTGGATTACCACGGCAAGCACGTCACCATGGACCAGGTGGTAAGTGGGGCCACCAGGCGGGGTAGCTGAGTAGGCCGGGCCTTCTGGGGTCCCCGTTCTGTTCAGGTGTGGCCTCGTCCTTGGGGGCCAGGAGCCAGGACTTACATCAGGCATCATTAGCTGCTGAGGTGGTGTCCTGTGGGCTGGGCAGGTCCCTGTGCACCCCCCGCCCCAGGTAAACCCAAGCTCTGTATGCCTCCCCAGGGCACTTTCACTGGCCTCCTCATCGGCCTGGCCCAGCTCAACTGCTCTGAGCTGAAGCTGAAGCGGCTCTGCTGCCGGCACGGGTGAGCCCTCCCCGCGCCCCGGCACCCCAGCCTCCCCGGGCCGACCCTCCCTCTGCTCTGGTCCTGACTAGCTGTGTGGCCTTGGCCAAGACAGCGACCCTCTGGGGCCTCAGTTTCTTCTCTGTAAAATGGGCGCAGCTATCTCCCAACCCCCGCACAGGGCTGCGAGGGGCTATGGGGAGTGTCGAGGTGCCTCAGGTCCGCCTGGCCCTGTCACCCCTTGGCGTGTGGCCCTGCCCCACCCTGCCCTCCTCTCCTCTCCCCTTCCCAGACTCCTGGGCGTGGACAAGGTGCTGGGCTATGCTCTCAATGAATGGCTGCAGGACATCCGCAAGAACCAGCTGCCCGGCCTGCTAGGGGGCGTGGGCCCCATGCACTCGGTTGTCCAGCTCTGTAAGTGTCCGGCTCTGGGGACTCCCTGCTCTCGGGCAGCCTGGAAGCCGCCATTGGGAATGGGAGGGGAGGTCCTAAAGTAGGACGGTGGGGGCAGTGCGGCCCTCGGCCCCCCTGACATCCCCGACCCCGCAGTCCAAGGGTTCCGGGACCTGCTGTGGCTGCCCATCGAGCAGTACAGGAAGGATGGGCGCCTCATGCGGGGGCTGCAACGAGGGGCCGCCTCCTTTGGCTCGTCGACGGCCTCTGCTGCCCTGGAACTCAGCAACCGGCTGGTGCAGGCCATCCAGGTGAGCGGCCCTGGCTGCGGCTGCGCGGGCGGGGAGGGTTGGCCACGGCGTCCCCAAAGCTCGGCTGACGGTGCGGTGTCTGGGTGTGCAGAACATTCTATGAGGAACAGTCACAGAAAGGAGAGGCCACGTGACTGGCCCCGGACTGCAGCCAGGTCTCCTGCGCCCACGGTGGCCCCGTGCAGGAGAAAGAGCGCCACCCGAGCTTTATAGCTCGCTGGGTCTCTGCTCACGGCCGGCCGTCTGGAAGGGGAGGGAAGGGGGCTCTGTTTACGGAGACGGGAAAGTAAGGCCCCGGCTGACCCTGGCTCTCAGGCCCTGCACCTTGCTAGGCCCCGATTGGTCCCCAGGGAGCCTTCCTGTGGGCAGCTGTGGGTCGTGCAGCGCGTCCTGTGGTGGGAGGGCTGGGGTGGGCAGGTGCTGGCAGCGACCACAGCAAGTGAGTGTGAGCGTGCCCGTGCGTGAGGATCATGGTGCTTTCTGGGCCCTGCACGTTCAGCCCCGTGAGGGCAGGGGCAGGGCTCTGGAGAGGAGGCCGGAGGGATAAGCAGGCATCCGAGGGCCTCCCCCAGGGTGACAGCCGAGCGTGGTGCCTGCAGGCAAGGAGGTTGGGGGGAGGAGTGACGCGGGGTGAGGGAGCAGGGGCCGAAGAACAGAGGAGTCTGGGACGAAAGGCCGGTTACACTCAGTAACGGACTCCCTGGTCCATAGGGATGAGTGAGGGGCCCCGGTCGCTGCAGGGCCCCTCTGTGTAGAACTGGCGAGGCCAGCCGATGAGCCCAGCTCAGGCAAGCGGCATGTGGGGCGCCCACAGACGTGGTGGGGTGCAGGGGTGGGCAGGTGAGCAGGAGGCGGGTGTGGGTCTGGAGGACGTTAGGAGTGGCCCCTGAGGAGGCGTGTGGTCCCCCTGAAGCCCCCTGACCTGGCGGCGGGAACCTGGGCTGGACCCCTGGAGCCGGTGCGGTGCTGGGGGAGGGACAGCGGTGGGCTCCCTGGACTGGGGGCCTCGGGGTCCGTCATGTCTGCCTGTTCGCTCTTCTTATCCGGTGTCTACCCCCCGTGCGCCCCCAGGCCACAGCCGAGACAGTGTATGACATCCTGTCCCCGGCGGAACCCGTCTCCCGCTCCCTGCAGGACAAGCGCTCCGTGCGAAGGCTGCGCAAGGGCCAGCAGCCTGCAGACCTCCGGGAGGGCGTGGTCAAGGCCTATGACACCGTTCGAGAGGTAAGGAGGCCCCGCCCTGCGCCCGCCGTCCCACGCCCGCTCTCCGCCCAGACCCGTGCACTGACCTGCGCTTCCACAGGGCATCCTGGACACGGCTCAGACCATCTGCGAGGTGGCGTCTCGGGGTCACGAGCAGAAGGGGCTGACCGGTGCCGTGGGAGGCGTGATCCGCCAGCTGCCCCCGACGGTGGTGAAACCCCTCATCCTGGCCACAGAGGCCACGTCCAACCTGCTCGGGGGGATGCGCAACCAGATCCTCCCCGATGCACACAAGGACCACGCTCTCAAGTGGCGTTCAGATGAGGCCCAGGACTGAGCGCCAGGTGCCGAGGACTCAGGCGCTGCCTGCCCCCCACGCCCAGCCAGCTGCAGTGGCACCTTGGCTCCCGCGCCCCCTGAGAGCTGTGCCCACGGCATGGCGGGCCGGGCCCTCAGGAAGGACCGTGAAGGACCGCGCCCCTGGTCTACCTGCTGCCAACCGCTGAGAGTGGGGCCTCCCTCCTTGGGGCCACAGCCCTGTCTCTGCACTTTTTCTCGGGGTGGGGGAAGGACGCTGCCCCCACCGCCGCCTGGGCCCACACTACTGCCTTGTCCCAGGATGGAGGCTTTTGGACCCTCGGACCCTGACCCCACTCAGCCAAGTGTCTTTCTGTGTCTCCGGGAGAGGCGGGAGCACAGACAGCGTGTGGTTCAATGTATTATTTTTAAGCTCCTGAGCGTGTGGGTCAATGTCTGCGTGATGTGGAATAAACTGTGCCCGCCGCCAGCCCCTGTCCTGTGTGGCCGCACTGCCCCGGCCTCAGCTTGACCTGGACTGGCACTCAGGCTCCCACCTCTGCGCCCAGCACCTCCCATGTCCCCCCCGTCCCCCGCCCAACGGGTCAGGGTGCTTTCCCCCGGCCACTACCCCAGCCACCTGCCCAGCCCTACACTCCCTCCCCCGGCCGCCCTGGGCTCCTCCTTGCCGCCCACCCAAGGGGCCGCAGCCCTGGCCCCGCCTCTGATGCGGCAGGAGGAGAGGAGGAGCCGCCCTGGGAGGCCGCCTTGTCCACACTTCGTTTCTTGGCTCTATCCCTGCAGGAGCCCAGGGCCCAGCCTTGCCGGGGGCCCGGTGTGAGGGAACAGCTGGGAGGCTGCTGGACCAGAGCAAAGGGCAGCGCTGTGGGTCGCCCAGCGAGGTTCAGACCCTGACTGTGTGACCTGAGGCTACTGTGCCCTTGGTCTCAGAGCCTCCTGTCCTTCCCGATGAGCCCTGCCTAGCTCGTAAGGAGCCAGGGTCTCGGCAAAGGCCCTTCCTGGGGGTCTGGGCCCTCTGGAGGTCACGCCCACCTTCCCTAGCAGAAGGCTTTGCAGGTGACGAGCCTCTGTCCTGGAGCCCCAGCTTCAGGGCACTGGGGGCGGCGCTGGCTGGAAGGGGTCCTGTCAGTGGCATTTGTGCAGAAACTTACACGGGGTCAGGGACAGAACCATTGTCTGCGCCCCTCACTCTCACACACACCTCGGTACTTGAGGACAAGGAAGAGGGGCTGCTCAGATCGACCTGCCCGGCCCTGCTCCTCAGTGGCGCTGCACTGAGGTGAGCCCATGGGGAAACTGAGGCACACACTTAGCCCTCACCTTGCTGGGGCTGTCCGTAGGCCCCTCTGTGGTTAGCAGAGGTCGCCCCAGCTCCCCTTTTAGTCCCTGGCGTCCCCTTCCCGGTGAGGGAAACATGGGCACCAAGTGGGCGGAGCGGAAGTGCCCTAGTGGACCCAGGGTCCTCGCCGTCCATGGGCACCGAGGGCAGTGGGCCGAGCTGGGGGTGGGGGAGGGCGGGAGGGCAATGGGCTGTGGACAGCTGGGAACTGATGCCGCCGGGAGGCACCCTGGCCCGATGCTTCCCGGAGCTGCCCGTCACCCCCCCACCCTAGCCTGGGCACAGTCCAGGGCTTTCTGCCCTTCGAACCTCACTTGTGATCCATATTGACAGACAGCAGGATAATCATTAACTGCCACCAGGGGCTGGGCCAACGGCTCAAAAGGCACTGGGCCCAGGGCGTCCCCACTTCCTCCTCACGCCCCAAAGGCCAGCCAGGCACCCAGGTAAGAGCCTGCCCAGCCGGTCGGACCCCCGCAGCCCCTCTGCTCCAGGCACCCCAAGCCCCGCCTCCTCGGCAGGGTCCCTAGCCCTTCAAAGGAAGAAAGGAAGGGATCTAGGCAAGAGCTGGGTGGTCCCAGGAAGTCCCTTTCACCCTTGGGCCTCAGTTTCCCCACCTGCGGGACGAGGAATCCAGACTCCTGACGGGCAGTGGCGTCCCCGTGTCGCTGCTGCTCCGCCTGGCCGAGCACTTGGCCTCGCCTGGGCATCCACGGTGGGGCCTGCTGGGCTTGGGAGTAGGCGGCAGGTAACTAGCTCTGGTGTCTTCATCCACAGCCCTGTCCTCCCAGGCAGAAGCTCCTGCCTGGGGACCCCCCATTCCACCTTGACCGCACCCTGGGAGGACGCCATTTCTGGGGGGTGGCCGGGCAGGCAGACCTCGAGGCCTTGCTCTGTGACCTTGGGCAGCCTCCTTTGCCTCTCTGGGCCGGTCTCCGCTGCTGGGAGAGGAAGGCACAGCCTGCGTCCACTCCGAAATCTCCCAAGTCCCAGCTCCTCTCCCTCTCCAGAGGCCTTCGGATCCCTGAAATGTCCCCTTAGCAGGACTGGTCCTGGAACCTGTCACTGAAGCCTCTTGGGCCAGAGCCAGTCTGGGGAGAGGAGAAAACACTTTGCAGGAAAAACACCGGCCCCCCGGGGGACCCGGGCCAGCTCGGGGACCCCAACCTGCAGCCCCTTCGTCTCCCTGTGGCAGGAACAGGCCCAGAGGCTGAAGGGAGGGGGTCTCCCCTCCAGCCTGGGCCACAGTGCGGTGTCCACAGCCTCACAGGCCCCAAAGTGCTTATGGGGAACCAGCAGCCGCTCAGAGAGGTCGGGCCGCATGTTCAAGGTCACCCAGCTCCCAGGCCACCAAGGTGCTAAGTGTTTCTCCAGGCGGGTGGTTGCTTACAGGCCTGTTCCTACCATTCCACTGGCAGATGTGCCTGTCAGCATCGTTGCAAGTTCCCTGTCCCCCCCCCCGCCGTTTCCCCCTCCTTCCCCTCATTTGCTCTGCCGCTTTCGCATCCTCCCCCAGCCCCTTGTTTGTTTCCCTTTTGGCCCCTCTGCCTCACTTGCCCGCTTTTCTCTGTCTCCCCTTCACCCTGCCCTTCTCTCTCAGTCTCATCTCCAGTGTCTACAGGGCCATCCAAAGGAACCTGGACATTTGAAGTTCCGAGATGCCAGAGGCCCAGGCGTCCCTCGATGCCCCTCTGCCCTGTGGCTGCAGCGGGAAGGGTGGGCAAAGGGCAGAGGAGAGAGGCGGCAGCAGCCAAACCTGGACCTGAGGCCCAGCTCTGCTTGGGAAAGAAACGAGGAAACAAGGAACTTGGGGACAGAGGGTGTGAGGTGTCAGAGCGGGCAAAGGCTGCCTCGGGGCTGTAAATGAGAGCCACTCCCAGCTTCAGGGGCAGGTCTGGGGTTGAGACTGGACTTCGCCCCGAAAAGGAATGGGCCCCAGATGATAAGGACCCTCAATATAAAGACCATGGACCCACGGCCATGAGGACCCAAGGGCCCAGGGGCACGGGTGCGGGGCACACTGCAGCCCTCTGCCCAAGAGGAACCACCTCCAAGCGGCTCCCACCCCCTGTAACAGCAACTCCATGTGGAAGTGCCCACTCGTTCCAGTGGAGCTGCTGTTATCTGGGGTGGGGGCCAGTCCCCACGGAGGAGGAGAGGCGGCTGCCGCCCAGCAGACCAGCAGGAACCTCCAAGGCTGTGCGCCCAGGATGGCAAAAGGGGGTAGGCAGGCTGTCAGCAGGCTGCTGAGACCGAGTGCACAGGGCTCTGACCTATGAATTGACAGCCAGTGCTCTTGTCTCCCCTCTGGCTGCCAATTCCATAGGTCACAGGTATGTTCGCCTCAATGCCAGCTGCCAGGGCCTGTGGGGGAGGGCCCGGGCGGGGGTGTCCAGTGGGCAGTGAAGAGTTGCTACCCCAGAGCATCACTCAAGGCCCCGTGCCCTCCTGTCTCCTTCTCACCTTTCTGCTTCCCCTCTTGGGAGCCTGAACTGCTGTAGGTCCTGCCTACATCTGCTGTGACATGCCTCTGCGCTTTGCCCATGCTGTTCCCTCTGCCTGAGACGCCCTTCCTGGCTTTTTTTGCCAGGCTTGCTCTTACTAACCATTCCGAGTTCTGCTTAAGCATTTGCTGCCTTCAGAAAGCCTTCTTGAATCCCAGTGGATCCTAAGTGCCTGCCCAGTCACCCCCTGTACCCAGCGCTTCCGCTGAGTACTGTGTTCACCCAGGGTTTCTACTCTCCCTGCCGCCTGTGAGCTCAGCCCCCTGCCGGCACCCCACCAAGGCTGAGCCCAGGGGTGCGCTCAGAACCTGCTTGAGTAGATCCTGAGCCTCCTTCCTGCACCCCAAGGAAGGACCACCAACACCCAGTGTGGCTGGGAAGGGCCAGGAGCTCTGGCCCCAGTCTGTGCTAGAGCCCCCCCAGGAGAGGGACCCTGCGCCAACCTTCCCCTCTGCTCTCCCCTCTCCTTCCTCTCCCAGTCTCAGCCCCCTGGGGTACGGCCCTGCCCCAGCTCCCCTGGCCCGGCTGAGGGGGAGTGGTGGGGGAGGAGCCCGGCGGACCAGACTGTGGCCACACCCCTGCTCCAGCTTCTCCAACAGCCTCACTCCACTCCTGCCTGGCTTTTTTTAATTGATTGATTGATTGATTGATTGATTTTAAGAGGAAAAGGAAGGGAGGGAGCAAGAGGGGGAGAGAAACATCAATGTGTGGTTGCCTCTCATGTGCCTCTACTGGGAGAAAAATCCATCGGTTCGCCTCCGGACCACAGAAAGAACCCGTAACCCAGGCACGGGCCCTGGCTGGGAATCAAACCTGCGACCTCTGGTTTTGCCGTATACGACACCCCACCAACTGGACCTCAGCAGTCAGGGCACACCTGCCTGACTTTCACACAGTAGGGATCTGGGGAAACTTTCATTTGAGCACAAAGATTTCTGCCAGTAAGAAGTAAAAATTTAAAAACTGAAAACTCAGATGGAGGGATAAAGCCCAGGAAATGCTTCTTGAGAACGTTTCGTGTGCTGGGCATGGACACACATCAATCGCCTGGAATTGTTCCGGCCAACGTGCAAGGTTGGGAGATGAGGACACAGGCTCAGGGAGGGTGAGCAACAGCTAAAGTCACAGAGCTGGTCCGGCCTTTTCCCTCCAAGGACTCTATGCAGCTGACAAGCCTCTCCCTGCTCTGCTCTCTTGATCACTGTCACTTGTCCCTTCCATGTGCTGCTTTGCTCACACCGCCTGTCAGCTGGGGGTTCCGGGCCCCCACTCCTCTGCTGAGGCGCAGCCCAGACGCCCCTCCGTGGCCTGCAGGCTCTGCTCCCCCGCCTGTACCCCCCAGCTCTGCGGGCCTCTCCCGCCAGCCCTTATCTCATCCTTGAGAGCTCCCTGGGCTTATCTTATCCTTTGCTGCTCCCAGGATCCTCGAGGGTAAAGTCCATGACTCACTCATCCTCCCTGGTGCGGGGCAGTGGAGGCGGGGGGCGGGCAGCCTTGTAGGTGTCGCAGATACACTGGGGGGCCGGAACTCTCACTCCCGGAGTGCTGGCCTGGGGTGGAGGGGGATGGCAGGCAGCCGCCCCTGCCCTGGGCTTCCTCCTCCATCTGCCTCCGCAGCGCCCCTGGCAGCTCCCGGAGCCCGTGTCCTGACTCGTGGGCAAGGCCGGCCCAGCTCCCTCTGACTGGATCGCCTGACCTGCGGTCTTTTCTCGGCAGGCCCTGGGCCTGTGCACGTCCTGCCTAGACTGGGTCCTGCTCCTACTCCCCCTCGAAACTCCCACTCGCTGGCTCCCACAATGCTCTGTGGCCTCTCTCAGCCCTCATCACACTCCCCCACCAACACCTGGCTGTTCCCCCAGCCTGTGAACTCCCGGGAGCAGCAGCCACTGCTTTTTGTTTCCTGTAGCCTCAGAGACTGGCACGGACCGGGTGCTTAATAAATGCACACTGAACCTCAAACAAAGAGGATCGATCTGCACGCTTCTTACATCCTCTTTTGACATACATCTTTACACACTTTGCCTGGGGACATCAATGTGTTTGAATGTCAGAGTCTGCCTCAGGCCTGGCAGGATGTTGAGTAATTTATGGGACACATATTCTATTTCTTTTCTCATTTGGGAAGGAGGGGCATGGCCTGTATTGGGGCCTTTCTGTCTCCGGTTCTAGAGCATGTACTTGTTCTTTAGGCAACAGAGAATCCCTGGAAAGTCCAAGTAGGAGAGCAGGCAGGTGACACTCAATGGGGCACATTTGGAGATGGAGGGGGTGAGGGTGAGTCATGGGAGACCCAGTGAGAACAGTTTTCAAGGATTATGTGAAATACAATAAGGTTGTTGAGGAATCAAGGCAAAAGCAATTGTGAGGGTCAGTAGAGGGGAAAGCTGAGGAGTTGGATATGACCAGAAGGTTAAGACAAGGATATAATGAGGTCCCATGTCTCCTTGAATGCAGGGACTGATGCAAGAGTCCTTAAAACAGAGGACGAGGGGAGTGTGAGGAGACTAAATGGCAATGGAAAAAAAAACAGAACTAACTAACTAAAGAAATAAATAAGAAAAATAACAGGACTACCTAGAATGAAGCAAGGAAAGTGATATAATTTATGTTATGAGGCATGATGGTGAGATCTCCCTATAATTCACACAACAGTTTACGAATTCTTGCAACACCGTTTATCCGATAATGCTACCTGTTTATAGTGACTTAGGAGACTATCTGCAACCACTCTACATACTTCAAAGAGAGGGGCCTATTGAAGGACATTGGACACTATTGTGTTGTAAGGGCTTCCGGGGCAGAGAGGAGGGTAATGTCAGAAAATAGCCCTGACTGGTATGGCTCAGTGGATTGAGTGCTGGCCTGTGAACCCAAGGGTCACCGGTTCGTCGGTTCAATTCCCTGTCTACGGCACATGCCTGGGTTGCCGGCCAGGTCCCCAGAAGGGGGAGCGTGAGAGACAACCACACATTGTTGTTTCTCTCCCTCTTTCTGCCTCCCTTTTCCTCTCTAAAGGTAAATAAATAAAATCTTTAAAGAAACAGAAAATAAATAAATTCATAGATAAAATGCACGCTGCAAGGCAGACCACATACGTGAAGGCAGTGCCTGGAGAGAGGGGGCGTCAGATGCCTGGGCCATCGGTACAGCACAGGGCGGGCAGGCGGAGGCCCTCGGTAAACACCCGCCGTCAGTCCTCATCGCCATCACCACGCACTCGCCAGACAACTCAATGCTGAGTGTGTGTGCAAATGAACTGAGCTCCAACAGCAAAGAAAGGCCAGTGTGGGGAGGGAGTGGTCAGAATTGGGCGGCGCTGCTGGGGAAAGGCTTCCTGAGAGAGCTGAGTCTGAGTTCAGCTTCTGCTGAGTTGAAGCCCAGGAAGAGGTCATGAGCGTTGGAGGAGGAAGAAATGACAGGGACAAAGGGGCAGCAGGGGCAAGAAGGCTGGGACCAGGACAGCCTGTGCTTCTGTAAGCCTTACTCCCTGCAGCCACCACCAGAGGGCGCCCCACTCTGGATCCCGCGGCTGCTGAGCCCGGCGATCCTACCCATCCCGCCCAGCCCTTCCCCTCGCAGCGCCCCCACCGCGGGCCAGGCCGGGCACTGCCAGCACCACACACAGAGGCGGGTGCCAGGTGCTCAGTGCTCACCTCACACAAAGTGGGGTTCCTGTTGGAACGGTTCCTGCCATGTGTGTATGAAGGATAAACGTACAGTGTATATTTGTAGAATTGTAAAATAAGTCCCTGTATAACTACCGCTTAAATTAAGAAAAAGATCTCCACACTGCAGAGCCCCGCAGGTGTGTTCTCCCAGGTGACCCCAGCCCCAGGTAAGCACAGTGCTGACCTTTGTGGTAAGCACTTCCTGGCCTTTCTCTGCCGTTGACTATCCATGTCCACCAGCCCAAACCCTACGTGTTTATTGTGTCTGGCGTACTGTTGTTTGTTTAATTATATAAATGCATCTTGCTGCTGTGTCTGGCCATCTCCATCTGGTTGCTGGAGCCCGTAGTTTGTTTATGTTCATTCACTGCTGTCTTGTGTTCCATTATATGAACAGAATACAGTTGATTTATTGATTTACTATAAATAGACTTTGGTACTATTGGGTCACGAGGCCACAAATCTAATATAGGACTAGGCCGCATGGTACCTGAATGAGGGGTATCTTGTTAACAGCTTTTTTCTTTTTGTTTTTTTACAATTATGAAACCTTCAGAAAAGTTGCAAGCAAAGTGCAATGAACACTCATATACCCTTCATTCAGATTCACCAGTAGTTAATATTTTGCCATATTTGCTTCCTCTCTTTCTCTTTCTCTCTCGCTCTCTCTCACACACACACGCATACACACACACATTTTTTTCTGAACCATTTGACACTAAGTTACATAGGTCATGACCCTTCACCCGTAGATATTTCAACATGTATCCTTAAGAAAAATGGCAACTCTTACACAACTACAATCTGGTTACCACATTTAAGCATAGCAACAGTGGGGCAATACTGTCATCTGATTGCCGTCCACTTCCGACGTCTCTCGTTGTCCCAAGAAACTGGGATCCTGTCTCACATTTGGTGGTCAGGTCTCCTCCGGTTTCTTTAATCCAAAACCATCATCAGTCTTTCTTCCTTTTTTTGCCGCCTAGATCTGAGGGGGGTTGGGTGCAGAGAGAACCATCAATCTGCTGTTCCACACATTCATGCCATCACTGGGCGCTTCTTGTACGTACCCTGACCGGCGATCTACCCCACAACCTTGGTACATTGGGACAACGCTCTAACCAACTGAGCTACCTAGCCAGGGCAACCTTTTGTTTTTCAAGACCTTGACCTTTATGAAGAGTACAGGCCAGTTGTTTTGCAGAATATCCCTCAGTTTTTCCCTCCTGACACCTACAATTAAGAAAATCAAGTATATTCATGATATAAAATTTGGACAATGTAGAAAAATAAACAAAAATTTCCCCAGTTCCTATGACGCAAGGATAGCCCTGTGGACATTTCCTGTAACTGCCCAAGTCGGCTGACTTCGCTGCTCTGTGCACTCTGCACATCCACATTTAACCCATGAGCTAGGGCTTCCGTTGTCCCAAATGACAGCTGGTCCCAGACTCCTCGTGTCTTGTTAAAGATGACACAGTCTTTCAGACTTGAACTTGACTGTGCACTTTGCCCTCTGGGGAGTGGCTGGTAGGTGGCGTGTGTGTTTGTGCTAAAGCCCTACTGACATTGGGGCTGGGTAGTTCTTCGTTTTGGGGGCTGTTCTGTGCGTTGTAGGATGTTAACAACATCGCTGGGCTCTACTCCCTAGGTGCCAGCGGGATCCCCAAGCTGTGAACACCAAGAATGTCAAATGCCCCCTAGGGAGCAAAATCACCTCCACTGGAGAACCCTGTGTGTGAGTGTGCCTGTAGGAAGCCAGGGCATGTTGTGTTCAGTTTTGAAATCTGCTTTCCCAGCTATCGGTACCCCGCGATCACTCGAGTTTCCTTCCATTTTCTTCTTGTTTCCTGTTGAGTGGCTTCCACGTGTTGCCAACCAAGTAAATCGTTGATTGACAAGATGACAAATCCCTTGCTGCAGTACTCTTCATTGCTGTGCAACAAATGACAGGGTCCTACTCGAAGGCAGAGTGTTCTCGGGAAACCCTTCATAAGCCGAAGTGACGTAAAACAAAGAAGCAATTACCATTAATATTTTTTTTGCAATTACCATTAATTTATGTGAAAAAAATGTGCACAGTCCCAGACCCAAAAAATAAACTTCCAATCACATGAACGAAGGCATAACACCTACAATAACTCCAACACGTAGGAAAAGCAGCGCCAACCTTGGGCTCGGGGTCTGCGCGGCCTCTGCGATAGCTCGCTGCCAAACACGGAACCCCATGTTCCCTTTTTTTCGTAAAAGTGAAAATCCTCTTTGGATTTCTTTTGGTTATCGAAAACAGGGACTAATGTAGGTCTTTCGTGAAAGGGAAGTGATGTGACATGAACTTTCAAAACTCGAGGGATACCTGCACCACAAACTTCATGGCTTGCAACCACGGCCATCCGCCTGCTCGTGGATCTGCCTGTCGGAAGCCTGCAGTCTCGAACACTGAGATCACGCGTTGACCAGGCCCCGTTTTCCTCTGCAGCATTTGGAAGGAATCAGCTTCCACGCTCACTCTTGTTGATGGTTGGCCGGGATTGGCAGAATCCAGGCCCTCGCTGGTCGTTAGCCGGGGGCTGCCCTCAGCTCCCAGAGGCCGCACACGTTCATTGTCATAGGCCCCTCCATCTTCAAGTCAATACCTGCATATTGAGTCTTTCCCCTTCTTTGCATCTCAACTTCCTTCCTCTGCCACCAGCCGGAATAAACTCTGCTTTTAGAGGTCATGTGACGAGGTCAGGCCACTCAGATAATCCTTGATCTGAAGTCAACTTTAGACTTCATGCGCCGTTGAACATGACCTGTCACAGGGTCCCAGGCATTATACCGGGTGTGTACACCAGGGCAGGGGACCCTGGGGACATCTTAGAATTCTGCCTGCCAACAATTACCAAAGGGCAAGAGAGGGGTTTCAGGGGAGCTTTTAGAACCAAGGGGCAGGAGGCCAGGCTGACGAGCAGGAGATGGAGCTTTGACCCTAGCTCTGATGAGGCTCCCGCTCCCTTCCCACCCCTTCCTGCCCCTCACGCGTACTCCTGGGAGCAAACACGGAGCTTGGGCAGACAGTGCCCCCTCATCTCCTCAGCTTCCAGTCCCTTTTCAGATGACCCACTCCCGTGGCCTGTCCTTAAGGGCAGGATGGAGGAGACAAAGATCATAGGGATGTTCCAGCCAGGCCGACAGGAAGTGACTGACTGGCCAGGACAGTTGCCTAGACCACCCAGCTTGGAGTGGCCTGCGTGGAGACTGATTTGGGAGAAGGAAAGAGGTGTTAGGTCAGTGGAGGGGACTGGACGGTGGCTTTGGGTACAATGTCTGACCCTCCATTGAGGTGTGGATGTGAGGGGCTGGGCCAGAGGCCAGAGGATGGGCTCATTAAAGATGAGCTGGGATCTGTGCCCTGGTGGCTTTGTGTGACACACGGCTGGGGAGAGAATGACTATCTAGCCCCCAGCCTATGAGGCTCAGGCTGTTTTCCAGCCACAGGGGAGTAGACGGTAGAGGGCATGGTGAGGGAGAGGAGGCGAGGCGGGCAAGTGACTGCTCACACAAGCAGGCTGAGGCCAGTCTCCCAGGTGCCAACACCCACGCCCCTCGAGTGTGCTCTCAGGCTGCTGAGATCAGGCGACGGGGCTACAGCCACCACTTCCATCAGTGTAGAGTAATGGGACCCCCAAGACCCTGCCAAGGGATCCCTAGTGGTATCACTGTAGAAGGCAGGGTTCTCGTGTGCCAAGTGATAAATTGCTTCCCAGTGCAAGGTGTCCAGCAATGGAGGAGGGCAGGGCTAGAGCGGGGCCCGCGTTCTGCAGGGAGTTTGGGGTAAACACTGCACGCGGCCCCCAGCTGCAGCCCCTGCCAGGCGGGGCCAGAGGCTAGAGGGTAGACACGTGAGTCTGGAAGCTCAGCAGTGGGTGGCATCCCCAACCCAGCATATTGGGGTTTAAGATTTTATTTATTTACTTTTTTAGATAGAGGGGAAGGAGGGAGAATGCGAGGGAGAGAAACATCAATGTGTGAGAGATACACCGATCGATCAATTGCCTCTCACACCCCCCCAACTCGGGCATGTTCCCTGATGGCATCGAACCAGTGACCCTTTGGTTCACAGGCTGGCGCTCAGTCCACTGAGCTGCACCAGCCAGGGCTGAGCATATAGTTCTTATAAAAAGCATGTGGAGGCTTCTGTAGCTCAGGAAGTCACCTCGGCCATTACGAGCACAGAGCATCCTGGTGACTCGTGGGCTGGGCACCCAGGCCGCAGGGCAGGACTGCTGCTGGCACCCAGCCAGCCTGCACCTGAAAAAGAAAGAGGCTCTGGAAACCCTCTTCTTCCGCTCGGCCCCCAGGCCAGCCTTGCGACTTCAAACGGTCTGAGCCTGGAAAGAGCTCGTTGTTAGCATTCCACGTGCCCAGCTCCTCATTCGGCCTGGTGACTCAGTGTCCCAGGGCCTCGGGCTTCTTACCAAAATTTGGAAGCAGAGTTCCTGAGCAGCCCTGACACTCTGTCACCTCCAAGCTGGACCAGACTGTGTCCTCGCTGCTGGACCCCTCAGAGGTCTGTGGAGCCCAGCACACCTCCCACGGCCCTAGCTCCGGGGCCGAGCCCGCTGCGGCGCCTCCTGAGGAGAGAGGCTTCGTGGGCTGTCGTGGCCCCTCCGGCCAGCGCTGGAGACCCTGGACTGCGGAGGCACAGGCGTCTCCAGCTCTCTACCTTGTTTTGGCAAAACTGATCTGTTCGCCAAATCTATTGCTTGTGACTGCGTGACAAAAAGCTGTGCTGATATGCAGACTTTCTCAGTGGAAAGAATGAACCACTCTCCTCACCCCGGGGGCAAACCTATCTGTTTTTGGCTTTTCTCAGACTGATTCTTCTGCCATATTTGGAGGAAAACTCCGTTTTTTAAAAAGTTGCTTTTAGGGGCCTTGTAGATGCTTCTCTAGACCAGGAGATCAAGGGACTGAGCAAACCGCTCTGAGGGAGAGCGGCGGGCCCTTTCCGCTGGCTGAGCACAGTCTCTGAGGAGGCTGAGTGTGGCAGGTGTGTGTTTACAAATTTGAAAGAAGAAAAAACAGCGGGAGTGAGAGGTAGACATCATTTCTGAGATAAAGGAAATATCTGAACCCTTCCCCAACCTTTTCCCCGGGGCCTGGGCAAAGACAGAAAGTGAAATGGAGAAATCAAAAGTAAAATGGTTCATTCACTGTTCACAAAACTTTCTCATCAAACAGAATCTACCTTACTTTAAAAAACAAAACAACAACAACAACAACAACAACAAATTAGAAGAAAGTTAGGACATTTTCCCAGTCTGGGGCAGTACTAGGTAAGGAAGCTTCCCTGGGACCTGGATGCCAACTCCATGAAACTGGGAAAACTAATTTCTACCCATCTGAGCCTCATAAAGGACAAAGAGCGCCTCTTCTAGTCCTTTGAGCTCCTTGGAGAAAGTCGAGTGGCCACACAGAACCAGCAGGGACTGGGTTTCATTTATAAATAACCCAGGACATTTTGTTGTTTATAGGGCTGGGTTTTCCCAGCACACAGGGCTCTGGGGAGAAGCGCAACCCATGGCGGGTCAGCGCGAGTGCCGCTGGGGACCCAACTCCTGAAAACCGCATTTAGGCCACTGAACAAACCACCTCTTTCAGGATCCACAGCCCCGGGCCCTTCCCCGGAACAGCCCAGAAGTTGCATCTCCGGGGTGGACCCCTCAAAATACCATGTAGGAGGCAAGTCCTTTGGCTGTAAGGCTGGCCCAGGAAGTCTGGATTGGGCTTGCCAGGGGCTCCTGGTCACCAGCTGGCACACAGCCCTCTGGTGTCAGCCTGTCTAGGGGCCTCAATACCCTCTTTTGAGGAGAATGCTCACACACACACACACACACACACACACACACACCCCACACACACCCCCATCCAGCATCTCATGGTTTCTTTTCACATTTTACTGTGACTGATGGAAAGAATGCTAATGAAATCCAACTAAAAGAGGTAAATCAGGGATCTAAGATTGCACGCAGGGCTCTCCAATGCTTAGAGAGAAAGAGGGGAAGACAATCGATTTGGCATTACTTATTCCCCAGAAGACACTGAGGTCTGCCAGACCCTCTAAGGGGCGGGCGACCAAACCTCCCGCCCTGCCCTCTCTGGCTCCCACTTGACCCAGCTCCCCTAATATCCTGCTTGTTCTCAGATTTGAGTTCCTGCCTCCTCTTGGCCTCACAGCCTGCTTCCTTCCCTGATACAAGCACCCAGCCTTCTAGGCCCCCACGTCTCCCAGAAGCCAGAAAGTTGGATGTGAGGTCTCCAAGTTCCCAAATACATTTTCGATCTGTCCAAAGGCCTCCCGGGACCCTCTCCTGCACTTTGGTGCCCGGTACTGGTTACGTAACAATCACAAAAGCTCTGACATCACCCACTGAAGATTCTCACCAGCGTGGAAAGCCAAGGGGACCTATGTGTGGCCAGTGATGATGGCAGAGACATGAGCCTAATAGAACAGCCAGGAACTGGTAAGGGGGTGGGCATAGGTCAGAGCAAGAAAATAGTAACACGCGGTGACCTGAAAAGGAAAGCGGAAGTACTTGGGTTTTTTAATTCCCCCCAAAGTTCCCACAAGATTTCACTGTTGCCCCACATTTCCCCTCCTCCCCACGTAGGGAATTTCCTCTTCCTTAAAAACTCTTGCGGCCAGAGGGCTTCGACTTCCTCTTCACACCCTCCCACCCTCCCGCAGATGCAGCCTCTTTAGGGAGGCTGTCTCTTCTTCCCCACTTCCTGCGTCACATACATCCTCCACTGCGAGTGTCCATGTCCCAACCCCCAACCACTTTGGCCTAAGGGGAGCTCGCCTCTTGTTGCTAGTCAGACTTTCCCCATTGGCCTCCTCTCCCTCCCCATTTTTCTTTCTCTAGTCACCACCCCGCCTTGGATGTTCAGCTTCCTCGACAACCTCTTTTTTGCCACTCCCTCTCCCAAAGGGAACAAAGATGCGGGGTTGAGAGGAAGTGTCAGGGAAGCAGGGCCAAGAGAGAGGCGGAGGCAAGGAAGGGCAGTGCGGATGGATATGCAGCCTCCGGGGTCCTCCCAACCTTCCGGGGATTCTGAACCCGTGGGCGGAAGAGGACAGCTCAAGGATGGGTGGGCAGGGGAGACCGCGGGTGGGGCGCGTAGTCAGGGAGCTGAGGTGTTTAACCGGGCGTCTCGCGGATGCTGGAAAGCACGCAGGACCCAGGACTTCCTCGCTCCCGACTACCGCTTTCCACCCTCACAACCGCAGTACTTCCGCGAACCGCCCCACTACGAGTGAGGCAAAACCGGAGTGATTGCCAAGGCACCCGGGACAGGGGCGGGGAGCCGAGCAAGCGGCACTCGCGAGATTTGGAATAGACCAATGGGAGGCGGGGAAGGGAAGACGTGGCGTGGGGTCCGGAGGCCGGACTCGTTCTCCCCCTCCCAGTTCCCTGCGCCGCCTGAGGCGCGCGCGCGCCCGAACGCGGACACCTGCCTTATAAAGGGCGCTTGTCGAGGCGCGCGCTTCACTCCGCAGAGGGCGCTGCGCGGCCTGTGACGCGCGCTTGCGCAGTGCCGGCCCCTCCCCGCCCCCTTCCCCGGCCACTCCGCAGCATCTCTGCCTCTCCGTCTCTTCGCCCCTCCGCCCCTCCGCCCCTCCGCCCCTCAGCCGGCCGGGCCCCGCCTCGGCTGCCCGCCCTCTCCCAGCTCCCAGCCGCCGCTCTGTCCGGCAGCAACAAGCCCGGTCTTCGGCAGCATGTTCAGCTGGGTCAGCAAGGATGCCCGCCGCAAGAAGGAGCCGGAGCTCTTCCAGACGGTGGCCGAAGGGCTGCGGCAGCTGTACTCGCAGAAGCTGCTGCCTCTGGAGGAGCACTACCGCTTCCACGAGTTCCACTCGCCGGCTCTGGAGGACGCTGACTTCGACAACAAGCCCATGGTGCTGCTCGTGGGCCAGTACAGCACGGGCAAGACCACCTTCATCCGGCACTTGATCGAGCAGGACTTCCCGGGGATGCGCATCGGGCCCGAGCCCACCACCGACTCTTTCATCGCGGTCATGCACGGCCCCACGGAGGGCGTGGTGCCCGGCAACGCGCTCGTCGTTGACCCGCGGCGCCCCTTTCGCAAGCTCAACGCCTTCGGCAACGCCTTCCTCAACAGGTACTCTCCTTTCGTCCGAGGGAGCAAGGGCGAACGGCCGGAGCCCCGGCCCCGCACTCGGGTCCCGACCCTCCCGCGGCCACTTCCCCGCCGTCCTTTGTCTCCAAGGCCCCAGCGAGACCCTCAGCGACCACTCCCTGGGACAGAGTACAGAGTTCCCTGCCGCTTCCCAAAGAAGGCCCATCTGGGGCTGTGGGAGTGGGCGTCACTGGCTCCCCCGGCTTCGGTCACCCCTCAAGAATTTTCTAGGTTATCAGTTTAACTACCACCCCCCGCCCACCCCCGGCAGATCCCAGTCCTGCTTCTCTCAGAACTAGGGGCTAGTCTTGTCTTCATCAGCTTCTGCCAGACTGGACACACCTAATCCATTCAAACCACGTTTTCTTTCCTCAAGGGTCTGTTTCTTAAGTGGAAAAATATGGTGAAACTTTTAGCCATTCCCTTCGCTGCTGTGCTGTGCCTCCCCTGGGGCCGGTGGTTTTGTGTAGGAGAACAGGGAGGATATTTGGGGCCGCAGGCAGATGGGGTGGGAACGCTTCTCCCAGAGTCTGTGCCTCTTCGGGGTTACCAGAAGCAGCCTCCGGGGTGGCCGTGGGAGCCCTGGAATGGGATTCAGACCCTGAGGCCTTCTGTAGACTCACTAGGAGGTTCCTTAACCTGCTTGGGCCTCAGTTTCCCCAGTTAAATGGGTGAAACCTGCCTTCTCATGATGAGAGTAATCCATCAGTCCTCCAAGATTCTAACCTTCAGGGCTCTCCGAATGAAACTCACTGACCTACTTCCTAAGGAGTGTGGCAGGCAGCCGACTCACTTTCCTCTCAAGGAATGTGGAGGCCCCAGTCAGTGTTCTTGAAATCCCTCCCCCCACCCCATGGACATACAGGGCACTTCACAGATCTGCCCTCTCTGCCACCCTCCATTCAAGGAATGACTCAACATGCCTTTCTAAGTCTGGGTCTGGGTCAGAGCCTTGCCTCTTCCCTGCTAGGTCTCCGCCCTGTGTGATCCCTTCCAGACACAGTCCGACTGCTCAGGGCGGACCAGCTTGCCCCAGTCCAAGCTGGGGCCAGGCCTACTTCCCGTCGCAGAGCTGACCATTAACAGAGAAGAGAGGCTGCTGTTGTCCTTTTGCCCTTTCAGACCTTTGAGCCTGTCCTCCTCTTTTATAGCTGAGGGCAATTGTGTGTGTCAGGGCCTGAGCTGAGTAAAGCCCTTTGGTGAGACTCCTGAAGAGGCGCGGCCCTCTGAGCCTGGAGCCTCTCTGCGAAGGATGCTCGTGTTTCAGGAGTGCTGTGTCTGCCTATAGATAGGGGGCTGGCTCAGACTGCGAACTGGTGGGCGCGGTGTGATCTTGTGGAAAGTTCGGCTGCTCTGCTGGGGATTCCAAGCATTATTGAGTCTACTTGCACACAGAACTTTGGGAATTTAGAAGGGAGGGTAGCTATACCTGTGTCCTTTGCCCTTAGGACCCTACTTCCACCTGTGATAGCAAACCTTTTTTGAAAGAAGTGGGCATGTGGCCTGTTTGTTGAATTCGCAGACCTAAGGTTTCAGAGCTGGAAAGGATCTTAGACATCGAGGCGAACCCCCGCGCCGCCCCCGCCCCCCCCCCCCCCCCCCCGCCAGTAGTTCAAGAAATTTGTTGAGCTCACCCAGCAAGTGGGTGCAGTGCTGACTGTTTGTGCAGCCGGTTGCTGCTGCTTCCACCTGGCGAAAAGGGCAACTCTGGAGGTCAGGGTCCCAGACAGGCGCTTTGATGCCGTTGGTGCCACGGGATCCGACAGCCGCACTTGTTTCTTTCTTACCACCGCCTTGTCTCCAGAGGGTTCCCCAAATGCTGATGGCCCTGCTGAAAGGGTCCTTATGGAGCTGAGGATGGGGCGCATGGGTTTGCCCCAGAGCAGAGGCCCGAGCTGTGTCAGCCTGTGCCTCCTGGCCAGACAGGGCACACAAAGGGGGCTCTTTTCTGGCTGACACAGCCTGTCCCAGCGTTCTTAAAGAGACCCATGGAGTCCTGAACTCGACTTTATGGCCTTTCCCCTCCAAGTGGCTGCTCTAAGATCACAATCAGCTGGAGCAGATGGCTGACGGATGGCTCCGCCAGGGGTCCTGAGATCACCCTGTGAAAACTCATCGCGTAAGGGTTGGCGCCCACTCATCGTGCGAAGTGCAGTCTGTTGTAGGGCGTCCTTGGTGAGAAGGTGGGGTGGGACGCATCTGCGCCGCCTTCTCCCCTTCGTGCTTCCCACCCCATTTCTTGGGCTTTGTAGAACAATTGTTTCTGAGTCCGACAGATGTTAACTTATTCACCAGGCTTACTTACAAGGCATTTTTATGTATGTGACTACCCAGAGCCAATTTTACTTCAAATCCTTTTAGTTTGGTCTTCTCTCCACCGACTCCCTTCCCTAGCAGGAGCCCCAGGTCTGGCACGCACTTGTTTGCAGCATGCGTGCTCTGCTGCTGGCACTGGGGAGGGCGAGGTCCAAGGTTTGTTCGGCTTGTGGGTCAGCTGGTTTTGCTCTGTTGTGATTGCAGGTAGCACCTCCCCCCCCCACCCCTGCCCTGCCTGAGGGCCACTGGTCACCTGGGGGGTGGGGCCGAAAGGGGAAGCTAATCAGCTCCGATTCCTGCCTCTTGCTGGACAGGCAGCTTTAAGCTGTCCTACAGACACTGGGTCACTGTTTTCTTTGAGCATAATACCTTTTCCAGAGAAGTTTTTAAAGGAGCCTTTTCTGTGTCTATCAGAAATCTCTGCTATCAGTTGGGACAGCCTTTTGCTGTTCTGGGCTGTTCTAAGTCCAGTGGGAACTGGGCACACGCAGCTAGGCCCTCACTCACGAATGGCCAGCCTCTCCATGGCTTCATTCTTCTCTCTCCCTCTGCAGACTGTGACTTTTCAGAGAATGGCTACCCACTGCAGTCCCTTCCCCCAAGGAGCTGGGTGGGAGGGGGTGGGGCTGGACCCAGCCGCAGTAGGAAAGGACCGTCTCTTCCGTGTGCGGAAATGTAGCCAGTGGTTGAAAATTGTAATATGGAATCTCATGATTCCAGTGTCGCCCTTCTGTTTCCCTTCTAGGATTGAATGGTGACCTAGGCTTGTGCAATTTCTCATTAACACATCAGTAACTTGAAATCTGAACTCTTGCCTTCTGGGGGAAAGCTAACACGAGGATGTGCTGATGTGGCTCAGTTTGAGCCTGCTGGTTGGACATCAGTGAAGAGACTACGTAGAGTATGCTGACCACCCCTGGAAACTAAGATGATAGAAAACCTTTAAGTTCTGTGCTCTTGGAAAGGAAGCAGGGGTGGCCATGGTGCACAGAGAGCACCGCTGGGACCTCCAGCAGTGATGACTGGGTCTTGACCTCGCTCTTCCCGGCTTTTGCTCTTGTGCAGGTTCATGTGCGCCCAGCTGCCCAACCCGGTCTTGGACAGCATAAGCATCATCGACACCCCCGGGATCCTGTCTGGAGAGAAGCAGCGCATCAGCAGAGGTAAACAGGCTGCGCCGGCCCGGCCACTTCTGCCTGAGGTCCGTGATGCGGCTCAGCTGCCCCGCGAGCTCTGCCCCAGCCCAAGCGAGAGCCCGTTTCCCCCGGCCTTGTGTGTCCACGGCGCTCCGAGCCCTGACAGCAGGAGCCGCTTTCCTCCTTGGCTGCCTCTGCTAGGGTTACAAGAGCCGTGACGTGACACCAGTGAGGTGTAACTTCCACGCCTTACAACCCCTCGAGCATGCTGGAGAGCGAGACAGGGCAGCAGGGCCTCGGGCTGGTGTGGGGTCCCAGGACACTGCTCAGCATCAGCATCGCTCCGTCGCCTTAGTGTATGTTTAAAAGCCTTGCCTCCCGACATCCTGTATATTCCTAATGAGTCCTGCAGGCCTGTGAGAAAACAGTGGGACTTCAGCAAGCCCCCAAGAGGAGCCTCTGGCAGGATTCGTTCAGTGTTCAGGGACTAGTGGAAATGCATTTAGGTTGCTTACGTGTCGGTGCTCAGCTACTTCCCTGGGCGCTGTGCAGGGCGGAAGGCCTTTGTGCTGACTGAGCATTAGTGCACCAGGCCCATTCGAGTTGTGTGAACCCCTGGTGTGATTTTGCCAAACTTTCCTAAAGATCTGGCTCAGGATGTGCCTGAACTGGGTTCAGTGTCTGCTGCCTGCCCCCACCCCGCAAGCCTTTTTGTAGGAGGGAGGGGAACACAGGGAGCAGGCAGCCAGGCAGATGCTATCGGCAGCCCAGGAGGGGAGCCTGCAGCCGCGAATGTGAAACTGAAACGAGAGGAACTCAAGAGGGGTTGAGGACAAGGGGACAGTTTGTTTATCATAAACTTGCAAGTTTTTCCTGCACCCCTTCCCCTCTGAGCTGCCCAGCATTGATGAGCTTTGCAGTGGCGGCCAGCAGCCGGAGGTCTGGGGTACAGTGTGTCTCTGCTGCGACTGAGAGACGGGCTGGCACTTGGTGCTGACAGACCTTGCTTCTCCCCCTTCCCGTGGGCCCTGCCTGTAGGGTTGCATCAGAGCTCACTGCACCTGCCCTAGCTCTGTCTCCAGGCCAGCCTGAGGTTTTAGGTTCTCCACCCGAGGGTAACAATGTCCTAGGAGCTCAAGGGAGCAGATTTAGGGACCTCTTTCATTCCAACATAGTTCTAAGGAAGTGCCTGACGAGCAGAAGCCTTGTCATTCGCCAAAGCAAGGTGAGAGCATTGGAACCAGTTCCTGTAAAGGGAAAGGCCCGCAGAGGGAAACTTCTCAGCCTCCTTTCAGGGTTGAGCTGTTTAAGAGGGACTTTCTTTGAGCCTCGACAGAGACGTCTGTTTGATGACCTGGAGGAGTAAACGGATGGCCGCCTCTGACTGGGGCCGCCTCCGGGCTTTGCGCTGTGTTCCCTGCGCCAGCAGTCAGTTGGTGTGTACACATCTTCCAATAAGGGACGGGAGTTCACAAAAAGAGGCTTGTCTTCCCCGAATGCCACCCTTAGCATGACCTTCAGAGCTGGGAGTTAAGTGTTTGAGGGGAAGGATTTAGGGCTCTGTGGCCCCTGTTGTCACGTAAAAGGGAACTCAGAACCAGTGCTGGGAAGTTCCCCCGCCGCGCTGTCTTTGGCACTTCAGCTCAGAAGTGTCCCTAGAGCTTTGCCACCTGAGAGGTTGGGGGTGTCTGTCTTGACCCCGTAGGTGCCCAGGCCCTGCCTCCTCTTTTCTCCCCAGGGCAGCGCTTCAGCGCGTCCTCCAGTCGCACAGAGAGCGCCTTGGGCTGTGGGCCAGAAGGCAGCCTGGCCCCCGAGTCACCCGTGTAGACGCAGATACGTGGAGGCAGGAGCCGGCAGGAGACGGCTCCCCTAGCCTTCTACCAGGCTCACGGGTGGCCCACCGTTTCCTCTCCAGCTGTAAGGTGGGGCTCCTCTGGGTCCTGGGCCACAGAAGGCCCTCCTGCCCCATCAAGGACGTGTGAAAAGAGGGTGGTTTAAAGATAAGCACATCTCTGTGATTGGAGATCAGACTGACCTTACTAGGATCATTTCATTCCCTCCACAACCCTAGAGGCCTCGGTTTAAAGTATTTTCGTAAAAGCTACCAAGCTGGGATTTGCTGTGGGATACGTTTGGTGTCAGAATGTTATCAGCAAGAGAACAGCCATCATGCGGGGCCTCTTAGATGTCCAGAGTGTGGGTCCAGGACTGGGGACTGTGGGTGGATGGAAAAGGAGTGGATTTCTCCTTGAGGCCCCACCCGTCAGTTATTGCAAAGGTCGCATGTCGCCTTGTCCAGCAGGGGAAGTCAGAGGAGAGCAGGGTGTTCCAGGCTGCCCGGCCGCCGCCTCTCTACTCCCTTTGCTGCTGGCATGGAAAGCAGGTGTTTCCCTCTCAGAAAGATAGAGCCAGCAGGAACCATGGGTCCCAGGCGAGCAGCATGAGCGCCTGTGGTCCGCCCCCCTCACTCCGTGGAAACAACATCCTTCTGGAGGTAGCATGTGCGTTAGTTACTAATTAATTACATCCCATTCCATTTCCCACCCTATCTGCCTGGACACCTCCCCAGACTTTCCCCCCTTTTCCCGTGGTCCCTAATGTGTGCAGGAAATACTGTCTGCAAAGAGAAGGTGGGACCTGTGTAGGCCCGAAGCAGCCAGGACACAGCCCAGGCTCCGCGAGAGACCCCTGAGAATTGCTGTGGGGTCTCGGGCTGCACTTTCCTGTTGTGCTTATCTCCCGAGTGATTTAAAACATAGCATTCTCTTGTGTCAGTGGAGGAAGGTGACCTGCGGACACAGCGTTCCTTCCTGAGCGCTGCCTGTATGACAGACAGAGGTGTTCCAAAGGGCATCTGGGGCTGGTTGCGCTGGTGCCCCTGGCTTCTGCGTTGCCGGCCGCCTGCACAGTTATATCAGGGGCCTCCGTAGCAGCAGCGGGAGGCCCCCTGGGTGGAAGTCCCAGCCCAAGAGGCCGGGGCCCAGCCAGTGCACTCCCCGCCACTGTTGCTCCGTGGCTGTGAACTGAGCTGGAACTTCGGTGTCTCAGTTGTGGCAGCAGTGAAGTGTCGTTGAGACTTGGATTAGGAGATCGGAGCCCGGCCAGCCTTGTGCCTGGCTTTTTGCCACATGAACCCACTTCATGTAGTTGTCACAGCAGCTGCACCTATGAGGAAGCTGCCACTTTTCAAAAGAGGAAACAGAGGCTTAGCAAAGTTAAGTTGCCCAAGATGACACACGGGCTAGCATGTGTCAGCGCCGGGGTTGGAACCCAGCAGCTGTCGTCACACCGCACGGAGCTGAGAGAGGGTGCTCGGCGGGGTAGGAGCCGCTGAGAGCCTGGATCAGACAGGCCTTGGGCCCCTCGGCCCTTCGTGTGCAGGCTCCTGAGCTCCCCCACAGCGCTTCTCTCCCGGCCCGCGATCACAAGTGGACCTGAGGTCCTGCGCTTTGCACAGCAGTGCTGGGATCTTCCTTCTTTCCCTTGGTCTCTGCCTCCACGCCAGGAAGTGCCCCTCAGGCCAGCCATGGACTGGTGGCAGGAGCCCGGCCAAGGCCGGCTGGTCGCCGTGCGGCCAGCTGGGTTCTCACTTGCCCTCCAGCTCACTGACCCTGGTTCCCTGGCTCCATCCAAGACTGGGAGCCAGGCTGCTGCCTCATAAACGAGTACAGCCTCCCCAGCCCAGAGCTGGAGCCCTCTGATCCGGAGGTGTCCCTTCCTGCTGACTGCCCCCTCCTGAGGTGCCCCTCCCCGAAAAGCTGTCCAGGCCTGTGTTTCACCCCGGATTAACAGCCCATGGGATGCTCCGTGAGGTTGCCTGCAAGCCGGGGGCAGGCCCGGGGCTGTGTGCTGCGTGGCTTTCCAGTGCCCACAGCACAGCTAATGATGGACGGTCAGCCCTCCGGCGGCCGGGGCTGGGGGCCCCCGGAGTTGCTGCAGCCTCTGGGAGCTGCCCCAGTGGAACAGGGCAGCAGTGCAGCCTGTCGTTCTGTCTAGGGTCACAGGACTTTCCACGTGGGAAGCTCTTGTCATAGTGCCTGGTGCACAATTAGATGTTCTACAAATGTCAACTGATTGAAAATAAAGACACTGGAAAATCCGGGAATTCCCAGACTTTCACAAGGAGGACCTTTTCCTAACTCGCATCTTGAGGAGCTGGGGAGGAGGGGGGAGCACTGACTCAGCGGGGTTTCCCTTTGGATTCCAGGCCCTTCTCCAGGCGCTAGGCAGGCTGGCCGTTCAGCTGCCTCCTAAAAGCTTGCCTCTTACCATCACCCCCTCCCCCACCCCCCACCCTGTTCAGCAGGAGGGCCTTTGGCCGTAGCCCTTCCCTGGGAACGCTGCCGGCTCCGCTGAGAGGCGTGGGCCGCTCAGCCCGCGGAGGAGTCGTACCAGCCGGTGCGGTGCTCGGCACCTGTTCTGAGGCTGCCAGCCTGGCGGCCGGCTGGGTGGCAGCTGGCCTGAGCGCCTACAAATGTTCAGTTTATATTTGGGGTACAAGGCATGCCTTGTGCATTAGAAGTGATCATTGCCTACACACCCATCAGAGCCTGAACTTCACGAGTCCCAACTGCAAATCCTGTGAGTAGTGCTAGCGAACGTTTACCCAGCACTTACAGTGTGCCAGGCACTTACGCAGTGCCCACAGCGGCCGTGGAGGTAGGAACGTAACATGTTCACATTACAAGTGAAGAAACTGAGGCTCAGAGAGGGAATTGTGGCCTTGGTAGGGTCACACCACTGGTTGTCAGGAGGTTCAGGATACAAATGTGGCCCTGATTCCGGAGCCTGTCTGTCCTCCCCTCTGGCCTCTGTCCTTTCACGTTGTTAGGTCAGAGTTACTGAGGTCCACGTTGCATGCAGTGACATTCACCTTTTCCAGGCGTCAGCTCTCTGAAGCAGTCACGTAACTGCCAGTGTGGCCTAGATAAGAGTCTTCCCATTGCCCCAGGAGGTTCCTCAAGCCCCTTGTAGTCACTGCTGGCCCAAGGCCACCCACTCCTCTGACACTCGCCCCTGGAGCCTTGCCTTTTCCAGAACACCAGAGGCATCTAGTATGTACCTGTTGTGCCTGTCCCCGCTTCCACTCAGCCCGCGCTTGTGAGGTTCATCATGTACTTGAGGGGGTCAGTGGTTTGTGTCTCTTGTCGTTGTGCTGTCCCATCTGGTGGCTGCACCATCGTTTGTTACCCGTTCATTCACCTGTTGAAGGGTGCGTGGATTTCCAGTGTGGGGCAGTTTTGATTAAAGCTGCTATAAGCATTTGTGTACAGTGCAAATTTTAATTTATTAATTTATCGTGGCTAACACGAAGGCGTGGGAGGCCCCTTCCCCACTGCTGCTGTGCTCCGCTGGGCGAGTCCTTCTCTGAAAAACTTTAGGCTCGGGAGCCTCGGCGGCAGGCCCCCCTGGGTCGGTTCTCAGCTCTTGAACCTGTGCTTCGCCCTCCCGGGCCCGGCACGGGTTGGAAGCGTGTGTGATGGAGAGCTACGGCAAGAAACACCCAGGCCCACGCAGACTGAATGGCAGGAAACAGAAGTCGATTGGAGACAAACCCTCTATTGTTCATGTTCGAGAAACTTTCGGAATGTATGAGGCAGCTTTTCCCCCCTGGCTGCTGGAACTACCTGTGTCTGGAGGGTGCTGGCGCTGGGCAAGGAGGCAGCACAGCTCTGCTGCCGCACCCGTGCCGGGAGGGAAGTGTGGCCCATGTTGGGAAGGCCGGCCCCGTGAGGAGGCTCCCGTGAGAGGCAGAAGGGGACGGAGGAGGCTCAGGAACCGAGCCAAGGTGAGGGCCCCCTGTCCGCTCAGCCTGATGGGCTCCGCCTTTCTCCTCTCTCCCCCAGATCCCCGGGATGGGGGACAGGAGTAAAATGCACGTTACGTAAGATTTAACCATTTTAAGTGCGCAGTTCAGCAGCATCAAGTGTGCTCACAGTGTTGTGCAACCATCTCCGGCACCATCTCCAGCACTTTTCTATCTTCCCAAAGTGAAGCTCTGCACCCATTAAACTCTAACCCCCCTTCCCCCTCCTCTGCCCCGAGGACTGCCTCTAGGTTCCTCCCGTAGGTGTCTGTCCTTTGTGGCTGGCGTATTTTATCACTTCACAATATCTCCAAGGGCCGAGCGCTTCCTGAGCCAGAGCCGGTTCCCCGTCAGAGGCGGCCTGGTATCCATTCGCACCACAAGGGCGGCTGCCCTTCTTGCCAGCTCGCCCCTCGGACCACACTGTCCGTGGCCGTCGTGGGTCAGTGGCGTCAGCGCTCTCACTCCCCCCCAGCCCGAGGCAGACGAAGCTGCAGACCCGTGTCCCCACCTCTGTGTGTGGGGGCACAGTTTTCTCATTCACCAGGGACAGCATGACTTCCCACTCGCTCTCGCTGAGGCTGACCTCTAGTAAGTCCCGAAGCCTGAAGGCTTCCTGCCTTGGGCAGCTGGGGGGCGGGGCACTGGTGAACTCATCCCTGTACTTGTTACCTGCCGTGGAGCTCCAGGCTGAACGGTGGCAGTGGCCGCCTGGCCAGTTCACCCTCTGCAGCTGTGGGCCTAGCCCAGGTGCCGGCTGAGACGTCTCTCGGCCAAGGGAGGCTAGTGGGCTAAGGGGCACTGGGTGCGACCAGCGGTGGCTGCGGTGCCTGGTTGCACGTGCTCATACACCTTTGGTGACATCACACAAGCCTCAGTGTTGGGATCCTTTTTGTGACCTGTGGGTGGACTTGGCCAGCCATTGTGTCTCCCTCACCAAAAGTGAATGTTTTCCATAATAAACAGGAAATTTCATTCACCTGCAAAAAATGGCCTTAGCTCTGTGGGCTCCAAGCCGAGGTGCTGGCGAGTATTACTGGGTGTCCGGGCGGACAGCAGGAGCTTGGCTCTGGCGGGGGCTAGAGGTTCGCAGGCAGCCGGGCAGCGATGCTGGTGCCTCACTCCATCTCCTCCCCTTCCTCTTTCCCCACCGCAGCCTGGACCCCCACCACTGGGGGCGGGGGAGGGAGGCTGTGTTTGGGTGGAGTGCGGGGGTGACCTCAGCTCCCTGCCGCTGTCCTCACTTCTGGGCCAAAGATAACTTGGGCTCCAGCCCAGCCCGCCAGGGTGCCCCTGTTCCCAGTGCCTTCGATTTGGCATCTCTGCCGCCCCAGCTGTGGGACTCTGGTCACTTGAACTTGTGTCAGTCCAAGGACAAGCAGTTTGATGAGGGGAGAACTGGGGCCTCATTTTTTGCCGAGAGGGAGCCGCCGTTCGGTCCTGAGTCATCACTTTCTCAGCGCTGACCCGCAGTCCCCAGAGCCAGCCATAAAAGGCCGTGGCGGCGGGCGGCCTGGCGGCCTGCAGCTCCCGGCTTGCTCAGCCTGCTCCTTGATCCTTTTCTGCTGCCGGCTTTGCTCTGGGCGTCTCCCTGGGGCTCTGGGACCCAGCTGCGCAGTGTCCTGGGGCCGCAGGCCTTGTACTTTGGAGCCTGCCGCCAGTGAGGGTTGCGTTGCTGGCAGCTATCATGGGAGTGGTCTGATACTTGCTCCATGCCCGGCCACACGGGGAGTCTGGTGGCCCTGCTGTTTCTGTAGGCTGGTTGCTCCCCTGTCCAGACTGAAGTTCAGAGTCACAGCGGCCTTGCTGCCTGCTGGCCGAGTGGCGCTGCTGGTCAGGGCATCCCAGGTCCTGGCACGTTGCAGTGGGCGACGGTTGCACACCACTGCCCTGAGAAGCCACCATACCGGGCAGACAGAAGAGGTGGCTTTGGGGTCTTCCCTAAGTTTCGGGGTCTTCCTTAAATTTCTGTGTCTTACCCAAAGGACGAAAGCTGACCTCTGACCTCAGAGCCAGACCCAACATTTGTCATCCTCAGTTCTTGACCAGTGACGTAGTCCCAGGCTGCCTGTCCCTTGTTCCAGGGGGCTGTGTCACCTCTCTCTTCGCCTGTCCGACTGACGGAAGTCATTCCAGTGCCCAGGCCTATGCTGAGAGCCCAGCACTTTGCCTCATGTGACCCTCCCATGATCTTAAAAGGAGGAATTGGTTTTTAAACTTTACAGATGAGGAATGAGTAACTCAAGAAGTCAAGAATTTACAGTCACAAAGTCAGTGGCTGGAGCCGGGGGTTGAATCCAGAGCCGTCTTCTTTAACAGCCTGTGTCCGTTCTGAGGGCCCGGGCACGAGGAGAGGCTGGGAACACCCCGGCTGCAGGCGCACGGGCCACGCTGACACGCACCCAGACCCGGAGGCCCTGGCAGCCCGCGTGTTCATTGCCCCGGCAGGGAGGCCCGGGCTCCGGCCCGCGTGGAGGGGGCAGTCCGCAAGAGGCCGGCGGCGGACGGCATTCAGCCCTGGGGCTTGGCCTCGCTCCCCAGCTTCCTGCAGGTCGCACTGGGCCTTTCTTTGACACTCCTTCCTTGCCTTTGGCATCTTCCTCCACCTGCTTGCCTTTCTGTTCCCACAGTCTGGAAAGCGCGGTCTGATCCCCGCCTGGCCGGAGGCGAACAGGGATCTGCTTGGCTGGTTTTTGGACAGGGTCCCTGGCTCGGCTCCGCAGGAGTGGCTTCTCGGCCAGTCCCCCGGAGCTCAGCTGCACTCTGGGGGCACTGGCGGTCCCCAGGGGGGCCGGCCTGCACTTGGGTGTCCCATGGGTAGCAGGTGAAGGACAAGGAGACCAAGCCCAGGGACAAGGAGGCCCAGAATCACCCAGAAAGGCAGGGGCTGCACCCAGGCTTCCCAGGGAGCCTAGGTCATTGTTTCCATGTGGGTTCCTACCTCTCCTGAGGATTCCTAAAAGGTGAGACACAGAATTTTCACTTTCTTCTAAGGGCAGTGGAAGAAATGGAAACACTTTGAAGAGGTGTAATTATAAAATAGGATACAAATTAAACCGTCATTCCAGAAACCCCAAAATCCACTGGCTTAAATCAGATACCAGGGAGCTTATGTGAAAACTAACCGTCCGGCAAGGCCGTCCGGGATGTGCAGCTCTCGGCCCTGAACCCAGGGTGGCTGCCCCAGCCCCTTTTGGCGGACGTGCATTCCAGTCCTCAGGAGACGAAAAGGGACAAAGGGCTCACGCTCCCTGTTCGTTTCTGCTGCCAGACGGCCAAGGGGCCATGAGTCCAGCTGCAACAAGACAGCCTTGACCTGAAAAGAAGAAGCCAGTGAACGCCAGGTGCCATGCACAGCACCGCCCCGCTGGAGGAAGGGAACCAGCACTGGCTACAGCAGAGACTCGAGTCTGCGCAGCCCCTTGTCTTCGAGGCGTGGGAGGCCTAGAGTGGGAAGTGGTCTCGCGCTTCGCAGGCTCGTCCTAGGGCAGAGGTCACCAGCTGCTTTTCTGCAGGGGCCAGAGACCTAATATTATGGTCTCTGTTGCAACAACTGAACTCTGCCTGACAGACAGAGCAGCCCCAGGCAGCAGAGCTGGGGGCAGCCCTGCTCCAGCCTGACTTCATTCAGAGAGGTGGACGGAGGCCCGACTCGGCCGAGCCGTGGTTTGCCAGCCCCAGCACCAGAGAATATAGGAGGTGCTTGCAGAGCAGGGAGCCGGGATAGCTGGCGACACCCGAGTCTGGCCTCGCCACACGGTGCAGAGCCCCGCTGCTGCTGGGGTCTCCTTCCTCCTGCCATGGTCTGACCCCCTCTAGAGCTTGGGTTTTCTAACTTCCTTTGCATTACTTGTATTCTAAGCATCTCCTAGTGTCGGGTGCTGCGTGGGTGAGGGTACTACTATGGTGGGCACAGAAATGGGGGGACCCGATGACCCCGCCCTCGGGGCTCTGTGCTGTCCATGTGAGTACATTCCGGAAACCTCAATGATCCCAGGTGGAGAAGTACCAGGCCAAGCCAGAGCCGCCTGTCCCCTGAGGTCCCTGAGCTCTCCCTTCTCCCCCCTCAGGGTACGACTTCGCGGCTGTCCTGGAGTGGTTCGCTGAGCGGGTCGACCGAATCATCCTGCTCTTTGACGCCCACAAGCTGGACATCTCTGACGAGTTCTCAGAAGTCATCAAAGCCCTCAAGAACCACGAGGACAAGATCCGCGTGGTGCTGAACAAGGCCGACCAGATCGAGACCCAGCAGCTGATGCGGGTGTATGGGGCCCTCATGTGGTCCCTGGGGAAGATCATCAACACCCCCGAGGTGGTCAGGGTCTACATCGGCTCCTTCTGGTCCCATCCCCTGCTCATCCCCGACAACCGCAAGCTCTTCGAGGCCGAGGAGCAGGACCTCTTCAAAGACATCCAGTCTCTGCCCCGGAACGCTGCCCTCAGGAAGCTCAACGACCTGATCAAGAGGGCCAGGCTGGCCAAGGTAGACCCGGGGCGGGGCCCAGGGGGCACTGGGACTGCCACCACGGCCCGGGGATGGGTATGCCCTGCCCGTAGGGGTGCCTAAGTCTCACCTCTGTGGGCCCGGCCACAAACCCGTTGCACTGAGTTTGAACTAGCCCTCACCTGTGGGCACAGCCTTTTTTAAGTGAGATTCTTTTTAATGCATGTAAACCTCAACTGGAAGGCACTGCTGTACCAATGGACAGCGTGGGGAGTGGAAGTGGGCGGGGGTGCAGGTGCAGGCCTCATGGGCTTCCCCTCCCAGGTCTCGCTCACTCGCTCGCTCTCTTTTTTTTTAATAAAGATTTTATTTATATTTAGAGGGGAAGGGAGGGAGAAAGAGAGGGAAACATTGATGTGAGAGAAAAATATCAGTTTCCTCTTGTACACACCACAACCAGGGACCAAAACCGCAGCCCAGGCGTTGCCCTGACCAGGACTCAAACTGGCAGCCTTTCACTCTGCGGAATGGCACCCGACCACCCGAGCCACACCAGCCAGTGCCCCTCCCAGGTCCCCTGAGCTCTGATGCACACTCAGCATGTGCTGAGTGCTGGGGTCGCAGTGGGGACTAACAGGTCCCACCCTTCTAGCGCTAGTTAGCCAGCATAAACAGCAATTCATTTGTATTGTCTTGGGGAGACCCCAGGCTTCTGCAGAAGCAGACAACTGGGGAACTCTCTCTGTGGGGTAGGCCAGGCCGGGGGGCCTCCAGTGGGAGCTGATGCCTAAGCCAGGATAAGAAGCTGGCGGAGAGATGGGCTTTGAGACTGTGGGCCGAGAGAATGCTGGGTGGTTTCAGCCCCTGAGGCTTTGTGGAAGTGTCCCTCTCCCTCCCTGGAATCTCAGGGCCTGCTGGCAGCATCTGAATTGCCCAAGAGTTTGGAATCTCAGTGTCTGGCCAAGCACATGAGACCTTGGGGCTGGGAAGTACTACCAGGACCCTTCAAACACAAAGGAAGGGAGTGTGTTCCCTGAGGACAGTGGTCTTGTGCAGTGTCAGTCCTGAGCCTGCCTGGGTAAGCCTTCAGGCTGGGGCAGCGCTCACCTGAGGAGCACCGACTCTTGAGGCGCAGAGCCCGGCCCTCAGCCCTGGCGGGTTGGGGGTGGCAGCCAGCAGAGGCCCTCGTGCCTCGCCGATGCTCTGAGGACACGGTGGAGGGCGGGCTGGCATGCAGCGGGTGGGAGGGCGTTCTGGGGGTGTCTCGGCTGTGGAGAAGGCAGTCCTGCGGCTGGCGGGACATCGCCCTGGGCTCCTGAGCATCCTAGGACTGAGGGGTGGGGCTTCCCACTTGGGTGGCAGGACTGTCCTGGGAGAGCCAAGAAGAGCCCATGGGCCACGCTCCTGCCTCCACCCCTGGGTGGCCCTGAGATTTTGAGACTCCTCTGTGGTTAGAGCCCAGTGGCCCAGGGCACCCCACACTGCCTTGAGGCCTGGTGTCAGGTCGCATTTGGCCTGAGTAATGAGAACTGACCCATATCCTTTCCTGCTGGGCTGCGCCTCCACTCTGGTCATCCAGAGTGCTCATGGACCAGCACATTGGAGCTTGCTGGAGAGTAGGTTCTCAGGCACCCCCCGGCCCTGCTGAACCGGAGTCGGCATGTGAATGTAATCACCTGGTGATCTGTGTGCGTGGGGAAGTTGCAGGGCCGCACGTTTTTCTAGATCAGTGACTTTGGAAACCTTCCTGGAGAGAGCAGCTTGTTCTAAGAATGGAACCTATGAGAAAACCTGAGTAATTGGCTCCTGGCCTCAAAGGATCAAGGGACATCCTACGCTGAAGGAGGACAGGCAATGAACAGAGAAGGGACCGATCCAGCCTCTGCTCAGGCCACAGGGAAGGGCAGCACCCCTGTCCCCCTGCCCAGCCTCCCAGGACAGAACACAGGGCAGACTTCAGTCTGCCTGTTCATTTAGAGAAATGGTGTAATGGCCTGGCCTGAGGGCACATTGAGTCACCGTGCCTGGGAAACCCCGTGGTCCCCAATCTTGCTCCCCGCTGCTGTTCCTTTTCCTGGAGCAAGTGGTTCTCTCTGTGCCGGCTGGCTGGCCGTGACTGCCACTGGCCTGCCTCCCTCGGGCCGTTCTCCACCAGGCTCCTGGGCCAAGGCAGGCAGGGTCACACCATTGGAGGGGGTCCGATGGGGTGGAGTCCGGGGGCAGGGGGCACAGGCTGAGTGGCTGCAGCCGACCACAGCTCAATCCTTGGCAAAGCCGAGGATTTGAAGGGCTGGTGCCCTTGGAGGTTGCCAGCGTTGCCCGCTGTGGGGAAATGAAGGGTGTGCCACCTTGAATTGGCAGATGTCTAAGCAAGGTATTGAAGCTAAGATAAAGTGTGAAACATCTGGGAAAAGCCTTTTGGGATTTTTCTAAACCTTAGTCATCCCTGAGGCTTCCGTAATGACAAAAGGGAGCATGATTCAGGCCATACTGGAGCGTTAGGACCTCGATGTCCTGTCCACAGGTTTGCATGTGCAGGATGGGGGTCCGCACCTCTGCCGCATGGACCGACAGAACGGGCTTGGGGCTGCCTTCGGCCTCCTGCGTTCCGGCCCCAGCCCTCTGCAGCAGCCCAGGTGCCGGCCACACTCTTGGCAAGGTGACCAGGAAGTCCCTTCCCTGTCTCTCCAGGTCCATGCCTACATCATCAGCTCCCTCAAGAAGGAGATGCCCAACGTCTTCGGTAAGGAGAGCAAAAAGAAAGAGCTGGTGAACAACCTGGGCGAGATCTACGCGAAAATTGAGCGGGAGCATCAGATATCCCCTGGCGACTTCCCGAGCCTTCGCAAGATGCAGGTTCGGTGGCCAGCGGGGTGTGAGGAAGGCGTGGGGCTGTGGGTCTGTGTGGAGTGGGGGCTCCCAAAATGGAGGCATCTGGGTTAGTCACCAACCTGCCATCTGGATGGGAGAAGTTGACCCAGGTCCTGAGGGGAGTGGGGTAGCAGGACAAGGGACTGTGCCAGACACTCTGGCCTCATCCCAGTTAATTCTCACCATAGCCCTGCGATGAAGGGACTGTTTTTACCTCCCAAGAAACATCAGTGTGGGAGAGAAATGCTCTCGCACCCCCGCAACTGGAGACCTGGCCTGAAACCCAGGCACGTGCCCTGACTGGGAATCAGTTTCAGTTCATAGGCTGGTGCGCTCAACCCTCTGAGCCGCATCAGCTGGGGCCCAGTGGGGTTAACTTAAGTTGCCTGAGCTGGTAAGTGGTTGGGGCTGTGATGGGGAACCCGCCCCTTCCCTTGGGAATCCTTGCTTTGCCCACTGGAGTCTGGGAGAGGCCCAGCCCACCCCTCTCCTTCCTCCCCGCCCACCACAGGAGCTCCTGCAGACCCAGGACTTCAGCAAGTTCCAGGCCTTGAAGCCCAAGCTGCTGGACACAGTGGACGACATGCTGGCCAACGACATCGCCCGGCTGATGGTGATGGTGCGCCAGGAGGAGTCCCTGATGCCCTCCCAGGTCGTGAAGGGCGGCGCCTTCGACGGCACCATGAATGGGCCCTTCGGGCACGGCTATGGTGAGGGGGCTGGCGAAGGCATAGACGACATCGAGTGGGTGGTGGGTAAAGACAAACCTACCTATGATGAGATTTTCTACACGCTGTCGCCTGTCAATGGCAAGATCACGGGCGCCAATGCCAAGAAGGAGATGGTGAAGTCCAAGCTGCCCAACACGGTGCTGGGGAAGATCTGGAAGCTGGCTGATGTGGACAAGGATGGGCTGCTGGACGATGAGGAGTTTGCCCTGGCCAACCACCTCATCAAGGTCAAGCTGGAGGGCCATGAGCTGCCCACCGATCTGCCCCCGCACCTGATCCCACCCTCCAAGCGGAGGCTGGAGTGACCTCCCATCCCTGTGCGCCCGGCCATCCCAGCACCCAGCCAGGCAGAGACTGGGGGGAGGGGGAGGGTCACCAGTTCTCAAGGTCCATAAAGACTGAGTGGCTGTTTCCTCGGCTCTTGAAAAGGAAAACCACCATCATTCTTTTAAGGCTGTTCCTGGGCCCAGCGAGGGAGGCAGGGGTGATACTCGTATGTGAATGATGGAATTTTATGCACAAGAACTATGGATATTTTTAATATATAACATTAGAGGCAGCCTTCTTTCTTGCCGCCTCCTCCGTCTGACGGCCCCATGCCTTCGCGCACATGGCTCTGCCCGCCGGTCCTTGCCTCTGCTCTGGCTGCGCAGCACTCACTGCCGCCATGGCCGTCCCAGCTCGCTCATCCTGGCAGCCGCCAGGCCCTGGGGCCGTGCGCAGATGGGAATGACGAGATGTTTATTCCTTGTTTCTTCCGCCTGTGGCTTCCTCCCTGTGCTCCCGGACTCAGGTGGTTCTCGTGCCTTCCTTCACCCTCAGCCCTCTGGGCACAGGGCCTGCCCTTTCCTCACAGCCTCCCACCCCTCGCTTGGCAGGCAGAGGCCCGGCTGCCTTTTGAGGGGCCAGGGGGATGGGTGGGTATGAGAGAAACATTTTTCAGAAAACTATATGAGCTAGTTTTGGTTCCATAAAAGTAACACCTTTTATACTTGACCAAATTTTCCAGTAACTTCCCAGCCACTGGTTCAGAAGCTGTGATTTTTGTCTCCTTTCTCATACTCCAACTCGGGGGACAGCTCCACCCAGGAGCCATTAGATGTGGGTGCACGCAGAGCTCCCCTGACAGGGGATCCCAGAGATGAAGTTATCTGCTGCACCCTCGGTTTCCTGGGACATTCTTGGGCACCTCCCTGCTCCACCTCGGGGTGGGTGCTGGGTCCTCATGGACCTGGCATGGCTTGGTGCTACAGCCCCGGCCTGGTGGCCAGAGACCAGGGACAAACTGCTCCCTTCCAATGAGTGAAGGAGGGTGTCAGGTGACTTGGACATCCTTAGACCACCTTCCCCAGGCGAGCAACAACCAGGAACAAGTGAGCGGCGGGTTCAGGCTGCCTCACTGTTTTGCCTCACCCAGCCAGGCGCCTGAGCCCAGCTTTGGGGGCCTGGCACTGATGCCGCAGAGCTGCTGGGCGGGGGCGTGGGCCCACAGCCACTCCATGGGGGCCTCAGGGACTCCTCCACTGACCTCTCCAGCCCCCGCCCCCCTCCCAGTGCTGCTCTCCAGGCTCCCGCCTGCCAGGTCCGCATGGCCAGAAACTGGCCAGTTACATCCAGCCCGCCTTGGCCCCCCACCCCATGCAGTGTCAGGTGTTCACCGTTTCAGGTGCAGTGGCTCATCCACGTTCGCCTGTGGGAAGAAAAGCAACCAAGACGACTTCTTCTCCCATTAAAAAATAATTGAACTGCGCTGAAGCTGGCTCCTCGTGCTGCATCGTCTCGGGCCTGCTCCCCACAGGGTCTGCGGGGGCACTGGCAGAGTGTTGGGGGGCCCAGGTGCCACCAGGGACATGCTGGCAAGCGTGCCCGGGTGGGGTCTGTGCCCAGTCACACTCCGCCCTGGCAGCTACTGCCTCCTCTTCGTCGATGCCTGCATGCAGGGCTGATGAGCCCCTTTCCTCATGCCTGGTGGGGGTGAGCAGTAGTTATATTTGAGGAGAGGATGGTGTAGGGAAGTTGCGGGAACCCCGATGACAGAACCCGGCTACCTGCCCTGGGGTTGGGGAGAAGATATCTGCCTTGTGTGACTCAGCATCTCCCCCGGCCTGGGCCTGCCCTCGCCTCGGACAGACTGGTGGGCGCCCATGGAGCTCTGGGCTCTGGGAAGGGCCAAGTAGGAAAGGGTTGGCTGGACTTCGTCCTGGCCCCAGGGAGTTTAGATACAGCGAAGCTGGTGCTCAGACCAGTGACAAAAATAACAATTACTAAGGGTGGGGCGGTCACATCACAGATAGAGGGGAGGGAGCTGTGTACCAGCAGAGGGAGGGGAGACAAATTGGGAGCTGTTGCACCATGGAAGGGTTCAGGCTTGTGTAATCCGGGTGGGGCACGCTCCAGGCATGCTTGTAGCAAAAGAGAGCATGTGAACAGGTGCCCGCAGTTCTGGGGGCCAGGTCGTGTTTGCCAGCCCTCGTTGTGGGTGTCTGGCCTGATGGCCAGTGTCTGTTTGGCAGCCCTGGCACCACTCGGCCGCTTTGCCTTGTACTGGGTTTACCTTGGCCATCATGCCCGAGAGGTGGGTGCTCTCCCCCACAGCACAGCCAGCCCTGAGACGCGCAGGCTCGCAGAGCCGGTGTGCAGGGTGGGAGGCAAACCCCGCCTGCCTGACTCTTGGTGGGAGCCCCATGAGCCTCTAATTCAAAGAAACGAAGCCTAGAGCTCAATTCTGTAGCCATGGACTCAGATCTGAGAAACCCGCATGGAAAGTTAAATAGATTAAATGCTCCCACTGCATCCTGGGGCCCCGAAGGCTTAGCACAGCCGCTCAGTCCCTGGGGTCACCCAAGAGGTGCAGCATGCTTATTCAAGCTGACAACACAACGAAAACATAGACTTTAGGAGTTGTCTGGGCCCCTTAGGGGAGCCCACCACCTCAGGACCCTCCTGGACTTCCCACCCTCTCAGCACAAGCCCCCCGCTCCCCCGCCCCAGCTGCTGCAGGGTGGAGTGGCTGCCTTAGGAAGTGGCAGCTGACCTGAGACTTGAGGGAGGGGTCGAGGGCAGGTGGCTGTACCCCTGCTGGCCTGGAGCTCAGGCCCCTCATTTGAGTTTTATAGGCAGGGAGTCTTCTCCCCTGTGGTGGGAGCTCAGGAGAGCCAGTGTGTGTGGTGAGAGGTGTGGCCGTCCTGGGAGGGGTGGCATCCTCTCCTCACCTCCTCCCCTGCCCCCAGCTGGCCAGGCCCAGGGGGCTTAAAGGCCGCCCTTGAGGCAGGCGGGACACAGACTGATTCCACCCACACCCAGAGCTCCTGCAGTACGAGGCCTTTGGGCCATCAGCCCACATGGCATCTCAGAGCCCAGGACCCAGGAAGCAAGGGAGCCCACCCACTGCTCCGGACCCCCACCTAGCAGCTTTGTTTTACCACAGAGGTTCCATGTGAGATCTTACCACATTTCTGCTCTCTAGTACGTAAAAATGTTACCACGAATCTTCCTGTCCTGTTCTTGTTTCAAATGAGGTGGTCACAGAACTTGCCCAAGGCCAGCAGGCTGTGACGGTTAGGACACCCAGCCACCAGTTCTGCCCCTCTCCAGTCAAGACACAGGGGGCAGGCCTCAGGCAGACAGGCAGGGATTCGAATCCCAGCTCTGCCGCTCACCGGGACTGCTGTCTTCTCCCCGCCTGAGTCTGTTTCCTCGTTTGCCAAAAGCAGACAGGAGCCCCTGCTGCTCGGAGGCAGAGCCCCTGGTGCCGGACGGACGCGAGTGGTTGTCTTTGCTGAGCACCCTGGGCGGTTGGTCAGGGTGCGGGTAAGGGTTGGTGCCGGGAGCCCAGCACCCCACCCAACTCCTAGAACAAAGCAGGTAGGATCCACCCTTCCCTAAAGCAGCTCACAGACTCGGTGGCGCCCATGGGCCAGAGGGGTGGTGGCCGAAGGGGCTCAGGCTTGGCTTCCTGTGCACCCAGAGGGATTGCTAATTATAAAACCACATGGGCTGCAGCCTCTGTGGAGCGTGGGAGCCCCCGCGGTGTGTTGGAGCAGCACAGGGAAGGTTTTTGGAAGAAGAGCAGGGATGATGAAATCACCATATGTCCACCCATTTGGAACTTTGGACTTTTCGAAGGACACGCCCCTGGTGGGCTGGGGTGGGCGGGGGAGTGGGAGGGTGGGGAGTTACAAGGACTGGCTTGGGGAGTGGGGACCCTCAACCCCACCATTTCCATCAGCCCCTCCCCCAAACGGACACACGTTTAATAAACCCTAGAAATTGAGCAGCAGTGCAGCTCCCCGCCCTCCAGCCACACGCTCTTCCTAGAGACAGTCGGCGGCCATCCTGTGTATCGTCCACCCGTGTCTGAGCTGGGGCAGTTCCCCACTGTACACAGGTAGCAGCCCAGAGAGAGCAGAAGCGACTTACTTGTCCAAGGCCACACACCTGGTCAACAGCATGACCCCACAAGGGCGGGGCACTGCACTTCCAGTGTGACCAAGGGCCAGGGCAGCCGGCCACATTGCAAGTAGCCCTGCAGGACCATCTGCTGAAAGGGGCTTCCCGAGGCAAGGCTCAGAGAGACTCACCCTCAGCCACTGGGACTGAAGCTCCGCCTTGGGGAAGGGAAGCCACAGGCCCAGCTCGGGAGGCCTCAGACATGGCGGTGGAGGTGACAGATCGCCAAGCCTGCCTGTGTATGGGCTCCTCCCAGACCCAGAGACCTGTGCTCTGCGGGTCAGAAAGCCCAGGTCCCCTGCCCGTCCCTCCCCCTCTTTGGGGACCCCCTTATCGGAACCACCCCCTTTCTGCTAGGCCTGCGTGGATGAACCGACAGTTTTTTTTCTGCAGCCTCTGGGGCCACATGCTGCCCTTCTGCTGCCAGGCACTGGCCTTGACCTGGAACCTGGAGAAGCTTGAAGCTCATACCACCCACTTCCCCAGCTTCCAGGAATCAATCTTTTCAGGGAGAGAACTAATAACTCTCTCCTCTGGCAGGGCCCTTGTGAAGATGGCAGATCTGCAGTCCCTTTGAAATGCTGAGGACCACAGGAACGCAGGTGTCACCGCCATGGCCTGCTGTCCCCAGGGCTGCGTAAGAGTGGGTGCCAGCACCAGGGAAGGGGAGAGGTTATGGGAGGAGCAAGCGCTCCTGCGCCTGGGTGGGCCTCCAGGAAGCAGTGACCAAGGAATGTGAATGAAGAGGCGATGGGAAGGTCTCCTGCTCAGGTCACTGCACACGGGCAGACCCTGCTCCCTGCGGGGAGGCCTGCGCAGCCCTGGTGGCCTGGCTCACCCACGGTCTGAGCGCAGATCTGCGGGGGGGCAAGGCGGGGCCAGGGCAGGAGCTGTTTCCGATGGCAGGGTTGGAGGGCTGGCTGCTTGTTGAGCCTGGAGCAGGGGTTCAGGAACAGACTGAGTCTTGAGGGGCTTTCTGATCTTGGAGCTGCAAAGCAGTGGGCCCTCTTTTATGAACAAGAAATGGAGGTTTGGAACAGGATGTGACAAAAGTGAATCCAGGCCCAGGTAGAATCGAATACCAGATGGCCTGCCCCACAAAGACATCAGTGGGTCTCAGTTTTTGTCTGGGACTCTGTTTCTCCTCTGCTGCTCTACGGGGTAGAGTCTGAAGGGTTGGGGTGGGCCTGTCTGAGAATTCAGCAGAGAGGCTAAGGGACTTGCCTGGGGTCACAGAGACAGAAGCCAGGACCCAGAGGTCTCACCAGCTGGTCCTTGCCTACAGACCTTGGGGGCTGAGGTGGGGCGGGGCGTGGGATGAGGGCATCCCAGAGAGGCAATGAGGAATGGCCCATTTTCCGACCCACGCAGGAGCCTCTCCCTGCCCCGTAGTTCCTCAGGAGATGGAAACTTGGGCCTGTCCTGAGCACCTGGTCCTGCTCTGGTCTCTAGCACCCTCCTGTGGCCTCTGAGGGTGCAAACCCTCCTGTGGGTCCCACCCCTGCCCCGCCCCCAAAGGGAGGGCGATAGATGAGAACCCAGAGGGCTCAACTGCACAGTCCTAACCCGGCTCCCAAAAGACACAGAGGCTGTTGGGTTTGAATCCTGGGTCCCTTCCTCCACTTGACTTCGGTACAGAGAGAGCCTGTCTTGATTTCCCTATTCCACAGACTACAGACAGGACTCAGAGAAGGCCAAGTGGGAGAGACCCCAGGGGAAGCCCCGGGGCTGCTGGGGATGCTCAGTTCAGCTCCAGGGATGGTCAGAGGGCCTCCTCCCTCCACACTGGTGACCTGACCCTGTCAAGACCCTGCCTGAGGGAGGAGGCAAAACCCCAAAGAGATCTTTTTTAATGGAAGAATTTGTTATCTAAAGCCACCAAATCCCTCTCCCCGCTGATCCCTCCTTTTGGACAGACCCACAGTCCTACCGCATCTCGTCCAGCCCAGCTGGAGACAGCTGGGCAGCAATCAGAAACACCACTGAACAGAGCCAACTCCGTCCCCTCCCCTGCTCCTCTAGCCCAGTTTGGATTCTTCTTGGCCTTTAAGTTCCAGGCCGGCTGCAGGCCCTGCTCCTGCCTAGGCTGTAAGAGCCTGTAGTGGCGTGCTCTCCCTCCCCGGAGCTAGCCGGCACCTTTCCCTCCCCCCGCAGGTGTGCATCTCCTAAACTCTCTGGGACTCCACCAGACTTGCAACCAGGGGAGCAATGGGCAGCGGCAGCTCGCCCCAGGCTATCCCCTGAGGCAGCAGCCTGAGGGGCAGTTGGAGTTGCTCTGCGCCACTGCAGGGTCTAGCTGCATGCAGGGTCCCCTCATCCTCAGCCTCTCCATTCATCTTTGTCCGCCGAAGTCTCAGTGTGTCCCCCTGCCGAATGGGTGTAACCATTCCTGCCTCACATACCTGTCTCCCGGGTAGGCTGCAACGTTACAAAGACAATGAAATCAGAAACTGGCGTGTGTTTTAGGAGGGGAGTGCCAAGCACGGTAGGCATCCCGGGGAGGGAACGGACTACAACTCCCATCCGGCTCCGGGGCCGCGGGCGTCCCCAGCCCCTCTCCCTCAGCTGAGGGAGAGGCGGCCGCTGCCCCGGCGGGCGAGGGAAGTTGCAGGACTCCGGGTATCCCCACCTAGGTTACTTGGGCCGGCGAGGCCCAAGTAAGGCTGGGTCTGGGGCCGCGCGGGGGCCTAGGAGGCCTTCCTGGACCCCTTGGGACCCCCGCCTAACCCCGCCCCGCCCAGGAGTTAGTGCTGTTCGGACCCGCCCCTCCACTTCCTGGCCGAGGGTTGGCCCCGCCTCCTCGCGCCTCCGCCCTCCCACCTTCACCTACTGTCGCGTCTCCCATTGGCCGACGCACACCTGCCCGTCCGTGGGAGGGCGGGGCGGAGGGCGGGGCGGGGCGCCCAGGTGAGGGCGCGCAGGCTGCCGCGGAGGAAGGTGACAGCGGGGAGGGCGGGAGGGTGGGGGGAGGACGCTCGGAGGATCCGAGGACCGACAGACGGACAGACCGACGGGCGGGTATGCGGCCGGCCCGGCTCTAGTCCGGGCGCGGAGCCTCGGCCGCAGCCATGGAGCGGCGGCTGCGTGCGCTGGAGCGTCTGGTGCGGGGCGAGGCCGGCGGCGGCCCGGGACTCGACGGCCTCCTGGATCTACTGCTGGGGCTGCATCACGAGCTCAGCAGCGCCCCCCTGCGGCGAGAGCGCAACGTGGCGCAGTTCCTGAGCTGGGGTGAGTGACTCAGGCGGGACCTAGGGGGGCGGACCGAGGGACACCACGTCAGGACCCTCTCCCTCCGCACTCCACGCCCACAGACCCACCCACAGCTGCACTCCCCGACCCGCCATCCCCAGACCCCCAGAAGTATCCCCAACATGTGCCATCGGACCCCGCAGGCCTCTCAGTCACCTGCACACCTGCACACTCAGATTCACATATACACACTCCTCACTCACAGAACGTGGCACATGTACACAACACACGTCTCACATAGACTCAGAGAAACTTGGTCCCAGGTATAGGCACCAGACACAGATACCCAATAGATGCTCTACACAGTCACATCTAGAATTCTTCACTCACACATCATACCTCATGACCTGTGAGAACACAAACTCTCACATGCAACCTCCCATGCATGTCACCCACTGACACACATGCTTTCTCAGTCTCCCTCATCCACACGGACACACTAAGACACTCATACACAGCTGGTGGAGAGACCCAGGGAGCCCCACGCTTCTACCCGCAGACCACCCCCAACCCCACTGGCTGTTACACTCACCTGTTTCTGCTCACAGAGCTGTAGGCATTGCACATTTCCCACACACACACATCCATCTCCCTGCATATACGACCATCCCAGGCTGGACATAGGAACCAGCTTCAGCCCCTTTGTCTGTGCAAGCCGTGGGCCAGGCTTCCTGAGGGCTTTTCCCCAGGGCCGGGGAGGGAGACCTGGCTGGATGTGGGTCTGCACCCCTTCCTGGTTGACTCATCTGAGTCACTGGGAGTGGCTGGCCTGGGGTGACCCTGAATTCAGTGTGAATACCTGTGCCAGCCCGAGGGTTCCCTGGTCACACCTGGCCAGGCTATGGGAGGAGGGCATAGGGTCTGGCTTGGAGGGTGGGGTGAAGTGGGTGTTTGCCCAGTGGGCAAATAGCATCGAGGCACTCCTGAGCTCTGGGCAGGCACAAGGGCCAGCCTGGCACAGCTGGGGGCCTGAGACACGCCCGTGAGCAGGCCCTCAGCCCCAGCCCTTTCCTCAGGGGTGAGGGCAGTAAGAGGGCCCCTGTCTTTCCTGCTCCCTGCCTTTCTCCCTGGACTCCTGCACCTTATGTGTGTGTGTCTCACTGTGTTGTCATCACTCACTCCCTGTGACGCCACACCCACGTGTTTGTGTGTGTTTGCACACACATGTGCTCCTCCCTGCCTGCCTCTGGCATCTCTGCCTGGGACCCCCGCGTGGGGGCCTGTCTGTTGACATCTCCCGAGGTAACTTGCAGGGCAGTGACTCATTCTGCTTCTGCCCTAACTTGTCCCCGATCCTGCCCAGAGCCCCCATCCCCTGCGTAGGGTGAGGGGACTGGGCAGCCTGTCCTGGGGGCCTGGGTCCTCCTGGCCACGGGCCCCCAGTTTTGGCCCCACTCCGGCCAATGGGTAGCCGCCCTGGCCTCGGCTCTTCCGTGGAGACCTGTGGCTGCTCCTCTCAGCTGCACACACAGACCTGGGAAAGAGACAATTAATTTCTGTAATGAGGTTCCCACCCCTGCTGCGAGGGTTCTGCCTGATAAACCTGTGGAGCAGCTCTCTGTCCTACCCACAGACCCGCCTAGCTGGCAGGGAGTTTACCACCTGGCAGGGGGAAACTGAGGCAGGGAGCCAGACCGCAGCTGACCTCAACCCCTACTGGTCATTCTTGCCTCCCTAAGTACCCCGGCCCCAGTCCCCTCCTCCGGGCCTGGAGAGGACCTGGGAGTAGCTGGAGATGCCCCGTATGGGAGTTTCAGGGACTGTGAGGAAGGAGGAGGTTCCTGGCCGGGGGAAGGCCAAGTCCAGAGGGAGGCAGGGCTTGGAGTGGTAGAGCTGGTCAGGCCTGGAGGAGACTCTGAGTGCTCACGTCTCCCGGTGCCAGCGTCGGGCGCCAGGGCAAGGCGTTTGGCCCTGTTTTTGAGTCTTGTGAGAGCCTGGGCAGACCTCACGATGACTGCCCATGAGGAGGCCCCACAGGGGGAGGCAGAGCCTGTCCTCTGGAGCCCTGCAGAGCCACTGTCCTGCCTCTCCTCTGGGGCTCCCACTGGTCTCACCCCCAGCCAGGTACCTCTGTGCCTGCAGGGTCCCGGGACCAGGCCACAGCTCCTCAATGGCAGAGAAGCCTCTCTGGGGACAAGGAATGTTGCCTGTCCAGTTTCCCAAGACAGGCCCTGGCCTGGTCTTGCTAGGTGGCCAAGAACTGTGAGCCGGGAGTGGGAATGGTATCCCCGTTCGCCCCAAGGTGACCTGGCTGGCCAGGGTCAGCCCCCAAGCTGGGGAGGACTGCTAGTTCCATCCGCCCTTGGGATCCTGGCTGCCTGGGGACAGGGGTTCAGAGAGCCCTGGATGCGGGGCGGTCAGTTGTCAGGACCCCACCTTGCATGCCTCCTGCTCACGGCTGAGTGGGCTGCAGTGCTGCTCCACCCTGTGGCCGGAGGCTGTCCCCGGGGAGGTCATCCCGGCCCTGGCCTCATGGGAATGGCAGCTCCTGGCCTCCTAGGGTGCGAGCGGGCCTGGGGCCCTCCCCGAGGTTCCCTGAGCCCTGCTCTGTGTCTCCTCAGCCAGCCCCTTTGTAACGAAGGTGAAAGAGCTGCGGCTGCAGAGAGATGACTTTGAGATCTTGAAGGTGATCGGCCGAGGAGCCTTCGGGGAGGTGAGCAGAGGGCCTGGGCTGGGTGGGGAAGGGCGTTCACACCACGGCAGGGCTAACCCCGGTGCTCCCCGTGGCTCTAGGTCGCTGTGGTGCGGCAGAGGGACAGCGGGCAGATTTTTGCCATGAAAATGCTGCACAAATGGGAGATGCTGAAGAGGGCTGAGGTCAGTGTGGGGCCTGGTGGGCGTGAAGCACCCGACAAATGGGCGGGTGCTGCCACTGAGATACGGGGCTTGCAGGGGAAGGGGCCGGCAGGGGCTCCACCCCAGGGCTGCCAGCTCCCACCCCTTCCTCACTATAAAGCCTTCTTGGAAGCAAGCCGGTCGTCCCCAACCCCACCTTCCTTGCGATGACGCTGAGGCCCAGAGCCGTGAAGCAAGGGCTCGGGCTCATGTGGGCAACCTCGGTCTAAGCTCTTAGACTTTCTGAGTTTTACGCCATCCCCTGAGCGGGCATGGGGCTTTCCTGCACTCTGACCCACCCCGCCCCCTGCCCCCCAAACCTGCTATAGACAGCCTGTTTCCGGGAGGAGCGGGATGTTCTGGTGAAGGGGGACAGCCGCTGGGTGACCGCGCTGCATTACGCCTTCCAAGACGAGGAGTACCTGGTGAGGATCCTGCGCGAGGTTGGAGCGGGGTTGACTGGGGACAAAGGAGGGGGCCCTTGGGGCCAGAGGCCCTGAGTCCAAGGAGAGAGGGAGAGAGAGACCCCTCCTCCTGGGGCCAGCGGGCTTACCCTCCCCAGCAGCTCCAGGGCCTGCCGCCTCCGCCTGAGCCCTGGCTGGGAGCTGGCACCCCAGAGCTGGAGGGAAACACAGTCCTGCCTCCCAGAGTCCCATGGGACCCCGGGAGGCGGGGCCTGGGGCAGCTGTCCCCGCTTTCTATCTGATTCTTCCCCTGCCCACCACCATGCAGTACCTGGTGATGGACTACTACGCCGGTGGGGACCTCCTCACCCTGCTGAGCCGCTTTGAGGATCGCCTCCCGCCCGAGCTGGCCCAGTTCTACCTGGCAGAGATGGTGTTGGCCATCCACTCTCTGCACCAGCTGGGTTACGTGCACAGGTGGGGCCCACAAAGCTCACGATGCCCTGTCCAGCCCCTGCTGACAGCTCTGGGAACAGCTGCCATTTGCTGAGCACTCACCACGTGCCAAGCCCTGTGCTGGGTGCGTCACCTGCATGATGCCTGTGATCACTCACACCAAAAACCTTAAGTGATAGGGGCTGCTATTGTTCCATTTTACAGATGAGGAAGTTAGGGCTTAGCACAGGTAAGCACCTGCCTGGCTTGAGGTGACTCAGCTGGTGGGCGGCCGAGCTGTGGTTTGCCCTCGGGAAGTCTAACTCCCGTGTCCCCCGTAGGACACCCTGCTGCCTCCGAGGGTCGTCCTCATGGATCCCTTTCCCCCATCTAACCACCGCCTTCTTTTCTGGGAGCTCAGAGGCCTGGCCACCGGCCCTCAGCCGTCCCACATGCATGCATGCAGGGCTGCGTGAGAACCCATGCGTGCTGAGAAACGCACATGCCCATACACACACACCCAGTGCACGCACGCAGGCCAGGCCTCTCACTCTCCCTGCCTCCCCCAGGGACGTCAAGCCAGACAATGTCCTGCTGGACATGAACGGGCACATCCGCCTGGCTGACTTTGGCTCCTGCCTACGTCTCAACAGCAATGGCATGGTGAGGACCTCGCCCCGGAGTGGGGGCAAGGGACAGTTGGCTGGGAGAGCTCCCGGGGCCCGGGAGGCACAGGCCTAGTGCAGGGGGCATCGGGCTTCCAGGGGAGGGAAGGACTAGGCCCCGGCCCCAGGGGGATGCGCCAGGCCAGCCAACCTGTAAGGAGTGGGGCCGCCAGGGCGAGACACAAGTGAGGGGCCCGGAGGCCCAGCCCGGCCCGATGCTGGCCTCACGGCCTCTCAACACCACCCCCCACAGGTGGATTCATCAGTGGCGGTGGGGACTCCCGACTACATCTCCCCCGAGATCCTGCAGGCCATGGAGGAGGGCAAGGGCCACTACGGCCCACAGTGCGACTGGTGGTCGCTGGGGGTCTGTGCCTACGAGCTACTCTTTGGGGAGACGCCCTTCTACGCTGAGTCCCTGGTGGAAACCTACGGCAAGATCATGAACCATGAGGTCTGGCTGCCAGGCTCCGGGGCTTTGGGGGGGCCACAGGACTCCTGAGTACCCCAAGGCTGGTGGTGCCCGTAGGCAGGAGGAGGGATCACTGATACCCACCCCACCTCTCCCCGGGCCCGCAGGACCACCTGCAGTTTCCCTCAGACGTGCCCGACGTGCCAGCCAGTGCCCGAGACCTGATCCGCCAGCTGCTGTGCCGCCAGGAGGAGCGCCTGGGCCGCGGAGGGTTGGACGACTTCCGGAACCACCCCTTCTTCGAAGGCGTGGACTGGGAGCGGCTGGCAACCAGCACTGCTCCCTACATCCCTGAGCTCCGTGGGCCTATGGACACCTCCAACTTCGACGTGGATGACGACACCCTCAACCATCCGGTGGGTGTGGGTGCCGTTGCAGTCGGAAAGCTGCCTTGGCCCTTCCTGGCTGTGGGAAACCCCCTGGAAGTTTTCCAAAGCAGCTGCTGGGCTGGGAATGAGGCCTTCAGACCCCAGGGGCTCTTGGGAGTTCTGGTTCACCTGCCCTGAGGTGGGCTGTGCCTAGCAAAGGTCCTTGGACCTTGTGTCATCCTATCAAGCAGAAGTTGTATAAGGCAGAAGATGCCAGCGGTGCCTGGGAGGCCCTGACCTCAAGGACTCATGGGAGCTCTGGGCCACTCAGGGCTCAGGTTGGGGAGGAGGTCAGCACGCCCAGTCCCAGGGCACCTCCTGGGTCTCAAGCCTCAGCCTGGAGCTGTGCCTGTTGACTCTTTCCCCTCTCTACTGCAGGGGACCCTGCCACCACCCTCCCATGGGACCTTCTCAGGCCACCACCTACCATTTGTGGGCTTCACCTACACCTCGGGCTGGTGAGTCTAGTCCTCACACACCTGGTGGGGAGTTGGGGGTGCCTGGCCCGGAGGACACGGGGAGCGTAGCCTGTCAGGACCCTGGGAGAGGGGTTGAATGTCCCATCTGGTGGCTGCATGTGACAGGTACAGAGGAAGTATGCCCTGAGCCCTCACGAGGATGGTCCCCCACACCCTCAGGGTCATAGTGGTGCCGTGCCCGTGCCCCCTCTGGGTCCCGCCCCAGCATCTGGCTCTCACGGTAGCCTCCGCGGCAGGCTAGGGATGTACTGGACTTGGAGCCGGAGGCCTAGCATTGGAAGGGCCCCTTCTGCCCCCGGAGCCTCTCCTTGTGCTTCTGTAAAGCGGGTGGGATGACCCAGCTCCATGCGCGGGGCTAGCCTGAAACCATGGTGAGATCCCGGGAGAAGAGGCACCACAAGGTGTTGGTAAACGCATCTGGCCCTCGCTCAGGAGCGCCCGCGGTGTGCCGGGCGGGGGGCCGGCAGGACCCATATCACCAAGTCCTCTTGACAATCCTCGGAAGAAACCCTGTTATCACCTCCATTTTCCTGTGAGGAAACTGAGGCCCAGATATGTCAGATGACTGTTGGTGGTCGCACAACCTGTGAGGGCCAGGACTGAGGCTTGAACCTGGACCTGGGAGGCTCTGGAGCCGCTGCCCTGGGCTGCTGCCTGTGGTGCCATCCGGGGGCCTCCCCAGGGCAGCGCCCGGTCCAATATGCTTTTCTTGGCACAGAGCCCAGGCCTGGTACAGGCCTGGCACACTGTGGGTGTTCTTGGGAGAATGAATGATTGGAGAATGGAGGCTGCTTTGGGTAAAGGGGGGTCTCTGCCAACCCGTGTTGCCCCACTCTCCCCAGTCCAGGCCCCGAGAGCAGCTCCGAGCCGTTGGCTGCCCTGGAGCGGAAGCTCCGTTGTCTAGAGCAGGAGAAGATGGAGCTGAGCCGGAAGCTCCAAGGTACGGGGAGCCAGCTGGGCCAGGGCGAGTGAGTCTGACCCGGGGCTACTGCTGCTGGCCTAGCGACTCACCCATGGGCTCTCCTCACGACAGAGGCCCTGCAGATCCCCTCAGACCATCGGGAGCTGGAGCAGCTGCGGAAGGAAGTTCAGACCCTCCAGGACAGGCTGGCAGGTATCCCTAGCCACCCATCCCCACCCCGTCTCCCCCACTTCCCCTCACCTGGAGGCTGACCTGCTTTCCCAGCATGCCCAGGGCCATCCTGGGGTCGTCCTGCCCCCACCCTGTGCATGCCGCATGAGCTTAGGGAATTACCTTAACTCCTCTGAGCCTGCACATAGAAAGTGCACCGAGGAGACCCACCTCCCGCCTGCAGTGAGGCTTCCAGGAGACACTGCATGTGGCAGGCCTGGCGGAGGCTGGGGCAGTCAGTAAGTGTAGGTCTCATTGACAATTCCTGGCAGAGACACTGAGGGACAGCCAGGCCCCCTTGTCCCAGACGGATGGGCCTCCTGCTAGTAGCCCAGGCCAGGACAGTGACCTACGGCAGGAGAGAGAGCGGCTGGTCCAGGTGAGGACCTGGTGAGGTGGGTGAATGACCCAGGGCTCGATGGTAGGGGGTCTCTACCCTGACTCCAGGCTTTGTCTTCCCCTCCCCTACCCCGATGCCCCAGGAGCTGGCTGAAGCTCAGGCAGAGCTGCAGGCGCAGGAGAAGGAGCTATGCAAAGTCCAGGGGCGGCAGGAGGAGCTACTCCAAAGGCTGCAGGAGGCCCAGGAGAGAGAGGCGGCTGCAGCCAGCCAGACCCAGGCCCTGAGCTCCCAGCTAGAGGAAGCCCAGGCTGCCCGGAGGGAGGTGAGCGGCGTGGAGTAGGAGGGCACAGCAGTAGGGCCCTGTCACGGGGACCCCTGGCATGGCTGGGGGAAGGCCAGAGAGCTTGGTCCGAGGTTCTGGGAACACCTTGTGCCCCTGTGCCGCCCCCTGCCCCCCCATGGCTGGCGGTGGCCTGAGCAAGGGGCTGATGGCTAGGGCGGGCGGGCTGGAGGTTCACTGCCTCCCTTCCCGCTGCAGTTGGCAGAACCCGAGAGTCTGCAGCGTGGCCTGGGAGAGGGTTGGGGTGGGCTCGGTCAGCACTGGCTGTCTCTGCACCCCATCACAGCTGCAGGCCCAGGTGGCCTCCCTGAGCCGGGAGGTGACACGGCTTCAGAGACGGCGGGCGCGCAGCCTTGAGAAGGAGTCTGCCCGGATCAAGGTAGTGCAGACTTACCCCCTGCCGAGCGGCACTGCCCTTAGCCTTCCCCACTCAGGGCCCTCAGGTCCAGGCCTGTGTCCCAGGGGCAGTGTGCACCGTGGCTTCTCATGCCCCTCACCCGACCCCTCTCCATGTCCTCAAGACCGTCCACGCTGCCTCTGAGACCAATGGCACGGGACTGCCCGAGGACGGGCCTCAGGAAGCACAGCTGAGGAAGGAGGTGGCCGCCCTGCGTGTACAGCTGGAGCAGGCCCGCGGCCAAGGGTGAGCTGGGCAGCTGGGGCAGGGGACCCAGCCAGGGCCCAAGCTGGGAGCCACTAAGTCATCGTCTCCTCCCAGGCCCTGCGGAAAGGAGGCCCTCTGCCGGCTACAGGAGGAGAACCAGCGGCTGAGCCGGGAGCAGGAGCGGGTGAGCAGGGTAGACGGAGGGCAAGGTGGACAGCCGGGCAGTAGGACAGAGCTAGGGACAACACGGCGGGGGAGGGGAGCCGGCCTGCGGGGTCCCCGGGCTGGCTGCCTCCCACGCACAGTGCCCACTGCAGCAGACACACTGTAACCCGTGAGCAAGGGTGGGCACGGGCAAGACTCAGGGCTGCTTGGGCCCCCGGGGATTGACTCCACCTGCCGCCTGGTCCCCAGCTGGTGGAAGAGCTGGAGCGGGAGCAGCAGAGCAGGCAGCGGCTGGAGGGCGAGCGGCGGGAGACAGAGGGCAACTGGGAGGCCCAGATTGCTGACATCCTCACCTGGTGGGTGCTGATGGGCTAGGGGCCCCGGGGCTGGGGGCGGGGCCCAGGCGGAGCTGAGGGCCCAGCGCATGACTCTGAGCCCCCTTTCCCATCAGGGTGAATGATGAGAAGGTCTCGAGAGGCTACCTGCAGGCCCTGGCCACCAAGATGGCTGAGGAGCTGGAGTCCTTGAAGAACGTGGGCACCCAGACGCTCCCTGCCCAGCCGCTGGTGAGCCCCAGAGATACCCAGTGTTGGGGGCGGGGTGCCAGTAGCCCCGTTCCAAAGGTGAGGACACAGCTCACGGAGGAGCAGTGCCTTGCTTAAGCCCACAGCATGTCGGCGGCAAAGCTGGAGCCTTGACCCGGCCAGGTGGCATGGGCAGTAGTGTGCTCTGGTGGGAAGGGGCCCCTGAGGCAGCCAGTCCCCGGAGGCATCTTACATGGGTGCCCCCTGGCCACCAGGACCACCAGTGGAAGGCAAGGAGGCTGCAGAAGATGGAGGCCTCGGCCCGGCTGGAGCTGCAGCTGGCCTTGGAGGCCGAGATCCGGGCCAAGCAGGGCCTGCAGGAGCGGCTGACACAGGTGCAGGAGGCCCAGCTGCAGGCCGAGAGGTGAGGCCCGGGCCGGAGCTGCAGTGGGGACGCGGGACGCGAGACCCACGCGGAGGCCCGCGGTGAGCTCGCGCCCGCTTCCCCCCCAGCCACCTGCAGGAGGCGGAGAAGCAGAACCGGGGCCTGCAGCAGGAGCTGGCAGCGCTTCGGGAGGAGCTGCGGACCCGCGGGCCAGGAGGTGAGTGGCCGTCTGCGTGCTTGTCTTGGGGCAAGGTCCCCACTCCCGACTCACTATTACTAACGGGGTCCCACACAGCCTTGCCGGGCTGTGGAGACAAGAATTTGTTCCAGGCTGCCACTCCCCGGCCTGGGCGCCAGCACTCACCGCGCATGCGCTGTGTGCCGGTCCTGCCACCGCAGCCTACAGTCATTGCCCCATTCTACTAAGGTCGCACAGAGGTCCCCACGGGCTCCTGGTTCCTCAGGAATAAGTGTCAGGGCTGGGCTAGGGACTCCATCCCAGTGACCCGCACCCTCTCTTTTCAGACACCAAACCCTCAAACTCCCTGATTCCTTTCCTGTCTTTCCGGAGCTCAGAGGTAAGAACCTGGTGCAGGGGCCGGTTGGGAAGGAGTCCTGGCAAGCGGCACAGGAACCTTGACTTTGCTCCTAAACCCCAGAAGGACTCTGCCAAGGACCCTGGCATCTCAGGAGAGGCACCTAGACCTGGAGTGGAGCCAGAGCTGAGGCCAGAGGGCCGACGCAGCCTGCGCATGGGGGTGAGGACCGGTGGGAAACCTGCCATGGGGGACCCTCTGCCCACGCGCTTCTCACCTGTTCCCTCGCCCTCCCTGCAGGTTGTGTTCCCCAGAGCGCCTGCTGCTACCTCGGCCCCTGCAGAAAGTCCTCCTGCAAAGGTTGGTGCCTAGCCCGTGGAGCAGGGTGGGGATGCCAAGCCATTCTTCTGGGTTTCCAGGGACCCTCTTGGTCCCTCCACGTGCATCAGGGCCAGCAGGCCACATTGTGGGTGGCGGCGGCGGCAATGTGTTTGTGTGCCGCTGCAGATTCGCGGGGCTCAGTTCACGCTGCCGCCTGGCTCATTTCCTGGTGCTGCCCGACGCTTCAGGGCCCTGGAAGGCTGGGGTCAGGCGCGAGTAACGGCCGTGTCCCCCCCCTCCGCCCCCGCCCTAGCCTGGGTCACACATGCTGCGTCCCCGGAGCTTCCCATCCCCCACCAAGTGTCTGCGCTGCACCTCGCTGATGCTGGGCCTGGGCCGCCAGGGCCTGGGCTGTGACGGTGAGACCCCCTGTCCTGCCCATGCCGCCACCTCCCAGGCACCAGCCCCAGCCCCAGCCCCGGGGGAGGGAACGAAAGTGGCCCTGATTCTGACGTACCCAGGCTGCCTCTCAGTGCAGGCTGTTTCCCACTGCTCAGTTGTTGTTTTCCTTTTCTCACTTGATGGGGAATTGGTGACAGCTCAGGTGCCACCAGGGCCTCGGGGAAGCTGGGGCTGGGAACGCCCAAAGTCCTGATTCCAGGCTGTCCCCGCCCAACCTCACACCACCTGCCCTCTCCTGCTTTCCCCACAGCCTGCGGTTACTTCTGTCACTCGACTTGTGCCCCACAGGCCCCACCCTGCCCTGTGCCCCCTGACCTCCTCTGTACGGCCCTGGGGGTGCACCCCGAAACAGGCACAGGCACTGCCTACGAGGGCTTCCTGTCGGTGAGCTGGGGCCTGGGCGGGGGCGGGGGCAGGGCTACGGCCTGGCAGGCCCTCCCATGGCTGCCTTCCCCAGGTGCCACGGCCCTCGGGTGTCCGGCGCGGCTGGCAGCGGGTATTTGCTGCCCTCAGTGACTCACGCCTGCTGCTGTTTGATGCCCCAGACCCTCGACTCAGCCCAGCCAGCGGGGCCCTCCTGCAGGCCCTGGATCTGAGGTGGGTGCCAGGCAGTGGCTCGGGACAAGTGGGTGGGTGGAGTGTGGCTAGGGGCAGTGCCACCTCTGACCTGTTCCATGGCCCTCCCAGGGACCCCCAGTTTTCAGCCACCCCTGTCCTAGCCTCTGATGTTATCCACGCCCAATCCAAGGACCTGCCACGCATCTTTAGGGTAAGAGCCCAGGGCAGGATGGGTCAGACCACCATCCACTGTCATGCTGACCCCCTGCAGCGGTTTTTCTCCATCCCCACAGCTGACCCCTCATCCTGCCTGCTTCCCTCCACACGGACAGCCGCGCCCACGCTCCCTCCCGGAGGGCAGAGTTTCCCCTCGTGAAGCTGGCTGTCCCGCCTTGTTTAGCACTTCTCTATGGCTCCCTGTCACCCTGCTCCTGACCACGGCCTTGAGGCCCTGCTTTCTCACTCGCAGGCCTTCCCGGCCTCTCCCTGGAGTCTCTCTCTGCTCTAACCACACCTTGTTTTCTCCACTTCTGGAAGCGCCCTGAGCACGTGGACCCCTTCTCATCTGATCCCTCTGCCAGCCCCTCCCCGACCTCGACCATTGCTGGTTCTTCCACTGGTTCCCCCGACCCAGCTCCGGCAGAAATGCCTCTTCCCCGGAAGGCCGTCCTTCCCTGCTTAGCCTGGGTTGGGGCCCTGCGCTGTGCTCCCACAGTGGCCCGAACTCCCCTGCCATGGTTGCCCTGCGGCCGTCCGTGTGCTCGCCTGACCGCCCTGTCCGGCTCATCGCCTGCTCTAAGATAGCACCTAGCTCTGCGCCCAGCAAGCTCGCGTCCAGGTGTATGAGTATCAGCTGCTGGAGAGAGGGAAGGGAGGAGCGACAGCTGGCCCTCGGCCTGTGGCCCTCCAGCCTGGGTGTCTTGCTGCAGGTGACAGCCTCCCAGCTGACGGTGCCGCCTGCCACGTGCACTGTGCTGCTGCTGGCCGAGAATGAGAGTGAGCGGGAGCGCTGGCTGCAGGTGCTGGGCGAGCTGCAGCGGCTGCTGCTGGACGCCCGGCCGAGGCCCCGGCCTGTGTTCACGCTCAAGGAGGCCTACGACAATGGGCTGCCGCTGCTGCCCCACACGCTCTGTGCCGCCATCATCGGTGAGCCTCAGGCCCAGGGGGCACTGCCCGTCTCGGGGCAGGCTGGGGGGAGCAGTCAGAGCCTGTAGGGACAGTGCTAGCCCGGCCACAGTCACAAGGGCCGCTTTTACTGTCCAGCCCCTGCAGCCATGAGCTGTGGACTTGCCTTGCACACGTCCTCCTCAGCCATCCCCTGGGCATGGCTGTGTGAGGAGCCCAGGCCAGGGGGAGGCAGGCCTGGCTTCTGTTGCTCGACATTTCGGTGCCTCTGTTTCTGCTTTTTCTAAAAGAACTCAGTGAGCGAACAGGTCAAAGGCTTTAATAAGATATAGACGAGGGTTTTGCTCCCAGGTCTCGTACCAGCAGTGGGGTGACCTTGGGGGAGCCCGGATGCACGGGAGCCTCACACCATCCCCCATAGGGCTGCCGTGCTCACCTAGGAGCCCGGGGCCTCCGTGGCAGACAGCTGGGGGAGAGGCGCTAGCAGCATTCCTTGGCTTCCCCTGGCAGCCTGGGCCCTGGGCCAGCCCCGGCCCTAGCAAGCTGGGACCTCCCCCTGCAGTCACTCAGGGTGGGAGGCAGGAGAGCAACCAGGCAGATCTGCCAGGCCCTCTCTGTCGGGAGTTGGGGGTACAGGGACATTTATTTAGCAAGGATTGAAATGAGCTGAACACTCACCCTACAGAAGGGTTCAGTGACAGAGAGGGAGAAACTGAGGCTCCTCAAGGGCAGGTGGACTACCCAGTCTCTGCCTCTGGACAGACCCTCTGACTCCTGACCCCTTCCCTCTACCAGACCAGGACCGGCTTGCTCTGGGCACTGAGGAGGGGCTGTTTGTGATCCACCTGCACAGCAACGGTACAAGACAGGCGGGGCCAAGGCGGGCGTGGGCGGGGCTCAGCCCCAGGGGACAGGAGGATGGGCTCTGGGTTGTTTCTCACCTGCTTGATGGTGACAGTCTCCCTTGCCAATTCTGCAGATATCTTCCAGGTGGGCGAGTGCCGGCGGGTACAGCGGCTGGCTGTGAGCCCCACCGCGGGCCTTCTGATTGTGCTGTGTGGCCGAGGCCCCAGCGTGCGCCTCTTCCCCCTGGCCGAGCTGGAGAGCGCAGAGGTGGCGGGCCCCAAGATCCCTGAGTCTCGAGGCTGCCAGGCGCTGGCAGCCGGAAGCATCCTGCAGGCCCGCACCCCTGTGCTCTGTATAGCTGTCAAGCGCCAAGTGCTCTGCTACCAGCTGGGCCCCGGCCCGGGGCCCTGGCAGCACCGCATCCGCGAGCTGCAGGCACCAGCACCTGTGCAGAGCCTGGAGCTGCTGGGTGACCGGCTGTGTGTGGGTGCTGCCGGTGCCTTCTCGCTCTACCCGCTGCTCAATGAGGCTGCGCCCTTGGCGTTGGGGAGTGGTCTGATGCCTGAGGAGCTGCCACCATCAAGAGGGGGCCTGGGCGAGGCGATGGGCGCGGTGGAGCTCAGCCTTAGTGAGTTCCTGCTCCTCTTCACCACTGCCGGGGTCTACGTGGACAGCGCCGGGCGCAAGTCTCGCATCCATGAGCTGCTGTGGCCAGCATCGCCCACGGGCTGGGGTAAGGCCAGCAGAGGGCCAGGCTGGGTGGGGCCAGGCACCTGAAGTGTATCTCATACATCAGAGGAAGACAGGGTCTTGCCCGAACTCCTGAGCTTGACGGGGGAAGCCAGTGTGCGCCCCCTTGTCCGACACACCCTGCCCTGACCTCTGGCTTGCAGGGGATCTTCTCCTCCATGCATTCACTCACATCTTGCCCTGCCTGATTGCTCTCCTTCTTGTACCTGGCAAACTCTTATCCAGTCCAGCCCCAACGTCTGCTCAGGGCCTGGAGCTGGTAGGCCCTCCATAAGTGACCACCACGATTGCTATCTTCCTGCTCCCTTCCCTGCCCTCCCCCATCAGTAGTTCTTTGCTCCTTTTTGCTCCCCCACCTCTTTGTTCAAACCTCTTCCCTGGCTCCTGTCACCTTCTTTGTAATGACTGGCTTGGTACACTGGGGGCCTGCACGTTGTCTGGGGCTGGTTTCTTCTTCGCGTCCAGGAATGAATGAATGAATGAATGGGGCAGTGGGGGAGTCTGGCACATTCGCAGTAATGGGTGTGAGGGAGTATGGGCGGAAAGAGGGCCAGAGCTCCCTTCGTGAGCAATGGCCCTTCTGGGGCGGGGCCTGTGGGTTGGGCGCAGCACAGACATTCAGCATGTAGGCGATGGGCCCAGACAGCCCGGGGCCAGTTCCCAGCTCTCACTCGTCGCTGGGTGGCTGTGCCCATTACTTAGCTCTGAGGTTTCTGGTGCCTCATCTGTAAGATAGGGGTTGTTTGAGAATTACAGGAGGAAAAGTATTCCAAGTGGTTAGAACTATGCTTGGCATGGCATGGAGTGGCACTCCAAGATTGTTATCTCCGATTTGTTATGGAAGTTGGGTGGGGCAGCCTGTAGAGTCTTCAGAAGAAGGGCTTTTGGTGGGGCAGAACGTTACTGTGCCGTGGCGGTGGCCGGGCACAGGGTGTTCCCTGTGGTCATGAGGAGGAAAGAAGCCCAGGGAGGTGCTCGACTTGCTCAGGGCTGCACAGCACAGGCAGTTTCTACCCTGCAGGTTACGTCGTCCCCTACCTGACGGTGTTCAGTGAGAACTCCATCGATGTGTTTGATGTGAGGAAAGCAGAATGGGTCCAAACCGTACCACTCAAGAAGGTGAGGGCAGCCCTGTCGGGTGTGGCTCAGTTGGTTGGAGCATCACCCCATGGACTGAAAGGTTGTGGGTTCGATTCTGGGTCAGGGCACAGACCCAGGTTGTGGGTTTGGTACCTGGTTGGGGCATGTACAAGAGGCAGCCAGTAAAAGAGGCAACCAGTCGATATTTCTCTCTTTCTCTCTCTCTCCTCCCATCTCTGTCTCTAAAAAAAATAATGGGGAAAAAAAAAAGGTGAGGACCTGCCTAGTCCCCGGGGGCTGAACTGGGGTGGGACAGGGTAGCCTGGCTTGACATCTGTGCCTGCTGCCTCAGGTGCGACCCCTGAACCTAGAGGGCTCCCTGTTCCTCTATGGCACCGAGAAGGTCCGCCTGACCTACCTCAGGAACCGTCTAGCAGGTGAGGGAGTGTGTGCTTATGTATGTGAGTACGCATGTGCGCATTCACCTGTGCACACGTGTGGGCGTGTGACCCTGAGCACCAGCTGACCGGGGCCCTGGGGACTTGTGAGCACTGCCCAGCTCTCTGCTTCTCCCACAGAGAAGGACGAGTTCAACATCCCCGACCTCACCGACAACAGCCGGCGCCAGCTGTTCCGCACCAAGAGCAAGCGCCGCTTTTTCTTCCGGGTTTCGGAGGAGCAGCGGCAGCAGCAGCGCAGGTGTGCCCTTGGGGGCGGGGCCTCCCACTCTCGGGGGCGGGGCGAATCACAGGCCTGCCCCGCAAGGAGGGCGGAGAGTCCGCTCTGGGAAAGGGGGCAGTGGGTGGGGGTGGCGTTTGTCACCTTCGCCGCCCTTCTTCCTACACCTTCTCTGCCGGCAGGGAGATGCTGAAGGACCCCTTCATGCGCTCCAAGCTCATCTCACCGCCCACCAACTTCAACCACGTGGCGCACGTGGGCCTTACGGATGGGAAGCCCAGCGCCAGGGACCCGTCCCAGGTGAGTCCTCCGGTGCCAATTCGGCTCACCTGGTACCCGTGTGGTCAGCGTATCCAGGCTGGTGGCTGGCAGCGGTTCATTTGTCGTGGTCTGGTGCTGCTGCGTCCTGACCCCTCCGCACTGTGCCCGCACAGGCCCCTGAAGCGAAGGGCCGGGGTGCCCGCAGCTCCGTCCCACAGCGGCCGCACAGCTTCTCTGAGGCCTCCCGGCGCTCAGCCTCTACTGGCAGCGATGGGAACGCCGACCCCGGTAAGGATAGCCCCACAGCCTGCGGCACCTCCACGGCCCTCCCCCAAGTTTCCACCCGCTTTGGACCTCTCGAATCTGATCTTGCATTTTTGTCCCCTCATCCTGTTTCTGGAACAGTGAAGAGAAAGCCTTGGACATCTCTGTCCAGTGAGTCCGTGTCCTGTCCCCAGGGATCTCTGAGCCCTGCAACTTCCCTAATACAGGTGAGCCAGCGGGGCTCTTCCTCCCTCACCCTGCGGACAGTCAGCTCTGTCCTGGATGAGGCCCTTCCCTGGGACCTGGGGCTGGAGAACGAGCTTAGCCCATGCCTTCCCTGAATCCCAAGAGGTGCACACTCTTACCTGTCTTGCCCCGCAGTGGCTGGCAGAGGCCTGGAGGTGGGAGTCTTGGCTCTGACTGTCCCAGCACTGCAGCCCCGGACAAGGTGCCAGGCCTCCCTGAGCTTGTCTTGCCTGTAAAATGAGGTTGTTATTGTGAGATTTGTATGAAGTGATGACACCTCAGCATGGTGCTTGGCACATGTGGACGGTGCCACAGAGGGGGGACCTCTTGGGGTTCTTAACAGAGGCCAAGCCCATGGGCAGGAGCAATTCGCCCTCACCGGGGACTGGCGACGACCTAAGAGGAAATGGAAAGGTTCCTACTCATCCACCAGCCTTGTCTCCAAATGCCAGCCCCCACCCCCGACACCCAGCCCCACTAGGCCGCTCAGAGTTCTGGAACTTGCCATGGTTTTTTCTTTGTCTTTTTTTTTTTTTTTAAGATCTTATTTATTTTTTAGAGAGGGGAAAGGGAGGGAGAAAGAGAGGGAGAGGAACATCCATGTGTGAGAGAAACATCGATTGGTTGCCTCTTGCACGCCTCCTACTGGGGACCTGGCCAGCATCCAGGGTTTGTGCCTTGACTGGGAATTGAACTGGCGACCTTTTGGTTCGCCGGATGGCATCCAGCCCACTGAGCCACACTAGTCTGGGCGCCATGGTCTTTCACACCTTCGAGCTCTTGCCCCTGCTGTCCCCCTGCTTTGAATGTCCTTTCCCGTCCTCAACCTGATAAATGCCCAGGTCACCCTCAAGCTTCTGCACCAATGTCACCTTCTCCAGAGACCGCCTGGCTGCCTGGTCAGGCGGTCACTGCCTCCCTGGGGCTGGTCCACCTTCTGTGCCCTCCTTCCCCCAGTTTCTTGTCAGTTCTGCTGTGCTTTGGTTTTTGTCTGCGTGCCAGTCCTCTTCCCTCAACTGTGGGCTCTTTGATGGTGGGGGTCGAGTTTGTCTTCTTCCAAAGTAAAGCATATTGTTTACTGAAGGAAGAGTGGAGTGAATGAACAAAGGGACTTTAATTGGGGCTCCAGGACTAAGTATGAGTTCCCCAGGTTTTTCTCACCTAAGCCCACAACCACCTCGCATCTGGCCCCTCCCAAGGGCCTGCCGTAGCAGGTGGTGGGTCCCAGGAAGGCCTCCGGAGGCCCTGGCCCAGTGAGGACAGGGTCCTGCTTTCCTCTGTCCACCCCTGACTTCCTCCTCGTTTCCCTCCAGGTCTCAGAGCGGCCCCGGAGCCTCCCCCTAGCCCCTGAATCAGAGAGCTCCCCTTGACACCGTCTGGCAGGGGGCACCTGCATCCCAGGACTGAGGTGTGAGGGAGCGAAGACCTTGAGGAATGCCATGCTCCGGCTGGTCCGGGTCATGCGGGAATTCGGACTCAGGGAGAGCCAGGGCTGGGTAGCAACTGGGATGGGCCTGGGTTCCCAGGACCTGGGAGCCTGGCTCCCAGCCCTCATCCCACCTTCCTCCGCTGCTCCCAGCCCGACCTGTGCTAGCCGCTGGGAACGGAACGGCCCGCCTTCCGCCCTGGGGCCCCCTCTGTCCTGGTGTCCAGTGATGATTGTGCCAAAACTCTCATTTCCAGTGCCAAGCCTCAGGAGGCTTGTAAGCAAGAGTCGGGGTGAGGGGCAAAGAAGGGCTGGGTCCCCGGGAGCAGCCTCAGGTGTGGGCCGCCCCCTGTCTAGCCCAGGCCCTCAGAGGCACATCCCAGGCTCTGCTCAGGGTCAGGGTGAAAGGGACAGGCTCTGATGCGAAGGAAAGGAAGCTGGAGAAGCAGGGGGAAGGATGTAGGTAAAAGGTGAGAGGCAGGTGGGGAGAAGGAAGTGGAGGCGCAGGTGATAGTGATTGGAAGGAGGGAAAAGCCATTCAGGGAAAGAGAAAGGGAGGAAGCAGGAGTGATAAGGGAGGAGAGCAGAGGGGAGGAGGGGAGAGGGAGCTGGGGGGGCGCACTTACTGGTCCTTTGTGTCTGGAGAGGAGCTTGCGGTTGGGAACAGGCAGGGGCTCTATAAGCCAACTGACATTGTCCTCTAATCCGTCCAGAGAAGATAATTCCTAAACAGGGATGGGATGGGGAGGGTATTTATATGGGCTACTTGGTGGGAGATGGGCACCCGACAGGTCCGCTGGAGGGTCTCCTGGCACACTTTGGCCCTCCCTCAAAGCGGGGGGTCCTTTTTCTCAAAGCTTTGACCAACTGTGTATTAAGGGATCATAGGGGACATTTTATTATTGATCACAGTCATTATTATTGTTATTATATTACTATTTTTATTAAACCTCCCCCTACTAATGAGTGGGGGGGCAAAATAAGTATTTATCTCCTCAAATGCCCTATTCCCGGGAGGGGCTGACCCTGACACTTTGTGAAGCAATAAGAAAACAATAAAAGACAACTTCGTCAGCTGCTGGCCTCCCCGCCTGGATCTGTCTTCCTGAGGTTCAAAAAATGGGGGAGGGGGGGTCAGAAATGAGGCAAAGAGTAAGAATATCAAGGCAAGTTACGGGCCAGGCTGTCTTTGTATTTTCAGGAATCAGGTGACACATTTCAAAAGTGGGCAGCATTTAGGGAACGCACTGAGGAGTGGCAGTGACCCCCGCGCTGCCCACCCCCAGCCCTGGCTGCGGGGCAGGGGGAGGCCGTGGTGTTCCCTGAGAGGGACCGTAGCCCTCAGCAGAGGAGCCTAGCCAGGCCCAGCAGGAAGGCAGCCCGGAAGTAAATTTTTCCCCTTCACTCCACTTCCCCCATCCCCTGCCTCCTTTTGTCCAAACCCAAGCAGGGACCAGAGGACCCTAGAGCTGTTTTATGCAGGTCCTGGAAGGTAGCCGTAGGCCCCCTGAGCTGAGTGGGGAAGGGCAGGCATGGATCTGGAATGCCTACCCTGACCCCATCCAAGTGAGGCTGCTCAGTGACGGGGGGCAGAGGGGTCTGGGAGGGGTCTCACTTGTACTGTGACTGGGCAGGCCCGCGGGCGACACAGAGCTGGCTGAGGAGGGAGGGTGAGGCGTGTGCCCTGGGATCAAGGCAGGCCTTGGGGACCGATGGCTAAGCCCTGAGGCTCATGCAGGCTCTACAACTAGAAGAAGCACCAAGGGTCCAAGGGTCCAAGGGTCCCGTCTGGTTTGGGATGCAGGTAGGAGGATCCCTGTGGAATTCCTGGGCCTGGTTAGGAGCCCAACCCCGGTAATCAGACAACCTGGGTTCTGGCCTAGCTCTGCGGTCATGGGCACGTTACCTGACCTCCCTAAGCCTCAGTTTCCCCTTTGATAAGTGGGGATCATAAAACCCATCTCACAGGTGGCTCTGGTGAGATTTGGTGATACAATGAGTGTGAAATGTCTTTGACCGACTTAAGAAATGTGTGTGTTCTGCGTCTTGAGATGCAGAAGCCCAAAGCGAGGGCCCAGGGAACCCGAGGTCTCTTGCAAATGAAGGCGTCTGATCATCCTCACCAAACCGGAGAATGGCCACGTCCCTAGCGCCCAGCAATAATTTAGCCAAAAGGTTTTCACATTTTGTAAGAATTAATTTTCTCCCAACATTTTATGTTAACAAATCTCAAACCTCCAGAAAGAATATGAACTCCCTGGACTGTTCACTTAGACTCATCAATTGTTAACATTGTGCTGCTTTGGCTTTACCTCTGTATCTGTCTCTACCTATATATGTAAAGCATGTGACCAGCTACCATTTGAAAGTAAGTTGTAGACATCTTGAACCTCACACCTACATGCTCCACAGGCCTCTCTTAAGAATAAGGAGCCACCAGAAGCCACTGTTATTGTCTGAAGAGATTTAACATCAATTCAACAATATTGTCTACTATACAATGTGTTATGGGTTGAATTGTGACACCCCGCTCCCAATTCCTATCTTGAAGTCCTAACCTCAGATATCTCAATATGTGGCCTTATTTGGAAATAGAGTCATCGCAGATGTAATCAGTTAAAATCAGGTCTCTGGGGTGGGCCCCAATCCAATATGACTGGTGTGCCTTCAAAGAGGAAATTGAGACACAGACACACCCAGGCAGGTGGCCATGCGAATGTGGAGGCAGAGATGAGGGGTGATGTGTCTAGAAGCCCAGGAACACCCGGGAGTGCCAGCACACCCCCGGAAGCTCGGCGGGAGGCCTGGGACAGGTCCTCTCCCGCAGCCTCAGGAGGAACCAACCCCACTGATCCTGTGCTCTCAGGCACGGGTGTCCAACATTTTGGCGTCTCTGGGCCACACTGGAAGAAGAAGAGTTGTTTGGGGCCACACATTAAATACATTGCAACAAACAATCACAAAAAAAATCTCATGATGTTTTAAGTAAATATACAATTTCGTGTTGGGCCACCTTCACAGCCATCCTGGGCTGCATGTGGCCCGCGGGCTGCAGGTCGGACACCCCTGCTCTCAGACGTCTGGCCTACAATACTGGGGACGGTACATTTTTGTATGTTTAAGCCATGCAGTTTGTGGCGCAATGGTGTCAAACATGTTCTGTATGGTATTCTTAAAAACTGGATCACATGTTACATGTGGTGTGGTGTCATGTCTCTCTAGTATTTTCATCCGGAACAATTCTCTCTGTGCCTCCCCAACTCTTCCGTTGTTGTCTTTCATGGTATGAACACTTTGGAAGGGTCCAGGCCAGTTCTTTTGTAGAATGACCTGCAATTTGCATTTAGGTAATTATTTCCTCATTAAATTCAGAGCTTTTTTTTTTTATTTCATAGCTGATATTTTAAATTAATCACAATAATACACAATTTGTTTTGTAAACAATTAGAGACTGAATTCCCCATTGACTCGCTCCTCTGGCCCATACGGTCGGTTGAGGTTAATGGGCTCCATATATATATTTATTAGTGGACAGCGCTCCTCGTCTCCATCAGCAGGGATAAGGTCAGTCTCGAGACCCTTCACCCTTCACACCCTTGTCAGGAACCCCTGCCCCCCGCGGCCCCTCCTCACAGCCAGCTCCCCTGCCCACCCCTGCCTGCACACCCTCCGAACTGGCCCTGCCATTTATCCCTGTGGCTGAGTTTCACCACAAGGACCTCGGGCCTCCTAGGTTCTTTCTGTAGACAGCCAGGGCTGTCTTTTTCTTTTTTAATGTAGGTACTGGGAACTTTAAAACTGCATATGTGTCCTGGCTGATGTGGCTCAGCGGACTGAGTGCCAGCCTACAGACAGAGAGGTCACCAGGCCGATTCCCAGTTGGGGAACTTGCCTGGGTTGTGCATCATGTCCCCAGTTGGGGGCATGCAAGAGGCAACTGATTGATGTTTCTCTCACACATCGATGTTTTTCTCTCCCTCTCTTTCTCTCTCCTTTTACCACTGTCTAAAAAATAATATAAATTTAAAAAATAAAGTTTAAAATTGCACAGGCACCTCATGTTGTTTCCGCTGGAAGTACCGCTCTAGGTCTTTTCATTGCCAATAATGACACAGTCATAATGGCAGGCATCCCACTCTCTTACAACACCCCTCTCTTTCCAGCTGGCCAACTCTAGTAATTTTCTGACCCCACTGGAATCGACAGTCCATGGACTTTGCCACACTTTTGCTCCGTCTCACCCCTCTTGTGTTCTTACGTCCCTCCTCACAGCCTATGTTGCGGTCAATCATGAACTACAGTCACTTTTTTGCACAAATGTATGTATTCAGCAAATATTTGTTGAACACTAATTACGTGTTAGACATTCCTTGTCCTTGTCCTTATATTTTGGTGGTAGGAAACAAACAATAAACAAATAAGTAAATCGCATTATATGCTAGAATAGTGATTCTCAACAGGGGGCATTCTGCCCTCCCTCCCCCACCCAGGGGACGTTGGCAACGTCTGGAGACATTTCTAGTTGCCACAACAGGGGGAGAAGTGCCATTGGCATCTATTGGTAGAAGCCAGGATGCTGCTGAACATCATACAGTGCACAGGCAGCCCCCAAGTACAAAGAATTATCTGGCCCCAAAAGTCAGTAGTGCTTAGATTGAGAAACCCTGCTCTAGAAGGTGCTATTGCTTTAGAACCATTTAAAAAGTCGAGTGGAGTGGGGGGATTGTAAGAGGAATCTGGGTTGGAGGCTGTGATTTGAAGTAGGTCTGGTCAGGGTCAGCTCAGCTTCCTTGAGAAAGTGACATTTGAGCAAAGGCGTGAAGGAGAGAAGGAGGGAGACCAAGTTGGCTTCCTAGTTCATTGAGAAAATTAAAGAACCCATCACATGTGCCTTTGTACTCTTGTCTCCTGCCCAGTTATTGCGGATAAACTGTCCGTGTCCCAGCAAAGGGCAAAGCTCTCACACAGGAACCCCCGTTCCCCTACCGCGTCACGGCTGGCAGCCCTTCAGTTTTCTCCTGTTAAACAATGGCAGCCACACGGCATGTGAGAGCTCGCTCCCCAGCATACGTCATTCGTTTGGCTCAAATAAACTGTTATATATATAACAGCAACAACCTTCTTTATATATATATATATATATAAACAGCAACAACAACAACCTTCTTTTGCCCTCTCCCCTACACCCAGCTGCCGTTTTATTTTTCTCCTTCCTTTTCCTGCAAAGCTCCCCAACAGCTGTATACTACCATCACTGTCTCCAATTTCTTTTCTCCCGTTTTTCTTTTTCTTTATAATGATAAAGGTTTAATTCACCTGGAAACATTTAATTATACATTTGTATGCACCTAATAACATAGCCTCAAAATACATACAGCAAAAAGTGCAGATCTTGCCCTGACTGGGGTTCCCGCAAAGGGAAAGGTTGACGGTTTGATTCCCTGTCAGGGCACAAGCCTGGGTTGCGGGTTCGGTCCCTGGTCACATACGGGAGGCAACCAGCTGATGCTTCTCTTTCACACCGATATTTCTCTCCCTCTCTTTCTCCTTCCTTTCCTCTCTTTCTAAAAGTAAATAAATAAAACATTTTTTAAAAAAAAAGTACAGATCTTTCAGGAAAAAGACACATGTCTGAAATTCAAGCGGAATATTGTCACAAACCCTTCTCACTACCTGCTGGAAAAGCCCTCCAAATGTGATTCTCCCATTTTTCTTGAACTTCGGGCTTTTTCTCCCGAACTGCTCTTACAGGGGCCACCAGGAGGTACCACAGAGCTAAAGCCAGTCAGACAACTGTGCCCAGCTTGCTGGCCCGTGAGCAGCATCTGACACTACCAATCATGCTTTGGCTTCAGTGCCGGGTCTTTCTCGGCACCAGACGCTCATCTGGTTCTCCGCCCACCTCTCTCATCCATTCTGCTCACACTTCCTCTCTGCTTCCTCCTGGTCCCCCAACCTCTACAGGAAGGGGACACCAGAACTCACTACTTGGTGACTTCATCTCCATCTACCCTTCACCCAGCTTCCCCTCATGTCAGTATCTTCCACAGCCATGGTACATTTGTCAAAACTAATTGGTGAAAATTTTGAATGAAGCTACAGACTTAGAATTTCACAAGGAGGGCTCTGAGGGGCCCAAGGTTTGATTGGTTTGGTTTTAAAACTGAAAGTTCCATACCCATGAGGTCCCCTCAGTCTTGGACAAACAGGGACCATCAGCCACCCTATTTACAGCTTTTCCATTAATGTCCCTGTTCTGGTCCAGGATTCAATCCACCACATTTATTCAGTTGTCCTGCCTCCTTACTCTTATAATCTGCAACAGCTTCTCAGTCTTTCCTTTTTTTTCTTTAAGTATATGTCATTGATGATGCTATTACAGTTGTCCCATTTTTTTCCTCCCTTTTCTCCCCCTCCTCCCTGCATCCCCTCTCCCACCAGCATGCCCCCCCCACCCCGACCTTAGTTCATGTCCATGGGTCGTACATGTAAGTTCTTTGGCTTCTCCATTTCCTGTGCTACTCTTAACCTCCCCCTGTCTATTTTGTACCTACCAGTTATACTTCTTATTCCCTGTACATTTCCCCCCATATCCCCTCCTCCGCGCTGATAACCCTCCATGTGATCTCCATTTCTGCGATTCTGTCCCTGTTCTAGCTCTTTGCTTATTTTGTTTTTTGTTTTGTAGGTTCAGTTGTTGATAGTTGTGAGTTTGTTGTCATTTTACTCTTCATAGTTTTGACCTTCTTCTTTTTCTTAGATAAGTCCCTTTAACATTTCACGTAATAAGGGCTTGGTGATGATGAGCTCCTTTAACTTTACCTTATCTGGGAAGCACTTTATCTGCTTTCCATTCTAAGCGATAGCTTTGCTGAATAGAGTAATCTAGGTTGTAAGGTCCTTGCCTTTCATGACTTTGAATCCTTCTTTCCAGCCTCTTCTTGCCTGTAGGTTTCTTTTGAGAAATCAGCTTAAATAGTCTTAAAGGAACTCCTTTGTAGGTACCTGTCTCTTTTTCTCTTGCTGCTTTTAAGATTCTCTCCTTATCTTTAATATTGGGTAATTTAATTATGGTGTGCCTCGGTGTGTTCCTCCTTGGGTTCAATTTCTTTGGGACTCTGAGCTTCCTGGACTTCCTGGAAGTCTATTTCCTTTGCCAGATTGGGGAAGTTTTCCTTCATTATTTTTTCAAATAAGTTTTCAATTTCTTGCTCTTTCTCTTCTCCTTCTGGCGCCCCAATGATTCGGATGTGGGAATGCTTAAAGTTGTCCCGGAGGTTCCTAAGCCTCTCCTCATTTTTTTGAATTCTGGTTGAATGTTTATTTCTTCTATTCCAAATCATTCATTTGAGTCCCACTTTCCTTCCCTTCTCTGTTGGTTCCCTGTATATTTTTCTTAGCATTGCCTTCACTTCTTCCTTTATTCTGCATTCATACTCGGTCATTTCTGTGAGCATCCTGATTACCAGTGTTTTGGACTCTGCATCTGATAGGTTGACTATCTTCTTGCACTTAGGTTTTTTTTTCTCAAGTTTTGATTTGTTCTTTCATTGGGGCCATATTTCTTTGTCTGGGTGCACCTGTGACATTGTAAGGGGCGGGGCCTTAGATATTTGCCGGGGCGGGGCAACCCACGGCGCTGGGTTGTGACGCTGTGTGGGGGAGGGGTCAGAGAGGGAACAATACTGCTTGCTCAGCTCTCACCTGGCTTTCAGTCACTTCCCCTGCTACCCACAAGCAAATTGGGCCCTCCTGGTGCTAACTCCCAGGTGAGTGGGCTCGTGTATGTTCTAGGACCCTGTGGATCTCTCCCTGTGGGAACTCCCCTGTGAGGCTGGGAGTTTCTCCCACTACCGTATCCCCCACAGGTTTTTACAGCCAGGGGTTTTGAGGCTTTCTTTTCCCTCACTGGAACCCTGGGTTACATGGTTTTTCTCACTTCCCAGTTGTTCCTCCTGGTTTACCTGCATGCAATTGTGGGATTGCCCAGTCCTCCAGCTGCAACCTTGTCGCACATCCTCTCCGCTCTGGCTGCCAATCTCCACCCCTCCTACTGGTCTGGATGGATGTTTCTTCTTTAACTCCTTGGTTGTCAGACTTCCATACAGCTTGATTTTCTGGCAGTTCTTGTTATTTTTTGTTTTTAAATTGGATGTTGTCCTTCTTTTTGGTTGTGTGAGGAAGCAAAGTGTATCTACCTGCACCTCCATCTTGGCCAGAAGTCAGTCTTTCCTTTTCTTTCATGACCATGACACTTTTGAGGAATGCTGGTCAGGTATTTTGTAGAATGTCCCTCACTTTGGGTTTGCCGGATGTCCTTTTGTCATTTTGAGGAAGAAAACCCACAGAGGTGAAGTAGGGCAGAAATTGGATCTTTAAAAAATGTTTTATTTATTTATTTTTAGAGATAGGGGAAAGGAGGGAGAAAGTGAGGGAGAGAAACATCAATGTGTGAGCGAAACATCGATCTGTTGCTTCCTGCACTTGCCCAACAGGGGGCCAGGCCTGAAACCCAGGCATGTACCCTGACCGGGAATTGAACCTGCAACATTTTGCTTTGCAGGTCTGTGCTCAACCAACAGAGCTACGCTGGTCAGGGCAATTTTAGTACTGTTTTGAAGTTTTAAAATATTAATGTAGACTGGAAGTGAATGTACAGCAAACACGGCATTGGTGCCCCTGGCGCTGAGGATGCTGGCAGCGGTTGTAGCCCAGCTGATGCCACCTCAGGCTGCAGCTCTTGCCATCAGGTATGCATCCAAGAAGACAGGTGGCAGCTCCAAACACCTTGGTGGAAAGTCACCAGGTGACTACTTTGGCATCAAGAAAATGGAGGGTCACTATGTTCATGCCAGCAACATCCTTGGGACTTAGAGTCACTTTTGCTGGCATCCAGGTGCTCATGTGGGGCTGGGGAAGAAGTATCTGTATGCCCTGGAGAAGGGGGTCGTTGGTTACACTAAGGAGGTCTTCATGCCCCACCCCAACAACGTGGAGGCTGTGGATCTGTCACTCAGGCTGCCCAAGGGCACTGTGGTTCCTGCCAAGCCTGAGGGTATCTTCAAACTGGTAGCTCTGCTTTGAGCTCCTGGTTAAGGCTGTTGGACAGAGCCTGGCGCCCAAGTGGCAGGAGCGGGTTGTACCAGAAGTCAAGGGTTGGGGTGATGACTAGACCTCCTGAGGAAGAAGTCTGTGAAGTGACTGGTTGGTAAACCTTTTGGAGACCTGATGTGGGGCCAAAAATGAACTTAGCTGGAGCCATAAAAAATAGTGTTAATTATAAATACTACCCTATCAAACATGCTGTTCTGCAACTTTTTTCTTTCAACAGTGTGTGTTGGAGAGCAATTTTAGGACACCTAGAGCTATGACATTCTTCTAAATTTTACCCTATTACAAGTAACTGCAATGGTTCTTAATATTTTTTAAATGTAACTATTTTTATTATTCATTGTATTTTTTAGTTCTTACTATATTTTTAAAAGATTTTATTTATTTATATTTAGAGAGAGGGGAAGGGAGGGAGAAGTTCCCTTTCCCACTCCCCTAATCGGAGGCAACCCAGGCACGTGCCCTGACCGGGAATTGAACCCGTGGCCTGATTTGCAGGACGCTGCTCAACCCACTAAGGCACACCAGGCAGGGCTGCAATGGTTCTTTGAATGCTCCTCTGTGCATCTCATGAGAACATTTGCTCGACATAGACTAGGCACATTTACCTGTTAATAGATTCTGAAAAATGTCCGACTCAAGTGTCTGAACACATTTATACGGCAGTAGCATTGGAAGTATTCGTTTTTCTCACTTCTTACCGACACGTGATAACCTACAAAAGCGCAGTGACCTTCTGAGGGTGCCGGGTCACTTTCCGGACCACACCTTCCAGAATGCACTGCGGTTTATCGGCTACCTGGTTGCGTGAAATGGAATGGCCAATCCCTGGGAACCTCAGTAAGGTGGCGCAGCCGCCACTCCTCACCTACGCCTGGGGCGCCCAGAGGAGTGACTACCACTCCCATAAGCCACAGTGGACTGGCGGAGCTGGCCACCATTTCAAGGCTCGGCAGGGGCAGGAGAGGGCCGGGTATTCCACTTCCCGGCAGGCAGTGCGGCCGAGGGGCGGGACTCCATTTCCCAGCAGGCTCCAGGCGGCGGGCGCCGCTGTGCCTTGTGTGGGATGTAAGCGTGGAGGTGGGCGCGGGGGACCGAGGCTAGGACTCCTCTTGGGATTTGGGGGGCTTGGCTAGAGGGTGCCTTCCAGACGGGCTCTAGGGCCTGGGGATCCGGTCATAGAGAGGGAGTGGAACGGCCATTGGCGGTCCTCAGCGCGGATCTAGGGGCGCACCCCCATCGGGGCCGGGGCTCCTGGGGTTTTAGGGGACGAGGAGGCCCTGCAGCCTTGGCTGAGGGGGTCTCATTGGCGCAAGAACAGATGAGCGGAGGGTGAAGGGGAGGGTGAAAAGGACAGGGAAGCAAGGGATTGTGTGTGTGTGGGAGGGAGAAGGTGGGGAGTGGAACCTTAGCGGAGCCTGGGAGGGGGCTTCCGTTGTGCCTGCCCGACTCTCCTTCCCCCGGCTCGCCCGCAGGCCAAGGCCCGCCGCCATGGGGCTGAAGGCCGCCCAGAAGACGCTGTTCCCGCTACGCTCCATCGACGACGTGGTGCGCCTGTTTGCAGCCGAGCTGGGCCGAGAGGAGCCTGACCTGGTGCTCCTATCCTTGGTGCTGGGCTTCGTGGAGCATTTCTTAGCTGTCAACCGCGTCATCCCCACCAACGTGCCCGAGCTCACCTTCCAGCCCAGCCCGGCGCCTGACCCTCCCGGCGGCCTCACCTACTTCCCAGTTGCTGACTTATCCATCATCGCTGCGCTCTATGCCCGCTTCACCGCCCAAATTCGAGGTGCTGTCGACCTGTCTCTGTACCCTCGAGAGGGGGGCGTCTCTAGCCGCGAGCTGGTGAAGAAGGTCTCGGATGTCATCTGGAACAGCCTCAGCCGCTCCTACTTCAAGGATCGGGCCCACATCCAATCCCTCTTCAGCTTCATCACAGGTTGGAGCCTCACAGGTGGCACGGAGGGCGAATCCTGTCCCACCTGACAACCTTGGCCCACCTCTTCACAACACTTGGTTTACAGGGCCCTTTTGAGACCTGTAAGCCTTGTGAGGTGGGGCAGGTGTTAACCTATGGAGTTAGGGGAACTGAATCCCAGAGAGGGGAAGCGATGCTCCAGAGTCACACAGAATGGCAAGGCTGGGACTAGATTCCAGGCACTTGGCTCCAAGCCCATTAACCATCCTCTATCCCCTTAGCGCCCCTCCCCATCCCTGCCACTGAGCAGCTATGGGAGACCTACAGCCCAGTATGAGGCACAGAGGACAGCAGCAGATTTGGAGGGGGAGGAGCTAAAATCTGCTACACTTGAGACAATTACATGAAATATTTATGAAAACGTTTTGAAGGTGAACAGACTAAGGGCTTCACCTCAAGTGATGGCTTAAGTCTCAGGGCTGGCAGAGATCTTTCTTTGCTCCAAGCCCAGTTGACCAGCAGTTGCATCCTGGAATGCCATGTTGAGAAGGAACCTGAGGCTGCTTCTGAGCTTAGCAGGAAAAGAGTGCACAGATAAATCAGGAGTATTTGCCAGGGAGTCCATGGAAAAAAAGAGCATTGGCCAGAGGTCCTGTTTTTGCCCACTCTGTTATAACCTGATAGGCATAATAAAATCAGGAAATTCTTAAGTCAAGATAAACATACAAGATGGTTGCCGAGAAAGAGCAGTGACTAGTCTAAGGCTGGGTGGAACTAGAAAATTCCAAGAAGGTCTGTTGTAGATAGGGGACCTAAATAGGGAGGGCGGGGCTTTGAACACAAAGGAGGAGGGGGAGGGAGAGGTGTTAAAGGAGCTTCTGAGATTTGGTCACAGGCTGGGAGGTGGGGGTGGGAGGGAACAGGGCCCATCACTACATAGACCCCTTTCCCTAGGCCAGAGCTCAGAGGACCCTCTTTCATTAGCTCCCCCTTCCACAGGCACCAAACTGGACAGCTCTGGTGTGGCCTTTGCTGTCGTGGGGGCCTGCCAGGCTCTGGGTCTCCGGGATGTCCACCTCGCCCTGTCTGAGGACCACGCCTGGGTTGTGTTTGGGCCCAATGGAGAGCAGACAGCTGAGGTCACCTGGCATGGCAAGGGCAATGAGGACCGAAGGGGCCAGACAGTCAATGCAGGCGTGGCTGAGCGGGTATTGCCTTTTCCCCCTGCTCCCTTCACAGCCCTGGCCCAGTCCACCCAAGGGGCTGTGCTTTCCTGGGCCACACTCCCCTCCTCCCATCACCACTCATATATGTCAGGAGGGGACGCAGAAGGGCCCCTTTCCTGGCTGTCATTCCCTGGAGCGGGCACAGGTGGGTCATCAGGAGACGTCTGGTCTCGCCCTTTCTCAAGAGCTGGCTGTACCTGAAAGGATCATACATGCGCTGTGACCGCAAGATGGAGGTGGCATTCATGGTGTGCGCCATCAACCCTTCCATTGACCTGCACACTGACTCCCTGGAGCTGCTGCAGCTGCAGCAGGTGAGGTGTGCCCGTGGGACCCCGGGCTTTTAACTTGCTGTTTTGCAACGTGGTTAACAATTCCTGGCCTGGCCTTTCCCAGGGCTCTTGGGAGAGTGGTACTGAGATGTGAAAGAGCTTTGACCCTGTAAGAGGCTGGTTCCTAAATTCTGGCCCTTCCCGCCTATTGGGAGGTCCCTGCTGTTGTTGGACCCCACTTCTGCCTGGTAGAATGAGGACTCCACACCCTTCCCTCCCCCAGTTCATAATTCTCTCTTTCGGTCTCCAGAAGCTGCTCTGGCTGCTCTATGACCTGGGACATCTGGAAAGGTCAGTGGAGGAATGTGGCCAGGCTGGGCCCTCGGGGCTTGGGAGGCTAGATGGCAGCCTGGACTCATGACCTTTTCCCAGGTATCCCATGGCGCTGGGGAACCTGGCAGATCTGGAGGAGCTGGAGCCCACCCCTGGCCGGCCAGACCCACTCACCCTCTACCACAAGGTGGGGACATCTCAGAAGGGTGCAGAGGGGAGACCCAACAGTGGCTGGGGTTCCCTTTTCCCCGGGAACTGGGAGGGGGCAAGTGAGAGAACCTGTGTGGATTTGCATTTGCTATGTACATATTCAGCGCTGCCTGGGGGGTGCTCTGGGAGTGGCGGGCCTGGATTTGTCCTTTCAGCCCTGCTTTTTCTGCTGCCTCTCATTGTCCTTCGAGGAATATGACAGAGGTCAAATGTAGGGGCACTGAGGAAGGGCTGTTAACTTGGTGGGGGTGGGGTTAAAGGGACATTGGGCTGGGTTTGGAAGGCTTTGGTGTTTGTGTAGGAGTGTGTGGGAAAGCCTGGGAGAGGGACACACTTGGAGGATGGGCCTCTCCCCTTCCCTAGTTCTTGTCCTGTGGGGGTCCCCGCCATCTGCATTTGGGTCCAGGCCTCAGCAAGCAGTCCTGCGGACTCAGGGAGGAGCACCTGCTAGAGGGGATGCCAGGGGATGAGGTGGGATCGGAGATGGGACTCTGGGATCTTGCCTGTTTCACGTTTTGGGTGTGATGTGATGGGACATCCGTGCCAAGTGGTGCAGCTGGGGGCTGCCTCCCTGAGGCCCCTTTGCTCTATTCCCAGGGCATTGCCTCAGCCAAGACTTACTACCGGGATGAGCACATCTACCCCTACATGTACCTGGCTGGCTACCACTGTCGCAACCGCAATGTGCGCGAAGCCCTGCAGGCCTGGGCCGACACAGCCACTGTCATCCAAGAGTGAGGATTGCCCCCGCTAGGGCCTTAGCCCATTCTTTCTGCCTCTTCCACCCAGGTCCCAGCCACCCTTGTCCAGGAGTGAGGCCTGGGTCCCAAGCCCCATTCTTTCCTCTAGCCTCTAGGCAGGCAAGGCTCCTGTCACCCAGGGGATAGGGACCCCCAATGAGGGTCTCCCGCCTTCCCCTCCCCTCCCCAACGCCAACCACCGTCATCTAGCAGTAAAGCCTGCACCCCATGCCCCTCTCCTCACTCTTGCTCTGGGCTGACACCGACCCTATCATTTTGAAGTGAGGACCCGAGCCATACACCCAGTTCCTAGATGACCCAGGGGAAGAAACCTGGGCGTCATCCCCCACCAGGTCCCAGGGGGCACCCACCATGGCCAAGGCCCCACGGTGCCCTACTGCTCTCACAGCTACAACTACTGCCGGGAAGACGAGGAGATCTACAAAGAGTTCTTTGAAGTAGCCAATGATGTCATCCCCAACCTGCTGAAGGAGGCAGCCAGCCTGCTGGAGGCTGGCGAGGAGCGGCCGGGGGAGCAGACCCAGGTGAAGGGCTGGAGCCCCACCTGTGTCCACCTTCCCTTCTGACCAGGGCCCCCAGTCACGGCACATGGGGACAGCTGCCCAGCACCAGGACTGCATGAGGAAGGTGGCCCAGCACACACAGCTCTGTTCTCTCCGTCAGTAGCTGAGGTCCTGGGTTTGAGGGAAGTGGGGGTATTTTAGGGGTTTCTGCCCTGCTCCTTCAGGTAAATGGGGTGAAGCCCATTTCTTTCATGGCCAGGGCTCCTTATTCAGTTGATGGGGAGGTAAGGAATGGTTCCCCCTTTTCTCTGAGTCTGGCTAAGGATTGATTTTATAAAAAGAAAGAGGTTCTGGGAATTCTTGTCCCCTCTGGCAAGGGGTGAGTAAGGGATTCTGATCTGTGCCCTCCTTTCCCCCTTGCCCAGGGCTCCCAGAGCCAAGGGTCTGCCCTCCAGGACCCAGAGTGCTTCGCCCATCTGCTGCGTTTCTACGATGGCATCTGCAAATGGGAAGAGGGCAGCCCCACGCCGGTGCTGCACGTGGGCTGGGCTACCTTTCTTGTGCAGTCCCTAGGCCGTTTTGAAGGACAGGTGAGGGGCAGCTGCACCGAGGGACTGAGGAGGGTAGGTGGTGGCAGCACCTACAGAGGAGCTAGAGCCTTCGTGGCCCTGGAGGGGATTTGCTCATCCCCTGGGTGCACATGAGACTTGAGGCCTCAACATGATGGCCAAGGCTGGTCCTAGGAATGCAGCCACTGGGTTGCAACCTTTCCCTCAGTTTGCTTTCCCTGTTCGCTCCAGGTGCGGCAGAAGGTGCGAATAGTGAGCCGGGAATCAGAGGCAGCTGAGGCGGAGGAGCCCTGGGGCGAGGAAGCACGGGAAGGCCGGCGGAGGGGCCCGCGGCGGGAGTCCAAGCCCGAGGAGCCGCCGCCGCCCAAGAAACCAGCGCTGGACAAGGGCCCAGGCGCCGGGCAGGGCGTCGTGCCAGGGCCCCCCCGGAAGCCCCCAGGGACGGTCCCTAGCACTGCCCGAGGTCCTGAAGGCGGCAGCACGGCCCCAGCGCCTGCGCCTGCTGCGTCGCCTCCACCAGAGGGGCCGGTGCTCACTTTCCAAAGCGAGAAGATGAAGGGCATGAAGGAGCTGCTGGTGGCCACCAAGATCAACTCGAGCGCCATCAAGCTGCAGCTCACCGCGCAATCGCAAGTGCAGATGAAGAAGCAGAAGGTGTCTACACCCAGCGACTACACTCTTTCCTTCCTTAAGCGGCAGCGTAAGGGCCTCTGAACTACCCTAGAACTCCTATCAGCTCACGGCAGTCGCCCTCAGTCCCTTTCAGGCTCCACCCCAGCAACCCCGCGAGTGCAGGCAGCCAATGGGGCCCCGGCCCGGCCTCCAGGCCCCACCCCTACCCGGAATCGAGGCTCAGTCCCTGTCCGAGTCAGACTCAGCCCTGCGCTCCACATTGGAATATAGATTCCATCTCCCAGTGTCCTCGTTGGCCAACTGAAACCTCACCCTGGGCCCCCTTACCAATCTTTACAGGTCCGACCACGGGAACCTCAGGCCCCACCTTAGAACCCAGTCTCTAACTGTAGGCCTGACCCGTGTTTTTCTGCGCCCTTCCCAGCCCGTGGGGCTCAAGTTTCACCCTAAACCCTAGCCGCGCAGGTCCAGCCTCCCGCCCGCCCGGGAACCTAGGGCCCCGCTCAGAGAACATTTACATACTTAAGAATTCCATCTCTTGGAAAGTCAAGCCCCCTACCCCAAAGAATTGAAGGGGCACTTCCAGAAGTTGGAAATAGTGACTTCCTCCCCTCTCTATCCCACTACTCCGGGGTACTAAGCCGCGCCCCCGGCCTGTGTGAGTCCTGAGCTCCGCCACTTTTCTGACCCACTGGCTCCAGATCAGAGCAGACCTCTCCGACCCTCTGGGAACCTCCCCTGATTCAGCCCGTCTCAGGGGACCCTGGAGGAAATCTGCAGGTTTGCGAGTGGATGAGGGGAGCCTATCTATCTGTTTTGGTACATAGATTTATTTTTCAGTTCCAAGGAAAATGAATACATTTTGTAAAAAAACAAAAAAAAAATGTCTGTGTTTCGTCTGGGAATTGAAGGGGGGCTTATAGGGCGCCCTCTCTATCCTATGCCTTGTGGCTCGCCACCTGTAGAATGCAGGAAACCGGTGGCTGGCTGAAGGGCTTCGGCCGGGTGGGCTCCGTGAGCCTTCGGGGCTTCCCCTCCCCGCCCAGGGTTTGTCCCGCGGGCGCCTCCTCCCGGCTGGGCGGCGGGGCATCCCCAGCCTTTCCCCGCCCCGGGCCCCGGCCCCGCCCCCGCGGCCTCTGAGCCACCGGCGCCGGCCCTGCCCCGCCCCGCGCCGCCCGCGCCGGCTCCGCAGCTCGCGTCCGCCCGCCAGCCGGCCCGCCCGGCGCCGGGCCATGGCGCTGCTGCGGGATGTGTCGCTGCAGGATCCCCGGGACCGCTTTGAGCTGCTGCAGCGCGTGGGGACCGGGACCTATGGCGACGTCTACAAGGTGCGTCGGGCGGCTGGACGGGCGGGGGAGCAGTCAGGAGGGAGCAGGCTGGCGCCTGGCAGTGGGATCCAGCCCCCAGCCCCGCCCCCCTCCTCATTCCACTTCCCCCCACCGTCCCTCTAGGCCCGCGACACGGTCACGTCCCAACTGGCCGCGGTCAAGATAGTCAAGCTAGATCCAGGTGAGGGCCCGGAGCCAGGGCCTCTGCGCTAGAGGGAGGGCAGAGAGCCTGGCGGCGCGGTGTGAGGGGCGGAGAGTTGACATTTCTGATCCCCCTGAGAGGCAGGCCCCAGGCGGTCCTGTCCCTTGGCACCTGTCTGGCTTTGGAGGGGGGAAGCACTCAGGGCTCATTTGCTGATGAGGGCACTGAGTGAGGGCGAGCCCGCCGAGGCTCCCCCCATGATGCCCTGTGCTCCCCAGGGGACGACATCAGCTCCCTGCAGCAGGAAATCACCATCCTCCGTGAGTGCCACCACCCCAATGTGGTGGCCTACATTGGCAGCTATCTCAGGTGAGGCTGCTTCATCCCCCTGCCCACACCGAGGCAGCCCCCATGTGTCACCCTGCCATGTGCCCACCCCAGCTCTGTGTCCCACCAGGAATGACCGCTTGTGGATCTGCATGGAGTTCTGCGGAGGGGGGTCCCTGCAGGAGATTTATCATGGTGAGGGCCAGGACTCCGGGCCCCAGAGGGCCACAGCCTTCTTCCCGCCCTCTACCCCAACATGTGGCAGGAGGGGAGAGCCGGGGCCCACGTCTACATGGCTGTGTGACCTTGAGAGAAATACTAGCCTTCTCTGGGCTCTGTGTTCCAGACTGCCTGCTGCCTCCTTGACCCAGGGTGGCCTGGGAGGGTCAGCGTATCCCCCAGACCCCCGCGCCAGCCCCCACCCCCTTCCATTTCAGCCACAGGGCCCCTGGAGGAGCTGCAGATTGCCCGCGTCTGCCGAGAGGCGCTGAAGGTAGCCAGGCCCCTAGGGCTGCTCCCGCGCCCCGTCCCCAGGAGCTCTGGGCAGGGAGCCCCGCTGGCCAGTGTGTTGGGGGGTGGAGTGCCTCAGTCCTGAGGGGCTGTGGGTCCTGGGAGAAGGGGCCCCAGCCCTGTTGCCGGAAGCAGCCCATTTCCCTCTTGGCTCAGTCACTTCCTGTTTGAGGAGAGGGGAGGAGGAAGCCACTTGGGTGGGGGACCCCAGTCCCCAGAGGGGTTCAGGAAAGGTGGGATGGTGCTGGGTAGCTACCCTCAGGGGCTCCTCTCTGTCCCCAGGGGCTGCACCACTTGCATTCTCAGGGAAAGATCCACAGAGATATCAAGGTAGGGGTCTGGCCTCGGGCATTCGGGGGGAGAGAGGGGGAGGCTCTCAGGAGCACCAGATGGTATTCTCTGTCCTCCGTTTCTGCAGGGAGCCAACCTTCTGCTCACCCTCCAGGGAGACGTCAAGCTGGGTCAGTACCTGGGGAACACAGTCAGGGTGAGGGTTCTGTGGGAACTCCTGGAGTCTTACAGTCTGCTCCTTGGGCAAGGCACCTTGCAGTTTGGACCTCAGTTTCCCCATTGAGAAAAGTGGAAGAGGCCTTTCTTCCCACTAGAAGTTAGATACAGTTAGGTCTCTACGGAGTTCAATGTGGGACCTGGCACTTGGTCGAGGTAGAAGGTGGTTGACCCTTTCCACGAGGGGAACCTGGCCTTGGCGGCTGTAGCTGAACATGGTCCGCCTGCTGTCTGAGCTCTGCCAGGTGCATCCTGAGCCGAGGGGTGGGTGGGGAGTGGCAGCCAGAGGGCGGGTGCGAGTAGCTTTTCTCCCCGCAGCTGACTTTGGGGTGTCAGGCGAGCTGACGGCATCTGTGGCTAAGAGGAGGTCTTTCATTGGGACTCCATACTGGTGAGGCTGCACCTCAGGCTGAGGGGGCAGGGGCCATAGGTGGGGACCCTCGCCATCCTGTCCGTGACCTCACCTCCAGGATGGCCCCTGAGGTGGCTGCCGTGGAGCGCAAAGGTGGCTACAACGAGCTGTGTGACATCTGGGCCCTGGGCATCACAGCCATTGAGCTGGGCGAGCTGCAGCCCCCACTGTTCCACCTGCACCCCATGAGGTCAGTGGAGCACCTGCCCCATGCCTGACCCCTAGGGCCCCGCCGACCCTCAACTCCTGGCCTTCTGCTCTCCTTAGGGCCTTGATGCTCATGTCCAAGAGCAGCTTCCAGCCGCCCAAGCTGAGGGACAAGACGCGCTGGTGAGAGTCCACGTCCCTTCCTGGGGCACCCTTTCCAGCCAGTCCTCATGGGGGCAGGGGAGCCATCTGCCAGCTCCCAGAGTGCGGCCTCGAGAGCCCTGACCTCTCTGGTATTCAGCAGACCGTTGTGGGGAGGGACCTGGGCGCCCTTCTGGGCCTGGGACCAGTATGGACAGGGAAGAAGGGCAGACGGTGGTTGATGGAGGATCCTCCATGTCGCAACAGCAGTATTGCTCAGGCCAACTGTCCTTGGCCTCGGGCTGGCTCCTTGCTGGGCAGGCCCAGCAGACTCCTCTGGAGTGACGGCAGAGGGCAGGAGGCAGGATGTTCTGCGCGAGGGCTAACCGGGGTCTGGGTGCCGGGGGCTCTTGTGCCCACTAGGACCCAGAATTTCCACCACTTCCTCAAGCTGGCCTTGACCAAGAACCCCAAGAAGAGGCCAACAGCAGAGAAGCTTCTACAGGTGGGAGGCCGGGGCTGGAGCTGGGGCACGGGGCACAGTGCTTGAAAGCAGGGACCCGGGGGCCAGAGACTAACCTGAGCCCTCCTCGACCCTCAGCACCCTTTCACAGCGCAGCAGCTGCCCCGCGCTCTCCTCACACAGCTGCTGGACAAGGCCAGTGACCCCCAGCTGGGCGCCCCCTCCCCGGACGACTGTGATCTGGAGGTACTTGAGAGGCGCTGGGGAATTGGGTCGTGGCCTGGCCTGTAGGGAGTGCAAAGGTGATGTAGGTCAAGGGCCCTTTACCTTGAATATTTCTGGCACAGGGCGCCACCCATTAGGAATCTTCCCTGAGCTGGTCTTGCCTCACTGCGCTGCCCTTTGATAGGTTCCTGCCCTTGACCCGGGCTGACCATGACCCTTGCTCAGCCATGTTCTGCTTTCTGTGCGACCTTGGGCAGTCACTTGCCTCCGTGTGCTGGTTCACTCATTTGCAAGATGAGCGTGCCCTGTCACCTCACAGTAACCTCGGGGTGCGCAAGTGTGTAGGGCACACTGGATGCGGTGTGAGGCGAGCGCTGGGTGTGTGCCCACTGTTTGTGTTCTTTCTTAGACATATGACATGTTTCCAGACACCATTCACTCCCGGGGTCAGCACGGTCAGGCTGAGAGGACCCCCTCAGAGATCCAGTGTGAGTCAGTGGAGCTGGGGCTGCGTCTGTGGATTGGGTGGCGGTGGGGGGGGCTGTGTGTATGGGTTTTGCGGGAAGGCTGAGTGTGTGGATTGGGGGTGGCCTGTGTGTGTGTGGATTTGGTGTGAGTGGGAGGGTGAGTCCCGCGTCTTCATTCCCCCTAACCTGTGTACGCTGGGCCCCCCAGTTCACCAGGTGAAATTTGGCGCCCCCCGCAGGAAGGAGACGGACCCACTAAATGAGCCGGTGAGAGGGCCGGCTTCGTGGGAAGGGTGGTGTGCAGGGTGGGCTAGGGTGCCACGCTGGAGGTCGGGCTTCTCACATCAAGGGCCTTTGAAGCGCTGGCCCTTGGGCCTGGGGGAGGCTGTCCAAGCAGGCAAGTCCCACCCAGGGACGTGGAAGGCTGGGGGCTCTTTCCTGCATCTGGAAGGTGGCAAGGCGACCACGCCTTTCTAAAAAGTGGGCCTGTCACACCCCTGAACCCCCAGCCCGCTCTGTGCAGCACGCTTCTCTCTGCCTCAGCCTCTGTGTCTGTCGCCGGCTGGCTGAGTCACGTCTCTCTGCTTCTTGCCATCTCTTATTGTCACCATTTCATCACTCCCACGGCCTCAGTCTCTCCATGCCTTGCTCTGTCTCATTCTCTCTGCTGTTTGTCTCTCTTTCATAATCTCTCTGCCCCTCATTGTCTTCCTCTCTCTCTCAAGTTTCTTGCCTATTGCTGTCTCCCTTTCCGTCTGTCTTCTCTTTTCCCCACAGCCTCTTGATCACCTTCTCACATTTCCTCTGTCCTTGTCCCTCTCCCCATCTTCCTGCCGCGGTTTCCCCACAGTGGGAAGAGGAGTGGACGCTGCTGGGGAAGGAAGAGCTGAGTGGGTGAGTGAGGGAGAGGGAAGCTGCAGGGCAGGGTGTGGGGGCCGCAGAAAAGGCTGAGCTCTGAGCCCTTCCCCTCTGCATGCAGGAGTCTGCTGCAGTCCGTCCAGGAGGCCCTGGAGGAAAGGTGAGGGGCTGGGCCTGGAGGAGGGATGGGGCAGCCGGGCCGGGGCGCTGTCACAGCTCATGCCTTATTTCCCTCTCATTACCTGCCATAGGAGCCTGACCATCCGGCCAGCCTTGGAACTCCAGGTGCGGACCGGAGGGAAGCTGGCGCGGGGGATGGGGAGTGCTGCAGAGGGTGCAGCTGGGGCGGGGCCAGGGTACAAGGCGCCCGCTGACAGCTGGGCCGGCCCCCCCCCCTCCGACCCTCCTACCAGGAGCTGGACTCTCCAGACGATGCCACAGGAACCATCAAGCGAGCCCCGTTCTTGGGGCCATCCCCCCATGAGCCTCCAGCTGAGGATGCTCTCTCCAGCCCCCCAGGTGAGTCCCAGGCTTGGGGACCAGGAGGCGGGCCGGGGGAGGGGCTGGGCTGGAATTTACACGGGGTGTCTGCCTGCAGGAACCCCACCCCAGGCTGCCCCCGGCCCTGACAGCCCCCCGCTTCTCCCCTCTGCCTGGGCCACTGTGAAGCACCGGGAGGATCTTGAGGTGAGGGGGTGCTGCAGAGGGACTGGGGAGATGGGAGGCCAGGGCTGTCGCATTGGCCCTGACTGCTCCCTTCCCTCCCAGAGGTCATCTTGCCATGGGCTCCCCCCGACCCCCAAGGTGCACGTAAGTGTCTGCCCCGCCGCCCTGCAGCCCCACCACCCACGGCCCCTGTGCTTCCTTACCAGCCTCTTGCCTCCCCCAGATGGGTGCCTGCTTCTCCAAGGTCTTCAATGGCTGTCCCCTGCGGATCCACGCTGCTGTCACATGGATTCACCCTGTCACCCGGGGTAGGCCAGAGGCAGAGAGGAAGCAGGAGCCTGGGCATCCCCAGCTTGTGTCAGGGCAGGTGACTGACCTCTGACCCCGTACTCAAACCTGCAGATCAGTTCCTGGTGGTAGGGGCCGAGGAAGGCATCTACACCCTCAACCTGCATGAACTGCACGAGGACACGCTGGAGAAGGTGAGGCCCGGCCGGCTGCAGAGGGCAGAGGGCCTTGGGGGGCCGGGAGTGCTGACCGCCTGTCCATCTGTCGCCCTGTGGCCTGCAGCTGATCTCACACCGCTGCACCTGGCTCTACTGTGTGAATAATGTGCTGCTGTCACTCTCAGGTACAGATTGGAGGCGGCGGGGCTTGGGGTAGGCAGGGGGTGCGTCCTACCCTCCGACGCTCTCTGAGCCCTGCCCTCCCTCCTTGGCAGGGAAATCCACGCACATCTGGGCCCATGACCTCCCAGGCCTATTTGAGCAGCGGCGACTACAGCAACAGGTTCCCCTCTCCATCCCCACCAACCGCCTCACCCAGCGCATCATCCCCAGGTTGGGGGCCCTGCGGGAGCCTGGATGTGCAGGGCAGAGGGGGGTTGGGGCGGGGGCAGAGGCGCAGGGCCAGAGTTGGACTCGGGCCTTGTTCATGCTGGGACCTTAGCTCTTAGACGTGCCGTGGTCTTAGACATGTCACTTTGCCCCTCTGAGCCCCAGTTTCTTCATCTGTCAATGCAGTTGAGAGCACCCCCGCCCCCCAGGCCTGTTGGAAGGCAAGAATGAGGTAGTGGACGTGAAAGTGCTGCACAGATTGTGGAAGCTGTGGTTCTTAGGATGTAGGGCAAACGTTTACTGAGCACTTGATGTGCGCAGACAACGAATCAGATGAGTCTGTCTCTGACAGTCAGCACCTGGTGCTGAGCTGAGCCTGAGGGAGCCGGGCGGGGCGGGGCGGCCGCAGAGAGGCCCAGTTGGTTCCCGGAGTTCGGAAGTACATGGAGGTCCTCCAGGCAGGTGAGTTGGGAAGAGCGTCCCTGACAGAGGGAAGAGCAGGTGCGATACAGGTTGGTGACTGGGGAGTTATAAGGTGTTTGGCCATGGCGGCGGGGGGGTGGGGGGGGTGCGGGACAGGTGGCCCAGCGCTTCCTTTGATGCCGGGCCCAGGATTAGGGCTCTGTGCGACGCAGCAGTGCTATGAGCGTTGTAGGGCCCCTCCGTATGCCAGTCAGGAGTCTTCCTATTGCAGGGGATTCACCTGAAAGGGAATTTAATGGCTTATGTGGCTGAAAGTCCAGGAGTAGTGTCAGCTTCAGGCCCCGCTGGACTGAGGCATAAATGGCGTCATCGAGAATCTTTCTGCCTCTCTACGTTTTCCTTTTGTCACCTTCATTCTCACATGGGCCTTCCAGTCGGTTGATGTGTGTCTGCGGTTCCAGGTCAGCAGTCCACTAGCTAAAGCCCCCTGGAACCAGAACCTCTATTTCCGAGGAATTGCCACAAAAGTCTGGGGGCCGATTCTCATTGGTCTAGTTTAGGTCCATGCGTCCCCCCGAGCCGGTCTCTGGGCCAGGGGATGGGGCGCTGGGGCCGGGGCGGGGCAGGCGTCGCTCACGTGCCCTCTCCTGGAGCTGGGGGGAGGGGGAGAGGGCATAACTGGGCAGATGAAAACGCGAGGCACCTGCTGGCAGACTGTGGTGATGGCGGCAAGGAGGATTTGGAGCGAGACCGCGGCACCTGGAAAGGAGGCCCGCGTAGTGACCCAGGGTGGTGGGCGTTTGGCTACAGGACCGTGAGGACTGGAGAGCAATATTGGGGAAGTGGGATGGACAGGATTTGGGGAAGGGTCCAAGTGAGCTTGAGGGGGGAGGTTGGGAGACCTCCAGAGGGGCAGGTTGTGTCGCGTGTTTGTGAGCTGCCCGCAGGATGTCCAAGGTAGAGTCCCTCATTCATTTAGCAGGTAGTATGTACCAGGCAGTGGTCTGGGGGCACGAAATACTTCTGTGAACTAAGAAACCGTTATGTTCTCCAGATTTTCTCATTGAGAAAGACAAAGAATCAGCATAAAAACGGGGAACATTCCATGGGGCTACATAGAGGGGAAAGCACTACGAGGAGACGTGCCAGAGATGGCGGGCACGGAGGTGCGGGGCGTAGACTGTGGTTTTAAACAGAACAGGGTGGTCAGGAAGGACCTTGCTGAGGCTGTGTTGTTTGAGCAAAGACTTGGATGAGGAGATAATGGAGCAAACCTCGTGGGAGTCTGGGAAGGGCATCCCAGGGGGAGGAGACGTCCATGCAAAGGCCCTGTGGCAGGAGCAGGCCTGGCCTGTTTGAGGACCAGCCAGGAGGCTGGTGTAGCCGAGTGGGCGAGGGGACGGAGATGATCTAGGAGGGCCCTGTGGCCACAGCGAGGCCTTTGGCTTTGACTGGGAGCAGTCCGAGGGCCCCTGCGGGAGAGCTGTGTGCTCAGAGGTGTTCGCGGAATCGCCGTAGCTGCTGTACTGAGAACGGATGAGAGGGGATGAGAGCAGAAGCAGGAGACCCTCAGGAGCCTGTTCAAATAATCACATGGGAGGTGATGGTGGCTTGAGCCAGGGTAGCAGCGAAGGAAGTGGAAAATGGACGGATTCGGGTTTTATTTTGAAAGTTGAACCCACAGGATTTCCTGACAATTGGTAGATGGGAGAGATAGAGAGAGGAGTCAAGGATGACTCCAAGGTTCCTGGCCCGGGCAACGGGAAGGATGGAGCTGTCATCAGCCGTGGGTGGAGCAGAATTCATGTTGTCGCATTGAGTTTGGGATACGCAAGTGGGGACCTCCGTCAGTTGTTGGCTGGCTGAGGCGCAGTTCTGAGGGGGGTGGCTGGGCTGTGGGCGTAGCTGTTGCTATGACCGGGTGCGTGGTGGATACCCGTGGGCCGGGCCGGGGAGGTCAGGCGGTAGCCGCCCCAGCGGGAAGATGCCCTTCCTGCTGCATGCTTGCTCGAGGACCACGCCGGAGCCCCCAGCCCTGCAGCTTCCTGAGCGCAGCCCCCTGGCCAGTCTTTGCTTTGGCCCAGGACCTACAGGAAACAGGCCCATCAGGAACCCAGCGAGTCACAGGCCACTTGGGGTGTGTGTTTGGAAAATCACAGAGTCACGGTGTCCACTTCAAATGTAAAGAGCAGAGAACCAGAATTGCTTGGAGAAAAAAAATCAAATACAAAAATACCTACCCAAGGCCAGGTGGGGAAGAGAGTAGGGGGAACAAGGGGAGAGAGAAGAGCGAGGACGGGGCAGAGAGCGAAAGACAGACTGGCAGGCGTTGGCTTCCTTGGAGGGGCCCACGTCCTGGCAGAGGCCACAGACAGCACCTGGGTCACTGGGAGGAGATGGCAGGGCTGCAGACACGTAGTCCTGTTCCCCGGAGGAAGAAACAGGCTCCAAAAGTCCCTTGGGAGCTCAGCGACCAAGGCAAGGACCCCACTTCTTCCCAGGCACCAAGGTGAGCCAGCCACTGGCCGCACATGGCCGTAGGCTGAGCTGAAACAGCTGGGGGCAGGCTGCTTGCCCTTTTCTGCAAGTCTTGGCCTGTCCGTGGCACGGGTCACGTGGGGCGGGGTGGGCTGTCTGGAGCAGCCTGGCCGCCTGGTGCAGCAGGAGCCGTATCAGCACCTGGCCCCTCCATGCTGCCATCTTTCCATTCATCTCTGCATTTTCAGTGACTGGAAATAGGAAAGAACGTAGTAACACAGGATGATAAAAACCCTTTGTGAGTGCATGTAATGTGTGACTCTACAAGGTAGGCGGCCCTGTTGCCCCAGTCTACAGATGAGGAAATTGAGGCGTGGAGAGGTTAAGTGACTCGCCCAAAGTCACACAGTTCAGAGGTGAATCTGAGACCCAGACCCTGGACTGGACACACTCCAGGCTGTCGAGGTGGGTGCTGGAGCCATGAGACCAGCTCCGGGTCCCGGGCCCCCCCCCAGCTTCCTTACAGCGGCAAGTTGCTCTGCCTCTCGGAGTCTTAGTCTCTTCCCTGGAAGGCACAGGAGGTGATGGTCCCCACCTCTTAGGGCCCTGTGGGGGCCTCACCCAGGAATGGCACCTGTGACGCGTGCCCTGGTTGTCACCCCTACAGGCGCTTTGCCCTGTCCACCAAGATTCCTGACACCAAAGGCTGCCTGCAGTGCCGTGTGGGTAAGAGCTGGGCTGGACGGCGCCAGGGAGGGGTCTGGGCGCAGGCCCAGCCCGCGGCCCACGGTCTGCCTCTCTCGCAGTGCGGAACCCCTACTCAGGCAGCACCTACCTGCTGGCTGCCCTGCCCGCCAGCCTGCTCCTGCTGCAGTGGTACGAGCCGCTACAGAAGTTCCTGCTGCTGAAGGTGCGGGGCAGGGCGGGTGAGGACAAGGGGACCCTCCAGTGGGCGGCAGGGGGTTTGGGGAGAAAAATGAAGACATGGCACCCCTGCTGCCCCCAGAACTTCTCCAGCCCCCTGCCCAGCCCGGCAGGGCTGCTAGAGCCACTGGTCCTGGAAGGGAAGGAGCTACCGCAGGTGTGTGTGGGGGCCGAGGGCCCCGAGGGGCCTGGCTGCCGTGTCCTGTTCCACGTCCTGCCCCTGGAGGCTGGCCTGACACCTGATGTCCTCATACCACCTGGTAAGCAGGAGGACTGGGCTGCCGTGCACGTGCACGGATGTGTGTCCACAGAAACCTTGGGGGCTCCAAGCTCTCAGCCTCCCTTTAGCTGGGCTCCCGTGAAAGATTTCATTAGACCAAAGGGCTTGGGAGCTAAGAAAAAACTGACTGACAGTGCAGTGGCTGCAGGGACAGCCAAACCGGCACAGCGGGCTCCTGAGGCCTCTGTTCATTGGGAACTGAGCAAGGAAGCTGGACACTGGCTGCTGAGACAGCTCATGGGAGCAGAGTGAGTGGCAGTGGGTAAAGGAGAAGGGAAAGTGCACTGAACTAAGGCCCTGCTGTGTCCCAGGCCCCGAACCAGGGGTCAAGCACACAGGGTTTCTTTCTTTTCTTTTCTTTTTTTTTAATTGACTTGAGAGGGAAAGAGAGAGAGAAACATCAATTTGTTGTTCCACGTATTTATCCATTCTTTGGCTGGTTTTTGCATGTGCCCTGACTGGGAATCGAACCCACAACCTTGGTGCATCCATCGGGACAATGCTCTAACCAAATGAGCTACTTGGCCAGGGCAGGATTTCATTCTTAATGCCCACAATGGCTCTGCAAGGTTGACATCACCATGCCTGTGTTATGGGTGAGGAAAGCAAGGCTCAGGTTCAAGGTCACACAGCAGCTGAGTCCCAAAGCCGGGCTCTCCTGACTCCAGAGCCCCTGCCCTCCCCCAGCTCCCTGGGGCTCACGTCCGCTCCCTCTGAGCCTGTGGAAGGGCCGCTTTGCCTCTCTGAGCCTCAGTTCCCCAGCTGTTCAATGAAATTCTTGAGCCCTGACCCTGCCAGGTTGTGAGAATGAAATGCACTTGTGGCCAAGGGCTGCCTATAGCATGTCCCCTGTGTCCTCTTCTTGGGGCCTCAACAAGCTGGTGGCTCATGTCTCCCTTCTCTGCCTGCAGAGGGGCTCCCAGGCTCAGCCCAGCAGGTGATCCAGGTGGACAGGGACACAGTCCTAGTCTGTTTTGACCGTGAGTGCCCTTGGGGTTAGGGCTTCGGACAGCAGAGGGTGGGGGGCGAGGGAAGCCATGTGGGTTCCTCAGAAGGGAGCCACCCCACCCCCACCCACCAGCCCCTCTCCCTGTCCAGGCTGCGTGAGGATTGTCAACCTGCTGGGTGAGCCTACGGCCACACTGGCTCCTGTGCTGACCTTCGACTTCCCTATTGAGACTGTGGGTGAGTGAGCCACACAGAAGTGTGGGGCGGGAGTGTCCCAGGCCTGCAGGGCCTTGGGGCTGGCAGCAGGACAAAGGAGGCAGGCCCCCTGGCCCCTTTTAAGGGCCATCCTGGTTCCCTGCGGTCCGTGAGGACCCCTGGGGCCCAGTCTGGGGCCCGGGAAGCCAGCATCTTCAGGGCAGGCAGAGGCTGATAGCAGCCCGGCCCCTCCTAGTGTGTCTGCAGGATAGCGTGCTGGCCTTCTGGAGCCATGGAATGCAAGGCCGCAGCCTGGACACCAATGAGGTGAGTGGGGCTCAGGAGCCTGGCTGCCCTCTACCCGCTGTCTCCACCTCTTAGGAGAGGACTTGCTGGGGTGGCCTCAGTGTCCCTTTTCTTGCCAGGTGACCCAAGAGATCACAGATGAGACGAGGGTCTTCCGAGTACTTGGGGCCCACAGGTAGGACATGGTGCCCTGGCCTGCCTTTCAGATGCTCCTGAGGCCGGACGGACGTGCCCAAGTGCCTTCCTGCCTTGCTCATCTCCGCTTCTCTCTCCCCTCCAGAGACATCATCCTTGAGAGCATTCCCACCGACAACCCTGGGGCTCACAGCAACCTCTACATTCTCACGGGCCATCAGAGCAGTTACTGAGCAGCCCAGGCCCTGCCAGTGACATTCCCCCACCCAGCCCCATGCCTTAGCCGAAGTCCGTTTTAGGCAAGGGGGCCCCTCCCACATCGGAGGAGCCCAGGCCCCCAGCTCTGCTGGGCCCAAGGCAGAAATAATCCTGAGAGGTTTCGGAGCTGCGGAGGGGAGGGGAGCCCCCCGCCACCACACCCCTGCAATAACTGGACCAGAGGAAGCTGCTGTCACCTCCCCTCCCCCTCCCTTTCAGGCTGCCCAGGGTAGGGTGGGGGCAGGCCCTGGGCGATCCATTCCATTTTGTTCCACGTTTCCTTTCCACTCTTCTGCCAAGATCCTGCTCCTGTGCCCTGTCCTGGGAACATAGTATTTAAAAGAGAGAACTATATTGGTATTAAAGCTGGTTTGATTTTATTCCACTGGTCCTTCTGGGTCGGGGAGAGCGGAGCCTACTGCCTCATTTCCTTCCCCCTTCCTCCAGCATATCTTTCTGTGGCACCCCGTGCTGGGGATGCATCACGGGAGGGCAAGCCACCAGTGTGGTGGTGACTTCCTCACGGGGGTGCCAGGCAGCAGTGATGGGGAGGCCAGTGTTCCCGGAAGGCGTCTCAGGGGCACTGTTTCTGGGCTCTCTTGCTTAGGATGAGCCCTCAGCTTTGCAGTGTGACCAAGAGTCACGTAGATGGGAGGCCTCTGAACAAAGGGACTCTCATCCAGGGCAGCCCTGCCCATACGGGACCTCACCAGGCAGCCAGGGTCCAGGAGGGGCCAGCCAAGGGCTGCTCCACCTCGCCCCAGGGAGGCCTGTGGAGACAGCCTGCCATGACCTGTATTTCCTGCCCAGGCCTGAGGCTGCCTCCCTGCCTCCCACCTGCTGCCTGGGTATCAATCAGTGTGCTCCGTCAGACCGGGCCTGCTGAATGTGGGTGCCGCCACCAGGGGAGACTCTGGGAAGATTAGCCTGTGTCCATTGCACAAGTATTCCCAGAGGGCCTCCTCAGAGCCACGCCCTGGGCTCAGAGGGGTCACTACCAGGATGTGGACCCCAGTGAGGGGAGCTGTGCTTGCTGGAGCCTGCCTTTTTTTTTTTTTTTTTTTTTGGTTAAGATTTTAGAGAGGGGGGAAAAGAGGGAGAAAGAGAAGGAAACATTAATTGGTTGCCTCTCATACAGGCCCCAACTGAGGACCAAACCCGCAACCCAGGCCTGTGCCCTGACTGGGAATTGAACTGGCGACCTTTCACTTTGCAGGAGGATGCCCAACCCACTGAGCCACACTGGTTGGGGCTGGAGCCCGTTCCTCGAGGGCACAGCCACTGCCCCATGGCTCACCCTGTGCTTTGCATTGCCATGGGCTCCCTGCCGCAGGGAGCCTCGTGCTGCCCCAGGCGCTGACCAGTGTGCTCATGACCAGAGCCTTTGGGCGGGTGCAGTCGAGGAGGCAGGGTGGCAGCTGGCTTTGCAGGAGGGGTTTGGTGCACAGGCAGGACCAGGCTGCAGTGGGTGGGAAGGCCCTGGGTCTGGGAGAAGAGCTTGAGCAAAGGCCCAGGGGCCAGGTCTTGAGTTCGGCCCAACGATCCCCCTTCTGATATTGAGGGCAAGTGTTTAAATAAGAACTTTACACCTGGCGGGCAGTTGGGACATATTTGGTGAGTGAGTGGTGGGCAGATGGCAGCTTATGCGAACAGCCTGCAGCAGCCCAGTCCCTAGGCGATCGGTCCCAGGGGCGATCGAGCCCATGGTGGTTGTATCTCCATGTCCACGCTGCAGCAGGGCCCCAGCTGCTCTGACTGCTAGTGACTGGGTTTCTCAGCTGAAGTGGGGAGTCAGACAGGACAGGAGACACAGGCCCCGTGCACCGGACACTCTTGCCTGTGTTCTTTGTGCTACCCAAAGGAGGGTGAGAGGGATCTTCCAAGTTCTGAAGGTTTGTCTGCCCCTGCTTGGAGAGCATTTGATAGATCAAACGGTGGGGTGACAGGGACATGATTGCTAACTTTCAGTTTTCTAGTTCTTGACGGAGGTGTAAGATTAAACTTGAAGGAGTGGCAGAAGTGAGAGGTGAGCTCCCACTCAGCAGAGGGCCCTCACGCCAGGTACCCAGGGAGGCCTGATCAGCTCACAGAGCACCAAGGGGCCGACAGCGCCACCTTGTGGCAGGTTTCCCCCAGCCCTGGGCTGCTGCCCTGTCTGAAAAGGAGGGGTTCGGGCTGCTGAGTGTAAGGTGCCCAAGTGGGGGGTCTGGGAAAAGCAAGGGCCTCTGATAACATATTTGCTGATAGCAAAGGTTGGCCACAAGCCGGAGAAAGATCAGGACGACTGGAAATATGAGTTGAAAAGCTAAAATTGTTTTATTTATGCATTTTTAATTGGTAGTCCTTGCCTATGGTACACAATTTTTGAAAAACACAAAATCGATCCTATGAAAAGCCTCCCACCCAGGTCCCACCTACTTATGGGTCCTCCTGGCAGTCCTTACGCATATTTAAGCGGTCCGGCTTCACTCCACCTTCGTTATACCACAGTAACATCGTGCATACTGTTTGCATCTTGCCCTTTAAAATCTGTCCTGGAGAGCTTTCCGCGATCGGTGGCCCCATGCTTTGATTTTTGTAGAGCCAGTGGTATGCATTATATAGGTTTCCCATAACTAATGTTAACTTACTGTAATTACGTCCCCATGGATGGAAATCTGTTTCTATTAGTTTGATATTGAAAACAATGCTGCAATAAATATTATGCCAAAGCCATTCGGTATGCATTAGAGTGTCCATGAGGACAAATTCCTGGAGTGGCATTGCTGGGTCAGAGGTGGCTGAGTTTGTCCTTGTGGTAGCTGCTGTCAAATTGCCCTCCCTGGGCAGAAGCCTCTGCACTGAGTCACTCCGTGGGTGAGCAGAAGAGGTGAGGGCGGCCCTGGTATGTAGGGAGCTGGCACACGTACTAGTCAGGTGAGGGTCAAGAGGAGAGGCAACAACCAGAAAGTGGCCATGCTCGCAGGGGCGCGCCCAGCACCTGGTCACTGCCTGGCCCAGAGCAGCCCCTCTACATGCTTTCCAAGGGCAGGAGTGAGCGTGATGGGGAAGCAGAGGCCCTGGCATCAGGGCCCCGGCCGGAGCGAGCTGGCTGAGCCGCACTTTCCTGGGCGCGTCCTATCTAAGTCTGCCTGCAGAGCTGTGGGGAGGACTGAAAATATCCTAAAGCACAAAACACAACAATACAGATGACTCTTGGACAGGTAATGCCAAATTACATAGAACTGCACACATTATTACAGCAAAACTAAACCACTTGCCGCTTGGTGGTAAGTGGTTTAGTTTTGTTTGGTGAACATGTGATAAAACTCCATTAGGAGGTCAGAAGAAGAAAAAGCACAAAATGCAAAATGCTGAGCCCTGTGAGTGGAGTAGGGTAAGCTAAGGCAGGACCCTGGGAATTTGCAAAAGGTATTTGTAATATCTTGTTTCTCAGGCTGGGTGGTAGGTTCACAAGTGTTCAATTTATAACTCAGTTCCTAACTCACATAAGGTGTTTTTCTAAGTATGGATGACTTTGACACATATATATATATATATACACCTGTGAAACCATTGCCACAATCAATATAAGTATTTCCATCACCCCCAAAATCTTCCTCTGCCTCCTTGTAATCACACCCTCCTGCTCCTCCGCACCTGCCCACCCCCAAGTAACCACTGGTCTGCTGTCAGTACAGATGAATTTGCATTTTTCAGAATGTATATAAATAAAATCATATACGTTGTGCCCCATTCTCCTCTGGCTTTCACTAAGCACAATTATTTTGAGTTTCATCTATGTTGTTGCATGTATTAATAGACACTCCTTTTTATTGCCAAGTCGTATCCCATTGTATGGATGCACCACAGTTTAACTAGTCGCCTGTTGAACATTTGGGCTGTTTCCAGTTTGGGACTTTTACAAATAAAGCTGCTATCAACATTCACGTACCTGTCTTTTTGCACATATATACTTTCATTTTGGTAAATACTATGGACAAAAAAGGGGTGATGTCATAAACCTAACAGAAAGTAATCACACAGGCTGATCTGATTATAAGTTCCAAACTGGGTAGGTCAGGTTGGGTAATCACAACCCAGGCATATGAAAGATTGGTCTTTGCCTTAAGCCAGTCCTGTACACTGTTCTTGTGCATTTAGGTGAACACACCTTTGAAATGCCAGAAGTAATTCTCTTTTACAAACCCCTCAGAGGGTATAACCAACCCCAAGGAAGTTCCTTTTTTGTCCACAGCAGCAGGCTGTCGGTTTGGCTCAAATAAAACTCAAACTCTCGCTCTGGCCAGGCAGCTCAGTTGGTTAGAGCATCCTCCCAATACGCCAAGGTTGCAGGTTCCATCCAGGGTCAGGAAACATGCAAGAACCAGCCAATGAATGCAGAAGTAAGTGGAGCAACAAATCAATGTTTCTCTCTCTCCCCCAAATCAGCAAATAAAATAATTAATATTAAAAAACATTCAAACTCTCATACAGGTTTGGACATCATTATGTTGACAATACTTTGGAAATGGAAAGATTGGGTCATATAGTGGGTGTGTTTGACTTTTTACAAAACTGCCAAACTGATTTCCAAAGTGGTTATATCGTTTTACATTCCTATCAACAGTGGAGGAGACTTCCAGTTCTTCCACATCCTTGCTAACACCTGGTATAGTCATTGCTTAATTTTAGCCATTCAAATAAGTATGTGTGGTATCTCAGAGGCTTTGATTTGCATTCCCTTACTAATAATATTGAGCATCTTTTCCTACGTTTATTTTCCATACATCTTTTTTGGTAAAGCATCTGTTTGAATCTTTTGCTTTTTAAAGATTATTTATTTATTTATTTATTTTTAGAGAAGGAACAGGAGGGAGAGAGGGAAACATCGATGTGTGGTTGCATCTTGTGCACCCCCTAGTAGGGACCTGGCCTGTAACCTAGGCATGGTTACACTGGGAATCAAACTGACCACCCTTTGGTTCACAGGCCAGCGCTCAATCCACTGAGCCACACCAGCTAGGGCATGAATTTTTTGCTTTAAAACAAACAAACAAAAAAAAAAAATAGGGTTGTGCCCTGGCTGGTATGGCCCAGTGGATTGAGCACCAGCCTGTGAACTGAAAGGCCACCAGTTTGGTTCCCAGTCAGTGCACATACCTGGGTTGCAAGTCAAGTCCCCCATTTGGGGGTGCATGAGAGGCAATGGATCATTTCTTGTGCACATTGATGTTTCCCTGCCTCTCTCCCTCCCTCCCTTCCCCTCTCTCTAATAAATAAATAAAACCTTTAAAAAAATTTTTTAAAATAGGGTTTTTAAAAAAAATTATTTATTTTTAAGAGAGAGGGGAAGGGAGGGAGAGAGGGAAATGTCAATGTGTGGTTGCTTCTCATGCGGCCCCTACTGGGGACCTAGCCGGCAACCCAGGCATGTGCCCTTCCTGGGAATCGAACCTGCGACCCTTTGGTTCACAGGTCAGCACACAATCCACTGAGCCACACCAGCCAGGGTGGGTTGTTTGTTTTTTTATTGCTGAGTTTTGAGTCTGAATACAAGTCCTTTACCAAGTATGTGCTTTGCACATATTTATTATGCTATGATTTCTTATTTGTACCCAGGTCACAAATTCTACTGCCCCTGGTTCAAATTACCTTTAATAGGAAGCTATAAATAAGCATGGTTTTCCAGGAAAAATAAAATTGTGGAAAGTACTTCCTACATCATAGGTTGCATGGGTTGCACCCCATAGTTGATAATATTCCTAATTCATGCAACAGAATTCAGTGGGGCTCTCCGGTATGGTCAGCTGGCTGCATGAGACTACCTCTCAATCTTGCCATGGGCTGGGGGCTTCTGCACTACAGATGTAGAGTTAAAATTATATAGAGAAATGCCAGGGATTAGTAGGATGGGGCTGAAACTTCCTACCCAATACTTCGCAACACTAGTTCTTTGACATCAGCTGGATGTCCTACAATTCAATGCAGTTCTGACACAAAGGACCCTGAGCTGGCAACACCCACAAGGTAAGGAATCCAGCCACAAGTCTTGAGCCTCCAGGCCACACACTCCTCTGTCCAACTCAGTTACAAATTCGGGGGTTCCCACAACCCCGCTTCAGGTTCGATGATTCACCGAATGACACACAGAACTCAGGAAAGCACCGTATTTATGGTTACTGTTTTATTATAAAGGATACAAATGAACAGCTGGATGAAGAGTCGAACAGGGCAACAAGGTCGGTAAGGATCCTGACCCCTGGAGCTCGTGTCCCGTAGAGTCAGGGTGTACCACCCTCCTGTTACATCAGTAAGTCTCACCAACTCAGCAGCTCTCCAAACCTTATTATTTGGAGTTTTTATTGAGGTGGTATCACATAGGCACGGTTGGGTCAGTCATTCGCCATGTGATTGAATGCCATCCCCAGCCCCTCTCCCTTTCCCAGGAGGTGGTTTTTCTGACCAGCGCCCCCCATCCCCGAAGCTACTTCAGGGCTGGCAATGAGTCACCCTGTTAGCTTAAACTCAGGAAGGGTCCAAAGGGATTTGTTATAAATAACAAGACACTCCTATCACTCAGAAACTTCCGTGCATAATTTTTATACTGCACTCTTGTTTATAAAATCAGGAGGCGTTTGATTTCTGGCCCTAGATGATTTTCTGAAAGGCAGGAACTGCGTTTTATTTACTGCGGTATCTACCACACTGTATTGCACTCAGTAGCTGCTCAAACATTGAATGACTCTTTTCTCTCCTTCTCCAAAGAGTTTATTGTATTTACTGAGTAAATTATTTTTTCCTTCATTTTCAAACTATAACTTAAAACATGTCATATTTTTCCTTTCTTATCCACAATATTAGCTTTGTATTTCATTATATAAATAATACCTGCTCAGTATAAAAAAATTAAATTAATACATAGAAATCGGAGGACAAAAGGAAGAACTACGTGAGTTCCCACCACCATTGGAAATTTCGTGATTGTCTTGTCAACGCATTTCTCTATACAGATATATTATAATGTTAGGTAAATGGAATCATGTCTTACATTTTTTAAAAAGTATGAAGCACATTTTGAAAATACAATAGGTCCTGCTCTGGCCGAGTAGCTCCGTTGGTCAGAGCATCATCTGAATATGCCAAGGTTGCAGGTTTGATCGCTAGTCAGGGCACATACAAGTCAACCAATAAGTGCATAAATAACTGAAACTAAACAAGTGGTAAAGATGGTACAGGCACTAGGGGTTATAATCAAACTCAGACATGAATTTAGACATCCACGACACCCCTGAAGGCTATACCTGGGGCGTATGGCAGCGGTGTACCAAAGTACCAATTGGCTCCTGGTCCCAGCTCTGGAAGGGAGAGGAGGCTTGCTACAACCCAACAGAACAAGTGAACGCTGTTTACTAAGCTCTCCTAGCTACTGAAGCCATCACTGGCCCTGCTGAGGTTGGAGTCCAAACTACCTATCACGTTGCTGCCAGGTGAAGGACCTTATAAACCGACCCACAAGCTCAGTAGCGCAGACCGCCACTCTAAGTGGAGTGCCCAGCTCCGACAGGGCAGCAAACAGATAAGCCCTCTAAGCCAAGAACTGCAGCAGCTCCTGGGCCAGGTTACTTACCAAGTTGCAGACACGGAGGCCTCCACTCCCCTTCCCATGCCTGAACTCACTGTTAGGGAGGGACAAGCACCTGCACCTGAGGACACTTGGTATCTTGCTGGGGCCAGCCACCCACCTGGAGGGTGGTAGCCCATCAGCCCAGCACGGACATCGTGTGGATGGAAGATGGCTTGGGACAAAGTAGCCAATGGGCTGAGTTGAGAGCCGTCTGGATAGTCATAACCTGAGAACCAGGGCTGGTAGTGATTTGCACAGACAGCTGGGCAGTGTACAGAGGGTTAACCATATTGTCGCCCTGTTGGCAACAAGGCGACTGGCAGGTGGCTTGGCGACCCTTATGGGGACAGAACCTATGGAAGAACATTTATGAATATAGTCTGGAAAAGGTAATAACTCTTTCCATGTCCAAGGACACCAGCCTCTCCGCAGCCCTGGCAATGTTGAGGCCAATGACCTGGCACACATCCGCTCACTAGACGAGGTTCCAGCAGGACACAGTCAAGCAGCTCCACAGAAAGATGCGTCACACAGGGCAGAGGACTTCATGGGAAGTGTAAAGGTTTGGGGCCTACCACTCCATTACTCCCATGTAGTAATGGAGTTACTTGGCAGGTGCAGATAGAGTCCCTTTGGTGTTCCTTGGGGAGAGGGACTCATAATGGGGTTACACCTAGCACCTATGGTAATGTCTTCCTGGTCCCTTACCCTTATTTGATACAACCCACAGCAGACCTCAGTTCCTAAGGGAACAGCTATAGCCTCGGTTTGGCAAGTACACACACCTCCCTTGGCCCTTCAAGTACAGGAGGCCCTTAGCCTAGAGCCAGATAGGGAATGGTACACAGTGGCCAGGGCATCCACTCATTAGTGTAATGATATTAACCAAAGATTGGACTGTTGCTAATAGAGTATTGCCAGACTCTGTTAGCTCCTATTAAACATCTCTCTTATTACCCCTTCACTCTGCTCTGGAAACATCTTTCTACAGTGGGCTGGTATGCTAGCAGCCGTCAGCAACCACTCCGATTGTTGGGTCTGCACTGAATTTTCCACTGTTGCTTCCGCCGGCCTACCATGGTGGTGGGACTGGATGCAAGGCTGGAAGGCTTCTGATCACCTCTTCCATCAGACGTGAGAAAAGGTGTTTTCCCTCAGGAGCCAACAGGCTAACCGCACCAAGCCATGGCTCATGTATGAGGTTTGGGAGGGTGTGGGGTGACTATCAGCATTACAGGTAGAAGTATGACAGTCTGTACTCCTATGTGTTGAATGCAGAAATGGGACTTCAAATTAGACTGTTCAGCTCATGGGGTGGATGCTGGCAGCCCTATGCAGGAATACTACAATAATGACCGCTACAGACTACTGGGGACCGTCTACTAATGGGACGCAGGCCCATCCAGTCCCATGCGGAGCCCTGTGGGCCTGTTGGTCCAAGCTGCATCAACCTATGCGTGGCCCAAGGCATACTATGTCAGTGTGTTTGTGCAGCAGGAAAGGGTCAAGAAGCAGTCACCAGACAAGACACTTAACCAAAGAAGAGATAAGGAGGGAGCTACATTCTGTTTCCAGGACAATATACATTCTTTCTGGCCAGAGGCCATCTGGTTGGGCCACACATAGGTTTATGCAGCTCGAGCCCATGCCACTTTTGTCTAGGACTCTTTACAACAACTCTGGGACTGGAAGAGGTGCAGTCCTGCTTTGATGATGTGTTGCCATCGGTGCTTCCTGTAAGGTAAGTAATAAAGGCTCTCTGCTCCATCACGTCCTCCTTGTGGTTTTTTCGTTCTATCTGAACGTGGTCCAGTTCCCTGGGCTCAACCTCATGCGTTACACGATGATTTAACTACCCTCACACCGCTGGAATTTTAATGGAACCGCATCATATTAGCAAAATAATTTTAGAATTGACAACTTCACATCGTTATCCACCGAAGGTTATATGTTGTTGCATCTACTCAGATATTTTTAATCCTTCAATTAGACTCTATTTTATAGCTTCCCTTCCCTCACCCCACTTCTTATTTTCTTCAAAGAAAACAGGATGTCCTTTTCTACCTGTGGCGTCAACAGGGTATTTACAGGAGCGCGCCGGCCCCTACCCGACACCCCGATTCCGGGTTACCAAGGGAATCGAGGATTGACGTCACTTAGAGGTTACGCTCAGAACCCTGGGATCAACCGTGAAGCGAGGAGCGAAGCGCTTTGCTCTGTTTACGCATGCGCGCCCCTGCTCCACTCCTCCGCCGTAAATCTCGTTGGGCTACGGCGTTTCCGCTGCGACCTCTCACTCCCAGCGAAACTGCTCCCGGGAGGGAGGGGAGTAGAAAAAGAACTGATCGTGTTGACAGCCAATCTAATGACACTACGACGCAACCGAGTTGACCGATTCAATCAACTTCAGCCAATGAGAGAGCAGTTGGAGCCTGCGTCATAGTTTGCCCCACCCTAACCCCTCCTTTCTGGACTCCGAGCTCAGTTCGCGCAGTAACAAATGAAGTGCGCGCTGCGACACCTTCCAGCTCGCCAGGCTCGGCCGCCATTTCCTCGCCTGGCTTAACGGTCCGGCCAATCCCAGCACGCATCGAGAAGGACTGAAGCTCCGCCAATCGGAGGCCGCCGATTCCGACTCATTGCCTCAGCCCGGCCCAATCCAGGCTTCGGCCCAGTCGCCCCCGACCCGCCCCCGCAGCGCCCTCTCTCCTCCCTCTTTGTGCGTCTCGCGCTGCCGCCGCTCGCCGCTTGCCGCCCGCCGCCTGAGGACGGGCTCCGCGCGCCTCGCGGTAGCGCAGTCGGGTTCCGTTCCCCCGAAGGTTCGCTAAGGAGAAGCCGCCACCGAGGAGGAGCCGCCGGTGCGGGTCCCCGGGGGCGCCATGGCGACCGGAGCGAACGCCACGCCGCTGGGTAAGCTGGGCTCCCCGGGCCTTCCATCCATTCCCGGGCCCAAAGGGGGCTTCGAGCAGGGGCCACCTCCTGCCCCCGGGCCTGGGGCGGGGCTTCTGGTGCCCGGGCCGCCGCCAACCCCGCCCGTGGGCTCTGTGAGGGCCCTCACCGCGGCCTTCCCCTTCGCGGCGCTGCCTCCTCCGCCGCCGCCGCCGCCCCCCCCGCCGCCTCCACCGCCCTCTCCGGGCTCCTCGTACCCGCCGCCGCAGCCGCCCCCTCCGCCGCCGCTCTACCAGCGCGTGTCGCCGCCGCCGCTGCCGCCGCCGCAGCCGCCGCGTCAGGATCAGCAGCCGGGTCCGGCCGGCGGCGGAGGAGGTGAGTCGGGCCGAGAGAGCGCGAAAGACGTCGCGCGAACGGGCCCGGCCAGCTGAGGGGCGCGCGGCGGCGGCGACGGCGGCTGCACGCGGCGGGGGCGCGCGCGCGCGCACGGGGAGGCCCTCGCGGAGGCGCCACGGGGTGCGCGGCCTGTTTCTAGTACCTCGAGTACGCACGCGCGCTGAGGAGAATTGGTGGGAGGGGGGGCGTAGTCGGGGCGGGTGGTTTGCCGTGCGCAGGCGCAGTGCGCTGCCAGGATAAGCAGTCTGACCAAAATGCTGGGAGTAGGGGACAGGGGTTCCCCTGTTGCCCTCTAGCTCCTGGTGTAGGGGAGGGGTGTGGAGGGGGTCGAGTGGCTAGACTGGGTGCTGGGTGTGTATGTCAGGAGGGTACGAAAGGGTTGAGTGATGACGTGGAACATCCTCTTCCTGCTTGTAGAGGAGTGTGAAAGGAAGAAAAGTACCCAGAATAGCTCCTCTATTTTGATTGTATGGCAGGTTTTCACTACAAAGAGCGAGCGAGTTTGAAAGTCTTAAGGGCATGGTCGGTTCAAACTCTGTTGTGGCTCCTGGCGGGGGTGGGGGGGATTTGTTTTTCCTAGTCTTCCTAAGTTTACCTTAGAGGAGTCCCATACATCTCGTATTTGGGGCTGCATCCCCTGGAAAGTAGAATGACACGTGTGTGCCAAATGCGTAGGGAGTGTCTGCTCATATATTGGGGAAGGAGGATTTGGCTACTGTTGTACAGTTCCTTTTCGTTGAACTTTTGGTGTGTCAGACGCTAAGTGTCCAACTGGCCAGAAGATTGGAAAACTGATCACGATTAAACTTTTGAAGAAGAAAAGTGATCTTGTTGATGAGTCCCGCCTTAGGTTTAGTCGTGTTCTAGCCCAATTAGAAAGGTGGGCTGGTGGAGGTGGAAAGCCAGCAGTCCCCCAGTGTAGCTTTATAAACATGTTCGGCTATTCATTCTACTCTTGTCTCCCCTGGGGCTTCTGAAGTATTGACGGATGATGTAGTGTATATCTTCTCAACACTTTATTTCCCTACCTGAAGCTTTATGCTTTTAAGATTTGTTATCTTGTGTACATAATTCACAGTTTCTCTGAAATGTTAACTTTTTGGACCAAGGTTCAGGTGCCCTTGTAGTGGCTATATATGCCTCTGATTTCTGAGATTTGTCTTCCATTCTTTGCCATTTACATTTTAGGTTAAGTTCTTGTTGTCACAATCTGCTGAGCTGCGTGTAATGTTTTAAGTATCCTGAACTGCCTGTTGGTAGTTTCTCTGGTGGGGTTGTACTTGGGTCTGATGGACTCTATTTGCCCTTAGACTTCCCAAGTAAGAAGCGGAAGAGAAGCCGCTGGAACCAAGACACAATGGAACAGAAGACGGTGATTCCAGGAATGCCTACAGTTATCCCCCCTGGACTTACTCGGGAACAAGAAAGAGCTTATATAGGTAAATATACGTTCTGCACCCAAATGCACTTTCAGATTTTTAATATTCTGGGTGACATTTTATCTGTTTTAGGTGTGATACTTTAAAGTTTTCTTTTTTGAGATAATGTGTGGTCAAGTGGGTTTTCACGACTTTGACATAATCAGTCCTTCAGTTTTTGCTCTGTGGGTCCTGCATTTGCAGCTCCTTGTTCTGGTCTGTTGGTAACAGCAGTGTTCTCTGTGAGTGCCAGGAAGGTAGACTGCCACTTAGGAGAAAGAATAGTCCCCCAGTTTAGAACCCTACCTTTTTCAGCTGCTGTTATTGCCAGTTGGTGAGGTGAGTGTCTTATTCTTCTCTGGACACAGCCCCAGTGGAGAACACTGCAGGTATTGTAAAACCAGATACCTTTTTCACAGCATGGCCTTTCACCATAATTTCATATTCCTCCCTTTCCCTAAAATGTGGTCTTTTTACTTTTTATAGGTACTTTCTGAAAGGAAAAAACCCTCAATTTTATCAAAAAGTGGTTCTGAAAGTGTTTACAGTGCACCCCCTTTATACTATTTTGTTGAGTTTAACCTTTCCTTCAGCATTTTTTCTGGTGTGGTCTTTGGAGAGCTGTCTTAAAATGAGGGCTCTTGGTGGTGACTCCTAGAGAACTCTGCTGGGAAAGGGACACTGCTTGGGTACGGAATGAGGAGGCAGGGTACAAGATCTTCAGTGTTGGGGGATTTTTACGATTAATAATGAGTGTCCACAGTGGAAATGAACTTAACCTCAAAATTACCTTTTTTAAAATATAAGGTTTTTAATGCAAGTTTGACCTTTATTCATGTTACCTGCGCAGCGGTCTCAAAAAGTTAACTTGATAAACATTTCCTACTAACCAGATAAATACCCCCTTGGAGTAAATTAGGACAATGGTTTCCTATCTCCATGAGGCCATGGCCTTCACAAATAAAAGCTTCAAGGCTGGCATGTTGTTATTCTTGAGGATTGTGATGTCTTACATCTTTTAGACTGCTGAGAATTTTGAGGTGTTGGAATTATCTAATCGCAGTACTAATATTTTTCTTTCTCTATTATTCATATCTACTCCCACCTACTCTCTTATGTCTCATATTAGACAGGTCTGGATCTTCACAACCTTGTAAAAATGTCCCTTGTGGAACAATATTGCAAGAATATAAGCAGACTTAGAAAATGGGAAAACAAATTCATTCTTCTACATCTCCAGGTCTCTTCCTGTGGAGGGAGTTAACACACTGAGCCCTAAGGGCTATTTGTAGCTAGAATCAAAGCAAGGGCTGATGTAAATCTCCACTCCAAGGGAGATGGTGGCTTTTTAATTTAAGTGCCAGCTATTGTCTCAAATCAGACCCCACTCCTCGATAGTCCAGTTAAGAGGAGGACTGCTTACCTCCCATGAAGGTGACTTTCTCCTTGAGTTGTTGAGCTTAATACTTACCTGCCAAGCCAGAACTTTCTGGCATCAAAGAGCTTAGGGAGCCATGTGTGTTCTGTCTTTCACAGTACACACTGCCTTATACAGCATGCCCCCCGTATTTTTTCAATATTAATGTGGATTTTCACTTCTTCAGAGTTAGAATGGGTGTACGGTGTAGCCTGTGGGATATATTTAAAATTAGAAGGGTATTTTGGGTTAGACGTGTATTAAACTCATCTTGAAGTTAGTACAACTTTAGCCCAACCCAGTAAGACTTGCTCTTACTAGAGATGCCTGCGCAGAGCTCTCAGATGCTACAAAGGTAAGAAATAGGTGATCACTCAGCACGCTGAAGAAAGTGATCTGGTTCTGCGGGTCCCAATATTTTGAGTAAGCAGCTGGGTAGCATTTCCCTGGAGTTACTGAACTTTTGTGAAACCCTCATCTCTTTTTCATGTACAGCCTCATTTGTCAAGGTCTGAGGGCCACACCATTCTCCTTGACCCACACTTTCCGTCCTCTACACCCCTACTTTTATTCCCACATAAGGAGCAAGTCTAAAAACAGACTTCTTGCATCTTTACCATTACTGGTTTCTTAAGGTGTATGGATTGTCATCTAAAGTTTGAATAAAAGCACAAGGTATTGGGAGATCCTTATATTAAGGATCTGGTTGTACAGAAAGTATGAATTTCTATGAGGTCTTGAATTGTTTATTAAATGTTTTGTTTAAGGAATTTTAAGCCTGATATCAATGAAAATGATCTTTGCTCAACTGGTATTTTTCCTTGTCCCACATTAATTGGGTCTTATTTTGGGTTATGCTTAGTATTTAATGAAGAAAAATTAACTCTAAAGAGTCTTGCTCTCAAGAAATAAATTTGGTGGGAACGGGATATCAGTGATAATGTACTTGTTGATTCCGGGTGCCAATTGTTAATAGCAAGCCTTGGTGAGGAGGGAGAGGTGAAACACCTAATAATTGCTCTGATGTTAGCCTTAGTGAATAGTCTATACTGCTAACCCCTCTTCCAACAAACTGTTTGCTTCCTTAAGTGATAACCATTTTGAAGTGAAAAATACCTGTAGATGTAAATGGACTCCTGCCGATAGGTGGTTGGGAGTGTTTGCCTCAATGTGTTCACTGATCAATCGTCCCTTTCAAAGTCTCCGAGTTCTTCATGCTTGTTGTTGAGATTTGAGATGTTTTTTGGTAACATTGTCTTTTTTCCATCCTTTTTTTTCTTTCCTAACCTGGTTTCTTCCAGTGCAACTGCAGATAGAAGACCTGACTCGTAAACTGCGCACAGGAGACCTGGGCATCCCCCCTAACCCTGAGGACAGGTTGGGAAACAGTTTTAACCAGCTGACAGTAACGCTTTTACCTTTTTCTCAATACGTTTTACTGGTGGCAACATATTGTGTCAGTTCGATAAAATCCTAGTAAGACGACTGGTACTCTGACATTCTGGGGTATAGGGTTTAATTAGTAATATATATGATCAGTCATCAGTTAGAAAATTGGAATGAAACTTACTAGCAGAATTAAAAATTGCAGGAAAATGGACAACTGGTTTCCAATTGGTAAGCATGTATACTTTAACCTGATTTGCCCACCTGTAGGGACAGTGAGGTGGGCCATTAACCAGCCTTTTCAGTACCTGCTTTGGCTGAAAGCCCAGGTGTAGAGTTTTTCTCACAGGTACACGATGCAGGGATTTAAGAATATTTTTGAGCATCACTGAATTTGAGCAGGCCAGAAACTTTCAATCTGGTCAGCTCATTGCTGCAATCTTCCCTGCTCATGGTTTTGAGATGGTTTTAAAATAGATGAGATTTCTAACCAACTTCCTTCACTACCAGTTAACTTTCAGCCTTGGCCATTGCCTGGGGGTTTTCGGAGGGGCCAGAATACTCAACCTGTTTTGGGAAGGCAACCCTAAATCACTATTACCCCTCGCCCCCCACTTTTAAGGGGGAGGTGGTCCTCAAACAGCTGTGGTCATGTTATTTCAGTTTCCAGTTTCACCTATGAAGGGAAAGTCTAATAAGGGAAATGGCTTTTGAAACAATTTTATTGGTGGTCCGAAGAGCTAAAATCTGGTCCATTTAATTGGAAGGGCAATGAAACTTCTCTTAGTCCATGTAGCAGAGTTGAAAAGACTTTGCTTTAAAAAAGATTGTTTTTTGGCTTTTGTTATACAATTAATATCTTGTTACATCAGAAAGATGTAATGATTTTAGAGGCCACCCTCTTAGACATTTTTCTGCTGCCCTTTGCCAGGAAACAAATTTATTGACTTTAACTTTATATTATTTTTTTCACCTGTAGATTTTGGTTGGAGGGTTGTGTTTTGTATTTCTTGACGATTTTTAAGATTTGCTTTGTAGGTTGTTGTAGACCACAACTGTTTAGTGCCTTTTTGGCCTTTTTTCTTCAATACTACATTTACAGGTTACCAGGCAATTCCTCAAAAGGTTGAATTTTTAACAAACCTTTGCTTCCTGGAGAACTGGGGTTAGAACTTAGTTGATTTATATGATGCCTACTCAAAGTGAAGAAGTTGGGTCAATCTAACCTTTAGAATATCAGCTTTTGCCTTTCACATTCATAATTTGGAAAGAGGTTAAACTGGTATGAGGCCTTTAAATGACCATTTTGTACTGGTAAAACTTATTTTGGTGATTAGCTAGAAATGCTTCATTCTAGATAGTAATCAGGTGGGAATTAGAAATGTCAAGCATGCTAGAAATAAAACCAGAGCAGACTTTTTCTCCCTTGTATTCAGAGTCCCTAATGCCTGATTGGTTTTTGCCTTTGAGCCCAGGTTGGAGGGAAATGCATGAGATTCTTACCTTAATAAGATTATTTGTAAAGAAGGTGTATTTTTAATATTAAGCCACTTTATGCCATTTTGATGTTGCTTAAGCTGCACAGTTAAAAATGTTTTAAAATTGCTTGTAGATTTAAATGTATAAGGTGATAGTCTAATAAGCTGGGGTATGTTTGCTTTTGTTCACTATTATTGGATTGTGCTAACAGTGTATACAAATGCTAGAAACGGAGGTGTCATTTTAGCCGTCATTAGCCATGAACAAACCTGACCTTTTATTCCATCGTGTGTGTAACGGATGACATGGTTCCCTTTAGGCTGAAGACAGTGGGCGCAGCCGAGTTCAGTCCTTGCTCTCCAACTAGGCAAGGTTCTCAACTAAACCAAGGGTGTAGGAATCTTGACTACTTTCAGGATGTTTTTTTAATAACTTGATGCACATGGTCTCTTCCCTTCTTGCAGCTGCTACTAAATTTTCATTCAGAATATCAAGCTATGGTCCTTTTTGTAATCTTAACTCAGAGTTCTAGGAGTATAACCTCTCTTTTTATCACCGCAAAATCCAGCTGTGGTAAACTGACTATTTTATCATTACTATTTTTCACTTGTAGCAACAGCATTTTACTCCTTAAAAAGAGAGAGAGAAAGAGAGAGAAATCTGCTTTCTGGACTTGTAAACTCTGGTGGAGAATCATAGGTTTTCCCCTTGCTGTTTGCAGGTTCAGACCTTAGACAAGTATTTGACCAAATCTGCATTTGCAGCCTCTCTCAGAAGCTGCTTTTAGCACTTTAACATTTTTCTCTACCCAGACTCCCCAACCTCGAACAAAACAGGTTGACTCCTGGGCCTTGGACACAGCCAGTCAGGCCATTGAAGGAAAAGCAGAGATGATGCCTTGAACCACCTCTCCATTGTGGGGGCCAAGTAGCTGCAGTAGCCTTGAGTCCTAGCTGCATTGGATTAAAGAGCTCACACTTACTCTGTGGTAGTAGGGGTGCAGACACTTCCCTGATAGGACATGAGCTCTGCAAGAGTTAACACTTTACCTAAACTTGGGGTTTCCATGGTTCATAAAGTTGAAATATTGTACAATTTTTTGCAAAGGATAAAAATCCTTATTTGGCAAGAAGACTCCAGAGAATACTGTCCTTGCCATTTGCAGTCCAGACTTTCCCCCAGAAGGACAAGCTTTTTCCCCCTCCTCATTTTTAAAAGCAAAATCTTTTTTTTTTTTTTTCCTTTCTCACACACACACACACACGCCAGTCCTCCTAATACTAAGCCAGCTTCCATCTCCCCATTCCACACGATCTTGAATAGCACACGTTATGGTCGGTTCCTCCGAAGAGTGTTGTGTTAGGGTCTGAGGCAGAGAGCTGGGGGATACTTATTATAGCCTGTGTGGGAATGACAGCAAGGTGAAGGTAGAGCAGTAACGGTGGTCTGTTTCCCACAGGTCCCCTTCCCCTGAGCCCATCTACAATAGCGAGGGGAAGCGGCTTAACACGCGTGAGTTCCGCACCCGCAAAAAGCTGGAAGAGGAGCGGCATAACCTCATCACAGAAATGGTTGCTCTCAACCCTGATTTCAAACCACCTGCAGATTACAAGTAAGCAGAGGGGCTGGGTTGTCTGGGAAAGAACACATGCAGATTGTGCGTGACCTGGCACAACAGTTTTGATACTAACTTCTTACCACTTATTCCCAGTCACCTGTAATTAACACATGGTGTCAAGGGTTCTAGATGAGCCATTGTCACCTCTCAGAAATGTGCAGAGTCAATGAGTCTTTTCTTTCTTAGACCTCCAGCAACACGTGTGAGTGATAAAGTAATGATACCACAAGATGAGTATCCAGAAATCAACTTTGTGGGGCTGCTAATTGGGCCCAGGTAAGTAACTTCTAGTTTATGGGATATAGAATTCCTAAGAACCTATGAGGCGTGTCAGTCTTGTGCCAAATTGGGTGCCATTGCTGGCACCTTCCTCTTTTTGGTAGGACCTTCACTTTGGCTGAGTTCATGCCTTTCTGTGAGAAAAATATCTTTAACTTCCTCATTTTACTGCAGAGAAGTCAGAGCTTGAGGGTTGCTGTGGCTGACCTTAGAGATCATGGATCTCTTGGTGGAAAATCCAATTCTTTTCAGTTGTGGTCTTCTGCAAGTGTGTCATAAGCCTCCCTTCTGTCCCCTCTGGCATATGAATTTGCATTCCAGGTATATAACAACTCACATTTTTTTTGCCTCTGATAGAGGGAACACGTTGAAGAACATAGAGAAGGAGTGTAATGCCAAGATTATGATCCGGGGGAAAGGGTCTGTGAAAGAAGGGAAAGTTGGGCGCAAAGATGGCCAGATGTTGCCGGGAGAAGATGAGCCACTTCATGCCCTGGTTACTGCCAATACCATGGAGAATGTGAAGAAAGCAGTAGAACAGGTAAGGGAGTCAGAAGGGAAGCTTCCTGCCAGAAATGTAGGTGTTGGTCTTAGTGCTTATGTAACTGCCCATTGTGTTTCCATTAGATAAGAAACATTCTGAAGCAGGGTATTGAGACCCCTGAGGACCAGAATGATCTACGGAAGATGCAGCTTCGGGAGTTGGCTCGTTTAAATGGGACCCTTCGGGAAGATGATAACAGGTACGTGATCAGTTTAGAGCAGAGTACACGGACACCTGAAGAGCCTATGGAAGTAGGGGGAGCTTGGCCTTCGCCCTTGAGTTGACTTTTTCTCTCTCAACAGGATCTTAAGACCCTGGCAGAGCTCAGAGACCCGCAGCATTACCAATACCACAGTGTGTACCAAGTGTGGAGGGGCTGGCCACATTGCTTCTGATTGCAAATTCCAAAGGTGAGGGGCTGCAGTTGTGGTTTGCAGGTAGCCTGTGGTGTACAAAACAGGTCCTTAGCTCATTGGTTGGTTTCCATTAACCAGTGGACCCAAGAGAAGCTTTCTGTGAATGTGGTCCGTAATGGTGTGATTTAAAGCTGAGGATAATTAGGAACAGCCTATGCAGAACACCCCTATTTATTTGCTCATCTTGAGCCCCGGGAAACTGGAGACTTCCATTCTGGTTATGTGTTTTTACTGTGGCTCAATATTAAATTAAGTGCCTTTTTTGTTGTTGAAGATTGGTTTAAGACGACTAAACAATGTAAAGATTTTGACCAGTTGCAAACCAGCACTTTTTAGTAACATTTTCTACTTTGGGTGGATTTGTTAAGGAAGTTCTGGCTGTTGTGTTCCAGCGCTGTGTAGATTTCCTTCCCTCAGGCTGGCAATGCAGAATTTGATTAAACTTGCTACTTGGAAGAACCTGCACTTTCCTGGCTGGCAGGGTTGGTTGTGGTCTGAGGCTCAGTGTCTCCTCTCTTCTTGCCTCAGGGGTCTCTGCTGTGGCAGGGGTACATGTAATTCCCAGATGCAGAGCTGGGCACACAACTGAAGAGCTGATGAGACTGTTTTGGGGAAGATGTTAGAAACAATGATTCAGTTCCTCAGAACTTCCTCTGTATAAATCCCTCAGGGTCAAAGTTTCCTTCTTAATGATTTCCTCTCTCTTTGTGTCCCCCACCCCACCATCAGGCCCGGTGACCCCCAATCAGCTCAGGATAAAGCACGGATGGATAAAGAGTATTTGTCCCTTATGGCTGAACTGGGCGAAGCACCCGTGCCAGCATCTGTGGGCTCCACCTCCGGACCTGCCAGCACGCCTCTGGCCAGTGCCCCTCGGCCTGCTGCTCCGGCCAACAACCCCCCTCCGCCGGTGAGCTTCAGGAGCTGGTTCTTGTGGCCTAGCCCCCCGTCTTCCTCAGATACTGGGGGCTGTGGCCAAGTACTTTAGACATGGCTGGCAACATTGTTCTTCCGGGATGTCAGGATGTTTGGGGACCTCACCTTGGGAAGATTCTGTCCTTGTGTGTTGGTCCTCCGGCATAGCCGAAAAGAACAATGTTGCCACCAGGGGGAGCAGGCAGGGATGTTGGCGGGAAATGCTCTCACATAGTCTCTCATGTCCACCACTCAGAGCCGCCCACCCTGGATGAATTCTGGCCCTTCAGAGAGTCGGCCCTACCACGGCATGCATGGCGGTGGTCCTGGTGGGCCTGGAGGTGGCCCCCACAGCTTCCCACATCCATTGCCCAGCCTGGCAGGTGGCCATGGTGGACATCCCATGCAGCACAACCCTAATGGACCCCCACCCCCTTGGATGCAGCCGCCGCCGCCACCGATGAACCAGGGCCCCCACCCACCTGGGCACCATGGCCCTCCTCCAATGGGTAAGTAAGTGTCAGACCAGAAACCTTTGGGCTTTGGGATAAGCAAGGGTTACAGCACATCATGGTGAACTAGAAGTAGTTCTCAAAAGTGGCTGAGTACTGCACTGAGTCTTTTGTCAAGACTTGGTCTCCAAAGGAGCAAGACTCCATTCCAGTTCAGGAACGGATTTCTGTGTGGGGTAGGCACAGGCCTGCCTCATGGGCAGACTTTCCAGAGCTGCTCTTGCAAGAGGAGTGACAGCACGCTGTGTGACTGAATAAGCTGTTGGTGGGGGCGCCCTCCCTGGCCAGTTCAAATGTCCTGCTAAGTCCCTGCTCTTTCCTTCCATCAAGATCAGTACCTGGGAAGTACGCCTGTGGGCTCTGGGGTCTATCGCCTGCATCAAGGAAAAGGTAATGGAGCCAACCTGACATCTGTCAGTTGTGGGGCGGCACCTAGGCCTGGAAATGAATGGGGGTCTGTCTCACGTGTCCCAGAGGCCTCAACCTTTCCTTTACTTACCTGTAGGTATGATGCCGCCGCCGCCTATGGGCATGATGCCGCCGCCGCCGCCGCCGCCCAGTGGGCAGCCCCCGCCCCCACCCTCTGGTCCTCTTCCCCCATGGCAACAGCAGCAGCAGCAACCTCCGCCGCCCCCTCCGCCCAGCAGCAGTATGGCTTCCAGTACCCCCTTGCCATGGCAGCAAAGTGAGTGGCATATTTTGGGCTTGTGGGGGTGGGTGGGATGGGGGGGTGGGGCTGAGAGGCATGAGAAAACCTCACAGCTCACACAGGCAGGCCGGTACCTTGGGGTGAGACTCTGATCTCTGCTGGGGGTGTAAACAGAAAGGGCCTTGTGGTCCCTGGGGGGGTCTCGGGGAGGAGATCTGATGTTTGATGTGGTTGTGTCTGGGGGCCTGGAGGGGGGCCTGCCATAGTAGGTAGGGCGCCAGGAATCCAGGCTCTCAGCGGCTGAGTGAGCTGGCTGGCTCCAGCCCGTTCATGTGGCCGGGGCGGGTGGCGCTGCATGCATGTTCTGGAGAGGGATGTGATTGGGGCCTGAGAGACTGCAGGGATGGGACCTGGCAGTGGGGAGAGTAGCTGTGGCCTTGAGGTTGAATGTGCCGTTCGGTGGTGGCGGCGGATGGGCGGAGGGATGTCAGAGCCGGTTCTTGTGTCTGGTACCTTCCCGTCAGCCCTCCCTGGGGGCATTGGTGACAAAGGGCTTACTCCGTTAAGCCCAGAGACCTCGAGGCTGACCCCAGGGTAGTCCTTGCCCACCCCTTCACTCCCCATCACCAGGACAGCCCCGCCCGCCCGCCCCCCACCACCGTACCGCATGCCAAGCAAGGAGCAGGCGCCTCTCGCCCCCATCCCAAGGCAGCAGCCGCAGAGAACCGCGGTGTGCCCCCGCGCGTGTGACCTTGGGCTTCTTTACCACCCCAGATACGACGACTACCACCACGAGCGCTGGCACAGGGTCCATCCCGCCATGGCAACAGCAGCAGGCGGCTGCCGCAGCTTCTCCAGGAGCCCCTCAGATGCAAGGCAACCCCACTATGGTGCCCCTGCCCCCCGGGGTCCAGCCGCCTCTGCCGCCCGGGGCCCCTCCCCCTCCGCCGCCTCCGCCGCCTGGTTCCGCCGGCATGATGTATGCCCCACCCCCCCCTCCTCCGCCTCCCATGGACCCTTCTAACTTTGTCACCATGATGGGCATGGGGGTGGCGGGCATGCCGCCCTTCGGGATGCCTCCAGCTCCCCCACCGCCTCCACCACAGAACTAGACTCGGTTTTTTAAGAAAATATATATTATATAGAGAGAGAATTGGTCTCGTTTAAACACACGCCGAACCTCACCATATGGAGCCAGACACTGGGACGCACGCATGTGATTGGGTGCACGCATGTGTGTGTGTGCACGCACCGGGCTGGGCCAAGTGACTGAGGACTCGCTTGGGTACGGGCAGGTGGTAGTAGGGGCGCCAGCTTGTGCTTTCCTGGCGCCCCGTAGCATCGAGTGTCTTCTTTGTCTTTCTCTCCTCACCCAACTCCCTTTGCCTCTTCCCAAACCGGGCCGCCAGGATCCCTCCCCGCAGCGGCGATGGCCCGAGCCATGAGAGTGAGGACTTTCCGCGCCCATTGGTGACCCTTCCAGGCAGACAGCCTCAGCAGCGCCCCTGGTGGACAGGATGGTTCGGCAAAGCAGCCTGAGTTATTTTTGTGGATGGAATCGGAACACGCTGGCTCCATATTGTGAAATTTTTATTAATTTTTTTCTTTTTCCTTTGTTATTTCCTTATCTCTTCCTTTCTTCAGACTCCGTCCAAGGAGACGCTCTCCCCGGTCTTCTGCTGCAATCAGATTCCTTTTTCTTTTCTCCATTCCTCACTCTTCTCTTTCCAAGAAGAGAGGAGCAAATGGTTTTAGGCAAAGGCCTTGGTCACTAATATCAGGCTGGTTGGGAGGGGGGTGTTCCTTGGTTCTAAGATTTCCAAGGGGCCATAGCCACCCTGAGGTTTTTTGTTTTCATTTTCATTTTTTAAAGTGTGGAGTTTTGTCTCTGCTACCCTCATAGAATGAATAGTGGCTTAATCTCTAGGTCCGAGGTCCACATCCATCCTGACACCCCTGCCAGCGGTAGGCGTGGCTACTCAAGCCACCTTGGGCTTGTCTGCCGGTCCGGAGAGTTGTTTCCACGTTCCCAGAGCACCTAAGCTGCCTCCTATTCCATTTGTTCCTCTCCTTCCTGGAAGGCTTCATTTTAAATTTTCTTTTAATCCTAAATGTCTGGATGTTTTTGCAGTGTCTAGGGTGTTGAGTCCCTTGTTTTTCGTTCTGCTTTTTTCCCCCCTTTTCATGGAGTGATTATGTTGACAATAATGTATAACGCGCGTTCTCTTCACTGGTTTATCTGCAGAAATTTCTCTGGGCTTTTTTTTTTTTTCTGTGTATGATTCAACACTGCGTTAAAGGGGGATGTTCCATTGAATAAAAGAGCAGTGTGGTTTTCTGGGTCTGTTTCTTTATTTTTCTCTTAACCCGCCCCCCGCCCTCCCCCCCCCCCAGCCATGCATCAGCACCAAGGTTACCTATGTTCAGCCTGAGGCCACCCCAGTTGTCCCCCCTTTCCCTGGGGAACCTGTGGGATACTGCTAGCTAAGGAAGCCCTCTGCCTACCTCCCTGTGTGGCTTTGCTGGGGGAAGCAGAGTGTGTGGGCGTCCCTACCACCTCCCTCGTGTGTACTAGTTAACACCTGAGACCCAGGTTCCCCTCCCTAGTTACCCTTCATCCTCCTGGTCCCTGTCCTTTTGAAGGCATCTCCCTGGAGCTGAGACCCCCCCCCCCGCCCCCCGCCCAACATTTGATGAGCTCCAGTTGTGATTTGTGCCTGGGAGCTGCCACCTGACTAAGGCCCTGGGCCTAGGGAGGCATCAGCACTAAAGGTCAAGCTAACTAATCCCGCCTGTCGGACACAGCAGCTAAAATTAAAATCGCCAAGTGGCTTTTCTTTCTCTGCTGGTGACTTGCAGCCTGCCAGCACTGCAGGCTTTGGGGAGTGGTGGGGGCAAGAGAAAGTGCCCCACCTTGTGCTCTGTAAGCACTTCTTTATGAAGAGCCTCAGGCTGTATTCTTTCATGTCTGGACAGTGCCTCTGTGGCACGAGAGAAATTCATGTCCAGTCTCCCTGAGGTAGCGTCCTTGCCCTGCTGCACCGCCCCGGGAGAGCTGGCCTTTCCCCGGCTGCCTTTCCTTCAGGGAGGCTAAGGCGTGGGACGAGACAGCAAGCTCCTGCTGCTCCCAGCAGCTGACCAGTGGGGACAGCTCTGGCCTGGGCTGCTTTCCAGCTTGAAGCCGGAGCTGGCCACTGTTGATGTGGAGCAAAGCCCGGGCACCTGCACCCCCTCAGGCTGTTCTTTGCCGTAGGCTTGTAGGGCTAAGGAAGCCTTAGGGAATTGAGTGGGTTCCCTAACCCAGCTCTAAGCCTCAGTTGACTAAAAGGAGAAAAAAACCTTTGTCCCTAACTGATGGAATGAAGGCAGGGCTCAGGACTGGCTTCCTTCTTTGACCTTGGCTTCACCTCATTGCTTCCCCACAAGCTCGGTTTCCCTGGTGGGCTCATTGGGCGGTTAATTAGCTCTTTGAAGCTCTGGAAGAGGCAAAGTGGCGCTATGTGGGTTTTAGAAATAAAATCAATAAATGACTTAACCACAACCCAGCTATCTCCTCTGTCTCTCTCCCCTGGGGCCAGCTCCATTCCTGTGCTCGCTCCCTCCCTGCTCCCCGCCAGCAGCTTTTAAGGTTTTGGAGAGCAACAAAGTGCCTGCCTGAAGGCATCAGTCTTGGGCCTTCCTCCAAGCCGCTCCAGACCCTGAAATGGAGGAGAGACTGTGGGCAGGCTTGGCCCTCAGAATGGCAGCAAGACACCTGCCTTTGGGGCAGAATGGGGAGCAGTGGGGAACTGAGGAACGCTCCCCCACCTGCCCAGTGACAGCCAGGGTGGGGAAAGGCCCTCTGCGGGACCAGCTACAGAGGACCGGGCACCCCTTGTCCCTGTGCTGCTGCTGCCGCCCCCCCCTGCCCCCCCGCCCGCCCACCCACAAGAGCTTGTGATGGGAACACCAGCTGGGGAAGGTCAGTGTTAGGGCTCTGTTACTGAGACCCAGCCAAGTGCCCTGCAGAGACCCAAGGCTGGCCCAGGGAAGGAGGCAGGATTTCTGGTGAGAAACCTAGTCAGACAGACAACCTGAGGTGAGTCAGTTCCTCTGAACTAACGTGCTTCCAGGATTCCTTAAGATACATGCACACGCAACACTAGGGAGTGAAGAAACGGGGGAATCCAGTGAAGGAGAAATAGGGCAGTTTGAGCCTTCAACATTTCACCCTGCTGGGTTGGGGCATCAAAGGGAAAAGAGCTTGGAAACAGTTGGGAGTCACTGGCACAACAAAAGACTGAAAGAACCCACAAGAAAGGCAGTTAAAGGAGTAAAAAGTACATCTGTTTCCCAGTAGAAACAGGATATGTCCCAGTTTAGCGAGTGCCTTGAGTGCAGAGGAAGGATGAGAACTGAATTGATAAGCAGGAAGAGGGCCTCGGGCCAACTGCTGGGAAAGGATGGATTGAGTTAACTTGGGGAGCTGGATAAAAAGATGGGAGTGGTTTGTTGGGAGCACATCCTTAGTGGCAGGAAAAGAAAGTCTTACAGGCCATTAGGGGTCATGCAAAGGTCTGTGGGGCCAAAGTGTGCTGCCCAAATTGGGGCGTGAGGTGACAGCATGCATCACTGGTGTCGCTTGCTGAGGGATGACTGCCAAAGAACCTGAGCTCTGCCTCACCCAGCGCCCTGCAGAAAGCACAGGCCACTAAGCCCCGCGCAGCGGCCTGGGGGACGGCGGGGCAAGGCTGCTCAGAGGCCCGGCCCTCAAGGCCGAGGATGGCAGCTAAGAAAGGCCCAGAGTGCAGCTAAGCATTCTTTTTTTGGAAGTGTAACGTATAAAAGACTTCGAAAAGAAAACAGTTCTTTCCCTTTGGACCGTTTCCCTCCACTGCAAAGCATGACACTGTGGAAGACCAGCACAGCGATGCTGTTTTCGGGCAGGGGCAGAGAAGGGATTGGGGACCAGAAAGCCTGGGTAGGACTTGCAGTTCAGCCCCCGCACTGAGCTGTAGTTAGGCTGCAGCACTGAGGACTGGCTGTGCTGTGGCTCAGAAAGTCCTCAGGGAAAAACCTGGCCTTCCCTGGACCAGCCTCTCAGCAGCATTCTGCAGTTGTCCAGGCCTATGACCTTCTTCAGTCCTCAGACCAGAACACCAAGTTCCTCCCCTCCACTGGCCCACCACCCCAGGAGGCCTGGGCAGCCTTTGAAATAGCACAAGGCCTTGGGCTCCCTTTGCTCGAAGAAGAAAGCGGGATCTGAAGTTGGCCTCCACAAGACTTAGAAATTTTATTTGAGTCCAAGGCTCAGAAAAGGAAAGCAACCAGCCTAAGGTCACACAGCATATCAGCGCTGGGGCCAGGCCATGAGTAGGCACTTGGGGGCAGCCAAAGCCTCCAAAGGAAGATGAACGGTGTAAAGTTCCTGGGGTGTAGGGGCTCCCATTTTACAGGTAAGGTCATAGCTGTGAACCCTGCAGCACTAAGTGCCTCTCCAGTGGTGGCCCAGGTGGGAGGAGTGAGAGGGAGAAGGCACCTGACAGCTGCCTCACAGGAAGGCCTAATAACCATCCGCCAATGTCACGGTGGGGGCTGGGCAGTATGCTTCAGTTTCTCCCACCCCTGTGGGCTCACAGGACTACAGTTCCCAGGGGCCCCTGCTCCAGCCTCGGCCCCTTAGCCAAAGTTGGCCTGTAATCTGACCGTCCCTCTCAAAAGGTCACTTAGCAGCTCCTTGAGGGACAGCAACAGGCGGAGCTCAGAGCAGATCAGTTTGGGTGGGGGTGGGGTAGGGGTATTGGCCCAGCCTCACGTGACATTCCCCCGTACCACCCCCTGAAACTCGGGGTCCTGCTCTCCCTTTTCTCAAGACACCCAGTGTCCTACACTAGCTTGCACTCATCTGTTTGGGGCACACTGACCCCTTCAGCCTGCAAGGAGGTGGGGGGCTCCCATCTACTTTTGCTACCACACTATGCAGCCTTCCCACCAGAGTGCAGCTAACGGGAGCCACCCAGTGTAGCCACTGTGGAAGCCTGAGCAGAGGCCATTCAGCCTGGGGTTTGCAGCCTCTTTGGGCAAATGTCCAGAGCAAACCAAGCCACTCTGAAGGAGGCTGGGCCTCCTGACACCTGCCCACTTCACAGCCCCCTCAGACCCTCGTGAGAGCCCGCAGGGCAGCCCGCCCTTCATCAATAGCCCAGGGAAAGGGCCAGACCGAGGAAAGCTCCCAGGCCAAAGTCAGCCCATCAGCTCCAGGCCAGCCTCGGGCCTCTCAAGCCAGCACTCCACATGCTGTGTTTTGTTTTCGACCCCGCAGAAGGCAGGGACAGGGACAGAAGTCAGAAGACCCCCGGGTGCAAGCCCTGGAGGACATGGGTCAGCGCAGGGCTGTGAATGAGCCAGACTGAGCCCTGCTCTCCCTGCCTCTCTCTTCTCCTCCCCTCGCCCAGAATAGCTCCTGGACTCTCAGGCCAAGACCCTCCCATCGCCCAGGGAGGCGGGGCATGCTGCCCAGAGTCCGGCTTTAAATCACCAGGCGCCTGGGGATTTCCACTCCCTGGCTGGAGGCACCACTGAGGCCGTCCGTCCACCCATCCACCAGTCAGCCCGGCCCACCCTCCTGCAGCCATGTCCCGGCCCCTGTCAGACCAGGAGAAGAGAAAGCAAATCAGTGTGCGCGGCCTTGCCGGCGTGGAGAATGTGACTGACCTGAAGAAGAACTTCAACCGGCACCTACATTTCACACTCGTAAAGGACCGCAATGTGGCCACCCCTCGGGACTACTACTTTGCGCTGGCCCACACTGTGCGTGACCACCTCGTGGGCCGCTGGATCCGCACGCAGCAGCACTACTATGAGAAGGACCCCAAGGTGCTGACTGGGGCACGCAGGGCAGGGGAGTGGGCTGGGGGCCCTGCCGGGGGGCTGGGAGATCTTGACCCTTCCTGGGGTCTGTTTTCTGCAGCAAAATAAAGGGTCACTCCAGGTTCCTGTGGCTGGAGGATCCAGGGGTCTTAGGTGCAATGGGGGCTGGCGCAACCCAGGCAGAGAAGCCTGAGGTGGGGGTGGTCAGGGACCTCAGTTCAGGTGGGCTGGCTGCAAAGGCCCAGCACCCCCTCAGAGACTGGAGGGGCTCCTGGGGCGGGACAGGGAGACCCAGAGGCCTGGGTTGGACCTGAAGTGGGGGACCTGAAGAACTCATCATTGCGTCATTGGATGTGTGTGTGGTGTGCCTGGGTAGCAGGTGGTGCGCAGCTGGGGTAGTTGGGGCAGGGGGATCAAGTGTCTTTTGGGGTCAGTGGTAAATGTCAGCAACCCGACACTCCTGGGCAGGGGTGGGGGAGGTATGGCCCAGGCAACCAGGAGAGCGGGCACCACCAACATCCTGGATCCTGGTGCTTCTCCGTCCCTTTCTTGGGGCTGAGGCTTGAGGGCCAAGGGGAGCTGTGCACTGGAAGGACAGGACGGGGCTGACTCTAGCCGTGAGTCATTGTATGACCTTGAGCAAATGACTTTCTCTCGGCTTGGCTTTCCCCTCTCAGGGAGCACTTGGAGGTATTTCTCTTTGCCCTGACTCCCTGCTGGGCTGCTGGGAGGCTTGTGTGGGAGGGAGGGGGTCCCCACCTCTTCCAAGCACCTCAATACCTGAGGTAGATATGGCCAGCCCCATTTTCCAGATGAGAAAACAGGCTCAGAAAAGAAAAGCGATTTGTCCAAAGTCAGAGGGAATGCTGGGATCAGAAGCTTACCGGATGGGTCCCAAAGCCTGAAATGGGGAGAAAGAAAATGGAGCTGGGGCTGGGAGACACTGGGGCCTTGGACTGGGCAGGAGGGATGAGAAGCGTAGGCCCCGCGAGGCCTTCCTGTGTGTTGGTTGGCAGCCCTGACCCCTCCCCTCGCATATCTGTGTCTCGGGCAGAGGATCTACTACCTGTCTCTGGAGTTCTACATGGGCCGGACGCTGCAAAACACCATGGTGAACCTGGCCTTGGAGAACGCCTGCGATGAGGCCGTCTACCAGGTCGGGGGGCTGTCTTGAGGCAAGCCTTAGGGGTTGGGGGGTTCTCCTGCTGGCCAGTGGCCCTGACAGCTGCCACACCCTGTCCCCTCTAGCTGGGCCTGGACATGGAGGAGCTGGAGGAAATTGAGGAAGACGCAGGGCTGGGCAACGGGGGCCTGGGCCGGCTGGCAGGTGAGCGGAGGGTAGCAGGGGGCGGGGTGGGCAGAAAGCTCTTTGGCGCTGGGTCCCTGACACTGACCTCCCCGCACGCCCCTAGCCTGCTTTCTGGACTCTATGGCAACACTGGGCCTGGCTGCCTATGGTTACGGGATCCGATATGAGTTTGGGATTTTTAACCAGAAGATCTGCGGGGGCTGGCAGGTGAGCAACCTCAGGCCCTGACTTTGTGGGGACCTGGCAATGATGGGAGGGACTCCCACTTGGTTATCCATCCCTGGATAGACCAGAACTAACCCCAGTCTTGATGAAAAGCATCCTTGCCCTTTCCCATGACCCCAAAGCCAGTTGGTCACTCCTGAAGCAGGTGGTTCACAGCTGCGGCACCCCTTGAACTCTCATACACCCACCACATCCCATCGGATATCCCACCAGACCAGGGCCCCCCCGGAGCCCTTAATTTACACCCTGTATAGAGTGTACCAGGGCCACTGCTCTTGCCCCCCTGCGGCCCGCGGTGGTGAGTCTGGGTCTCACGCGGCTTTCCTTTCTCCCCTGATCTGCCTTGGGCTCAGATGGAGGAGGCAGATGACTGGCTTCGCTACGGCAACCCCTGGGAGAAGGCCCGACCTGAGTTCACGCTGCCTGTGCACTTCTATGGCCGAGTGGAACACACCAGCCAGGGGGCCAAGTGGGTGGACACACAGGTGAAGACAAAGCCAGGGAATGGGAATGGGAATGGGGAGGACCCAGCAAGGGGGAAGGGGAGGAGGAAGCTGCTAGAGGAAACGGGGAGATATAGGGAAAGAGCCTGAGGCTACTGGACCCAGGGCCATTTCGCAATGGAGGATGCATGGAAGCTCAGAGAGGTTAAGTGAGTTAACGAGGCCACACAGCTGGAGCCTGGAGACAATAGGGTCCCAAGGGATCTAGGCCAAGTACAGAGCAGGGGAGGAGAAGACTGGCTGCGCTGTTCCACCAGCGCCGTTCACCTGACTATGCTCCTCTTCACCCCCCAAGACCCATCAGAGAATAATCATGGTGACTTGACTCCCCCACATCTCAACTAGGGGCTTGATTGGAAACAAAGTGACAGGCCAGGAAGAAGAGAGAAAGTTAAAGCCTTGAGAGGGGGATGGGCTTGTTCAAGATCACAGAGCAAGTTAGAAGGAGCCCTAAAGCCAAAACTGGTGTCTGAATCCGGCCCAGTCAGTCCTTAGGCTGTGGCTGCAGGCCATTGGCCCCCGGCTGGCTGCACAGAAGCCTCCGGGGGTCCAGGACTGGGCATCTGTTCTGCTGCCATCCACACCAAGGTCCAGTGGGGACTTCGGCTGCCCACCTGGCTCTCTGCTTTTGGGCCTGCCCCTTCCTTCTCTGAGCTACAGCTTCCACGTGACTCCCATCGGGGCTACTTCATACGGAGGGGGGTCACGCCCCCACCCTGTGGCAGCAGTTATTGGCGGCGACAGCGAGTCACTGCTGATTAGCCCTGTGGTCAACCAGGCGTAAGCTCCTTGGAGGGACTTGACCTCTGTGACTCCTCCAGCCCGGCCCCGGATGCCCCAGCTCTTTCTTGAGCCCAGAGTGTCCCCGAGGTTGTGCTCAGGCCAGGTGGGCCAGCTCATCCGCATCATCACTGCACAGTGGCCACCAACAAAACGTCACCTCGGTCGCGGGGCTCCTCGCTGCCCGCCCCCTCCTGTAAACCTTACATCAGCCCCGCAAGTCCGGCTAGGGCTAGAGGGGCTGCCGGGGCGTCTTCTTTTTATGGATAAGGGCCAGGGAGGCTGAGGGGTTTGCTCGAGGCTGTCTGGAGTGGGGACTAGATCCTAGAGGCTGGGAGTCGACGGAGTGCCACTCTCAGGCCCCACGGGCGAGACACAGCAGGTGCCCAGCTCCTGAGACCGCACTGGGTGCCCCCACAGGTAGTGTTGGCCATGCCTTATGACACGCCCGTGCCCGGCTACCGCAACAACATCGTCAACACCATGCGCCTGTGGTCTGCGAAGGCCCCCAATGACTTCAACCTCAAGGACTGTGAGTTCAGCCGCCAGTAGTCAGCAGCCCCCGCGCACCCCCAACCCATGCTCGGCCCAGGCCCGACCCTGTCCCCACTTTTGCCCCCTAGTCAACATTGGTGGCTACATCCAGGCTGTGCTGGACCGCAACTTGGCAGAAAACATCTCTCGTGTCCTGTACCCCAACGACAACGTATGTCTGCCCCGGTCTGCAGGCAGGAAGCCCGCGTGCATGAGAGAAGACCGGAGAGGGGAGGGCCGGGACGGACTGCCAGGCCCTGTGCTCCCTGTTTGTTGTCCCGGTTAAGTGGGGGATGGCTGAGTCCTGGGGCGTGGCAGGTTTTGGGGGGGCACTGTGGAGGAGCCGTTCCCTGCTCTTTGAATGTCCCCCTCCTGACACTGTTACCATTGCTACCTCTTGGTGGGGGAAAGCCCCCCAGCTCCTGGAGATGGGGGCAGTTCAGGACTCACGGGTCCTGGTGTCTGAGGAGTCTCCTGGCCACACCCACAGCCATGTTGGCCGCAGCTCCACCACCTTGACTCCCTTCTGCCTTACCCTGTCCCCAGTTCTTCGAGGGGAAGGAGCTGCGGCTGAAGCAGGAGTACTTTGTAGTGGCTGCCACGCTCCAGGACATCATCCGCCGCTTCAAGTCCTCCAAGTTTGGCTGCCGGGACGCTGTGCGCACGAGCTTCGACGCCTTCCCAGATAAGGTACGAGGCCGCGCGCAGGAGGGCTGCCCTGTCCACCTGCTTTGATGTGTGCCACGCCCTTCCCTCCGGCTGCAGCCTGCCTGCCCGTTCTATGGGTGAGCAAGCGGAGGCTGATGGCTGGGTGCGCATGGGAGCGTGACCTGCTCTGGATCCTCAGTCCGCACAACCTGGGCTCCCTCCCGCTGCTGCCCCGCAGCTGCTCCCATGAGAGCCTCCACCTACAACTCAGCCCTAGGACCACGCTGGGCCCTTGGAGGGGACCCTGAAGGGGCAAAGGACAGCGGCCATAGCCTTGGTTTGAAGCCCAGACTGACTCTTTGCCTGCCCCTCCCACAACAGGTGGCCATCCAGCTCAACGACACCCACCCCTCCCTGGCCATCCCCGAGCTGATGAGGATTCTGGTGGACCTGGAGCGGCTGGACTGGGACAAGGTGGGCTTCAGGACCCTTGCACCCCTGTCTAACCTTCTCTGCTTCAGGGTTCCCTTTCCAGGCTGGGGAGTGAAAGATGGGAGTGGAACCCCTGCTGAACAGATGGCAGCGGGAGGCGCAGGGGGTGGGTATCCCGGAACCTAGCCCCGCAGTGGCAGGGCTGGCCCCTGGCTGCACAGCGTGGGCAGCCAAAGGGCTTATGCCCGGGATCCTAATTCTTCATTCCTCTGCCAGGCCTGGGACTTGACGGTGAAGACCTGCGCCTACACCAACCACACGGTGCTGCCTGAGGCCCTGGAGCGCTGGCCGGTGCAGCTCTTGGAGACACTGCTGCCACGGCATCTCCAGATCATCTATGAGATCAACCAGCGCTTCCTTAATGTGAGCGGAGGTGGCGTGGGCAGCACGGGGCCGGAGACGCGAGTGGGGAGGGCTCTGGGCAGAGTTCTGAGGGGATGGGGCTGGGGACTTGGTTCTTGCATCCAGTCTTACCTCTGGGTTCTCCTGGCGCAGCGGGTGGCAGCCGTGTTCCCAGGGGACGTAGACCGGCTGCGGCGCATGTCGCTTGTGGAAGAGGGCGCTGTGAAGCGCATCAACATGGCCCACCTGTGCATCGCCGGGTCTCATGCCGTCAACGGTGTGGCTCGCATCCACTCTGAGATCCTCAAGAAGACCATGTGAGCCCCCAGCTCTCCCCCTGGGCCCACTACTTCTAGGCCCCTGTCACTTACAGGCCCGCCCCTTCACCGTGCAGCATAGCTGGCCCTTCCACAGGTAGCATCTCTCTAACAAGCAGGGTCCAGTCCTGTCCCCAGATGGCCCCCTTCTTACACACAGCAGCACCTCTCACCCACAGGCCTCTTTCATTAAGAAGCTAGGATAGGACCCTGGCTGGTGTGGCTCAGTGGATTGAGCGCTGGCCTGCGAACCGAAGGCTCACCGGTTGGATTCCCACTCGGGCACATGCCTGGGTTGCGGGCCAGGTCCCCAGTAGGGGGTGCATGAGAGCAACCACACATTGATGTTTCTCTCCCTCTCTTTTTCCCTCCCTTACCCTCTCTAAAAATAAATAAATAAAATCTTTTAAAAAATTTTAAAAAAAAGAAAGAAAAAAAAAAAAAGAAAAGAAGCCAGGATAGGGACCCTGGAAGGAGGCCTTCATCCCACAGGGGTGAGCGGTGACGCCCCCCGCAACTCCATTTTGCAGCTTCAAGGACTTCTACGAGCTGGAGCCTCATAAGTTCCAGAATAAAACCAATGGCATCACGCCTCGGCGCTGGCTGGTTATGTGTAACCCTGGGCTGGCAGAGGTCATTGCTGAGGTGAGAGGTCATTGTATGGCCAGATGGGGTCAACACCGGCCACTGCAGGGTCAGCTGGGAATGGTCATGTAGGTGGTTTACTATAGGGTGCCCATGGAGGGCTGAACTCCTTGCCGCATGTCGTTCCCTAAGCCTTCCATGCACTGTAGGGAGGGGAACCGTTCCCTACCTGTAGGAGGAAGTCCAGTGGGCTAAGGCAGCCCTGCTATGAAGGTCAACCTAGTGGAGTTTACAGTCTAATGGAGGGGTCATCGATAGGTCACATCTGAAGTGAGACTGGAAGGGGACAGAGATTGGGAGCCGGGCGGTGAGATCATTGCCTGTCTGAGGAAAAGGCCAGGAGGAAGGCCTGCTGGGGTCAGCTCAAGGTCGGGAGGGGAGGAAGATGGACATTTGCAGGTCACACCTCAGCTGGGAAGCTGGAGAGGGAGGAGCCGTCTGCCATGGATGGGGCTTGGCTGACCTGGAAAGGGACCCCTCTGTGCGGGAGGACGGAGGAGGGGAATGGGCCTGCTCAGAGCCAGCTTCCCACAGCGCATCGGGGAGGATTACATCTCTGATCTGGACCAGCTGCGCAAACTGCTCTCCTATGTGGATGATGAAAACTTCATCCGGGATGTCGCCAAAGTGAAGCAGGTGAGGAGCATTGCAGCCCAGGACCCCTGTGCCAGCCTGTGATGGAGACTTCTGGAGGCCCAGAAGGCCCGGTCAGGAATGGCCAATAGAGCTCGTCTCTCCTGCAACCTCAGGCCACTGGTAGAAGTTGCGTGGAGTCCCTGGTGGGAAAGCCTCATCGGACCTCACTGGAAGAGTGCTGACATTGATTAGCAATGTCTGCCCTGGTGTAGGAGTGGATGAAAGTGGCATGTGAGCCCTGTGTCCTCTCCCTTCCTGGGAAAGAAATGAGACTGTAGGATCGCCTGAGGCTGAGGCCGGTTGGTGAGCTTTCTCCCTCCCCTGCCTTCAGGAAAACAAGCTGAAGTTCTCTGCTTATCTAGAGAAGGAATACAAAGTCCGTATCAACCCCAACTCACTCTTCGACGTCCAGGTGAAGCGGATTCATGAATACAAACGCCAGCTCCTCAACTGCCTCCACATCATCACCATGTACAACCGTGAGTGACAGGGACCCTACTCTGTCACCTGGTTCTCTCCTCTGTGTACCTCCCAGCATACCGCATGCTCCCTAGTCGACAGGTCCTTTAGCTTCAAGACAACTGTTGGGACACAGAATTATCCCCATCCCACTTTACAGCTGGGCAAACTGAGGCTCAGAGAAGGGGAAGGGACAGATATGAGGTCACGTAGCAAGTGATTGCCCAAGTCAGGCCTCCTGTTTCCCAGCCTGGTCCCTGGCTGGACAGGTACTGCCAGGAGCTACTGCCCGGGGGAGAACGCGGCCCACTTTACAACCCCCTCTCTCCACAGGCATCAAGAAGGATCCCAATAAGTTTGTTGTGCCTCGAACTGTGATGATTGGAGGGAAGGTGAGAAGCTGGGCCACAGACTGTGCCTCTGGTCTTTCGCTATCCGGGGGGAGGTCAGCCTTGGCTGGGTTGCAGGACGCGGGCAGGGGGCTACCACGGAGCTGACTCCAGGCTGTGCCCCCACAGGCTGCCCCTGGCTACCACATGGCCAAGATGATCATTAAGCTCATCACGTCCATTGGGGATGTGGTCAACCACGACCCGGTGGTGGGAGACCGACTCCGTGTGATCTTCCTGGAGAACTACAGGGTCTCGCTGGCCGAGAAAGGTGGGGTGCCACCTGTGGGGACCCTAGGGGGGCTCTGATTAGTCTGATGCCCAGAAGAGGTATTAGTCACCTCTTCCTGAGGTACTTGCACTTTAAGGAGGAGTCTGGAGAGGGCAATGATTAAACCATGAGGCTGTCTGTCTAATGGAGTTTTTGGCAGTAGAGGTGATGTTCCAGGGGCAATGGGCCTCGTTGGTGTTTGTCAAATCACATGATGGAGCTGGGCAGGGAGTCCAGGTTAGATCCCAGATGTTCAATAATCACCCAGGGGTTGGGGGTGAGAGGGAGGCTCAGTTGCTGAAGCGTGGAGGGCCGTGGTCGGAGGGCTCTGGGTCTGGCTATGCCGAGGGCCAGCCTAACCCCGGTGTCCCCAGCTGCAATGGGACCTTCCCCAGAGCTGATCTTGTCCTCCTGCTGCTGCCCCACAGTGATCCCAGCAGCTGACCTCTCTGAGCAGATCTCCACTGCGGGCACCGAGGCCTCAGGCACTGGCAACATGAAGTTCATGCTCAATGGGGCTCTGACCATTGGCACCATGGATGGGGCCAACGTGGAAATGGCAGAAGAGGCAGGAGAGGAGAACTTCTTTATCTTCGGCATGAGAGTGGAGGACGTGGAAAAGCTTGACCAGAGAGGGTATGGGGGTCAAGGGCTCCTAAGTTCACAGTCTGTGGGCAGGAGGCACCAGGGTGTGGCTGCTGGAGGTTAGGGCTGGGAGCAAGAGGCGTGCCTGGAAAGGCTGGTGCAGGCTGCACAGAATCTTGGTTATGCCCTCAGAATTCTGGAAAACTTTTGGGATAACTTATTTAAAAAAAAAGTTTAATAAAGTGAGAAAAGAAAGAAGCAACACAGAACTGAAGGCAAAGAGAAAGTCCTATTAATCTTAAGAGATAATCTTATTTGTGGAATTGGAAATAAACTAAGTTCTTAGCTCCCTGGCAGCCAAGGCAAAAAGGGAAATAGGAATACAGCAGTTAACTGTGCTTGTGTCCAGAAATGCAGCTCTTTATTATTTTTTTTTTAAAGATTTTATTTATTTATTTCCTAGAGAGAGAAGAAGGGAAGGAGAGAGGGCAAGAAACATCACACGCCCCCTACCGGGGACTTGGCTTGCAACTCAGGCATGTGCCCTGATTGAGAATCAAATTGGTGACTTTTTGGTTTGCAAGCCCGAGCTTAATCCACTGAACCACACTGGCCAGGGCCAGAAACACAGTTCTTTTGGGGTGATATTTTACTAGTATTATATTTTTAAAATTTATTTTAAAATATGATTTTTCTTATCATAAAAGCAATAATGCTCATTAATTGGAAAACATACAAACCCACAAAAAATAAAATAACTGTCATACAGAATGTCATCACCCAGATTTAAGGTCACAGTTTTCTTTCTCTATGTGTATTTATATATGTATTTGAGTCTGTGTAGTTCTTAGAAGCTGGGAATACTATATGCACAGTTTTGAATCCTGGTATCTTATTTAACATTGGAGAGGCGTTTTCCATGTCATTAGTCTTAAAAAAATATTTTAAATGATTGTATAGTGCTCCATCCTATGGACAGACCCTAAAACTTATTTAACCACTCCGTGTGGTTAGACATTAAAGTTGGTGTCCCCTGTTGATACAAATATCACTATAATGACCAATCTTTCACAACTCTGTCCACATACCTGATTATTTCCTTAAGATAATTATTAGAAGGGAGTATTTCTGAGTCAAAGCTCTAACAGAAATACTCTTAAGGCTCTTGAGACATATTGCCAAGTTGTATTTTCTAGAAAGTTGGTATCAGTTCCCATCCCCACCGACAGCTTATGAGAGCTGGCATTAAATATTGAGAGGAATTTCTCCTGTGAAGCCTGACTAGGCAGTTCAGGCCCGGTCCTCTGGACCAGTGGGAGATGTGAAATATTTTGAGCAAGGTCTGACACATTCAGAACTGGTCTCCAGGACAATTTTGGCTGCAGGGTGGAGGCCGGACTGGAGGGGGAAAAGCTCAGGTCGGGGACCGGTGTGGGGACTCACACTTAATGCTGGGAGAGTCAGTTGCCACAGGCCAATGTTAGGATGATGAAAAAGGACATTGTCTTTCTTCCTTTCTTTCTTTTTTCTTCCTTCCTTCCTTCCTTCCTTCCTTCCTTCCTTCCTTCCTTCCTTCCTTCCTTTCTTCCTTAATTTCTATCTTTCTTTCTCTCTCTCTTTCTTTTGTTTTTAAGATTTTATTTATTTATTTTTAGAGAGAGGGGAAGGGAAGGAACAAGAGAGGGAGAGAAACATCAATGCGTGGTTGCCTCTCACACGCCCCGTGCTGGGGACCTGGCCCGCAACCGAGGCATGTGCCCTAGACTGCGAATTGAACCTGCGACCCTTTGGTTTACAGGCTGGTGCTCAGTCCACTGAGCCACATCAGCCAGGGCAGGAAATAGGGACATTGTTGAGGAAGTGGCCTTGGTTTCTGGTTGGAAGAGGGGAGGGAAGGGAAGAGATGAGACTGGCCTTGGGCACGGCCTTGGGCATCACTCAAATCCGGGGGTTTGAGTGATGGAAGGTGCTGCCTCAGGAGCGGAGCGCCGGAAGAAAGTGGGCATCAGGCGCCGCAGCAAGCTCGGTTGAACAGTCTGAGTTTAAGGACACTCCTAGGATGTACCTGTTGGCTCCTCCTAGAAACCAAAGGTGAGGCCAGGCTTGGACTTGGGATAGTGGAGGAGAAAGCCATGCATGGAGGAAACGCACTGGTCAGGAGACGGCAGTGGTATGTGGGCTCTGACACTTCCTTTTTGCTCTCTTCGGGCCTCAGTTTCCTCCTCCTCATCCAGGGGGATAGAAAGCTGAGCACCGAAGGGAGAGGGCCTCTAGAGAAGGAACTCCAGTGGCAGCTGCAGGGAGGGCAGAAGCAGGCTGACCCTGAGGCTTAGGACTTCTGGGCTTTTCTTTGGAGGAGCCAGGACTCCCTTTCCTGGGTGCTGACCACAGCTCTTCCCTGCAGGTACAATGCCCAGGAGTACTATGACCGAATTCCCGAGCTTCGGCAGATCATCGAACAGCTGAGCAGTGGCTTCTTCTCCCCCAAACAGCCTGACCTGTTCAAGGACATCGTCAACATGCTCATGCACCATGACCGGTGAGCTACCCACCCAGGCAATCAGGCAGGTGGGGCTGCTGGGCTGAACAGGGCTTGGTGTGTTAGGGAGGCTGGACAGGGGTTCTGAGCAGTTGGGGCTGGCTCCCTCGGAAGCAGCATCACTCTCGGGGTCCCCAGAAGTCCAGCAGGACAGGATGGGCTTGGCCCTTGACCTCATGGAGCTCCCTGCCTGTCCATTGCCCTCCAGGTTTAAAGTCTTTGCAGATTATGAAGACTATATTAAATGCCAGGAGAAAGTCAGTGCCCTGTTCAAGGTAAGGAGGGGTCCTGGGTCAGGGGCTGGCAGGGCTTTGGTGGCCCTGGCTGGGAAGAAGTGGAAGCTGAGGACCCCACCTGCAGAGTGAACCCAGAATTCCCTTTTGGCCTGTAGAACCCAAGAGAGTGGACGCGGATGGTGATCCGGAATATAGCCACCTCCGGCAAGTTCTCCAGCGACCGCACCATTGCCCAGTATGCCCGGGAGATCTGGGGTGTAGAACCTTCCCGCCAGCCCCTGCCCGCCCCTGATGAGATGATCTGAGCCTCCAGACCAGACCCCAGACCTGTGGCTGAGCGTGTTTGCAATCCCTAGGGCCAGCCCCAGCTCCTCATCCAGAGGGCGGGGGTACTGCAGTTAGATCTCTAAGCCTCTCCCTGAAACACTCATTTACCCCTAGCCTTGAGGTCACGGCGTCCAGTGTGACTGAGGACACTGCTCCCATCTCGTCTTCAGGCTTCTTGCTCCCTCCTATTTATGGGTCTGACCAACTGTACCCACCCCCAACCCCCAATAAATTGATTCTCCTTGGGAGCCTCCTTAACTCCTCTCTCTGTTGGGAAATATTTTTAGCTCTGGGCGGGCACAATAGCAGCTGCGCAGTCACCGTGGCTCACCCCCCACCCGCGGCAGGTGCGTCCCCTTGGAAGGGGGCGGTGGCCCATGGACACAGGGCCCAGGATTCTCCAGCCCCGTTCCCGACGTCACCCTCCACGCCTCTCTTCCCAGTGCTGTGTCCATACTAGGTCAGCAGCCCGCCAGGCTGGCCGGGGGCGGGGCGTTTGCCAGGGTGGGGCCCACAAGGGCTGAAAGCCGGGACTTCGATTCGGGGACTACTGAAGATTTCGCGTTGTCCGGGGAGGAATCAGGGAGGGGGAGGGGCCTGTGGAAGGTTGGCTCCATCTTGACTCCGCCCTCAGCCCCGCCCCACTGCGGCGTTTTAAGGGTCTCTAAGCAGGTGGCTCTGCTTCAACCAAAGTCAGGGGAGTGTTCGGGTGGGGGACATTCCCAGACTGTCTAGGCTAGGCCAATGTTGCCCCACCTCATTTTGAGGAAACTGAGGACCAGAAAGGGCTTATTACTAGGATTATCTAGATTGAAGTGTGGGGGACGTCGTGACTGCCCAGGCCCGAGTCAGGGAGTGGCAAGTCTTGTGAGGCAGGTTTGGGGCGGGTGGTTTCACAGTGAGTGTGTTTGAACCCTAAGTCCGGAAACGGTTACGGGCTCCCCTAGGCCCGGATTGTGGGGACCCCAACCGCCTGCGGCTACCCCTCACAAGTTCCTCTTTGCCGGGGGCTCTGGCATCCAGGCCTCCAGTTTCCAACCTGCGGAGAACCCACCCGCAGCTTGCATCTGCCCCTTTCCATCTGGCACCGTGGAGCCAGACTTCCGGGGCCCCAGTCCCGCCTGTGTGAGTTGGAGCTCCCTCCACAACATCCCCCAGACATCGAGGTCTCATCTCCAGGTAGCGGCGTTTTCACTCCTCCCTCCCCACACGATCCTCTCCCCCAAATGCTCCCATCTTGCTCTAGCCTCTCCCTCTGACTGTCACAAGGACCCGGTGCCTTACGCCCCAGATCTCTACCAGGCCTGTGCCCCCCGCTGCCCGCAGGAAGACGTCCGGCCCTGGGTCGGCGTAGCCCCGTGGGAACGGTTTGTTTCGAAAACAGGAACCCGGGCCGGGGGCTGGGCGGGGCGCCCCTTCCCCACCGCAGTCCGCTTCCTGCCCCTCCCGGCTTCCTCTGCCCAACACCAGGCAGGGCGGGGGGCACAGGGGCGTCTGGGGTGGGGGTGTAGGGCCCTCCACGTCCCGCGAGGCCTGACCTCCGCTCGCCCACCCTCGGCGCAGCCAGTGGCGCAGCCCCCCGCGCGCGTTCCTGGCCTCTGGGCGGCGCGGCAGGGGAGGAGTTAAGCTGCCGCAGGGACTGCCGCGTGGGGGGCGAGAGGGAGCCCCCGGTGGGGGAGGCGCGGCAGCGGTGCAGAGCCCCGCGCAGGGGCGGGGAGGGAAGGGGGCGGCCGCGCGCGGGGGCGGGGCGGCGGGGAGCGGGCCGCTGCGCGGAGAGCGGGCGGGAGCCGCAACCGCAGCGAGGCCGGCGGGCAGGAGCGCACGGAGGTGGCGCCTCCTGGGCCGGGTGCGGACTCCTTGCCGCAGGTCCCAAGAGTGAGTGAAGCGTGCGCGGGCGCGGCAACGCGTGGAGGAGGGCCGGGTCCCGAGAGGCCCCTGGGGCAGCGGGTGGATTGTTGGGTGGGGAGTCTGCGGCCGGGTTCGGGGAAGGAGGGAGCAGCAGAGAGAGCTGAGGTGCCCTGGACAACCCGCGGGAGGCGGCGGCATCGCGGCGCACTCTGCCCTTGCCAGCCACAGCTCAATGGACCTTCCCCTGCGGAACCCCCATTTGACATACGAGAAAATTGAGGCTCCTAGAAGCCAAGTGATTCTCAAGGTCAAACAGCAAGGAAGCGGCAGAGTCAGGAGGGGATGGCTCTGGGTGGCTCCTAGGAAAAAGTCCGCTAGAGAACTCCATGGAGTAGCCCCCGCTTCTCTCTCCCCTCCCCGAAGCGGGTACCTTTTCCGCGGCGCAAAGCTGTGCCAGTGGGCGGAGGAGGGGGGTGAGCGGTGTTAAGGTGTTTGGCCCAAGGGCTGGCCTTGGACCGCGGATGAAGGGGTGGTGGTGGAATGGGTGTGTGTGTGTACACCCACGGGAGTGTGTGCGTATGTGGGAGGGTGTACATGCGTGTAGGTGCACTGTCTGGCATGTGTGCACACATGTGCGGATGTCAGCGCAGCCGTGGCTGAGGAACTCCAGGCTGGCCTGGCTGGAGTGAACAGAGGGTCCGCGAGCCGGCCTCCTGAATGGGTTTGGATTCCGAGGTAGAAAGCTGGGTATGCTTGCCCGAGGGTTCTCGGTGTGCACAGGGTGTGGGTGCCATTGTGTGTGTGACACAGGATGAGGCGAATGCCTAGGCCCGGGTGTGTGTGAACCAGCCGGGGCGTCTTGCACCCCAATGAGGGTCCCTGGTCTCAGGTATGGAATGAGTGTCTGTCCCTGCATGGGTGCGTACTGGAGTTGCTGGTGGAGTCCTTCAGGCGCTCACCAGCCCCCACGGCAATGGCGCCCCCTTCTGGGCACCCTACTTTATGTGGCCAGCCAGTGCGCGCGCTCACAGTTGGACTGTGCAGTATGGAAGCCTGGAGTCAGGAGTCCGAGCTGGAGAGGAGGGTGGCTTGCCTCAAGGCTGAGCTGGGACCCCTGGGGCCTTCATGGAGGAGGTGGCTAGGGAGCGCGCGTTTCCCAGGCTCAGGCTTCCAGCTGACGCCTCCGGGCCGCTGCGGGCTTCCCCCCCCCCCACCCCCGCCCTAGGAATGTTCCTCTCCATTCCTGCCCTTCTCCCCAAGGGCAGGTCCCTGGGGGCTGCTATAGCCCCGCCTCCCCTTCCCGGGAACCAGGAGGGGGCGAAGGGGGCAGGACGCCTGGGTTCCTCCCTCTTCCCATCCCAGGGAGAAATTCCTCTGAGGTCCCCTCAGGCTGTGAGTTCCCAAAATAACCTTGCGGGGGAAGGGAGGCTGTGGAGGGAGGGAAGCGAGAGGGGCGTAGAGCCGAGTTGCGGTTGCTGCAGGTGCCTCTGGGGAGAGGGCGCGAGAAGAAGAGGGCCTACCGGGGGGCAAGGGCATCAACCAGCCCCCGGAGTCCCGGCTCATCCTCATCCCCAGAGAGTCCCTCGGCCTTCTGGCGACTCCGAGGGTGGGCCGGAAGTCTTTCGGTCAGCCAGTTTCCCAACTAGTGGGTTGCACCATCCCAGGCCAGACCGTTTAACCCCGGGAGTGGCCCACGACTCCGCCCCTGCCCAGCAGGGGGCGTGCCCGCCCCGCCCCGCCCTGTTCCTGCCCACTGACGGCTCCCCTGGCCCGCGCCTCCGCCGACTCCCACTTTACCTCTCCCGGGACAGGGATCCGGCCCCAGACCCGTGGGAGGCTCCCGGAGCGCTGCTTGATCCAGCCTACCCACGCCGGCGGCCATGGCGGGCACCCTAGACCTGGACAAGGGCTGCACGGTAGAGGAGCTGCTTCGCGGTTGTATAGAAGCCTTCGGTGAGTGGCACGCGAGCACACGCCGAACCTGAGTGCAGCCGGGGCATGAACCTGGGCCCCGCTTCCCAGGACCCTGACTCACTCAGCTCCACATCTTGCATCCTCTTTAACGAAAGCCTCCTCTTCATCGCAGAGAGGTCCCCATGCTTTCAAGAAGATAACATGTTTCACTTCCCTAGTACGCTTGCGTTGAAGGCAGGACGGGGTCCCCAGACTCTGACATGCGGGGAGCATTATCTGTTTCTCCCGGAGAATCCGGAGGAACTCTCTATCTCTGGCCTGAGAGCTGTTTCCGGCTGATGGGGGGGGCGGCGACTTATCTGGTGAAGGGGTGCCCCTTCCCCCAAGCACTCAGGAAATGACCTCTGGATTCTTGACCCTGGGGAACCCAGGCTCCTTCCGCTCCAGCTGGTTCCCCTCCCAACGATGGGCCCGACTCAGACGCTCCCCTCCTCCAGTTCCTTGGATCCTGCCGTATCTCTCTCCCACCTACCACTTCTTTCTAACCTGCCCCCTGGTTTTGGAATCCTGGGAAAGCAGGAGATGGGCAGATGTGGGCTGGGGGTGTGGGGGTGTGTGTGTGGAAGGGGACCAGATACCCGCCAGACTGAGGGGTAGGGTTTAGGGACCACGGTTGCTGGACAAAGAGTCAACCCACTTCTCTTTGACCCTGCGGAGTTAGATGACTCTGGGAAGGTGCGGGACCCGCAGCTGGTGCGCATGTTCCTCATGATGCACCCCTGGTACATCCCTTCGTCTGAGCTGGCGGCAAAGCTGCTCCACATATATCCTTCGCGCGTCACCAAGGGCCCTGCAGTCCAGTCCCCAAGGGAGCCCAGGCCGAGAATGGGCTTCACCTCTAGAGCTGGGCCCGTCCTGCCTCCCAGAGTTCAGGCTTGGCCCAGCCTCCCTCTAGGACCCATACCCCGCCCCCGACCGTCTCCCCAGCCTGGGTCTTGCCTTCTCTTTCCCCACAGTCCAGGACCCTTCCCTGCTACCAGTTTGGTCTCCCTCTCGCCTCTCCCAGAAACCAGGCCCTGCCCGCAGATGGCCCCAGAGCCTAACCCCATCCCTCTCACGGCGCCTCCTGAAGCTCACCCCTCATCCCGCCATCCCAGAGCTTCTGCCTGGGCTGTGCCCCTGCCCCAGATCCATCTGCAGCGATTCTTCTAGAACCAGGCCCCACCCCCTGCCTCCCTTTCTAGATCTAGGCTGCATCCTGGTTTTCCTTAACTCTCTTTCACCTACCAACAATCTCGGAAGGACAACTCCAGTTCGCTGCAGGTGAAAACGTGCCATCTGGTCAGGTGAGTCTTCCCTCCTTGGGGCACTGTCCCTTCCTCCCCCTGCCCCCTTCTCTCAGGCTTCACCGTGGCCTGAAGGAGTTGTCCACGTGGGTTTGCCCCGGGCTCCGTCCATCCTTGGAGTGCTACTGCAGGCCTGCCCTGTCCTGGTCCTGGCCTGGGTTCTCCAATCTGCCCGGTGGGGGTGGGGAAGGACAGAGCTAGGACAGGGGGAACCATGGTTTGAGGCTCTTTCCCCCTTTATGGGGAACTTGAACCGGGGTTGGGTGGGGTGGTTGTAGGGGAAGGGCCGCCTTGCGTGACTCCCGCTCCCCTTCAGGTACTGGATCTCAGCCTTCCCAGCCGAGTTTGACTTGAACCCTGAGCTCGCTGAGCAGATCAAGGAACTGAAGGCTCTACTCGACCAAGAAGGGAACCGCAGGCATAGCAGCCTCATCGACATCGAGAGCGTGTGCGTGGGGGGAGCTTTGGGGCAGGGAGGGCATTCGGCATCCTACGCTGTCTGCGCTTAATAAATGTTTGTTGAATTGAATGAGTGAGGGTCATGTCACTCTCTTGCTTAAAAACCTTCCGTGGTTCTGTCGCCTTCAAAATGTCTTGGCTAGAGATTAAGGCCTCTGGTGGCCTCCTGCCTCTCATCTTCCACAGCCCAGTGCCCATCCCACGCATCCCATCCTGTGGTCACATGGGTCCACTCGCCATTCTCCAGCCCCGCATCCTCTCCCATCACGATGCTCTGCTCATATTGTCCCCCTTGCCTCTCTGTGTTACCACACTCGGCTCAAGTGTGGAGTGTCCGTGGGCTCTGAGGGCCCAGGCTCTTTCAGGGCGCACTTTGTTGTTCCCTCCTCTGTTCCCCGTGGCACTTTGGGCAAAGACCTGTACACATGTCACTCTGTTTTGTGATTGTTTCTGTGTCTGTCTCCCTCCGTAGCCTGTGAGCTCCTTGGGGGCAGGAACCATGTCTTGCTCATCTCTGTACCCCCAGCATCTAGCACAGCGCCTGGCACTCGGTGCGTCTTCCATAACTGTGTGTGGAGTGCGTGACGAGAGGGAGACTGCAGGAGCCCTGGGGCTGGGGCCGTTGTGGAGGTCCTCAGTCAGCTTGAGTGGCGTGTTTGCATGAGTGTTGGGCACCTCCAGCAAAGGGCTCACTGCCCCTGCCCCTACCCCCCAGCCCCACCTACAAGTGGAAGCGGCAGGTGACTCAGCGGAACCCTGTGGGACAGAAAAAACGCAAGATGTCTCTGTTGTTCGACCACCTGGAGCCCATGGAGCTGGCGGAGCACCTCACCTACCTGGAGTATCGCTCCTTCAGCAAGATCCTGGTGTGGCCCGAGGGCCTTCGGTCAGGGGTGGAGTGCAGGCTAGGGCTGGGGTCCCAGAAGGGGCAGTGTCCCTGGGGTAGCTGGGGTCACAGGGGGGTGGGTGGGTGGTGTCGGTGTAGCCACCAGAGGGCATCCGGAGGGCGAGGAGTGGCCATGGGGGAGGGGAGGGGCCCGCAGGGCACTGAGGCTACTCCCGCCCCCAGTTTCAGGACTATCACAGTTTCGTGACCCACGGCTGCACTGTGGACAACCCTGTCCTGGAGCGATTCATCTCCCTTTTCAATAGTGTCTCGCAGTGGGTGCAGCTCATGATTCTCAGCAAGCCCACAGCCCCCCAGCGGGCCCTGGTCATCACACACTTTGTCCACGTGGCAGAGGTGCCTGTCCCTCTCCTGTCCCCTCCCCCCCCCACCTCCCCAAACGCCGGTCTGGACTAGTCCCTCCTTTCCATGACCCTCTGCCTCCATTCCAGAAAAGCTGGGCCCAATTCTGGGCTCATTCAGTGACTCCCCCCTCCCCCTCCCCCTTTGTCCCCCAGAAGCTGCTGCAGCTGCAGAACTTCAACACGCTGATGGCAGTGGTGGGGGGCCTGAGCCACAGCTCCATCTCTCGCCTCAAGGAGACTCACAGCCACGTTAGCCCTGAGACCGTCAAGGTGCCTGGGACCGGAGGGTCAGGGGAGCAGCCTTGTCAAGGCCTGGGGTCAGGCTTCCCAGGGAACTCACAGCAGCCAGCGAGTGCTGGGCACTGCTGCCCTCATTTGACAGATGGGGAAACTGAGGCTCCGAGGGGTTAAATGCTTTTGCTGGGTTAAACAATGAATGAGGCAAAGTTGGGGCTCACAGGCCTGCCTGACTCCAAAGCTTTATTTTCTTCTCCTTTTGCTTAAGATACTGGGTGGCATACATATAGAAAAGTATATGAAACACATGTATAGGTTAAAGAAAAATGATGAAGACACCTGTGTAATGGCCACCCAGGCCAAGAAACAGAACATTGACATAGGCCATGGAGCTCCCAGCACCTTAGAGCGCAGCTCCCTCCCCATCAGAGGGAAACAATGTCGTGACTTCCATAACCATGACAACCTTGCTTGTCCTTACAGCTTTTCCACCTGTACATGCATCCCCAAACAGCGTGGCTTTCTTGTTGCCTGGTTTTGAACTTTCTATGAATGGAATTATGTTGCTTATGTTACTATATATCTCCTCTCATTCTTACATTCTATTACATGGATCAGTTGGTCATTCATTTCCATGACTATATAATATTTTATCGTGAATCCATTCCAATTTATGTGTCTGCCCCACTGTTGAACATTTGGGGTTTTTCCAGTTCTGGCTGTTATGAACGACACACCTAAGAACATTCTTCTAATTGTTGTCCTGTGCTGCTTGGCCTTCCTGAGCCTCAGTTTTTTCCTGTTAAATGTTGATAATCTGTGGCCAGGCCTGGCGTGAAGGTGTGGCATTTTGCCGTGGGTGTTCCCTTGAACTCACTCTCAGGGGCTAAGGGAGCCAGTGCTGGGGGACAGTGAGGGAGGATTTTGACTTTCCACCCATCCCTGACTCTGACCCTCATCCTCTCCCACATTTCTAGGGCTGAGCGGGGAGGATGGTTGAGCCAGTGATGTGCATATGTGTGTGACCTTCTGCCCTTTGCCCCCCAGCTCTGGGAAGGTCTGACCGAACTAGTGACGGCCACCGGCAACTATAGCAACTACCGGCGGCGGCTGGCAGCCTGTGTGGGCTTCCGCTTCCCCATCCTGGGCGTGCACCTCAAGGACCTGGTGGCCCTGCAGCTGGCACTGCCCGATTGGCTGGATCCTGCCCGGACCCGACTTAATGGAACCAAGATGAAGCAGCTCTTCAGCATCTTGGAGGAGCTGGCCATGGTGACCAGCCTTCGGCCTCCAGTGCAGGCTAACCCTGACCTGCTGAGCCTGCTCACGGTGAGGGCCAGGCACCGGGACTGACAACCACACTTGGCCCCGGGTTTACACGTGGCTGCAGCCTTGGCCTTGGGTTCCTGGTTCTGGTCAAGGGACTAAGAGCCAGCCTGGGCTCCAGGGTTTGAAGTGAACTCAGATGGGTTCCAGGCTCCAGGCAGGACTATGGATTGAGGTCTGATCTTGAGCCTGGTGTGTGGCAGCCTCATGCACACCAGCCTCTGGGCTGAGTCCCTAGCAGTGGGTCATGCTCAAAGTGTAGGGCCAGACTCTGGATTCTGGGCGCAGTGCTTTCTAATCATGGTCCTGAGCGCTGAGGTTCTGGGCTTGACTGTGGGCTCAGTTTTGCTGTCTAGGGTAGGAGCTGGGTTCTAGTCCGGATCTTGACCAAGTTCTAGACATTGGGCTGGGGCTTAGGTGTTGGGTTTGGAGTGAATTCTTAGCTTTTCCTAGGCTCTGGGCTGGGATCAAGGCTGAATTCTAACCTGGATTCTGGATGTTGGGTTGGAATCTGGGCTGGGGGCAAATGTCAGAGCTCTTGGCTGGGTTCTAACCTGGATTCTGGGCTGGGATCTTGGCAGCGCGTTTTGCTCAGGATCTAGGGGCAAGCGTGGTTTCTGGTCTGTGTGCGAGGCTGGCGTGTCATTGCTGGGGGGTGTTCTGAGCTGGCCTTTGCCCTGAGCCTAGCTTCTGGACTAAGCTAGAGGCTGAGCTGTGGTCTCCAGGTGGACCTGTGACCCTGGGTTAGGGCAGTGGGCTCCTGGGAGCAGCCAGGGCTGGTGGGTGTGATCAGACCTGTGTATCACAGGTGTCTCTGGATCAGTATCAGACGGAGGATGAACTCTACCAGCTGTCCCTGCAGCGGGAGCCACGCTCCAAGTCCTCGGTGAGCGAGGGAGCTCTCCCTCCCCGCCCTGCCCACCCTCTTCCTCTCCTCTCTAGGGTGCAGCCTGCCCTGGGAAATCCAGGTTTTGAGGGTTTGGATTGGGTAGCGGGTTTTTCCTAGCGGGATGGGGTTAGTTGGGTGGTGGGTGGTCCTAGGGAGGGCTGCAACTGAGCCTCAAACTTAGCCACTGCCTCCTCCTTCCTGCTTGGAGTTCAGGCTCCCCTATCCCCAGGGTTTCTCCTCTCTGCTCCCCCGGGCCCTGAGCTCCCTCACCTCTGGCCTTCGCTCAGGCCTGCCGTTCCCACAGCCAACCAGCCCCACGAGCTGCACCCCACCTCCCCGGGCCCCAGTGCTGGAGGAGTGGACCTCGGCTGCCAAGCCCAAGCTGGATCAGGCACTGTTTGTGGAGCACATCGAGAAAATGGTGGAGGTGAGACCCTGTGGTGGCCAGCTCTGAGGCCTGAGGGGTTCGGGGACAGGTCCGTAGTGGTCATTCAAGGCTGGTTTTTATATCACCAGTGCCAAGTTCAAGGGCCAGCACTCAGCCTCCAGAAGGCACAGGGGTATGGGAAAGGGCGGTGATGGGGGAGAGAGACAGCTGCCCATGTCCGGGACCCCTTCAGAACACGGACTGAGAGTGCGGGCGCGAAGAGACTGATGCTCCTTTTCTCCTCCCGCCCTGTGCGTGTCCCTCAGTCTGTGTTCCGGAACTTTGACGTCGATGGGGATGGCCACATCTCACAGGAAGAGTTCCAGATCATCCGTGGGAACTTCCCTTACCTCAGCACCTTTGGGGACCTCGACCAGAACCAGTGAGGAGGGCTGGGAGCTGGGGGAGAGGGAAGGCAAGCTTACTTCCCCCTTGGGTTTCAATTTCCTCCCATGCGAGGTCAGGCGATTGGACCAGAGGAGCTGGGCCAAGAAGGCTGCCAATGTGGGGCAGCGCTCCCATCTTGGGGGGGGCTGCTGGCTGCGGGGGCACAGGCTGCCTCACTCGTTTGGACAGGTGGGAGCCCCACCTGCACCTGACAAACACTGTGGTCTGGGGACAGTTGCTACACAAAAGCCATTTTATTTGTGGAATTCACAGCTGGCAAAAAGTGTAAGCAAGTTGGACTCCTGGGTAGCCTGTTTTAATGAATAGATAAGAAAGGCTTGTAATTAGCAGCATCCATTTGCTTATCACCAATTCACAAACTGACCATTTGGACAAAGAGCCAGTTGTCTGATGTTGGTTAAACGCGCTCACTTCAACCATGTTCAGATCCCTGTTTTGCTGAGCAGACAAAATTCCAGTCAAAATTTACAGTCCATCACAGGTTGAGTTATTTTTTAATGTCAATCCATAGTTTTAAAATCTGGGTTTTTTTTCCTCCATATTGCAAAAATCCCTGGTTAAAAAAATTAGGCAGTAAAATAGATTTGTAGGAAACAGTGTATAAAGAAAGAAGTGGAAAGTTCCCTTCCTCCTTTCCTGCCTGTTACTATACTATCATAACCTCTCAGCAACACCGTTAGCAATGTTCCTGGTTTGGCAGTATGTGTATCCTTCCAGTCTCCACGCTCCCCCCCGCCATGCATGTGCAAATTGACATCGATTTTGTTTGCCTGTGTCTGTGTCATGGACAAACAGAATGATGGTGTAAATTTAGCTCTGCCCATGGAGTTCGTTACAGTTGCTTTGTTTCTTCCCTCAGAGTTGAGGCAGAGTTCCATGTTATCTCCCTGGGTTGGTGGGTCGATTTTTTACCAGGCCACCCTCCCAGTGGGGATGCAGCCCTCGGAGACCTTCGAGGCCCCAGTTTCATGCAGGAGTCCCAGCCTTACCTTCCCACCACCTGCAAGCCCCGGGCCTTGTGCCTGGCCCCAGGCTGGGTATCAAAACCCAGCACCTGGCTCACCAGGCGGGGGACCAGCAAGCCCTCCTGAGGCAGCTGCAGTGTCCCACCCCAACTCGCTGCCTCAGTTAGAAGCTCCTTCTTTGTTTCGGCAACTCGGGGTCAGGGGAGGATTTCCATTTCTCTCTTGCAGACTCACCTATGCATTTAAAGCAATTTTTGATATATTTTAATCAGCACCTAGGTATTTGTAGCAGTAGGGTTTTCCGTTTTTAGTCAGTGTCACGACAGAACTGCACGCCTTGCTTTTTTGTGCTTTTGTTTTCCACCTAAACCTTTGTCATGGACATCTCTTCATGCCGATTCACATGGAGCTACCTCATTCTTCAGAACGGCTTCAGAGTATTCCATGATGCGGCGGGTATCATTACCTCACCGTTCTCCTGCTGATGGGTGTGTAGACTGTGCCCAGTTCTCGCTATTAATACACGCCAGGCTGCTATGAACGGCTTTGTAGCGATGTACTCAGGCCACTGTTTCTGTAGGAGAAATTCCTAGAAGTGGGATAATTGAATCAAAAGATATGCACATTCTAAATTAGGAGAGGGACTGCCAAAGTGACCTCAGGCAAGGTCGTGCCAGCTTGCACCCCGTCAGCAGCCAACGAGTGCCTGTTTCCCAACTTCCTTGCTAACAGCGAAATCTATAATAAGGTTTACAATTTTGCCAGTTTAATTGGCAAATGGTGTCTTGGTTAAATTCGCATTTCTTTATTTCTAGATGGTATAGAATATCTTGTCATATGTTTATTGGCCATTATATTTCTTCTGTTAACTGCCTGTTCATAGTCTTTGTCCGTATTCCACTGGGTTGGTTGGTTGGTCTTTCTCTCATTGATTTTTAGGATCTCTGTTAATGGATATTAACCCTTTGTTGTTGAATGTGTTCGCAAATATTTTCTTCCAGTCTGTCATTTATGTTGTCTTTTCCCATATAAAAAATTTTTTAAATTTTGTGTGCTCAATATGTCAGTCTTTTCCTTTATGGCTTTTTGGATTTGTGTTATGTGTTAGAAAGGCCCTCACACCCTCAAGGTTACAAAATTATTCTCTTCTACCTTTTCAGATACTTTGATTATTTTATTTTTTACATTAGTGTTCTCAGCTCAGTGGGAATTTAGTTTTCATGCCCAGGATGACGTAGGCATCCAAGCTTATATTTTTTTCTAACTGGCCAGTTGTCCCAATGCCCCACTGATCTGAAGGGCCACCCGCATCACATCGTGGAGCCCCAGATGCGAGGGGTGTGGGTTTGCAGCAAGGACCAGCCTTAGCAACGGCTCTGCGCAGCCCAGGCCCCATTAACTACACGACTCTGCTGTAAATGCTTCCTGTGCGCTATCTCACTTAATCCCCACAACTCCCCCCACCCTGTGAGGTGTAGGAACTATTATTATCCTCATTTATAGAAGAGGAAACTGAGGCACAGAGAGATTAACCAACGCGAGGTCACACGGCCAGGAAGTAATGAAGCCGGAATTCGAACTGAGGTCTGTCCATCTCCAGGGCACACGCTCACCCTTTTCCTAAAACGTGGGAGTAGGTGAAGATAGGGTTCTGTGGGAAGCCCTGGGTAGCGCGTGGGAAACACCGATCCCAGGTGTCTTCCCGGCAGGATTACGCAAGAGCTCCTCTCCCCAGAACCCTCAGAGGTCTTTCATTTTTGTTCCTTGGAACTGCTGTTTGTTGGAGCTCAGTTTGGGAAATAGAGGCTGATAACCCCAGGGGAAAGTGCACAGCCCTTTGCATTTACACACCAACTCTGTGAAGGGGACAGGGCAGGAATTATAGTCCTCATTTTTCTGGGGAGGCGACCCAGGAGAAGTGACTTGCTCAAGACCACACTTCTAATTAGTAGCAGCCACTACACCTGCCAGACTCCAGACTAGTGTTCTTTCTCTTCCCTGCACCGGGGGTCAGTGTCAGACGTTTGGTGAGGACCTTTCACTGGGTAGGGGTTTTTCCGTTAGGTGGCTGGTGCGTGTTCCTGGGGAGGGCTCAAACTGAGGTGCGCCCCCTCCCCGGACAGGGATGGCTGCATCAGCAGGGAGGAGATGATCTCCTACTTCCTACGCTCCAGCTCCGTGCTGGGCGGCCGCATGGGCTTCGTCCACAACTTCCAAGAGAGCAACTCCTTGCGCCCTGTTGCCTGCCGCCACTGCAAGGCCCTGGTGAGCCCCCACCCAGCCACCCGGCTCTGGCCTTGGTCCCACCCACCCACGCCCCGCCCTGTTCTCCCTTCTCGCCAAGCCCCTGCCAGAGCCATCTCAGCTCTCAGCCTGATTCATTTCACCTGCCTCTCCCCTTGCTCTTCTGCACCTAACCCTCACCACTGAGGCCCCGGAGAGGGTCAGTCCCAGCCCCTGCCATCGGGAAGGAAGAAGTAGAGCCAACGCCTTTAAATCCCTCCCCCGCAACACGGCCTCCCTCCTTTATTTCAGATCCTGGGCATCTACAAACAGGGCCTCAAATGCCGAGGTGAGATGGAATGACAGGGCTACTGGGCTGAGTTTTTTTTGAAGAGTTATTATCCGGGTGGAGATTCTTATATTTTGGTGGGCAGTTGCAAAGTACCTTGGAGCCAGAGAGGCATGATGGTTACATGTGAAAGGCTTTCATTTTGGCGAGGCAGCTTCCCAGGAGCAGAGAACTTTGGAGACGACATAGAATGGCAAGTAGGATGAAGAGAGCACTTTGGAAGGAGACTTTTGTTTTGGTGGGGCAGCTGCTCAGGAGCAAAGGAACCAGGGAGAGGTGCAGGCCTGGAGAATGGGGTGGAGGGTGTGCCGACCAATGGCTGTGGCTGGGCTCCCCCATCTTCCTCCCCCAGCCTGTGGCGTGACCTGCCACAAACAGTGCAAGGACCGCCTGTCAGTGGAGTGCCGGCGCCGGGCCCAGAGTGTGAGTCTGGAGGGGTCTGCACTCTCACCCTCGCCCACACACACTCACCATCGCGCCTTCAGCTTCTCCCTGCCCCGCAGGCGTGGCTCCCGGCCTCCAGGTAAGAACTAGTTTCATCCTCTACTGGCCTGTGTAGGACAGGAGACAGGGCCACTGGGGCAAAGTCTTAACTTATCCCGGATGGAAACCATTGTGGAGTTTGTACAATAATTCTCTTATTTTGGTGGGGCGATGAAGAGGGTTGGGCTGGTAAGGGTCCCAGAAGGTGCCCAAGGATGCCTGCACCCTCTGAGGCTGAGGAGAAAGACTTTAATATATAAAGAAGAGTAAAACTGAAAGAGGCTTCAAGATTATGGTCACGCTCTTATTTTGTTAGGGAGATTGACAATGAACTAGGAAGGGAATTATGTGAGCTGTTTACCTGCATTTTCCTTTTTTTGGCTTCTCTGGAGGCCATTCTAAGAATTTTAAGTCCCTTACACTGCAAATCTCCTGGCAGCTCTTTTGGGGTCTCTGACGGTTTTAGGTCAGTTTGCTGAATGACGATTCCTCAATTGATTATTTTGCTGAGAGCAGTCTGAAGAACCCTGTTAAACTGGGGTCTAAGCCAGTTGACCACAACCGTTCCGATTGGCATAAGTCCTCAAAAATAGAAAAGATAAAACCATTTGCATCGAGCCTTCCAGAAGTGCTGGGGGTCTAAAATGTGAAACATACAGTAAATTGACATTTAAGCAAACTGCACTAACAAATCTGTGGCTGCGAAAAAGCTGCGGCAAAACGAAAACCTAGAAAAAGAGCCTCAAAAATTGGGTCGTTTGGTGATTCAATGAATTGATTTTTGGTGGATGGGTCTGCTTCCTGGATGGGGCTGGATGCCTCCCGTGAGTGGGGGAAGGACCGCTGGAGGCAGCCTGGGCCATAGGAGTTGATCCTGTAACGCAAACCTCACTCTGCCCCGGCAGAGATCCGAGAGGAGGAGGTGCAGGCGTTGGAGGATGGAGTGTTTGACATCCACTTATAATAACGGTGAGTCTTCCCACAGCCTGTACCAGAGCCTCTCCACTGAGGGCTGGGGGAGGCACGGCCAGGGCAAGGGGTGCTCTGTCCAAATGGCCTGGCCCAGGCAGACTCCTACTTTTGGGGGAAGATCTTCCTCACCACCTCTGTTTTCTCTTCCAGCTGTGACTGGATCGAGCACTCATGCCTGCCTTGGAGAAAAGACCTGGACCAGAGCAGGGAGCCTGGGTCCTGGGGCAGCAGGCTGGGGCTGGGGGGCGGGGCATGAGGGTGGCATGCGGAGGCGGAGGGCAGGGCAGGGCAGGCCTGGTGTCCCTAAGGTTGTACAGACTCTTGTGAATATTTGTATTTCCCAGGAATAAAAAGGCCTGTGTCATGAACCTAGACCATCAGAACCTAGAATCCTGGAGGGGTGGGGCAGAGGACTGGAATCTCGGGGACTAGAATGTTGGAGTCTAGAACTTTGTAGTCAGAGAAATCTTGGAAGACCTGGGATCTCCTGTGTCTGGAATCCTTGGGGGGACTAGAACCCTGGGAGATAGGCACTTAGGACCAGAAAACCTTGGAATTTAAGCATCTCGGAGAGGGCCAGAAATCATGAGGAGTTCAGAATCCTGGAGGTCTAAAACTTGAAACTAGCAGGTCTTTGCATTCAGAATTCCTGGGCCCCGGGGTCTTGTATAACCATAGCCTTCAGCCCACAGTTGACATTCCCTTGACAGGTAGCCTTTCAGCTCCCACTTGAATACTCCCAGCAACGGGGAGCTCACTGCAGAGAATCATGGGAGGGAGAGGGCTGCCCAGAGTGCTGTGGGGGGAGGGAGGGAGGGCCTGGGCAGCTTTCCTGCCTTGGGGGTGGGGGCTGCACTCCTTGGGCTTGCAGCCTCCCGGCCTGGTGCTGCTGCCAGCCGGAAGGACAGTGACTTCCAGAGGAAATGCATATTGATCCTGCTCTCAGCGTCCTGTGGCCTCTCCCAACCCAGCTCCTCTCTCCTGAGTTTGCAGCACGAAGGTTTTGGGGGGTCACTGCTACCTGAGGAAGGCTAAGGCCACTTCTAAGGCTGGTTCTAGGTTAGGAGGATGAATGGGGGTCTTTTAAAGGTTTTGAAGCCGGGCCAGGCTGCCCCTGGGGTCTGGAGACTCCAGATAGCAGCCCTGGGAGTGGGAGCTCCCAAGCCCCTCAAGCCGGGGCATGTCCTACAGTGGCTGTGGGGGTGGAGACCTGAGCACCCTGACTCCTACCTTCGAAGCTCAGCATCTGGACCAGGCAATGGCCTCAGGCCCCTCCCTCAGGGTTCCCTGACCCAATGCCAGCCTTCCCCTAAGGACCCCACTCCCCCTGGCCTGTTCCTCATTGGGGTCTCCTCCTACCCTGTTGCTTTTCAGCCCCGTGTTGGGACCCCTATCCTTGCCTTTCATTGGGTCCCCTGCTCTGCCCCTCCTTCCATCCTCAGCCCCCTCCCGCCCTTCCCCCTCTCCAGGCTGTAATATCCGTTTCACGATTTGGGGGCTGAGTTGCTATAACAACAGACGGCGATTGTGTTGTGAAGAGCAGCTCGCTCCCTGCGCTGCCCGCCTCCCGTGCTGCCTCCATCCCTGCAGCCTGGTCAGCTACCCTCCCCACCGCCCCTAGCCCCAGCCTGGCCTCTGGGCAGTGTGTGTGTGTGTGCATAAATGTGCCCAGGGCCGCCCCGCCTGCAAATGTGACGGGGGACTGTCTTTCCGTGGCTGCACGTGTGAATATGGTGTATGAGCTGCACACTGTGTGTGCATGTGTGTGCACTGACACGCACACCGTATTTGCTGCCTTTCTCTTCCACCGTGTGTTACTGAAGAAGGGCCACGTTGGGTGGGGGTCTATTGGGCAGGGTGTCTTGAGGTCTTGAGGTGGTGGGTCCCAACTGCATCAGGTAGTCTGAACCTTGGACCTTGGGGGAGACATCCTTGTGCCTGGAGGGGAGGGGCACGGAGGTGCAGCAGCTGTCAAGTGACCTTTCTTGCCCTTGATGGGCAAAGGTGGCCCAGAGAGCTGGGGGTGGGGACAGGAGACAAATGCTCACTCTAACATCCTTTCCTGCCCCTGCCCTACCCCCACCCCTTCTCACCTATAAGGGTCTGAGAGATGGTCTGTGAGGCACTGCGAGTCACTGCACCTGTCTGTCCGTCTATGCTCTCGTGCCTGGCTGGATGAATCTGTGTGCGTGCGTGCGTGCGTGCGTGCGTGTGTGTGTGTGTGTGTGTGTAGGCTTCAGGGAGAGGGGCCATGGGGACTAGGTGGGCCAGTGGGCTATGGGGTCAGAGAGGTGATTTCACATCCACGGCCCTGACTCAGCAGTTCCCATTCTCTGGCTCCTATAGCGGCCCTGGAGGGGTCAGCCTGAGGGTGTGTCAAGGTGAGAGTGGGCCCCAGGTCTGGCTCAGGGGTCTCTCTTTCTGACCCCTAGGAAACAGCCCCTGCAGCCTGGGTCCTCCCATCACTCTTTCACAGGCTGGGGAGGGAGACCTGGTAGGTGGGTGTCCGCACACAGTAACTGACCACTCTGTGCCAGGTGCCTCAGGGTGACTGTGGGCAGGTCCTCTGTGTGCACCTGTTCCCCTGGGCATGTATTTGCCTCTGAGTGCGTAGGCACCTGTGTGCGCAGGTTTGTGTATGTTCTTCAGCAAGCATGCGCTTCCTGTGGGTGTCTTACCGTGGTGGGGCATTTCTGCAGCGGCCCTTGTGTGTTGCTTTGGGAGTGCTTGTGTAAGTATGGATAGGTGTGCCTGGCTGTGAGTGTGCCCATGCATGCATTGGTGGTTGAATGTGGGTGTTCTTGCATGCTCCTCTGGCTAAGGAAACACCAGCTACCACCGGCTGTGCAGATCACAGACCCTGCAATGGAGATCAGGATCCTGGAGTGAGCTGGCAGACAGGTCTGGTGAACACACACGCGCGCGCACACACACACACAAACTGTTTAACTCAGAAACCCACTGGCCAGCTCTGTGGCATGAGCACTAGGTGCCAGGACCACCTTTCACTGGCTGAGTGCGTGAAGGGGTGTCCCATTCCTCCCACACCAATACACACGCACTGTGATGCAGATGCCCTTACAGGCAAGACCATCCCGGCACCACACTCACTCTGAAACTCATGGTTGGGAGAGCGGAAAAGGGGGCTGTTGTCAGTTTCCCTTTGGGGCAACGTGCAGTTCCATCCCTGCCCTCAAACCTACTCTTACCCCAGGTTAGGCTTCCAGAAAGGATTGGCGATCAGGCTTCAAACTCTGGGATTCCCGTGAGGCAGGGATGTGCAACCCCAAGCCTCGAGGTCTACCCCACCCTCCTCTCTATCTTTCCCTCTCCCACCACCTCCGTCCGTATCCCAGCAAAGACACTCCCTCCTCGGTTCAAGGGGCAGCCAGGCCTCGGGCGGTGGGAGGCGGAGGTCAGGCTAGGGGCTTGAAAAAGCCCCAGCAGCCGCGGGCAGGGTCCCCCTTCCCTAGGCTCGTTGTTAGTCCGGTCCCGCCCCTGGGTGTAGCCAGCAGAGGGCGCTGCGGCTCAGGTCCCACACCAGTCAGTCCTACTCGCTTGGTGCCCCAAGTCGAGGCCCACAGCCTTCCCTTTAGCTCGACCTAGCTCTGGGCGCTGCCACATGGACCTGCCGGTCTGGGGATGCGGGACCCGAGGGCCCAATCCAATGCGCGCCAGGGTTTCCAGAAAAGGCACTGGGGCTGGGTTGCGGGTCGGTCTGTTTGGGGCCCCGGGCGCCAGGGCTAAAGACCGCGAGAGGCGGGGAAGAGCTCGGATGCCTTGGGGCCGGGACGCCTGGGTCCTTCGTGGGGGAGGAGGAGGGCCAGTGGAGCCGCGGGACTGACGGCTTCTGCGCCTTTGCATTGGCTGCGCCGCTCGTCCATTAGCGCAGCCTGGTCCAATGCGCGCGTCTGTGGGGCGGGCACTGGTGCTGATGCTGCCGTCAGTCGGTGTTGCAGGGATGCGGCGGCGGGAGCAGCCGCCCTGACTCGCAGAGCATCCTCCTCCGAGCGGCACCGCGGCGGGGCGGGCGGGGACACGGCGGGGAGCTAGAGAGGCGCGAGGCAGCCGACACCACTGGCCCCTGTTCTGTCACCCGCCGGAGACACGGTGGCTCTGGGGCTCTGATCCCCACCCTCCAGTTCTTGGAGCCCCCAGAACCAGGTACGGGGTTGGGGGGGGGGTGCTGCGGCGGAGACGGGCGGGGGGCGGGAGCCGATCTGGGGAGGGGAGCGACTAGAGAGGCGGGGGAGGCAGGAAGGATGGATTGGGGGGCGGGGGCGCTGCCGCGCTGAGAGGGCTGGCTGGGTGACAGAGGAGGCTAAGCGGCTGGGGGCTGGGGGTCCGAGCCTCCCTGTGGAAGAGGCACTGGCCCTGAACTGGGGTGAATGGAGGTTGCGGGAGGGATCGGGAGAGAACGAGGGCTGCGAGGGAGGCTCTGAAGAGGGGGTTCCCCAGTCTGTGCTAGCCCCAAGGGCTGGAGGCAGTGCTCAGCCAGAGGGGCTGGGGAGCTGTTGTGCTCTGAAGGGTCTGCAGGGGAGAAACCAGCGAGGAGCCGGGCTTCGTGGGAGGAGAGGGTGCTGGAGAGGGGAAGAGAGTAGTGGAGAGGCAAGGAGCAGGGGCCAGGCCAAGTGCTTCATACTGGGGGGCACCAGTGAGCGCCAGGCTTTACGGGGGGATGGGAGCCAAGGAGAGGAGGTTATCGGGAGGGGGCAGAGGGGAAGGTGCCAAGGTGTTTGAGGCAGAGACGGGTCTGTGCCGTGGAGAGCCAGGAAAGATGGGGGGCCTGAGGGAGAGGAGCGGAAGCTTGCGGGAGAAGATTGGGGGCCGTCAGAGAGGGAGACTGGGAAACCAGTAGGAGGGGGCCGTGCCGGGGTGGGAATGCACTGGGGCGGTGACAGGGTTATGGTCAGAGAGTGCTGCAGGGAGAGGAAGCTGCGGGCCCCTGGGCTTGCTCTCCACCCCCAAAGAGGAGGGGGCCTTTTCTCCTGTCCCAGCCTCCTCCCCTCGCAGAAATAGACAGCTGCCTTGGGGTTTTTGGGCTGGGGTGTGAGCCCTCGAACCCTTGGAGACAAAATTGTCTTTGAGGGGCTGTTGTAGTCTTCACTCTCAACCCCACCTGAGTCCTGGGTGAGGGCATCTGGTGCTTCACCGAACCAGCGAGGTCTGTTTCTTGGTGCCTGGAAGTGAAGGGGGAAGCCATCCAGACCTGGAGGGATGAAATGAATCCTAGGGGGTGGGTGGGTCTCGGGCCCCCAGGCCTCTGGACTGCCTTGGGAGCTTCTGAACACCTCTGGTTTTGTATGTGCTGGGCGGTGGGGTGGGTGGGCGAGGACCTCCCATTCATCCCTGCCCCTCCCTCTTGTCCACCTTCCCTGTGTCTGGGTATTCCTTTTGGGGGAGGATGGACTTAAGGGCCTCGCATTCTTTATCTTTCACCAGAGTAGAAAAAGAGAAGGGAGGCTGGCCAGTCTGTTAACCAGGAGGTCTTGTTTTGTGGGTGCTTCAGCCGCTCAGGTCCCTAAATCCTCCTGCCTCGGGGTGCTGGCCTCTGAGGCTGGGCTGGCTTTTTCTGGGGGAAGGGCCTGGCAGGGGTCCCTTCATTCCTGCCTGAGGAGGTGTTCTCAGCCCCATCCTGCCCTCAGGTCGAGGGGGGGCGGGGGGGGACTGATGGGCTGGCAGAGGCCAGTGGTCACTCTCAGTGGGTGGCTGGGAGTTCTCCGGAGCCCAGGCCTCTTCTGCCTCCTTGGGCTGGGCTGAATCCACACTGTGTGTTCCTGAGGAGGGGGCTGGGTTCTGGAGGGGTTACTGGGGACCTGTCTTCCCTCCAGTATCTGTCTCTTCCCAGGTTCAGCCTCTCTCTCCCATCCCTTTTGCCAGTGACATGGACAACCTGACACTGATACGTACACTCTGTGGCACCCACCTAGACACACGCCTACACAGTCACACACACCTGCGTACACAATACACCTCCTGGCAGCACGCCGCCTACACTCCCTGCCCAAAGAGCCTGCCACCTCGCTGTCTCAGAGACCTCCCCCGGGTGCTTGCTGTCATGCACATGCCACACACAGGGCCCTCGCATACCCCCAACACCGCACCGTCAGCCCGCCCAGCCCCCATCCAACCATCCACCGCCCCAGGTTCCCACAGCCAGCTCAGGCACAGCTCTGTTCCTCCATATACACCTTCACTCTGGGACACGCCCTCCCCTCCCAGACAGCCACACGTGTGCACCCTCGCAGAGACACCAACCCCTCCCGCCCCTCCATGGCCCTAACACACATCATTAAGTGCCACGTTCTCGTCTGGCCCTAAGACTTTGCTTCAGGCCTTTGTGTGTGCGCACCCGCACACGCATGCACACTAAGAGCCCCTTTGAATCTTGGTTCACCCCTTAAGCTTCTCTCCCACTTTCATTCTCTCTCTCACTCGCTCTCAGATCTCTGCACCCTCAGAAAGCCCCCCCAAACCCCAGGCCCTCCTGGTCTAGTCTGCCACTCAGCCACACCTGGCCTTCCTCAGCACCTTCCCACTTCTAGGCACCCCCCACCCCAGCACTCACCCTCACCCGCGGGGCCCTAGCCCTGCCCAGTGCTCACCATGCTGCCCATTCATTCCCAGCTCCTGAGCCCAGCCCCCACGAGGATGCCCGGACTGGGTTCCGCACGCAACCAACCCTGCCGCTCCATCTGCTGGGGCACTCCCTGCCTGGCCCTGTCCACACCGGCAGGCCTGTGGGCTTTCGGAGACTCATTCAACAAATAATCTAGCGCGGGCTAGGCACCTCGTTGTCATTTACGAAGCCGTCTCTGCTGCCGCCGCCCCCATTTAAGGTGGTGGGGTGAGGTGAGAGTGAGGCTGCACAGGTTCAGCTTTCCCCATTCGGTGGGCCTCAGCTTGCTCGTCTGTCAAATGGGGGTCCTCATACTTACCTCATGGGGTTCTAGGAAGAGCTAGGTGAGATGATGACAACGATGATCAGTCACAACAGCTGTATGTACTGCAGACCCGCCGCGAGCCTGGCTCTGTGTGCTGTGAACTTCACCTGCTTGGAGGCATTTGGCTGGCACACAGAAAGCCCCCAATAAACAGCAGCTCTTTGCATCATCATTGTCATGACCTTCCAGACACGTACCTTTCACGGATACCATGTTTCCAGGCACCTCATGCTTACTCACAAGGCTGCCCCTGGGAACCATCTGTCGCCTCCGCATGGCTGGGGTGCACCCACCCCGGTCGGAACCCCCCAGCTGTGCACAGCGCACGGGTGGGCAGAGGGGTGAGCTCACCCTTTCCATGGCCTATCCCCCGGCCCGTAGGCAACTGGGCTTCGCCCCCTTCTCCGTCGAGTCATTCAGTCGCACCTTGGTCCCCAGCCCACCCATCTCCTCAGCCCCACACACCTGGCAGCAGCTTTGTCATGCGCACCTCAAGCTGCCACCTCTTGTGCCCAGGCCCATTCATGCTGCTCTCCATGGACACAGAGACCTGCTCAGGGGGACCCGTGAGCCCAGCCTGGGCTGCTGGGGAACTCCCACGAGTCCCCAGACCAAGAGTCCTCAGACCAGTGTGTTCCTCCATTCTCCCACCTTCTTAGGCAGGGAAGGTGCCCAGTGCATGGGAAAAGGGTCCAGGGGGAGGAGTCTAAGTCCCAGCTCTGCCACACTCAAACTGTATGACCTTGGGGGAGCGTGCCCCTTCTCCTCTGTGAGTGTCAGTTTCACTGTCTGTAAAAGGGGGCAGTGCTAAGACCTGCCTTGCTTGCTTCCCTCATTGGGCCCTGGTGAGAAACTAAGGAAACATGAGACACATGGACTTTCGCAAACTGTGAAATGCTGAGGTATGGAGTTTTAAAAGTAATGATTAATACAACACCCACTTTTCCATTTCAGTCTATGCCAGGCACTGTTCTAAGTGCCTTACATATATTATGGTAACTCTTAATTTTGACAACACCACTATTCTATTTTACACGTAAGGAAATTGAGGCCCAGAGAAGCTAAGTAACTTGCCCTAGTCACACAGCTAGAAAAACATAGACGGCTTTCAACCCAGTTCCAGAGTCAGTGCTTCTAGTCATTGGATTATCTTGTTTTTGCCTGCTGCTGAGGTGGGGCTGGATGCAGACACGCGTGAGGGCTCCTTTGTCTCTTCTAGGGCTGGAAAGAGGGAGCAGGAAGGGGAGGTAGGAACTGTCTGCAGCCCGCCAAACCCGCCTGAGGTTTTAGTGGGGAGAAGGGACCCTCCATAAAACACCTTCTGTGACTGGAAGGGCTCACAGTTTGGTGTCCCCTTTCCATATGATTCAGGAGCCCCATCTTGAGCATCGCTGAGCAGTAGTCATCCTGCCTGAGCTCACACACCTCCGCAGACGGGGAACTCACCATCCCCCGGAGGCAGCCTACTCGACTGTTGGATGCTTGGATTGCCAGCAAGTTTCTCTTTATCTCGAGCCAAAATCTCCCTCCTCATTACAGGCACTTCTCCCACCTGTCCACGGGCTGCCTTCTGGGGCCACCAGAATGTGTGTAAACCCAGCTCTTCCTTCCTGGTGCCTGGGGGAGGCCCCTGCTGTCACACTCCCAGCTGGCATGAGAGGGAGCTGGCGTGAGGAGAGGACAGCCAGAGGGAGGCTGGCATTCCCATGGCTGGAGGTGTATGTGAGTGTGGTGCAGAGGTGCCTGGAGGAGGGGCTGAGTGCATGCCAGGAGAAGACCCCTGGCCTGGGGCTTGGCCGGGGTGGGTGTGGACTATCTCCCCCTGGACTCTGCATCCATTTGCTCAGTTTGCGCTGGTGGAAGGGAGGCTTAGGCCTTTGGTCAGACGGGGGGCTCAGTGGAAAGCATCTAGAATGGAAGGCCAGTGGCCTTGGTTTTAGCTTTGCTCTGCTGTGTGGCCCTGGGCAGTCACTGTCCCTCTCTGGGACTCAGTTTCCACCGCAAAAAATATCGAGAGGGATGCACTCCATTTAGCTTTGAGGTTTGCATCTTTCAGCCCTAGGGGCAAACTCAGAGTCTGGGGCATCTGGAGAGGGCGGTGGCCCCCGTGGCCAGATCGGAGAAAGGTGGGCTCACAGAGCCCAACCCTGTCCTGTGACCTGTGGACAGTGCAGGGTAGGAGTAAGGCCACCTCTTACTTGCACTCAAACTTGGGCAAATGAATTCATCATTCTAAGTGCGGGTTCCTTGTTTGTAAGCTGGGGGTGACCCAACTACCTCCTGGAACTGGAGGATTAAATGCACCCGGTGGTCGAGCCTCCATCTGACGCACAGTGTGGAGCCCCAAAGCTGTAGCCCAGATACCACAGTGGCCCTGGCCTGGCCGTGGGAAGATGAGGAGGAGGCTGTCAGCTGAGGAGGACCCAGAAATAGTTTAGGAGAGGACTCAGTGGGGAAGGGAGTAGGATGAGGTCCTGAGAGCAGCCGAGTCACCCCACCCCCCACCCCCTCCAGCTTCCAGCACCACTAGTTCAAGGGTGTTGGGTCCACCTGTGAGGGGGCTCTGGGAGCTGACTGGGTGCAGAGTCCCAGTTGACACTGGTGAGGAGCAGTGGCTGTGGGCCAGCAGTGGCTGGCAGCGTGCGCCGCAGTGACGTCAGTTAGCAGGCAGGACATCCCGAGTTGGCTGCTCTGGCCAGTCAGTGTCTGTGCGCTGATAGTGGGCACCGGTGAAGGAGCCGTTGGTCTTGGGGAGCAGTGCCTCCGCTCTGTGGGTGCAGGGGCTTCCTCTGCATTGTATGAGCCTGGGCGAGGGGCCTTGAGCAACTCCAGGGGACACCGTCTACTTGACGTGGTTGTGCAAGGCAACGGCCCTGGCCACGGGGAGATCAGAAGCCAGATGCTATCTGTGCATCAGGACGTGAAGAAGGAAGGGACATCTCAGCTTAGCAGGAGCCCCCTAAGTCCCCAGAGGAAGGGTGGGTTGAAGGCTTGGTCAGCAGAAGCTTGGGCCCGGAGTGCGGAGGCGGAAGGGAGGGGAAAAGAAGGGTAAAAAGCAGCAGGTTTCCTGGGAACTGAAGGGTAGTGTGGGGTAGAAAGGACCCCGGTGTCCTCTTAGCTCACATTCCTCTTGGGACAACCTCTGCCTGGCAAGCCCGAAGCTGCCCCAATGGTCTCTGGGTCCCTGGGGAGAGAACGCAGGGAGGGCTAGGGTTTCCTGCTGGCCAGCCCTGCAGCCCCCGGGCCCCTGGCACTGAGCCACGCTGGCCTGCGCTGCAGAGCTGTGGGCTGTGGGGAGAATGAGTAATGAGCCTTGAGGGGCCGCAGGCCCAGACCCTGGCCTCGTCCCTCCCTGGAGGCACCTGTAAGTTCAGCCTCTGTCCCCACAGGCGGCTCGCATGCTTGCACATAGCACCCCCTTCCTTCCCACATTGTCCCTGCACATCTTGGCACACACACAGACCAGTGGAATCGCCCCCTCCTAGACTCTCACTCGATTTGCTGCCACCCCCTCTCCCCCAATCAGGTAACATTCTTTCTGTTTCTCAAGACCCAGGCCTCTACCTTTCAGTCTCTGGAGGCCTCTCCACCATCTTTGCCTCTGTCTGTTCTCTGCCAACTTCCTGATCGAGGGAGACCCTGCCCCTGGGTGTTGGGCAAGGACCCTTCTGCCATCTCTGTAGGAGGATGTATGACAGAAGAACTGGGTTGGGGACCAGGGCAGGGGAACTAAAATCGCCTCCCTCTCCTGAGCTGAGGGGTGAGTGGACAGCAGCACGAAATCCTATTCCCTCTGCCAGTGGAAATCAATAGCTAATTAATTCCCTCCCCAAAATAGTGTCCAGAGGTGGGGGCCTGGGAGAGAGGCTGAGAGAGGCTAAGAGAGGCTAGGCCAGACCGAGACTGAGACCCTAGCAGGGGAGGGAGGATGTGACTCAGGGGCTGTGAATCCGCTGGGCGTCACAGGCTGCCCCTTTTGGAAAAGAGGGGGGGTTCGGCCTTCCCCCCCAAGCTTGAAGGTCCCTCTCCCCTGCTATGGGCTGGAGTGGGGGTGCGTGTGTTTGGGGGTAAAGGCGTCAATCAGGCTGGGAGCAGGTGCTGCATTTAATTTGATTGGCTAATTAGCCTGTGCATGTTAATTATCTCCTTTACCCAATGAGGAGAGGCAGTGGCAAAGCTATATATAACCCAACAGTGTTTAGAGGGAGAGGGGCTGCTGCCTGGATCGCCTCTGCCCCTGCTTGGGAAGGGGCAGCCCTTGGAGGGGCACTCGAGTCCCCGTTGGAGTCTGTAGGATTGGGGGTGGGACAGCAGTCAGAAGGGGCCAGACGGAAGGACCCGAGAGCTGGGCTTTAAGGGTCCTGAGGACTTCTCTGCCCCGTCTTCCTTCTGCACATGTCACCTCAACCATTCCTGCCCTCCCCCTTGCTATGGAGTTTTAGGGACCCCCTAGGTTTCAATCTTTTTCTTCACACCCCAGCTTCCTCCCACATAGCTCTTGGACTCCTCATGACGCCCCTCCGACCTCCTCCCTCTCCAAGCCACCTCTCTCCTCTTCTTTTTGAGACCCCTCTTTGAGCGACACCTGTGGCTGCCCTGCCCTTGGTCTCCTTCGTGGAGACAGATATGGATCAGATAGATGGGATCTAAGTCCCAGTTCCCTGCATACTGGCTGTGTGACCCCGGGGAAGTCCCTGGACTTCGTGGGGCGGGCTTCCCCAGTGGTTAATTGGAATAATGGGACTTCTCAGAGGGATGAAGTAAAAATGATATTTGTAAAAATGCCCAGCATATAGGACCTTGACAAATGCTATTTGAATCTGGAATTTAATTTTATCTATCTTCCTTTCCTTTTCTCCCCGTCAGGCCACCTTTCTCCTCCATTACTCTTCTGGCTCTGTCACTTTCCATGCAGTTCCTCTCCTTCCACTTCCCCCTTCAATCTTTTCCTGTCTGCTCCTAAACTGCGGTCCCTTCAGGCTTCTCTCTCCGACTTCTCCCCACCTCCTTCCCTTCCTCCCTCCCCCAAATAAAATCAATGCAATATTCAGGAGGGTTGTTGGATATAAATAATTACGACTTGGAGTTTAACGAGATGCAAATTCCCCTCCCCTGCGTGGGGTATAAATTGCTCTCTGACAGCCAGTTACAAGGGTAATCATTTCAGAAAGGCAATTTTATGCAAATGAGCCTGCCTGCCTCCTGGTGGCTCCCCCAGCCCTGGATGAGGAGGAGGGGTGGAACTGAGAGGTGAAGGAACCCAGGTATTGGGCCAGGCCTAAGGCTGGGGATTGGGAGCTGGAGGTTGAGGGTGACATGCATTTAGGTTCAAGAAGGATCTGGGCTGGTGAGCAGTGGGGTTGGGGCCCAGGGAAGGGTGGGTGTGGCTGTGTGTGGGGGGGATTGGAGAAAAGGAATCAGATGCCTGTGTCGTTGCATGGATAGAGGGGGCTTGGGGACGGGATGCCTGGGTCCTGTCTGGCGTCTCTCCCTTACCCCCTCTCCAGCCAGGTTACTCTGTGATACCATTGATGAATTGACATTTAATTAATCCCAATGAATTATTTAGCAACTTCATTATCCAGCATCAGCAGCTGATGAGAGAGAGCCGTGGCTGGTGGTGGGAACCATGCACAGGGGTTGGGTGGCTCAGAGAGGAATTGCCTGGGGTCGCCCGCTGGAGGAGCTGGCCCTGGTCCTGACAGGAGGCGAGAATGAGGGCGTCTAGGTGGGGCTCCTACTGGGCCGTTTACCTGGCCACATCTCAAACCAATAATGCCCCGGGGGGGTGCCATCTCTCCCCAGGTGTTGAGGCCCAGCATTCCCATCCACGGTAGTGTCTCTTGCTCTCAGGTCAGGGCGACTCCTCAAGTCAAGTCCCAAAGGGAAACAATTGGGCGCTTGCTGGTGTGAGTGGGGAGCTAGACACCGACGGCCTCTCCTCTCCCGAGCCCCTCATTAACTTTTTCCTCTCTCTTTTCTCGCAGGCTTCCCTCCCCCATCTTCCTCCGGAGCCCGCAGCGGGGGAGGGGCGCCTCCGCCCGGGCTCGGGGAAGCCGGCACTTGGGCCTCTGCGTGCTTTGCTTCGGGGCCAGGCCCATGGCACTGTGAGCTGGCGAGGGAGCCCCGCTCGGTGCGGGGGGCGCCCGGCCCCCTCCCCGCCCCATGCGCCCGCGGCTCTGAAGCCTGAGCGGGGCCGGGGGCCGGGCGGGGCCGGGGCCGCCGGAGGCATGGCGCCTGGGAGCCCGTGGCGGCCGCCATCGCCGCCGCTGTTGCTGCTGCTGCTGACGCTGGCAGCGGGCGCGGGCGGCCTGGAGTTCGGCGGCGGCCCCGGGCAGTGGGCTCGCTACGCGCGCTGGGCGGGCGCGGCAAGCAGCGGAGAGCTCAGCTTCAGCCTGCGCACCAACGCCACGCGCGCGCTACTGCTCTACCTGGACGACGGCGGTGACTGCGACTTCCTGGAGCTGCTGTTGGTGGATGGGCGCCTGAGGCTGCGCTTCACGCTTTCGTGCGCCGAGCCGGCCACGCTGCAACTGGACACGCCGGTGGCCGACGACCGCTGGCACATGGTGCTACTGACCCGCGACGCGCGCCGTACGGCGCTGGCGGTGGACGGCGAGGCCCGAGCCGCCGAGGTGCGCTCGAAGCGGCGCGAGATGCAGGTGGCCAGCGACTTGTTCGTGGGCGGCATCCCTCCCGACGTGCGCCTCTCGGCGCTCACGCTCAGCACGGTCAAGTACGAGCCGCCATTCCGCGGCCTCCTGGCCAACCTGAAGCTGGGCGAGCGGCCTCCCGCGCTGCTGGGCAGCCAGGGCCTGCGCGGCGCCGCTGCCGACCCGCTGTGCGCGCCCGCGCGCAATCCCTGCGCCAACGGCGGCCTCTGCACGGTGCTGGCCCCCGGCGAGGTGGGCTGCGACTGCAGCCACACGGGCTTCGGCGGCAAGTTCTGCAGCGAAGGTGAGCCGGGGAGCCGCCGCGGGGGCCTGGCTGCGGGAGGGAGGGGCTGGAGGTGCCCCTGGGTCGGGGCCTGAGAGTGTGCACCACCACCGGAGGGCTGTGAGGCGTGTCCCGTGTGAGGGCGCCCGTCTGGGGAGAGCGCACGGGGATAGGTAGTGAGCAAGTGAGCTGCTGGGTGAGGCGGGGGACTGTGGGCGTGGCCAGTGTGGGTGTGGCCTCTGAGGCCAACTGCCCCCACTCCGGTGAGTCCTCTAGTTCCTTGTGGGGTAGTTCTGTGTAGTCGAGTCCTGGTGAGAGGGTGACGGCTTGGCGCTTGAGGGTGTGTGTGTCCTGTGGGTGAGGGGAAGCGAGGGCTTGTGGAAGTGGCCTGTGTGGGCCGGACCTATGAGAGGCAGTGGGTGGGGCCTTGAGGGCGGGGACTCTGGGGGCGTAAGGTCTGGGGCGCGTGAGGGAGTCCTGAAGAAAGTGGGTGCGGTCTGACTGGCTAGGCCCTGGAGGGCAGTGAGGGCGGACGGTCGACCGGGAGAGTAGGGCAGCAAGGCCCGTGAGGACTTTGAAGGGCTGTGGGTGGGGCCTGTGTGGACGGGGGCGTGGTCGGCCCAGGAGGGCGGGGCCGGTGCTGCTGGACTCGGTCAGGGAGCGTCCGCGGGCCGGGCGAAGTGCGCGAAGTGCGCGAAGTGCGGCCTCTGAGGCTGGGCCGCGAGGGGCGGACGAAAGCCTAGGCGCGAGGGCGGTGGGCGTGGGGAGGAGGGCACGAAGGCGCGTGAGGGCGAGTGGGGGTTGCGAGGCTGTGACTACAAGCTCCAGGAGGGAGGGGACCGAGTGTTTCTTTTTCACAGAAGCGGCAGAGCTCCTGCGAGAGAGAAGGAAAAGTGAGAGAGGGGATTGTCAAGGCCTCTGGGGCTCATGACTAGGAGATGACGGATTTGTTGAGGGGCAAAGAAATGGCTGGTCACTTCTCCCGAGTGAGAGGCAGGGAGTGGAAGCTTCTGTTTTGAACATCCAGGCCTGACCAGCCTGGACTTTGGAAGGGAGACTAGTGGTCTGGAGAGGGGATGATAGGACTCTGGGGCATGGCATCGAATGTGGTGTAGGGGATTGAAAGGGAGGTTTAAGGGAAGGGGAGGCTCTGCCAGCTGCCCAGCTGCAAGGGCCACAGAGGGATGAAGTGAGGGGATGAGGTGGTGGGTTGCACCAGGCCCGGGGCGGGCTGTGGGTTCGGTGGAGGTGGGAAAAGGAGGGACTATAAGGCACTTGTTGTACTTTGGTCTGTCTGGGGAGTGGGGAGAGGTTCCCCATCTTCTTCATGCCTGGTCCGTGGCAGCTGCTTTCTGCAGATATGTGCAGACAGACACGCTTTCCTCTCCCTCCGTACCCCTCGAAGCTGTGGGCCACGTAGCAGTTGCATGTGTCTGCCCGAGAGGTAGTCTTTGGGGAGTGTGTGCATATGCATGTGTGTGCCCACAATCTAGTGTGGCCCGGGGACTGCTTTGGGGTTGGGTGTCCTTGTGGCTGCCAGCATGTGGACAGCCAGGAGAGGAGCCAAGTCTGTAGGTGTAGCCTCGGGTTTGGGAAGTCTGCACTTTGCATAGTATTTTGATTGTGTATGTATAGTTGTAGAGGAATACATTAGGAAGGTTTCTGTATTGCTTTTTGGGGATTATTTGTACAAGGTTGTGGGATATATCTTCAGGAATTGTGTGTGTATTAAGTTAATCTGATGCCTTCTTGCCTTTTCCCCAAGGAGCTCAGGTGCTCCCTAAACTGTGAAATTGGGTATCTGTGTGTTGGTGTTTGCCTGCATGCAGAGGCTCGTGGGTCTGGCAGCGTGCAGATGAGTGAATGAGACTGTTTGACTAGGAGTGTTTACAGACTGAAGTCCAGTGCCTGGTAGAGTGAAGAGTGCTCAAGTGTAAGGGCATGTGCTCGTGTGCAGGAATCTGTCGATGAGGAATCCTTTTCTCTATGACCTTTATATGGGTCTGTGGTCCCTATGACCTCTTCCCTTCAAGCCTTCCTAAGAAAATAGGCAGACGGGGACATCTGTAATAGTGTCAACAACAAAAATAAAGTTTAAAAAAAAGGAAATAGAACGAATCACCCTTCTAATTTCTTGGAAGGGAAATTTGAGCCACAGAGAGGTAGATTACAGTAATTGGTCCACAGTGTCACCATGCAGAATTGGGCCTGGCTGTACGAAAAATGCAGCCAGAGGCACCCTGGTCAAACAGAGCCCTTGCATTCATTCCCTGAAAGGAGTTATTGGCCAGCGGCTCCCAGTGAGCCAAAGTGTGCTTCTGAATGAGGGTTGTGTGGTTTTATGTCTGAGATGTGTTCGAGGACCTCTGTTTAGAGGGACTGTTTTGTGTATCATATGTGTATATGCTGGATATGTATCGGATGAATGTTTGCGTCAGTTGTGTTGGAGCAGTGAGAGGTGGCTCTGTGTCTGACCCAGTGTGTGTGCGTGTGAGATTCATGAAGAAAAAGGAAAGGGAAATATTAGATGGGTGTCAGACAGTTGGTAGGGGCAAGGGTGCTTGGGGGTGTGTGTGTGTGTGTGTGTGTGTGTGTGTAGTATCTGTTGAGGGAGTGGTGCTTTGTCTGTGATAAAGAGGCAGGCATATTCATCTGTATATTCCCTGTACCTAATATAGTACCAGGCACTTAGTGAGTGTTTGATAAAGATTTGTGGAATGAATGAAGAGACATTACTATGTATTTGAGAGACTAGAGGCTTGAGGTAAGGCTGTATATGCATATGAAAATATGTGTGTATATGTTTTCAGATATATGTTGTAGGTGGGCTTGCGCGTTGCATCTACAGATGACTGGCACAGTGACAGCTCTGATTCCCCTCCCCCTCCACGACTCCATTCCCTCTCCTTTTACTTTTGTTCTTTATTTTCTGGGCAGCTTTTGTAATATTCTGTGTTCATTACACTTCTCCAGTACATTGTCATCTAGCCAAGGAAGAAAGGATTGGGTTCCTACCCTTGGGTATCGGGGTTAAGGGAGGAAGGCTTTGAGGAAGCAGGTCTGGCTCCCAATCTCTGAGACAGCTCGCGGGGCCGAGAGCCCCAAGCGTCCCTGGAAGTTACAGTAACTTCATCATTATCTGCTTTGAGTGGTTCTCAACTTTTTCTGAGGTTAAGGACATTTATAAAGTCAGTAATTCACAGTACCCTTTCCAAATTGTAGTTCTTTTTATATCTATTTATTGTGAAAATAGATGACTCAAAGCTACTATGAATTCAGAATAGCTTTCAGATGACTTTGATGTTATCTTTGCCATGGTGGTTAATCAAATATACATTAGAAAAAATAGTTTTAGCTTTATATGCAAGACATGCTGACCTGCCTTCAGGTATTTGCGATGCTTTGGAATGTCCCTCTGCCTTCCCAGGTCTGCGCATATCCATTCAGTACAAATCTCCATGTTAGGAAATTTTCTTCTTTCCTCTGGGGCGTCTGTATGAACAACTGAGTGTGTGTACCTGCTGCTGATTATCTGCCAAAGCTGGGATGGAATAGACTGGAATTTTGCAGTGGTTTGCATGTGAACTCCTCAGGTCACTCAGGTGTGTAGAGAAAGGGCTGAAAAGTGATCAAGAAAGAAGTGTGTGCAGGTGTGCGGGAGACCTCCAGAGGAGTGGGGTGGGTGTGCAGAGGTTCAGGACAGTGTCAGGTGTGTGCCTGGCTTGGGAGAGAAGTATGAAACTACTAGTAAAGTGTGTGTTGGCAGTGGGGTAGATGCACATGTCTCGTGTGTGTGTTTCGTAAGTTCATTGGTGATTTCATTTTAACAGGTAATTTTGAAGGCCTCCTTTGTGACAGGGTTTTTTGTTTTGGGTCCTGAAGGGGAATCAGAGATGAATAAGCTGCTCCAGGAATTAACTGTTGAATTGGGGAAGCAGATTAAAAACAAAACAGTCCAGCCCTGATTGGGGTGGCTCAGTGGGTTGGGCATCATCCTGCAAAGTGAAAGGTCACCGGTTTGATTCCCAGTCAGGGCACATGCCTGGGTTGTGAGCCAGGTCCCTGGTTGGGGGCATGCGCAAGGCAACTGATCCATGTTTCTTGCACATCGATGTTTCTCTCCCTCTTTCTCCCTCCCTTTACCCTCTCTCTAAAAATCAGTAAGGTAAATCTTTAAAACAAACAAACAAGGAAACAAAAACAGTCTACTGTGTAGTTAAGAGAGCAGATTTTGCAACCAAACTGCCTGGGCAGTGACCTAGGACTTAAGATCTCTCTGCCCTGGCTTCCTTATCTGTAAAATGGGGACATTAATAGTACCTATGTTATAGATTTGTTGTGAGAGTTAAATTAGCTAATTCTTGTGAAGTTCTTAGAACAGAGCCCAGCACATAGAAAGTGCTAATAAACAACAGCAAAAGAACAACGCAAAACAGTGTAATATATACCCAAATAGATTCAGTGAGGCAGTGTGGCTTAGTGATTAAACCACACACTCCTGAGGCTCAAATCCGGGTCTAAATCTGACTACTCACTACTAGGCCTGTGACATCAGATGAGTACCTAACCTTCAGACTAATTTTTCCTAAATGGAGATAAGCATGCTTACCTCGCAGGTGTCTCATGGGAATTAAATGAATGTCTGGTACATAATAAGTGGTTAGTAAATGGTAGATGCTATTACAGGCAGAGTGCTCTTGGGGTTTTGAAGAAGGGGAGCGTTTGCAACTTGGGAGGATCCGTAATGAAAGGCATTCTATTTAAGATTTGGCCTTGAGCATTGATTAGTAAGCTTGATTTGGGGGAGGTCACTCCAAGCAAAGGAACCAGTAAGAACAAAGGCATGGAAGGGAGGAAATGTACATGTCCATAGACGGCCACCCAAGAGTACTGGGAAAATGGTGGAATCTAAAGCAGGAGAAGCAGGTTGAGACCAGGTCTTGGAGTTTTGACTTAAGCCATTCAACCAACATTTATTGGATGCTGTCTACAGAGTATTGGCAGATGGAGCCACAAATGGATTTTGAGCAGGTATATGAATAATAAGAGCTGTTTCAGAAGCTGGGAGTGAGGTGTAGAATGGATGGTAGGGAGCAGAGTTATGTGGAAGAGGAATCAGAGGGGAGACAGTTCAGGAAAGAGATCCAGAGGCCCCAAACCCTCGTTGTCTTGGAGAGTAGCAAAGAAGGGAGTTGGCAGCGGTGTTGGCAGCAATGGTAGCAGAAGCTGAGAGCCACTGCTGAGGCTGAAGCTGTGAGTCTCTGCTTCTTGTATGTGGAGGAGGTTGGAAGGGGGCAGAGATGATGAGATTTCAGATTTGCTTGGCTGGAACGGTAGTGGACAGGTGAAAAGAAAGGGGGAAGTCAGGAGGGGAGCAGGTCTGGCCACAGGCCATGCGTATGTCGAGTTGTGGGGCCCCTTGGTGTTCCTGGACAGATGTGTCCAGACGGCTATATGAGACCAAGTTCTGAATTGAAGGCGGGGCTGCAGATGGAGACCTGGGAGCCACATGCATGGAGAGATAGTATTTGAAGCTCTAGAATCAGATGAGGTGGCCAAGGAGAAGGTGAAAGACTTCAGAGGAGCATCCAGAGGAGGAGGGAGAGGGGCAGCTGCAGGCAGCGAAGGAGCAGTAGGAACAAAAAGAGAATCAGATCACACAGGCAAGGATGGAGAGCACGGAGCCTGGCAGCCAGTGAGCGTTTGCGAGGTGCCTTGGCTGCTTTATCTCATTTAACCCCCGTGACCACCACCTGAAATATAAGGGCTGCAATCTGAACCCTGAGCTGACTCCTGGACCTGTTGCTTCCCCCCGCCACCTTTGTCCATGCTGCCTCCAAAACAGAGAGGTGGCCAGTCAGCTGTATCCATGGATTGCCTGCACTTGGTTTATCGGGGTGCTTGGGGACAGTGCTTTGATCAGAAGCCAGCAGCTACCCCAAATTTCTTGGGCCACAGCTTCTTCCTTAAGCCAGTATGTGATGAGGGTGTTCCTGTATTGGTTGGTCAGCTGTCCCAGCACTGAGAGAGGGCAGTGGAAGTCCATCAGGAAAATCTGTCTTCCAAGCCCTCCTGGAAGAACTCCCCCTGGAAAGCAGGCTTTTTTTCCCATTAAAATATACAGCTCACTAACATTCAAAACATCCAGATGGAAATCTTTCTATATGTTGCATGCCTCCCTGCCTCCGTAAGCACAATATTTGGAATGTTTTCCGGATGACTCAGGCTGTCGTGATTCCCCTCAGGTGCTGCTCTGGACTGTTTCTTCTCTGAGGTTTGTGCCTGCCTGAAGTGATGCTTGACTGCTGGACTTTTGAATTCTTATATTAGCTTTTTCTAGTTTTTCCACCTCCACCCGTAGGAGGAGTTGTCAGGTAGCAACTCACATCCACTGCTTTCTCTGTGAACTTGGAGATCAGCATTCCCAAGCCTGTTAGGATTGTGTGTCACTCACAGTAAGTGGAGTCTGGGTAGAGTCTGAGAAAATAATAGTTCCCCTGCATAACTGTTATGATTCTGGTTTTGGCTGCTCAGAACGCTTTCTTTTCTTTTGTCCAAGTCTTCATCACTGTCCTCAAATAACAAGTCTGCTGGAATCACAAATTTATGTTGGGCAAGACAGTACCATCGATGCCCTCTGGTGGGGCAGTCATAACCTATCTGTGTGAAAATTGAGTAAATGAGGTCATGTATGTGGAATCACTGTCAGCTCTAACATCCGATATCTGCGGTCCTGATGGTTGCTGTGGTTGGAAATGGCTCCGGGCAGAATGAGACCAACTGCTTAAGAGAGTGGTACAGGGAGCGACCATTCTCCCTGGAGTCTGTAAGACTCCAGAGACAAGGTGGATGTTCCCAAGGAAAGCCCCATATGGCGGAATGGCTTAGAGCATGGGCTGCCTAGGTTTGAATCCCAGCTTTGCTACTTGCTAGCTGTGTGAACTTGGGCAGTTTACTTAATCGCATTGGTCTTCAATATCCTACTCTGTAATTGAATAACAACTTTAAAAAAGGGTTGAGTGAGTTTATATAGGGGAATCCTTTACAATGTGCCAGGTACTATCTAAGTGATCAATAAATGCCACCATAATTATTATATTATTATTTTAAAAATCCTCCTCAGAAGGTATGTTTATTGACTTTAGAAAAGGAAGGGAGAGAGAGACAGAGAGAGAGAGAGAGAGAGAGGAAGATGGAGAGACACACAGAGAAACATCGATCAGTTGCCTCTTGTATGTGCCCCGACTGGGGATTGAACCTGCAATCTTTGTATGTGCCCTGACCAGGGACTGGACCCCCAACTTTTTGGTGCATGGGCTGATGCTCCAATCAACTGAACTTCCTGGCCCAGGTTACTATAATATTAATCCTAGTGATCAGGGAAGGCTTCAAGGAGGAGGTGGGACTTGGCTAGATCAAGGATGACTGAATGAAGTTGATGGAGGTAGAAAGGAAAGGACGGGGCTTTGTCATAAGAAAAACAGCCTAAGTAAGGAGTCTCATGTACCAGGCAGGGGATGTGAGTCAAGTGTCTCAGGGGCAGGTGAGGAGACCAAGATGTTTGTGCTTTGTGAGAGATAAAAATCAAAACTGGATTACAGTGAACTCCTAGAAGTCTTGACTTCCAGGCCATGAATGTAGTTTCACTGGAAATTTTAAAGCCAGACAGATTTGGGTTCAGATTTTGGCTCTGTCCCTCATGAACAGAATGATGTTGGAAAAGTTTCTTCCACTTTTTGAGTCTTGGTTTCTCCATCTCTACAAGGGAGTAACAGCAGTATCCATTGATGAGAGGATGGTGGTGAGGAAATGACACAGTGCAAGAGCCAGGCATGCTCAAAGTGTTCATTACATGAGATGGGCTTTTTACTATTCATTCAACAAACACAGCCATGCTTTTTCCTGAGCCAGGAACTGTGCAAGCAGCTGGATATAGAGAGATGAATGAGACATTGTGTTTGTTCTTGGATATCTCACAGTCCAGTCAGGAAGCAGATATGGAAACACAATCGCAAGACAGATCCGATAAGTGAAATAATAACACAATGCACATATTGAGAGCTGGCACGAAAGAGGGATGGTTTGCTCTGGCTGGGAGGTCACTTCAGAACACAGAAAAAGCTGTCCTGACCTGGTCAGAAAGCAGGAGTCAACTTTTTTCAGACCATTGAGGATGAGAAGAATAAGGATGGGGAAGGGCGTTTCAAGCTGAGGGAAGAGTATGCAGAAATGTGGCGTATAAAGGAAATGGGAAGGACTTGGGTGTGGCTGGAGCCTCGGTTGTTGCAGGAAAGGAGGTTGGAAGGAGGTATGGTCAAACTTCAAATGGACTTTCCTAAGAAGATTGGACTTTATCCTGTAGGCACTGGGAAGCCGTGAAGAGTTTTATGCAGGGTCATCACTTGGTTGGACCACTTTGGCAGTGCTCGGACTATGAGTGGCAGGGTGAAAAGACTGCCTGTCGGGGCAGGGAATGTTTACAAGGTTTATTAATGTTCTGAGGAGAGGACGTCATGAGGGCCTGCCCTTGGGGCCGTGCTGATGGTGATGGAGGCATGGAAAGGGTTTCTAGGAGCTTAGTTTAGTGTTTCAGGTTTTAGAAGGTAGAACCAATGGACCTGGTGATTGGTATGAAAACACAGCTGGGCAGATTTCTGGGTGCCTGACCTGCTCAGGGAATGCAGGCCGGGGGAAGGCTTCTAGGGAGGGGAGTATGAGGTGGGTCTTGGACACATGGAGGGTGAGAGGCCCATGAGACACTCAGGGAGAGCTTTTCTTAAGGCAGGTGTATATACAGGTCAAGAGGGCAAAAGAGAGGTTTGTACCAGAGCCACTGAAAAAGTTCTGAGTGCATGTGCACTTGTGTGTGTTGCACGTGTTGATCGCAACAGTGTTCGTTCAGGTGTACCTGGTACCGGTGCCCGGAGAGCCAGGCTGGGGATGGGCAGGGAGATCAACCAGCGGGAGTCTAAGGTGGGAAACCAAGGATGGGGTTGGGGGTGGGGGCTGTGGCGATTTAGCAGTGCAGAGCATGAAGGCCAAGGTGATCTTGTGCTCCTGGGCAAGTATCCTTTTCTGTCCAAAGGAGGCGGATAGTACCGATGAGCTCACTCAGGCTGCTGCGAGGCTGAGGCACACCGGCGCACACTGAGGATCTGTGTGGTGTGTGGCTCACTAATGAACCTCTGGAGCCTGGCGGAGTGTGGGTCGCCTAGTGGGTGCTCAGGGAGTGTTGGTTGAAAGCAGGGAACCGGGCGCTTTGTTACGGGGGCGGAGATGTCAAGCGTGGTGTTAATGGTGGAGTTTGGATGGCAGATGGCTGCCTGAGTAATTGCTGAGCAGGCAGGTAGGGATGTAGGACTGGCACCCAGGGAAGAGGCCGGGGCTGTAAAAATACAGTTTTGGGGGGTTCCCTAAGCTACAAAAGGGATCTATCACCGAGGAGGGCTAGAGAAGAGAGGAGTGTAGAAGGCGTGGGACTGAGCCTGGGGGGTGCCTGGATTGGCAGGTGCGGGGCACAGGTGAACCAGCAGAAAGCGAAGAGCCCCAGAGAAAGTGAGGTCAATGAGTCCTGAGGTGCCACCTCTCAGGAGCCAGGAGAGGGAAGACTTGTACAGGCAGCAGGCCAAACTTGGTTGTTTCACTTTCCTGAGCGTAGCAGAACCCAGGGTGGTGGCAGGGGGCAATAGCTTTTGAAACACCCCCATGTTGGATGATCTGGAAGGCACCATGCCTCCTAGTTTGTACAGGTGCTGGAGGGACGGTTTGCTGACTGACCAGAGCCTTCACACCCTGGGGCCAAAGGGGACTGATGTAGGGCTCTTCACAAGAGCCGTGGGTTTTCCCGAGGGCCTCTTCCATTAGCCAGGCCCCACAAATGGGACATGACTCAGTTTATTTAAGAAAGTCATTGTAGCCCTGGCTGGTGTGGCTCAGTGGATTGAGTGCCAGCCTGTAAACCAAAAGGTCATCAGTTCAGATTCCCAGTCGGGGTACATGCCTGGGTGGCAGGCCAGGACCTCAGTTTGGGGCATGTGAGAGGCAACCAATCAGTTGAAGCATCTCTCACACATTGGTGTTTCTCTCTTTGTCTTTCTCCCTCCCTTCTCATCTCTCTAAAAATAAATAAATAAAATCTTTTAAAAAAGTCATTGTATACACAGTTTTTAGGGGATGCAGCTGTCAGGTAAAAGAAGCTCTGTGTTGTAGAGAAGTGTGTTTGTAACATATCTAGATATGTAGGCTTGCGTGGGTAGGTTTAGAAAATGGGAGATAGATAGGTAGGTAGGTAGGTAGATAAATGGATAGACAGATAGAAAAAAGGGACCTGTGTTCATCTCAGGGTGTGCGTCTTTAGCCACTGGAGGACGTGTGGGGTGGTGGCGGGGTGTGTCTCTACTGTTGTGCATCAGATCACTGTGCCAGTATTGATTCTGCATTCAGCCTGTGTGTGCGTATTATGGGGGTGGCATAAGTTATGATAAATGACAGTATGTGTTTCTGGAGGATAGTTAAGCCCCTGAGAGCGAATGAGCAAATACCAAAATGAGGTTGGAGGTAGGAGGAGACGGCGTGTGCTTCCAGGCCTAAATATGTACTGAAGAACTGTTTGTGTGTATGCGTGCGTATCCTGGGGCGTGTGTGTGTGTGTGTGTGTGTGTGTGTGTGTGTGTGTTTCTCCACTGGGTCTCTTTGTAGGTTGTGTTGTTGCTTTTCCTGCCGTGGCTTCTCTAAAGGCTCCCAGCAGGTGAGCATGGCAGACGTGTTTGGAGGGGATGACTTGGTCTTCTTACAAAGCAAGTCAGTGCCCAGCTGGCTCCAGGAGCCGTAGTGCAGTTGAAGGAACTGCCCCTGTGGGAGTCATATGGCACTGGCACTTTGGGGCAGGATGGTGTTTTCTGATTTGCATACCTGTAACTTTTCTCCCCTGGGTGGGTAACAGGTGGGGGCAGTTGGGTCCTGTGTGCGAAGGCTTTGGATGTGAGCTGTGTGAGAGATTATGCATGTCTCTAGATCAGTAAGTGCCTATGTGTGTCAGTGTGTCACTGAGCATGAGTGTGTGTCTCTGGTGAGCCCCGTGTGTCTCCATCTGTCTCGGAGACGCGCTGGGATACCGGGGAGGAGCATGCCTGGGGGAGTCAGGCCGCCTGACTGCCGCTCCTGGCTCTGCCTCCGAGTCTCCATGTGACCTTGAGTGGCCACTTCCCTGCCCAGGGTCTCAGTTTTCTGAAATGCAGCGTGAGGCTTGGGTTCTCTGAACGTGAGGCACAGACTCAAGGAACACCTCGATCTCAGTCTCAGCCTCGTCCCCAGCAGAGCCTTCCAGGTTGGGTGGCCTTTGTCAGGGCCTGGGTGGGCTTGCAGACCTTGAACCGGTCACGGTCTTGAAGCCCTGTTCTTGGTATCCTTGCTAACAGCCCCCTTTCTCTTTCTCTCCCTTTCTCTCCCTCTCTCCCCCTGCCTCACCCCTTGCTGAACCTCGCTGGCCTGTAGAGGAGCACCCCATGGAAGGTGAGTGACGCCTTTTGGTCACAGAAGTGGCCGGTCAATTGCTGTGGGATCCTATGTGAGGGGGTATTGTTGGCTACCGGAGGGCTCCCTCCCCTGCCCACTCCCGGGGAAGGGTGTCTGTGTGTCCCTTTGGCGGCCTCGGCCCCACCTCTGGCCTTGTCCCTTTTTACTGCCGGGGAGCAGTGCCAGGCAGAGGGCAGGCCCTTGCTCGTCTTCAGCGCCAGTCTGTCACCTGGCCTTTCTCATTCTTCCTTAGGGAGGAGACAGGGATTGTGAGTGGAGGGATGGGGCTGGAGGATTCTGAAGTGCCCTGAAGTGAGTGAGGGGACACTGTTTTGCCTGATGGAAGCCGGGGTGGGGGAGCAGTGCTTGGGGAGAATCTGCTCTGGGGTCCGGAGGGTGCAGGCAGAGGGTGGGGCCTGTGCCCCAGTCAGGGAGTGTGGGAAGGTGGCAGCTTCTCTGTTCTGGCTGACGCTTGCTGCAAGCTCCTGTCCCCTGTCCTCTGAGCTGGTAGAGGGGGCTGGTCTGCTTCTCCTTCAGCCCAGGCCAAGGGCAAGGGTGGGGAGCAAGCCTCTCTTTGGGGTTTCTCTGTCCATTCTTTCCCTGTCTTCTCTTTCTTTTGCCTTTCTCTCTCCCTGGATTTTCTCTGGGACGCTGTCCCTGGACCTCTTTCTTTGTCTCTTGTTTCTGTCCTTCCCCAGGCCCTCTTTGGGTTCCTGTCATTCTCTGAATCTTCCCCCTCGGTTTGGTTTTCCCTGTTTCTTTTCTTCTTCCGGGATATACTAGGTCAGAGAGGGGGAAGACTGAGTTGGGTGATCCGGACTTGGAGGCTGGGTTGCTGGTGAGCTCACATGGCCACCTTGGAGAAGGCAGGCAGCAAGGTGGGTGGGAGGTGGGATCCAGGCACCAAACCTACCCCACGTTCTCTTCCTGGAGAAGCAAGTAGGAGTGGGGGCTCCCCGGGCCTGGGCCCTGCCCTGGGAGGAGCAGGGGAGAGCAGGGGTCCTGCGAAGGAAAGAAGGGAGAGGCTGTTGGCCCGAGCGTGAGGCTAGAATCCATTTTTCCTTGTGGCGTCCATAGTTTGGCTGGTCTCTCTGGTTGATGTCTCTTCTCTGTGGATGTCCCTCAGGTCCCCTGGCCCTAGCATGCAGGCACTCGTGTGTGTATGTGTGTATCTGTGTGCACGCACGTGCAGACAGCTCTGCTGCTTTGTTGTGTTGTGTGCCTTTGTGCGTGTCTGTACATGGATGCGTCTGAATGTGTGTGGAGGTGTGTGCACCTCCATCTCTGTGTTTTCTGTGATGTGGCCCCCATCTCTGTGCCTCTGCAGGAGTGTCTGCCTCTGTGTCTGCACCTGTCCTGACTGTGTCTGCGTCTCCGTGTGTCAGTGTTTACCTCTGTGCATGTGTCTGGGTGGACGCAGCCTTCTGAGGGATGGAGATAAGATGTAGTGCTGATGTGACTTTTAGTTGCTCCTGATGTCATGTCTCCTCCTGAACAAAGGGAGAGATGAGGGAGGCAGAGAGAAGGGAGAAAAGGCTGGAGGAGAGAGGCTTGGGGAGGGGGGAGGAGGGGCAGATATTCCGGAGGAAGGAGAAGAGTAAGTAGCGGTGGGAAGAGGAAGGATGCCCATGGAGGGAGGGGCAGAGAAGATTGAACCAGGAAGGGCAAGACACTCTGGCCAAGAGGAGCGGGCAAGGGGGCTGCTGGGGGAGAAAGTGACTGGAGCTAGGAGGGGAGAGAAAAGCAAGCCGTTCTGGTCCAAGCAGGTAGGATTGGCAGGCACAAGAAGGCGAGCTGGGCTTTGGAGACTAGTGGGGAATGAGGCCTGTGACCCAGCCATTTCTCGGGGGGCTACACAGGGATCTGCTGGTTTGGCTGGAACCCCGTGTGTGCCCGCATGTCAGTGGCTGTGCAGGGGTGTGTGTCTGTGGCTGTGTGAGTGTGAGTGCCTGTGTGTGTACACACCTAGTGATGTGATGCTTCTGTGTGTCTCTCTGTGACATGTCTCCTTGTGTGTCTCTCAATCTTGTCCCCTACAACCACCTTCCTTCTTTCAATGTTGATCCTCTTGGGATTTTGGTAGGAGAGGAAGGGAGTGAGACAGAGTGCGTTTGGCAGGTGGTGGTTTTGGGGGGTGAGGTTGGCTGGGGCCTCCTCTGCGGCACTGTGCTCCAGACTCCACAGTCCCCCCTTCGGACCTCTGAGTCCTCTGCCTTCACCCTTTCTTCTCGCCTCCTGATGCTCTGTCTCAGGCCTCGCTTTCTCCCAGGAGCCCAGCCATCCTGCTCCCCAGCGCCCTACTGAGCATCTCCTTTTGGGGGATCCTGGTTGTCCCACCTCCTTTTCCCCCAGCCTCTTGTAGCAGAGAAAAGATACAGAAGCAGCCAGATAAAGTACCCTAGGAAAGGACCCTTGGTAGTGCCATCCGTCACTGCCAGCTCTTCTTCTGTGGTCGGAGGAGGGGCTGGTGCCACAGGTGGACACGGGAGGGGCCTACTGAATGGGAGCTGGGCATTAAGGAGGGAGGAGAGGTTCCAGGGCCAGGTGGGGAGGCAGGCTTTAGGGAGAGCACCCTGGGGCCAGGCGGGGCTGAGACAGGGCAGGGAACTGGCCTCCCCTTCACCAAGATGGCTGGTGCTGTCACGCCTGAGGGAGCTGAGCAGCTGGTTGCCGTGGTGACAGAGGGAGAGTGCCGCATGCTAATGAGGCTGGCGAGGAGCTGGGCAGTGGAAGGGTCTGCAAGGGGAGAGATGCTGCCCCCACCCTAGCAGTAGCAAAGGCTTGCAGGGGACAGAGGGCAGGTCCGCAGGGCACCAGCTCCCAGGCCTGGATTTCCAAACGTGGGAGCCTGTGAGCAAGTCTATTTTGCCAGATGAGGGGTTAGGGCTCTGGGACTAGGTCCCGGATTTAGGGGTTTGGAAGACGATGCAGGTAGTTCTTGAGCAAAGAGTTGGTGGGGACACTCAGAACAAAATGTAATAAGACTCAGTCCAAATGCTTGGGTCCCCACTGTTTTGTAGATAGAACCTGTGTCTTCCTGAGAGCAGTTCTGTCCCAAGGCTGTCCTTAGCTGCTGTGGCCCCCTCCCCCAACTGGCCTCAGACCCAGAGGTGGGGAGAGACCAATGCGCCCGAGAGAGAAGGGGGCGCCATGAACCATCTGTCCACATCTTCCACAGGATCCAGGCCTTGGCCCTTGGCCATGCCTTCCTGGCCTCCTCGCTGCCTTCCTCCTGAACCCAGGCTCACCAGCCCTTAGCTTCATCCCTGAGACACCCGCGGCCCTTTACCCTCCATTCTCCTGCCCTAGCCCCGCTTCTTACCCCCAGGGCCAACATCCCATTGCCACAGCAGCTGGGATGGTTTCCGTGGGCAATGTGGGACTGACGCAGGGCTATTCCTTTCCCAGCCTCTTGGCCAGACACTGTGGGTGAAGGGTGGGGGGAGTGGGAGGCCTGAGGTTTAGTGGGGCTGGCTGCTCATCTCAGGCCTTGGGGTCTCAGCCCACTGTGGGACCTGGGGCTGTCAGCCTCTCTGGAGAGAGCTTTCCTTGATTGGTACCTTCTGGGGACAGGGGACCTGGTTCAGTGGGCCAGAAGCTCTTACCCAAAGGCTGAGGGGTTCCTTGGATCAGGGCTGACCAGGCTCTCTTAAGGGGTCAAGGTAACCCTGAAAATAATCCCAGCTGCTCCTGCTCACAATGTTGGATACAGGTTTCTTTTTTCCATGTTCAAAATCCAGCTTTTAGGTCATCTCAGAGGCAGCCTGGCCAGAGAAAGGGAGTCCACAGAACAATTTATGAACGAGGTGTTTGACCTCTTGGAGATCTGGGCCTCTTGCCGTGGGTCCTGACTGTCCTCCTTACCCCTTGCTGTCCGAGAGCTCTGGCCCTAGCCTCTTAGTCCTCCTGGTGGGAGGATCCACGTCCCCCACCCTTGCTCCAATGTCTGCCTAGATCATGCTTTCTCCTACCTCACTTGGTCCTCCTGAACCCCAGTTTCCTTATAGAATCCAGGTGTGCAGCATGCCTGCTGTCCAAACAGAGGGTGTGGGAGGAGCAGCTGGGAGGCCTGGAACTGGACAGGTGCCTTCCTGGGGCTCACTTTGGCAGGGCATCCCTCTAGGCCCAGGCTCCTCCTATCCCCGCTCTGCCCCTTCTCTGCCAGGGTCATAGGGGTAACAGGGATGGGGCGTTGGGGGGCAGGGTTGGAGGTCCCCCTTGCCCACTCAGTTCCACGCTAACGGGACACTCTCTCTCTCTCCAGGTGGCTTTGATTTTTGTGTCGTGTTTTATTTTTCTCCTCCATCTGAATCGTTTTTCTCGTTGACCGTTTTTTTTTCTCTCCGTCTCCCGGAAGAAAAAAAAAAAGAAAAAAAGAAAAAGGAAAAAGCAGCCCTCCCAGCCTCATGCTTCTCCTCCTTTTCCTTTTTTTTTTTCCGGCAAGAAGGAAAAAAAGAAACCAAAATGTCCTCTCCCCACTGCAGTGACTCCCTGCCCCATTCTTCCTCTGGCTCTGCCTGTACCCCTTCACCCTCTCTGCTGTCCCCTTCTCTCTTTCTCTCTCTCCCCCCTCTTCATGCCCTCCACCCTGTTTCGGCATCGGGCCCCTTTCCTCAGCTTCTGGGCTGGGGGCTTTTCCCCGATGTCTGTCACAAGTTAAAAAGGGTTTTTAAATTGTGGCAGCAAAAGCTTTTTTCTCCCCTCTCTCTGGCTGATTTTGATGACTCGTGTTTTCTTTGTTTCTTTCCCCTTTTCTTTCTTTTTTTCTTCTTTTTTTTTTTTTTGTTTTTCCTTTCTTTCTTTCTCTCCTTCCCCTTTCCAAGGTCCGGCTCACCTGACGTTAAACAGCGAAGGTATGGTCTGAAGTTCTGGTTTGCTTTGGATTGGACTGGATTGCCCCCAACCCGCGCCTGGATTTTCTGTTCCTCTCCTTGTTCCTCTTTCCCCTCCTCCATCTGTCCCACCTCCTTCCTTCCCTTCCCAGCCCCTTCCTCCGCCATGTCTTTATTTTATTTGGGGGTGCTGGGGTGGGGGTGGGGGGTTTGTTCGTGTCTGTGCTCTCCCCTCTCCCCACCTCCCCGCCTCACTCCATCCACCCTCATCTCACCTTGGTTTCTGACATCAAGAGATGTTTGAACTCCTGCCGTTGTCTCCAGTCACCTTTTTGAGTTTTCCTGGTAGTGTATCTTGCTTTTTTTCTTTCTCATGGTGGTATTTTATTTTCTTCCACTCATTCTGATCATCCTTTCTTCTCTATGAATCCAAATAAAAAGAGAAAAGCGCGGGCTGGAGAAAGGGGATTTTAGGCAGCCTCCCTCCCTTCACCCTGCTGCTGTGGGGGGCCCCCATTCCCACAATGGAGTAAGCAGGAAAAGTAGGGGAGTGCTGGCTTGGGATCCCCCCTTTCCGCAGCTGTCCCACTGCACACCTTCACCCTAGTACCTTTCGAACTTCTCTTGACTCTGTTTAATGGATGAGGACATTTAGGCCCAGAGAGATGAGGTGACTTGCTAGTGATTCCACAGACTTTAATTGATGGTACCATTGGGACTTTTTCTCTATTTTTAGCTTCCACCAAGTCCCTACCACTTTAAAGAGCCCTGGTGTTCAGCCGCTGGAGATGGAGCCCACGAGTCCTGACTGTGGTCCCTGCCAGCTATGACCTCCCCTAGGGCGCCCCGTCATTGACTCTTTGAGCTCGTGCATTTGGCCTTCTAGATGCGTAGGCACTGCTCCCCTGCCCAGGGCGGTCCTCTCTTGGGGCCCATCTTCCGTTGGGATGAGGTGGAGTCCTTAGCCTGTAGGCAGGAGAGGCCAACAGGAGGAAGACTGGGCTGTAGGAAGAGGCTTAGATCTGGAATTTGGGATGGACGTAGGTCTGGGGAGGCGGGGGCCCATGATTTTTGCAGGGATGTGAAGTTATGGCAAAACATGTGGGAAAAGAGGAAGTCCCAAGTGGGGGAGTCAGGACCTGGTTGGTTCACTTACATCCTTCTTGCCTGTGAGTGCCTGGTTCTGGGGGTGCTGGCTGTGGCTCACCTTTGTCATAGTTGAGGGCCAAAAGGATCCCCCACCCCCGAAAGATCCATAGTCCAGGTGCCATTCTAGCTTTAGTTCTGGGAATTTGGGATTGGGTGGGAGTAGAGGCCTGTGCAGGGACTTTTAAACTCCATTTTTGAGTTCCCCTCATCCTGAAGATATCCCATGGGGTCTGGCAAAAGGTGTGGGCGCCTGGGAACCAGGCGCTGAGCACACACAGTCACTGGCACAGGTGGGTGGCTGAAGAGCTTCAGCTGACCTGGAATCCGGGCATGGCAATACCTGCCTGTGGGGCCTTCCGAGAGGAGGCCTGGGGCTGCCATGCTGGGTGGTGCAGAGCAAGGAGTCATCCTCAAGAGAGGGCTCCTCCCCAAACACAAGTTCCAGCTAGTCAAGACCTCCCTTGGTGTGCACAGCCCTCTGAAGGCACAATGGAGGGACAGAGTACAAGCAGAAACCATGGCCCTGCCCCTGCTATGCCCCGTAGTCCGACTGGCAAACACGTGGACAAAAGTGACATCAAAAGCACTCCCTGTAGTAAAGGAACTAGGTGCAGACAGAGAGCCAGGTTTGCTTCGAGGACAGGCAAAGATCAGACAAGGGGCATGTGGTACGTGGATTGGGGAGTTTTGGAGGAAGGGTGCCTGTGTCAGGCTTTTGAATGAGTGGAAGTTGAACGTGAACTCTGACCCAGCAGAGAGGGAGTGAGCAAGGATACAGAGTGGGGAGGAGGACGAGCGAGGAACAGGAAGTGGCAGCTCAGGGGCCTCCAGATCCCGAGGGCTGTCCTGTGTGCATGTTGTTGGGCAGAAGGGGCTCCTGAACCAGCAGTGTGGCCTCTGCCCCTCCGCCCCTGTCTACCCGCTCCTGGGCAAAGCGCAGAAGTTGGTGGTCATGAGTGTGATGGGATTTCTGGGGCCAATGGGATCCTTGGTTCGTCAATGAGCTCTTTCCCGAGAGTCCCTAAAGCAAGTGAGTCCCCAGAGCAGCTCCCCTTTCCCTGAAGCGGTCCCTCCAAGCAAGAGAACCTCTGCCCTGGAAAGGCCCCGCCAATCACCTCAAGGCTGGGGTGGGACTGGCTGAGTAGCCCCCGTGCCTGACTCCCCAATTCTGCTTCTCCAGTAGGGTCCTTACTGTTCTCCGAGGGGGGGGCCGGGAGAGGAGCAGCCAGTGATGTGCACCAGCCGACAAAAGGTCAGTGACCCCACAGTCCCCAGTGAGCCCAGCCCTCACCCCCTGAAGGCAAACTGCACTTCCCATGGGGGAGGTTAGTCAACAGGGGTGTACCCTCTCTGAGGCCCACAGGGACTGGTAGGCCTGCACCCCCAGTACCTGCCCTGGTGTGAAGGGCCACAAACCTCCATTTCTTTCCCAAAGCTTAGTTGTCCTGGTGACCTCCATCTAGGATACAGGTGTCTTTTTGCAGCAGTTGTTCAGAGTCATTGCTATAAAGTATGTTTCTCTGGTGGAATGACCAGGCAGCAGGGTAACCCCCACCCCCATTTCATCATCAAATTCTGGTTGGCAGATGTGGCATGTATAATACATATGGATCACACTCATCACCTCACTGAGCCTCCGCGATCCTTTGTGGAGGGGTGCATTGCCCTGGGTTTACAGAGGAGGAAGCTGACATCTGCCAAAGCCCCCCCAAGACCAGCGTGGGGCCCTTGAGCCTTTCTCAGGGCTGCGGGCTTTAAGCACTGAGACTGCTCTCTTAAGAGATCCTCTTTCCTAAGAAGCATACAGGCTGCTTTTGCACCCCCTCAAGGAACACCAGAGGGTGCCAAGCACTGGGGCTATCGAGTCCTATCTGCATTCTTTCAGAACACGCTGTTCTGGCGGCCTGGACTTCCGCCATCCCTGCTTTCTTCCCCAGCTATTTGGTATCTCTTTCCGCTGACTCTCGAAAAACAGTCAGACCATCCACACTGGAAGTAGCCCCTGAATGCCCCAGGCGAACCCAGACACTTTTTGGTGCTCCCCTTGTCTATACATCCATTAATTGCTTGTCTCACTGTATTGTACCTGTCACTTTACCTGTTTGCCTCCCTCACTAGATTGAGCTCCCTGAGGACAGCGCTCAGATCTCTTCATTTGTATACCCCCTGCTTTACACAACTCCTGGCACATGAGTGGGCACGTGCTCAGCAAAGTTATTTTAAATGGGCGGATGGTCTTTGTTCTCAAGGGGCTCATTGACATTCTAACAAATAAGTACAATAAAGCGTGCTACATGCAAAGTATATGAAAAGCAAAGACTGTCCAGAGGAGTTAATGTATTCATTGATCTGGAGAGAGAGGCAGCACACACACACAGAAACTTACACAGCAGCACAAGAGTCGTTTATTCGTGGAATGGTTCACAGCTTAGGAAGTCACACCCATCTGTTCTCTTTCTAATGCCCACAGCAACCTGTGAGGCCGCCGATGATTAGCTCCTTTGTCCAGGGAGAAAGCTGGGGCTGGGAGATGCTGCCTCTTGGCCAAGGTCACAAAGCTGGTGGAAGAGCCGGTATTAGTGCCCAGGTCTTTCTCACATCACACTTCCTCTCAGGGGAGCAGTACAAGATGTTACTCGGCAGTGAGTGCCAAATGAGCAGAACAGACAGCTGTAGTGCTTGAGAGCAGGGAGGGGCGGGGCGGGGGGGGGGGGCGGCGCTGGAGACCTTCCCGGAGAAGGGCTCTGGGCTGGGTCCGGAAAGGAGGCAGCTGCTCTGTCCCTCACGGCGCTCAGAAACCCAGGACCACACAACTCGTCTCTAGATACATTCAGCTTGACTGAGACACATGTGGAACTCCATACCCCCTGGCCTGGGAGACAGCATGCATCAGTGACAACCCTCCTTCCTGGGTCAGGGGCTATTAGGAGCTGTGATTGTTGTTCAAGCTGTGACTGGGGTTGTAGTTTCAGGATGGTCTGGGCCGGGAGATGGGGGAGAGCGCCCCCTGGTGCTTCAGGCAGGTCTGCTCCTCCCAGGTCTTGCTTGTGCTTGGGCAACCAACCTCCACATGCTCACTTACTCTGAAAGAGCCCCATCCCAAACTCTCTTGAGGTCTTTCTGCCCTCCTCCCCACTCAGGGTCTCTCTCTGTGCTTCCCACCACCCTCGGGTTTTCTTTTCTGTCTCCTCAAATTCTTTCAGGCTCCCCCTGGCTTCTCCAAGCCTCTTTCCATCTCTGGGCTGCCCGGGGTCTCTGGCTGCATTGGGAATTGGAGAACATGTAGACTCAGGCTTCAGATTGGCTTTGCCTCCTCGCCTAGGAGACCTGAGGCAGAGACTGGAGGAATTGAGACTGACGTGTTTCTCCACTTTGCCTCGGCAGCCGCGTCCAGCCCCAGCCCTGCCTCTCTCCTTTCTACCGGCCTCTTTTGTTCTGTCCCAATCACTTTTTCACGTGGTTGCCTTATTCCTGCCTTTTTTTCAGTTTGACACTCCCTTTAATGATATTTCCTTTGACTGCAGTGAAGGTGAGGGAGTAGGAGGGAAGGCCTGGCTTCTGGGAGGGATTAGTACATGTGGCAAACCCAAGGTCAAACAGAGTCCCCTTTCTGGTCCTTGAGCCTGCCTCTTCTTCCCCTGCCAGTGCCCAGGCAGCAGGCCCGGTTGCTATGGAAGCAGTGCAATCCTGACAAAGCCTTGGCTTCCGTTCCTTAGAGGTCTCGGTCCCCCTTCCCTTGCTGGCTCTTTTCCCATTACCCTTACCTGTCTGTCCCCTCTTAGTTTGCTCCTTGTCTTTTTCCAGATTGCTTTACTCTGTCACCTCTTGCTCCCTCACCATTTCCTCTCCGTCCCCGATGGTTCATCTCTTTCCCTCCCTGCACACCTTCCCCTTCTTGTCTCGGCTTGACTCTTCCCCTTGATTCTCTCTGGTCCTCTCCACTGGAGCCCTGAGGTGGGCAGAGCAGGGTTTCGACTGTCCCCATGTTGCCTGTGTCCTCACCAGACTTGCTGCCCTGTGGCCTCAGGAAACGGGGCCTTGCCAGCTGCAGTAAGTGCGGTGCCAGGCTCTGGGGCAGCAGCTGGTGCTTTGGCATCCGGAGGCAGCGAGGACCAAGTCCACGGGCAGCCTGCCCGGACGGAGAGAAGCGGGGCTGTGTGTGCAGGGGAGGGGCACCAGCAGAAAGTGCGCCCAGAGAGCCTGATTCCACATGCAGCGCCTGCTGCTGTGGCCCGGCCCGGCAGGTGCCTCACCAGGGCCACACGTGTCCCCCGCTCCCTGCACTGTGCTTGCTTCTGCCTGACCGGGGGCCTCTACTGAGAACCCCCTGCGCCCCATAAAGGCCTTTGCCAGCATTCCTGCTCCGGTGAGGTGGGCCAGACGAGCTGTTTGCTGGGGAGGAGATGCGGTCCCTGTCAGAGTCTGCTCTCCCCGCCTCCCCATCCCGTTCTCTCCCCTCTCCTTGGGCTCTGGCTTGTGAAGCTGCTTGGGACCCCAGCTTCCCTCCACCGTGTCATTGACCTCTCACCTGTCACCCACTTATGGAATGCTAAATACCCCTAAAGCTCTCCTAGCCATTTTTGCTTCTGCTTAAAAAGTGCCTGTGGAAGGAGCCCTGTGCACACACATGCACACGTGTGTGCGTGCGAGCCAGGCCTGCCCTTGCCCTTTCACCCCTAGCCACTTGCTGGCACGCGGGGTCTCACATTCATCCTCTGGGGCCCCTCAGCGGCTCTCTGCCTAAGGGCCCATCTCTACTGTCCTCTGAGGTTAGAGTAGGAAGTGATAGCCGGCATGATAGCCACTCGTGTAAGTCCTGCCCGGTGGCCTGCTGCTACCTGGTGCACATCCCCGTCACCGGTCACCGGCATCGCCTTCCCGTGTGTCCTACCCCTGCCTCCCCCACCCACCGTTTTCACATTCTTCTCATCTGCTCACTGCTGCACAGCAGGCCTACCAGTTGCATCCCTGCTGGTGAGGCTTGAAGTGTCTCTGGGCTGAGAACGGTCATCACTGAGAAGAGGCAGGAGTGGGAGGTGGGCTGCGCTCAGGGCACCTTGGTGCCCCAGTCATGGGGGGGCCCTCCCAGGGAGAAGTCAGGTGGAGCCTCGTGTGTCTCTTCCACATCCTTTCATCAAGGGGAGTGGCTGATGGGAGGCTGGTGGGGGAGGAGACAGTGAGAACGGCAGCTTTGCCTGGCCCTGTGGCAGCTTAATTGTCAGCTGTCAGTGTGAGAAATACTTAGCAGTCTCCTGCTTTGGAAATGGACATGGGGGAGGTTGACTTCTGACAGCAGAGATGGCAGGGTCCAGAGTTGAGGGTGGAGCGGCTGGGGAGAGGAGAGGGCCTAAAGCTTGCAGTCGGGGCCCTGGGGGACCTGCGCCCGGGCTGCTGGAGGGGAAGACGGCGGTTTGGCGTACCCTTTCCCACTCAGCCTTCTCCCCTTTCCCCACACCACGGCGTCCAGGCAAGGAGGAGTTTGTGGCGACCTTTAAAGGCAATGAGTTCTTCTGCTACGACCTGTCACACAACCCAATCCAGAGCAGCACGGATGAGATCACGCTGGCCTTCCGCACCCTGCAGCGCAATGGGCTAATGCTGCACACGGGCAAGTCGGCTGACTACGTCAACCTGTCCCTCAAGTCCGGGGCCGTCTGGCTTGTCATCAACCTGGGCTCAGGAGCCTTCGAGGCCCTCGTGGAACCTGTCAATGGCAAGTTCAACGACAACGCCTGGCACGACGTCCGGGTCACCCGAAACCTGCGCCAGGTAGGGGGAGCAAGAAGAAGGCCAGGGCCAGCTGTATCAGGACAGGATGGGAGAGCGGATGCGAGGCATCAGGGTGGGGCATTGAGACACGGCTCTGGAGAAGAGCAGGGCTTGGGGGTGTGAGGGTCCAGGAGAGTGGCGGTAGCAAGCAGGCTTCAAGGACCAGGGAGCAGAGCTAGGGAGGTGGCTGAAGAACTGCCCAGGGTAGGAGTCTGAGGGACGGGGAAGGGCTGGGCTCAGATTGGTAGCAGGCGCTGGCACTTCAAGGACTGGGGTTAAGGAATCTGGTGATCTGGCAGAAGAGCGATTTTGGAGATGGGAGAAGTAAGACAGAGTCTGGATGGGTGGGCCCTGGGGTGCTCTGGGGTGGGGAGACACTGGTCTGGTGGAGCAGCTGTGGGTGTCCCGACACTAGGGCAGAAAGGTACAAACGAAAGCCTGAGGTATGTGTGGGGCAGGATACGGCCTGCCCCCAGGTGGGGCCATTCTGTGACAGAGGCAAGGGTTGGGTCAGAGCAAGGCGGAGGTGCAGCCGGTGGGTGAGGGAGAGCCGGACAGAGAGGGGCTTGGCCTGCCTCTCCCTGGGCAGCACACTCCCTTTTCTTTTCCCTTCTAGTCCCTTCCAGTCCCTCTGAAGGAGCCCAGGCCCTCCCAGAAGTCCATGGCTCTCTTTCCGTGGCTCCCAGACCAGCCCGTGCAAGACCTCAGAGGAGAGTCTTGGGGCTGCTCCTGCAGGCAGGACAGGGCTCTTTTCTGCAGTGTCCCCTCAGCCCCTGCTCCCAGACTCACCTCCTGGAGAGGCGCCGCTGTTTCTCGGCATCAGCTCCGTCCTCTTAGCAGTCTCCTCTTTGCCTCTCCCAAGGCCCAGGGTGGCTATGACAGGGGAGACCGTCTCTCTGGCCAGGCTTCTGCTTGACCAGCCCTGAGAAGTTCCTGCCTCAAGCAGGCCCAAGCCAGACCATCCTTTGAAAGCAGGAGAGGCCACTGTGCGTCCTGCCTCCCCCTGCTGACTTCTCTCCCTGCTCATCAGGTGCCCAAGCTTTGCCAGCCCTTCTCTTTTTTGGGTCCACAGCTTTCTCTTGTAGCTGATAGCAGGGAAGCTTTTCTGGCCCCCGCTCCGGCGCTCTAAGTGCAACCAGGAGCACACAGCATCTCGGCCCGGGAGGCGCTTCTCTGCTGGTTTACAGCCCTTCTCTTACTACTTATTGTCTCTGTACTTCCCGGGTTCTGGTTGTGTGGTGGCCAGCCTTCCATTGTGTCTCCTCCCCCTCTTCCCCCTCCGCCTCCTTCTCCTCTGCTTCCTCCCTTGAAAGGCTTGTCAGTTGGGGGTTGGGATTCCAGCTGACCTCTCACTCTCCTTACCTGTTCCCCTTCAATGCCATTAAGCGATGATCTCAGGGGCTCCCTCTCTGGTAGCTCCTTTCCTGGGCGTGAGGACACCTGCTGTTCCTTCCCAGCCTGCTGCTACCTCTTGCAGTTGAGTCCTTACCCAGGCGCCTGTTCTTAGTGTCCCTATGCTCTGTAGAGTGGCATGCTTGGTGGGGGCACTCCTCCTCGATGCAATGCCTCTCTCCATGTCACATCATTCCCTGGCCGGGGCAGAGGTTTGTCCCTTGTTGTCACCACTGTCTGAGCAAACCTGAGAGTGTCAGGTCCATTTGTAACACTTTTATGTGTCACACACATTTTACTGCAGGGGTGTTTGTGTGGGGGAGTTGCCTTTGGTGCTTCTTGCTTGCTTTCCCTCACCAGGGCCAGTGCCGTGACCTGGTACTGCCTTTGGCAAGAAGACGCTGCAAGCTCAGAGTCCCTGTGCATCATTTGGTCAACAAATACATTGCGTGTCCACATGGGGTACAGAGAAAAAGCAGGCATGGTCCCTGCCCTCCCAGCCCTTGAAGAGACAGGATGAGTCTGCTAAAAGTGACCCAAGCACAGCCATGCAAGTGTCAACTGAGTGACGGAAACTTTAAATTTTCTGGGAACTAGAGAGATACTGAGAAGAGGGAGGGGTCTGTGGCTGAGGGGGGTGGAAGGGCCACAGTGGGGACGAGGCCTGGTTTCAGCAGCACCAAATGTGGACAGTGACGCATGGATGCCTCTTCCTGGGGCTCATGGAGTCATGGGCCCAAGCTGGTAACTGATGGCCCCGGCTTCACCTGGCCTATCCCACCGGATGGGGCGGGGCAGTCAGATTGCACTGACCTGAGCTCCGGCCTTCAGGGCCAAAGAGGGTATCTGCTTAAAGACTTTGATCGAAACCCCTTTTAAAAAGGGGGTTCTTGGGGATATTTTTTCACTCCAGTCCACGTCCATAAGGTGAGGCCCAGCCCTTTTTTGGTGACTGCGGCCAATGGTGGGAGGCGAGCCTTAGGGCTGTGCTCTGGATTCACTGGATCCTCACTGGGCCCTTTGACTGCCTAATTTTCAGGGCTTCTAAGAATAAGTTATTGGGTCCTGTTGTTCCTAAAGTGGTTTTCAATCGAGGATGGTGTGCCCCTTGCTCCTCAGGAGACATTTGGCAATATCTGGAGACATTTTGGGTTGTCACAGCCCAGGAGAGGGTGCTACTGGCATCTAGTGGATAGAGGCCAGGATGCTGCTAAACCCTACACAATGCACAGGACGGCCCCACAGCAAAGAGGGACGTGGCTCCGAGTGTCAGTAGTGCTGAGAGGTAGGAACCGCGCCCAAACAAGTCTGTACAGTGTCCAGACGTGTCTTCGGATTGGAAAAATCCTTTTGTGATCGGAGGGGTGATGTTGGGTTGGGAGTGGGTTGTTTTAAACCAGTGTTCTGTCTCCTTCAGATTTTGTGGGCAGGAGCAAGGAAAGGAGGTAGGGTAAGAAATGGCACCTGTCTCCCTCACAAGGTAGATGGCAGGGTCTGAGAACACCAGGTTCCACATTGTTTTCCCCAGGTGATTAGAAAGGCAGGAGTGGGGAGGGCCTGCCCAAGAGCAAGCACTGAGGGGGTCTCCTTTCCCCTTGGTTCTGGGTCAAGAGGCCAGCTCCAATGGCTGGAAGGAGGCAGAATTTGCCCTTTCCCCTGAACTAGATAATTATCCCTGAAATCATGAAGACACTCTTAGACAAAGCCGCTGGGACCAGAGGAAGCCTCACTGATATAGCACCTTGCTTTAGCCTTCTTCTGCCTTCGAACTCTGCCTGAGGCCACTGTGACTGGAGGCATCTCTTGGGGAGCCTGCAGGAATGATTACCTTTGTGGATTTCCCGAGGTCTATTTTAATCCTGGGTCCACTCTCCTCCTATTCCCAGTATGCCTCCTACGACCATGCAAGCCGAGTGCAAACCTATTTCTTCATCAACCAGCACCAAATTCGGAAGACAGGCTGACTACCAAGGTATCACATGTGCTTCCTCCTGCCCAGCTTCTCAGCGCAGAAATTTTCAGGAGCTCCTCTGGCCCCAAGGGGGCAGTGCCCCCAACATGGGATCTTCTGGGCATTTGGGGCTCCCTGGCCCACCTTCCGGCCCGGGCCAGTCTTCTTCTCTGTCAGCTCACACACCCTGTCACAGGATCTAACTGTGCTTCTCTGCATACTCCGTTGGCACTGGCTTCCTTAGCTCCTCTTTTGTGTCCACAGTTCTCCCACCGATGCCACCATTCCCCTCCTTTCTTCTTGCTGAAATCCTAGAGCTGGGGTTTAAGTCTGACAGTCTGGGTTCAAATCTCAGCGCTGCCACTAGTTCGAGAGACTTGATGCAAGTTCGGTGACCTCTCTGCACTTAGCTCATCCTCGGCGAAATGCACCCTTGCTGACTGAGGTGATGTGGTAAGGCGCAGTGCCGGGCGCCTTTGAGTGCTGAGGGGCTCTTGGCCATTCTCATTGGCTGTGGGTTTGTTCAGCCTTTCAGGCTTAGCCCAAATGCCACCTTCTTCACAAAGCCTCCCTTGATCCTCCCACCTGCAACCAGTCTTTCTCTTTGCTGTGTTCGAGCACTCTCATCACATTCCACCTGTGTGGTCAATGTTTGTGTTCATTTCTTCTCTCTACTTCTAGGTGGTAAGTTCCTTAAGGGCCTAATACCAGCAACTATTGAGTGTTTTTTGTTGTTTTTCTAGTGGTCTTTTTCTGGTTCAGTTGGGCTCTTTCTTGAAGCCAGTTGGTGAGTTTTGGACACGAGGACCCAGCAGATGTATTTCATGCGAGCGTTGAACTGTGGTACCTCTTCCCTCTGGAAGACTCCTACTCACTTTACAAAGCCAGGAGAAAGCCTCTCCCATCCCGTCCTCTGAGTTCCCGTGGACCGTGCCCATCCTTTGCAGCCCTCCTCAGGGGGCATTGCCCTTCGTCTCCTCTCCCAGCCCTTGACTTCAGGGGTCTCATTTCCCTTTTGTATCTCACCAGTGTTTCTAACAATCCTGTGAAGTGAGATGTAGTCCCATGTGACCAATGAGGAAATTGAGACTCAGCAGGTTAAAGGACTTTCCCAAAGTTACCCAGTTAGGAAGTGGTAGAACTGGAAGTTTATCTAACTTCGCAGGCACTCCAGTTCTCTGCGTCCCAGGGAGGGCCTGGTTATTGTCATCTGTACAAAATGCAGTGGCGGCTATAGTTCATCTTGTGGTTCTGCCGTTCTTGGATGATCTCAAATCTTGAAACCATCAGAATATTCTGCTTGTCAGAAAATGGACCCCTCTTATCTCTGAGTGAAGTGAGTGTCTCTTTTCTTTGCCCTGAGCATCTCTTGCCCAGGCTCCACAGAGATTGCCTTTATGTACATTTGTGTGTGTGATCCCACTCTTGGCTGTCTTAAGGGGCTGGGGCTACACTCAGAGTTCAAGGTGGAGATGGCATATAGCTTGGTCCGAAGGCCCTTAAGGGACTGTGGGGAGTTAGCACTTGATGCATTGAGTGACTTCTCTCCTCCATGACTCGATGCCCTCCTCCCTCATCAAGCACTGCCATTCTGGTGCTCCTGAGCTGTCTCCATGACTGAGCTGACCCTTCACTGCTCATTAGTTAGGCTGGAGGTCCGCTCTCCAGGTCCCCGCATTTGTGAAGGCACGGGTCACCGTTTCACAGGCCACCAGGAACGGGTTTCAGTGGGAGCTCCACTCTAGCATTTGGCCATAATTGCCCTCTCTGGCACGATCCCCATAGACTGGGTTCTGGATCCCTAACCCTTAGGTCTAGGAGAGCCCCCATCTCCTGCTCCAACCTAGATCTCTAGACACCTTAGTGGAAGGCCCAGGCTTTGAACTCCCATCTCTTTCCCCTTAATCTTGTTTCTGAATTTGCTCTTCTATTTGTTAAAATGGAAGTTGTCCATGAAAGTTTAAAACTTTTTTTTTTAAATTTTAGTTTCCACAACGAGTTCTAATTTAAAAACAGTAGTAATTGCATTTCCCCTCCAATGCCCTTTTCCTGCCTTGTTCCTCTAGTGGAGCAATACCACGCAGCTCTTACCTTTTTTGGTGCAATTGGTTTAGCTGCCCTGAAGCTAATTGTTCTTTGTTCTGACTAGTTGACCTCTTCATCTCACAACAGTCCTACCAGCTGATAGTACTAGTACTCGAGTCACCGCTCATCTCCTCGTTCCGGACACTGCCCCCACAGTTAGACTCTCGCCCTCCTGCTATCAGGAGGTAAACTGCTCCTGCATCACTAAGAATTAATATTGGTCATTCAGCACTTCTTCTAGCTGCTAAATATTGAATTCTGTTGTTTTTAATTATATGAGGCCCTTATTAATTGTGTTACTGAATTAGCCCCCATGCCCACTGGTTATAATAATTCTCTAACTAATGGATCTGTCCCTAGAATACCTTTCCTTCTCACAGTCACTCTCTTGGGTGTGCAGTTTAAGTATTTTGTAATAGTGTCCCTCCATCTCTGATACTCTCAGTGCAGCTGCCTCTGTCCCTTTGGCATCTCTTCCTTAAAGACTAGGGTGATTTTGAAGGTGGTTGTTGCTGCTGTCTTTGGCCATAAGAAGAGAAAGTGAACTTGGGGGAGCAGAAGCTGGCTTATAGCTGAGGGAGGAGTAAAGGATTTTAGAGGTAGATAGGCCTCTGTTCCTTTTTATGGTGTGGTGTGGAGGGGGGTAAATTTCTGGTGCTGGCTGTGGGGAGTGGAGGCTCAGGGGTCTATGGGTGCACAGGGAGGGAGGCTAGGCTGCCGGGAAAGCCTTATCAGTTCCAGAGACTTGCAGGGGTAATGGTGGTAGGTAGTTAATTTTGTCAGGGACAACTGCCTAGAGGAGCATAAGAGGATGGCGGTACAGTGGTTGAAGAACCTGGGGAACTTTCTGGGAAACATGGGCTCTGAAAAGTCAAGTTAGGCAGGAAGGAGGAGTCAGCTTTGGGTGGGAGAGGGGAAGGAGAGGGAGGCAAGTTTGGGATGATTAGATATATGATTTGAGAGTGAGCCCTCTGTCAGCCCACAGAGGGCAAGGTTTCCTTTTCCTCATTCTGGTGACAACTCACTCTCTCTTCCTTTCTCAAGGAAGAGAGACAGACAAAAAAAAGAAAAGGGGAGCTGCCCCCCGCACCCATGACTCTATATTTGTCTATCCTCTACATCCAGGAACAGCAGACACCCATATCCCCTCCTACACTTGTTGGGAACCCCTCCCTTTGTCTCCAAATGAAATCTCCTCTCATTCTAGCCGCTCCTGCTATTCTCTAGAGGTGTTGGGCTACTCTTCTCCCAGCCTGGCAGCCGGCTGGCCATCACCAAACAGTTAACCCATTAACTCAATATGGTCATTGGTCTGCCAGTTGGCCAGCACCAACTTGCTCTTTAGCCAGTTCTCTGTAAAGCCACCTGGTTGACCAGTTAGCCAACAAACCCACTTGTCCTACCCAACTCAATAGTCCATCCCTTTCTCATACCCCTTGCTCTCCTCCCTTCCTCCCCTCAACTTCCTAACATTTCAGCCAATAGGAATTACTAATACTGCATAATTGGGTCTGCTTCTTAACCCCCTGCCTTCCCTCTTTCACCCTCTGTTGGAAAACCCCGTTGCCGACTCTGTGTGTGTTACTAACACGCTTATAACCCAGGGGACCAAGGGATGGGCAGGGACAGGTGGGGCAAGGTATGAGTGAAAGACTGAACTAACCTTTCTGTCTCATCTGCGGAATGTCGACCATCTTTAAGTCTTTGCTTTCTTGGTCCAGTTCTTTTGTTTTCTTCTCTACTAACCAAGGTCTTTAACTGTTCCCCTTCTCTGCAGCAGGCTCTTCCTCCGGGAGGGGATGGGGGGAAGAGGAATCCACAGGAGGGGTGGGGGAGGGGTTGGGAGAAGAAGGAACTTAATTTTTGTGTGTGTTTTATTTCTCCTTTCCATCATAATTTAATTTTCTTTAAACAAAATACTTTAGCTGAACCTAAGGTGGGAGGGTCTGAAAAAACAACCAAATATATACGGATATATATTTTTCCTCCTTCTTTGAGTTTCACAGTTGGTCATTTTATTTTTCTTTTCTTTCATTCTGTTCTTTTGTTGTTGTCTTTGTTGTTGTTTTTTTTTTGACCCCTCCCCCCCTCCCCCATATCTCCGGTGAAGCACGCAGGGATTGGACACGCTATGGTAAACAAACTGCATTATCTGGTAGATATCACTCTAATTGTCTTACCGTTTGGTTTGCCGTGGGTTTTTTTAACTGTTTGATTCTCCCTCTTTTGTTTCCTTTCCCTGTTTGGTTTTGGTTGTTTTGCTCTTCCTTTTTTGCGTCCTAGATAATCTTTAGATTTTGCTTCTCCTTTAGTTTTCCTCTTTCCCTTTTCTTTCTTTTTTTTGGTCCAAACTCAAATCCAAAAGACAAATGGAAATCGAGGAATTCGGCCTGTCCCTGCCCTAACCCCTGACTCCTGAATTGATTCCTGGCCAGAGGGACCTGGGGGCAGGCCCCATATTCATCGGCTCTGGTTAGACCAGCCCCGATGCCAGGCTGCTTATTTCTATTGCTTTGTTTTGTTCATCCCCTCCCCCTCGTTTTTTCTCTTTGGTTTAGTTTCTTTCTTGGTCTCCTGAAAATCCATGGAAAACACCATCCCATGACATGCTATGCTCTGCTCACTGTCAGCTCCTGGACAGGCCCCTTGAGTTGGGGGAGGGGGTTGGCGGTGAGACCTCAAGTGGCAGCCAGCTGGGCAGGTTCCCCGGGGCGGGGCGGGGGGGCAGAAATGGCCTTGGGAGATGCGCAGCAGCCTGGGACCAGTCCAGAGAGCTCCTTCAAGTCACCAGTTCATACCAGTTTGGGGACTGCCCCATGCTGGCTGCCAGGGAAGAGGTGACACCCCTACCCTCATTTCTCAACCTTGAGGGTTCCTGGTTCCATCTTCCTGCACATTTTGCATGGCACGAATGGTCTTTTCCCCCCACCAGGGACAGCGTCCAGTTCCCCCCACAGCTCTGCTGCTCTGACTAACACTGTGTTTCACACTGTCTTCCTTCCCCTCCATCTCTCCTCCCCTCTCTGTCCCCTGCCTGTGCAGCATGGCCTCTGACCGGGGGTGGTTTCCTTCCCTGTTGAGGGGGTGAGAGGAGGCCCAGCAGGGGTGGAGCTGGGGTAGTTGTCACCAAGCTCCTCTGTTTGGGTTGGGCTCTGTCCCTGTGAGTGTTGGTGTGGGTGTCTGTGTAAATGCAGCTGGTATGTATGTGTGTGTGTGGGTGCAAGTGTGTGTAAATGTTGGTGCAACACGTAGGGGGTGTTAGTGGGTGACTGTACTGTGTGTTTGTGAGATTCTGCTGGTAACTCTACACATGTAAATGCTGGCTGGTGTGAGCTGGGGGCTGTGTGACCATGTGTGTTTCTGAGCCTGGTGAGGGCTCTGTGTGGAGGTGGTTGTGGGGGCAGGAGCGGGGAAGGAACCGAGGCTGGCCCTTTGCTCCTCGCCTCACCTCGCCTCGCCTCGCCTCGGAGTGCGTGCCTGCAGGCCCTGCTGTGTGCTCTCCCCTGGGATTCCCTCATGCCTGCCCGGTCCTGGCTCTGCAGCAGCAGGCGGTTAGTCATCGCCTATTAATAATGCAGAGTGATTGAGCACCAGGCTGGGGACCCTGCATATGGACGTGTCTGCTCCTATGGGGCCCACGCTGCTTGGGGCAGCTGCTTGGCCTTCCCAGCCTGCCAGGTCCATGTGGCTGCCTGGCTGGTGAAGAGGGAAGCGTGACAGCTAGGCTCCTAGTCTGAGTGGCTCCCTCACCTCCCCAGGAGGCTCTACCTCTGAGGCCATGTCTGGCCTGTCCTGATCCTTGTGCAGGTCTGTGTTTCCCTGTACCCACAGACTCGTGGTAACCCTGTCCTCTGCCCGAGCCCATGCCTATGGCTGTAGCCATCCTGGCTGCCTCCAATCAAAGATCTTCTCTGGTCACTCTCAGTTGTCCCCATGTTCTAATGGAGCCATTCGGGGGTCCCAGCCCCACCTTCCAGTCTCTGTTGTCCAGCTGCTGCTTCTGGGATGTGGCTGCTGCCCATGCCTCAGGCCAGGGCATTGAGTGCCTCTCAGGACATTTACAGAGCTTCACTGTGACTTTGGGGACAGAAGGGGCAGGCAAGATAGGCCCATGTAGTATACACCAAGCACCGTCCGAGAATTAGGGCCCTGCAGACCTCCCTTCTAGTCTCAGTTCAGTTAAAAATCGACCCTGTAACCTGGGGCAAAAGCTCAGTTACCAAACGGGCTGATGATGCACCTGTACTGCCTATTTCATGGGGTCAGTGTGAAGGTCAGGGAGGGTAAGCTACTCTGTAAAGGGAACTCTAATTTTATTAAGCTTTATAAAACGCTCACTGATTATCTCATTGTTTCCAGGGCAGGGATGTTTTGTAAAGATGCTGTTCCCTTCCCACAGAAAACCCTGGAGAATACAGTGTTGCTGGCCCTACTGGAGACCCTATTACCATCCCTTCTTAGGAGTTAGTCCTAAAATAACTTCATGAAACCCTGAATGCCTCAGGAATTGGACCTGGGGAGGAGGAGGAGGAGGAGGAATGATGGGGTGACTTGAGTGAGCTGGTTAAGAAGTGAAGAACCCTGTCTGGTTTCCCCACTGGCAAGGGAGGCTGCTACTAAACCCTGTGTCCATCTCTGATGTCCCTGCCTTCCAGCATGAGCATCACCATTGACAACCGGAGCTGGTTGCCTCGGCGTGGCCTCCGTAGACTCATAAACCCTTAGAGAAACGTCCCAGGGATCGGCTCCTACAGGCCAAGACTGGAGCCAGAGAATGGGGCACTAGAAGACACAGCGTTCAACCTGTTCTGATTCCCAGGCCTTCCTCAGTCGGGTTCTGGCTGGTTTAGTACTTATTTTTCACTAATTCTTTTCTTGTTATTTGAACATTTCTCTCTGGGGGAGAGAGGGTGGATACAGATCAAAAAGGCCAAGGTTTGGATTAGGTGTGGTCAGGTCAATGGACATTTTCTTACAAAACTAATAGTTCTTTGTACATCCACTGGGGGCTTTGGTTCCCCTAAACAGCTCTTACCTTTTGAACATCATTTAAACTTGATGAATGCTTTGATTGCAGGCAGAGATTATTCCCAGTTAACAGATGGGGAAGCTGGGGCCCAGAGAAAGCCTGGGGTCACACAGCCGGTTGTGGAAGATTTTATTTCAGCTGTCTCGTTTGATCTTCCCGGTCAGCCTGGGAGAAGGTGGGGTGGTGATGGAAGCTGTTAAACCCCTTTTACGAATGAGAGTGAGAGAGGTAAATTGGGATTGTTCTAGAAAATGGGAAAGGCTAAACTCAGAATTTTTGACCCGAAGCTTCTATTCCCAAACTTGATCAAATCTAGACATCAGGATTGACTGTTGGACTATAGCTGTTGGCTCGGTCATCTTCCTTGTGTGTCTTTCCAACCATTTTCTCCTCCGCTTCAAACACATGGCTAAACGTCAGCCTGTAGCAGGGCTGCATACCTCCTTCAGACGTGTCCCCCGCCCCATCCTCATCCTCGACTCCCACCCCACTCAATTCAAAGTTAACCAGCTTTGGCTTGTGGAGCCGTTTGAGAATCTGATGTCACAGAAATGGCCTCTCACAAGGAAACAAAATGCCCATTGATGCAGTTTTCCCTGTGATGTCAAGGGGCTTCATGAATCCCCAAAGCCCATCCAGCCCACCCACGAAGTCAAAGCACTTGCCCTCACTCAATCATATTCTCCCTCAAATAAGCCCCATTCCCTCCTCCAAGGAGGCTGGTGACTGTGAACATAGCAGAGAGCCAGGAAGAGCTCTGGGTGATGCCAGAGGGGTGTCCACTCTTCCTCCCTTTCTTCCTGGGGCATATCTATGGCCAGGACCTGGTTTCACATCCTACCACCCTGCCTAAGTAGGGAGCCAAGCAGAGCAGAAGAGAGGTGAGGTCAGTGGGGAAGGTTGAGAGCCCACCCAGGTTGTAGGCTGCCCCTTCGAGCACCTCCCACCACCCTCCCTGCTCCTGGAGAGTGGAGCTGGGTCTGGGCCGCTGGGCACTGGGCTCCTGTGTCTTCTGTGCTCCGCGCTCTCCTCCTTGGCTGGGCACGGCTCTCCCCGAGCAGAGCTGTGACTCCTTCCTTCTGGCCCACTCGGTCCCCACTCAGGCCCGGCCTGTCTGTGTTGAGTGGACTGGCTGAGGAGACTGGTATGGGCAGGGTGCAGAGTCTCGGCCGTGTCTTGGGGCCCCAGCTGTGGTCCTGGTGACAGAAAGGATGCTGTTGGAAATGAGCCCATCGAGACTTCCCCCGCTGCCTTCAGTGGGATGTGCTGGTGTATGAGCAGGTGTGTCTGGGGTCTGTGATCAGTGGTGAATGGGCCGTGGGAATGAGCGCATGGGTCACCCTCTGGGTGGGGATGGTCTGAGTCTAAGGTCCCTTCCCCTTTTTCACTCAGCCCATAAATGTGTCCTAGTGAGGGCCCCTCTCCCCTCCTCCGCTGGAAGGAAGCTCTTCCTTCCTGCACCCCACAGCTCTTTTGCCTCCATCTCTGCTCTTCCTACCTCCCTGGCCCACGTGCCTTCTCACCGGTGGCTGTGTTCTCTCGCCTCTCCTGCTGGGCCGGCCCCTACCCTGGCCCTCTAACCCGCACGTGCCCTTGATGCAGTGGCTGTTCTGTGTTGCATGGCACCCCCCCTTGCCCTCCTCCCCCGCCGGCCCTACCCCTTCCAGAAGCTGCGCGGGCGGGGTTGGGGGGCAGGGGCATCATGAACCCCCAGGGTGGAGGGGGACAGGGGAATTATTTCCCTGTTTCCTGCTTTTACTAACGAACCCGCCATTTTTGTGTCTGGACTTTGATTTGTCTGAGGGAACAGTTGGGTTTACTAATCTGTCATCTCCCTCCTTGCCTTCCCCAGATACCTTCCTCCATTCCCCTGCCCTTGCCTCCCTTTTTTTCCAGTGCCCGTTCCCCACTTTCTCTCCTTTCCCCACCCCTAGGCTGACCCCCTTCCTCCATGCATCTTCTGATGCTACCCACCTCCTGCTACCCTCTCCTCCACCCCTCGGGCCAGGGCTGCTCCAAAAAAGTTGGGAATTTGGGGGACAGGTAGGATGATTAAGGCAACTCTATTCTACTAGGGGGCACTGTGTGGCAGTGATTTGCATAAAGCAGTGAGGGCCAGGTCATATTTGCCCCCGGTCTGGAGGGGAGTTGAGGAGGACACCCCTCTTCCTCCAGGCAGGTCCTTCTAACTCTGAGAGGGCAGAGGCAGGTGAGCTGGCCAAGTGGACTGGGCCAAGGAGAAGCCACTGGGTGAAGAAGGTGTCAGTAGCTGGTGCCCTTGCTGCTGGGGCTGGGGAGGGTGGACAGCTGGGTAGCTTGAGGGGACTGGAAGGCCAAATGTAGAGATGGCAGCAGGAGTGACTGGTTAGAGCAGTCTCGGGGGACCGAGGCTCTGTTCTCCAAAGGCTCCCGAGGTGTAGGATTTATAAATGGGGCACAGGCAGTGAGATCCAAGTGTGGTCCTGAATCATGAGGGGACTTCATGTCGCCTTTAATGACTATGGTGTGTTCTTGGACTGTCCTGGGATTATTGGGGTTACAGGGACGTGTCAGGCCAGGTGTCCATCCTTCAGGAGCTGATTGTCTATTTGGGGTGACCAGATGCAGCCTCAGGAACTAATTTGTAGCCCAATTCAGGAGTGGAGGTAGAGGGCAGGATGAAATGGAATTGGTCCCAGGGAGACCCCTTCACCCTGCCACCCCTCCCTGTCTTACCTCTGCGCCTTCAGCCCAGTCCCGTTCTTTCCTTTCTCCAGCCCTCTTCTGCCCAGTCTAATCTTGTCTGCATGTTTTTGTGACTAATACTTTGACCCTCCCCCTTTCCACTCAGATCCTCACTTCCCAGCCTCAGGCAGGATGGAGGGAAGAAGAAATACTAATGACTAGCCCTCCCCTCAAAACTAGACTCAAAAGCTTTCAAACCACCACCTTCCACAAAGACACCCCTTTACCGCCTGTCCTTGAACCTAGCTCTCCCAGCACAAGGTTTGATGGTTCCCTGGAGGGGACCCCTTCCGCCCTGGCTTTGCTCAGCCCCCTCCCCACTCACTGGGGGGCTCCAGCTCAGCACAAGGGGGACTCAAGGGCCCTGTGGGGAAGGTTCCCCTTGCTCCCATTCTGTTCATGTCCCTTAGGAGTACCTAACGGGCACCTCTGCCCCTGTGACAGCGGAACTCTGGAGACCAGCTGCTGGAAAATGACTGGTGGCATGTGCAGACGGGCTGCTGTGGGTGGGGACACCACAGGCAGTGACTGGAAGGCCCCAGTCTCCAGACTTTTCCTGAAAAGGGGGTGCTGAAGCACTTTACAGGAGTGAGAAGTGGGGTGAACGGCAGCCTGTGGAAGCATGTATTCGCTTTCCCAGCTGACGCGTCCTACACCACAGCCTTCCTAGTATGGGGGTTCACGGTCCCACAGATCTCGACTCTTTCCCCTCAACCTTGCTGGGTGTCTGGAGGCCTTGCCGGCTGCTCCTGTGGAATTCTCAGAGGCCAGGTGGGCCTTTGCCTGGGGAGCGAGTAGTCCAAGAATTTCCTGCACTCGCCACTCCCCACCAAGGTCACTCTGCCTCCCCCAGGCCACCACTGAGCCTTTCTCATCTCCTTGGAACACCAGGTACTCCCCCATCCTTACCCATCTTGCTTTTTTACCTGACTTTTCAGTGCAGGGTCAAGATATCGTGAGGTTAGCCCTGTCCCCCTCTGTTCCCTGCCCTGGCCCTGACTCCCCAGGGTACGATGGTGGCATCAGCAGGGAAGGCAAGGAGAGGAAGGCAGGCTGATGACTAGGTGAAGTACTGTCCTCTCCTTGGGAGCCAAGAGAGTGACTAGAGTACAGAGGGGCCTGGGAGTAAAGAGACAGACTCAGGAAAGGAGCACAGTGGTGGGAATCAGCCCTGAAGGTTGTTCTGCGTCCCCCAGGAAGTTCCAAGACTCCCCAGGAACATCTGAGTTCTTGCTCCTCATGCCCTTGCTTTCTGCCACCTCCCTACTGGGCTAAGACTGAAAGGGCTCCTCAGTGCCCTGAACGGGGAGCTGCAGGCGAGTCAAAGCCACCAGGGTCCAAGGAGAGTTGGCGCCTCTGTCTGGTTTATCAAAGGCGCTCTGAAATCATGAGCAGGGCCAGAGAGCATCTTCAAGAGGAGGGGAGTGAGGGTGCCACATGCATCCCCTTATCTGGAGCCCTGGCCTGGGGCTCCCACTTCCACTTGGAGCCTCTTCCAGGAACTGGTTCTTGGTGAGCACTCTTTTCAGTGCCCAGAGGCCTCTGCTGCTGAGCTGGGGGCTGTGGGGCAGGCCTTCACCCACCCTGAAACCATCAGATCTTGTGCTGCCTCCTCTTTCCCTTCCCTCTCTCCCCCCACACTGTTCCTCCTCTGAGACAAGCAGACATAAAAATGGGGGGTCCCCCTCCCCCACTGCCCCCTGGCCCCTCCCTTTCCCAGCCCTGGACTCTTCCCAGGGAGTTGACGCAGGTTGTCTCCTTGTCTCCCTCCCTCCCTGGGCTGGGCAGGTGACCATCTCGGTGGACGGGATCCTGACCACCACAGGCTACACGCAGGAGGATTACACCATGCTGGGCTCTGATGACTTCTTCTACATTGGGGGCAGCCCCAACACCGCTGACCTGCCGGGCTCGCCTGTCAGCAACAACTTTATGGGCTGCCTCAAGGACGTGAGTAGGGCTAGGAAAGGGCTGCGGTCAGCCCAGGAGCCCTTTGCCCCTGTCTTCAGTGTGATGAGTCAGACCCGGCCAGCTGCCTGGGGCCTCTGTGCCTTCCAAGTCCATCGTGGGAGACCTTCTCTCTTCAAAACCTGAGGCCATTGGGTCCATCAAGAGGCTTCTCTCTCATGTCCTTGAACCTCAGAAGTTCCCTACCCTCTCAGGGGACCCTCGAGGTAGCTGTTGGATGTGAAGAGCAAACCTCTGTGTTTGAGTCCCAGCTCTTTCCCTCAATAGCTCTGTGACCTTGGCCAACCCCCCTGACCTAACTCTTAGTTTCCTCATCTGTAAAATGAGTGGTCAGTACCTGCTTCTTAAGGTGGCTGTGAGGAGCGGATGAGAGTATAAACAAAAAGACTCTGTCAATTGGGCGATATCCACCAGACAGTGGCATGGTTGTCTTGCCAGTATGATCGGGCTCCCACTCTTGTGCTGGACAGGAAGGCAGGACAGAGAAAATAAGTGGGGCGTGGGAGTTGCTTGTTCACAGCCTCTGTGTGTGAAGTTCTAGAACAAAGGCCAAGCCAGTGGTCTGGTGGGGCTGAGCAGGGACTCCCAGGACTGGGTGGCAGGGTCCCATGGTGCTGGCAGATGCTGGGCAGGACTGACCAGGCCCCTAAGCCCCTTCTGCTTCTTGATCGAAAACCCCTGTCCCTCCCTGCAGGTGGTCTATAAGAATAACGACTTCAAGCTGGAGCTATCTCGCCTGGCAAAGGAAGGGGACCCGAAGATGAAGCTACAGGGGGACTTGTCATTCCGCTGCGAAGATGTGGCTGCCTTGGACCCTGTCACCTTTGAGAGTCCTGAGGCCTTTGTGGCGCTGCCCCGCTGGAGTGCCAAGCGTACTGGCTCCATCTCCCTGGACTTCCGCACCACTGAGCCCAATGGGCTGCTGCTCTTTAGCCAGGGCCGGCGGGCCACAGCCGGGGCCGGCAGCCACAGCTCTGCCCAGCGGGCTGACTACTTTGCCATGGAACTGTTGGATGGCTACCTCTACCTTCTGCTGGACATGGGCTCCGGAGGCATCAAGCTGCGGGCATCCAGCCGCAAGGTCAATGACGGCGAATGGTGCCACGTGGACTTCCAGAGGGACGGGCGCAAAGGTCAGGAGGCCTCTGGTCCCTCCTCTCACCCTGGCCACTTCTGTCCCCCTGTCCCGACGTCCTCCCCAGGTCACTTCTGGCCTACACAGTTTCTTGGATTCATCCGTGTCATTCTCCCCGCTTCCTCCTCTGGCCCCAGCCGCTCCATGGTCACTCGTGTCGCGGTGCCCGGGGTACAATGAGCATAGTGTTTGGAGACCTGGGTTCACACCTGAGCACTTAACTTGTCACTTACTGTAACTTTAGGCCCATCAACCCCTTTAAGCCTCAGTGTCCTTATCTATAAAAGCAACCATTACATTGGGGCCATCAAGAGGCAAAAATGAGAGAACACTGTACAAGCATTAGCACAGTGTCCCCCACAGAGTAGATATCTCATTCCCCCCACGAAAATCTTCCCAACCATGCCTCCCTTCCGTTTAGATACATCCAACTTTCTTTTATTAATTCACTTTAGAAATTCTCACTTGAGTACGGGCTGTGCTAGGTGCTGTCCAAGGTGCTGGAGTGGGGAGAGCAGCGAAGTAGCTAACTAGTCTTGGCTGTCGCAGAGCTCCTGTTCTGGTGGTGGTGCTGGTGGTGGTGGCGGGGGCGGAAAATGACAGTGGCCACCCCAGGGAGGACTCCAGCACAATGAAGCAGCAGAGCAGAGAGTGCTGAGGTCAGGCGGGTGCTACTTCTCGAACTTTCTGTTGCTGTCAGCCACCCTCTCCTCTCCTCGTCCCTTTCAATCCCCCTTTCCCATCCTTCTCTTGTTTTCCGCCTAATCCATCTTGCTGAACATGAGGGAATTATCTGAGAAAGAGAGAACTGGTATAATGAGAACAGACATATTATCCAATTTAAGCACTTACTAATGTCAGCTAAATTTTTGTGCGCCCCCAGTTGTCGCCGCACTGGGCCTTCGAGTCTAGGTGGAGTGACCATGCGCCCACACACAGGGAGGGGGGGCCGCCACGGCTCCCGGAAGTGTCAGCTATTCATGGGCTAGCTGTTCCTCCCTCCCCCTTCCTCAGAGAAAGGCTGCCTTCCCTGGCTTTACGGTACATGGGTTCCTCCTTCGTTTGCTCTCCTGATGCCCGCCGGGGCTTCACTTGCTGCCTCCTGTTGTTTCCAAGCAGGTGATCAGTAACTCTTTAGGTAGGAAAGCCTTTCATGCCTTGCACAGAACTCCTGGGCCCCTGCTCTGCGTTGCCATCAGGAAGTGGTCTCCTTAGCCTCACACAGAGCCCCAGAGTCCGCCCACTAGGTCTGGCTGGTCCTTGGGTCCCTGTCTTGACCAACTCTGGCCATGTCCGATGGCCCACATCAGTCCCTGCGCACAACACAGACTTGGGCAGTCACTCCAACAAAGCTTTCTGACCTTCTCCATGGTTTCAAAAAATTGTGGTAAATTATACATAACATAAAATTTACCATTTTAGCCATTTTCAGTGCATGGGTTTAGTGGCATCAGGTACATTCACATTATTGTTGCAACCACCACCACCACCTGTCTCCAGAATGTTTTCATTTCCCCAAACTGAACTCCTGCCCCTGGTAAATATGAACTCCCATCCCCCCTCCCTTGGCCCCTGGCAGCTGCCATCCTCCTGCCTGTCTCTATGAACACTAGTCTAGGGACCTCCTGTAAGTGGGATTATATAGTATTTGTCCTCTTGTGTCTGTTTTATGTCACTCAGCAGAATATTTTCAAGGTTCATCCAAGCTGTGGCCTGTGCCAGCATTTTCCTCCTTTTTATGGCTGCATGATATTCCATTGCATGTTATAGATCACATTTTGTTTATCCATTCATCCATCGATGAACATTTGGGCTTTTCCCTTTCCATGTTTTAGAGTGGCCTTGGAGCAAGGTCTATACTCAATTTAATTTCCTCTTGCTTGGTAAAAGCTTTGAAGCTCCTACCTGATCTCAAATCTTTTTCCAAGGTGACCAGCTTCTCCTTCCAAAAAACGATCTCAGTTCTGGGGCTCCATGCCCGCCCCCCCCCTCCTGGCTGCCATCCTGCCTCACAGGTGCCAGGATATGACCTGCCTGCCCATCTTGTCCGCCAGTCTCAGAGGGGCTCCAGGCCGGGGGCAGAGGAAGTGGGCCCCGGGTGGAGAGTCCTGTCTGGGTGGGATATTTTGGCTCTGCTCCTCACCTGCTGTGGTCCTTTGGGCAGATTCCCCAGTTTCTCTAAGGCTTGTCTGCCATTTCAAGTGGGATCGTGAAGGACTCATTTCACAGGGTTACTGTGAGACTTCAGTGATATATGTAAAGTGCTAAATGCCTGGTGTGTACTCCTAAATGCTCAGTAAGTGTTAGTGGGGAAAACCCTTAGATTCACCCCTTTCAGCCTCCTTGGGGTTCTGTGCCTCTAGTGGCTGGTTTAAGGGACTGGAGGGGAGAATGACCTGTGAATGTTCCGGCCCTTTTGGGGTGTGTCTGCCTCCTTCCTGTGCATCTTCAAGGACTTGCTCAGGTCGGGGAGGAGGAGCCTGGACCTCACGCGGCAGCTGGGCTCGGGCTGGCTAGTGTGAGCTCCTGAACTTGGGAGTACCTTTGCCAGACAGTACCTGAGCAGGCGAGTGAGGCTAAGCTTCCCACCCAGGGCTGCTGCAGGGTGTGCGAGGGAGAGGCCCGGCTGTGAGGCCAGCCATCCTTTCCGTCCTGTGGCATCTCTTGACCCGGCCTTCCCCACTGATTCCCAGTTTGTTTTGATCCCTAGGCTCCATCTCAGTAAACAGCCGCAGCACACCATTCTTGGCCACTGGGGAGAGCGAGATTCTGGACCTGGAGAGCGAGCTGTACCTGGGCGGTCTCCCTGAGGGGGGGCGAGTGGAAATGCCCCTGCCCCCGGAGGTGTGGACGGCGGCGCTTCGGGCTGGCTATGTGGGCTGTGTGCGGGACCTCTTCATAGACGGGCGTAGCCGAGACCTTCGGGGCCTGGCCGAGGCACAGGGGGCTGTGGGTGTTGCCCCCTTCTGCTCCCGGGAGACGCTGAAGCAGTGTGCATCTGCCCCCTGTCGCAACGGGGGCATCTGCCGAGAGGGCTGGAACCGCTTCGTCTGTGACTGCGTCGGGACCGGCTTTCTGGGGCGGGTCTGTGAGAGAGGTGAGGCCAGTCTTCATCCCAGGTGTCCCGCTGCCCATCTCCACGGCCCCTCCTCTTCAGGGTGCCCCTTATAGACCAGCCCTGGGCCCGTCCTCCTTGTAATGATTTTCTCCGTCTTCTCTCTCCCTCCACTGGCCTTTGCTTGTCCCCTGCCCCCATCCTCCCCCACTCCTGGGGCAGAGGCCACGGTCCTGAGCTACGATGGCTCCATGTACATGAAGATCATGCTGCCAAATGCCATGCACACGGAGGCGGAGGATGTGTCTCTACGTTTCATGTCCCAGCGGGCCTACGGGCTCATGATGGCCACCACCTCCAGGGAGTCCGCCGACACCCTGCGCCTCGAGCTGGATGGGGGCCAGATGAAGCTCACTGTCAACCTCGGTAACCACCCCACCCCGTGCTCCTGGCCCCTTCCCTGGCCTTGCCTCCGACTCGCACGCCCTCTGTCTGGAGAAGCTGGTGGGGGCCCCGGCGAGAATTTGGAGGCAGGGAGGGTCAGAGCCCCTGAGAGCTCCATCCCTGGCGGGGAGGCCCAGTGTAGGCTCAGCAGCACTGTGCGGGGCTACCCCAGGTGTGGGCGCACCGCCTACCCTAGAGCATGTGAGGTCCGATGACAGCTGCTCTCCCATGGTCCTCACGTGGGTCTTGGCGGCATCTGTCCTGTGCACACGCACCCATGTACCGACAGCTCATTCTTGGTTGTCGCCTCATCCACTTGCTCATTTGTGGTTCATTCACTGGGGGAGCGTGCTGGTGTTGGGCTAGCACAGCAGGTCTGGAGCTGAGGAGGACCTGCCCCCAACAGCTGCCCCCAACAGCTGCCCCCATGTGCTCCACATTTTAAGAGCTGTATCTGTGTCTGTGTGCGTAGGTGCACGTGCGACACTGGGTGCATCGGGGTGTGTCATCTTCCTCTTGTCTGCTTTCACATTTGAGTCCCATAGCTGCCCTGTGATGACACCAGATCACCAGATAGGTGTTGCTATCCCTGTTTTAGGGACTGTGAAATTCATACACTGCCTTATCCAATGTCACAAAGCTAGTGGGGGTGATGGGAGTAGAGGAGGGGGGAGCCTGGACTCAAACTCAGGCCATTTGCCTAAAGCACGGTGCTTTCCTCGCTGCTTCTAACTGAGCAGGGGGTGGAAGGGCGTCGGGGGCCCTTGCCTTCAAAGGGCTCGTGTCTCTGCCCCTGCCCAGAGCAGGCCGTGGCTCCACTCCATCTGGCAGCCCTCCGGGTGTCATGTAGGTAGGACCATGAGGCCTGTTGGGCAAAAAGAAAACAGCAGGCTCACTCATTCAGCTAATACTCATGGGACATCCTTATAAGTGCCAGGTGTAGTCCAAACCTGGGGCTACAGTAGTGGGTAAGATGAGGTCCTCACCATCATGGAACTTTCGGCCAGGGAAACACTGGGAGTTAGAAGGTCCTAAGCTGTCCAGGCTTGGGTCACATCTGTCCATCCAGACTAGCCTCTCAGAGCGAACAGATGTGTCGCGCCCAAGGGGCTGCATGTCGGAAGATTCAGGCCACTGGACCTTGAGGAGAAGGAGGGCTCTTTTGAGCAGGTTAGAATCCTTGACTGGAGACAACACAGAGCTCTGAGCTTTTAAATATTTATCTGGAGTCTCATGCTAATGCTGGTCTCTGGGGCATTTGTGGGATAGACTGTGGCCTTTTGAGGGCCCAAGAACTTGTTAATACATTTATACTAAGTTTTTTTCTTCTTTCCCCTTTTGGCTACCTGGCCTTTGTACTCCTAGGACAAGGATTTGCAGAGCAGGTGGGAGCTGGGGGCGGGGAGGCGTGCAGGCACCCAGGACCTCGGAGTGGTGTTGGGCTTCCCCCAGGCTCTGCTTCTAACCCTGATCACGGCCCAGGGTGAGCGGCAGGGGGCGGCACTGCAGGGGAAGGCGGGATGGGGACACCTTTCGGCCAACACTCTACGGGTCTGTACAACAGCCCCAGGCGCCCGTGAAATGGTCACAGGAGCAAGGCATCAGTCCAGGACGCCCTGAGTGGCCCTGTGCTTCTCAGACTGCCTAGGTCTGTGCCCCCAGCATGAGACGCCCCCCTCCCCCGGGATGTGTGTGTTCTCTGTGCAGCTGTGCACATGGCTCTGTGTGTGTGGTGGGGACACAGCAGGGGGACTCTGGGGCTTTCTCTTTGCCAGGAAGGCAGGTGCTTCTTCCTCACTTGGACTGTCTTAGGTCCCCCATGAAGAAGCTTGGGTTCCTTTAGATTAGGCAGGAGGTGGTGTCCTTGGCCTGAAAAATGTGCTCTGGTGGCCCCTCAGGGCCTTTTGCTCTTAGCATCTAGTCTCTCCTTCCCATGGCCATTTTTAAAAAAAAAAACACTGCTATTTTATTTTACTTATTTTTTAAAAGATTTAATTTATTTTAGACAGAGGGGAAGGGAGGGAGAAAGAGGAGAGAAACATCAATGTGTGGTTGCCTCTGGAGCGCCCCCTACTGTGGACCTGGCCCACAATCCAGGCCTGTGCCCTGACTGGGAATCCAGCCCATGACCCTTTTGCTTCGCAGGTGGGTGCTCAATCCACTGAGCCGCACCAGCCAGGGCTTCCCATGGCCATGTTTTTTGTCTGTGCCACATAAGTACTTAGAAGTTGGAGAACAATGTTGTTCTTAGGCTGATAGTCAGCAGGCCATCCTTCCCACCTGCCTCTCTCCCTTGGCTGTGCTGGTCCCATCCATAGAGATGCCATCCCCAACATGGCTCATGACGAGCTGTGACCAAATGCTTGGTGCAGATTCATGTGTCCACAAACACCAAGTAATGTGTGTGCAAGGAGGCATGTGGTCGCTGTGTGTCACACAGACACAACAGGCTGTCCACCCCCAGCCACCTAGCCTTGGGCCGTGATGGGAAGAGCGCTGGGCCAGGGGCCAGAAGATCTGGGTTCTAGCCCTGGTCCCCTTGACCGCTGGGTAAGTCATTTCCTCTCTCCGAGCCTTTGTTTTCTCCTCTGTAAAATGGGGACAGGAATCCTTGCTCTTCCTACTCTTTGTGATAGTTTTGAGGCTCAAATGGAATAATGGGAGTGAAAACATTATAGAGATGCAAGACACATGTGTAGAGACTCACCAGCCTTCATGAAGGAAAATTGTACTGGGATAGGGACGTAAGCTTAGAGCCAGGCTGGGGGCTTGCTTCCTTCCACATTGCAGGACCCCACCTCAGGGCCCCCATTCTGATTCCCATCCTGCTTGCCACACAGGGCCTGCGGGACCTCACAGACAGGTGCCACCACTGAGGCCCCCAGGCCTGGGCTGGACTCGCTCCTGGGGAGTGGAGAGAGACCCATGGGGCTTGGCCTCTGGCCTCGTGGTCTCACCCTATGGGAAGGAAGCCAGCCTCGTGCAGGCAGCCATGTGGCTCCCCATGCTCAGGGGGATGATGCAGACATGGTGCTGGATCCTGAAAAGAGAGCCATCTGCCAGTGACCGCTGGGTGGGGCAGCTAGGAGGAGGCACGTAGTGCCTGTCTCAGGAGACAGGGTGTGTGCTAGGCCACAGAGGCCCACCGAAGCCTTGAGGCTACTGCTGCCTCCCTCTGGGCAGAGGGTGCCAGAGAAACCTGCCAGAGAAGCCGGATGGTGCCTTCTGCCCTGTCTCGCAGGCTCCAGTGTATCTGCAGGCACTGAGCAAGTTCCCAGAGCTCTGCTGCCTGCGGCCCCTGAGCCGAATGGTTGCTCTGCGCCAGAGGACTGTAGAGTCCTCTGGAGTCCTCATCCTGTCCCTGTGCAGCCTGTGTTCCTGGCTTCCTTCTGCCTTGGATGTGGCCCTGGGGCCAGAACCCAGCCGGGGCTTCTGTTCCTCCTCACCCTCCCTGGAGATGCCCTCCCCCAGGTGTGTCCGTAAGGTCCCAGCTGTCAGACGTGAAGGGAACATTGTAATGAGAGAATCTTAGAGCTGGAGGGGCCCTTAGAAGTCACCCCCTTCAGCCTGTCCCACTGTGTGAATTGCCTGTGCCTTCCCCCACTGACGGGAGGCTTTCCACCTGTGCTCAGACGCCTTCCATGTCAGGAGTTCCTCATCTCTGAGGTGACCATTCTAATCATTGGGTCATTCTTCCTAGGTGGCAGCCCCCATTCTGAAATGCCCACTTGCGGACCTAGTTCTGCCCTCTTGAGCCATACGTAGCAAGTCTAACTCTCGTTCACGTTGTACGCCAGACTAAATACACATTACATCCCAAAGCCCTTCAATCCCTGGGGCCATGGAAGGGCACCTCATGCCCAGCTGGGGCTGGTCAGAGCTCCCTCTGTTGGCAGGGCTCCCAGGGCGACAGCTCTAATGACGGCTGCACCATGCACGCTGCCACCCCACAGTATCACTTCTGAGGTGGGACTCTAGCCAGCGGGCTTCTGGGGCTCCTTGCATAGAAGCCTTCCCCTACCCCCACAGCCCTCTCCGTCTGTAGGGGCTGGGGGTGGCGAGGCGTCCGATGGGGCATGGGAGGCTGGGTTCTTTCTCTGAGTTCCTTTCCATGCAGGTGGCTTCTTCCCACCTGTCCCACCACACATTCATGTCCTCACCCTGGTCTTTGTCCAACCAGGGCCTGGGTGGGTTTGCGCAGACCAGTCACTTCCGTCCACTCCCTGAACTTGAGGCACAGGTTACCTACTAGGCCGTAGGTTGCCAGCTAACGCTCCCTGAGCTGGGCTCCGGGTGGAGAGGTGCACTGGAGGGCTGTTTCTCCCACTCGCTTGTAGCTCCTGGCTTCCCCCCTCCATGGTGCTGGCTGCCCCCTGGGATGCCCATCTTCCACAGGTGTTTGCTCTCCTCAGAGTGCGGGCTTCTGAGAGTGTTCGCTGCAGAGGGTGGGCCTGGAGCTGACACCTCTTCTCTGGACAGATGGACCCTCTTTCCTGGTGCTCCCCTGCTGGGGAGGGAAAGAATTGAACTCCCTGGGCTTTTTTCCCAATGGAGTCGGCCTGCTCTTTCAGCCCGCTTTTTTCTTTTTTGGACCCTTCATTGGTGAAGACTCTGCTGGCCCCGAGAGAGCCCCCGTGACCTGACTCCAGGCCTGGCACCCTCCCCGCAACATTCCTCCCCTGCCCCCTCTGTCCAGCTTCTCCTTCCCTGTGCTCCCCTTTCTTCCTCTTTTCTCTCTGTGCCTTCTCTACCTCTTTCCTCTTTCTGGGACTTCTGACCGCCCCCCATGTCTGCCGTTTGACCTTCTGCCTCTTCTTCCCTCCCTTGGTGCCAAGCTATGGCTCAGGGTCCCGGCTGCTCCCCCCACTCTTCTGCTGCGGTTGACGACGCGTGCGGAGCTCAGCTGTACTGCCCGAGGGGCCCATGCCACCCAGAGCCACAGGGGGACCTGTTACCTCCACTGCAGGAACCTTCAGGGCCCAGGGATGCCAGGTTCCCTACGCCCCTCTGCTTCCTAGCCCCTGGGGTCTTGGCAGAGCCTGTTCTGGCAGGAGCCACGGGATGCCATGATATTGCCGTTACCCGAAGGCTGGTAATTGTTCCTCTGAAAGGCGAGAAACAGCCCAGTGGATACCTGTTTCTCGCTCCCAGCTCAAGATTCTCTTGTTCAAGCCCCTCAGCTCACAGGGAGGGAAGCTGAGGCTCAGAGATTACATAATGAGATTAGCACCCAGCTTTTCCACCTCCTGGTGCAGGACTTTGCAGCTCCTAGCTGTTGGGTTTGAAGGAGTGCCATTCAGGGTCCTAGGTCCCAACTTCACAGGGCTCTGGCGCTCTGTTCCGTCTGCACGGCTGGCCAACCGGCATGTTGTGGGCAATGTGTCCCACCAGGGAGATGGCCAGAGGCCCAGGACGCAGCTCTGTAGAGATAGTGTGCTTTCTGGCCACGTGGGGCACTCGGAGCCTGGAATTGGAAGATAGCAACACTGGGGCAGGGGAAGGGGCAGGGGACTTTGCGGATGGTGCCTGCTTGTCCCTGACTTGCTGTGTCCTCAGAGTCATGCTTTGAGGGTCTCAGTGTCCCCATTGGTAAGGCTGTGGCTCCTCCTAGAGAAACCAATTAATACCAGTTCCTCTTCAGAATGAGAGACCACTGGGTCCCCAGTGACAGCCTGGCATCCTCTGGGTTAGGAAGGGCAGAAGGAAAGTTCCTGTAGGGGTGGTGCCAGCCCCCTGGGACTTTGGGAGGCATATGGCCACCGGAGGGGGGCCCTGGGGCAGACCCCTCCATTTAGCTCAGAGCCCAGAGGGCATGGGGAGTGACATGTCACAGCCTGAGCTCTGAGCAGGGAGTTGTCCCAGAGCAGGGGAGACAGGGACTCTGGCCGGCCGCACACATCTCCCGCCCAGAGATGAGGAGGTGTTGGGTCTGTCAAGCCCTTAGCCCCGACGATCCCCTGTACACTGAGATTCCCGAGGTGCCCATCTCCCTCAGACAGCAGAGGCCTGGGCCCTTCTAAGAAGGGAGAAGCAAGCCCTCTTCCTATCACCTGACTGCCCTGCCTTCCAGCCCTGGGGAGCGTTGGAGCTCTTTTGGGGGCAGGAGGTACAGGGATCCAACTGCGGAAGGGGAGAGAGGGCACCTGGGCACGCGTGGTCCCCGGAAAGTGGCCCCGGGGGGGAACCCCCGCCCGCAGACACCCCTCCCTGTGAAGGATGTAAAAAAAAAAAAAAAACTTGTTCTGCCTTTTTGTCTCCCCTCCCCCTCTGCCCGCCCCATGGCCCCCCCAGACTGCCTGCGCGTCGGCTGCGCACCCAGTAAGTGGCTTCCCTCTTCTTCTGCAGAGCCCCAAGGGGCTTGGGATGCTGGACACTGGGGTCTGGGAGGGATGGTGGGGGGAGGAGAAGCCTTCATCACTGGCTCGTGTCGGGGCTGGGCTGTGGGTGAGGGGAGGTGAGCTGGAGTGGGGAGGATGGGGGTAGTGTGGTTGTGGAGGACAGAATGGGCCAAATGAAGCCAGACCAGGGAGGGCTGGTCGGGGGCCTGGGGTCAGCATGCTCACCGGGTCTGGGAAAAGGCAGGCCAGGAAACATCATCATCTCAAAGAGGGTGGGTCAAAGTCTTGGTGGCCCCTGCCATAGGATTGGTGGCCCCTGCCATAGGATGGCCCAACACCCTTTATGGGCAGGAAGGAGCTGGAGAGAGGGGCTAGGATATTCTGCTGCATCTCCAGAGGCGGCCACAAGGGGGAGGGCGAGGCACACAGGAAAGAAGATGCAGCTTGGGATGAATGGAGGCCAGCATGGTCCGGGCTTCAAAATAGCCCTCTCAGCTCCTGTGTCCCATAAGGGCCAAGTTTCTGTAAACGGTGGTGCTTTCAGAGTGACAATGAGGCTCTCAGCAGGGGAGAGATGGAGAGAGTGCAGACATTTCTGAGCATCCCAGATCCTGGGCTTAATGCTGTCTCAAAGCAGTTCTGCATGGTGTGCCCTGAGGCCATGTAGGAGAGCACAGGAACGGGGGAGTGTAGGTGGAGGGACTCTGTATGTTGAGTGTGTCTCTGTATGTGTTCGGTACCAGCGTACATATGAATGGCGTACCCTGTTCCCTGCTGGCATGAGCACTGGGGGGCCCAGGGGTGGTCTGGGAATGCTGCAAGGTTCAGCACCATTCTAAAGATGAATTATTTTTATTTTAGACTTGGAAGCAGATTATCCTGGTCTTGATCAGTGGTCATAATTCCTAAAAACATTCCCCTCTCTGGCCAGGCTGAATGAGCTGTGTGTGGTTGCATGTCAAGTGTGTGGAATTAGCCAGTGCACGTAGAAAGGTCACACTGGGTCCCTGTGTAGATGGGGAAGGGGCTGTGTATCTATGTGGAGGTTCCATGGATGGCAATGAAGTTGTGGGTGCGTGGTAAGGCTCTGAAAGTTTTAGGTCTATGCATGCATGCTGGGAGTTTAGCAGCTGGCTGCACACATTGACACTGAAGGTCCTTTGGAGATTGGGGTAAGACGCTGGTTATAGGACGTGAGTGTCCATGTGCAAGGCCTCACACAGCATGATTCACATCAATTCTCTTCACATGGCACCCTCCGATACTGTACAGAGTGGCAGTACTGTGTCTGGGTGTGTACAAAGCTCTGTGTGCACGGGTGTGTGGCACAGCCAAATATGTGCTGTAGGTTATGTGGGAACCTGTGTGCACACGTCTGTGGGTGGTGAGGCTCTGGGCCTGGGCTGGTATGTACGGGAGTGTATAGGTGCCACTCTCACTCCCCCCTTGGTGCCGCAGGTAAAGGCCCCGAGACCCTCTTTGCGGGGCACAAGCTCAATGACAATGAGTGGCACACGGTGAGGGTGGTGCGGCGTGGCAAGAGCCTGCAGCTGTCTGTGGACAACGTGACTGTGGAGGGTAGGTGGTCTGGGGCCAGGAAGGTGGACACATCTCTAGTGACCTGTGCTTGGCCCTGTTCTTCTGGGTGGTCACTGCCTAGGGCAGCATTATCTCAAGCCGCTGCTGGCATTTCTCCCTCAAGGGTGGCATGTTGTGGGGGGGCCTGAACCCCGGGGACCATTTCAGCTCCCTGCAGGCAGCAAGTCTCTGGAAGCCTGTCATCCCAGGACTAACAAGTCCCACCACTTCTCCTGGACCCAGGAGCTGTGCTTGCTGTTGGCACCTAGTGAGGGCTCTTGGCTGATGTCTCTGCTGTGCAGCCCTTATGTGGAGGGGAGGCTCCTGGGGACCCAAGGCCCAACCTCAGGAATGATCCTACAGTCTGCCCCAAAGCCACCCCCTCACCTCTGTCTATTGTCCCAAGCAGGACAGATGGCAGGAGCTCATACGCGGCTGGAGCTCTACAACATCGAGACGGGCATCATGACGGAGCGGCGCTTCATCTCTGTGGTGCCCTCTAACTTCATTGGGCACCTGAGCGGGCTGGTGTTCAATGGCCAGCCCTACATGGACCAGTGCAAGGACGGGGACATCACCTACTGCGAGCTCAATGCTCGTTTTGGCCTGCGTGCCATTGTGGCTGATCCTGTCACCTTCAAGAGTCGGAGCAGCTACCTGGCACTGGCCACGCTGCAAGCCTATGCCTCCATGCACCTCTTCTTCCAGTTCAAGACCACAGCCCCTGACGGACTTCTCCTATTCAACTCTGGCAACGGCAATGACTTCATTGTCATCGAGCTGGTCAAGGGGTGAGGTGCTGGGCACTGCACCACTGTCCAGGAAGTGGTTCCCTCTCCCTGCTGGCTAAGATATGGCCCCTCGTCCACTGGCTTGGGTGTCTAATGTCCCCCAAGCACAGGTCAAGATTCAGGCCCCAGCCACCAGCCATGATGGCAAATCCCTGGTGACTCCCCAGTTACTTACTTCCTTGCCAAGGGGTTTCCCAATTATATGTGGTCTTCATTCACTGTCCGGGCCTGGGCCCTCTGGCCCTCTCTACTGGCAGAAGACAGGCCGTGTTCCTGTGGCCTCTCTTGCCTGAGAGGACGCCACCCTAGAGCATCTTTGTCCCTGATCCCAGGGGATCTTGCTGCTCCCACCAACCTCTCCCCCTACCAGCTCCCCTGTCGCCCTCTGCATGTTCTCCCCGTGACTGCAGCCCTTGTGCCATTGGTTTGGGTCTCTCCATTACAAGGTCTCCCACTCTATGCCTTCCTCCTGTGGCCCCGAGGGCCCCTACCAGCTATAGTTCCTCCTTCCCAGCACTGCCCCCACCTTGACCCAGTGTCTCCTCCCTACTGTGGGGCAGGTACATCCACTACGTGTTTGACCTGGGGAATGGCCCGTCTTTGATGAAGGGGAACTCAGACAAACCAGTCAATGACAACCAGTGGCACAACGTGGTGGTGTCCAGGGACCCAGGCAACGTGCACACGCTCAAGATTGACTCCCGCACTGTAACGCAGCACTCCAACGGCGCCCGAAACCTCGATCTCAAAGGTGGGGGCCCGAGGCCTCTGGAGGAGGCCTGGCCCTAGACCAGATACCCCCTTGGCCCAGGATCGCTCGGCTCTGGGTGCCCTTCCACTAGCGTGATTCCCCCTCCGCCCTTGCCCACGGTCCCACCTTCCCCTGTTCTCTGCTGTGTCCAGCCTTATGTGTTCCTGTCAGAGGTCTGCTCATCTGCAAGGCTGTCCTCTCAGCCTGGTCAAAAGATGTGTCTCATGGGGAGCTTGGTGGTCTTATTCTAAAGCTAGGAGTAGGTAGCCCAGGCCTTCCAAACACCTCTTGGTCCTCCAAGGTTGAGAAGCCTGCCTTGGATGAGGGGCTGGAGAAAGAACAGGGAGCTTAGCATTCTGGCAGGTGCCTCGTAGAGAGGGAAGGGGGGTGTGGTTCATGAGGGGAAGAGGGAGTAGCAGTAGCTGGTCCCTGTGTGCTGCCCTGGCCACATACTGTGGGCCTTGGCTGGGCTAGCTCTGGGGACTTTTTTGGACCCAGGATTCCCTAGCGAGTTCAGCATTACACCAGGGTCCCACCCTTACCAGCGCCTCTTGAGCAGCTATTGAAGCAGTTGTCTCCTGCCCCAGAAGGGATGGTTCACAGAGCAAGGAAGAGGAGGATGCGTCTGCAAACTGGCGTGTTGGAGCAGACATGAGGACAATACCCGTGGCTATTCCAGAGGGTGACTTCTTTCACAAACCCAAAGCAGCCCTCAGTTCCATAGCTACCCATAGGCGTCAGTCCAAGCTTGAGGAGGATCCTCAGAGACCATTGAATTCATCCCCCTCTTGGAGAGGTGGAACCAGAGGCTTCTTGAAGCTAGATGGCTTGCCTGAAGTCACCAAGCGAGCAGGCAGCAGAGCTGGAACTGGAAGCTTAGATCCTGGGCCAGATCATGTGGCACGGTGCTGCCAATTCCCCCTGTTCCCAGTAGGGGGCGACGTGCCACAGATAACCCACAGTGACTGCCAACCTGGGGTGCTCTGGGCCTGTCTTGTGTTGAATTGAGCCTATGGCCGGGGCATTAGGGTTGATCCATAGAAGCTCTGCTGGGGGCTGGCCAAAGTGTCCAGAGAGTTAGGTTTGAGGTGGCTGGGCAGTGGTGCGGGGGGCAGGTGGCCCTGAGGAGAACTTCCCAGTGTCACCCAGAGTTTCCAGACCAAGCCTTAGTTGGGGGAGAAAAGCTGGCCTTAAACCCTACCCCCAGGAGAGAACTCAGAGTAGGGGGAGGCTGGGGGAGGCCTGGAGGATTTCTGGGAATGGGAGACTTTGGAAGGGGGGAACCAGCAGTGGAGGGAGTTGGGGCTGCACATCTATGAAAGGGCCTGATTACAGGCCGGAACTGGAATCAGATGTGTGGGAGAGAGCATGGAGCGATTTCTCCAGCTGCTCCCTCCCCTCTCCCCCCAGCCCCGCCCCCTGCATCTGGGCTTCTCTGGGAGAGGAGCAGACAGATGGCAAAGTGGAGAAGGATGAAGGAAGAGGCGGGGGCTGGGGATGTGCAAGGCGCTACATCTCCATAAAGGAAACGAGTATGGAGTCTGGGTTGGGACACTGCACGTGCAGGAAGATCTGACAACCAGATGCGAAGTCCTGGGAGGGGAAGGGGGGCTGGGAGGCATTGGTTTTGACCCCACTCCCTTTGCAGGGGAGTTGTACATTGGTGGTCTGAGCAAGAATATGTTCAGCAACCTGCCCAAGCTGGTGGCCTCCCGGGATGGCTTTCAGGGCTGCCTGGCCTCAGTGGACCTCAACGGGCGCCTCCCAGACCTCATCGCTGACGCCCTGCACCGCATCGGGCAGGTGGAGAGGGGCTGTGATGGTGAGTGTAGGGCGGAGGAGTTAGGCGTGACCCTGCAGGCTGCGGGGGGCCAGCTGCAGGGACACACCAGAGCAGCAAAGTGGCCTTCCTTCTCAGGCCTTGCCCCTATCTCCGGAGCAAGGGTACAAGGGGGTGAAGGGTCACTTGCTCTCCTTGTTGCCTCCCACCCGGGCCCCTTAGCACAGTTCAAGGCCGAGTCTGGTTGTCCTGGAGCCCCCCATTCCTACCCAGCCCCGCCTCATCAGTACTTGGCCCTTTCAGCCTGGCAGAACTGAGAGCAGGACCTCTCAGCCTGGCCCTGAAGCTTCCATACCTCCTGGGCAAGGAGGGGGCCTGGCTGAGCACTTGTGTTCCTTCCTTCTACTTCTTCCAGGCCCCAGCACCACCTGCACCGAAGAGTCTTGTGCTAACCAGGGCGTCTGCTTGCAGCAGTGGGATGGCTTCACCTGCGACTGCACCATGACTTCCTATGGAGGCCCTGTCTGCAATGACCGTGAGTGCCTGGGAGACTTGGGGCTGCTGGGGGAGGTCCCGGTCCATTCCTCCCCTTGGGGGCTGCTGGGTGGCGGGGGAGGGTCTCTGAGAGCCTTGATGCTTGCTTCCTTCTCATCCCTTCTTGTCATGAGAGCCTAAGGGGAACGGCGGGCTACTGTCCCCTCTCAGTCTTTCCTCTCAGGCCTGTGCAGGATTGCTGCTGCCTGAATTTCTGGGGCGACCTGTTGATAGATGGACTCTCTCCTTCGTTCTGAACTGGCGGGACACTGCTCCCTTCACCCATAACCAAAGGTGTCAGCCTCTGTTGCTCTCCCCATGTAATTTTGGCCATGGTCTTCTATGTTGTATGTATGTGTAGCTCACACATAGACACTATTGCCCAGGGCAAGGGGCTGGTGTCAACCTGTACCTCCTTTCCTCTGGTGACCTCAGAATTATGCAGTGGAAGCCTGTTATCTCCTGCCCAGAGTGGACCATGCCCTGCAGGGCAGACTTGGGAGATTCCCAGGAGGCCAGGCTATTGGATAGCTGGCTTCCCTGGGCATCGGCCATGCTGTTCTCTCTTCCCCCCTCCCCAAGAACTCCAACTGCAGGTCGTTCCTTGGAGCCACAAGGGCACTCCCTAGTGTCTTTGCCTGCTTCTCCTACTCCCTGGCTGGGTATCTGCCGGCCAACTTGCATATTATTTGACCCCCGGCCCCAGGGCAGCTTCAGCAGCAGTTTCCAGTCCCCAGTGGCCGGTGGCCAGCCGCTGGTGAGAGCTTGGCAGAGAGACAGCGGCTGGGGCAGAAAGGGGGCAGGGGCAGCCTCCTACTTGAGGGGGGTCTGGAGCTTCCCTTTGATGATCAGGCTGGGGGCAGGGACTGGGGAGAGGGCTGCTCCCTCGGTTATCACTTCAATGGTCATTCTTAGGGCAGCCCTACTGAGGGACCAGGGATGTGACCACTCAACTGCCTGGGAAAAAAGATAATCCAAACACATGCGTGTGTACACACACACACACACACACACACACACACACACACCCCTGGAGGGGTGAGTGAATTTGAGGAAGCCAATGATAAACCTGGGCTTAGAGCGGGGGTTCATGCCTTGGCTTCTGTGCCATACCTCAGAGCCTCAGTCATTTGGGTGGAGTCCTGAGTTTCTTATGGAATGGACTGGCTGCAGAATGGGCTCTTGGGTGGCTTATGGTTCTCATTCTCCCTAGAAAAAATACCTAGTCCATCTCCCTTGACACCTTCCCTGTGCTCTGAGGCAGGGTTCTGCCTTTCCCCCAGGATTTCCCCATCTGACCTGCTATCTGGCGTACTTTCCAAAACCTCCAGACAATGGGCCACTCAGGGGAACCCCTGCCCTGGCTGCCGGGAATAAAGATGGCGCTGGGCTGGGCCCCTTCCTCTCCAGCTCATTCAGCTGCGTGCAAATCTGAAGGTGGTGTTAACTTCGCTGCTAATAGTGAAAGTCCCCACTGATGGTTTAGTGTTTTGGAGCTCACGAAGCTCTTCTATTTTGTGCCTCAGAGAAGGCGGGGGGATAGAGACCAACCATCCTATTTAACTGATGGGGAAACGGAGACCCTCAGTGAGGCAGTTCCCTGCCATGAGTCAATGTGCGGCGGCGGGGGGGGGGGGGGGGTGCGGTGGAGCCCAGCTAGAACCTCGGCGCCCCAACCCTGTTACTCACTGCACCTCATTTAGTCCTGGGGTGCTGGTGGTGCCAGTGGTGGGCCTTGCTTGCCGAGGGTACAGAGGATCAGGATCGAGAAGCACTGCCGCCCATTGTCACTTCTGTATTCCAACATGGTGGAACCTTCTGGAAGGGGGCATAGAAGTGGATGGGGCTTTAGGGAGTCACACCATCTTTCAGCAGGGATAGGAAGAAAGGTTGGGACTTTTCCTGGTTCCAGGCTGGTGGGAGGCGGGGACAGTTGGGGCTGGGGAAGTGTCACTATGCAGGAACCTTGGTCTGCAGGCTGGCGGCAGAGCCGTGGACATAAAGACAAGGTGGGTGCAACCTGGGAGCCTCTGAACACCGGCCCTGAGGTGCCTCTGAGATCTCTGCCCTGAAGGACAGGGCAGGACTCTGGAAGTTGGGGACTGCGCCAGGGCTTTCCAAGCCACAGCCCCCTCTTCTCTCGGGGTTGTGTCTCTTCCTGATTCTCCCAGTTCGCACTGTTTCGTATCCCTGCTGTCTCTCTGGGGCTGGTCTTCTTGGGGCCCCACTGAAGCATAATGTCAAGCAGGAAACTGGCCCAGACCTGTTAGGTTGTCCCATCCCCAAGAGTGAACCACTGGGCACCAAAGGGCCCTTCATCTGAAGAGAGGGACATGGGTGGGTGGGAACAGCCAGGGTGGAGGGAGCCGGACCCCTGTCCTTGGAGGGTCGGGTCAGGGTGTGGAGCTGTCTGCGGGGCAGAGGGTGGGGGAGGGCGGTTGAGACGGAGATGAAATAGGTCCAACCTGCAGAACATTTCTCCATTATGGCCTCAGTTTCTCCACCTGTGATGTGTGTCCCTTTTAGGCTCAGGGTTCTGTTCTGGGAAGGTAGGAGAGAGATCAAAGAGAGAGAGAACCCATGTCTTCCATGAAAAAGAGGAAAGTGGAGAGAATGAGTAAGAGAATATGCAGTGAGAGGAAGGAAGCCAAAAGGAGAGACGCTTCCTGACACGCAGCTGAAACCCCAGGGCTGAGGGGCTCCCCTTGGGCCTGTGTGCTGCTGTCTCTCAGAACCTGTCTCAGGCTTCCCCAGGCCACCTGGCTCTTCCCCATCTCTGCCCCCTTATTTCTCATCCCTCCATTTGCTCTGTTGCTCGCTGCAGCCTCTATTGATCTCTTGCACACCTCTATCTCTCCCTTCTTTTCTACCCTCTGTCTCCCCCCACACTCCCCAGCGTCACCCCCCTCCAACTCTCTCCACTTCCCACTCACTGGTATCGATTGGCCTCCAGGCGGTTTCCCTTCCTCTCCTCTCGCTACCGGCTCCTCCCTTCTTCCCTCCGGGACCATAAATTTTCTGCCAGCTCAGAGCTATGTCAGTCTGTATTTCAGAGCCAGGGGCACAATCATGGGATGGAGAGGGCAGGAGGACAAGTCTTCGGGGGCCTCAGCCCTGGTCCCCAGCCTGCATGCGGTCTCTCCTCCCTGCTGTGGCCGCACACCACCTCGGACCCTCCTCTTGGGTACCTCTGGGGACCCTTTCTTCACTTCCGAAGGGCCAGGGTCAAAAGGGGCCCTGGCATCTAGCAAGGGTGGTGAGGTGGCAGGATCCCCAAAGGAGCTGTCATGGGTCCTGACAGCATCCTGGAGCTGGGCACAGCACACCTGGGGCTACTGGTGACAGTTTTTGCTCTGAAATGGAATTCAGAATCAATAAGCAGGAGCCATCTCTCTCCCCCCCTCCATTCTCCTTCCCCTTTGTCACATTACCCCGCTTCCTTTTACCCCTTCGTCAACACTTCTCACTCTACGACCCTATTTCTTTGACTCTTTCTCCGTTCTATATCCACCTCCCTCCCTCTTTTCCCACTTGTCTACCCCCTACCCCACCCAGACCTAGCAGAGCATCCTCTGGGCAGAACCCAAGTTGATGTGGGAGTGGAGGTGGCATCCAGATAAGGGAAGGGATCCTCCCTGCACTTACCTCTTGGGCCATGACAAATGCTTCCCAGAGACCTCAAAAAGCCTGAGGGGCAAATCCCAGTGGAGGGGCACCTAGAGGGAGCAGTGACTTTCTCAGCTGGACGCAAAAGGGGCAGGAAGGGTTTTGTTTCAAGTAGGACACTCCGTGGACAGGTGTCCTGGAAAGCCCCCTTGGAGGGAGAGGTTGAGGTTGGGGGAGGAGCAGGGAGAGTGGAGAGGAGCCATGGGAGGAGTCTAGAAGGGGTGTGTAGGAGGATAGGGGACACCCTTTTGAGGAGGTGGGGAGGAGACTTATGTGTGTGCTGTGTCTTACTCTTAAGTGTCTTTGGGACTCTTGATGCATTGTGCGTGTATGCATATGGATGACCCTGGTTTTGGAGGTTGAGCCTGGAGCAGGTGCCTGCGTGTACTTGGCCATTTATTGTCTGTTAGTGAACATGTATGCGTGCCTGTGTGTGTCTCTGTGAGCATGTGTACATGCTCGGCTGAGGGTGAGTTCATGTGCCAGCTTCTATGAGCACATGTATGCACGTATGTGTGAGCCTGTGTGTGCATGCGCGCACACCGAGGCCTGTATGGGCACGTGGGTGTCTCCATCTCCAGGCCCGTCCACATCCTAGCGCGCACGTGTGTTCAGAGGGGTGCGTGCAGAGGTGTCGGGTAGCCACATCTCTGCGTGCTGGACCAGCAAGCACTATTGGGGTTCGTCCAGGTGCGAGGTGGGGGGGAGGGGAGGAGGAGGAAGAGAGCCGCCTCTCTTGCTAGCCTCAGACCTGTTCAATTATTCAGCAGGGCCCCTTCTTCGGAGGGGGCGGGAGGGGGGCGCGCGCCCGGGCGCGGGGGAGGGGCGGGGCGCGCGCGCCGAGGAGCGGCGAGCGCGGAGCGGGCTAGCCAGGTGACGCGCGCCGGAGCTGCCCAGCGCCGCCCGCAGACCCGGAGCCGCTCCGGTCCCTCCGCCCTGCCCCCTCCTCCTCCCGCGCCCCCACCCCCTCCCCTCTCTACTTCCTCCTTTCCTGCCTCCTCGTCTCCCTCCCCTTCTCCCTTCCAGCCTCTCTGCCTCTGCAGCAACACTCCGCTGCCTCCATCGCCCCGCCGGAATCTCGCAGGCTCGCGCCTTCGCTCCGCTCGGCCCTGAGCCCCTCCTCTCCTCTCCCCTCCCTCCTTTCCATCCCCCCTCACCCGGATTTGCTTCCCTGCCCCCCTTCCCCCGCCCCTCCTCCCCCGGCCGCTCCCTCCTTTTCGCGGGCCTCCGTCGGGCCGCAGCGGCGGCAGCCGCGCGGCCGGCCCTAGTCTCCGTCGGGTTCCCGCTTCTCGGCTCCAGTTCCCCTCCCCGGCTCGGTTTTTCCGCAGGATTTCCCTGCCGTCCCTCCCTGCCTGGCCCCCGCGCCTTCCCTACCTCTCCACCCGGAACTATGCCCCCTCCCGCGGGCGCTCCCCCGGGTTTCTGACGGCCCTCTGCGCCGCCCCGACCCCGCTGGGATGCGGGGAGACCCTTAGCGTCTCGCGATGGACCCAGGCGTTCTGGACCTTGGCGTTGCCGCTCTGCAGACCCCGGGTTCCCCGGCGGGATCCGGTTGATTTCATTGGCTCCGGACCGAGGCTTGGGCTCTGGTTTTCCTTCTCTTCATCCCTACTCCCCCCCCCCCCCCCCCGGGGCTTGGAGCCGGAGGGGGGCTTCGCGGGGCTGCGCAGCCCCGCGTCCCCGCCCCCGGCCATGGGGCTGTGAGGCGGCCGCCCCCGGGCCGAAATGCCCCCCGGGGGGAGCGGGCCGGGGGGGTGCCCGCGCCGCCCCCCCGCCCTGGCCGGGCCCCTGCCGCCACCGCCGCCGCCACCTCTGCTGCCGCCGCCGCTGCTGCTGCTGCTGCTGCTGCTGGGGGCGGCCGAGGGGGCCCGGGTCTCCTCCAGCCTCAGCACCACCCACCACGTCCACCACTTCCACAGCAAGCACGGCACCGTGCCCATCGCCATCAACCGCATGCCCTTCCTCACCCGCGGCGGGCACGGTAAGTCGCGGGCTATGCCGAGGCCGGTCGGCCGGCTGGCCCCCAGGCCACCGGTGTGCGCGGCCCTGGCCCTCGCGGGCCGCACCCCAGCCTGTGTGCCCGAGGCCCAGCCCCTCTGCTTTGCGACCCGCGCCCCCTCACCTCCCATATCCAGCTCCCATCTTCTCAGCCCCACCCTCCCCTCTCCATCACCTCCCCCCCCCCCGCCCCGCATCTCTTTATCACCTCATCTCTTGTCTGAACCACTTTCATTCTTTGCCTCACCTTCACCTCCCTATCCCGATCTCTGGCTTGTTATCACCCTTCTGTTGCCGCCCTCCCGTCACCTCCCTGCCTCTGTCCTGTAATCCCCTCTTTCCGGCTCTCCCTTCCCCAGGCTGTCTTCCTCCTCGCTTCCTCCATCTCGGCCGCTTTCTGCATCTGGCTTACCTCCCTCCACCTCTACCTCACCCTCACCTTCCCGTTGCTGGTCTAGCATCTGTACCCCATTACCTTCTCATCTTTGTCCTCCCATGGCCACCGTCCCACCTCTGTCCCATCTGTCATCTCTGCCTCTGACATGTCCCATCTCCTCCTCTTTCACTTCTTATCTGTCTCTGTCTCACCCCTGTCCTCCCAGCAACCTTCCCTTCTCTCCCCCATTACTGTCCTTCCGCCACCACCTCCCAGCCAACTCACTCCATTGTGTGCTGTTCTCCCAGCCTCATTCCTTCCTCTCTGGCTTCTCCTTCCCACCCCTCTTCACCTCTGCCCGCCCCCCCCCCCGCCCCCGTCCTCTGTCTGCTGCTGACCCCCAGCACCTCTCACCTCTGCGGTTCTGTTGCTCGGAATTGGCTCCCCTGATGCTCCCCTTCACCTCTCCTGTCGGGCCCGTCGCTTCCTGCTGCTAGCACACCTCAGCCCCTCTTAACCTTCCCTCCCAAAACCTGCTTCACGTTTCCTCTCAGCCTCCACCCCCTTCCATTTCTGACCTCTGTCGCTCCTTGTTTCCACCTGCCATCGTGCCCCCATCTCAGTCCCCTCATCACTTCATGTCTTAGACCCTCCAGACTCCCTGCGTGCCATCTCTTCCCTTCTCTGTACCTGCCACCTTCTCTCTCTGGCCTCCATATTCTTCCTGCCTCCATCGCTGCACCCCCATAATTTCACTCTCTCTACTCCCTGTACCTCCCAGGTCTGTCCCTCCTCACATTTTATTTCATTCCCATGTCATACTGGATCATGTTCCATCTCAGTCCCTCTGTCACATGCCATCTCAGAGTTCCTGTCATCTCCTATCCCAGAGACCTCCACGCCTCCCACTTGAGTCCAGCCATCACTTCCGCTCTCGGAGCACCGCATCACCTCCCGTCTCCAGACCTTGCCTTCATGTTCAGCAGGGGGACCCCGCTGTCTCCACTTCTGTACCTCTCTCACCGCCCGTCTCTGTACCTCTTTCACCTCCACTCCGGTACCTCTCATCACCTCCCAGCTCAGCCTCCATCACTTCCCGTCTCAGCCTCCATCACTCCCCATTGCTGTACCTCCATCACTTTCCGCCCCAGGACTCCATCACCTCTCATGGGAGTCCTCTCATCGCCTCCATCTCTGCACCCCATCGTCCCCGTCTCGGCGCTCTGACGTCTTTCACCTCGGCTCCCATCACCTCATCACTGCGCCTCCGCCAGTTCCCACTCTGACCCCTTGTTGCCTCCAGTTTCTGTACTTCCGTCTCTTTCCATTCCCATTCATCCATCGCCTCTCATTTTTTCGCTCCGCTTTTGTTCCACCATCAACTTCCGTGCCTGTCACTTCCCCATCACGGCCCATCGCGGCCTCCCATTTCTGCCCTCACCTCTGCCTCCCCATTATCGTTCTTCTTCTGTTCATTCTCACTTCCCAGTCTTTGTTCCCCATATCTCTTCCCATCCTCCCTCCCCCTTTCTGTTCTTCTTTGCTTTTCTCCTACTTCATCACTCTCTCATTTTCTTATGCCTCTACTCTCTCTTCATCCATTTCCCAGGAGTGGCCCCTTCCAACCTCCTCTTCCTTGCGTTCTTCTCTCTTCCGCAGCAGGGTCTTGTCTTGTCTAATCTCTGTCCCAGCAAGGGTCCTCTCCACGCAGCACTATCCCGTCTCTTTCTTCTTCCGCCTGCCCACCCCACACTCAACTCCCTGCTTCTCCCCATGAGCTCTGTGGTCCTCTACGCCTTCCTCCCTCCTCTTCATTGTCCCCTCGGGCTCTCTTGAGGCCCAGGGTTGTTCCCAGAGGGTCCCAGATAGGACATGGTCTTTCTGGGCAATGAGGAGAGGCGCAAAGGGGTGAGATAGGAAGAGGGCACCAAGGCTGTTGGAGGAGCCTTGTGGGGTGGAGAGGAGAGTTGGTTCAAGAGGCAGGGAGAGGAGAGAGGCGCTGGCCCAGCGGGGTGAGCAGATTGGAAGGAGGGGCCTGGGCTCTGGAGTCAGGGTGGAAAGAGTGGGGAGAGGAGAGGAAATGGAGGAAACAGCATTGTAGGGGGACCCTCTGGAGTGTTGGTGTTGGGGTTGCCTCAGAGATGGCCACCCCCTTGCTGGGCAGAGGAGCCCCAAGAGGGCCAATGGCTGCCTGGTGCCACACGTGGAGGCAGAGGAGGAGCTGGAGGGCACGCAGAACAGTGATGGAAGGCGGTGGGAGACTGAGTGGAGGAGCCCGTGGAGGGCTAGGTAGGTGAGAGGAAGGAGGGGAGTCAGAGGCCAGAGAGGAGAGTCGGGAGGAGGCCACCTGTCATGGCTGAACTCCACCTCCACACACCTTAGCCATGGCGGGTGGCAAAAGGACAGGCAGCTTTTGGGGCCTCACGCTTGGCTGGAGGAAGAGGGCAGCTTGGGAGGCCTTTCTTCTCTGTCCGCGGACCCTCAGCGTCCCCCAGTGTGGGGAGCCTCTCTTTGTGCACCTGCTTCTCTACTTCCCTTCTCTTGGGGTCTCGCTGCATTTCTTGCCTTCCTTCCCCCCTTCTCTTCACTCTTTCCTCCATTTACCCTCCATCCTCCGACCCCCTCCTGTTACATAACATCCCTCCAACTCGCCAGACACCCGAGACACTCCTGCACCTGGTGTTAGGACGTCTGGGCATGGGGGGACCAGGACACCTGGGTCCTAAAAATGGCCCGAGAGGGGGCCACTCTCCAGGTCCTCGACCCCAACGTTGGTTTCAGAGTCCTTGAGGAGCCTTTCAGCCTCCGACCTTCATTTCTGGTGCCCTCGGAAGCCAGGAATGGAGGGGTCGATCCCAGCTCAGTTCTGGGTCAGTAGCTTTCGGGGGTTCTGGATTCATCCCTCCAGCTAATAAAGGGGGCTGGCAGTTCTTCGGATTCCGAATGTGGGTGTGTTAACTTGGATCTCTGACTGGATGGTTTATGGCCAAGAATGGCCTTACGCATTGAAGGGCTATTGCTCTGGGAGGCTAGATCAGGAGAGAGCTGAGCCCCACGGTCGGATTCGTGGGGGTCCCCCTGGGTTGTGAAGAGTCCATGTGCCAGAGCTGAGGTGCGCCGTGGGCACCAAGGAACGTGGCTTTTCTAGATTGTGTAGGACTTTTCATTCTCTCATGATTCTAGATCTACCAGAAGATTTTTGTCATGGTTTCTGATGCTGCAGGAAGATGAGCAGATGGAGGGTCTGCACATGTAGTTTTAACCACAGGAGCATCGCCGCATGGGGTGTTTACATGAGATAATTGTGTTGTTTGGGTCTGGGTTAGCTAACCATTACTAATGTTTGTTGGTTTGTTTGTTTTTTTTCTAGAATGCAGGTGTGTGGGAACTCTATGGAAGATTCTTGATCATTTAGAGTGTTGCTGGATCAGTGAATTTCTGGGTCTAGGAGGCATTGGAGGGACTATGTTGGGTGTGGGCAGAAGATGCCAACCCTGGGCCTTTGGGTAGAGGACTAGAGCGCTATTGTCTTGGGCTTCAGATGTACATGACTGCCCTGAAATATTATGCACAATGTAGCTCACTACTGGTTTCCTGCGGAGATCAAAACCAGTGGTCTGGATCACCCTAGCGCAACACCTAGGTCTTGGTTTAGGCCACTCTCTAGTCCGCAGCTCCTTCCAGAACCTTACAGAGGTTCTAGATGTGGTGTGGAGCCCTGGACGTCATATCTCTGTGTCTCCCCTGGGAGTCTGTCTGGGAGTAGGGCAGAAGACACCTAGCAAGGCAAGAGGCTAGAGGCCCCAGAGGCCCAGGAGGGTCCCACCCAGGGGGACCTGGCAGAAACACCGCTCCCTACCCCCAATCCCGCTGTCTTCTCTGCCTGGCCCTCTGCGCCCTCTGGCGGGAGCGTGGGGCTGGGGAGAGAAATGTCTCTCCAGGGTAATTACTGCCGCCCCAGTCCAATAAGCCATTCATCTTTTTCCTCCTTGGCCCAAGAAGCGTGTCTCTCCACTGGGTCCCCCCACAGTGTAATAAAGCCCCTTAGGCTTTTACAGGTTCGCCCTGCTTAATAAACTGGCTGCATTGTGAGAACAGCTGGGTCATAAATCCCAGGGGAGGCCTGGCTCTGGAGCTGGGAGATGGGGAGGCAGTGGGCGGGCGGCCCCTGCGCCCTGGGTCTTAGGGGCGGAAACCTGTGCGCCCTCCTGCCCTGAGCGTGCCAGCCCCTGCCCTTGCTGCCTGCCGCGGCCTGTCTTTGTGTGCTTACCGCCACGCTTCCGTCTGCTTCATGTCTCCTGTTGGGGGTCTGCCTCTCCACACTGGGTCTTTGTGTGCAGCTCGGTGCATCGCCGCCTATGTGTTGGTGTGGGGCCTGTGGGTGTGTCATTGGGCACGTGTGTCGTGGGGCCTGGGGCCTGGAGCGCCAGTGCTGCCTCTGATCCCTCGGGCCTCACTGCCCAATGGGACATGTGGGCTGCCTGCCCCTCAGGCCCTCTCTGGGCTCAGGCAGGGCTCTCTCCAGGGGACTGTGCAGCCTGGGTTCCTGGGTGGGAAAGTGAGGAGAAAGAGCCTCGTTTCCCCTTGACCTGGGAAATTTGGGAGCAGGCCCCAGGTAGATGGCATTTCCTTTGCTGGTTCGAGGGCCCAAGAAGCCCCAAAAGCCCCGTCTTTGTCTCACTGGGAAACCCTGGAGCCCAGGGGGTGAAGTGGCAGCAGTCTCTGATCAGGGAGGGGTGGGGTGGGGTGTGGAGGAAGGTCAGCATCTTAGCTCCCCTGGCCTTCCCCACCCCCAAATTTGGCCATGCAGTTTGTGAGTAAGTGGAGGGAGTAGGGAGGACCCTGGGTATTACAGTTGCCATGGAAACAGCTGATTTTCCAGAGTGCTGCATTGGGAGTGGAAAGACTATTACTACCGGTGGAGGCCTACCCTGCTCCTGGCCTTCGGACCCCGCCCTCTCCAGGCAGGTGGTCCAGCCTGGGTCGGGGTGCAGCTCAGTGTGCGCTGTGCCCCCATCCAGCTCTCTACCCTAATCATGGGGGGTCTCATGCTGAGGAATCAGCCCTCAGCACTGGGCCCTCAGGACCCCAGCAGGAGGGACACATGGGTTGGAGGGGCTGAGCCAGGCTCCCTCTGTCGGCCAGAGGTGCTTTCCTGGCATGGAGCAGTGGTGAGACGTCAGTTATTAGACATCCGGTGGTTCTCTCACCCTCTTCTGCCTCGGGGGACGTGGGATGTCTCTCCTCTCTGGCCCGGCAAGGATGGGGGGATGGAGGGCATCATGACAAGGGCCCTGGGGAGCAGCTCCTGCTGCCCCTAAGCCCAGCAACTGCTGCCCTCACAACTCACCCTACTGCCTTTCTAGGACCCAGGCATCAGCCGGCCCTCTTCAGCTCCTCCCTGGGCCAGCAGGTGGTGCCTCCCTCCAAGGCTGTCGGGAGTCCCCTGTTTTGAGGGGAGCCTGGGAACTTCCTGGGCTAGAGTCCCCTATCCCTCAACTATACTGCCTGAGCTACAGTGGGGCTCCTGAGTCCCTGAGGGGGAACCTGGGGGTGCTTGAGGGGCCCGGCCTCAGTGTTAACAGCTGGGCTACCATCTTGGCAGAGCAAGTTTGCTCCTTGGAAGTGCCTCTGGCCCGCCCCCAGCCCGGCCCCCCTCCCCACCCTCACCCCAGCCCTGACCCCGGGTTTTCCACATGAGCCAGAGCTCTCCCACCTCCCATACCCCAACTTTTCTCCCAGTCTACTTCAGGCTTTTGCCCTCTGACCCCATCTGCCCCCTCTTCCTCTCTGGATAAATCCTCCTTGAACCCCTCTTCCCCCAAAAAAGTGCTTTGAGAGGAGTCGTTAGTAGCTAATTATTTAATTAAGCCTTTTATGACTCTCATCTGCTCCATTTAGGTTCTAAAGAATGCAGGATTGTTCTCTTCCCTTCTCCGAAGGCCCTAGATTACTGGTCCTCTAGGCCTTCCGGACAAGGCTCCCTTCCTGGAAACTGGGTGACCAACTCCCCACCCCCACCCTAGCTGTCATTCTGCCCCCACCCCCAGGGAACCCAGTCAGCTGCAGGAGGGAACATGGAGACTAATGGGGTCTATTTTGGGGCCGAGATCGTTAGGGACCTCGCACCCGCCCCCGGCAGCCGGATGGAGAAGAGGAGACAGGGGGAAAGAGGGTGGGGTGGGGGAGGGCAGGGAGAAGGAGCCTTCATCTCTGGCTCCCACTCTCCTGCTTTCTCTCACCTACACCCCTCTCTGTCCCTCTCTGTCCATCTGTGTCCCTGCCTTCTTCCTCTGGCTGTCAGTCCCAATCGCCCCCCCCCCCATCCTCCATGTCTGTCTCTTCTTTTCTGGGCCAGGCTCCAGGTCCCCCCCTGTTTTGGGACCCAGGCAGCCCCCTAGTTGTGAGTAGAAGCAGGGAGTCCTCGGCAAAGTAGGACCAGGACTTCCAGGGGCTGGGAGAGGTGGGGGCAGGTGTTGGAAGGGTGCCAGCCTACGGGCAATGAGTCAGAGCTGAACACAGCCCTGCTCCTCCTCCAGCCCTGCCTGGGGCTCCTTGAGCCTTGGCGCCTGTTCGGCTCTGGCCCCGCAGAAGCACACACCTTGGATCTGTCACCTCCACCAACCCTGGGAGAAGTTGAGCTGGTCAGGCTTAGGCCCCTTGGGTCCTTCCTGCCCCGAGAAGTCCTCTTGGTCCACCTGCAACATCTCTCCGGGCGCGCGCGCTCGTTCTCTGTCGCACTCCCTCTGTTACCTCTGTTTTGCTGTAATTAAAGCCAGAATTCTTGATGAGGCAGCTACATCTGTCTGTGTGCGTGCACAGCTCGCGCCTGGGCACCCGCCTGCCAGCCATTCCGCGGGACTGCAGCGCCTGGCGGCTGCGGGGGACAGCCAGGCTGCAACTCTGTACCCTGAATCTGGTGTCTTAGTGCTCTCGTTGCAGCCCTGAGGGCCTGCTGACCTTGCCCTCCTGATGTCATATTTCCCTCTCCCTTTCCTTCTCTCCGCAGCCGGCACCACGTACATCTTTGGAAAGGGGGGAGCGCTCATCACCTACACGTGGCCCCCCAATGACCGGCCAAGCACGAGGATGGACCGCCTGGCCGTGGGCTTCAGCACGCACCAGCGGAGCGCTGTGCTGGTGCGGGTGGACAGCGCCTCCGGCCTCGGAGACTACCTGCAGCTGCACATCGTAAGGAACCAGGGTGCTCCTAGCCCCCACCCCCACCCTTCCTACCCTAAATCTGACCTGTCCCTCCGTTACCATGGGGTTAGTACCTCACATCTTTCCCTCGAGCGAAGCTCTTGGAACCTCTGTTCCCTGGAGTTTCCCGTCTGCAGTTCTGCTCCTGAAACCCCTTCCCTTCCTGGTTATTCACGAGACCTCCAGGGTTACCCTGCTGATTGGAAGCTGTCCGTGCTCCACTCCTTGAGTGCATCTGTGTCTTCTGACCTTTCCAAATGCAGTCAAGGGTCTCCTTGAGCCTCCCAGGCCACTCTGCAGCCTTCAGAAATGTCTCCATGTTCGAGGCTGCCCTGGACTGCTGCCTGCTCACCCCTAGAATACCGCTGTGCTCTGCGCCTGTTCCTGCCGCCCTCCTTCACCCTTCCTGCCTGGAGCAGCCTGCCCTTGCTTCTTCACCTAGCCTTCAAATCCTGGCACTGCCTCTGCCCTGCCCTTGATCCCTGTTTCTGTGACCTTTGTTCTCCCAGCCGCCTCGGACCCTGCCACTCCTACAGCCTCTCTGGCTGTGCTCCCTCGACTTTGACCTCTAGGCCCACCCCCACATCTCCATCTTGACCTCTGGTCCCACCCAACTCTGCCTTTCTCTGCCCAGCTCCTTGTGAGGCCTGTTCCTCCCTCCACCTCTGCTCCTTCCCAGGGCTTCCCCCGGGGCCTCCTGCCAGTCCCGTGACTCCTCTCCTCAGAGTTTTTCTCCTAAGTCGAGTCTCCAGACAGCCCTGTTCTTCCCCTACTCTTTCCCCGCCTCTGGTTCTGACCTGTACTCTTCCCTGTGGCCTCTGGCCTTACTCCTTTCATTTCTGCGCCTAGCCTCCCTGTCTCCTCCCCAGGGCTTCAACCCCTGGAGCTCTGACCTCAATCCCTATTTCCACCTGCACAGCCCTTTTCTGCCTCTCCTTTCCCTGCCTGCTACCCACATGCGGGGAACCCTGGCCAGGACCCCTGAGCTGGGAGGGTTAAGCAGGCTGGTCAGGCTCTGTGTGCTGGGAAGGTCTGGGTGGGAGTCCCCGGGCTTTAAGGGGAGCAAGGAAGCCAGGGAGAAGGGTTGTTTGGGCTCTGGCCCATCCCCTTCTGATTGGGACGGTGGCTACTGGCCCCTCCTTACATAGCAGCTCCTGAGGGTCCATGGCTGCGCACCCTTCCCCCAATGCCAGGGAGCAAAGGACAGCGGTGTGAGGAGAGATTTCCTGCGGGCAGCGGGGAGCTGGAGTGGGAGTGGCAGCTGATGGGCACTGAGCGGGGGGAGAACGGGCAGGGGGCGCAGAGGGAAGGGGTGCAGAGCGAAGAGTGGCCTGGGGGGACAGCCTGGGAGTTCCGTGCCTGGGCGAGCGAGAGTGTCTCGGCCTGCGTGTGAGCGGCAGTGGGGGCACGGCGATTGTGTGGGGAGTGACGGTGTGACTGTGCGGGACCGCAGGGGATGATGAGAGAGGCTGTGTCCTGTGGCGGGTGCGTAGCTCCACATTTGTGTTTCCTGGCGGAGTGTTGATGGCTGGTGTTTCAGTGCCCCGGCCACACAGGGCAGGCGGGACTCTGCTTCTGTTCCCCTTTCTGTGGCTGGGGGCTGCTCTTCTCGCTCCCCAGTCATGAGAAACTGCGCAACTGCGCGTGGCTTTGGAGCAGGGAGCCTGGGCTTGAGTCCCAACTCTGCCACTCCCTTGTTCTGCCTGGATGCAGTCACCTCACCTCTCCGGACCTCAGCGTCCCCATCTGTTCAGAGGCGTGGTAGGAGGACAGCGGGATGCTGTGAGGTTTACACGGGACCATGTATGTGAAGCACCCAGGCCTTTGCTCAGCCCCGAGGAAGCACTCAGTGTCAGCAAATACCCCTGTGTTAGCAGATGTCATCTGTGGTCACCCACCTGGATGTGATCTGTGTGTGTTCTGTGTGTGACCCCTGGACAACTTCTGTGTGTCTCTCTACCAGTAGGTTGAGGGCACGGGGCGCCCCTAGTGCTAAGGAGAAGGGGTAAGGGACCAGGGTACAGGGAGAGGAGGCCTCCCTTCCCCTCCCAGCAGTTGCCCCCAGGCCTCGCCTGGTGCACAGTGCTGGGGGAACAAGACCTGGTGCCTGGTGCTGCGGAGGGCAGGGAGGGGGGCGCCTGGCGCTCGGATGGGGAGCCCGGTGAGGGTGGGGAGCCCTGGAGGAAACGTGGGAGCCTGAGAGAGGCCAGCTCTCGCGGGAGAGTTGGGCACCAGATGGGCTGCAGCCCCTGGGGAGCGGCCCCCAAGCTCCCTCCCCCTGGTGACACATCAGCTCCCACCACAGCGTCATTAGCAGCTCGCAGAGAGTGGGGAGGCGGCAGCAAAATAAGAGAAAAGCAATTTGACGTTTCTAATAAAGCGTCGCTCCACTTTGCCAAATTAATTTTGACTCCCATAATTATTTGCTGTAGGAGCGGCCGCGTTCTCCCCACCGCCGCCTAATGAGGTAATTGGGGAATTAGGAATTAATGACTTTAACAGAAGTGACAAGCGGCTCTGGGGAGCTGCCTCTCCCCCGGAGTGCAGGGCTCTGAGCTCGGCTGCCTCCTGGGAAACCCAGGTGTCCTGCCTCCCAGCTGCCCTGGCTGGCCTGCTGCCCGCCCGGCTCCAGGCTGCATCTGCTCCTTGACCGCCATCACTGCCCAGCTGAGCCTCATGGGGAGAAACCCTCAGGGTAGTCCAAGGGGCCGATGCTATGCTAGGTGATGGTACTACTGACAGTAGTACTGAGGAGCCACGGCTGTTCCCCTCACGTGCGTGGGAGCAGACGATCACTCATCTCCCCGGGATGTTGTCAGTGGTGGGAGGTGGATGAGTGGGGCTTGCTGTACTCTGTTAGGCAAGGCCAGCCTCAGTTTCCCTGCTTTATGGCATCTGAGAAGGAGAGATGTTGCATATGTATGACTCTGTGTGTGTGTGTGTGTGTGTGTGTGTGTGTGTGTGTGTGGCTTTCCCAGGTTCTAGAACTGGACACACAAGTGGGGAAGGGAGAGGGTGTAGGTTTCCGAGTGACAGCTATATATCCTGCCCCCCAACTCTCCAAACCCCAATCGCTGCCCCATCTGTGAGCCACCCTATCCTCACCCCCAGGACCACCAAGCCGCTCAGCTCCATTGGATTGATTAGGTGGCTCCTCGTGCCCAGCGGGGACGGGAGCAGTCTTTCAGGAAGACCCTGGAGTGTAGTGTGTTCTGTGGTGGTCTGGTTCCAGTGACTGCCTGGTCCACGGGGGCTGAGTGAGCCTGTGCCGGTGTCTCCCTACCCCCACTCCCCGCCACTTGAGTCAGTGTCTCCCCAGACTAGCTAGCAGTGAGGAGAGAGCCTTGGCTTTGTAGTCAGACCAACTAGGGTTCCATCTGGGGCTCCTTTCTTATGAGCTGTGTGATTTGGAGATATGACTTAACCTCCTCAGCCTCGGTTTCTTTCTCAATGTAATGGGGATGCTGCATGCTTCCTGAGGGGGTCGCTATGGGGATGAAGAGCCCATGTGTGGCCCGCACCCAGAGAGAGGCTGGTGGGTCTCAGGGAAGCTTTCCCTCTCCCTGACCTGCATCCTGGGTGGCTCTGCAGGGTTCTCCATGCAGACCCTCTCCTGAGCTGGGGGCCTGGGCCCCAGAGGTTGCTCAGACTGACTCTTCACTTCCTTTCCCTAGGCCTCAGTCCCTGTCTGTCCTCTGCCTGTCCCTCCCCAGCTCCCAGTCCCATCCTCGACCCTACACCCACATGCTTGCTCGCCTTTCCTTAGTGCAGTCCAGTAAGGTTTGTTTCCCTGATCTCTTTCCATACCTGTCACCCCCCCCCCCCGGCAAAAAAAAAAACCCATGCAGTTCAGACCCCTTACCTCTGTCCCCACGACTGCAGAGGGGCTTTCCCCTCACTGTAGCCTGACCTACCTGGGGCCGGATGGGCTGCCAGGAGAGGCATGCCAGTGCCCTGCTAGGGGACCCCAGGGAACTGGCTCAGTGCTGATCATGCAGGGGAGGGGGTCCTTGAGGCTGGGGATGGTAGGGAGCGAGGGGGTCAGGTGTTCCCCAGGCACAGGGCGGCTTCCGTGGACTTCTCTGTTGGTTGTGCCTTAGGGAGGCCCTACCCTCTGTGCTCCCGCTGGTCCCCAGTGCGGTCCTGGTCATCCTGTCCAAGGTCTGGGCTTTGTGGCCCTTGAATAGAGTAGGTGTCCTGTAGACACTTGTGAACGTTCTGAATAGACCAAAAGGCAAGAGGCAGCTGTGGTCAGTGGAAGCGCTCCGGGTCCAGGCCCTGTACCCTGCAGTTGTTCCCTTGCCTGAGTATGGGGGAGGGACGACCTGCCTGCCTCTTTGGGCAGGGGAGAGGGTCCAGTAAAAGCACGACTGGGAGAGGTGTCTTGCAAAGCTGTGAAGTGCCCTGGGGCTGGGCCAGTGGTGGTCGCAGGTAGATTGCTAGAAGGAGTGAACAGTTGCTCCCTCCCAGGCACTGACCTCTGCTTTTCTGTCCTCAGGACCAGGGCACCGTGGGCGTGATCTTTAATGTGGGCACAGACGACATTACCATCGACGAGCCCAACGCCATCGTGAGTGACGGCAAATACCACGTGGTGCGCTTCACTAGAAGTGGTGGCAATGCCACCCTGCAGGTGGACAGCTGGCCAGTCAATGAGCGGTACCCAGCAGGTAGGTAGCCTGGGTGCTCGGAGGAGGTGTGGCTTGGGGGTGGGGCCAGGGTGGGTGTGGCTAAAGAAAACCAGCGAGATTTGCAGGGCTGGGCTTTGTAGGGCTGGGCAAGACAGTGGTCCTTGGAGTGTGAGAACTGGGAGGGAGAGGGCGGAGCTGAGTAGTAAGGCCAGGGTCCAGTTTGGGGATGAGGGAGAAGAGGAGGAAGGGTAGAAGTAGAGAGACACAATTGAGGAAAGGCTGAGTTCAGAATTGAAGCACAGGTGAAAATGGGGAGGCAGATGCAGAAATCAGGGAGGGAAGATTCAGAAATAACCCAAAACATATTTTGGCAAGTAGGCAGAGCTGTTCCCGAGGACAGAACCAAGGAACAAACTGAGGTCCTTACAAAGAGCAAGTCAAAGATCCATTTTGGAGATCTAGATAAAGGTTGAGAAGTAACCATGGAGACCCAGAGAAAAGGAGCCCCAATGTCTCAGGGGGTAAGAGGGAGAGAGACAGGTAAAAAGAGTGAAAAAAATAAGGTCAAGTGCATTCGACAAACTGTTATTGACAACCTACTAGGTATCAGGTCCTCTGCTAGGCCCTGGGGACACTGAGGTGACTGGGACACAGCCTCTACTCGCAGAGAGTTCACAGTGTTGGTAGGAGAGGCGAGCACAGGAATGCAAACAGACCCCGTTCAACAGTGTGGCAGCAGTGGTGGCCGAGGACAAACCAAGGTCTGCGGAGCACAGGAGAGGGACAGGGATGACAGCGGACATGGGAGAAGTGAGGGAGCAGAGACTCTGTGAGGAGGCAGAGAAAGAACCTGAGAAAGAGAGGGAGCCAGAGGAGCCGCGATGGAGAGACATGGAAATAGTCCCTGAGACGCCAGCAAAGGCGGAGGCGGCTGCTGGAGCGATGCAAAGAGATATATGGAGGCGCTGTCGCACAGACCCAGCCAGCGAGAAGAGAGGTGGACAGAGCCTCGGGAGGAGAGGAAGGGAGCCTTAGTGTGGGAGATTAAGAGGGAGGGGAAATTGAACCACTGCAGGGGAGAGCCGCAGGAACACAGGTGTGGAGATAGGGGCTGAGGGACCCTGCAGTCATGTGCTGGGGCCGACTGAGAAGCCGAGAGCACCTGCAGCCGGTTCCTCTCTCAGGCAGAAACGCAGCCGAGGTGGAGGCAGAGACGCTGCCCCACGCTGACCGCGAAGAGTGCAGGCAGGAAGACAGAGAAAGGTGTGGGTGTGCAGGCCCTCACGGGCCCTCTTAGGCCATAAGAAAGGTGCCTGTATAGGCCCACAAGTCACAGAGCCTGGGTGCAGGCTTGTACCCAGACCTTCTTGGGCAGTCCTCGGGCCTGGAGGGCCACATGGCCCACTAATAAACACAGAGGCCAAAGGACACAGGCCAACCCCAGACACCTGGGTGGCCGCAAACACATTCTTATGGTCAGGCAGACGCGAGAAATAAAAGCTCGGCTGTGGACCCCCGCCTACACCAAGGCCCTGGGCACAGGTGCGGCCACTCAGACACACACGCGTACCTAAGCTGAGTCCATCACACGCGCAGACACTGACAGGCCAGGCTGCGTGTGTGTGATTGCCCTGTGGGCACCAAAGTTCTCTCTGTCTCTCTCTCAGCCGCCCACACACATCAGAGCAGGCTTCATCGCAGTGAGGACATCAGCCTGTGCTGGACAGGGCTAGACTGGGGCGGGAGATGGCGTCAAGGTCTCCCGACATGAAGTCAGAGCTCAGGTCCAGAGTCTGTCCCCACAGAGCCCAGCAGGCCAGAGGCCAGGTTGGAGGATTCGCGCCCGCCTTCCTCGGCTTGTGGGCCTGCACTGGGCGGGGGTGGCACAGACGGCTGATGCCCCCTCACTGGCAAACTGAGTGACCTGAGGGCCCAGGGGTTGCCTGTGTGCATTGTGAGCGGGTCCTCTGCGAAAGCTGTGTCATTCTGAGCAACGCCCGCAGGCCAGATTAGCAGTGTGCCCAGGCGGAGAGCCCAGGTGCCCAGACGCTTAGGGAGCCCAGAGCTCAGGGGCCTCGGGTCAGCAGGGCCTGGCTTCCAGTCCAGGATCTCTTACTGACAAATTGTGTGGCCTTGGATAGTCTTCTAGCCTCTCTGAATCTCAGTTCCCAACTCTGAAAGTGGGCATAATACCTGCCTTGTAGCGGCACTGTAGGATTCCTGAGATAAACCAAGCAAGCGCTACAAGGGCGTGGCGAGGGGGAAGAGCTGAGCGAACAGCGTTGTCAGGATCGTTCTGTGCACAGTGAGGCAGATGTGCCGCTCTCCTTTCCTCTCGGGACACACACGTGGACAAATGTACAGACACACAGACACACACACAAGCACCCCAGTGCAGGTCGGTCCCTGAATGCCTCCTGCCCCTCTGCCTCTGCTTTCCCTGCCTGACTCAGCTGTGCAGTGGGAGATGAGAGAGAAAGCCCTCCACCGCCCAGAGCGCATGTTATTGAACAGCGTGTAAGTGGTTTCAATGGGAAGAGTGGCCAGACTCCCCAAGGAAATCATTGCCATTTCTACGGTTGCCGACTGGGATCACCCAGAGCCCATGGTGAGGGAGGAGCACACAGAACTCCCAGGCACACCGCCAGACCTCCGTCCACAGACACGCACGCGCACACACACCCCCTTCCCTGTCTCCAGGGCCTGCAGAATGGTGAGTGAAGAGAGGAACAGGTGCATGTCCGGGTGACCAGCCAAGGATCGAGAAGGTGGGGGTTAGGGACTGTGGGGGAAGAGCCTGAAGGAGAAGGGCTTGTGAGTGAGAAGGGATCAGGAGCTGGGCTGGGCCCAGAGGGCAGAGAGGAGAGGAGACCTGGGCAGAGAGGAGTCTGAGTGCCTTGGGACGGAGCTGCGGCGGGGGAGGAGAGCAAGGCGCCACCAGGCAGAGGAGGAGTGAGGGTGCCAGTAGGGAGGGCACCCTGGGTAGAGAAAGGGGGTGGAAGAGGAGACGAAATGGCACAGAGACCCTGGAGGGAAGTGAAGAGGGATGGGTAGAGCTGCTGGGTGTGGTCCCGCTGCCACTCCAGGCACCAACCGCACTGGGAGGTCGGTCACCTGCGAGGTTGGCTCTAGTGGTGCTGGTAGGCAGGGAGCGGTGACCAGGGTGACAGACCTGGAGCGCCTGTAGTGAGAGCAGTGGTGGGCTTGGGGGCCTTCAGGGTGGGGCTGGGGGGCGAAGGGTGTGTGGGGGCTGGTGGTGGGGTCAGGGGTGTGGGAGGCTTGGGAGTGGAGGGGAAAGCTGGGAGTTCAGCAAGGAAGACAAAGGGATCTGAGACCGGCTTGGAGAAGTGGTTTTTAAATCTCACTGTTAAATGAGTGTGTCGGGCCACACCCCCCTAAATGCCGCATAAACTCCTGCTTAACCTGCCCCTCCCACTTCTAAACCTCCCTCTAAATGCAGTAACCAGCTGGGCCACCGAGGCCTCCCACCCCCTAACTTAAACCTGCTAAATGCCCCTCTGCTGCTACCCCACTCTGGGATCTCCAAGGAAGAGGGCCAACAGCCTGAGCACATAAACCTGTTTAACCTCTGACCTTTGACCTTCCAGCTGCTTTCCTTTCATTTCCCTTTCCTTTTCTTCTGTGTCCCTGTCTTTTTCTTTGGGTCGCTCCCGCCCCCAGGGTGGGGCTGGCTCTGGATGGGAGCCTAGGGGAGGAGAAGGGAGGACAAGGGACCTGGCGTTTCTTCTCCCGCCTTGGGTGGACCTTCCCTCCTTTCTGGTGGATGTTGCTGCTTCTCTGAGTCTCCTAAGAAATGCATAATTACTTTTCTAACTCCTTTGGACTTCGCCGCCTGAGAAACCTACTGTCTTTCTAAACTTTTCCAAGGAAACTTTGATAACGAGCGCCTGGCGATTGCTAGACAGAGAATCCCCTACCGGCTTGGTCGAGTAGTAGATGAGTGGCTGCTCGACAAAGGTAATTAACCAGAATTAATTAATTAATTAATTAATTAACTTTAAAAACACTATCTTAAAGGTGCAGAGCTCTCTCTTTCCCCATCCACGCCTTCCTGTCGCCCACCCCCTAGTGAAGGGACCATTGTCCCGCCAGGAGGCTCCCTTCCTCTCTGTAGTCAAGGGTCTGTGTCTTCTAGAGTGTTGGTGTGGGGGCGTGGCTTCCCTACAAGAGTTCTCATCTCTTTCTAAGCCTGGGATGGGACTAGGAGAATCTATGAGCTACCACGTAGAGCAGGCTGGAATGCAGGGCAGGGACGTGGTCAGCTCAGAGGTTTCGCAGGGAGCCATGCGGGCTTTGGGGAGCGGGGAATGCTGCTCCTAGGATCCAAAGAGGGGTAGGAAGGCTTCATCAAGTCATCTGAGGAGAAGAGGAGGTGAGGGCCTCAGGTCCTATTGGAAAGACCTCCCCCAAGAAAGTGGCTGTGGGACCACTGTCTGCAATAGGCCCACCGTGGTCCAGAAGGCCCCTGAGAAGTAGCTGGGCTGGGGGGCAGGGAACGAGGGGCGAGGGAAAGGGGGAGCCACCCCACCAGGGTTTCTGTACTGCTGAGCTGACGAAGACAGAACAGGCTCGCTCTCATGAGAGGCTGCATGTGGTGAGGCGCTGCTGGGTGTGAGGGAGAAGGCCACTTGTCACCAAGGGAAGTTGGGGCCAAGGGCAAAGCCATCCCATTTCCTTTGGAGAGGGGGCGAGCTCTGTACCTCTAAGGCTAAACTCTAGGGGGGAAGTATAACTGTTAAACCTCCATCTAACCAGCTGATAACTGTGCTTTTAAATGTCCTCTGGGGCCTTCCCCAACTAAAACCCCCAAATGTCACTTCCAGCCCCCACACAGCCAGCGGGGACTAAACTTGCTGATAACCAGATGTGATAAATCCGGAACAGGACAAAAAGTTAAAGGGACTGTAACAGACATCGCTAAAACCTACAGCCCCCAGCCACACTGGGTTGCTCTCTCCAGCGGGGCGAACTTTAACCCTTTGAGGAGTTCATGGCAGGTGGGGCCACAGTGGCCAAGTGTGCTGACGTACGCAGCTTCCTCTTCATTTCCCACCTTCCTCTCCCAGAATTAGGAGGCCAAGGGAGCAGCTGGGCTGAGGCTGGGACAACTTGTGACCCCAGGGGGTAGGGAAAACAGGACAGGCCTGGGGGCGGCTGGCGGGGGAGGAGGCAGGACTGGTGGTCCAGATGGGGGAACAGTTCGGCCTGATCACGCCTTCTCTTTAGGCCTCTAGTTCATCTTCTACGAAGTGAAGGATTGGGCTAAACATTCTAGTATTTCCCCATGTGGAAGGAGGAACTTAACCTGTGACGTACCTTCATTAAAAGGGTCAACATTTCCTTGAGCCTCAGTTCCCTTCTGGGGAAGAAGGGACAGTGACACCCTCTCAGCCTTTCTCCCAAGGGGGGCTTTGAGGATGAGTGAAATGAGGAGCAGGAGAGTATGGGAGAGCAAGGCTGGGCATCCTCAGAGGGATTATTTGACTGCCAGCACCTGGCATATGGTATGGGCTCAATAAATATTTATTGAATGAATCCATTTTCCATTTCCAAAATATGTCCTGTGAAGCGTAAGTCCCATGAGATGCTTCACAATGAAAAGACTTGTGAAATGAGCTTGGGAGATGCTAAATCCCGACTCTTCCTCTTGGAGAGGCGCAGGGACATCGGTTTTATAAAGGCGCCGAGAAGTCCCATGAGAAAGACACCTGTTAATTGTGAAATGTTTCCTTCCCAAACTTGTTTGACTGCTATGAATCTTCTCCTCTTCGTTTTTCTCCTAACCCTTGTGCCCGGGAATAAACCCTGGACACGGTGACCCCCAAGAGCCTCTCTGGGTCTGCTGTCCCAGCTGCCACTCACTCGAGGCCAGCTTCTCTGGGCTCCAGCTCCCTCATTTGTGAGATGGAGATGCAGCTGCAGGGCTGAGTGAGGTGCTGGGCGGTGAGAGGGCCCTGGGGGAGGAGGAGAGGCCGAGCAGACTCACACCAGAGGCCAGACAGAAGGGTGGGCGTCCCAGGGAACACGTGATTCCAAAGAGAGTATGGGTTTCACAAGTTGGACTGTCCTCAGCCCAGGTTTTAGGGGCAGGGCTTCCAGGCATCTAACTCTAAACCAGATCTTTAACGAGGCACTAACCAGAGGCTAACAAGGGCTAAGCCAGGTCTTAAACCCCCCAGAGCCAGCAGCTGAAGGTCCGGAGGAGCAGGGGGCAATGCAGTAGTTCCTCTGCGCCCCTCCCTCCCCAAAATAAGCAGTACCAAAACCAAAGTTAAATCTAAACTTAAACATAATAAATATATTTTCTAAAAACCAAACCAAAGCAACAGACTCAGAGGGTTAAACCGACCCCCAGATCCATTAAAACCAAACAGAACAGCCAAAACCCACCCAGGTGGGAATTCGGAGGTGTAACTGCTGAGTGAGGAGTGAGATTGGAGCTGGAGCGCTTTTGTTTTTGGCTGTCAGTGAGCGAAGAAAGGTCCCTTTAACGTTTTCCATCTCTGTGCTTTGCACATCCTGGCGGGGAGGAAGGCCTCTGCTCTCCAAGGCCTGATGCCCTGGCAAGGCGGGGCCTGGAGGGAAGGAGGAAAGGGGGGAGCCTGGCCAGAGGTCAGATGGCCTTGTGGTGGTCGGGAGGGCAGAGTGAGGTCCTCGTGGCTTCTCCCACCCTCACGCCGTCCTCCTCCCATGCACTGTCCTGTCCACCCCCTGGTCTCGCCTCCCTCTCTGCCTGACACGCATTGACACTCGGCCTGGCGGTCGCCTTCTCTGTCTCTGCCTCTGTGTGTGCTGTATCTGCTGCTTCTAAGCGCTCCATGGCTTGGAGCTGGGTATGGGATGCTTGGGGAAGCAGAGGGTGAAGATGGGGATCAAACTGAGGGAAGGGAAAGGAGGGGGGTGCGATGCTCCTGGAGGAGGAGAGGAGAGGGGGATGGGAAGGTCAGAGGCATGAGCATGGTGGGGGCAGTGGGGAGCTGGCTCCCTTCCCAGCCCATGTGTGGCCTGTGGGCCTTCCCCCCGGGGTCTCCACTTGGCTGGGCCAGGGGCTGTGGCTGACAAGGACTTTCCCTTTGGTGTCTGCCCCTTCCTCATTTCTCCCTCCCCCCTCCAACCCCACTCACCGATTTCCGCCTTGACGCCTCTTCCCTCCTCTGGCTCTTCTCCATTCTCCCCATCCTTTTCTCCCCCTACTGCCTGTCCCTCCTCTGTCTGTCACCCTTGCCCATTCCCGTCCCTGCCAGGCCGCCAGCTGACCATCTTCAACAGCCAGGCTGCCATCAAGATCGGGGGCCGGGATCAGGGCCGCCCCTTCCAGGGCCAGGTGTCCGGCCTCTACTACAATGGGCTCAAGGTGCTGGCGCTGGCCGCCGAGAGCGACCCCAACGTGCGGACTGAGGGCCACCTGCGCCTGGTGGGGGAGGGGCCGTCCGTGCTGCTCAGCGCGGAGACCACGGCCACCACCCTGCTGGCGGACATGGCCACCACCATCATGGAGACCACCACCACCATGGCCACCACTACCACACGCCGGGGCCGCTCGCCTACGCTGAGGGACAGCACCACCCAGGTGAGGGCCCCTCCAGCTGGCGGACAAATGGTGGGGCTCTGGGTGGGGGACTGATGTCTGCGTAGCGCTGCGGCATCCAGGGGAGGGTCCCAGGGGCCTGGTGGGGTCCTGGAGGCTGCTGTCCCCGTCATGCTGATGGTTCAGGTGAGGGGGGCAAAGTCTCCTTTCAAGAAGTGTCCTTTGCTCTGGTGACCCCAGATACGGAGGTAGCCACAATTTTTAGGGGACCATTTCCAGAGTTGAGGGACCGTTTGGTTCCTCCCTAAGAGGGAGGAAGTCTGGACTCGGTGGAATGACCGCTCCCCCCATCGCGTAACAAAAGCCATGCCCAGTGCTGCTTGGGCAGCAAGTGGGAGACAGATGGAACCTGGACGGCATTACTCGGGGCAGGGCTAGAGGTCCCTCCGGGGGTGGCGGCCCCTCTCTGGGGATGGATGGAGGCTCGGAGCTGCCTCTTAGACCTGATGGTTGGAGTCGCTGCAGTGGAACGCAAGTCCAGTCCCTTGTTGTCACAAGTTCTGTGACCTTGAGCAGGCACCGCGGCGTAGCAGGCCTCAGTGTCCTCAGTGGGCGTCCGTGCAGACAGCCCCTGTGCTTTATCCTCCCCGCCCTGCCCCCACCTGCTCCGGTGCTGTCCCTGGGGCAGGGCAAGCCGAGGTGATTTGAGTTTATCTTTCCTTGTACCCAGAGGAGCACTAGAAGGGCCTGCCCTTGCCTGGAGAATGAAATCCTCCTGGGGCAGGACAGGCCTGGCTTTCCTGGTGGCCAGAGCCATTGAGCATATGTGATTTACTGAGGCAGCCCAGGGGCCCGGCTAATTTTCTAGTTGTTGCCCCCGAAGATCATTGGTTCAGGGAGTGCTCATACCTGGCACATGGAACCTTGGTTAGTCACCCTACTCTCCTGCCCAAGCTACTTCTGTCCCCCATTGCTATGGCTATTGGGCCTCTGCGCCTAGAGGGACCTCTGTTCTCCCAAGGTGAGAGAGGGCTCTGGGGGCCATGTGGGGATGCGTCCTGCCTTCAGCACGAGCCCGCTTTTAGCCTCTGCAAGGGAGGGTTGGGCTCGATGAGCGGCAAGTCCCCTCACCTCGGCCAGTCCATGCCATCAAGATCGGGCAAGCTCCAGGCGAGAGAGACACACGCCCGAACCTCCCTCCCCTCTGCCTTCACTGCCTAGTACACTGAGGGGATTCGATTGCCAGGCCTTGCCCCAAGGAGCGGGGAGCCCTGCGAGAAAGGCCTGGCTCTACCCCAGGCTGGGCACCCAGCCTGCCCATTGCCCTCCAGACAGAGGCTAGAAGAGCCATCCAGGTTCAGTGGAAGGGTGATGGGCAGAGCACCTGGGCAGAAGAGAGCGGTTGGACCCCTAGGGGTCATGGCTGTGCTGGAAAGCCCCCACAGGGGAGGCTGGTGAGGAGGGGCAAGGATACAGAGTGAAAGCTTGTCCTCCAGGCCCCGCCTAGTCCTTGGGTGAGGGCAGCAACATCTGAGGATCGGGGGTTGGGGAAGAGACTCGATGTAACCCTTTCATCCCTTCCCCACCCCAGACTTCTCCAGCCGGGTGTCAGTCTCTCAGGCTCCCTTCCTGCCTGGACTCTGGGTTTTCCTCCTTAGGTCTCTCCCCTGTTGTACCCCTGAGGATCCCTCCCCCCTTACACTCACTCATCTCCGGGATTCTCTCTCTTTGCCATCAGGAGAGAAAGTGCTGACAAAGTCGACTCCTGTTGTCATGACAACCACAGCCCTAATTATTGTGTGCAGCCTGGTTCCCGGCTCGGAGAAAGGGATTGGGAGAGATGAGGATGATGGGGTTGTGAGGCTGGAGCCAAGAAACCCCCAGGTCTGGCTCCCCCTCCCTGCCCATGGTGGCTTCCAGAGGCCCATGTGCCTTGTCTCCTTGATGTCCCTGGGTCCCCTTGCTCTAGCCCTAAGGCCCCAGCTCTAGTGACCAGGCTCCCCAGATGTCTGGACAGGCTGCTGTCTCATTGATCCCCAGGAGCCACGGGGAGCCACTGCTGGGAGGGAGCTATTTAGCCTCCCTTTGCAATGAAGAAAATGAAGGGCCTCGGTTACCCACCAAGTGATGAGAGAGCTGGGCATGGACCAGGGTGTGTGTCTAAGCCCAGGGCCCTGTCCCCTGAGCCATCCCACATCTCTAGAGGTGGCTATGGGGGACTGCTGACCCACCCTGGAACCCTCTTCTTTCCCCACCCCTCCTCTTACCCCTCAGAACACAGATGACCTCCTGGTGGCGTCGGCCGAGTGTCCGAGTGATGACGAGGACCTGGAGGAGTGTGAGCCCAGTACTGGTGAGTACCTTTCCCCCCTCCCCTGCCCCGGGGCCCACTGCGACGTTGATGGGAGGGGGGCGACTGTCCCTCCCACCTGGCCCAAGCCCAAGGGGCCTAGTGCCAATCCTTAGCTTCCCCTCATAGCTCCTCTCCCTTCCCGCCGTGCCCTGCCCCCAGTCCCTCAAGAGCCCTCTGGAGAGGCAGTTTCTGGCCTTTGGTGCCCCAGCCCTCAGAAGTAGTGAGGTCCTTAGCTTAGGGTCCTGGGGTTGAGAGCCAAGGGATGCTGGGAGGGAAAGAGGGAGACTTTCCCCTAGAAAGTTGAGTAACTGCAACTCCCATGAGTCCTGGGGGAGAGGGGATGGGGAATGCAGGTTTAGGAACTACAACTGTCGTCAGTTCTTGGGTCCAGAACTGCAACTCCCATCAGTCCCCAAGCCTGGTGTTCTCCTGGTCACTGGTAGAGGAGGTCTCTGCTGGATCCCGAAGCGTCTTCATCCCCAGTCTCAGGGAGGTGGCCGGACATTCTGCCAGCACTGCCCAGCCAGGGTAGTTACTGAACAGCAGCTCTGTGCCCAGCAGTGAGCTTGGCCAGACATGTGGTCCCCTGGGGAGATTGGGACCTGAGGTCTGGCTCAGGTTTCCAGTGGGAGAGCTACTGTAGGGGAGACCAGGGCTGGGAGGAAAGGCTTCCTGGGGGTGACACTCCAGCCTCTGCGTGCCCCTTCCAGCTGGAGTCAAGGGTGCAGCCCCAGAGAGAGATTGGCACAGCAGGGGTGGGCCTTGAGGGCTGACCAAGAACCGTGGGGCGTGGAGTGGCGCAGTGGGTGCGAGGGCTGCTCATCTGAGCAGGTGGGGAGGGTGGCTGAGAGGCGCTGAGGTCCTCGTGCTTGAGGCTGGCAGTGGGAAAGGGGGAAGGACCGGATTTCCTCTCTGAGGAGCATGGGCCTTGGCAGCAGCCCAGATGAGCCCATGGGAGCACACATTCCCTGCTTGGGTTTCCAGAGACTTCTGATTGCCTTGGAGTGAGTGGCACTCCCACTGGGCTGTTGGTACTGGAAGGCTAGATGTTGGGGCAGGTACATGCAGGGTAAGGGAGGTGAGGTGGGCAGCTGAGGTGGGCAGGTGACCTGGGTACATCCTGTGAATCTGGCTGGTGGGGGGTGGGCTTGGGGGGGGCGTCTACCAGGCCAAGGGGAGATGCTGAAGCTGAGGGTGGGCTACAACCATGGAAGGGGTGTGGGTAGAGCCTCAAGGCAGAGGCTCAGCTTCCAGAGGGTGCAGGCCTCCAGACCCAGAGGCTGAAGTCCGACTATCCCGTGCCCCTCCCCCCAGTAGAGCAACGCTGAGGGGCTCTTTCCAGTGGCTCTGGGCCCTGGGGCCCCTCAGGGAGGCTCAGGTTGCTGGGCTGGAAAGACCTCCCCACCCACAGCCCGGGGCCCGTGCCTCCTGGGACAGAAGCCCCCTACTGTGGGGAGGCCCCCCACATTGGGGGCTGTTCCCCATGCCTCACTGGGTGGTCTTGGCTTGGAATGCACCCTCACACCGCCCCATCGCTTTGGGCACCTGGCAGCTTCAACACAGCACCGCCCTCCACTGTGCGCTGTCCCCTCTGACTCATCACTGACCGAGACTCCCCGTGAGTGCGCAGGGCCCTTAGCCCAGCTCTGCCAGGGTGGCTGCAATGGGTGATGAGTGACCCCATGAGAGCCCTGGGATGGGGCTCTGGGGACCAAGGGCTGTGTGGGTCATGGGAAAAGGGTGCTTGGCCCCACCACACGCGTGTGCCGATGCTCACCCACTCTGGGATGGGAACTGCCGGGGTGTCGGGAGGTGTCTGCTCTCCCTGGACCCCTCAGAGAGGAGTGTCGGGCCAGGTGGCCACCACGCAGAGACAGGCGCACTGGACCACGCCAGAGCCACACACAGTCCACCGAGGTTCTAGCTTCCCAGCCCCAAGTCTCGTTAGGGGCCTGGGGGTGACGCTGAGTGTGTACGCAGACGGGCTGTGCTGGGACAAGGAAACGAGGAAGGGCCGAAATAGATCGCACAGGCAGCCGAGCAGCTCTTGCTGGGAAAAGGGCAGAGTACTTGGGGCGGGGGCGGGTCGTGGAAGAGGAGTAGGGATAGGTTGGTGGGCTAGCCTGGCACCCGGCTTTAAAAATAGGAGGGGAGAGAAGGCACAATGCACACGTGAGGCCCCCAGAGGAAACCAATGGAAGCCACAGTCTGTCCCCCAGACAAGTCACACGTTTGCACTTTCACATTCTTGCCACTTGAAATCTTCAAGTTGGATCCTTATCCCGATGGAAGGCCAGGCAAAGACCAAGACGACTCCAGCACCTCTTGGGCTGATCTAGGCCATGCCGCCCCCCACTGGAGCCCTTCCTGTGCCCCCAGGTCAGCGGGGCTTTTCTCTAGCAGAGGACCCAGCCTCCTTGGGCTCCAAGGTCAGTATTAGAGGTGGAGGCAGCCTGGCTAGACACAGCCGCTGCTCTGGGGCGGAGCCCAGGCTGTTTGCATCCCTCCCACCCCTCGGATCCGCTCTCTGGGGCTGGGTGTAAAGCCTAGCATCTTCCCTGCTCATGGCTCCACCCTTTCTCCTGACCTGGGCCCCTTCACCGGCCCCACGCCCCACGCCCCACGCCCCCTCCCCCAGCTTGGTGAGACCATCCAACATGGTTATCTGACCTGAGGTTGGCAACCCAGTCAAACGGTACTGTTTGATGGACACAGCATTTAAGTTCTTTTGAGTGGGAGTGCCCTTAGGGCGCCATAAAGGGCCCACCACTGCTCGCTGTCTCAGCCGGCCTGACCCACACATCGTGTTATGGGCCTGGCCCCTGTAGGGATCTGAGTTTGCACCTGCTGACACAGGAAGTGCACATGGGCTCAGACCCACAGAGGCACACATCTGTATGCATACGTCTGACGAGAGGCATGCATGGACATACCAACAAGCCCACATGTGTCCACTTCCACAGGTTCATATATATTCAAACCTAGAAGAGCACATGCCATTAGTACCCAGACCCTTGGAGACCCATACGTGCTTAGAACTTAAGAAACACATGCTCAGAACCCCAGAAGTTTGTCCACAGAACAGATGTTGAGACCCACAGCAGCACAAATCCATGTACACATTCAGTCTCACAGAGGTACACATGTACTCAGAGCCACAGACTTGCATGTGTGTGCTTAGAGCTCCAAATGGTGTGGACTCAGGTGCCCACTTGCTCAGACCCACTTTCATACATGTGCTCAGCCATACAGGTGCACATGCAGCATGTCTCAAATGCACTAAGGCACTTGGCATGCTCAGAGCTGCACATACATGTGCAAACCCACTACGGCATGCTCATGCACACATCTGTTGAGATGCACCAGGTGTTCAGAGTAACACACACGCTCAGACTTATAGGAGCACTCATTTCAGACATGCACATGTATATTCAGGCCTGAGCATGTACACACATGTGCTCAAAGTCATTGAGACATGCATACGTATGTCCTCAGACTCCCAGAATTCTACATCCATGGTTGGCTTATGGGTGCACATGTGCTCAGACCTTAGGATCCTACACACAGATTTAGTTGCTCACAGGTGTTTTAGAGTTACAGATGCATGTACGCATGCTCAGAATAGCATCATACACAGCGTGCTCAGACCCACCAAGGCACACGTGCACATGCGCACAAGCATGTGGGAATTCAGGGGCATGCAGGTCTTTGCTCAGGGTCACAGAAGTGTGTGTCATAGCTCCACTCAAGCATACACTTGCACTGAGACCTATGGTCACCTGCACATGTATGTTCACAGTCACCAAGGCACATACACATACTCCAAGGGATGTCCCCAGGTACTGGCGTGTGCTCATTTGCCCAGAGGTGTGGCTGTGTGCCCAGACCCAGGATCTTCGCACATGCACACTTTTGTTCAGACTTACAGACCTGCGCCCCTCCCCCACTGGCTCATGAGAGAAGAACCTTAGCTCAGACCTGCAGAGGCTCATTCTTACATGTATACCCATATGCTCAGAGCTATGTACATGTGCTCAGACACACTCCCGTCCCTCAAGGCATGCATACTAAGTCCCACAGTGGTGTGCGAATACATGCACACGCCTATGTGGCCCCACGCAGCACCTATTGCACTTAAGCATTTGCTCAGAGGTGCAGCTGCATATGGAAGGGCATACACCTTCACAGACTTACCAGGTCATACACAGCAAAATGCATGACTGTCCACACACAGGTGAGCATATATAGCTGTTCAGACCCACAAGAGCATATCCACACATACCTGCCTGTATTCACATAAGCCCACATGGGGTTAGACCCACAGAAGGAGCCTCATGCACTGCCCCTATGTGTGCATCCCTTCTGAGGCACCCCCCCCACACATGTGAGATGCTCAGAGGTACACACAGGCTGAATTCTGTATACACACACACGGACACATTTGCTCAGACTCACATTTAGCTCAGATTCACAGAGGCACAGATGTGTTGAGGTTCCAGAGTGTCTCAGGGTAACACTAGTTCTGTAACAGATCAACCTCCCAACACCTGTGGTTTACACCATGCAGATTTCTTTCCCCTGCACATAAAGTTATAAATAAGTCCCTGAATGGTGGGCATCTCTTCCCAAGTGCTGATTCAGGGCCTAGTCTCCATCTGGAAACTGCACCATCTTTACACCGTGGGTTCCTCAGTTGCGCTGGGAGGGGATGAACAGGGAGGGTCACAAAAGGGACGGTTTTATGGGCCAGGTCTGGGTGGGAGGTGTGTGTTGCTCTCGACAGTTCTGCCCTTCAGAGCCCAGTTGTGTGGCCACCACCGACCTGCCAGGAAGGCCAGGAGGAATGGCCGTGCCGTGCCTAAGGAGGAAGCAGAAACAGACACGGTGACCAGCTAGTGATTTATTTGCTGCAGTCTGGTTTTCAGATCACCAGCGACCCGTTGATTCTTCCCACCACAGAGCATTCCCACGCCTCCCCAGGGGAGATACTTACAAAGCCCCACCTAGTTAGAGCTGTGATCTCGAAGGTGAGGATGTCTGGAAGATGGCCACCTGCTCCATCCGATGCAGACCTGGCTCCTGGACACCCATATGGTCTGGAGACCCATACACTAAAAGGACAATTGTCACTGCCCGCACAGACCCACATACACCCAGCATGCAGTGGTGGGCCACAAGTGGCCCCACAGTAAGCTGCTTGTTCAAAAAAGGAAGGATGGAAGTTCCTAGTGTGGAGGAAATCAGCCAGCATGGAGGCCACAGAGCCCTGCCCGGGGGAGTTTTGTCCTTACACCTGCCTCTGCCGTCTTGGAGGAGCCTCCTCTCCTTTGGGGGCCCTGGTGCTGCCCTCTGGAAGGTGCTTTCTGGTCTTCATTCTCCATGGCCACCTCTGAAGTGGGTGTTGAAAAAAAAGTCCTCTTTGGGGGTCCTGTAGCGTTGGTAGCCCACTTCTTGCTCATACATATTTAGGGGCCCAAAGGTTGTTTAAAGGCTCAAACAGTCCAAGTAACCACACTCAGGGTTCTTTCCTAGATGAAATTCCCCAGCCAGCTGATTTCCTTGTTTCTCTGCCCCCATACCTGTCTCTTAATTCAGTGGCGACTATCGTGAGGGCGTGGGAAACAGTCAGTGGGGAGGAGGCCACACCCTTGATCTGACTCCGTGGCAAGGCTGAGCCCCTCGTTCATGTGGGAGTTTCACAGGGCCGCTGCCCCTCAAAGCCATTTTTGATCTGTCTTACAACGTGGGGTTTGGAAGCAGTGGCTCTTCTGACACTTGCAGGCCCCCCATTTGCGGGCTCCTTCTAATCCCTTCCTCTCTGTTTGCATCCCCACCAGTTCTTGCCCAGCTTTGTCTCTTTCTTGTAACACGTTATGGAAAGCAGAAAGTAAAAGCCAACATTGCCTTCCTGACTTCCCTGTCACTTTCCCTGAGTGCCTCAGCCTCCACATGGCCTGCCTTCAGGGTCATCACAAGTGACGGGCGGTACCACATGTCCTGCTGCTGCATTAAGTGGTGCTTCATCTGTTCAGGGCCAGATCCGTTTCCTTGGGTTGTTACCTGAGTGCCACAGGTTTGGGTGACACTCGTTTCTGGGGCAGTGTCTATTAGTAAATTTGTTGCTGTAACAGATAGCCCTCAAATCTCAGTGGGCATTTCTTACTCAGGTGAAGCCTGACCTAAGTGCTCCTGATCAGCAGGTGCTCTGCTGCAGGGTGCTTTGAGAACCCCTACTCCTTCCATTTGGCAGTGCCTCCATTTTCAACAAGTGGTTTCCAGGTACACTGAGAGGAGAAAGAGCAGGGAGGATCAAACACTGAAGGCTGTCATGGGCCAGTACTGCCCACTGCTCAGTCATGACCACACCTAATTGCAAGGGAATCTGGGAAATGTAGTCTCATGACCCAGGAGATGGAGAAAATGAGTGCGGGGAAAGGTGTTTCCAGAAGTACATGGCATGTGCACAGACCCTCAGTGGCATGCTCACGTGTCCACAGCTGCACGTGCGAGTTCTGAGCCAGGGGTTCACTTACACATCTGCTCAGACTTGGTGGCATGCACTCACATGCTCAGATCCATCAGTCAGCAGCAGGCCCCCCGAGGGGTGTGTTCCTACCTAGGAACACACAAGGACCTCTGTCTCTGACCTTGAATCCACCTTGGTAGTTGCCCTTGCTGCGTTGGTGTTTCTGGGTGGGGAGGGGCACTATCCTTCTGGTCACAGCACACAGTTACACAGGTTGTTCTCTGCTGGAAAAGGTAAGGGCTGAAATCTAGTCAGTGTCCTGCTTGCCAAGCCCTGTGTCCTGGTCCCTGAAGGGATGAGGCTGTGTTCCTCAGGAAGACAATACCTTTTTTCAGTTGTGCACAGAGAGGCTGTTTGCCAACTTGTGCATCTGCAAGGCTGCGGCCAGGCCAAGAGGCTGCCTTTTTTCTCATTTGCATGTGGTGTCCTGTTGGCTAGTGGCCTTGCTCTCGCAACCTGGGCAGGGCTTCTGGTGGTTAAGGACTAAGCCAGCTGATTGCTTAGTTCCTGACACTGAACCTCAGTTCTAGACAGCCCTTCGGGCACTAGGCACATCTTGTTTGGGTGGGAATGGGAGTACAAGCTGCTGGGCCAGCAAGAGGCAGGGGAGCTGGGGAGGAGGGCTACTCAGGAATGGCTGGTGGTCTCCTTGGCCAGAATGGAACTCTAGTAAGTGAGCCTGATGTGCATTGAAATTCCATTTTGGAAGAGAAGGTGGGTGGCATCTGTGATATGTGCACCTGTATTTCCAAATGTCACAGCTGCCTGAAGTAGGGGGAGGCAGGCTGTCTGGAGTCCTTGTCAGACTTCCAGGGGCACCCCATTCCAATGTGCACCTCTGGTGTGGAGCTGGACCCAGGGTCCCAGCACTAGCAACTTTGTGGATCTGCACCCCCAAATACCCAGTGGGAGGTGCAGCCCAGGGAACCCCCAGTTGGACTTTTGCAGTGAGGATCCTCCCCTCCTGCAGGTTCTGCTGGATCCTCACTAGGGTAGCTTGCCTGACGCTTCCTGGGCCCTAGGAAGACCCAGTACCCCACACTGTGTGTGACTTGACTGCCACAGAGCCCAGGGCAGCTTGAGTGAACATCGGGGAAGGCAGGCAGCATGGGGTCTCAATAGCAGGGGTGTGAAATGCAGGGAAGAAGCAGTGTGGGAGCTGGAGTCCGGCTGCAGTGGGGCAGGCAGGCGTGTGATGCTTCCTGCAGAGACGGTGGAGGGCTTGTGGTGTGATCTCAAAGACCACCCCCTGCAGAGACCAGGGAGAAGCACTCAGGTGGGGGCAGGGCTTGGACCGTTCTGGAGGGAGAGCTAGAGAGAAAACTTCCATCCCCCACCAGCCTCCCAGAACTGGGCTCCAGCTCCTTTCTACCCATCACTAGTTGGTTGCACTACTTTGGTTTGAGAAGGGGACCCACTGGGCTGATGGGAGTTGTAGTTGTTGACTCAGGGGCTGATGGGAATTGTGGTCCACACCCCTCCAAAAGCTAATGGGAGTTGCTGTTTTCACCCTTTGTGGCTTATGGGAATTGCAGTTTCTGCCCAGGGGTCCCATTCAGCAGACCCAGGGAGGGAGGAGACCTAATCCCCCAAAAACCCATCCCACTAGTTCCCTTGGGCCCTATATTATCAAGTGCTTCCTTCCCAGATGGCTGTGTATGTATTTTTTTTTCTTTTTTTGCTTTCTTCTTCTTTCCGTTGTTTTATTATTGTTTTAACAATAATAAGAGGGCCAGAGGCAGTCAAGCCCTGGCCAGGTCCTGGCGGCCCATGGGGGTTCTGGGGAGGGGGCGGGGGGAAGTCAGTGGGGGTCAGAGGTGGAGGGTGAAGAAGGAAAGTGTTGGGGAGTTAGGGATAACTCAGGAATCATGTGTCCTTGCCCACTTCCCTCACTCACTTCCTGTCTCTCCCCACCTCCGTGCCTCCACATGGCTTCTCACCACCCTTCCTGTGGTCCTATGGGACAAGACTCTACTTCAGTGTGTGTCTCCTCCTTGCGTACTCTTCCTCATAAACCTTGTCACCTCCCACCTCAGTTCCTCTTCTCCTCATGGCCAACCTGCAGTTAGCCTTCACAGCTCCCTTCCATGACCATCCCCTCCTGAGCCGTCTCACCCATGTAGCAGTTCCTGCACAGCTACCTGTCATGCACCTCTTCCCGCCGCCCCTCCCTCCGCTGCACGCTGACACCAAGTGGTGGTAACAGGTCCTCAACACCAGCTTGCACTGCAGATTTCAGCTTTGTTTAGTTTCACGAGGGGGAGAGGGCACAAGTGAGGGAGGAGAGAGAGTATTCAGGAGGAAGCAAGATGTCCAGGGAGAGACAAGTGAGGGAGGGAGATACCAAATAGACAGAAAACGTGGTACAGAAAAGTTGTTTTTTCTTATTTTTTCCGGGAGAACCCGCTTACACAGCTCTGTTTGTAATTTTTTTCTTCATGCTAAAATCACACGGCCTATTTGTTGATGTAAGTTGCCTGAATTCCGTGGTATGCTATCTTCTTTTTTAAAAACAAAAGAAAAAACAAAAGCAAAAAAAGAAATATCTAGAAAAAAACCCTAAAAGATATTGTTGTTAGGTTTGTTTAAATGCTGCTCTTGTTATCTGTTTTTAAAGCCTTAAACCAGTAGAGTTTTTTTTTTTCTATTTCTTTTCGATTTCCTTTCCTTTCTGTTCCTTTTGGTTTCTTAAGACAATCAAAAGACCAAAACCCCCGAGAGCCACAGAGCCCGTGCGTGGGGTGCCCAGGGCATCCAGCCGCTGCCCGCTTAAAGCGCAGTGCTGCTTAAAGCGCAGTGCTCCGGCCGGCTGGCGGGCGGGCCCAGCCCGCTCTAGTCTCCGCCAAAGCCAATTGGAACCGATTTGGGTGTGTGAGGCTGTTGTTTCTCTCTCTGTGGCGGCCACTTGCACCCCGGCCCTCGCTGACGCCCTCTCTTTTCTCTTCTCTCTCTTGTTCTAGGAGGAGAGTTAATATTGCCCATTATCACGGAGGACTCCTTAGACCCCCCTCCCGTGGCCACCCGATCCCCCTTCGTGCCCCCACCCCCCACCTTCTACCCCTTCCTCACGGGCGTGGGCGCCACTCAAGACACCCTGCCCCCGCCCTCGGCCCGCCGCCCACCCTCCGCCGGGGGCCCATGCCAGGCCGAGCAGGACGACAGCGACTGCGAGGAGCCCATCGAGGCCTCGGGCTTTGCCTCCGGGGAGGTCTTTGACTCCAGCCTCCCCCCCACGGACGACGAGGACTTTTACACCACCTTCCCCCTGGTCACGGACCGCACCACCCTCCTCTCACCCCGCAAACCCGCTCCCCGGCCCAACCTCAGGACAGATGGGGCCACCGGCGCCCCTGGGGTGCTGCTAGCCCCTTCTGCCCCGGCCCCCAACCTGCCAGCGGGCAAAATGAACCACCGAGACCCGCTGCAGCCCCTGCTGGAGAACCCACCCCTGGGGCCCGGGGCCCCCACATCCTTCGAGCCACGGAGGCCCCCTCCCCTGCGCCCCGGTGTGACCGCCGCCCCTGGCTTCCCCCATCTGCCCACAGCCAACCCCACGGGGCCTGGGGAACGGGGACCGCCGGGCGCAGTGGAGGTGATCCGGGAGTCCAGCAGCACCACGGGCATGGTGGTAGGCATCGTGGCGGCCGCGGCACTCTGCATCCTCATCCTCCTCTACGCCATGTACAAATACCGCAACCGCGACGAGGGCTCCTACCAGGTGGACCAGAGCCGGAACTACATCAGTAACTCGGCCCAGAGCAATGGGGCGGTGGTGAAAGAGAAGGCCCCCGCGGCCCCCAAGACGCCCAGCAAGGCCAAGAAGAACAAAGACAAGGAGTATTACGTCTGAGCCCCCGGCACCTCGTCCCACTGCCAGCTGCCCCTCCCGGGAGGGCCCAGGAGGAGGGTGCGGTCCTCTCCCTACCGGGGCTCTGGGGCCCCACTCCCTGGCTGCCTCAGACTTCTCTCACGAAGAGGAAACGCAAAAAAAAAAAGAAAAAAAAGAAAAGGAAAACCCCGTGCTCATCCCTTTCCTCCTGCCGTTTGGGGTGGCGGCACGTCAGTCCTGGGGCTGGCTGGCCCTCTCCGCTCTGCGCTCCCGGGCAGGGCACGTGCTCACAGCCCTGGGTTGATTTATTTTTTTAAGGGGGGTAGTTTTATTTTGGTGGGGTTGGGCGGGAAGGAAGGCTGGGGGTTTTGTAAAGTGTCCACTACTTGTCCTGTTCATTTTCCTCAACTTTTCTTTTTCCTCTATCTGTCCCTCCTGCCTTCCTTCTCTTCCAAGCCCTTCAGTCCCCACCCCAGGCTTGCAGTCTCTCTGCCCCATCCTCCTCCCCATTTCTTTTTTTGTGTGTCTGGTTTCTCCCTTCCTTTCCTCCCTTTGGGTTTCCAGAGTCCGCGGGAGAAGGGGGGAGGGTGGGCGAGTGCCCAGAGAGGGAGGGGGCGGGGCAGCAGGTGACCCTACGAGCGCCCCGACTCCACCCATGCGGTGGGGGAGGTGCCTTCCTGGTGCGGCCCAGGGAAGGGGCTTGGGCCGGGGGAGGCCTGTTCTGTTGTGTGCCGCCGGGCGACGTGCATTGCTGGGGGAACTGCTGGAGGAGCAGGGGTGGGGGGCGGGTGGGAGGGGAAAGGCAAATGCAGATATATATTAAAGACAAATAATCTAGATACCGCGAGCAGCAGCCTGGGCGGCCCGGGAGGCGCCAGCAGCAGGGGGGGAGAGTGAGGCGTTGCCCTCAGACTGCTGGGGTCGCTTCTCTGCCCAGGGCTCCCTGCTCCCCCAATTTTTTCTCTTTGTTAACAACTGTGTCTGAGTCTTGGAAAACACCCCAACCCCGGAAATGTGTGGGAAAAGAAAACAAAAACTTTCCAAACCCAACGGTCCTGTGCAGTTTGTTCTGGGTGGGAGTTGTTGGGACACTGGCCCTGGCTCAGGTCCCAAATTGGAGCCCATGAGAGTTGGTAAGTGGTCCCCAAACTTTTGGGCTGAGCATGGCTTTGGGCGCGTGGGGCAGTTTGTCTTTGTCTCCTTGTCTTTGTCTCCTCGTGGCAGAGGGTGAGGGCAGGGACCAGCCCCCAGGCTTGTGGGTGAAGGCTGCTCTGTGGCCCTGGTTGGGCCAACCCACGCTAGGGCCCTAGTTTGCCTGAATGGAGACGAGTCCCCAGAGGCAGGAGGATCCTGTTGTCCCCTAGTGGTCACCACAGCTCTCGGGAGAGGCAGAGTTATACCTGGGTGGCAAGGGCACAGAAGGCCGTCCGTGCTCTCAAGGCGGGTGAATCAGCAGCTGTATCCGGATTTGCCCCCAGCTCTGCCTGACTCCAGAGGCTCTTGCCTTCCACATCTCTAGAGGCTGGGACCCTGTCCTCCCTGATCACAGCCTCCCTGTCCACCCCAGCTGCGCGTGGGCAGTTCCTGGGGCTGCAGGTGTGGACTCAGGCCCAGGTGTTCGCTCCTACGTGAAGAACCTAAACAGGCCCACGGGCGCAGACAAAGCTGAGAGATGGCTTGTATTTGTGAAGCCCTCGAGCATGCCACAATCACAAGGTGCAGGGCCTCTAAAGGTGGGGGTTGTAGTTGAGGACCCGCGTGTGCCGGTACCCCCAGGAGAGCAGAGTGTAGATGAGTCTGCATCTCCCTGGTGGCGGTGGTGGGTCAGGTCACCACACCTGTGAACACTCAGGTTTCCTCTGCCTTCTGCTCAGGGTGCTTACCTCCCCTCTGTGCTCTGCTTTCTTGGGCCCTCAGCTTGCCATCACCTTTCAAAGCCTGATTCAGCTTCCTGCGTCTTCATTTGAGGCGGCTCTGCTGCCGCCCAGCTCATTCTTGTGGCATTTCCCAGTTCCTGAGCCTGGTCCCTGTTTAGGCTTAGACACCTCCCAGGCCCTTGAGGTCAATGCTTCTGGGAGCACACCCAGGTTAGCTCATCTTCCCTTCCTTCCCTCCATCCTGGGATGAAGCTTTTGTCTTGGGACCCTCCCCACTATGGGATGTGGCGCCCAAAAGTCCTTGAGTCCTCCCCAGAGTCCTATCAAGGAAAGCAGAGCTGTCCCCCCCCAGTTGCCTGGGGTATGGATGTCCATGGTTTTGCCCTCCCCTTGTCCTCCTAAACCAGCCACCCCGGCTGGGGGAGGCACCGGCACCCCCTTTCCCTCACGGCTCCCAGTCTTGGAGCCTGAGGCTGGCACCCCCAAGGTCAGCTCTCATGCCTCACGGAAGCCTGGCTGAGGCTCTGACTTGGGGCAGTCTCGCCGGGATGTCCTGTCCCTATGCAGGCGATAGCCTTGCCCCTGGGTCCTCTGCTGCTGTCCTCTCTCCCTATCACCGAAGAAAATAAAAACAGGCACATGCTTGCTTAAGAAATTTGTAGAAGGGCCCTGAACAGTCTGTCAGATACGGGGGTCCAGAGAGAGGGACAGTGCAGGAGTTGGGAGAATGGACTTCAGTCCTGCTCAGGGTCATGTGGCTGTGGGACTGGGTGTTCCCTCTCTGCATAAGGAAGCTGAGAGCTCTTGTCACTCAAAGGCCTGGTTGTAAGGAAGGATTCCTGGACCCTGCCGTTGATTCAGTTTACCCATCTGTAAGAGATGGTTGCCTCGGACTCAGCTCCTTTGTCTAAGACATCCGATGTTGAACTTAGCTGGGCCCGACCTGGGCCCTCAGGTTCTGGCTGGCCTGGCAGTGACCCCCAGGAGAGCTCAAACAGCACCTGGGGGTGACTGAAACTCCAGGGACTCCGTCCTTGACAGTAATTGCAGGGATGTGTCAGGAGGTTCCACCGGCGGGGGGGGGGGGGGGGGGAGGGTTGACCAAGGACAGGGTATGGGGAAGAAGCTCGAAGTGAAGTCTGGCTGAAGTCTTTGGCTTTGCAGACCTCCGCTGGCCATGCAAGCGCCCAGGGGAGGGGACAGCAGCTCAGCCAGTGCTGGGGCTCTTCTGGCAGGATGTCCCCCTCCTGGAGGTGGATATGGAGCCCATGGTGCCCAGCACTGCTCCTCCCCACGCTCCCTCCTGTGTGAACTACTGCACTCACTGGGGGCAGGAGAATGAGCAAAGTAAGTCCTGAGTCACTTTTCTGTCTTTGCTGCCTGAGGCCTCCGCCACCATGGGGGCAGGAGACCATGGGATTAGTTGGTGGGTTCTTCTTCCCCAAACCCAGTCCCCTTGGCTCCTTTGTTGCAGGGTCTCCAGCAGCTTCTGGAGCCAGGAGCTCCCTGTGGCAGTCATTGAAAGAGGGTGTGTCCCAGGTGAAGGCCTCCCATTCAGCTATCAGCGCGTGGCTATAACGCAGGTCTGTGGCTGCTGCCTGGGGATGACCCTTCTCCCTTCACAGGGCGCCCACTCTGCCATGGTGATGACATTTCCTAGTAGCCCAGGGGTGCAGGGCCTTGGGTCCTGAAGATTGTGACCACCTGGAAGGACTGGGAGCAAGGCCTCTCTGACCACTTAGTGAGCCAGAGGACACCCCAGGGGAGAGCAGGATTCATCTCCCACCAGCCCTGAGTTCTGCCTTCTGGAAGCTACTGGACACCATGGAGCCCCAGGAATGCTGAGTAAGGGTAGGAAAGACATCTGGGGCTCAGCTGGGCAGCAGGCAAAGACGGAAAGTCTAGGTGGGGCTGGGACACCTTCAGCCCTGGGGGTCTTCCCTAAGGGCTAACCATGGTCTGATGACTGAAGGACGTAACCCCCAGAGGCCCTGAGGCTCCAGCTGCTAAGACCAGGCCAGGGAGTGACCCCATCTCCCTGGGGGGAGGGGGCAAGGTGCTGTGTTCTGTTTTCCCATTAACTTCCTTCTGTATGTATGTGTGGACGTGTACAATTCACTGGTGTCTCTGTGTGCATGTGGAGGTGTGCAGCTCTCTGCTGAGGTGCCTGGAAGCAGTGATACAGGCCCAGGTGGCCCAGAGACCACCAGAACACAGCTGGCGGGGATCCCACCGGGCAGCAGGGGGCTCCTGCCTGCAGCCACATCTGTCAGCTGGTAGAGGGGAGATCCTGGGCCTGCCCTTTTTTGCCTGAGGCCCTGCGTGGTGTTTCCCGAGGACCCTGCAGGGACCCAGCAGGTTCTGAGAGGGATGGTGAGGCCTGAGGGCAGACTAGGGGTGTGGTGGCCAGAGAGGCGCTCTGGAGACTTACAGACTAGGGCTTGATCCCTGGTTCTGCTCCCTCCTAGCTGTGTGTCCTGGGCAGTCATTGTCCCTGAGCCTCGGTTTTCCCCTCTACGAAAAAGGGTGAGGTCTGTCTCCAAGGATTCAGGAAAAGATGAAATGAGATGATGCCCTGATGTGCCCAGCGTGGTGCCTGGCCCACAACAGGGGCTGGAAAGGGCAGCTCCTACGGCCGACTCTCCGGGTGGGAGAGCAGGCCTGGGAAAGGGCCATGCCAGCAAGGAGCCCCCGCCCTGGCAGAACCTGGGCCCACCACTGAGTTGGTGAAGGCCAGTCGTTGGTTCCGTTATTCACTCGTCTGCCTCCCACGAATGTTCTTCTGCCCCTGCTCTGGGGTCGGGGGAGCAGCTGGGGACATCCCAACCCTCTGGAGGCTCCCAGGCTGGCGGGGATGGGAGATAGGCATGTGGCATTGGCTGTGGGAGCGGGTTTCATCCGATCCCCGGGCTGGGCCGTGGGTCCCTGGAATGAAGACGCTGGCCTGGGTCTAGGAGGTTGAGAGGGAGTTTGTGGAGAAGTGGTCAGGGGGATTCCAGGGCCAAGCTATGGGTGGCAGGCAGGACGGCCGTGTGGCTGGAGTGTGGAGAGGTTTGGCGGATCCAGGAGCAACCCTTTGCGTGAAGTTGGGGATCTGAGGCCCCAGCGCTTGCGCAGAGCCCTCAGGCCGCAGGGAGAAGCTCAGGGGATTGTGGCTGTGGGGGATGATAAGCCTCTAAGCCGGGGCGGCAAGAGTCAGGGGCTCGGGGTCCACAGGCTGGTCGCCTCCCGGCGCTGGTCGCAGCTCCTCTTCGCAGCTGAGAGTGAGGGGCAGGTGGCTGGCTGCCCATCACACCATCCTTTTCCCTGTGTGTGTTGAGGGGGCTCCTCAGACAGTGAGGGGCAGCCCCGGACCCTCTGGAAATCGAGGCCTTTGCTCACCTGCCTTCAACAGAGGACAGAATGCTCTTCTCCCAGGAAGACTAAAACTGCGTGGATTTCAGGACAGAGTGCACCCGGGTCCCATGTGTTGCCTTCTTTACTGTCCTGTTCAGGAAAGACAGGAAGGGGCTGGCTCTCGCAGGTGCGCTGACCCCCGACCTCGGCCCTGTGTCCATCCTGAGGACTCAGAGATGCTGCTGCTCTCAGGGGCCCAGGACTGAACTCCCTGAGCATATGATGGAGGGTGGGTGGGCAGTGACAGCCGCCACAGACACCGAGGAACTTTAGTAGTAGAGTCTGGGGTCAGTGAGGATCCCCAGCAATGGCCATGATGGCCCTGGCTCTGCGCCAAACACAGGGCTACACATCCTCCCCCTTGACCTCTCGCAAGGTGGAGATGGGCATAGCTGGGCCGTTGGGCCTCCAAGGGTGGAACGAAGGGCAGGGAACACACTCCACACTGTCAGCTGGGAGACCCAGCCCTTGGCCTCCACTCTCAAAGAGGTGCTGTGTGACTCAGCCAATCCTAGCCTTCTCTGGGCCTCATTCTTCTGTCCAGTGATGGAGGTGGGCGGCCAGGCCACCCTGTTCGGGGGATCAATAGAAGGAGAAGGCGTGGGTCCCGGGGCTGGGCCCACTTACTGGTTTTGCACATTTTGGATGGTGTTGGGCAGCGGCAGACTCTGGGTCTTGGGCAGCAGCAATGCGGGCAGGCCACTCGGCACCGGCACGGCCCCGTACAGCAGCAGGGGCAGCGTGCGATGGTGTACGCCCAGCACCCGGACCAAAGGCGCCGGCATGGCTCCCACCCGGAGCGCGCTGTGGCCCACGCCCATAGCAGTCATCCTGTTGGCACAGGGACACCTGTGAGGGGCCACTCTTCCCGCTTGTGGCCTTGATCTCCCACCTGGCCCAGCCCTACCTTGCATGGGGAGCCACCATAGGTCAGGCTGGGCAGGAACACATGTGGGCAGCCAGCCCTGAGGCCTCATGGAGGGAAGGCAGTAGGCAGGGACAACTAGGTCTGGGGAGACTACCCACAGCCTGTGGTCCCCGCCCAGGACACTCCCCTTCTTGGGCCCAGGTACCGCCTCACCTGAGCAAGGTGGGGAAGAGCTCCCCCATGTAGATGCTGATGTGGGTGTAGGAGGTCCCTAGACACCCGAGCCCAGGATGGCTAGGGCTGATTGCAGGTACCTCATCTCCGTAGATAGAGATGGGGTTAGTAGGGATGGTGGCGGGGGCCCCAGGGTCCGATGAAGGCTCTCTCCCTGAACGTTCGATGTCTGTGAGTCACCTCCACTTGGGTGTCCCCAGAGCACACACATGCACCATTTCCTATGTGACCTCATGGCCCATTCCCTGATGCCCCCAATCTGCCCCCACAGGGACACGCAGAGCCTGACCCTGAAAGCCCTCCCTGATGCCACCCCTCCCACTATTTCCGTGCCCCTGTCCCCACCATCTGTCTCTGAGTTCTTATGTTATCTCCACAGTTGTCACAATATCACCCTCCCCACTCCATCCCTGCTCCCACCGCCCAGTACAGGCCACCGTCATCTGTCCTGGTCACCCCCGGAGCCTCCTTCCTAACTGGGCCCCTTTTCCGGTCCGGCATCCTCTAAGGAGGGGACGAGGGCAGGCAGCTCCCGGCTCAGGACCCACCCCCCGGCCTGGGTCGGGCCCCTGGCTGCAGCAGCGAGCCCCAGACCTGCCCGCTCACTGCGGGGCACCAGCGCGTCGGCCAGGACGCAGAGCCCCCCGAGCACCAGGGACGCTGCCTGCACAGAGCGGCGGCCCAGACACCTCAGCAGCATCAGGGAGCCTATCTTGGCTGGAATGTCAATGAGCCCAAGGATGACTTGCAACAGGAAGATGTTACTGTCGATGGCCTGTAGGTCCAAGGCCAGACCAAAGAAGGTGAAGCCATAGGCGAACCTGGGGGCGGGACAGATGGAGTCTGGCTGAGGCTTGAGTTGCTCAATTGCTTTTGATCATCAGACCCATTTCTGCCCTCCCCCTGTGAGCTCTGAAAGGCAGAGGGCTGCCTCTGCCGACTGCGTTTCCCAGGACTCCATGCCAATGCAGCACCTCATTAGGTTTGGCCAGTGGGAGGCAGCGTTGGGAGGCTAGAGGCGGGATCAGGGGAGGAGCCCGGGTATTCCTCCCTTCCTTCCACTCCTAGGTGTCCTGTCTGGCAGTGTCTGTGTGCCCTCCACAGCCCCTTCTTCCACTGAGTGGCCCCTCCCTTGGGGCCTGGCTGGTGTCAGTCTCCGCTGGGTGGCTCTGAGTCTGGGCCTCAGAGAATACCCCTCTGCCTTCCTGGGCCCTCCAAACTAAGGTGGTGTGCGTTCTCCCACTGCGTCCTCATCCTCCCGGGCTCTTCAGCTCTCCCCAGCGCCTTTGGTCTGAATCCCTGATATTCCTCTTCTATAGACTCTGCCATAGAGCCCGCCTGGCCCGGCCTGGCTCACTGAGAGAGGCGCCCGTGCCACAGGGCTTGTGGGAGGGGCGCCCGTGGGTGAGTGGGACCAGCCAGAGCCCTGATTCCAAGTTCCCTGGCGGCCAGCAGCCTGCGGGCAGGCCAGAGGCAGAGGCTGGGGCCTGGATGGGCTGGGGGTTGAGGAACATCTACGAGGATGCAGTGGAGACGCAGGTGCGGAGGCCCAGTTCCAGGGGTGCGACGCAGGGCGCCTAGGCTGGCGGAGCCTGGCTCACACTGAGCTCCTCCTGCAGCGCTGAGAGCAAGGCCTTGAGGGGCGGGGGAGGGCACTGTGAGCACCGGGGACTCCAGGCAGCCCTTCTCTCTGACACCCTTACCCTAGGGGTCTGGAGCCCTTGGCTGGCCTCCCAGAGGCCCTGAGCAGGGTCACATGCTGCCCTCTTCCCGTTGACGGATGCCACCTCCTGCAGCTCCCGCAAGCCCCACTCCCGCCTGCCTGCAATGAGGAGCCAGCGTGCCGACTCGGCCAGCCGCCTGGGGCAGGGGCGAGGGAGGGGTGGGGCATCACTGCCCGTGGCCCCCAGGCCTGGCTCCAATGGGTGGCCTGGAGCCTGGCCTACACAAGCGTCACTGCCCCTCCTTCCCCCTCTGCCACAGAGGGTGGCCTCAGGGCTCAGCGTGGCAAGGTCAGTGGGTGGGCTGCGAGGGGCACTGTGACAGGTGGCGGCCGCACCAACTCAGCCCCACCGTCTTCCGCAGCAGGACTCTTTCCTCCCCCTTCCCTCCCTCCCCTCTCCACTAGGTTCCGATCGGGGGTCTTGTTCTCACCGTCTACCCCCTCCTGACCGCACAGCCCTTCCCCGGCCTCATCTGGGAGCCAGGCCTGGGTGGGCCTGGGGGCAGCCGGGTTGGCCCGCACCTCCACGATGCAGGAGCACCGTCCTGCCAGCCCACCGCAGACGAGGGGCCTGCCAGGGTCCGCGCCCCACTGTTGGCCCTGCCTGCCGGTCACACAGCCTGGCCCCCAGCCCCTCCTCTCCCTGGCCCCACCATCCTGCCTGAGCTGGCTCCTTCCCGGGCCCCTTCCTGCAAACAGCTTCATACTTTCCTGGGACCTAGTCCGTCCGCAGTTCTTGTCACCTCTAGTAGCCCCTGTGCTCCACTGGCCCATGGGCCTTGCCTCACCTTTGTCCCTGTTGTCCCGGCTGGACAACCGCAGCCGCCTCCTGGGTGCCACTGGGCCCTGTGCATGCCAGTGCCCCTCCCCATGGCAGGACCCTGACCCTATCTCTAACCTGGCTCCCATGGCCCTCAGCGTCAAGTCCGCATCTCCCGTGCTGTCTACCCGGCTGGCCGAGGTCCCTCCGGTGCCCACCTGTCCACCCTGGCTCCTACCCGCAGGCCATGATCCTGCCGGTTACCAGCGAGACACACTTTCCCTGCCAGCGGCAGCGGGGCGGGGGGCAACTGCTTCACACCCACTGGGCCCATGAGGTCCTTTGGAGCTTGCAGAACAGGGGACAGAAGGGAGCAATCAAGGTGCCCATAGGACGTAGAGTTGACAAGACCCAGCGACCTGCGGGACGTGGGCTGGGGGAGTGGTGAGGGAAATGGAGGTGTCATGGCAACTCTCACTGCAGGACCTGGAGGGCGGCGGCTGCTGTGAACGCCGGGGGTGCCTGGGGAGCCCTCGGGAGTGGCAGGCACGGAGATGGTACTTTTCGGTGTGGGGTCCCAATCGTGGAGATGTCACAGAGGCTGCTGGAAACAGGAGGCTGGTGGCCAGAGAAAGGCGGGGCTGGTGAGGGAATTCAGGGGCAGCAGCTTTTGAAGGGAGAGCCGTGGGTACAACAAGGAGAGGTCACAATGGGCACCCACCAGCTACAACAGGGTGGGTGGCTAGGGTCATGAAAGGTGACGGAAGGAAGGGCGAGGGAGAAGGTTGAGGAAGGAAGGAGAAAGCACCCTCAAGGAGCAAGGGAGACAGAGGAAGGAGATGCATTTTGGACCATGGGTGGAGTGGGTGACCATGCAGTGCTTGTGCGTGCCGTCTGTGCCTGGCTCCTGCCCTGCACATCAACCTCCTGCTCCCCCAGGGGAGGGTCTCCCATTCTCTGGGTGCAGGGTGGCAGGGCGGTGGGGTGACACCCACCAGGAGTACACAAAGAAGAGGAAGAAGGGGACAGAGAGGACCAGCTGCAGCAGCGTCCACTCGCGTAGACCGTAGGCCACCGCGGCCAACGGGACCATGCCGAAGCTGTAGCCCAGGGTACTGAGGGTCGGCACCAAGGCTTGGGTTTGCTCAGACGTCCACTCCGTCACTGCAAGAAGACCACACAGGTCATCCCTGGAGCCTGCAGGAGCCTTCCCTGCTCTGCCCGGGTCAGGGGACCTACGGAGAACGGGGGTGTTCACCAAGATGCTTGAGCAGGTCACGCCCACCAGGAAGCGGAAGAGGCAGTAGACAAGGAAAGTGGGAGCAAATGCAGTCGCTGTGCCCCACACGGCCACGTGAAAGTAGCTCCAGGTCAACACCAGCCTGCGCCCAAACCTGTGACACACACTGGAGGCAGGCGGGTCCACACGGGCTGCGGTATTGGCTTTGGGGGTGTGGAGGAGCCAATAGCCCCTCTGCCCACCCTACGTTTGCACACGGGGCAGAAGGGGAGGCTGAAATGACACCCAGGGCCTGACCCGCATTCTTCATCCATGCGGGGCTTGGGAACACAGGGGGAGCGCAAAGGTAGTGTCGGCCACAAATGAGTTCTCCATCAGCAGGAGCACCCAAGCAGCAGCTGAGGGCAGACCTGTGGCTGCACGGGCTTCAGCAGCGAACGTTTGATAACAGCAGGACCCTCCACAACCCCGGAGGAGAGCCGGGGAAGTCAAGGCCCAGAGAGGGTCCCAGCCCTGCTCAGCTGGACAGCTGCACAGGGTCAGGAGGGAGACCCGCACTCAGGGACCTTGGAGCAAGGGGGCAGCGATGGCAACAGGGCCTGCGGAACGGGAAGGGGGCGGCAGGTGCCCACCTGTCAGAGGCTCTGCCAAACATGGTGGCTCCCACCATGAGCCCAGCCAGGAAGATGGTCTGGGCCATGGGCTTCATGGCCTGAGAGCCACACACCAGGTCCCACTGGTGGGAGAGCAGAGGGGGAGCAGAGCTCAGGCGGTAGGGGGAGCCAGCGGGGGCAGAGGAGCTAGAGGGGAAGGCCCCAGGGAGCTGAGTGTGGGTGGTGGGCCGGGTGAGCTGTTGGGATGTGAGGCAGTGCCCTGTGGGGCAGTGAGGGCTGTCACCCCTGGCCTAAGCCCCTGCGTGACTCCGTTTAGCCCTCCTGCCAGGGGTCAGCCTTCCCTCGCCTCGCCTGCCCGCTCCTGCCTTGCCAGAACTGGTACCTCCTCCCACTTCCCTCTGGTTCTGTACAAAGAGGCCCCTTCCCGCTGGCTGGGGCGGGTCGCCTCTCCACGTTGCCAGATCAGATTCGTTCAGTGATCCCTTGTGGGGTTGCCTCTGGGAATCGAACGAATCTTCCCCAGGTCCCTGTGAGAGATGGAGCGATGGCCCGCGTGTGGAGAGAGCTGCCAGAGGCACTGCTGACATCGGCAGAAGGGCCGCCCTCGCGTGTTGCGTATGCCGCCAGCGTCAGCCGCTGTTCCACCAGCCCAGGCCTTTGTAGGCCATGTCCTGCCCGCAAGCCCTCTGCCTGCAGACGTGGCCAAGGAGGGTGGCTGGAAGGTCCTGGCGAGTGAGGAGGCGTTCTGGTCCTGGGCTATTCTGAGTCCTGCCAACTGCACGCAGTGAATCTGGCTTCTAAGGTGCCCAGGCTTGGGGAGGGTGTCGGGGGAAGCCCTCACCTCAGCCACGATGGTGGAGGTAAAGGTGCTGCGGTCGTAGACCCAGCCATCCACGCAGGGCTCCGTGGCTGCCTCACTCCAGTTGGTGGCTGTGGCATTGGGGTCCAGGAGCTGCCACTGTGGGTGGCGGAAGTGGCGACACTGGTCGGGCCCATGGTTGGGACCCGGAGGGATGGACACAGCCAGGGGGGCCTCAGGGCCCAGGGCCCCGGGGGCGCTGGCCTGGGCGGCACTGTTGTCCAGGAGCGGTGCCCGGGCACAGCGCCTGAGAAGTTCTCCAGCAGGATCAGAGCACTGAGCCACATGATGGGGACCGCCAAGGCCAGTGTCTGGAGACCCTGGAACCGGCCCAGGCTGCTCACTCTGTCCAGGAGTTCAGAAAAGGCCATGAAGCTCCCCAGGGCACCAGTGTATGTAGCCAGTCAGAGAGGCCGGCCCAGGGCCGAGAAGCCCACACCAACAGCCTGCTTCCCCGGTGGCAGCAAGGGCTCTCCTGCCAGGCAGCCTGGAGTCCAGCATCGGCCCCTCTGATTCACTCACTCGGGGGCGGGTGACTCAGATTGCGCGGTCACTCAGATTGGCTCCACCCAGGACCTGAGGGTGCGTGGGGTCACCCTGAGCCCCTGGCATCTCCCCAGAGATGCGGCAGAACCTGGATCTCCAGGAGAACCTGAATAGGGACGTGGGGAAGGTGGAGACTGAAGGCACCCCGACTGGAATTAAACTGTGACCAGGTGCCACCTATGGGATAGGAGTCAGTAATCGTTTCCTTGGTCAAAGTTTAACTGGGATCTGAGGGAGCACAAGCAAAAGACCAGCAGCGCCTGCCCTGTCGGGGCTGGGGGCCAGGCCAACCGCTTGGTGTCTGACGGCTGTGGGCGAGGCCTCGGCTCAGTCCTGGGCCAAATGGGGCTCCTAGGACCTCCTCGGACCCCGCCGGCCTCACTGGGGATCCTCCTAATGTTGGGGCTGGTGTGAGCGTGGAGCGACATCCTGTGCACTGGGAGGGCCTGTGTGTGTTGTGTGTGTTGTGTGTGTGCAGTAAGCGTCTCACAGCCCCTGCGCCGAAGTGGAGCGCCCTCTGGCATCCGCCCCGCCCCCACGGCTTTCCCATTCACAGCCCTCAGGACAATGCGCTGGAGTCATCGCTGCCCCCCTTCCTTTCACACCTGACCCCCAGGACTGTGCCCACCTCACCTCCCCCACTGCTGCCGCCACCTGCCGCAGCCCTGGCCTTGTTTCCCAGGATCCCGCAGCGGCCTGTGCGTTGGCCTCCCGCCTCCACCGCGGGCCTTCGCAGGTTGTTCTCCGCTCGCACACGGAGGCTGTTTGCCTTCCTCAGACCAGTCGCTGCTGTGCTCAGAACCGGGCAGCCTCTCCTCATCAAACACAGAGCGAAGGCCCACGCCTGTTCACGAGCTCGGCCCTCTCCCGCCTTTGGGCTCGCGGCCCCCCCCTCGCTTGCTTTCCCCTCGCCAGCCTCTGGGCCTCTGTCCTGTCTCTTCAATGTGCCTGGCAAGTCTCTACCTCAGGGTCTGCACTTGCTCTTTCTTCTGCCCGGAACCTCTCACGCCAGCAAGCCGGTGCCTCAGTCTCCTCGTTCGCAGGGAGGGCCTCCCCCCCCAGCCGGTGCACCTCCACGTGGGCCCTCCCCGCCCCCCCCCCCCCCCCCCCGCTCCCGCTGTGGCTCTCCCCGTGCCCTCTCCCGCTTCCCTTCCCCTGTAGTAGCACATCCTGCCACCCAGCGCCCGCATCGCCTCCTCTCCCAGCTCCTTCTTAGCTGATTCCCAGCCCTGGACTGTGCGCTCCTCAATGGTGGCCCATTTCCTTCACTGCTGTCTCTCAGTGACACAGGGAAAGGCCCGCCTGGCACGTAGTAGGCTCTCAATCATGTGCGTCAAATGGATGAAGGGACAAATGCCTCAACTTCACATCACAGCCTCAGCCCAGAATTCATCAGCATCTGCCTCCTCCTGTGGGAGGTTGGCAGCTCCTGCATCCAGCACCGGCCTGGGCTCCGTGGTTGAATTCGCTGGGCCCTCAGCCCTTCCGTTGGGCCTCATGTTTCCCACACCATGGGAACTGTAACCTCTGCATTTATACCTTTCATTTCGAAATTACAATTTGGTCCTTCCAAAGCTGCCTGTTCTTGTTTCTCACTTCCACTTCCCATTTCATGGCTGGAGTCACCTCCTTGCTCCACAGGGGGGGATGCATGAGCCTTTCTCTTAGTGTTTCGGGGCATGGATGAAGGGGCATCCTTCATCCATGAGGGGACTGTGCTGAGTGATTACAGAGCGGCCTCGGCCCTTGGCCCTGGGGAGCAGCAGTGAGCAAACAAGAACGGTCCCTGCCTTGGGCTCTGTGGAGGGGCATGCGGGGGTGGGGGCGGGGAAGCAGGGCAAGAAATGAATGGATAACACACAGTGATGGGAAAAGACCATGCCTCGGACAGGAACAGGGTGTCCGAGGGGTAGAGTCAGGAACGGCACCTCCAGAGGTGACATGGGATGAGACCCGAGTGGGGGAAGGGGACAAAGCCCGCAGAGAGCTGGGCGAAGAGCACTCCTGGCAGAGAGGAGAGCAGGTCCAAAGGTCCTGGGGTGAGCACGCGCCCTGTGTGCTACTGGAGCCGTAAGGAGGCCAGTGTGGCTGCAGGGCCATGACCAAAGGAGACAGTGGGATGTGATGAGGGTAGAGCAGTCCCAGGGCCAAGACATCCAGGTCCTTCCTGGGCCTCGCAGAGGGGAGTGACACTAGGGGACACGTGTGAGAGGGAGTGCCCCGGGGCTGCTGTGTGGAGAGCACACTGGGAAGGGGACAAGTGCAGGTGGGTCCCCTGAGGCTGGCTTATACTCCCCGAGAGGGGTGACAAGGGTCAGGCGTGGGCCGTCAGGGCGGGCGGAGAGAGGAGCCTGCATTTGGGGTGTATTGATTGGCGTGGGTTGGACTTGGGTGCTGAGAGCGGAGGGAAAGGGTGACCCCCCACAGGGAACACGGGTGGGGACGAAGCAAGGTTGAGGGGGAAGTAAATCGTCTGGTTTGGCCCTGACATGGCCCTTTGCCCCCCAGGTGGCGGCATCGGGAAACAAGCCGGTACTCGGATGGGGCCGCGTGTGCCCTGAGAGCCAAAGGCCGATTTCAAGTCCAGGCCCGAGTGAGATCAGCCAGCGGCGAAGAGTTTTGAGACCGGGTCCTTGGGCTCCAATTTTAATTTTAATTTTTTTTTATTCTCTCCCAAGTACATTTTTTCATTGCTTTTTAGAGAGAGTGGAAGGCAGAAAGGAGGGGAGAGAGATACATTGATGCAAGAAAAGAGCATCAGTTGGTTGCTTACTGTGTATACCTCAACCAGGTCCAGAACCGGCATCCTAGGTATGTGCGCTGACCAGAAATCAAACACAAATCCATCAGTTATGGGACACGCCTCCAACCAGATGAGCCACAACAGCCAGGGCTTGGTCTCCACCTGTGAGAGCGGAGAAAGGAGAGGATCCAGCCAAAGAGATCATGTAGGCAAAGCCAGCGAGGTAGTGAGCGCAGGGCAGCTGTGAAGTCCCCAACGCCAGAGAGGAGAGCATCCGACAGGCAACAAGGGCATCAAGTGCTGCTGGCGGGGGGCGTGAGGTCAGGGCCGGAGCTGACCTCTGGGTGCGCAGGTGGACAGCCTCAACGGCCATGGCTTGCGGGCTCTCTGTGGCATAGTGGGCGGTCCCGATGGGCGTGGGATGGTCAGAGAATTAGACACAAGGCAGCGGAGAGAGTGGCAACAGAGAGCTCCTCCCAGGAGTGCCGCTGTGAGGCGGGATGATGAAGTGGGAACTGGACAGGGTGTGGTTGAGTTAATTAGGGCAATGCCAGCTGCAGTTACACCCAAGGCCCAAAACGTATCATGGCTCAAGCACAACAGAAGTGCGTTTCCTGATCCTGTGAAGCCCCAAATGGCTGGTGCTGATCACCGGGCAGCTCTCCTCCAAGCCGTGTCTGGGAACGCTGGCTCGCCGGCCTTGTGGCTCGGCCCCGGCCGCTTGGTGCACGGCCGCTGTGCTCCTGTGTGCGTCAAGCCGTAGATGGGGACAAGAGGGTGTGACACGCAGGGCTTCCGTTCACCCTCCATAGGTGAGAGTCTGTCCCAGGGCCCCAGCAAGATGGCGAGCCGTGTGGGAATGCAGGCAAGTGAGGGCGCTGGGAACAGCTGTGTGTACTACGGGACTCCCGTGGCGGCGGGAGATACTGTGCTTCGTTGGAAATCCCTGGAGCTTGGGGAAATCCTAATGGTGTGTGCAGGAGGAGGGCTATTTGCGAGCAGAGCCCCTGAGGCTATGGGAGGGGATGGGATCCAGCTCCGAGGGGGCCTCGGCCCTGGGAGCTCCCCGTGGGCTGCCGGAGGTGAGTCCCGGCTTGTGCACACGGCGTGCAGGCCCGGAGCTCCCCTGGTGGACATGATGTTGGGAGGGCAGGAAGGCCAGTGAATGCAGATGCGAGGCTGGCCACTGAGGAGAGGGCGTTGGCCGGGAACTGGGTGGGACTGTAGGCGGGGTCCTGTTCTGCGGCTGGGGCCAGGCGTGCAGTGGACAAGGCCTTGGGCCCCAGCAGGTGACAATAATGGAGACAGATGGGGCTGCTGAGCTGTGCAGATGCAGGGGAATGGCTGGGATGACATACGAGACGAGAGTGAAGACATGGGGTGACCACCACACAGAAAGGGAGGACACTGTGCCCTAGAGCTGGTGGCGTCCTAGCATGGTCCTGGTCCAGGTACAGGGCGGGAGGCTGGGAGGAGACCTGGGAGGCAACCTAGGAGGTGGGTGGTCCCTGATGGAGATTATGACTGTGGGAGTGAGTGGCAGGTAAAGAGAAAGTGAAGGAAAAGAGCGGCAAGGCAACATGGTAAAGAGATGAAGGGAGATGGCGCCGTGAGAGACCTTGCGTCCCCGCCTGGACCTGCCCTGGCGGTCATCAGGGGTTATTAGCAGGAGGGTGTCAGGACTCCAAGAATGGACACAGGCAAGCTGTTTGTCAATGTAGTTGATTTTTATCCATTTTGGTGCTGGCGGTTCACTGTGTGAGGACCTCTCTCTGGCCCAATCGTGATTCCTCCCAACCCCCAATGTCCCGTGGTGACAGCAGCTGCCTCTGGGCCCAGGCCAGGCAGGAGAAAGGCCAGCTGGACTACGTGCTGTCAGTGACTCAGACCAGGCCCAGGGTGGCCCCCAGGACTGGCTGAATCCAGGCGGACGATGGGAGGAAGCAGAAGCCACGGCCAGCTCAGTTTGCTCATGCCTCTGGGCTCCCCAGAACCTGGGACAATGACTTAATGTAGCGTCTGCGCCTCCACTCGCCTGCTGCCCCTCATCTCCATGAGCTGGTTGTCTGAGGTGAGACCGTGCTCCTGAGAGGCTGGTCTGTGTTGGTCCCTTTGATGGTGTTTGCCAGCTTCTAGCTGTCAGTCCTGCTGAAAGCCTTCGAAGACTCACTGGTGCTTCAGAGACAAGGCCAAGGCGCGGAACCCTACTCTCTCGCCCACCTTCAAAACCTTTGCTTTGTGTGTTCACACGGCCTGGGGCCCCAGCCCCATGGCCTCTGCCCTGTCTTCCCAGTTTGCAGTTTCTTTTTCCTGAGAACTTTCGCCTCCCTCCGAACCCACCCCCCCCAACAGCGTCTCCCCCTGTTCTCCCTGCAACTTTCAAACAGCCCCGCGTGCTGCGTGAGCCTGGAGCTCTTCCCTCTGCAGCTGAGGGGTGGCAAGAATCATGTGTGACAGGTCTGAGTCATCGTGCCCCCAGCTTCCCCAGAGCCAGACCTGGCATGCAGACCAGGGCCCAGGCAGGGAAGGAGGGAGATCACTGAGGCCTCTTGGTCTCTAATTGAGTCTGGGCTCCCTGAGCCTTGATTTCCTCATCTGTAAAATGGACGTCGCAGCCCCCCTTGGTGACGCGGTGACATAGTTCTCCACAAGAAGAAGACATAGTTCTCTGAGCGTCTTCACCTTCTCTGGCCGCCCACGTGTCAAAGTCAGGATACTTAGGTCCCCAAATACCAACTCCTTCCCCAGACCCTCTGCAGCCCTGGTCTCCTGGGTGTTACTCGTCCCCACCTGCCCCACCCCTCATCCGGAACTAATGTGCCCCAACGGTGGCCACATGCTCAACTCAGAATCCCTCACTGCACAGTTCAGGAGTCCTCAGTGCTTTATCGTGATTATGGTGCTGACGGTGATGATGATGATGGTGATGAATGTGATGGTGTGGTGTTCTCTAATGGTCACTGCGTCATCTTTATGTGTGGGACACAATCCTAAGTGCTCTCCTCACATCAACTCATTTCATCCTTCCTCCAACCCTTCCATATTCTTGCCCCCCTTTTTACAGATGTGAAGATTGAGGCGCGGAGAGGCGAACGAAGCCACACAGCCCCTCCGGCTTAATCAGGACTCCAGCTGAGGCGGGTCCAGCCCCAACACCTCTGCGTTCAATTTCAGGTGGGCTTAAGGCTGGCGGTAGCGAGGGAGGATGCTGGGGAGCGCGGACCGTGGCCAGGCCCGCACGCCTGCCTCCGCCCCGGCTGCCCCTCACTCTCACTGGGGACCTGCTCCCCTTTGAACAGCAGCCCGTTCCCTCATGTTCTCTCCTCCCCGAGCCCCAGCTGGGGCCACGTTTCCCCTTGCTTGGCACCTCCTTAGAAGGCCCCCAGATTGATCTCTGTCACAGCCCCTCAGTGTCCAGGGCAGAGGTCCCTTTGCGTCCTCATCTGCCAGCTCAGCCTCCTCGCCCTCTGGACCCCAGCCTGGCTTTGCCTTTGTGTAGGAGAAGGTCCAGGAGAAGGTTTCCCTGCACAGAAAAGCAGCCTTTCCCCAAATGGACTTCTGGAGTCACCCACTGTCCCCTCTGCTGCACTGCGTGTGGCACCTGCCAGGTACCCGGTGGGCACTCATCAGCAGAAACCCGGCTTCCTGTCCTGGGCACCACTCCAGAGACGTCACGGGCTTTGGCTACAGGGAACTGCATCTTCCTGTGGCCTCAAAGCCCCCAACCCCCGGGAGAGGGTGAGGCCCGTTGGCCTGCGTGTACCCAGCGCCCACAGAGCGGTCATATGGCGGTGCTGGGGGAGGCCGCGGGCTGCTGACCCCACGCCATCTCGGGCCGGTGGCCAAGGCGTGGGACCGAGTATGTCATAGCTTGCATTGGCCCCCTCGTGTGAGCTGCTGCAACCCTGCCTCAGCCACCTTCTTCTGTGCTTCCCCGGAGCCCCCGCCCGCCCCAGGAGCCTCCGGCCATTGAGCAAATTCTCTCAAATTAGGTCAAGGGGAGGGCTGGGCAGCCGGGCCCTGGCTCCTTCCTTTTCATGTGCCGCCGCCTCTGCTAGAGTGGTCTTCCTTCACCAAAGGGGAGTCGCGGGCCTTGCGCTGTCAAAAAGATATTTCATGTTAAAATTCAACCAAGACCTCTTAACCAGCCATTGGAACCTGACTTCTCAGAACTCGAGCTGCTCTAGCGGGCTGACCTTTGCCCCATGCCTTGAGGGCCTGGTCTGCAGCTGACAGTGACCTGCTGGAACATTTTAACAAGTGCTGGCCCACCCCCTGCCCCCCCGCCCTGTTCCTGGGGCCTGTGCCTCAGGGCCCCGCTTCCCAGCTGCTGCTTCCCCCGTCCCAGTCCTGGCCGGTCCTTTCAGATGCTGGTGTAGCTGCCTCTTAGAAATGCCTGGTCCCCCCACCGAAAGCTGTCTCTTCCTGATGTTGTGAGCTGCAGCCTACGCAGAGGAGGAATTTCAGGTGGCTGCAAGGACAAGCGGAGGGAAGGGTATAGGAAAGTGCGACATGAATTTTGGCAAAATCCCTCTCCCTTCATCTGAAATCATAGGGGCAGGAAGGGGTGGGCCACGTGCACACACACTCTACAATCAGCAGCCTCTTCTTCTGCTTCTGCGGATGTGGGGCACGCAGCCTGAGGTCACAGTGGCCCATGCCATCTGTGCCGGTGACAAGCCGGGGAGTCCCCTGCTTGAGAGGCATGTGGCCCGAGGGCTGTGCACACAGACTCGGAAGCAGGCAGTCTGGATCTCAAGTCCAGCTGCATCCGAGCTGTGCGGCCTTGGGAAAGGGGCTTCACCTCTTGTGCCTCAGTTTCCTCCTCTGTAAAATGGGGCAATAAGAGTTCAGATTTTGTAAAGCTCTTCTGAGAACTAAATGGGTTTATACAGTCCACGAGTACACTGTCTGGCAAGCAGGGAGTGCTTAACATTAATGCTATCTTCATCGTCTTCTTGTTCATCATCATCGTCATTTTTTAAAGATCTCATTTATTTACTTATTTTTAGAGGGAGGGTAAGGGAGGGAGAAAGAGAGGGTGACAGACATCAATTAGTTTCCTCTCACATGTGCCCTGACAGGGAACATACCTGCAGCCAGGCATGTGCCTCGACCAGGAGTCCAGCCAGTGAGTCTCGCTTTGTGGTATGACACCCAGCCAACTGAGTGACACGGGGCAGGGTATTGTCATGATCTTTGAGGAGGGCTGTGGGAGACTCCTGGGCACCCCGGAAGGCTGACTTGAGAAGGGCTCTGACTTGGGAGCTGAAGTGGCAGGAGGGGCCCAGGGTCGGCGCCTGCATGGCAGCTGTCCTTTGAAGGGCAAGCCCCAGGGAGAGAGGCTGTCATGAATCTGGTTTGAAACGTGATTTGTATTTCCATATTTGGCTAATGCTTGCTCTGTGGTTTTGACAAAGAATTCTTATTTTTTGAGAAAGAGCACGTGTAATGCAGCCGCAGGGCGGCTGAGCCTTCAGGCTCACCCCCCAGCCATGCTGTCTGAGCTCCACGCGGGAAGGTGCGGGAGGGCAGGTGAGGGGAGGTTGCGGCTCGGGGAGTGTCCCGTTCCCACCAGAGTCTGTCCTCCGTGGGCTTGTGGTTTTTCCTCTCTTTCTATCCCAGATGAAACTGTGTCCTGGAAGCCAGACGCCAGTCCCCAGCCTTTATTTACAGTGACATGCAGGTACACACATGCACGCAGTTACCACACACACCCACCATTTTCTAAGGCCTCGAGGTTCGAGGAGACAAAGGGCGCGTTTGTCCGCAGCCACGAGAGCATCCGTGCCTGTGTGGAACTGCACAGTCCTGAGTGCTGGCCTGCGGCCTTGGGTTCACCCAGCAGCTTCCTCCCTTCCATCTCTCTCCTCTACTTCCTCCTACCGCAGACATCTGCTCCTTCTGTCCTCTCTGTTGCTGCTCTTTCTCCTGCAAAAACAGGCATCCTCAGGGCCTCGCCTTCCCCATGTGGCCTGCCAAGGGGTTTTCCTAAGCCAAGGCATTGTGTCTCCGAGAGCAAGTCTGTGTTCAGCTCTCAGAATTATACGTGCTGCATGTGACTGGCTGGAAAAGCCGTGGTGCTCCGTGAGGCACCTCGTGGGGGAACCGGGCAGGGATGCGGCCTGTCCTGCCCCCCCACCACCCACTGAGCCTGGTGAGACATGAGGGGCTCCCATGGGTGCCCCATCCCCACCCTCAGTGTCAGCCCTCAACCCCAGCATGCTATGGCCAGGCCCCTTGGGCTGCCAGGTGACTGGGATTGCATTGAATCTATAAATTCCTTCGTGGAGAATTGTCGTCTTGGTAACAGAGCCTTCCAGCCTCTGAATATGGCACATCTCTCCATTTATTTAGGTCTTCTTTAGTATCTCTCAGCAATGTGTTGTAGTTTTCAGTGTATGGATCTTGCCTTGATTTTGTTGAATTTGTTCCTAGAAATTGTTTCTTCCCCATGCTGTTGTTAGGCGGTGTTTTCTGATTGCTTAGTTTCTGACTGTTACTCCCATAGAGAAATACAACAGATTTTTGTATATTGACATTGTATCCTACAACCTTCCTAAACTCGTTTATTAATTCTAGTAACATTTTAGTAGATTTCTTAGGATTTTCTACCGTTCTTTCACCTGCAAATAAAGACAGTTTGGTCTTGCTTTCTTAACTGTATACCTCTTATTTATATTTTCTTGCCTTATTGCATGGGCTAGGACCAATACTGAAGAGAGGTGATAAGACTCATGTCTAATCTTAATAGGAAAGCATCCAGTCTTTCACCATTAAGTATGACATTACCTCTAGGTTTTCATAGATGTTCTCTATCAGGTTGAGCAAGTTCCCTTGGGTTTGTAGTTTGCAGAATGTCATTTATCAGGAATAAATACTGGATTTGGTGAAATGTTGTTTGTTGAGATGATCACATGGTTTGTTAACAATTTTGTTTGCGTACCTTGGTTTTTGAATATTAAACCTAGTTCAATCTCCTGGGATAAACTCCACTCAATGCCGTGACTGGTGTGGTTCAGTTGGTTGGGTGACATCCCACAAAGCAAAAGGTAGTCAGTTTGATTACCCAGTCAGGGCATGTGCCTGGGTTGTGGGTTCGGTCCACGGTCAGGGCGTGTCCGAGAGGCAACCAATCAATGTTTCTTTCTCACATAGATGTTTCTCTCCCTCTCTTTCTTCATCCCTTCACCTCTCCCTAAAAATAAATAATAAAAAATTGTTTAAAATCCACTTGGTCATGATGTATTGTCTCCTTAATTTAGGTATAATGTTAAATTCAATTTTCTGAATGTTTAGAATTTTTTGTAAATGTTAAGAATCTTTGTCTCTATGTTTATAAGAGATACTGACTTATAGTTTTTTTATAATGTCTTTTTCTGTTGTTGGTAGCAGTCTAATGTTGGCCTCATAGAATGAGTTGGAAGGTGTTATCTTTTTTCAATGTATGTAGGGTTTTGTGTAAAATTGGTATTATCGCTCGCTTAAAATTTTGGCAGAATTAACCAGTGAAAACATCTCGTCCTGGATTTGTGTCTGTGGGAAGCTTTTACACCATAAATTCCATTTCTCTAATAGATGTTATCTATTTCTTCTGGAGTGAACTTTTCTAATTTGTATCCTTCAAGAAATTTCTTAATTTCATATAAGTTGTCTAATTTATTGGTGAAATATTGCTCATGATGTTCCCTTATCATTTAAATGTCTGTAGGATCTGTAGTGATGTTCTCTTTTTCATTTCTGATATTGGTAATGTGTGTCTTTTTTCTTTTCCTGATCAGTATGTCTAGAGGTTTATAAATTTTGTTAATCTTCTCAAAGAACGAGCTTCATGTTTCATTGATTCTTTTTTTAATTTTCAGATTTATGCTGTTTATTATTTCCTGTCTCCTACTGACTTTATTTTTAATTAGCTCTTCTTTTTTCTCATTTCTTAAGCTTATATGTATGAGAGACTTTCTTCCTTTCTCATGTAGGCATTTAATGATATAAATCTTACTCTAAACACTGCTCTACTTTCATCCTACAAATTTCGATATGTCATTTAAAGATTTTAAATCTTGTTCAAAATATTCTTTCACTTCCTTTGTGATTTCTTCTTTGACCTGTGGGACATTTAGAAGTGCATGGTTTCATTTTAAGGAGTTTTTTGGATATCTCTCTGACACTAATTTCTAATTTAACTTCATGATGACAAGAATATACTTTGTGTAATTTAAATCATTTAAAGTTTATTAGTGAAGGAAGGCTGAGGACCCACGGGGGCCTGTTGGCGGTGCGCGGAGTAAAAATCTTCTTCGGAAGACACCAGCGGGTGTTAAGCAAACAGGGGGTTTGATTGGAATTGTACCTGATGGGCCTGCTTGTGCCTGATGGAAACGAGAGAGGAGAATTGGGTGCCTGGGGAGGGGAACCCGAGACCTGAGGTTTCCCTGCGTCATGAAGGAGAGCAGACAGTTGTCTACAGGGTGGCTCTCCGGGGAAGCGTGTAACTTTGTGACAGGACTGATAGGAATAGGGCAAAAGGGCTGTGGGTGAGGCGGAGGAGCTTGGTGTTCTGGAAAGAGCCCGGGACTGGACATCGGGCGAGCATTTGCCACGTGACTCTGAGCATGTCGCTCCATCTTTCGGGGCCTTAGTTTCTTCACCTCTAAAAGAAGTGGCCGGTCTCGATTATCCTGTCGTTTCAACGGCCAAGGCTGCGCGGAGAGGGGCTTAGCAGACAGGAAAAGCTGGCCCCTTGAGATAGACAAACAGCCAAGAGACACCCTGAGGTGTAAGGCCTAAAATTAAGATCCAATGTTACATGCTTTTTGACACCTGGTGAAACCAGGAGGGTCTCGAGGGGCCTAACTGCCCGTGTCTTCCCCGGTCTGTGCCTGTGGGACAAAGTCCCCCGGCCAAGCACCACTTCTCTCAAGGGACCAGGCACAGTTCCTGAATCCCTGAGACGTGTATTTTAGTTTCCTGCCAACCTGTGAATGCATCAAATAAGCCCATCCATCCTCCTTCAGGAATCAGGGCCCCCCCGCCCCCCCTCTTGATGATGCAAAGCCTCCTCCCGCAGTGCCAGGGGGTTCCCTGCTCCTGAGCACACCCCCATGTGACCCTCCTGGTGTGCAGCGTGAGTGCCTGTCATTGATCAAGCGCGGTCCATCTGCGCTGTGCAGGGTCAAGTGCGGGGCGTAGGGCCGTCCCCAGAACCCCAGGGTGGGGAGCGCTCCCTCACCAGCAGGGTTGGCCGGGCCAGGTGGCCCAGCTGGTTGGAGCATTGTCCTGTGCACCAAAAGGTTGCAGGTCTGGTTCCCGGTCGGGACACACGCCTGGGTTGTGTGTTCAATCTCTGGTCTGGACGCATACAAGATGTTTCCCTCTCACTCGATGTTTCTCTTTCTCTTTCTTGGGTGAAGATTGAAAAACAAAACAAAACAGAAAACACCCTTTCTCAGAGTGAACACAGCCCCCGCTAGGGTAAGGGGCTGGGCCAGGGTAGCCCTGGGCTGGATTTCAGCCCCCGCGCGCCTCCCTAGGGGGCGCCACGGGCAGGACGCTACCTGAACACCTGTGCCCCGCAGCTCTGAGCATCCCTATTTGTTGGAGTCTGGTCTGTGCTATGATCCATTAGCCTTGTCGCCCACCCCTAGAGGAAGGTTCCTGGATCATTCCCATGTCATAGACGAGGAGTCTGTAAGTGCTGGGGAGGGACTGGACCCAGCTCTGTCTGGAGCCTGCCCTCGTCTGTCCTATGACCTACTTTGGAGGCTCGGGGTGAGAAACCTGCAAAGCCAGGCTCTGTGAGGCGGGGCAGGGCGCTGAGTGAGGGTGTGGAGGCTGAAGGCAGCCAGGTGGGCCCCTGGGGGGCTGAGGCAGGCGGGGAGTCCAACCAGGGCAGGGGAAGCAGCAGCCAGCCTGGCCCTGGCCACACCCAGCCCTCCGGGCTGCCCAATTCCGTCCTCTGATTGCAGATAAGGCAGTTTCTTCCATCTAGTTCCTTCCATCTGGATCTTTGGCCAGAGGGGCTCCGCCCAGGCAGAACTTCTAGAACCAGGTGCTTTCCCTGATGACCACCTCTCTCTGGTTGCTCCTGGCTGGTGCTGATCCCCTACGATAATCAGCAGAGAGAGCAGGGATGCGTGGGGAAGCGGCTGCCCCTTCCCAGCAGGGAGGGCAGAACTGGGAGTCAAGTCTCAGGAGAGTGTAAACTCTACGAGATCGGGTCGCAGGGACCGCGGCCCACCCAAAGCCTAGGGCAGGGCCTGGAACAGCAGGAACACAACAAAAACAACTGAAGTGAGAGAGCAAAATACGTCCCAGCGTCCCTGTGTTCTCCAACAAGTCACATAACCTCTCTGTGTCTCCACTGCTTCGACAAGGAAATCGTACACAACAGCCCCTTGTGGGGTTATCATCTGGATTATGCAGGAGACTATGTTAAAGCAGCGCGGGCCCGCTGAACACCAGCTGCTCTCATTACTGTTGCCGTGACTCGGTCCCTGCTCCTCCTGCGGACGCCGCAGAGGCCAGGACCAGGCACAGCCGCTGCTCAGGGCCAGCATGTGCTGTGGGCCTGCGTCTGTCCCTGGTTGCTTTTGTGTACCAACTCAGTGAAACCCAAAAGCCGCTCTTCCAGCAAGGCTGGTTTTCCTCTTTTTTTTTATACCCGTTTTACAAATGAGGAAGCAGAAACGTAAGGGTGATCCTGACTGTAGAATGAAGTTGAAGACCATCCCCTCATGCCTCCTCTCTCCAGGCACATACGTGGGAGTAGCATGATTTGTTCCTGGAGGGTCCAAGAGAACTCACTGTGGCTCTGCCTGGGCCTGGAAGTCTCTGGGGGAAGATGTAACTAGGACAGCAGAGGCTGTCTCTCCCCAGTGAGTTTTGGTAGCAGAGGTGAGTAACATGCCCAGGGAGGTGGGGATGCTGCTCCAGGCAGTCTGGCTGCGGAGCCGTGCTCGCGACCACTGTGTCACCTGCCTACGGCACCATCACCTTCTACGAGTGAGGCCTGGAGTAAGTCACTTCATCCCTCTGAGGTTGTTGTTAACGCAGATAGCAATTGTCTTTCCCTCACAGGGTTGTTGTCAAAATTAAATGGTCCCACAAACACAAGCTTCGCCACCACTGCAGCCGCGAGTGTCACCCCATGACAAGCCCAGCCCGGTCCCTGCCCTCTCCACCCAGGATGTCTCCCTGACCCTCGGGCACCACACCTGCAGCCCCACCCAGCAGCATCCTGGTGTGAGAGCAAGCCCAGGCCCACTCCCAGGTGGCCAAGAGTCACTCACTGGTTCTCCAGGTCCTGGATGGTGTCAGGTAGTGGAAGTCCCCTCGTCTCCGGGAGGAAGAGCAGGACAAAAAGACTGGAAATGATGGGGGTGGCACCGTAGGAGAGGGTGGGCAGCAGGGGCACGACCTGGCGGGTCATCCTGATCAGCTGGCCCAGCACAGCCCCCAACCGACCGACTGACTGCAAGAAGCCATCTGCTGTCATCCTGTGGGCAGAGGGGATGGCCCAAACGCTTGTCACTGTTGGCACTTTAGAGGGGAGGGCTTTACGAAAGCGAGGAGTTGGGGGGAGGGACATTTGGTTGGGTCAGGAGATACCAGGGGAGGAAAAACTGGGCTACAGCAGGTGCCCATAATGTCACCTCCTCCATGGAGCCCACCTAGATTTTCCCATCCAGAGACAGAGGTGGGGGCTTTGCTTCCTGGGAACATGCAGCGTCTTTCTTGGGAACTATCTAGGGCCCCTTCCACTCTGGTCTTAGGTAATTTGGAGGTTGGCCTCAGGGCTCCTGCTACACCACTGAGTTGCCAGCTTGCGTTTTCTATATGATATCAACAAAATCAATTAGTACGCATCAAAAAAATTAAAGAAAGAATGGACACGTGAGTAAATGAGTGCCAGGAATGAGGGAGAGCACTGGGCTAGGAGTCAGAGGAACTGAGGTCCACTCCTGATCTTCTATTAAGGAAGTCCTTTGATACTAAGTCCTTAAGCCTCAGTTTACCCAACTGCTCAACGTGGGGGCGGTCTAACTTGAGACCACTTGTTTTCCATCTGTGTCCCCTGGGGCCCTTGGACTCTGAGCGGGTGACTCCACCACGACAGGGGTGGGTAGTGGGGGGCAGGTAGCCGTCCCCGCTCTCCCAGGGCAGCTCTTGCTTTCCTTGCCAGATTCCACCCCAGCAGAGGGGAGTTTCCAATCGCAAGCCCAGAGGCCTGCTGGGGGCCCCGCTGTCGGGCAGCGGCTGGGGCAGGGCTTGGGGACAGGCTGCTCTGAGAGGCCCTGGCTGAGGATGGCCTTCGGGGAAGGAAGCTGGGCCGTGCGGTCCGTTCCAGGTCGGCAGCTGGATCCCTCTGCTGTGTATTCCTGGGTGCTCTGCCCTCCTTGGCCTTGCAGGGGTGTCCCTTCCTCCCCCACCTCCAGGTCGGGCAGCCCCTCCTGGGCACAGCCCGCAGCCCAGCCTACCGCAGCGAGGTTGGGAAGAGTTCAGACTTGTAGACAGAGAAGCAGGTTAGGCATATGCCAAGACAGCCCTTTCCCAGGACAGCGAAGACCACTCGCAGGCTCTGAAAGTCTGGGAAGAGGAAAGATGAGAGGAGGGTCAGCCCGGGAGGTCGCCCAGCCAGCCCAGAGCTGAGGCGCCAGGTCTTCCGCGGGCTTCCCTGTGCTGAAAGCAGGACCCGGGCAGTGCCAGGCCGCCCAGGGTCACATGGGGACTCAGGGCAGGATGACATCATGGCAGGTGGCGGGGGGTGGGATGCAAGGCAAGAGGGCAGCCAGGTCTGGGATGGGTGGGCACGGCCAGGTGGCTGAGGGCCGCACAGGGGGCCTGCCTCCCACCGGGTGGCCACTGCGCCACGTCCCTCGGGCCCTGAGAGCCCTGGGCCTTTCCCCTGCAGGAGACGGTCATGCGGGGGCGCAGGCACCCAGGGTCCTTCTCACTCTCCCTTGGCCTGCCTGCGGGGACCCCTGGGTTCACAGAGAGCCATGGGCGGGTAGCAGGGTTCCTCACCAGGAAGCTGAGGTCCAGGTCACACTCCAGCCATCCCTGCCTCTGCTCCTGTCTCCTCCCTTTTTAAATAAATTGTTTTTAGCTCTGGCTGGTGTGGCTCAGTGGATTGAGCGCCAGCCTGCGAATCAAAGGGTCGCTGGTTCGATTCCCAGTCGGGGCGCATGCCTGGGTTGTGGGCCAGGTCCCCCAGTGGGGGCACTCGAGAGGCCACCACACGTTGATGCTTCTCTTCTTCTCTTTCTCCTTCCCTTCCCCTCTCTAAAAATAAATAAAATCTTTAAAAAATAAATTTTTAAAAATGTATTGATTTTAGAGAGACAGAAGAAGGGAAAGAGAGGTGAGATCGATTTGTTGTTCCACTTACTTATGCATTCATTGGTTGATTCTTGTATGTGCCCCAGCCGGGAATGACTTGAACTGGCAACCTTGGCATATCCGGACAATGATCTAACCAACTGAGCTATAGGGTCCAGTCTCCCTTCTTGACAAACAAAAGGGACAGGAGAGGCTCTCCAGGGCCCTGCGGCCTTATTCCGAAATAAAAGAGGACGACAAAGGCCCCCAGCAGCCACCCCAGCTCTCTGCACACAACACCGCACTCACGGGGCTTGGTGCCTCACTGCCAGCCACCTGAAGCCACCTGAAGCCCGCCGCAGCCCTCCCTGCCCTTCTCCCCCTGCAGGCTCCAGCCCGGCCCTGAAGTCTGCTCCAAGCCCTGGCTCCAGCACCTGCTGGCTGAGGGATCTTGGGCACGTGACTTCACCACCTTGAACCCCACCTTCCTCAGGAAGATGGGCAGTGACTATTTGGGGATTGGATTCCTGAGATGATATGGCAAAGGCTGTAATGGCGATAGGCTTGGGCAGGGCTGGGGCAGGGGGCCCTCCCAGCCTTGGGGCCAGGGGAGGGGAAGGAGGCCAGGGTGGGGCAGGCGGAGCGGGGGACAGGGCAAGGAAGCAAGGGCCCAAGACGGTCAGCGGCTCCCTGTCTTCTCCTGCTCGCTGCCCTGCCTCACCTTGTGGGACCAGCATGTTGGCCAGGATGCAGAGGCCGGCTAAGGCAAGGGAGCTGACCAGGGTCACACGGCGGCCAAAGAACTTGAGCAAGAAGTTGTTGGCAGCCCGGCCCAGGAAGTCCATGGTTCCGAAGAGGACTTGGAGGAAGAAGATGTTACCCCCCAGATTCTGCAGGTCGTAGACCAGCCCGGTGTAGGACATCATGACAGAGAAGCTGCAGGGCAAAGCCGGAAGTCAGGTCCCTGCCCACAGGGAGAGGGCCCCCTGCAGCCCTGCCGGACACCGCGGCCATCCCCAGAGGACACAGCCGAGCCGGAGCTGGTCACGGCCGGGCCGCAGAAGCCTGCCCAGTGCAGGATGCCTCCCGAGGGTCAGGCTGTCCCAGGAGAAGGAGGGAAGGGCTGGGCCGTGGGTCGAGGGAAGGCCTGACCGGCCCAGGGCAGACAGGGGCTCTGTGGGTCAGGCTGAGCTGCCCCCTGTCCAGTTCTAGCACCCTCTGGCTTTGTTTCTGGAACCACGACCTGGCTCCTGCTCTGATAACCAGAGAGGTCCCTGCCCGTCTCTGGTTGCCCATTTCTCTGTCTTGAAAGATGGATTCATGAGGCCTCTGTGGAGGAGGCGGAGCTGGGCTGCCCCTCCTTCAGGATGGAAGGTCTGATGTCCCCGATCCTTGGCGGTGCCACCTCTCAGCCGGGGAGAGCGCCCCACGACAGGTCTTCATGGCCAGAGGGACATAAGACTTCTCTCTGGTTGAGCCCAAGACCCCCGCAGGGAAGCCCCTGCTGGCTGAGCCCAGGCAGCTGGCAGGGGGAGGGGGGAGACAGGCGGGCTTCCTGCCACTCAGGCTTCAGGCCTGCGAGTAGGTGAACTTACAGTAGCTGGATTTCCAGTCTGGAGATTGAATTTGGATCCACCAGTGCCCACAATGTGAACTTAATTCTTGGCTGCTGTTCAAATCCGTCCCCATCCCTGTTTCACCAGGACACTCACCCCAGCCCTCCCTGCTGCGTCGCCTGAAGGCTGTGCCCACAGCACCTGACGCCACCAGCAAGGTAAACAACAGCAGAGCAAAGCTGCCGTGTCTCCTGATGTTTGTGAAGGTGATGTGGGGGCCCACACTCGGTGTGACAGTCCAGAACAGCTGGGTTAGCAGCCAAAGGCAAGAAAACCCACGAGGGCCGCTGCTCTCCAACCTGTGATTGAACAACAAAGGGTGCAGCGCAGCCCTGGGGAGAGCCCAGGAAGCCTCGGAGGCCGGGGAAAGAAGGACCCTGGGCTCTCCTGGCACAGCGGCACTCCTTCTAATTTGTCAGAAAGAAACTAAACCAAAACAAACAAACAAACAAACAAAACCCTGGCTGGCTCAGTGGCTCAGTGGATTGTGTGCCAGTCCGCAAACCAAAGGGTCACCAGTTCGATTCCCAGTCAGGGCACATGCCTGGATTGCAGGCCAGGTCCCCAGTAGGGGGCGCTCGAGAGGCAACCACACATTGGTGTTTATCTTCCTCTTTCTCCCTCCCTTCCCCTCTCTCTATAAATAAATATTTTTTTTAAAAAAAAGCATTTAAGAAAATTTAAAAAAAGCATTTGATCCATTCTCTGTTCTAAGATGTAGTAAATGTTTGCCCTTTATAACTCTGTGGTTAAATATAGCATAAAATAAACATTCTCCTAATCTCCAGTTTTATTTGAAGATAAGTTCCAATCAAATTGGACCCTCACTTTTCAATATGCTCTCCTAGAAGTCACTTCAGCTGCATTTGTTTTATAAAGGGGACTTTCCTTAGTCCCAGGGCCCTTGGGTGCCAAGACAGGGCCTCCTGGCGGGGTAAGGGGGAGGATTCCATGCCCCACGTGGGATCTGCAGGTGACACCTGGGAGAGGAGACAGCTCAGCCTCCGTTCAAACACCTGCTCATCATCTTGAGCAAGCTACTTGCCACTCTGGACCCTTCTGTCCCCATCTGTACATGGAGGTGTAAGTGAACTTATCTCTCAGGGCTGCTCAGAGGGGTAAGTAGGTGACCCCGTACACTCAGCCCCCTAGAAGCGCACTGTTGGGGTGAGTCCATCGTTGACACGCAGGGGGCCGCTCCAGCCACTGCTGGGCCAGGTGCCCCCTGGACCCTGTGCTTTCAGCCTGCCCCGCCTGCCCCCACAGCAGGAGCTGGCCTTCAGGCGACACCCGCACTTACTGCCTGTCCCCTGCCTTCCAGGGCTTCTGTCTCCTGAGGAGCTGCCTGTCCCTGCCAGAAACGCACCCCAAGAGGCCTGCTGGGGTCCCCACGCGACATCCCTCTCCCCGCCTCCGCAGCTCCACGGCCAGGAGGGCAGACGAGGGCGGCGTACTTCACCAGGAGCAGACAGCAGCTTCTCCCGCGGAGTATGCGCACACGGAACAGGTCCAGCAGTGACTGGCAGGCCTTCGCGGAGGCCACCTCCTCCTCTATGCTGGACATCAGCACCTCCCAGGGAAACAGGGCCACAGTGAGGGCTGCACCCAAGGCCCTGCCCCACCCCCATCCTAGGGAACGGTGTCCAGAGTGATGGGGGAGCCCGGGCCTTGACCTCCGGAGACTGGAGGGCCCTCGGGGGGAGGGGGAGGCGGGCAGAAAGGGCTTTCTCTGCCTCTTGGCTGAGCTTCCTCCCCAGACCCGGCCTGCCTACTGGGACCAAGGAGCGAGTCGCACGCCCCGCTCTGGTCCTCTGAGCTGCAGGCAACCGGACGCTCTCAGCAGTCACTGTGCAGAACCCTGCCCTCCCTCCTCACTCACCAACTTCACCACTTCAGGGCCTGCCCACTGCGGCCACCCTGGCCCCTCTCCACGCCGCAAGGGCCCATCCAGCCTCCTGCTGCACCCCTGGGCTCTGCCTGCCCTGGGCTCAGTCCAGTGCTGGTCAGCCCTAGCGCGCCTCTTCCTGGAAGCCTGCCCTGATCCTCCACCCCAGCGTGCTTCGTGTCCTCTCATCTCTGGGACCGCACATCCCCCCGCATCTACTTCCTTGAAAGAGTGATCTTTGAATGAGAACGTCCTGTTTCCCAAATACACTGAGAAGCCCCATGAGGTGGGTGTGCAATACAGGCGGAGTAAGGCGGTGAATGACAGAGGTGGTGAGGTGGGTGTGTTGCTGGTAACGGTGGTGGTGTTATTGGCGGCGGTGACGGTCGGGAAGGTGACGGTGACGGTGATGACGGCCGTTTGTAGAGGTGCTGTTGGGGGTGTGAGTGATAGTGTTGGTGACGCCAGTGGTGAGGAAGATAAAATTGCTAGGGGCGGTCTGTTGACGGAGGCGGTGACGGTGACGGGGGAGCGTGGGTAGCTGTGGGTATCAGCGGTGTCGCTATTACTGGTGGCAGCGATGGTAGCTGTGTTTGTGTAGCAATGATGGGAGTGGCGGTGGCCATGGGGGGTAACAGTGGTGACGGCGGAGGAAATGACGGGGGCGATGAGGGTGACGAGGACGGTGACGACGGTGGTGGTGGTGGCGGCGGCGGCGATGGTACCGGTGGTGTTGATGGAGGTGGTGGTCGAGTGGGCAGTGGTGAAGCTGGTGCTAATGCTGATAACATGTCGGCAGGTGTCGTGTCCCAGTCACGTCCCACACTCTATGTCACAAACAGCAGCATCTCACCTCTATGGTCAGAGTCTTTCTGGCATCCTTGTGGCCATTTATCCTGGCCACCTTTTGGAGTTCCTGAAGGGCTCGGTCTGGTTTGCCAGTAACAATCAGCCATCGTGCAGATTCCGGCAGCCACCTGTCAGAGAAAGAGCTGCCTGGCTGGGTCTTTGCCTTTTACCGTGTGTTCGGGCCACGCCCCCGAGTCAGGTGTGGAGGGCGTGGTGGGCAGCCGACCCGCCCCCCGGCCAGGAGAGCGAGGAGACACGGCCACGTCTCCCTCTGCACTGCTAATGCCAGCCTGGGAGGCGCCGTCTCTTTGAGAGTCTCAGATGAGCACCAACGCCTCTCCCGCAGGGCCGCCCCATCTGGCTCCCTGGATGCCTGGGCCCTGCCCGCCTGGGCCATGCACACAGCGGCTCATGGGCTGCCTGGGCACGGGCTGATTCTGGGGCCATTGCAATGGGAGAAAGCTTACCTCATGCTGAATTACACACACACACACACACACACACACACACACTAAAAACATTGCCAGCCAGACCAAACGGTTTTACAGACAAGCCTGCTTCTTTCCAGCCTCGGGGCAGATGGGCAGGGAGAAGGGTCTCCCTGGTGGAAGGGGCAGAGCTTTCCAGCAACAGGGTCTCAGCCCGGTTTGTAGAGAAGCTAAGAAAAACTTCCAGAGGCAGTTTGACAGACAGTGGTTTAAAAGAGTCAGGCTGCCTGGGGTCCAATCCTGCCTCTGGCTCACACTGGCTACGTGGCCGTGGGCGAGTGACCGACCCTCTTGAGGCCTCAACCCCTCATCTGAAACCACTGGTAATAGCATCATCTCCCTCATTAGAAGAAACGTTAATACACATCTGGTGTTACCAACAACAGCCAGGACACACCCAAACAGTGCGACCCTGTGGCTTGCCTCATGGGTGTCATTAGAGGCTGTCTTCCTCTTTGCTTACAGATCCTGTTTATACAATAACACTCTGTATGGTCAGTGGCTTTATTTGCTGTGTCCCCAATGCCTAAAACCATTTCTTGTCCAGGGTTAGAGTGCAGTGAATACCTGAGAGGTAAGGAACAAGCCCTAATGACTGCAGCCCACAGTGGACTTACCTGGGCCCAGGTGAGCTCAACTGTTTCACGGGCCCAAGAAAACCCACGGGACCTGAATTTGTGTTTGTTTCCCAGTGTCTCTTCCTCTAGTCCCCACCCAAGCAGGTACAGTCAGACCTCGGTACGTGCTGGCTTCAGAGCTCATCAAGTCAAACCTTGTACTCGCTGCATGTACGTGGGAAAAGGATGTTTCAGCACTCGGGGCTTGCTCAGGGATGCGTCGAACTTGTTTGAGTCACAACGCCCCGCAAGAGAAAATGCTTCATCGTTCGGTCCTCGTCAGTCTCAGCACTCGTCTCAGGTTCTGGGACGAAGTAGCGACAAATACCGAGGTACCACTGTATTTGCAGGCCTCAGGGATTTTTGTAGCACCAAAATAATAGTGGCGATGATTCCTTTCCATATGCGATGGCTGTCCTCATGACTTGCATGCCCACAGGCTCAGCACGTGATGTGCAAGCGAGGCCGCCAAGTGTGGGGGTGCTGATGCCAATGTAAGGGAGGTCAGCGGGCTGGACAGGACCTTCAGGCCTCTGGCTGAAACGCACACCCTGGAACTCTGACGCCCCGAACCACCTCTTCCCAGCAAGGGCTCCGTTCGCATCACCCCTTTCCATGGCTCTCAGCTTTGTGGGACTCACAGCCAGCCCGGGGGGCGGGGCCGAGGGCCACACTCCTCCCCTGGGTCCCCCTCCTGTTCACTGATGCTCTCCCCAAGGGCAAAGGCCCCACACTGTACCCACCAGCATATCAGGAAGAAGGCAAAGTAGGGCGCTGACGTGGCCAGGTGGAGGGCTCGCCAGTCCCGCAGGGCAAAGGCCAGACCCCCCAGGACTATCTGGCCTATGCAGTAGGTGCATCCCAGAATCGTCATGCTGAGAGCATGCCTCTGAGTCGTGGTCCACTCCACCACTGGAAGGCGAAGCGGGGGAGAGCAGGTAAGGGCCGCGCGTGGTGGCCTTGGGCCCCGTGCTCCCCTCCCCGCCGTGGCAGGCGACGGGCTGAGCCGGCGACTCACTGAGTATCGTCGAGGTCAGGGTGATTCCGGACAACCCAAAAGCACACAAACACCGGAGGCCACAGTAGATGAGGAAACTGGGGGCAAAGATGGCACTCGTGTTGGCCACGGCCACCAGCAGGCAGGACCAGCTCAGCATCGGCGTCCGCCCAAACCTGTTTGGGGAGCAAGCACGGCAGGGCCTGGAGAGGGGCCTGGGGACCCGGACATAGAGGACTGAAGCCGGGCGGCTGCCTGCTAGAGCCCCGCAGTGGGCGCGCATGTTAGGGCAGGACGCACGTCCTTCTCAAAGCCCATAGGGGCCCATGTAGAGTGCGTTTGCCATAAAAATGGCAGGCGCCTTGCTCTCAGCGGGCAGCATAGTCTCACAGTCAAAAATGGACTTTGGCATCAGACGCCTGGGTTTGGGTCCCACTCTGCCCTTCATGGGTGACCCTGAGCACGTGACTCAATGTCTCTGAGCCTCAGTTTCCCCATCTGTAAAATGGAGGTATTCACAATGACATGCCTTGTAGAGCTGTTGTGAAAATCAAGGCACTCGCTGAGCAAGGGAACGGCGTGGCCAGGAAGCGGAGCACACGTGGCCCCGGGCCAATCCGCCGGTTTGCTCTCCACCTACCTGTGCACAGTGATGGGACCTCTCAGGGAACAACCCGAGGAGGTCCCTCCGTCCCCGGCCCGTACGCCCACAGTGCCGCTGCTGCCGTGGGCCACCTCAGCCAGAACCACCGCTGCGTTCAGCTGAGTGTGTGTCGGTTCGATCGGAGAGATGTGGGCAAACCTCAGCCCTGCCTGTCTGAGCAGCGGCCAGGAGCAAGGACGCCCAGCCCAGACCCGAGGTGACACCTGGCTCTGACCCGAGGCTCCCGGGGACCGCAGACTGACTGCAATTCGGCTCCCTGTGCAGACAGTCCCCAGGGACAGGGAGGCAGCGGCATGTCCCTCCCTGCCGCTCAGTCTCCCTGCTATGCTCAGGGCCCTCTGGAACCCACAGCTGCCAGGCTGAGGCCCGAGCTCTCGATGTGATTCACTCACTTATTATATCACAACAACCCCAGCGGTAGGTGCCAGGGTCCCCACTTACAGGAGGAAACCAAGGAACTGAGTAGCAGCAGACCTGCCTTCTAGGAAGAAGCTAGGACACGCAAGGTGGGGATTGGGACACAGGGGTGGGACAGCAGAGCCTGCACTGTCTGGGGGAAGCCAGAGGCCAGGAAGCCGTAGATCCACTCGCGAGGCTATGACTGTGCCATGCGGGCTCTGGGGATACCACCCCGGAGCCCCTGCCTCCTTGGAGCTACGTCTCGCGGGGACACAATAAATGAGTGGGTGTCGTGCGGGGAGGTTATGATGAGGGATGGAGGCAAGACCACCGGACATCGGTGCCCAGGCCAGGGCAAGGGCAGCCTGGAAGGTCTCCCTGAGGCGGAGGCCTGGAGCCTAGGCCAGCGTGCCGGGCACAAAGCAGAGGTGGGGCGGGGGGACAGGTGGGTGTGGACAGGGACTGTCCTGGGTAGCCGTCCACCTGCAAGGTCACCGTGAGGGCTGCATCGGGACAGGCTTCCTCCGCAGAGCTGGCGGTGGCCCGGCAGAGGCTGGAGACCCAGGAGCAGACGGGGGCCTGCCCAGGCCCGAGGTGGTAGTGACTTGAGCCAGGGGACAGCGTGCAGAAGGAGGGGGTCAGGCTAGGGGGCAAGAGAAGGGGAACAGGGGTGGCTTGCAGGGTCCTGGGGTGCCCGTGGATGGGGCTGTTTCCTGCGATGGAGTCTGGGGGCGGGGCGGGCGGGGGCGTCCGCGGTCCAGCCTTGGCCCACGTTGGGGAGGCGCCTCCAAATGGAAGCTGCAGGCAGGCGGGGAGGTTCTCTAGCTGAGGGACGCCATGGGCACCGGGCAGCAGGGCTGGCAGGAGAGGAGGGCAGCGGCAGGGGAAGGCCCCGGACTGCTTCCCGGCGCACCAGCAGGCGGGGGAAGAGAGGGAGGCGAGACGGAGGGGTGTGGGAAGGGACTGGGAGTATTTCCACTTCATAGAGTGTCTTGTACTTGAAGTTAGAGAAACAAGAGGGGTCTGTTTCTCCCCAGAAGACTGTTAGCTCCCTGAGGGCAGGGGCTGTGCAGCGTCCAGCACACAGTAGGTGCTCAGTAAAGGTGGATGCGGCAGCTGAAGGACAGAGAGCTGCGGCGCTCGGGACGTCTCACCCGACTTGGGTTCTTGGGCATCACTGCCCCCGGGCAACCTGGGACCCCTGTCCAGACCCCGGACCAAGGGAGCCCATCCTTAGTGAGCATGGACTCGCACGTGACATTTCCGAACGGCTGCCCCGCCCCGCCCCGCCCATTCTGCCCTGAAGGAGCCCCCCCAGAGGGGAGGGGTACTTACCGGCAGGAGAAGAAGCCCCAGATGAAGAAGCCCAGCAGGACCCCAGTCAGGAAGCCAGCCTGGCCCAAGGACTTCAGGCCCTGGTGGCCGCATACCAGGTCCCACTGGAGGAGAGGGAGGGTGCGACAGCCTGGCTCAGGGGACATGGACTAGCGGACCCGGGTGGCAGAGGGAGGTGCAGGCTGGGAGTTCCCAGCCCAGGTCCTGCGGGTTCAGGACCCATGGGGCAGGGGTGGGGGCGGGCCCAGATCCCGAGAGCCAGGTGACAGAGGTGGAAGGGGGTGCTGGCCCTCGGCCTCCACTCTCCACTCGCAGCTGCGTGGCATGAATGCGACGGATGGGCCACGGCTTCGGGTCCCCGGCGGGCGGTGGTGGGAGCCCCGCCGACCACTGGCTCCGGAGAGCCCTGCGCCGGGTGGAGCCCGTTTCCTCACCCAGTTGCTCCTCACAGGCCATGAGGAGGGACAGGGCAGGGAGAGGGTGCCGCGCACGTGTCACTATGTTTTTCAGCGCCTCCCGCCCAGGATGGGTGTCCCTCACCTGACCACGCCCCACCCCTGCCTGGTCAGTTCTCTCTGCTGAGGCCCGACAGCGACAGCGTCCCTTGCGCTCTCCCTTTCTGCCTCCCTCTCCTGGGTGGTGGCAGCAGGAGCCATCCTGCAAAGCGACCTCTTGAAAATGCAAATCAGATCACATGGTTTCCCTGCCCCAAAGCCGCCTCCAATGACTGTCCTTTACACTTAAGGAAAATCAAGGGCCCACTCCCTGCCCTGCACTTGGCTCAGACCTCGGGGCCTTCTCCTTGCCTCCAGGCAACTGAGCCCTTCTCTAGGAATCCAGGTCTCATCTTTAAGTCCCCTCTTCAGAGAGGCCTTCCCCACGCCTGTCCCTTCTCCACTCCCCGGTGGGACCTGCGTTAGGTCTTCGCCAGCTTCCGACCCTGGAGGCAGGACAGGAGAGTGCGGAGTCCCAGGTCCGGGCTCCTGATTGCCTAGGCTGATTCAGGTGCCCGTGCACTTTAGCTGTGTGTCCTGGGACAAGGTGCTCAACCTCTCTGTACTTCTGTTTTGTCCTTTATTAAATGGGGACAATAATAAACCCCACCCCACAAGATCATAGCAAGAATGACCACAGGGAAAGCATCTGGAACGGCGTTGGCTACTTAAAGGGTGAAAGGTAAAAGCTCCCTCTGCTGCTGTTACTGGCTTAAATGTTGACTGATTCTGAACCCACCAGCCGTGCCAGACCCTGGGAGCCTTTTGTTCATCCTGTAACCTGAGCCACGGATCGGATCGGAACCCAGGCCCTCAGTGAGCAGCAGTATGTGTAGAAGGCAGCATGTCATTTCATCGCAAGTGATAGAGGCGCTACGATGCCCCCAGGCCCTGGTGGACGGCCGACACTGGGGGCCTGGGAAGGAGGACAGCTATGGGGTGGGGGGGGCCTCACCTCGGTCACAATGGTGGAGGTGAAGGTGCTGCGGTCGTAGACCCAGCCGTCCACGCACAGCTCTGTGGCTGCCTCGCTCCAGTTGGTGGCTGTGGCGTTGGGGTCCAGGAGATGCCACTGTGGGTGACGGAAGCGGCGACACTGATGGGGCTCGTGGTCGGGGCCCAGTGGGATGGAGATGACCAGGAGGGCCTCAGGTGTGAGGTTGGTGGGGACCTCAGAGCCATTGTCCAGCATGTGGGCCCAGCAGCGGTGGCCCGGGGTGGCCGCCGAGAAGTTGTCCAGGAGCATTTGGGAGGGTAAGAAGACAGAGGGGAGCAGGAGAGTGAGGACCTGCAGGGTCTGGAAGCGGCCCACACCCCCTGCTCGCTCCAAGAGCTCGGAGAATGCCATGGCCAGAGCTGCCCGCACCCAGGGCAGGTCTCCGGGCGGCGGGGCGGGGGCGGGTGGGGAGCCGGTGAGGGCCCGGCCTGCTGCAGGGAACACTAGCGAGCGCAGGATGCTGGGCCCCCAGGCCTGCCCCCGATCACCTCTCCCGATGCGCGAGCTCAGACCACTGTCCAGCAACAAGTCAAGTCAGTCCTAAGCTGACCTCAATGCTCTGAGAAGCTCCTCCTTACCCTGTTCCCAGGAGGAACTGCATGGGGGCCCCGCGGCTCTAGGGAAACTAGGGGTCAAAGCTCATTGTGCCCTGACTGCCTGGGGTGCCTGAAGCACTCTGGTTCTCCAACACTGAAAGGTCAAGTACATTTTAAAAAATTATAATAAGATGCAACGCTGTGATGTTACTGAATTACAGTTGTGAAGGAAATTATCAACTTCGGCTGCTGCCGTGTTGCCTGGGTTAAAGTTTAATCTGTATGTAGGTTCCTGGTGAGAAAGGCAGGCTCAGCTACAAGAGAGTCCCCAGCAGCTCCCTGCTGGCTGGCTTATCACACTCCCAAATCTTGAGCTTTCAGAATGCTCCCCATGTGGCCCTTTCAGTCTGAGAACTGTTGGCCTGCCCTCCACCCATGCTGGACAATTTAAGCCCATCTGGCTAAAGCACTGAGGTGAGGACAGGGCAGGGCCCACCCAGCTGGGCTTCGAGGCGGTCGGTGGGGATGGGGGTGGGCTTGCTGCGGAGCTGGAGGAGGGCCCCCCAGGCTGTGACCAGTCCATCCTTACCCTGTGCCTCCTGCCAGGCAGCACCGGGAAACCAGCTCACAGACCTCGCTATTTTGGGAAGTTTCAATTCCCAGGTTCCAGGTTGCCTTTATTAGATTGTAAGCTCCCCAAGGGTGGAAACCAAGGCTACGTGTCCTGGCATCCCTTAGAAGCGCCTCTGTGGGTCCTGGAGCTGGGCAGGGGTGCAGAGTCAAGGAATGAGTTAAGCCACAAAACCTCGCCCCATTGACCCAGCATCTCAGTCAGCCTCATTTAGTGTGGGAAGGGGTGAAGCCAGTCCCCCGCCCCAGTGCCTCGCCTGGACTGCTGCTTGCTCACCTGGACCGTGCCGCTGCTGCCGCTGCCCTCTCACTCACTCCTCGTTGCAGCCCGGGAGAAAGGAGGGGCTAATTCCCCCAGACAAGGAAATAGGCTCAGAGAGGGCAGGCAGCTTGCCCCGGGTCACACAGCTGAGCTGGGATTCAAGTCAGGCTTGAATAAAGCCTGAGCTCTCTCCCATGCCCCAGCCAGCTGCTGCGGGGCCTCGGGCCTGTCGTGGACCAAATCTCAGCCAAAGGCTGGAGTTCAGGGTCACGGTCAGAACGAGTACCAGCCCAGGAACCCGAAGCCCCTCCCAGGATGCGAGGGGGAATCGGCTGAGGCAGTCCCGAGGGGAGCCCGAGTGCGTGGTGCGTGGGTGAGGTGCAGGCCAGCACCTGGGCCCTGGCTCCCCAGGGCTTCCTCACAGGACTTGGGGAACTCAGCCAAGATGGTGTCCAGCCAGGAAGCCAAGGAGTTGGGGCTCCGGACCTGGATTTCAAAGCTAGGGCTGCCTCTCTGGGCAGGAACTCATTATACATCTTTTTTAAATCCCCACCAGAGGATATGTTTATTGATTTAAGAAAGAGAGAAAAGGAGAGAGAGAGAAATACTGATGTGAAAGAAAAACATCAATTGGTTGCCTCCTGTACACCCCCTAACTGGGGATTGAACTGCAGCCTAAGTATGTGCCCTGACTAGGGATCAAACCTGCAAGTTTGGTCTGCGGAACGACGCTCCAACCAGCTGAACCACCCAGCCAGGGCTCATTATGCATTTCAAAATAGCAAATAGAGAGGAAGAGAGAGAACCAACTCTCACTAAAGCACAGGAGGCCAGTTGGGCATAGCCCCAATCTGGAACAGTCCAAGGCTGAATTTTACATGGAAAAAATTGTGCTTTATGCCTGTGTGCAAACACCCTCCTACAGGGGCAGGTCTGGACACAGGACCTTGAACAGTGACTTCCCCTCTCGGGCCAGGTTGGTGTTTCAAACTTGAGCCTGGATCAGAAACCACAGGAGGGTTGCTAAAATGCGGTTCCCTAAACCCAGGAATATATGCATTTCACCATAGGCCCCCTGGCGATTCTGCTGCCCTGGGACTCAGCCTTGCCTGCAGAATTGCTGGGCTAGAGGAGGCCATTAAATCCAAGGTGTCCGAGAGAATTCCTTTCTCTTTCTTCTTCTCCCACGCGCTTTAAAAATTGTTCTCTTTTTCCCTGCCCTTTGCCTGTCGTGGACGCCCCTAGGCTTTGCTTACAGCAGAAGGTCAAACCTCCCGGATATGACAGAAGGCTCCTGGAACTTCCAACTGACTCGCTGCTTCCAGGCCAAGGAATTTTTAATTTGTATTTTCTTTTTTTCTGGGGCTGCTGGGGGCAGGGCTTCATACAGTGGCTCCGCCACCTGGTGGTCGCAGCCAGGACTGCAGCCTTTACGGCATCCGCCCAGGCTCGCTTAAGTGCCCATCCCCCCAGGGTTCCCAGGCCCAGGTGGGGAGAAGAGGCACAGGAGAGGGAGGCAGGCAGCCTCAGGTTCTAGCCCCCAAGGCCTCCAAGTGTCTCATTAAATTAATTGGTGTAAATGGAATCCCTGGTTCTCATTGAACTAAAGTTGCCATTGGGGTTGATTTTTCCTCTGCCAGTTAAAGCCAAGGCCAAGCTCAGCCGCCAGATGACCTTGGGCAGTCCACCTCTCTTCTCTGACCACGCCTCCACATCTCCACGTGGAGGCCGTCTACCTCCACGTGAGGCGGCAAGATTTGACGGCATCCTGACGGGGCCTGGCACTATTAGCCATCAGCGTCACCCCCTTGCCATTGCACCTGCCCCTTTTTCCTTCCTTTGTTTCTTTTCCAGCTGAAGTCAAGGCCTCTCAGGTTCAGCGGGCTCCCTGGGTTTGGCCCCTGCCCGCAGCCCTGGAAGAAGCCGGGGTGGGGAGAAGGCGAGGACCCTTCCTGGGCTCACAGGCCAGGCCGGGGACAGGGCTCTGCAGGCTCTCAAGCCCTGACTCCAGGTTCAAGGCTTCTCCCACTGTACCTGTGTGAAGAGAACCAACAATGGGTCAGAAAGTCAATGAAACAGTCACCGTAAAGAAAAAAGGGAAATAAAACAAAAAAAGGAAAAAGGAAAAAATTAAATAAGGAAACAGTATCCATAAAATACCTAATTATCTTCTTGTCTAGAGAGTGCGCCTCACCATGCCTGGCAGGCGGTATTGAGGGACCACAGCGGGGGCAATGCCAGATCTTGCCTTTTCAGTTCCTCGCTTCCTCCCTGAGGACATAACTTTGGGGACCCCTCACAATAACACCACGAGCTTAAGGCGCTTCCTTCCTCCCTCCGGAATGCTCCTCGGGTTACTGCCCAGCAGTGGCTTAAACGTCCCCGGTCGTGCACCTCACAGAACCTCGTCTTTGCAAAGCCTCCTAAGTGCACCCACGTGCCTTTTGCAGGGAGGGAGGATGGAGGGAACCGCTAAACTCCATCCCCCTGTTCTCTCTCACGGCATGCATGTTGTCAAAGTCACAGACTCATGTCAGGAACAAAAGGAGCCCCTTCTCTGGTACCCAACCCCAACAATCCCACGCCCAGGAGGAAGGCCCACGAGTGCTTGCTTCTCTGCGTTCAGAATCGCGGCGCCACACGTGAATATAATTAGTTTTTCATCGGGAAGTTGTGTGTGCCCCTGACAAACAACCCAGTGGTCCAGAATGTGGGAAACGACAGGTAAACACCCTGTCCCCCACCACCCTCAACTGCCCAGGGACAATGGCCACCAACAAGGCGTACACTTCCAGAAAACCTTAGAACCTCTTCAAACATAGGCTTTAAGTTTTAAAGTGCTTGAATAGGCAGTAAATCCCCATGGTTCGAAAACAGAAAATGTACAGTAAGGTATTCGATGAAAAGGCTCTCCCTCATCACCCCCCCTCGCCCCCCAGGGTCACACTTGCTGCACCCCCTCAGGTACCCCGTTTGTTTGATATGCACCCCTTCAGATTGTCCTCCTAAATACAAGGGAGGGTGAAGGCCTGTTCTCATTTTACTTTCTCGCACACAACAGGTATTGGCACTTGGCGTTTACCTCCCCTTGTGCATCTGAGAGGTCCTCCTTCATCTGTTACAGTTGCAAAGTATTCTGTTGTCTGGATTTCCATAATTTATTTAATTGATCTCCTGTTGATGGACTCTTGGATTACATCCAATACAGGGTCTGGCATAAATAGCGCCCCTTGTTTTTATTACAAAATCATAAGCATAACAACATGGCCCTCAAGCACACCAGATGACATTTAAGGCAAAATATTCAAATTAAAGCTATACATTCTTATACCCATATTATTACCCTACCAACCACACTCCAGCAGGCGTTACTCCTGCCGGACCTAGTGTTTCGACATCACAGACGCGTTAAAATGCGCGTGCTGTCTTGAAGGAGCGCCACAGCGTCTGCAGGACCAGGACGGGGTTCCAGCAGCCGGACGGCCTGGGGGGAGGCCTGTGGGGCCCCGTGGCTCCCGGGGGCAGCCCCTTGCCCTCCCCAGGCACACACGCCTCCCACTGTCACCGTGCCTGGGGCATCCTGCCAATATCAAGGGTGACACATGGCATGTCGATGTAGTTTTATTCTGTATTTCTTTTCTTATGAGATTGCGCATCTTTTAATATAGTGAAGATGTATTTTTTTCCCCTACAAACTGTCTCTGTATGCTTTGTCTATTCTTTGATTGCAACTCATGGTTTTCTCACCAATTTCTATAAGCCCCTTATATGTTAGGTTGGCTCTTCTGTGATAAAAGTTGCAAATATATTGTTTTTTGGTTGTTGTTTTTTTTACTTTGTCTTTTGACTTTGTTAACACATTATTGTTATTGATTTTTTTTTTTTTTTTGGCCTGTGGAATTTTTTTGGTAATTAAATTTTCAGCCTTGTCTTTTTTGACTTGTGGATCATAATTAGAAAGGCCTTTCCCCACTCGTTGGTGATAAAAGAATTCTTTCATGGTTTGTTATTTTTAATCAAGAGCAGTTGGGGGGTTTGTAACATGCCTTTCAGCACCTATGGAGTCGATGGCATGGCTTCTCCTGTTAAATCTATGAACCTGATGAGTTACATTAATGAGTTCCCTGAATTACATGAATGAGTTTTCCAAAGAACACTGGGCCATCCCTTCATTCCAGACAAGTTGTATTATTCCTTTAAGGCACTGCTAGGTTCTACTTTTAACGTTTCATTTCACGTTTTTCATGAATCTTCATGTATGAGATTGGGCTGTGGTCCCTCCCTCCCTCCCTTCCTTCCCCCCTTCCTTCCTCCCTACAATCTTTGTCAGGTTTTTGGCATCAATGTTATTCTCACTTCTTGAAAAGAGTTTGGCCATGTTCTCTTGCGCCTGACTCAGTTTACCTAAGGGAGGGTTTTCTTCCTCCTCCGGGGGTCTGGACCATCGTCGGTCACCTCCCTGGCCCCTGCCTTGTGGGAAGGCTGGGAAACAAGGTCGCAGGAGGCTCTGGGGCCCGGGGAGGAGAGACGGTGGAAGAGGTTCTGAGCTGAGCTTGAGTTGAGGCGGGATTTTGACCAGACTCGTGTCTGAGCTTTGTTCATCAGCCCAGGTGCCTTGTGTACGCGGCTTTGTGCCAGCCTCTGGTGCACCCTCGTCACCCACCCCCAGTTTGAGCTTTGACTGGATGCCAGAACGTTACGTCCCACCAAACGCTTGGAATCTTCCTGCTGCCCTCAGCCCCCGGCCCGCCCTTCCCAAGGTGGGAGGCCTGAGTCCGGACTTTGCTGCAGCTCCAGCTACCTGGGTCCGTCCCCTGCTGCTTGCCTTCTGTCCATTCCCTTTGGTTTTGTGGACGAGGGGCCCTCAGCATTCTTTTCTGGTGCCTTCTGACAACACCTCCTGCATCAGCGGGTTTCCTGGCTGCAGGAGCTCGAGGGGTCCACGCGCGGCAGGTCAGGACGCGGCCCGGCCCGGCCCAGAGCCGCTGCCCCGCCGCGCCGGTGGAGGCCCTCCAGCCCCCTTGGCTCTGTGTCGTAATGGAACCGCTTGACAGCATTCCCTGTTGGATCCCTTCCCGTCCCTGCCTCCCTTCCCTGAGGTCACCTCCAAATAAACGATTTACACTCCGATCTTCGGAGGAACCCAACCTAAGGCATGAAGCCCCAACCCTCTGTCTGAGGAGTGACAGTGGGTGGCACCGGGCTGATCCCTGGTGTGGCCTCGGTCATGATCCGGACAATCTTCCAGGCGAGTGACCAACGAGGAGGCGAGTCAGCCTCATAGTTAATGCCACCAGGAGCAAAACGTGGGCAGTCTGACCCAGAGCCCCAGTCCCAGCCCCACGCCACACTCCTGCACGGTGTCTGCGACTTCGGGGGCCCCCTCGCCCCAGAGGAGAGGCTCAGAGATGCGGAGCGCTGGCCCCAGGGCGGGGGGCGATGACACAGGAGCCAGAGGTCCTCTGTCTGTCCTCTCCACGCTGCCTGTGGCCATGTGAGGATGTCACGGGGCCACTCCGGGCTTGTCTCTGCCTGACTGGTCCACTCCCCGCTGTTAGCAGACTCACTCTCGCACTTTCTCCAGAGGGTTTGGAATTCCAGTTTAACTGACCTAATGGGGAAAGTGGTGGCCCCCAAACCGGTGTGTCGGTGTCCTAATCTCCAGAGCCTGTGAATGTGAGCTTATTTGGGAAAAACGTCTTTGGGGATGTGGTGAAGTTAAGGATCTTAGATATGCTGATCATCCTGGATTGTCCAGGGCCCTAAATCCAATGACAAGTGTCCTTATAAGAGACACACAGATGAGAGGCATGAGGAGAAACCAGAAGGTCACATGAGGACAGAGGCAGAGACTGAGTCATGCAGCCACAAGCCAAGGACACCTAAAGCCCCCCAGACTGGAACATACGTGGAAAGATCATCCTCCAGAGCCTTTGGAGGGAGTGTGGCCCTGTGGACGTGGTGACTTTGGACTTCTGGCCTTCAGAGCTGCGGGAGAATCAATGTCTCTTGTCATGAGCCATGAGTTTGTGCTGTTTGCTGACGGCAGCCCTAGGAAACGGATACGCACATTTATTTGTTCCGTTTGATCCTTGAAATGATTTTTTAGCGACTTCCTTCGGTCTGCCAGGTCTCAGGTCACAAAGCAGGACACAGAAGACACATTAGCATGGAGGGGGCGGGGGTCTGAGGATAGGAAGCAGCAGGCGGGGCGGGGGGTGGTATTTGAGGAAGGGGGCCAACACGTGAAAAAGGCCTGAGACTGCAGGAGGAGAGGCAGGGCAAGAGGGTCTGAGCCCCAGGAGAACCTGCGGCAACAGAGCCGGTGCGGGGCTCTGAGCACAGCGTCCTCGGCTGGCCCACCCCTGCGCCCCCGAGGCCGCTGAGCAGCACAGGCGTTTCCACATTTGAAAGTTCTTGGCAACAGTGCAGGGATGGACTTGGATGGGAAAGGGCTAGGCAGAGGAAACCTAGCCAGAGAAACCACCCGCAGGATGACCCAGCAAAATCCCTCCACGTGAGTATTAGAACACGCGGCCCTTTCAAAACCTTGATGGCACACAGGGTATGTCAGAATTTTGAAGCGTCTCTTCTCAGTAACTGAGCAGCATCCTGGCCTCCAGCCAGCGGAGTGAGCCTTCTTGGTCACGCGCTGGACTAACCGCTAAGCCTGTGAACCACGGGTCAGCAGCCCTCCCTGCAGGCACAGTTCCTGCCTTGAAAGCCCTCAAGTCTCCGTCGTTGGATGGGGAGAGTTTTTCCAGCTCGGTCCCAGGATGGCCGCCCCTGCCCTGGCCCTGAGCCAACGTCCTGGGCTGCTTGCGGCGGAGGGGTCTCTATGGCTGCCCCGGGGCCTTTACTCGGACCCCTCGTGAACCTGTGAGAGCCAAGCACAGGCAGCTTATGCTGCTGGGTCCTTCGACCCTGAGAAAAGCAAAGCCATGTGTTCTCACTCCCCGAAGAGGTCTCACTTTGTCCCCACGGGGACCCTACGACAAACCCTGAAACCTGAGGGTTCTATGAATGGCCACGGGGCCTGGTCTGACCCAAGCCCCGACCTGGGGACAGAGCCAGCCCCCGGAGTTGTGAAGAGAGGCGAACCCGCCCCAGCCTTTCCCCTGGGCTGGCACGAACCCTGGGCAGTGAGATGCCGCGCAGCTGGGACCTGTCGCCTGGCTGACCCGCCAATGAGACTCAGGCCTGCGTGGGCCAGGGGTTGGGCAGAGCACCTCCCTCGGCAGCTCTGTTCCTGGCGGGGCTCCCATGAGTCCCCACCGCATGGCACACGGCAGCGGCAGGAAGCTGTGGCCTCCCTCTCCCTGGGCTACTGAGAGCGCGGCCCGCGGACCAGCTGCATCCCCAGCACCTGGGAGCTTGCAGCGACGCGGAGTCTCGGGCCCTGCCCAGACCTTCCCAGTGCGGGTTCCCAAGAGGGGCTTTGTCCTTATTTACAACACTGCCTCCTGGTCAAAATCTAAGCTCCTTATAAACAGGAAAGTTACCTCGTCCTTAAGCTCCGGAGCCCTGCCTGCTCAGCATTTGCTGAATAAGGGAGGGACTGGCGTTTCGGAAAGCACACCATCCGCGGAGTGCCATGCAATGTCAATTTCCATTCTCCGCCTCACCAGGCAATGGCGCGGGAGCCTGGACCGCACGTGGGGGCGATGAGATGCTGCCCTGCCAGTGCCTGCCTAGCTAGAATTTGCTCTCCGTGCAGCGAGCTATAATGATAGATGCCTGGGGACATGAGTTCCGGCCCCTCCCCCTTCCATTCTCCCCAGCACACCCCTCTGCCCTGGGCAGAAGGAAGATTCCAAACGCTCCCCTTCATGGGTCTCGACCCAGCCACAGACAGAACTCACACAGCCACTTCCCCAGCGAAGGAGGCTGCCTTTAAGGGACCTGCAGCGTGACATTGCCCAGGGGACAGAGGAGGCCCGAGGCCACACTTCACAGGGTCTCCTGAGGTTTGTTATCTGGCTTCTGGGGCCTGAAGGTGAGCTGGGGTGGACAGAGCATGCATGTACCTCTCCTCCCTCCCCAAATCCAAGCAGATGAGGAAGCTGAGAAAAGGCAGGATAAGAAAGGAAGACACATAAAGATCATGGGACAGAGGGACAAAGGAAATCCACAGACCAAGGGGCTCACAACCCCACGCAGGAGGAAAAGGAGGAGCTCCCAAACTAGAGCTTTTGTAGACATGGAATAGTGCCAGGTGGAAGGCTGTGGGGGATGGGAGGGCAGGCCAAGGGCATCAGCAGTGTGATACCAGAGGGGTATCAGCAGAACAATCATGCCAGGGACCCCCCAACACCCCCTAGCCACCAACTCCAGTGTTTGCCCAGGGGTCAAAAGCTCAGGTACAGCTAACCGGAGTTCTGAAGCTGGGTGCTAGGGCCACAGAAGAGAGCAGCACCCAGCAATGAAAGGGTCCCACCTTGGAGGAAAGCCCTCTATTCAGAAGATTGGATCCACTCACCCCACCTGACCATGGCTCGCACCTGCGGGCCCCCACCTCACAATGGCCATGGCCAGGGCTCTTGCAATCAGAGATTTCAGTCCGGTTAGGCGACAGGAATTCCCACTTGGCCTAGAAAGGACATTCCAGCAACCAACGGTTTCGTCCAGACACCCCTCATCTACAGATACCAACAGACAACCAGGAAGCAGCAACACTCTAAGGAATTCCAGCGCAACACCAAGTCCACAAGCGGAAGAACCAGCTCAGGAGGGGAGTGAAGTAACGCAGTAAGCAGAAGAGAAAGTTAAATCATAGTTTAGATTTTCAGAGAAATTTAGGAGGATCTCTGCTTTTTAAAAAACAGGCTGCTATGAAAAGGAAACATTCTCGGCATTTTGGAAATTGCAAATGTGACTGATGAATTCTGAAACCACCAGTGGACACGTTGAACAATGGAGCGGATACAGTTACCTGGAAGTTTGCCATTCACAAATTTCCCAAACACAGAGTAAAGGGCAGAGAAATTAAAAAATATGAACAAAAAGTTACAAGACATGGAAGATAGACATGGTTTTCAACATCTATCTAATACATGTTGGAGAAAACATTGATCTTAAGAGTTGAAATAATAGTGCGCTGGCTGGTGTGGCTCAGTGGATTGATCGCTGGCCTGAAAACCAAAAGGTCACCAGTTCAATTCCCAGTGTAGAGCACATGTCTTGGTTGCGGGCCAGGTCTCCAGCAGGGGGCATGCAAAATGCAACCACACATTGATGTTTCTCTCCCTCTCTTTCTCCCTCCCTTCCCCTCTTCAAAAATAAATAAATAAATAAATAAATATTTTTTAAAAGTGTTGAAATAATAGGAAAAAATTAGAGAGAAAAAAATATCTCTGAGCCGAACCATTTAGACTGCAAGGTCCCAATAATTGCTGAGCAGCAATAATGAAAAATATGACACACTCAGTGAAATGTCTAAACTCCAACAATACAGATGGGTTTATACATTAAGTTCCTGCTGTGACTCTTGAATCGATAGGTGACCTTAGCCTTCACTCATCCACCTGTTTGTTATTTCAACGGCAAACGCTCCCTGAAGACCTGGGCACTATGCCAAGTGCTAGGGATGCAAAGGCAGACGACACAGGCATAGACCCTGCTGCCGCAAAGCTTGGCTGGGGAACAGACGAGGAGACAGGCATTGCTGCACGGCAGCTAAGAACACAGGGGCCTAGGGCCAGGCTGTTCGGCAACTTGGGAGATGTGAGGCTCTGCGCCTCAGCTCCCTTCTCTGGAAAATAGGACTTCTAATAGCAGTTCCTGTCCCGTAGGTTGTTTGGGTGCTCTGAGTAAAACCATTAGGATAGTGACCTGCACGTGGTCAAAGCGAGCACCATATAGGTACTCGATAAAGACCTAGAGGCTGTGATGTGTGCTAGCATTTGGGGGTTTGGGAGCACAAAGAACGAGGCCGACCCTCCCTGTGGGACCCAGGGGTCCTGAAGGACAGTGGGAGTCGCCTGGGTCAGCCTTGCTGTCACAAGTTCAGATCAGGGGGCACTTGGCCAAGTCGCCACATCTCCTCTGGGGGACCAGTGCCTCTGCTGTCCAGTCAGTTCATGTAAGGACATCGGGCCTGCTGCCTGGGGCCCTGGGCTTGTCACCACCCGTCAGGGTGATGTGACGAGGATCACAGTGTCTCCACCCCCTGGAGGAAGCCACCCTGGCCCTGCAGTCTTTTCACATTTTATTAGGTCATTTTGCTCATCCACAAGCGATTTCTTTCCAGCGCATCACACTTCCCCAGCCCGAGGCTACAGGCCAGCCCGTTTCGGGGTGGGGGGGCCCTGGGATGAAGGGAGTGGGCTGCGGGCTGTCACATTGTTCCGGAAGGTGGCGAGGGAGGTGGCCGAAGAGGTGGGCTGCCTCTCGGACTCTCGGCGGAAACACCAGGAGGGTCAGGGCACCGGGGCGCAGGCGGCCAGAGGGGCTTCCCGCCGAGCTCTCTCCTCGGCCCCGGGGCCCAGGGGCGGGGGCGGGGGCGGGGGTGTGATGGCCACCTCTGGGCAGGGCCTCTGAAGGTTTGGAGGCTTGAATCCAAATATCTGTGAAGCCCCCAGAAGGAGGACAAGAACCGGCTTGACGTGATGAGTCTTTTCTCTTGAAGCGTCCACTTCCTGCTTCTGGAACGATGAATAAAAAGGACAAATGTGCCCCCGAGGGGTTGGGCATGTGGTCAGGGGGCCTGTAGCCCTGGCTTTGAGGCTTCCCTGGGCTCGTACAGAGACCGGTGGGTCCTGCCACACATGGGATGACCTGAGGCCACCCTGTCAACTCCCCCACGGTGGCCCCTCATCTGGGACTGCAGCCCTTCAGGGCTCCTGTGGGCGAGGGGCCTCCTGTGGTCCACAGCGCTGGGCAGACCCCGCCCTGCAGCCTTCAGGAGACTGAGGACCGACACTCCTTCCCAGGGGAGTCCCACACCCCCGGGATTTCTCTGTGGCCGCCAGAGAGCTCCCCCTCCCCATGATTTTGCCATCAGGACCTCGCCCCTATGCCCCCCACAGTCCTGCTCACCATTCCCCACGTCCTGGGTCCTGCCTGGCAGAGGAGGCCCTTAGTTCCGGGGAGCAGGAGGAAAGGCCCCAGGCGGGCTGAGCCGGGAAGGGTTAGGGTGAGCAGCGGAAGGGACAGAGGTAAAGCGCCCTCTTGTGGTGTTCAGGGCCCAGGCCAGGCTGCTCCCCAGGCAGAGGGACACCTGGTCTGCTTCCCCACTCCCACCCCCACCCCATCCTGTTTCATGCCTCCGTGACCAGCACCCCCTAACTCTGCCCCGGAAGGGGCACCAGCTAAGGAAGCAGCTGCCGTAGTCTGCAAAGAGGATTTCCACCCCAAGGATGTTGCATCTCCCTCCATCCCCAAAATGGGGGCTCCCCTTGACACCGCAGTCCCCATGGAGTTCTGCCATAACGGATTCAGTCCCAAGAGGCCCCGAGGCAGCCAGGCATGCGTTTCTGTAGAGCATCTTCTGCCCAGATGTGTGCTTTGAACAGCCTAGGTGGGGACGAAATGGAAGTGCTGGCATTAAGCCGCTGAGCAGCTCAAGGGCCGGGAAGCCAGGGCCTGGGGGCAGCCAGCAGCACGGACTGTGGAGCTGGGTCCCCGGCCCGGCCCAGCCCTGACCTCCCGGCAGGCGGCCAGCCTCCCGGTGCCTCAGCTTTCTCAGCTGTAGAATGGGACAACAGTACTGCTCCCACCGCTTGTGAGAATGAAATGAGACGGTATTAATAAGGCACTTAGAAGAGGGCAGGGTCAGGTGGAAAGAGCCATGTACATATTTAATCAAGAAATCGATCCAGGTTTCCAAAACCCTCTAGGCCCAGGTTTGGAGCAGCAGGAGAGCCCAAGGGGAAGACACAGCATCGCACGAGGCCTCCCAGCAACGGTCGTGCCTCAGAGCTGCGCCGTCCCAACGTGCGTCGTTCCCACGCCGTCCTGACTTCTGTCACCGCTTCGGTTTACGGCACTATTGTTTAATTCACGCTTTTCTCTCAGTCAGCTGACTTCCAAATAATTTATCTTCTGCACAATGTTTGCCAACTGCCATAACTGGAGAGCCAGCACTTCTTGTCACAAATAGAAGGAAACTGAAAAGACGCGTCCTGTGGAAACCAAACACAATTATGATGTTCTAGCTGGATGCCTTTGCCTGCTGACGGCTATGAGCGGAGGCCTATCTGTAGATACATGAACAAAGAAGAGGTGGCACATACACACCATAGAGTACTGCTCGGCCATAAAAAAGAATGAAATCTGGCCATTGGCGACAGCGCGGAGGCACCGAGAGGGTAGCATGCTAAGCGAGATAAGGCAGACGGAGTAAGACCAATAGCATATGATTTCCACATACACATGGAATCAAAAACAACCCAGAATAAATGAGCAAACAAAACAGAAGCAAACTGAGAGATACAGACAACGAGTTGATGGCTGCCAGGTGGGAGGGGGTGGGGGATGGGTGGTTAAGGGGGCGGGATTGAGAAGTACGAATTGCCCGTTACAGAAACCGCCATGGGATGTAAAGTACAGCATAGGGAATGCAGCCAATAATATTGTAATAACTATGTACCGTGTCACGTGGGTACTAGACTGAGGAGGGGGGACACTTTGTAAGGCATATAAATGTCTAATCACTGTGCTATACACCTGAAACGAATACTACATTGTATGTGAACTGTAATAGGACAAAGAAAGAATTAGGCATTAGCAAGGGTTAAGCAGACTCTCCTGGCAGCCAATCAGGGGGCTGAAAGAGAACGCATTAGAGGACAGACGTCTTACTGTCTCACTGTGTGAAGGCACACATCACACATCCAACCCTCTCAGATACCACCTGCAGAGACCCCTGCCCCCCTGGGGTGTGAGTCCCCGCCTTGGGGACCTCAGCCTGGCAGCAGCGTGAGTGAGTGTTTACTGAGCGCTCAATAAATGCTCACCACGGGCCAGGCTTCCAGAGCAGGGCCTCCTGCAGAGCAGGTGAGGCCCAGAGGGAAGGAGGAGCTGCAGATCTGGGCTGGGCTTGCCAACTCAGGGCCCTTGGCTGCTGCAGGGCCGGCCTCCTGCCGCCCCCCCCCCCCGCCCCGCCACCACCGCCCTGGGGCAGGGGGAGCGCATGCGCTCTGGGTCTGCGTGGCGGATCTAGTGAAATACAGCGGCCTGTCCCCCAGCCCTGACCCTCTGGGCACCCGGGATGTGAAGTCACTGCAATGTCCAAGTCTGCCCACCCTCCTCCCCCTGCCGCCTGCCTCCTGCCTGCTCAAAGGGCGCCCAGACTCCCTTGCACTCGCTGGAGGCATCTCGCTGCTCCCAGCACATGTCACCCTGGCTGTAAGTTTTGCTATCACAAGCCATTGACCTTCCCCGCCAAGCAGGATCAGCAGACGGGAACCGCTGTCTCTCCAGTGGCCAGCTCCAAGAGGAGGGGGACTGAGCCTCGAAAACAGCAGGAGCTGGACTGCATGCACTCGGCCTGCCCCGCCTGCCCACCTACGTGCCCAGGGAGTGACCGGAGTGCCGGCTCTGCCCAGGTGCGGTCCCAGCGCCTGCGCCACACATGGCCTGTCTGCAGGTGCGCTGCGCAGAGCCGCTCCAGGAGCAGGCTCGTTGCTCCTCCGTTGCTCGCCACAGGCTTCAGGGCCCTGGCCCTACGGAAAACGCAGGGAGGGGAGCAGGGGGCGGGGCTCGCAAACCTAGGGTTGGTGCAGAGACGTTGCACATCCTCTCGCTCAGGAAACCTGCCTGGGCTGCAGGCAGCCTCAGGCACCCAGCACCACTTACCACACAGAGAGGGAGGAGCAGGCGTAAGGCAAGCCCAGAGCACTGCGGGCCGGGTCGGGCAGTGAGAGGCTGAACTGCAAAACCACCAAGGCCAGACCACAGATAAAGATAGAACTTGGCGCGAGTGCAGCAAACCAGCCCTGCAGTCAAATCGCAACCTCCGCAGCGATCAGCCCAAGGGGCCAGGACGTGGGTCAGCAGCTGTCGGCTTCCCCAATTTTTGTCTCTGCTCCCAACTTAGAACCAACCAGACAAAGCCACATCTGCTCCCCTGACCAACCACATAGGTGCCCCCTCTTCTAGTTAGGGGGCCTCCAGCTTCCAGCTGGGCCCACCGGAAACCTCCTGTTTCCTCCACTAAGAAGCACCTTGGAGGGTGGAGGAAGCAGGTGGTGTGAGACTCAGGGGGCAGAGAGGCTCAGGGTCCCCCAGGTCTGTGCCCTGGGAGGGGCCCTGGGGTGCCCCCATGGTCCTCATCCCTGGGAGCAGACAGAGCACTCAGGATGAACTCTCTACTCATTCGTTCACTCAGCAAACATTTCCCCAGTGTCTGAGCGGAGGACGCACAACAACAAACAGTGGACACTCAAGTGCAGGAGGGCAGAGGATGCCATAGCGGAGGGGGACTGAGCGGGGGGTGGGGGGGACTCCTGTATTTGGGCAGGGGAAAGCCTCTCTGAAGGACCGCTGTGGCTTTCTTCCTCTTTGGTTAGGCGACTCAGGAGAACTGGGGGCTTCAGCCGCTGAGGCCGAGCCCCTCTTTCCTCCCCTGCGCTGGCAGCCATCTCTCTCCCTGCCGCTGTCCAGCGTGGCGCTGGAGCCCAGGTGGCAGCGGAGTGCTTTGTTTCTGAGACATGAGAAGGACAGACAGCCAGCCAGCATCCACCCGCGGGGGCAAGGAGAGCACAGGAGGCGGCAGCCCCTCAGGAACTGGGTGCTTTGCGGGACACCCCCTCCAAGGTCAGTCCACTGGACATGGCAAAGTGGCAGCCCGGCCCGGTGTTTACTGACTTCCTGTCCGCAAGTAAAAGAACACGGCTCAGCTTCGGGAAGAGTTGAGTGGAGTCTTGCTTTGTCACCATGGGACATGGGGTCGATTATTTCGCCTCTTTAAGCCTCACTGTCAGCACCCGGAAACCAAGGTGCAAAAAGATGCAAAAAGCAGCCCTCTCTCCAGGCTGCTGTGTGGTCTCCTCGAGGCCGCCATGAAGACCTGGAGCAGGGCCCTACCCATCCCAGCCTGGAGCCTTTCCCAGCTCGCTTCCCCCCTGTCTAGGGGCTGTCCTGCTCTGGATGGCACCCCCCGCCCCGAGGAAGGCTCGTTCCACCTCACGCACCAGCAGCCTTCCCTCCACAGTTTGTGCGTGTACGTACATATATTCTGTCTTGTCATTCCTTTTACTCAAATCATAGCCCTTGGCCATTTCCCCTGCCAATATTTCTTGGAAGCCATTCCACATCAGTACATACAGATCTTCCTGAACCTTCTTCAACTCAAACAGTGCCCCACCGTATCGGTGTGTGTAATTTATTTCCCATGGGTGGGTGCATTTGCAGGTAAATTCCCAGAAGATAAGTGGCCAATTTGGAGGGCGTATGGGCTGTCGTTCTGGAGCTGTCACTGTTGTAATGGACAGTCTGCCTTCCTCATCTTTTTCCCTTAAAGATTTTATTTATTTATTTATTTATTTATTTATAGAGAGAGGGGAAGGGAAGGAGAAAGAGAGGGAGAGAAACACCAATCGGTTGTCTCTTGTACACGCCCTGATACGGGAGCAAACCCGCAACCCGGGCATGTGCCCTGACCAGCAATAGAACCAGGGGCCTTTGGCTTAGCGGGATGATGCTGAACCGGCTGACCAGTTGAACCACACCCGTCAGGGCTGCCTCCCTCATCTCCATCAACGCGGCATGTTTCATGCCTGCGGATCTTGGCTACATCGACGGGAAAACGGTTAACAGCCCGCTCCCTGGTGGTGAGTGAGCACATCTTACCTGCCTCACAGCCATTTGTGGCTCGTTTCTGTGACTCTCTTCTGCTCATCTTCCCTGTCCCCGCCATTAGGCTGTTGGTCATTTTCTTGTTGATTTGTAAATGCTCTTTATATCGTAGGAAAATTAGCCCTTTGATGGGAGCTACATGTGGCTGTACTGCCCCTAGCGTGTCACTCACAGTAGCAGTTCGCGCCTCTCTGACAAAGACTAGACCCAATGCACTCTCTCTTTTTAAAAATTTCCAGCCTCTAGGACAGTTCTTCGTACACAGTAGGTGGTTGATAAATGCTTGTGGATTAGTTAATGCTGTAACAACGCTCTTTATTCATCTTCATTAAACAAAGATTTTAAAGCATTACTCCCACCATTTCACACTCATTTCATTATAAATATATACTCATACTCCTATTTCAATATATAAAAGACAGTATAAAAGATAGTCAAGAACTGGAAATTTAAAAGGATGAGCTGAAAATACACCCAAGCCGGAGCTTGTCCACCACTGTGCCCACTCCCGCAGGTTGTCGCGCCGCCTGCCTTGGAGACCTCTGGGTCCAACACGGCCCCACAGACGCACCCCTGTTTACTGAGAACTTCCACCGGGCCTCTGGGGTGGGCTGTGAAATGTTTAGCTTGTCTTCCCAGTCTAACACCAAGCGTCTCAAATTGTCACGGGAGCCTGGATCATACCTGCCAAGAGTATAGGAGGTGGTTGGGGATGGTGAGGCAGAGGAGGAACCAGGCTGGGGTGCAGTAGCCCAGGGCGCCCAGCAGTATGAGACCAACCCCTGAAGGCAATGCCAGGCAGGCAAGAGGCCCTGCAAACGGGGTGAGGGTGTGCGTTCATGCTCTTTTCTCAAAGAGGCTGCGAGACACAGGGGCTGGGCCTCCCAGTGACCCCCCAGGTCTCTGCAGTAGCCTGATAGGTCCTTTGGCAACACCTACTAGTCCGGGCAGGGAGGGGAAGGCGGGAGCCTAGGTCCAGGGCTCACGACGCCCCCTGGTGGGCACATCCTGCAATGCCTAGTGACCCATTTGTCCCGGGTATTGGCTGGGAAGTTGGCTGCTGAGTCATCCTCCCTGGAGCCTCCTTCTGGTCCAAATCCAAGGATTTTGCTGGTGTCCTGGAGGGCAGCGTTTGAGCAGACAAAAGACTTTTCAGAAATACGTTGGTTTTTAAGCTCCAATTCTTTGTCGAGCTTTCAGATGCAATTTACAAATCTCATTCTATGAATAGATCCAGCCAATTTTAACAATCATTTTTAAGGCGAACTTTGATTAATGTTTGTACCATTTACCTACTTAGTTAATTAAACTCCATTAAACATTTTAAGCTGCAATCAAAGTTTATTATATTCCATTTTCTAGGTTTTTCAATTATCTGACTAACAAATTTTCCCAAGTTCTTAAATGATCCTTACCAATCAGAAATGCTAAACTTACAATTATGGTGATTTTTAAATATTCAAAAACTGTTTACCAACTTAGTAAAATTTCAGCTTAACAATCGCAGGTCAAAATCAATGACTCAAGGGCACATTTAAAATTAGAATCACAAGTCTGATGTTCACACTCAAATATTAAACTTTATAAGTTCTTAAAGTGCCAAAGATACAAAGATACAAAGTAGATACCTGAGCTTAACACAAAATGATATGTACTATAGTTTTACTCTACTTCATCATCACTATGCTCAATTCTGAACATCCCTGGGTTAGAACCGCTTCCCAGGCACACAATTCTCAGCTGGATGAGGATTCTTAATGTTTTGTTTTGTTCTTTTAAACCCCTGACTGGAGTACCACAAGGCAATTCTGACATGAATTTTCTTTCCATTTTGCGAATTGTCCGCCATATTTCTCCATTCCACTGAGGTGGTATTAATGGCGTAGTGTTAGAAGTTAGACCTTGGTCCTTGAGTTTGGCTAAGAAAGAATTCAGAGCCAAGAACTCTAGCGTAAGAAACTTATTTAGAATGTCTCAGAGGTAGGAGTGAGCCAGCTGGGCAGCATGGACTCAGGAAACAAGTTCCAGAGGCAAAGGAAGGGTCCTTGAAGCTGAGGTGAAAGAAAGGCAAAAATAACACACCTGGGGGAGAAGAGGGGGAAAGGCACAGGTGCGCTCCAGAGAGAAGGCACCTGAGGAGGGAAGGGGGGGGGGAAGGTGCCGGTGTGAGTGAGAGAGAAAGAGGGAGAGGGAGGGAGGGAGAGCGAGCACATACTGGGTCCTTCATTTTGAAGGTTTTTATCTGGTTTCCAAAAGCGGGGGGCGGGCCTTAGGGTAGGTCTCAGGGGAGGATCGCAATAGAATATTCATCACCTTCCAGGTGTGTCCTTTCAGGGTCATTGTCTCTACTGATCGGTGAGCACTAGGGCTGGGGGTTGTAGGTCATTGCATCTGGCCCTGATGTCAGTCGTGGCATCTCTTCATCTGGCTTTGCTGCTTTTTGGGGCCTGGAGCTGAAATACAACTGAGGCCGAGGTGTCCCCTCTAGTTTGCCCAAAACCCCATCTCTGTGGTCAGCAGACCCGAGGCTTTGTTCCTAAGATTATTGGATGCTGATCAGAACCTCATTGCCCTGGGAGCTTAATGCTTAAGGACGTGGTCATGCAAGAGCTTGTGTGGGGGTTGTATGAAGCTATTCTCTGCCCCCCTTGTGCCTTCTCTAACGGGGTCTAAATCTCATGACTAGCGACCTGAAAGGTCAGGGGATCTAAACCGCCTGCCTAGCAATATGCAGGGGAGAAAAGACCGCCCTGGGGTGAAGTCCCAGTGAGGCAGGAGATCGAATGGGACACCCTAAGACACTGCGGCTATCATCAGCTAGCCCTGATTTCCAAGAGTTGTCTTGTGACCCTGATAATAATTAGCACTGTGGTTTCCTCCCCGAGTGGGCAGTCAAGAAGGATCGTGGGAAATCGCACACATAGACGCTTCATAAAGGGCTCTCGGCTCCTTCTGTCTGACCGACAGCAGCGTCTTCCTGTGCAGGGCCTGTCCCAACCCTGACACACGCTGGTGAGGGTTGGGGTGAACGGTCCCGGCCATATCGGGCATCTGGGCGCCGGGGTTGCTTTCTACTCTGGCAAAATGCATGTCGCCATCAGTGATCTTTTCATTGCCCTCAACTACATGGTCTACAGGTCCCAGTGTGATTCTACTCACGCCAAGTTCAAAGGCAGTCAAGGCTGAGAACGGGAAGCTTGTCGTCAATGGAAAGCCCATCTCCCTCTTCCAGGAGCGAGATCCCACCAACATCAAATGGACTGATGCTGGTGCTGAATCTGTTGCGGGGTCCACGGGTGTCTTCACTACCACAGAGAAGGCTGGGGCTCACGGGAAGCGTGGAGCCCAGAGGGTCATCATCTCTGCCCCTTCTGTGGCTGCCCCCACATTTGTGATGGGTGTGAACCACAACAAGCATGACAACTCCACGAAGGTGGTCAGCAACGCCTCCTGCACCACCATCTGCATAGCTCCCCTGGCCAAGGGCATCCATGGCAACTTTGGCATCGTGGAAGGACTCATGACCACCATCCACACCATCACGGCCACCCAGAAGACCGTGGACGGCCCCTCTGGGAAGCAGGGGCTATGGGTGAGGGGCTGCCCAGAGCACCCTCCCTGCTTCTATGGGCGCTGCCGAGGCTATGGGCAAGGTCATCCCTGAGCTGAAAGGAAAGCTCACTGTCACAGCCTGCAGTGTCCCCACCCCCAATGTATTGGTTGTGGGTCTGACCTGCCACCTGGAGAAAGCTGCCAAATACGATGACATCAAGAAGGCAGGGAAGCAGGCGTTGGAGGGCCCCCTCAAAGGCAACCTGGACTGCACTGAGCACCAGGTCGTCTCCTGAGACTTTAACAGTGACACCCACTCCTCCACCTTCAATGCCAGAGCAGATGTTGTCCTTAGTGACCACTTTATCAAGCTCATTTCCTGGTATGACAATGAATTTGGCTACAACAACAGAGGAGTGGACCTTATGGTCCACATGGCCTCCAAGGAGTAAGAGCCCCCTGGACCACCAGCCCCAGCAACAGGAAGAGAGGCCTTCAGCTGCTGGGGAATCTTTGCCCCAAATGGATCCCCCAACACACTGAGAATCTCCTAGCCTCCAGTTTACCTCCTAGTCTCCCTGAAGAGGGGACGGGCTTAGGGAGCCCTCCCTTACCATGCACCATCAATAGAGTTCACTGTACCAGTCAAAAAAAGACCTATAAAACCTGTAGCCGTTCAATAGGGCCATCCCCTGGCCAGAGATGGCCCGTTCCCATGTCTTGGGAAGGGTACATTCCTTAACAAATTTTCTGCTTGCTTTGCTTTACAACATCTGTGTGGTCAGTCCCATTCTTTGCTTGCAGCCCCCGAGAACCTGGACCCCGAGAACCTGGACCCCAGCGCTGGCCTCTAACAGTTCCTTTCCCTGTCTTTGCCCATTGCTAGGCACCTGAGACTTTCCGCCCCGGTGACATTCCAAACCTGGCCTATCGTTCCTACTCCGCTCATGCCTGTCTAACTGCCCCCCTCTCAGAAGGACTTTGGGCTGTTCTAGTTTGGGGCTCTCTCAAGCAAAGCGGCTCTGGGTGCTCTGGCGATGTCTCCGTGGGCATGCGCCCCTTGTCTCCATGGGGTACACCCAAGGGTGGATCTGCTGGGCCAGGGGCTGAGCATCCGTTTAGTTTTCCTAGGTTTTGCTTTTCCAGAGTTGCGTGGCTATCTCCCCACTCTTGAGAAAGCAACCCCCGAGCAGAAAGGACTTAGCTTCCCAGCCTCAGTTTCCCCTCCATCTGCCTTGCGCCGGTGCCCTCCCACAGCTCACAGGTCTCTCAGTTCGTTGTGTTTTGAAGGTTGAAACAGCCCCTCCAATTCCTGCCACACCCATAGCGTCCAAGCAGCTATATGCCTCGCACTGCGCTGGCTCAGAGGACGCAACTAAACGAGGCGCCAGCCTCAGCCGGAGCACAGGCGCAGTGAGGCAGACAAGCAGCAGGTGATGGAGGAGGTGCTGCGGTCAGCGCGAGGACTGATGAGCGTGCCAGGAGCCTCTGGTGCCCACAGGGGAAGCGGGCCCATGCTGGCGTCAGTGTATCAGAGGGGGCGGCGTGGACTTAGGCCGTGTCCCTTAGCACCAGCGTCCTCTCCTCTTGTGCTGACAGCCCTTTCTGGACTATCCCTCCCCCATTTATGTGGACCAGCCTGAACCAGTTTCTTTTGCATCCACAGGATCCTTGCTGATCCCTCAGTCTTCCTAGGGGAGGTGACAGCTAAGCTGGGCCCTAAAGGATGAACAGGAGTTGACAGATGAGGGTTGGAGGAAGGGCATCAGGCAGAAGGAGCCACATCTGCAAAGGTGATGAGGCAAGAAGCAACATGGCACACGGAGGAAATTCAATTCTCCCACCCTCCGGGAGATGCAGTGAAAATCAGCACAACGTCCTGTCTGCAGAGCTGGGGGTGTGGGTTTCCTCCTAAAAGGTAACCCAGCGCTGGCGCAGGATTTTACGCAAAGCAGTTTGCTCGGATTTCCACCTTGGAAAGCGCGTCTGGCTACAATGTTTGGGCCAGATGGAGGCAGGACCAGCCAAGGGGCAGCTGGGATGGAGGGAGGCCAAGCGGAGCGGCGGGGAAGGCACAGGCCTGAGGCCAGGGGCACCAAGGGGCGGACTGGATGTGAGGGGTGAGGGAGGGAAGCAGATGGGCCTCGAACTGAGGCCCTGTTCGATTTTAAACAGGAACCAGGCAGAGGACGCTCCAGACCCAGGTCACAGACGAGCTGAGTTGACAGCTGCGCCGGAGCCCAACAAGCGGCAGCCGGCCCGCCCCAGGTCGGCCTGGCCCGGCCCCGCCCCAGACCCCTCCCCTCCTCCCCCGCCAGGAGGAGGATCAGCTGCTGCTTTCTCCTGAGACAATAGCGGTAACACTGGGTCCTAATCCCCATAACCTGTAAATGTTCCTTTATATGCAGAAGAGACTTTGTGGATATGACTAAATTAAGGCTCTTGCGATGGGGAGATCATCCTGGATTATCCTGGTGGGCTGCATATAATCACAAGTGTCCTGATAAGAGAGAAGTTGATGTGAAGACAGAGCGGAGAGAGACTGGAAGATGCCGCGCTGCTGTCTTTGAGGCTGGAGAGGCAGCCTCTAGAAGCTGGAGGAAGCAAGGAACAGACTCCCCCTGGAGCCTCCACAAGGCACCAGCCCTAGCGGCCCCTCGATTTTAGCCCAGCAAGACCCACTTCAGACTCTTGACCTCCAGAACTACCATAAATGTGTGTTACTTATCAGCTACTGAATTTGGGGTAATTTGCTGCAGCAACAGTAGGAAACTAATACACCAGAGTAACAGAAGCAACAGGTCTCCACCAATGAGTAGGGACTACCCTCCCACCCCCACTCACATTCGGCTGACCCACTGGGCTACACAGGCAAGGCAGTGCCCTCCGCCTTTTCCGTGACGTCATCTAGGGCGTGGCTTAACAGACCGTCCAATCCCCTGAGGGCTGAATAATAAGCCCAGTGTGGGAACATGTGGCCACACCCCGGAGGCGAGAGGCTCTGTGTTGAGCTTCTGTCTGCTTTTACCCCTGCCCGAGCGCCCCCACAGTATTTTGTCAGGGATCTATAACGCCAAGTAAGTAAATCCAGAGGCTGGTCTGTGTGGGGACTTGAGCCCACACTTTTATACCCAGCCCGAGATGATCATGATTATTCCAAGCCACTTAGGACAGCCCAGCGTTCTTTGCAGTGAAGCGGTGGCAGAATGAGATCCGGGACTGGCCAACCGGACTCAGCAGCAGTCTGCTGGGGGCTTCTGGGGAAACCGAGTTTCCTGACAAAAAGGGCAGATGCTACTGGCACCCCCTCCCCGCCCCACGCTGCTGAAAGCAGAGATGAAACCTGGCGCTATGGTAGCTGTCTCGTAATCAGGAAGTGACAGGCGTAGTTAAGAGGATGGATGCAAAGAAAGAAGGGCCTGGTCCCCGATGGCATTGTTAGGTAATCAAACCGACACCAGAAGCCATCGTTCTGGGCCTAGTTACATGTGACAAAGTCCCATCTGCTTAAGGCACACTGGTTGGGTTTTCTACTTGCAGCCTAACACACGTGTACTGATGCTGCAAGTCAGTGAACAGCAGGTCAACGGAGCAGCAGAGCCTCCCGGAAATACTGGGTGCATCATACTCAGTGGGTACAAGGAGTGTCTTTAGAAATGGAACCAGGACAGTTGGCTAGCAATATGGGAGGGGAAAGTTGGACCCTTACTTCACCCCACACATAGAAATAAATTGCACATGTGTTAAAGAGGAGGGGGGAAAATAAAGCACAAACTGGAAACTAAAAGGAAATATTTATAAATGGGAAGCAATAATAAAGATAAAGCACAGGTCGAGTGACTGCTTGGTGGTTGGGAGGGCACCGGAGGCATGTGCCCCCGTCACGGTGGGTTTCCGTCCCATGCCAGTGCGACCCTACCCCCTACAAGGACGAACACTCACATGCCTCATAGCAGACCATGCAAATGTATGCAGCAAAAACTGACAGAATTAGAGGGAGACATAGATAGCTTCACAATAGTGGTTGGAGACTTCAATACCCCACCCTCAATAATGGACAGACCAACCAGACAGAAATAAGGAAGCAAACAGAGGACAAACACCACACCATGGACTCGCCAGATGTGAGAGACAAACACAGAACACCCCGCCTGACAGCAGAATACGTGTTCTTCTCCAGTGCACGAGGGGCATTTTCGGGCTAGGCTGTGTGTGAGGCCACAGATCAGTCTCAGTAGATTTAAAACAAAAGACCTTTAACATACCGTCTCTGATCACAGTGGGATATAGTTAGAAACTAATAACAGAAGTGAAATTGGAAAATTCACAAAACTGTGGAATTTAAACAACACACTCTTCGTAAATCAATGGATCAGAGAAGAAGTCACCAGGTGAACAGGTGCTGAGTCCCAGTTCAGTGTGTGCGGGGACTCGCACAGCGCCACACAGCTCCCCTGTGCCCACTGGGTGTCCTACTGCTCAACTCGGTTCTGACGTCATCGACCCGGAGAGAGCATCAGATCCCACGATTTAAGGGCTCGGCCCCACAAGAACGCCGCCCTCTGCCAGTCACGAGTCCAGGTTGACACCTCACGGATTCACTGTTCCCCTCCTGGTGCCTTGAAGGGGTGTGAAAAGTGTCATGTTCAAGAACGTCTGGTTTCCTCGTTCTGTCACCGCAGATGTGAGCAGGACCAACGCCATACCATGTGAATAGAAACAGGAACAGTTACTAGTCCCTTGCCCAAAGGAGGACCCAAAACTCCCCTTTTCTTTTGTCCAGTTTTGACATCAGATTCTGAGTTTGAGCTGCTCTTGCTTGTGCTGATAATTAGCAGAGGCTTGTAGGTTTCCTCATGAGGTTGACTTTTTTTTTTTTGAAAGAGAGGGGAAGGGAAGGGGAAAGAGGGGGACAGAAGCATTGATGTGAGAGAGGAACATCAATCAGTTGCTTCTCATATGTGCCCCAACTAGGAATTGAACCCACAACCCAGGCATGTGCCCTGACCAAGAATCAAACCAGCAACCTTTTGCCTTGTGGGGCGAAACCCAACCAACTGAGTTGCACTAGTCAGGGCTGGGTGGATTTTTTTTTTAAAATTCTTTATAACAGGAAATAATAAAATGAGCCATAGTTGGACTTACGTTTTGACATTTCAAAATAACACTGGGCATCATTGTTGACAGTCTCGAATTTAACCTTATAGTGTCCCAGCAATGTGAAAAGGGTAGAATCAGTGGGAAAACCATGACCTCGTCCATGCAGTGCCTGTATTCATCCTGGCCTGTGTGTGGCTGCCCTGATTTCCCAGCCGCTGTGCGGGGTGCCCTTTCCTCCCTACCGTGAAGTCATAGACCTCAAAGGCTAGGAAACTTGCCTAAGATCTCTGAGAGTTCAACTGTGATTTCTCCCTCTCCAAATCAATTGTCCTTTTAAATATACTTTGTTGTCTTCCCCTTATATATCAAGTTATCTGACCGTAAGACAGGAAGGTCTTAAAAGTATTCATGGAGAAAAGATAGATTATCAATAACAGAACGACAAGTGTGCTGACACCAGACTTCTTGCCAGCCAGCCAGGAGGCGGTGTCACAGTGTTCCAAAGTGCCATTATCGTAAAGTAAGAACGTTACACACAAACAAAAATCGAGAGTTTACCTGGAATAGATCCCAACCAGAGGAGCCATTAAAGGATGTACTTCAGGGAAGAGTAAAACAATCCCATGAGGACAAACTAAGACACATCTGGGAACTAAAGGAACAGGATTTGTCTAAGAAGGGGACAGGAAGGCGCGCCTATTACAGGGACACATAGCACATGTTTACACGCTCAGCTACCACCTTCTGCTTCACATGCACATACTGATGGGGGAGGACACCTGGTTAACAACTAATGTTAGTTGCCTAGGGGTGGCTGGCTGGGCGGTGGAGTAGAAAGGTTAGTTTTCCTTGTAAACACTGTAAGGTTTTTGCATTTTGAAACTTTTGAATGTGTTACCTATCCCCAGATGCCCCTCCACGCCCTCTGCCAAATCGTTTTAACCCTATGCCTTACAATCACTCTTGAGTCAATTGAGATGTCATAATTGGAATTTAAAAATAAATAGAACGGAACAGGGATGAAAACACCATCTACCAAAGTGTGTGGGATGCAGACAAAGCCGTCGGCATAGGAAAAGTCATTCACAAAAATGCATGTTAGCAAGGAACAGAGGCAAAAGAATGGATGCGCATTTCAAACAAGGTCCCTGAAGAGAGAGAGGCGTCTCTGAGGGTTGATAAATCTATCCATTAACCATGGTTAAAAAAAAAAGAAACAAACAAACACAATGTGCCTCTATTGCCAAGTAGTTTAAAGAGCTTAAAGAGTCCTTAGGGGTCATCTAGTGCAGCCACTGATTCGTGGTAGGAGAACAAGGCCAGCTTGTCCCGGCTCCGTCACAGGCCCTCTGAAGGTGTCCCCACACGCATCTTGTGCTCAGCTGTACCCAAAGAGAAGTAGCACCAGAATGATGTGCCATGGATGGATCTGAGAGACTCGACAGGTAGGAATACAATTAACCAGGAGACATACACCACCGTCCCTGAGAAAGCTCTGTTTTCCAAGGACAGTCAGCCCCACCTGGATGGAGACAGGAGTCAACCCCAGAAGTCTGGTTCCTCGGGGAACAGGGAGGAGGAGCAGGCTGGAGAGGCCGATCGGTCAACAGGCAGCACGTACCACAGGGCAGAGGAGCCCAAGGTCACACCAGGTGTCTATCACTTGGCCCAGGCCCTGGCCCTGCCAGGGCTCACCTGGGTCCCAGAGAGAAAACCTCAAAGAGTTGTTCTTGAACTCTTCCAGGCTCAGAGGGCTCAATGGTAGGGCCTAATCCCTTCTGCAGACCAGCGAGGGGGTCCTTCTCCTCCACCTGCCAGCTGGAGCGCTCAGAGGACAGAAGCTAGGAGGCTGGGCCAGCGGAAGGATGGCCTGGTCCAGCAGAGGTGGGTGCTGGTGCGCTAAACATCATAGGTGCTGGTGTCCTGCAGCTGGCGCCTATGTGAGCACCCATGGGTCACCCGGAAATACCAGGGGAGAGGACTGAGAAAACTTTTCAGGGAGCTGAGACCTCCAACCAAGATGGGGTAAGAACCCACCACAGGTTTTGCTGGACCCGTGACAGCAGCCACCCCCAGGCACCATCCGGGGTCACTGCTGGGGAGGCCGGGGGAGCGCCAGCTCCACAAGCAACTGCTCAGAACGCATAAAGCACAGAGAATAGCTTTCGAGCCCATCTCAACCCTTGTAACCCACAATTCTGAGCTCATGAAAACACAGGACAATGGAGACGTGCTCAAAGAACAGAGAATAAAGCACTTTGTGATTCACAGGACAGACAAAATCGCACATAAAAGGTTACTTCAGTCCCTAATTTAAAATTTACACTAGTTCTAAAAAGTACTCATTTGCAAGGATTTTCGCTTTAGAATATTTACCAAAACAATTTCCCGAGGACTTAAAGATTCCAATTTTGAATTACAGAAGGTAAAGTGGAAGAAGCTGCTATCTGAAAATTGGAATAAATGTCATCTGAATGGCGCAAACAGCAGAGCCATGATTTTATGGGCAAAACAGACTTCTTCAAGCAATATCAAAAGGCCTGAGATGAGTAGTTACTTTGAATACCCTAATTTCAAAGAAATTTGCTTCCTCTTTGCTGAAACACTTTGCCTTGTCAGAGCACATGAACGCAAGAACACTTCACAACAACCATGCTGTTGAGCATATTTTTCTTTGTTTGATGCCTATAAATCTGCCAGGCTGACCCGGGATCTGCAGAGCGCCTCAAGTCCCGGTTAGAGCCACGTCTGGGGCGTGAGTCTCAGTCCCAGGGGCAGGCAGGGGGTTGGCGTGGACATCCAGGGACAGCCAGAGAGCTGAGGGGCCCGAGGGCCCCTGAGGACTCTCCTAGCTGGTCAGGCAGGCTCCCCCGCAGCTGCCCTGGAAATAAGGAGGGAGCTGAGACCCCTAACCAGGAAGGCCAGGAGATGCCGCCTCACGGCTGAAAGGAACGTCAGGAAACCACTGCCCCTGTAATGCCAAACCACCTGCGGGGACTCGCAGTTCTGGGAGGACAGCTGTGACCAAGACGGTGTCCTGTGGGGGCATGGGATGAATTTGAGGGCCGGGAGTCCTCGTACTCGCTGCTCAGGGTGCACGTTGGGATCTCGGTTTGGAGAAGAGTTTGGCCATATCAGATGTTACAAAGACGGCCCCCAACAAGCCAGACAGGGCCGAGAGGGGAAGAACAAGGAGAGAAGGCAGGAGAGAGAAGAAAGGAAGAGTGTGGCCCAGAGTCTTTATTGTTTTCTTTTGTGGGGGGGGGGAGGGAGATGGGAAAGGAGGGTAGGAGCCCTGATGAGCTTGATTGACAGTTTGCATGCTGTGGGCGGGCTCTGGGCTATACTGGGGGCCGTAGCTGCCCAGCCCCCAGCCCTGGGGTGACTTAGGGCAGGGGGAACATTGTTATTGGCTTGGTGTCCGTGAGTTTGATAAAGGAGGTGGTTGGCGGTGTAGGCCCTGGGGTGGCGGTTTGAACATCAAAGGTGCATTCAGAGGGGAGTCACCTGCTGTCCCTTAGAATTAGCTGGTCCTGGGAGAGGTTGACTCTCCAGATCCAAGGCCCCAAATGCCAGAGAATCAAGAATACAGAAAATAAGAAAATAGTCAATACAGTGGCATATACCTATGATGAATGATTCCTCAGCTGTAAAAAGAAAGGGCGTTCTGACGCAGGCTACACGTGGAGGGACCCAGCAGACAGCATACCACGCGAAATAAGCTCAAATACCATACGATTCCACTTATAGGAGGGCTCTGGAACAGTTAGGTCCATGGAAAGTTCGAGTGTGGGAGCCAGGGGCTGGGGAAGGGACATGGGAGCCAGTGCTTCTTGGGGACAGAGTTTCTGCAAAGGACGACGAGAATGTTCTGGAGGCAGACGGTGGTGATGGCTGCACAATAATGTGATGTCTTTAGTTCCACCAAAGGGTTAAAATGGCAAATTTAATGTAATGTATATTTCACCCTGATAAAAAGCCCTGACTAAATGTTAGAAAAACTTTCACACATGTAAATGTGTGTGACTCTCTTTGGTTATTCTCAGCTGGCTCTTTGACGTGGGCCTGGGGTATTTTCTGAAATAACTAAAATTTTCAGAATATATTGGATAAAATACAAAGATAAGACAAAAACAAGACAACATAGCGCTTTGCTAGGTTTGTTCCTAAGGTTGGGCAACCGATCAGACCCAGGAGCCTGGAAGCAGGGGCTGAGGTTTTTATACCGTTTTCTGCACAGGGAGAACCTCTGGACTTCCAGTGAGGACGCGCTGTCAGCTCCCAGTTCTAGGGATCACGCACACGCAGAAGCACGCAGCATCAGCGCCAGCCCATCCCACCCACGCGACACGGCGGGGCTCTGTTCAAGGGGACAGCGAGCTGGACTCAGTCTGGCTGGGCAGCTGCCCTCCAGGAACAGAGAACACGGGGCAGACTTGCCAAGAAGTGAGAGCTCCCGAAGGGCTGGCTGTGCTCAGGGCAGGAGGGGCAGGTTCACAGGGCGCAGCGGGAACAATTGGAAACATGCAACTTCCAGGCAGGAGGGGTGGGGAGCGCGCGAGCGGGAGGTGTCTGGAGGCCCCTTGAGGTGTGGATGCTGGCGTCAGCAGTCAGCGAAGGGGACAGGGCAGCCCGCTAACTGGGTCACCAGCATCCGGGCAGAAACTCTGGCAGCCTCAGGGAAGGGGGCTGTTCGGTGTATGTCAGGCAGAGAAGAACTCGGCGAGGGATAAGCTGCACAAATAGGCAGGTTCCAGGCAGGGGACCCAGCCCCGGCTCAGGCCCCTGGGCTTCGCTGGGGACTGACGGGAGCCGATGGCCAAGCCACGGAGGAAGGCACAGTCAGAGCAGCGTTGCCGGGGTTTGTTCTCCGTCAGGCATGGAGGCAAGGGGCTAAGATGCCCACTGTGGACAAAGCCCACAAAATCAAATAGATGTCAACTGACAACTGTGGCCGCTGTTCCCAAGGGGAAGCCGTACTGCCAGGACAGGGTGCACAGAGGGCTCTGGGGTGGCCACGGAGGTCGCAGGCAGCCCCTGAGGAAGCAGGGCACACGCCACGGGCTTCGGCGTAACTAGAAATGAACAGAGGGGAGGGGGAGAGACAAGAGGTGCCAGCAGAGGGACAGCACATGCCAAGGCCCTGTGGCCGGACAAGGCATGACGCATTCTGGGACTCAAACCAGGAGTGCAGCTAGAGCAGAGCTAGGAAGAGGGTGGGGAGGTAAACGATGTCCTTATATTAAAGATGCACCATCTTTCATCTGACTAGTCACCATTTCCTGAGGGTCCCATGGCTCCAGACGCCAGCCAACTCCCAGGTGCGCACCTCCAGCCCAGGCCCAAACTCGCACCGGCAGGCCTCTGGGATGCAGCGAGTCCCATCCCTGACCCTCCCCCGTCTTCCTCTGTCTCAGCAGCGGCGGCAGCATCCCCCTGGCCGCAGGCAGCCTGGACGCCCTCCTCGATTCCTCCTTTTCCTCTTCCCCCTTGTAGCGAACGCCCGCAGAGCTCCCCCTGACGCCCCAGACCCTCTTTCCTGGCTGTGTGGCGCTCCCCCAGCTGCTGCCTGCTTCCTGCCTGGGCTGGCACCTGCCACCTTCTGGGCCCCTGGAGCCACTTTGGCTGAATAACCCTAGGACTGTGCCTGTTTGGTTGTTTCCAGAAACCCTGGCAGCACTTCCGCACGAGCCCTTTGCACACGAGTCCCCATCTCACGGCCTGTCCCTGTGAGGACGTGATGATCTGAACACCCTTCATCCACGACCAAGTCCTGGGGTCCATCCCCAGAACCGCTCCCCACCCCCACGGCCACCCGCCTGACGCAGGGAACGCCCAGCTCTCGGGGGAACAGGGCGACGGCCTCCGCACTGGCCTCCCCGAGTGCCCTCTGGCCTCCTCACGCCCCCCCACATTCTTCACCCAAGTCACATCACCACCTGAGGGAAGCCATCCTCTCCTCAGGGGTCAGCCAGGAGGGTCCACTCAGGCTCCTCCAGTGCCTTCACCCCCACCAGGGCCGGGACTGGCCTGTTGTGGTCACTGCCCAGCACCTGGCAAGGGTGACTTGCACTGACACTGACTTTTACCAGCTGTGTGACCTCAGGCAAGTTGCGAAGCCGCTCTGGGCCTAGGGTGCGCATGCGTAAATGGATTTATTAAAGCCTTCAAGAGCTGCTGGAAGAATGTAAAGCACTGGGAACCGTGCCCAACACAGAGCAAATCATAAATATTAGCCCATCTTCATTCATTCAATTCATCAAGCAAGAATGTATTGAGGGCCTGCTACATGGTAGGCTCTGTTCTAGATGCCTGGGATGTACCCATGAACATCCCTGTCCTCCTGGACCATAGGGTCTAGCCTGGGGGGACAGGTAATAAACAATAAATGTAATAATAAGGAACTGACCTAGTCTGCTGGCAGGTGACGAGCACTGCAGAAGAAAGGCAAGGTAGAGCAGCACCCAGGGGTCCGGCGTGGTCAGTAACGCGCTTTGAGTAAGGTGGTCAAGGCGAGTAAAGCTTCAGAGGCGAGGGAGCCGGCCATGTAGGTGCCTGGGGAGGTGCCATCCAGGCAGAGGGAAGAGCCCATGCAAAGGCCCTGGGTTAGAAGACGTGGTCAAGGAAGAGCACGGAGACAGGTAGCAGGTGATGCCGTAGCGGATGAGATTATGGAGTCCGCCGTCTCATGCAACCAGCGGATGATGAAATGGAAGCTAATGCTAATTAACTCTTCTCCTTTTTGTATATGTTCCAAGTTGGTTTTTTTTTTAAATACTCACCTGAGGATATTTTTTATTATCAATTTTAGAGAGAGAAGAAGAGAGAGAGAGAGAGAGAGAGAGACATCGATTGGTTGCCTCCTATATGTGCCCCAAATGGGGATCAAATCTACAGCCTAGGTATGTGTCCTGACCGGGAATCGAACCCACAACATTTTGGTGTATGAGATGATGTTCCATCCTCCGGAGCCACCCGTCCAGAGCTCCAAATTTCTTTAACAGGCATTTTTTTTAACCTGCTTTTCAAATCCTATTTTTCAAAAGTTGTCAACACTTGAAAAAAGAAATCAGTTTTCCGATAAGGAAAGCTCTAGAACTGGGGAGAAGGAGGAAGAAGATGCACACCATCCTGAGACGCCTTCCCTGCAGCCCTTTTGTCCCACCTCTGGGACACGTGGGGCGTTACGACAGCATGGTGTGGCCTCCTTAGGTGGCCGGGGCCTGCTCTCACGGCCGCCCCGCCCACAAGCAGGCCCGGCCTCTGGGCGCCATCGGAGCCGCACAGTCTAAGGGATCGTCGTTAAGGACCTGTTCGGGGCCACCTGACCAGAGTCCCCCAGTCAGAGGGCTGGGCCCCCGGTGCTGCTCTGAGTCGCTCACCTCTGTCCTGTGGTGGGGCAGCGGGGACGAGGGCCAGGCTTTGGTGAAACCAGGTGTTTATTCAAATGAGGTCACTGCATTAGGGTCTAAATTAAAAGTTGGGAAATTCTTTACATCCTTCGTATCTTCTCTGGTTTGTCTCCATCATGGCATGTCACCAAAAAGAAGGCGCTAAGAAGATTTCCTTCCAAAAATGCTATATTTTTGCTGGAATTTCAAAACATCTTTGATAATTAACCAATCCGCACGTCCCTAGCTCTGCATTCTGAGCCTCTCCATTCCCATGATAGTCCCAACCTTTTCCTCTTTGTGAAAAGACTTTTCATACCTTTTAGCTCCAAGTGAGCCTGAGGTTCCCATCACTGTCAGCATTGTCAGGGGCCCCGCAGCCTCTGAGGTGAGCGTGGCCTGGGACCCCCAGTGCCCGTGGTCCTGACGACCCCTGAGAAGTAACCCTGACGAGAGAAAGGGGCATTCCCTTCCGGCTTTCAGCAGCCCCGGAATCCTCCTGCTTTATTCTCTCCTGGCCTAGCACGTGTTCTTGCCCATAACTGTTGACACACACGTGCTTATTTGTTTCCTCGTCTGCAGAGGCTCCCGCGCCCCAGGCGCACCAGGCTGTGCCCTGCAGGTGGTCAGGGCTCCTACATCGTCAGCCTGCCGGACGGACGCTCTCTGGGCCGTGGCAGGTGCGCCGCAGGTGCTTTACTTTACGATCACAGGGCACTTCCCTCGCTGGGGCAAGGTGAGGAAGTGCCTCTTTTGGCCTTCAGGCAGGTCCTCCCAGCCTTTCTCTGCTTGGCTCCGCATCCTCCTCTCGTGGGTTGGGGAGAAATCAGGAGCATAGAGAGGGCCCAGACTCCCCCTTCCGCTGCCAAAGCTGTCCCCAGGGTCCCCTTTGGCAGAAAAACCCAGCCAGGACATTCTTTCCCAGGCTGTGACCCGCTTTGCTCCGCGACACGGAGCCGCAGCTTTATAAAAGCTCACAGAGACGGCAAGGCCAGGGTGGGAAGAGCCGCTCACAGAGCCAGCCTGGCTCACACTCTATCCTGGGGCGTCCAGCCCGCGGCCCAGGGGCCACATGCGGCCCAGGATGGCTATGAATGCGGCCTAGCACAAAATCCTAAATTTACCTAAAACATTATGAGGTTTTTTATGTTTTTGTTAGTATCTGTGTCTTTAACGTGAGGCCCAGAGCAACTCTTCTTTTTCCCGTGTGGCCCAGAGATGCCAAAAGTTTGGATACCCCTGAAGGGCAGAACCAGAGATGCAGGATCCCTACAGGGAGGCTCTGTGTGTGTCACAAGGACTGCGCAGGGACACTGCTGGTGGCTGCCAAGGGTGTCAGGGACCGGGGGAGGGGGAAATATCGTACCGCGGGTGGAAATCATCCGCCGTCCCGTGTGACTTTCAAACGTCCACTGGACTGGATTTTAAATCATTATAAAGTTACTGTAGTTTTAAAACATTAAAGAGTTACAGTAATTCCAAATTAATTTTTATTATAAGGCCCTACTTAAAATCATTCAGCACCTGACATCATTTTACATGACTTTTTTTTTTCAACTAAACACTGAACTTTTCAGGGCTACCGTGTGCAATGAGGGCAGTGTGTACTTTGTCATGTTCCGATTTTCACGGGGATTAGTTACCCGTTTGGGAAGCCATGTCGGCAGCGGTGACACCCCTTCAGGTATTTGGGCCCCTGACATGGCGCCCCTGCATCGCTGAGCACCCAGAGCTCCGGAGCCACAGTGCCGGCCGCTGGGGGACATGTGGCAACACGCAGTAGGTCAGTTACCTAGACGAGACTGATGAACTAAGTAGAACACTGGGGACAACAGAGGCCAAGAGTCTCACTGTCCGAGAAGGGAGTTACCGGCGTGGACTGGGAGAGAGCTGGCAGGAACCCTGTGTGTTGGATTATAGTGGGAGGCGTGAACGGATGGCTTTTGGTGGTTGTGGACAGACACAGACGTGCGCATAGGATACAGCCCTTAGGCTTCCCCACCGAGGCGGCCCGGGGACAGCGGCAGAGGGCACAGGGCGCACACCCAGGCCTGGGCTCCTTCCCCCAACAGGCACCAGGGCTCCTGGGGGAAATGGCCAATTTTTGGATCGAGGCAGGAAAAGCACAAGATGAACCCTTAGCACATTTTGTGCCAGGAAGTCAAGACACGCTCAGAAATTGCTGAGGACATATCCGAAGGACAGGGGAGCCAAGCTCTAAGGGGCTCCCGGTGGCTCTGAGGTCATCTGAATGCTAAAATAATGACACTCACAGATTATAACCTATTAAATAAAAAGATAATCATAGAGATATAAATGGATGCATACATAAATGAGGAAGAAAAGCTTTTCTTACAGTAAAATGCCAACCAATAAATACAGAAGGAATGATGGAATGAGTTCGCATCTGACAACCGTTATAGTTAGTAATTATTTAGCCCAGAAATATCAATAGATGCCGAAACCAGAGGGTGAACATTTGAAGAAGGAGGGATGTTTACATAGTCTCAAAGCACTCCCCCACAAAGCAAAAATAATAACTTTGCAGTAGAGAAGTCTGGCAGATACCACCTTAATCAAGTGATCAAAGTCACCATGTCATGTCGCCAGTCATGGGACAAGTCCGCATGCGTTCTCTCTGATGGGAAGCGATGAGAAAAGCACAGCACAGGCTCTGCGGTATTCCCAGCGAAAATGCGCACCCTGAATCTAGTCAGAAGGAAACAACATCAGACACATCCTCCTGGAAGGACAATCTGCAAAATAGCTGACCCGTACCCTTCAAAAGTGTCAAGGACACGAATGTCAAGGCAAGACTGAGACACTGTCACAGGTTGAAGGAGACTAAGGAGACGTGACAACTAAACACAACGTGTGGTCCCGGATCGGATCCTGTGTCTATCGAGGACATTGTTGGGGAACTGCCCCAAGTTGAGTGGGGGTTTCTGTGACTAGATGGTGACAATGTACGAGTGTTAACACCCCAATTTTGATGTTGCACTGTGATCATGTAGAGAATGTCCCTGTCTGCGGTGTGGGGGGGTGGGGGGGGATCACGCTAAAGCATTTGAGATAACAGAGCACCCAACTGATAATGGCTTCACAAATGAGGGGAAAGAGCTCCTTGCACTATTATAACGATTTTCTATCAGTATGAAATCATTTCAGAATTGAAAATATCTTTCACGTCAAAAATAAGAAGGAATGATGAGCAAAGAAATTAGTAAATATGTGGGGAAACCCAAATATTGACTATAAAAGTGTAATCATAATGTCTAATCTTAAGTTTAAAAAAGAGAGGTTAAAAAACCAGATGACAGCAGGGTATAAATTGGATGTGTTATGACAAGATTTAAAGTGTTCTAAAGGCCCTAGGTAGTTAAGAGTGAGTTACTATTAAATTTAGACTTTATTAATTGAAGAATACATATGAAAAAAATATAAGGTTACCACAAAAGAATGAACAAGTAATGAGAAAAAATTTTTAAACAAAAATTAATCCAAAACGAGGCAAGAAAGAGAAAGGAGGGGGAAAGTAAGTCCCTAAAAAAACCAAAATAATGTGCACAAGAAATCCAGGCAGATAGACCCAAAGAACAAAGTGGTAACATTATTATGACAAAAGGTAGAATTTAAGGTTAAAAGCATTGACTAGGGAAAAAAGGGAACACTACATAATAAAAAAAGTTACTATGTATGAAGAAAATAGGCTAGTTATAAACTTGTGTCCATAACACAGCATAACAACTAAATATAAACGAAAATATATCTCTGTACGTATATATACACACATACATATATATATAAATCACTCTGTACACATACACATATACACAAGTAGAGTGGGGAAACTTCAGTATAATACAATACAATAAATGTATTCATCTAATAGAAATACATCTAGAACTTTATATCACCTGGATAAATTCATTTTTTCACATCCATGAAACATGTTTCTCTTCTCGGTTATAGAGAAAACGTTGATGGTATTTGAAACACAGAAGATTCACAGACCACATCCCCTAAACTTAATCGCAAACAATTAGGGATAATTGATACAGAGGTGACAAAAAATGTTTATGACATTGAAACTAAGAGACAGTTCCCTAATTCACACCTGACTCAAAAAGGAAATTAAAAAAATCAATGACATATTACCTTGAAAACAAAGAAAAAGAGGATATGTCATCCTCTTGCAAATCTTTCATAAAAAAAAATTATACTCCGAGGAAATTTTATTACTCTAAATGCTTTCGCTATTAGAGTAGAAAGGTGAAGAATAAAATAATTAATATCTTATATTCATAATAAGAAATCAGGAAAGAAAAACAAAATTACTCAAAAGAAACCAAGGAGAGGAAATTGAGCTGAAAGGCAACACTGAGGGGAGGGAGAGACGTGCAGGTGGGTATCGGGCTTGAGGCCGCATTTCACATTGTCCCCCGACCCTGGGGGCATGGAGAAGCCACCGAACAGGGTGTAAAAAGAGGGTATTTCCTTAAAAAATGGCTCTGGCCGCAGGGCAGAGAGAGGGGAGGGATGGACAGAGGTAGGCAAGGTTGCCCTGCGGCCCCGCAGGACGGCACAGCGTCGGAGCCAGCGGGCAGCTGGGGACGGCGCCGCCATTCTCAGGGGAGCCCCCAGCAAGTCGCGGCGTCAGCACGACTCAGGGAGGCCCTGAATTTGTCTTTTTCAACAGCCGCGGCGGCAGCACAGCGGTGACCGCTGGAACGCGGGTGAGTGGGGGCATGTGCGCTCCCACGCTGCACCCGTGTGGGAACGTGGAACCCCCACAAGGCGACCCCAGAGGCCACGCCCTGGAAGTTGAGCAGCCATGGAACAGTCATTTTCGTAGACGCACGGCTACCTGGATGTACTTATCGGGTGACCACAATGTCCAGTACCGGCCCGTGTGAGGATGGAAGAAGATGCCACATCAAGACGCCACGGTGAGCAGATGGGAACGGCCAAGGCACAGAGGAGAAAGGAGACTCCCTGTTACTCTGCAACCTGCGGGGCCACAGGCTGGCTCTGAGCCACCGTGAAGAGGGGTTAGGCCCCTCCTGTTTGGGGGAAGCCTCGGGGGCGCCGTGAAACCCCTGGGGAAGGGTGCATGGCCTGAGTGAACTCCGCTGACCTGCGACCGGGAAGAGCACCATCCAGTCCTCCCGCCTGCTGGGTGGCTCCTTCCAGGGTCCTACTTACCAACACAAATCTCCTAAATGGCTGACGCTGAACTGATGGCCTCAAACCAGCAAAGCCCCTCAGTCCTGAGACCTGGCTCAGGCTGGTAGCCACGAGTATCCATGGCAACCATGGCTGACCACACAGGAGGATGCAGACCTCCCTGGAAACAAGGCCACATCGAGTGAAAACCAAGGGCAATGTGGGTCCAGCTTGTGAGGGGCGCCCCCAAGTGGCCAGTCATGGCAGAGACCCAAGAGTGTTCCACACACCAAGACTCAGGGATTCCTTAAAAGTAGCCAAAGCCACACTGCAGGTCACCCTGGCGTTCTGACAATGAGTATACTATCCATTTTTTTGTTCATCCTTACATGCAATGAGCCCCTCTACTCTGCTGGTCCCAGGGGACCCAGGGGACCTGGAGTGAGCAACTCACCAAGTCCCTTCCCTCGAGGAATGTGTATGACACCTAAGTGAGTGTGTCTAATTCACTGGGGGTGAAACAATTCAGTTAATGATTCAAAGTCATATTTTTATAGGAAAACAACAGCCGAGGGCCTAGGGAGTAACATGAACAATGTACCAGAATTTTTAGGGTAAAACAGGAGGGTTTCAAGAAATTTTACACTTGGGTAGGTCATCTCAAGCTCCTTCTCTGTGTTCCCAGGGAGCACGTTCCCCTTCTGTGTTGCGGATGTTTCTGTGGAAATATTAAAAAATATGGCACAGGGTATAGGATCAGAAAGATCTGGGTTTGAGTCTCAGCTCAGCCTTTAACCCTCTGCGTAGCCCCAAGAGAGTTGCTTAATCTCTCTGATCCTGTGGCTTCCTTTGTAAAATGGAGATTATATCTACTTTCCACAAGGCAAAGAGATCTTAAACTCATTTCTAAACCCTTAGGAACTTCAGATTACAATTGATTCTCGCTTTTCAGGGTAATCATATTCTATAAAGTCACCAGGAACACTGAATTATCAAATAATAAACCATTGCCCTTGGGGGAAATAATGAATCCAGACTCCAACCTCTGGTTACAACATTTTGTCAACTCATCAATACATACCCTTGTTTTATGTGTGTTTCCGTTCAAAATATCTTACTTACTGTATGTTGTTGATTCTTCTTTTTAAAGATTTTATTTATTTATTTTTAGACAGAGCGGAAGGGAGGGAGAAAGAGAGGGAGAGAAACATCAATGTGTGGTTGCCTCTCATGCGCCCCCTACTGGGACCTGGCCCGCAACCCAGGCATGTGCCCTGACCGGGAATTGAACCAGCAACTCTTTGGTTCCCAGGCTGGTGCTCAATCCACTGAGCCACACCAGCCAGTGTTATACGTTGTTAATTCTTTAATACTGGGTTCACAGCCAACAGCTATACCTGCAGCATACCTACCACAGGTGTTTTCTCCATAGGGCACAGCCCAGCCTGGGTGCTTAGGAACAGTAGACAGCGCTTCAGCATAACCCTAGGGGGCCAGTTTCAACAATACAATCACACACACACACACACAAAAGCACAAAAATGCAAAAACCCTGGCATGAAACTCACTTTGAAAAGGATCCTTGTTTATAGTGTGAGAGCAGAAATGAGAGACAGTGGAGGGCCAGCTCGTTCAGCTCAGCTGGAAACAGGCACTTCAGGCAACTCAAGGTGCTGGCTGCTCTGCGCATGTTCACAAATGCCCTGCGAGGCCTGGTTTGGGGCCACAAGTTTTCACAGGTGAGCAAATCTGCATATATGGAATCTGCAAAGAGTGAGGACCCACTGTATCTGCAGCCGGGCCTCCAAGCCTCTGCCAGCTGCCGTCTGTGCAGGTCCCTGAGCACTCGGCAACTGGTGGACGTGGGGTTGGGTCGCCTGGCTCGCTCAGCAGCAGGCCTGCCCTGGGCTCATACCAGCCCCAGCAAAGCCACGGCGAAACACCAAGAACTTGATTTTTCTTTCCTCTGAAAGGATGTTTCTACGTTTCAGTGCTCCTCGATCCTGGGTCTTCACTTCGGTGTTCTCTCCAATGAGAAAAGCAATAAAAAGAGACCGAAGCTCACCTCTGGGCCTGTGTTCGTCCATGTTCAAGAGGGAGGCCAGGGAGGCTGGTCCCCGGACTGTCCCATCTCAGGCCAGTGTCCCCTCCTCACGGCTCCCGGATGTCACTCCAGGAACCTTCTCGCCTCCTCCCACGTTATCAGTGTGTCCCTCCCTTGGCAGGACCACCAGCGATTTCCTTGTTGCTACATCCAGAAGTCAACCGCTTGACTTTCCTGTAGTACCTGACGCAGCTGGCAGCTTCTTGAGCACATTCTCCCCGCTTGGCTCCCAGGACTCCTGCTGCAGGGGAGGGGGACTCCCACTGGGGCCCTCGCTGGCCCTCCCCACGCTCACCCAGGGGAGGTCTCAGCCAGTCTCTGGGCCGTGGTTGTCGGTGGAACGATGCCCCAGCCCTGACCGACACCGGAACTCCCGTAGGCCCCACGTGCTACTGAACGTCTCTCCTTGAATGCCTTGGAGGCACCGCAAATTAACCCGCCTGGAATGAGCCCTCTCTGGTCTCCCCGGCGGACTGGAAACTCCCCCATGTGAGTGACAGCTATGCCTGGCCGGCGGCTCAGCCCAAACCCCTTGCAGTCACCCTTGGTTCCTCCCTTTCTCTCACGGTCTGTGTCCCACCCACTAGCGGATTCAGTGACGCCTCCGGAATGAACCCAGACTCCAGCCCTTCCCTCTGTCCTTCCCTCCCTCCCTGGCTACCACCCCAGGCCAGGCCTCCGTCATCCAGGGCAATGTCATCGGCCTCCCTGTCTCCATCCAGGACCCCCAGGACACTTTCAAAATCATGTTTCTCCACAGTGGCAGGGCTGTCCCCAAGGGGAATGTGGACGTTAGGAGTCCTGTGGTTGCCGCAATGGTAGCACGTGAAATGTAGAGGCAGGGCCAGAGCTGCCCGTCCCAGTGGCGGCCGCGCGTGGAGAGCCCTCCTGCGCCCTGCAGCCTGCCCAGCGCTCTGGAGGCCACGCCTCAGGGCACAAAGCCTGTTGGCCATTTATTTGTGCCCGGAACCCGACTCTGTTCTACAGAGAAAACTGAAGTTTCTCCTGCGCACGCTGAATGTATGCCAGCCTTTCCAGGCATGCGGGCGCCCCACAAAGCTCTGGGGGGCTGTACCTTGCTTGGCTAGGGCTTCTCCGAGAACCGTTCGCCATGGCAGAGCCTCGGAGCCGGTGACATCGGCATCTGTCAGCCGCTGTCTGTCACTCCCCCCATCAAACGCATGCCAAGGGCCTGGTAACAGATTCAGGGACAAGTGTTATTAGGTTAGGAGGCATGTGAAACACAAGGATACTGCTGAATTTCATTATAAAAGATTGTTCTATATATTTTTAATATCTTACAAGACAATGAAAAGGAATCTGTGCAGTGAAGTAAGTTATTTATCTGCTTTGGGTTGCCTGGTGTTTTCCCTCTGGCCCTCTCTCTCCCGTCGCCAGCCAAGGCGCAGGTCTGCGGCCCACGAGGCTGGAAGTCCGCCTCATGGGGGTGGCATTCGGGGCGGGGGTTCTTGGGGGGGTCGCCCAGGGGGGTAACATCTCTGGGTGTCTCTCTTCTGCCCTATTCCGTTCGGCAGCTCTAAGGCCCAGCTCACTTGTGAGAAGGACACGCTTCCCCATTCCCTCCCCTTGAGGAGTTGGCAATTGTCATAGCATCTCATTCCCACTGCCATCAAGGCCGCCTCCCTCCCTCTCTCGGCCATTCCTTCCCAAGCTCCAGCTTTAGCCTGGGGTCCGCTGCGCCAGGGCTCTGGGGTTGCTCCACGTTGCGTATCCGGCAGCTTCCGTCCCTTCGTCTCTGCAGTTCTGACTGATTCACCACAAGGAGGAGCAAGTCCTCCTACCACGATGAAACTTCCAGGGTGGGGTGCAGGGCGGTTACGTTTTGAACAACAATTATGGTTTTACTGTAATTTGCTTTTCTCTCCTTTATATTATGGTTAGGGGGTTATGCGGGTTTTTAAAAACTATACGTATCGATAGTGTATATTGTCTCTCAGCTTCATTTCCAGGTACTACAGAGGATGCCACAGTAACACATCTGCTGGGAAGGGGGCTTCGGGTCTGACATTGTGAGGGCCACTGCTAGCAAAGTACGTCAGCCACACCCCTCCTCTGCTCTCCAGGCCACATCATCTGCCCCAGCACCTCTCTGGCTGAGTTCACAGTGCTCCCTGCTCCTCCTGCTCCATTCACTGGACCTATTGCTGCTTCTCCAATGTGCTGGCCTCAGGGCCTTTGCACCGGCTGTTTCTTCTTCCTGGAGCTTTCTTGCCCCAGATGTCCTCACACCTCACACTCTCACTCCCTCGCATCTTTCCTCAGGAACCTGTGCCGCCTTCCCTGACGCCCAGTCCACTTCCTGCCAGCACTCAGCACCAGCTGAGAAACTAGGGGGGGGCGTTACTCCTTTGTCTTGCTTATTGTCCATCCTGCCCACACACACCCCCACCGACACCTGGAACAGAAGCTCCTGATGGACAGGGAGTTTTTCGTCTGATCCGTTTGCTGCTGGAGCCCCAGGGCCTAGATCCCTAAGCAAACATTGAATGAATGAGTGAATGGATGAGTGAGTGCCTGCCTCACAGAGCTGCTGCGAGGGGGCAGGGCCTGGCTGGGCGCTGCACACAAGGCGTCTATGAAACCCCAGCCCCTCCCCGGAGTCCCTGGAAGTAAAGGCTCTCACAGGTATTAGCTGTGCAGGAGGAGCTGGGAGACTATTTCCTTGGCCCAAAAGCAATGTAAGTGGATCCAAGAAGAGCAATGTGGTGCACCAGACACCCCGCGCCTCCAAGAGAAGTGAGGGGACCAGGGTGGGATGGGGAACCAGCATGGGGTTGGGGATGAGAGCGAGTCCCTCGGCCGAGAAAGCAGGAGGGTGCCGCGCTGGGAGCAGGGGTCTGGGCAGAGGCGCTGCTCTGACCCAGAGGAGAGCCTTGGCTTCCAGCCAGGTGCTGACAGGACCCGGAGTGGCCGCATTCCTGGTGAGCTTGCGGGCCGACGGGCCGACGGGCCGACGGGCCACCGGGCCACCGGGCCACCGGGCCACCAGCGCCTGTGGGCACACTGGAAATTAAATAATCAAAGAACAACTTGAACAGTTCTGTTTGGCTGCTGTCTGCAAATATACTTAGATCTTCCAATTAACATATGGGGAAGAAATTCCTTTCCAAATAAACATATGGAAAAGCAGTTTTTAGGGGTTTTTTAATATATAATCTTTATTATATTTTTTCCATTACCATTTAGCCCTCTTATACCCCCCTCCCCCCAGCAACCCCCACCCTGTTGTCCATGCCCATGAGTGAGAAAAGGAGTTTTTAGAAAGTTAAATTCATTTGGGTTTCCTAACATGACGTGCGAGCCAGGCACTCAGGGCGCGGTCTCCTCAGGACGCACTTGCTCCTTTTTAAGGCCCCCTGCACTCGCCTGACCCTGAGGCGGGTGCTTCCTTGATCTGCGTGCCTCCTCGGCCTCCGCTGCCTCACCTAGCAAGTCCCCAAGTCCCTGCGTGGCTGTTCTTCTTCGCTGAGTGGGACGGGATGGAATGCTTCCCCGGATGGCTCTGTACTGGGCTGCCAAAACCCAGTGAGCAGCACAAATGCACATCGAACTGTGCGTTTTATCATATGCAAATTACCTCTCATAGAGCTCATTTTATAAAATCCCAGCTACTTCATGTTCTTCAGTAAGAAGCCCAGACAGTGTCTGATGCTCACCAACCCTAAAGTGAGACTTTAGAAAAGTTTGACTGGGTTGTGAAATGAGATCAAGATCAAGCCTTAAAAATGGTTTAAAAAAAAAGTTACAAATAGTTTTCATAAATATAAAATAATAAAGAGTATAGCACGTCATCAGGAATAAGGTTACCTCGAAGTGACTACGACTAAATTGTCTAAGACGCGTTCAGGCAGGAGCTGCGTTGGTGACAAACCCTATGGAAAAGGTGATTGGAGAGGCAGCGACTCAAGAGCCGGCGAGTGTGCGAGGGTAGCTGAGCTGAGAGGAGAGAGCCTGAGAGGGACCCTGAGCCCTGTGCTCACTTCAGGGCAAGAAGAGCCGCAGCTGGCACCTCCCCAGGCCCTCTTACCTGGGGAGAACCGCACTCTGACACAGAGATGCCTAGGAGGTCACACCATTCATTTCCTAGGGCCGCTGTAACAAAGTGCCACCAACTGGGTGACGTAAAACAACAGCACTCATACTCTTGTGGTTCTGGAGGCTAGAAGTCTGAAATTAAGCTGTCAGACGGGCCAAGCGCTCTCAAAGGCTCAAGGCCCTCCTGGCCTCTTCCAGCTCTGCTGGCTGCCGCTGACCTCGGCAGCTCTTGGCTTGTAGGCGCATCACTCCAACCTTTCCCTCCGTCATCACGTGGCCTTCTCCCCCAGCCCCACCCCGTCTCTGTGTCTTCACATGGCCTCCCTCCATGCGTGTCTGTGTCCAAATTTCCCTCCTCTTATAATATACCCACTAAATAAATATAAATGAGGCAGTGGGGGATAAAAAAAATGGTCGTTTCTGATGCCTGCCCAGCTGGCTGGTTCAGCAGCCCAGCCCACCAGTCTATCCTCTCATGTTCACGGCCACCAAAGGCCTTGCAGGATGCTCTCGACAGAGACCTGCCCTGCCCTGGGTATTTACAGCTGCCAGAGCAGAGTTACAGAACCGGGCCAGCCAAGCACAAGGTCAGTATCTGCAGGGTTACTCTTCTGTACCAGCCGGTAGCCCCCCCCTCCCCCCGCCGCCAGGCTCCCCGGACCACGCCTGTGTCGAGGGTTCAGAGCCGACATTCCCAGCCCTCTCCTAAGGGCTGGTCCCTGATGTCCTGATTCCCCACATTAGGATTCAGGTCGCCGATCAGTATAAATCTGAGATGCCGCAGCTTCAACAAGAGCCCTGGAATCTAATTAAAATCTCGCCAGCTACAAAGCAGGTGCTCCTGGCGGGAAGGCCTCCTGAGCCCTTGTCCGCCTCTCGTCTCCGCGGTCAATACGCCTCCCGCTCCTTTGTTCCCAAGCACTGCTGCCGCTCCCATGGGTTTCAGCTGCAGACCTAGTTTGCCTGAAACAATCGGCCCCACTGGCAGACATTTCCAAATACCCATTTGGGCCCCGATTTCCCCAAGAAACGTTTAAGGCAGCCCACCAATCCCGCGACCGCCGGCTGACACCGCCACAAGCAAGCGGCCCCGCAGCCTGGCTCAGCGCGGGCCGGGCCCAGCCTCCTGTCCGCACTGTGGACAAATTAGAAGTCAGAAGTCTGTCCTTCCGCCAAACAATTAGCCCCCAGAGCAAATGAAGTAGATCTGAATTTCACAGCTAAGTGAGATCAGGGTTTTTTCTATTTCAAAATGTCCTGATGCTATTTTCTTCCTTCAGATAGCAATGATTCGGATTCTGTGTCTTTTTCTTTTTTTATTGTATTTTCATTGTTAATGTTAATAATGTCTTTTGTTTACAGGGGACAGAGAGCTCTCCCAGACAACGCGGCCACCCTGATTTTGTAGACAAGACTCGAGCAGCTACTAATTGAAACCACATTCCCAAAAGCCCTGGCTCGCCTCCTCCTTTCAGCGCCTTCTCCCCGACGTCCTCTCCTCCTAAAGCTAATGAGTGACAGTTGCGGTAAAAGAGCGTTGTGAGTCCATTTGTTGAAATTGCTTTGGAAAAGTGGTCAGAATCTATGAACCAGAAGAGTCTTTGTTTGTATCCAAGGCTAGTAAACCGATCCAAGGAGAATTCGTCAGCCTCCCAGAGGAGTGGGGCTCTGGCGAGAGACTCCCCTGGCGACATCTGCTGCTTCTCCCAAACCGAATTAGCAAAAACAGAGTCTGTTCTTGTGACATGCCAGCTTCTGGCCGGTTCTTGGTGTGGACTGACTGCAGTGGACATTAAACTTACATCTAGTTAGTTCCCCACCCTCTGCCAGAGTCCCGGCTCTCAAGACAAGTAGAGACCTTTAAAGAAGTGATTAGGTAAAATGAGGCCATTAGAATAGGTCCTAATCCACTCTGACTGATGTCCTTATACGAACAGGAAAGCTAGACAACCCTGGCTGGTGTGGCTTAGTGGACTGAGTGCCGCCTGTGACCCAAAGGATTGTCGGATCGATTCCCAGTCAGGGCACAGGCCTGAGTTGTGAGCTGGGTCCCCAGTGGGGGGGGCTCGAGAGGCAACTACACATTGATGTTTCTCTCCCCTTCTTTCCTCCTCCCTTTCCCTCTCTCTAAAAATAAATAAATACAATCTTAAAAAAAAAAAGAAGAACAGAAAATTTGGACACAGAGAGACACCATGGATGTGCATGCACAGAGCGAGGGCCCTGTGAGGACACAGCAAGGTGGCAGGCCGACTGCAGGCTAAGGGCTGAGGCCTCAGAAAAAACCCAACCTGCCTACACCTTGACCTTGCACTTCTAGCCTCCAGGACCATGATAAAATAACTTGTTGAGGCCACCCGGTGTCTGGCACTTCGTTACGGTGGCCCTAACCAACTAATACACATCTGACTCACGCCATTTGAGCTCCCATGGCCACAAGTTTCCGATCTGCCATAGATACGGGTTCCTGTCCTCTCAGCCACGCAGGCTGATGTTGAGGACCCACCGGGGTCACAGACACAAAAGCCCTTTGTAAGACACGGAGAGTACGTTGCCCCCGGGCACCGCGGCCAGGCTGGGGCTGGGGAAAAGCTGGGCTCTGACACACACAGCATCTGCCTCTGACCCGAAATGGGCCCCGAAGGCCCGTGCTGGGCTCTCAGAGACTAGCTTGTATGGAAACCTTAGAATGCGCGTTGCCTCGGGCTCTACAGTCTCACCTCTAGGAGACAAGTGAACCAACGTCATGGGAAAAGGTGTTCATCCCAGAGCTGTTATGGTAGCCAAAAAAAAAAAAAAAAAAAAAAAATCCAACGAAGAATTGGTGACAGAACAATCATGTGATAGAATAATCTGCATCTATTAAAAACCATTTAGCCCTGGCCGAGTGGCTCAGTGGATTGGGGCATCATCTCGTACACCAAGAGGTTGCAGGTGTGATCCCTAATTGGAACACACATGAGGCAAATGACTGATGTTTCTCTCTCACATCAATGTTTCTCTACCCACCCCCCCCATCCTACTCTATCCCTAAAATCAATAAAACATATCCTCAGGTGAGGATTTTTTCCCAAAGATCTTATTTATTTATTTTTAGTGAGCGGAAGGAGGGAGAAAGAGAGGGAAAGAAACATCAATGTGTGGTTGCACCGCATGCGCTCCCTACCGGGGACCAGGCCTGCAACCCAGGCATGTGCCCTAGACTGGGAATCGAACCAGCGACTTTTTAGTTTGCAGGCCAGCACTCAATCCACTGAACCACACCAGTCAAGGTGGGTGAGGATTTTTTTTTTTTTAAAGGTGCCCTCCCTGCCAAGTGGACTCCCTTTTCACAGCCTTTCTATCCCGCCAGCATCACGTGAGCCACATCCTGCTGCCGCCGAGGCTGTTTCACATGGTCTTTAGTCAGGTGCCTTTCACTGCAAATACAGCTGGGCCCTGCTGCTAAGCAAGAACAGAAAATTAGTCCTGCATGGCAACTAGAAGCCTCTGCCACAGCAGACAAATACTAACCTACAAAAGCTGCCCTGGCAACATTACAATAAGAATTCAGGGCAGAAGGCATTATTAGACACACAGAAAAAAATATCAAACATAATGATAAAGTATACTATCATAAATCTGCATGCACCTAGCAATATAACTTCAATATGCACACGGCAAAAACTGACTCATTTATAATGAGCAACTGAAAAGCGCAGGCGCGGAGGAAGCCTTTGCCACTCATCTGTCAGAAACTAATAGATCAGACAGATTAAAAAACATGTTGTGTAATTTATAATGTCTGAACAACATAGTTCATGAACTTAATCTGCTTTATATATTTGGACCCAACAAATAAACAATATTGATTCTTTTCAAGCACACACCAAACACATAAAATTTGACCATTTACAAGGTTCCTGAGGACATCTTAAGGAATGCTGAAAAATTTGTCTCTGAGTTCAATGCAGTTAAACTGGAGAGCTGCTATTTTTTAAAAAATGTTTACCCCCACTCATGTAGAAATAAGGAATTAGCCTTAGATAACTATAGATTATAAAGGAAACTATGGATAAATGACAAAATATTAAGAATCGGACGTCAACGAAAGTGCTGCTTTCGAAAACTTGTGGGATGCAGCTGAAGTACAGAGCTACTGAGTTCTCAATTTATGCTCTTAACTGCATAATAGTTTTTTTAAAAAATGGAGTTTGAAAACAGTCACTAAAGCATTCAACTCAAAAAGCTAGAGAATATTAAAGAGAAAATAGGAGGGATGAAATATAAAAATGGTAAAAGAAAACCTAATGAAGTAGGGACTTCTAAATACTGGAGAACTAGTATCAGGGCGGGTTGCGGGGGACTGTTTATCCCCAGCTTCCGAAGCTTCCTTCCAAGGGGCGGGAGGAATATGACTGGGGCTCTGTCCTCTACTCCTCCGCCTCACACATACCTCCTGCGGGGAGCGGCTCCCTGATTGGATCCAGAAACTAAGCTTGTAGGAACCTGCCTCTTCTGTTTCCTCTTTCTTCTCTTCTCCTCCCTCCCTTCCTCCCTCTCCTCATCCTCCTTCTCCTCCCCCTCTTCCTTCTTTTTCTTCTTTCTTCTTCTCCTGCTTCTTGTTCTCTCTCTCTCTCTCTTTCTCTTTCTCTCTCTCTCTCTCCAGCCCAGAACAATGTGCTCAATATTGTTCTCGACCAGAGAGTAAGTTGAGCATAAAAACCTGTCTCCCAGGGACGAGGGGCAGGCCAGTTTCTCAACCCTGTGCATAGAGGTGTGAGTGCCCGCCTCACTCCAGGATTCAGTCCCTTTGCCTCTACGTATATATTTTATTCTTCCATATCAACCTCATCAACAATAAAGATGATAAAATGGCGCTTCCCTCTTTGTCTTATTTCTCAAATGACCTATAAATTCCATAAAAAAGACAGATGACTCTTCTTGGGTTCCCAAACCCCTTCCTCAGCCAACAGCACTGAAAGCCGATTCCTCGAAAAGACCAATAAAATAAACTAGCAAGTCCAATCAACTCAAAGCGTGACATTATAAACATTAGGAACAAAAAAGAGATTATAACTGTCCGGGCCATTGTGGCTCAGTTGGTTGGGCATTACACCACAAAGCGAAAAGTCGCCGGTTCCGTTCCTGGTGAGGGTGCATGCCTGGGCTCCAGGTTTGGTCCCTGGTCAGGGTGTGTATAAGAGAAAACTGAATGATGTTTCTCTTACACATCAATGTTTCTCTTACACATCAATGTTTCTCTCTTTTGCCCTCCCTCCCTCCCCCACCATAAATAAATAAATAAACAAAGAAAAGCTTTAAAAAAGAGGGAGATCGTAACTATTGATACAATAAGGATCTTTGAAAGCTTTAGAGGAGATGATGAACAACCTTATGCCAATACATGTTAAGTCTTAAATGAAATTGTACACAAAGCTTTTTTGTAAAGGTTGTATTTATTTATTTTTAGAGAGAGGGGAAGGGAGAGAGAGAGGGAGGGAAACATCAATGTGAGAGAGATCCAGGGATCGGTTGCCTCTCACACTCCCCCAGCTGGGGCCTGGCCCGCATCCCAGGCACGTGTCCTGACTGGGAATCAACCAGCGACCTTTTGCTTTGCAGGCCGACCCTCAATCCACTGAGCCACACCAGCCAGGGCCAAAGTTTTAAAATAATATAAAAGATAGACCCCACTTATTTCAGGAAGATGGCATAACTGCTATACCAGTTGGACAAAGATTGCACAAGCAAATTATAAACCAATTTCATCTTTAAACATATATGTAAAAATCCTAAGTGAAATACAAGCAAAACAAATTCATGGTGTATTTTTAAACTACAAGTATATACATTGTGACCAAGCTGGGGTTATCTTCAGCATGAAAGGGTCAATTTTAGAAAAATGTTGAGATAGAATTTGCCACACCAACAGATTAAAGAAGAGAAAATCTCACCCTCTCAGTAGATACAGAAAAATGTGTGACAATTCAACACTTATTCTTGACCCATGCTAAAAATAGAAAGGGATTCCCTTAGTTTGAGCAAAGATATCTACCAAGAACTCATAGCAAATTATCATTCTTCACATGAAAATATTAAAAGCATCACCATTAAAATTCAAGAATGGAATAAGGATGCCAGCAATCACTCCTCCAGTCAACACTATACCAAAGAGCCAATTCAGCGGGCCCAGATGAAGAAACCAAAGTGCCACAACAGGCAAGAAAGAGCCCGAACACTGCGATTCTTTGCTGATAATATGATTGTCTTCAGGAAAAAATCCAAGAGCTTCTACAGACTTTGTAAAGTCATAAAGATCCAGATACAAGATCAATGTAAAAGCCCAGTAATATCTCATGCCCCGCAATAGCCCATTAGAAAATACCATAAAAGAAGGCATTGTTTATAATAGCAGCAAAACCCATTAGGAATTGGGATTAGAAGAGAGTGATGCGCAAGACCTCATAGAGGAAATTATAAAACATTACTGCAGAACCCAAGAGACATGAACAAATAAAGATATATAGCATGTTCATGGGTAGAAAGACTCAACCTCATAAACATACCAATTCTTCCCAAATTAATCTATAAAGTTAATGCAATTCCAATCAAATTCTGAATGGGCCTTTTCAGGGAACTTAATATAATCCTAAAATGCAAACAAAAAAGTAAAGGACCAAAGAAAGCCAAGGCCATTTTGAAAAACAACAAGTGGAGGTAAGGGAAGAGATTTTCCCTACCAGGTATCAAGACTTATAAAAGCTATAATAATTAAAACAATGTGATAGTAATACAGGAAGAGACAAATACACCCAGGATGTGAACCGAGGTATTTGGTTTAATAAAATCGGTAAGAAAACCGCAGTCTGTTTAATAAGGGGTACTGGGTCGAATGGTCGTCCATTTGGAACAAAATGTAGGTCCCAGCCTCACATTGCCGTGGACGTGGGTGTCTGGCTCACTCCCCTTTCTCACCGCCCCCCCATGCAGATGCACAGAGCTGTCCATCTACCACACCCCTGAGCTCTTGGCCTTCCACTTGCCCTGCAAGGACAGCAAGCTGGACATACACGTTGAACGAACGCCCGGGAGGATTGTGCTCCTCGGTGACAGGCAGGACTGAAGGATAAACGCCGGCACTTCCCAAGGGGGACCCAGTCTCCGGGGCGCACGGTGCTACCTGGTCATCACACTCCCATCCTGGGCCTCATTCCCTTCCCCTTCTCATTGTTTGCACCCAAGTCTTTGTCTCCGGTTGGCTCCTGGAAGAAACCAGGCCTATGGACGAGGTACACAGAAGACCCATATAGGAAAAGATGAAAAACAAAGTTTAAAACACTTATAAGAAAATATAGGAAAACCTGTTTATGATTGCTGTGTAGGGAAAGGATTTCTCAAACAAGATGCAAAAAGCATGTCATAAAGGGAAAGATTGATAAGCGCGACAGTGTTCGGATGCCGTATTTCTGTTCAAGAAGAGACTCCATAAACACAGTGAGGAAACAAACTGCAGCTTAGGACAAGGCGTTTGAATTGTGCTAAAAGGTCGTGACGAAAATACCTATGAACATCCTAGAAGAATAAAAATCAAACAAAATGGGAAAATGAACTAAGGATAGAAACAGGAAATCCACAAAGTAGACAATATAAATGATGAAGAAACATAAAAATGTTTTACACCGATAATGCTTAAGGAAATGCAAATGAAAATAATGAGGTAATCATATTTTATCGACCAGATGGGCAACATTTTAGAAGATGGGCACATTCAGACTCCTTGGTGACAAACAGGAATCTGTATAACCTGTGGGGAAAACAATTTGGGGACATCTACAAACAATTTGAAATGCTTATACCCTATGATCCGGCCATCCCACTTTGAGAACTGTATCCTACAGAAATAATAGCACAAGTATGTCAGAAATACAATAAAAGTCATGTTTTTCTACATGGTTAGAAAGTAGAAAGATAAAAGAGGAAACATATTAATTGTCTCTCGATAAGGAATTTTAAAATCAATGAGTGATGCCCCTCAGCTATGAAAAGCAAGGGGTCAATGTGGCCTGTCACACAATGGAATGTATGCAGCCTCCGAAAGAAAGGAGATTTGACACGTGCTGCACTGATGAACCTGGAAGCTTGGGCCACCCGGTGGCGCAGCTTTGGGACCTTCAGGAGCCCAACCCCTGATGTGCCCCTTACATCTTAGGATAGAGGCCTGGTCTTGTGATCTGGTAGGAGATCCATCAGCTCATGATGAAAAGTAGTGGCCCCTTGGTCACTGGCTGTCCCACCAGGGCCCAGCAGGGCGCCAGGAGCCCCTCTCTGCCGCAGATGGCCCGGCCTCGTCCCAGCACCTTGGGGTGTACGCTGCGGCATTCCTACGGGAGCTTCCCACAGAGAGGCCTTTTCCACTGCCTGCAGCACAGAGGGTCTGGCAGATCATATGTCCCAAGAACGGATGCCTGCGTCACCGCAGCTCCAAACTCACAGCAGCCATCGGTGTCACACAACAGAGGGGCCAAAGGGCTGAATGTGTTGTCCCCCAAACCCACCAGGGGCGTGCTTCTGTCCTAATGATAGAAAGTACAGGGTGCAAAAATGAGCCCCGTTTTCTTTGGAAGAGATGCCCTGACACACCCAGACCTCCGCGCCTTTAAAAACTCCCCCAGGGCGGCAGTACCGGGGTCTCCCCATCCCTCCACCTCCAGCGTCCAGAGCGCACTTTTTCTACCAAGGCTCCCAGCACACCTAGTGCCCCTTGCCCGGCAGGTCTGATTAACATGCCGCTGCTGACAGAGTGGACCAATGTGCCGGTCTGCAGGCTGTCCAGATGGGCCGGTCCCTTCGGATTACACTGTGACAGACAGCAGGAAGATTACCATAGCACTGGGGTAAGGCCGTGAATGCAAATGTTGGCCAGATCAATAGGCACACCGCACCGACCCAAGATGATAGGGACCGGCTCCCGGAAGGGTGCCGCATCCTTCACAGAAGCTGCCGGGGGGAGTCCCTGGTTGTCCACCATCATCTGCTTTTGCAGAGCCCAGGCTGGTGAATTCAACAGGGCTGTGACAAAGGCCCCTATTCCTGCGTCCTTTAAGTCTCTGAAGACTGCACTAATCTCTCCTTCCTCCAGAAGTGCAATATTGGTTTTGATTTACCATCCTAGCCGGGATGGGCGGGGCCAGGGTGGGCGTGGGGCGGCTGTTAGCGCAGGCTTCCCCTTGGCCTTTCCAAACACAGTAGCCCGGACTCTGCTGCTCCAGGAACCAACGGAAAGGACCCACCTCTGCTAAGTGTATTACACACTCAGGGACTGGGAAAATGACCACCAGGTGTGACTCTGGACACGCTAGACTCACTGTGAGACGGGCCTCAGCCAGGACCCCACCGGCGACCTGGTCCCCAAGCACTCTTACCCTGCGGTACCATCCCAGCCCTGCGACCCTGGGCATCAGTGTTGATGTGAACCCCGTAGCCAACAGTCCTAGCGAGCGCCCTGGGCCCCCACTGTGGCAGCCCTGGGGAGGTGCCACTCAGCTCTCCCTTCAAGAGAAAACCTGCCAGGAGGTGGTGAGTTCGCAGCCTCCGCAGAAGGGCCACAGAGCTGGAGCCAGCGCCATGTCCTCCCTGGCAGCTCCTGGTCCAGGACTACACACAGTCGGGTCCAGGGCCTCGCACCCTCTTCCCGGTGGGGGACTCCTCTAAAGGGGCATCTGTGGGCTCTGACTCCCACAGAGCGGCGCAGCAGTTGGAATTTTCCCCACCCAGGCTCCATGCCTTCCCGGCCTCCTCTCGCAGACACCAGATCACGGCCGCGGCCGGAAAGCTGCCCCGGCCACTCCTGTTCCCTCCCTTTACCTCTCACAGGCGATGCCCAGCAAACGTCTTGCATTTCTAGCTCCATCTGTCCACTCCCAGAGGACCTGAACTGACGCTCCCCCAGTACGGCTACCAGCACGACTGGCCAAAGGCTCCTGCTATGGGTTCAGTTGCTTCCCCTACAAAAGATGTTGCGGTCCTAACCCCTATACCTGTGAATGTGACCGTATTTCAAAATCGAGTCTTCGCAGATGATCAGGCTGAGATGAGGTCATTAGAGTGGGCTCTAAGCCAGTATGACGGTGTCCTTATAAAAGGGGAGCATTTGGACGCAGAGACAAACACAGGAAGAACGCCATGTGAAGACGGAGGCAGAGATCGGGGTGGTGCACCTAGAAGCCCCGGAGCACCATAGATAGCCAGCAAACCGCCAGGAGCTCAGGGCAGGGCCTGGGACAGATTCTCCCTCGTGGCCTCAGGAAGAAGCAACCCCGCCAAGCCCTCGGTTCCTGCCTTCTGGCCCCCAGGGCTCTGAGGCAACACACTCAGACTGTGGAGCTTTGTTACAGCAGCAGAGGCAAACTCATGCAGTCCCTTTTGGAAAGGACCGGGACATCGCTCCTCTAGACTCTTGCCACGGGACCGTCCCCTCTTTCAGTTGATGGATTCTAACTTTGAGGGCTGGTTCAAGTTTGGGAAAAGACATCTGACCGCAGCTTCCTGCTAATCCGTTCTTGATCGCTCTTGATTATATACGTGAAACAGTACCCTTGCTGGCTACCTTAATATCTTGCCCACGGGAACGTCATGTCCTATTAGCCATGTCCATGGGTCCCGGCAGGTCAGGGGCCCTGGCTGCACCCCAGCCTTGCTGTCCTGTATGTAATTACACCCACCTTGCTTGTGACAGTTAAGTGCTGGCCTCTGGTCTCCGTATTCGGGGATCCTGTCCTTTTTATCGCTACTAGGGACCTTACTGTTGCAGCAACATCTCCCATGGTCAGGCCCAGCCCGCAGAGCACCGGCAACCCTGGGCTTCTCCCCCAGGCCACTCCTTCTCACCTTGGTAAAGAGGCAGACCCTCCCGAGGCCCTGGGTCAGCCGGTGCGTTTTCCAGTCTACAACAGGAGACCCATTCCAGCTCGCCCACTCCTCCGAGCATTTGCACACCTCCCTCCATGGTCGGCCACGGCTGCTCCAGCATCAAGCTCCTGGCACGTGCACCACTACATCTTCCGAGGTTCCGGAGACCAGCTCCAAGGGCCTCCCCCAGGGTCAAATCTCAGAGTCTTTCTATGCCGCTCAGTTCTTCAGTACCTGGCTTCTACTCTCCCTCCCTTGCCCTGGAACCCTCAGAGGCCACTCCTAGGAATATTCTCCTAACCTCTGCCAGACCCTGTTGCTTTCCTCCTACAGCTGGTTCAGTGATAATTCCTCTTGTCCCTCATCAAGCAAAACCGCCCCTGGTCAGGTCACATTGAGATGTTATTGCACTTCGGGGTCTGGAGGCCGACAGGGGAGGTAGGGAAGATCCTGAGAAGGGTAAGTCTTGTCTTGGGGGGACCACCCCTTATGGGAGGTTTCTGCACAGTCTTTAAGCAAGGGCCGGGGGACCTCGACCTTCCCACAGGGGGCATGGGTCACTTCCGCAGACCAGGGAGTACTGGGGGTTCAGGGTTCTCAAGAGCATCTCCCCAGCAGCTCCACCTCAGGTCTCAGGGTTCGCACCCCGCCCCCCAGGCCCTGGCTTTGAGGGGAGACCGCCCCAGGCTGGGAATTCGGCCCTCCCGGAAATCCCTTACACTCAAGCCCTGAGCCTGCCTCCAGCCGTCTGCCCTCGCGTCCTCAAACGCTGCCAAGGAATCCTCCTGACTCTGCTCTACATTGGTGATCCGTGACCTGAACTTGTCATTTTCTTTCTTCAAAGCATCTGCGCTGCCAAGCAGCAGCTTCCCCATCCCCTGGTCCTTGTGATCATTACTTTCCCCACTGTCTCTCAAACACTTGCGAGACCGCACAAGCCAGCGCCTCCCCACTCACCTGAGCCCTGTCCCAGGGGACTGAGATGGAAGCTGAGCAGCTGGGACCCCCAGTGCCCCAGCCCCTACCAGTGATGGGCCCTTGTCACCACTGGCCAGCGAGGAATCCAACAGCCCAAACCCTCGGAGCTGGCTCCCGAGGACCTCTTCCATGCTCCCGCCCGAGGGTGTCCCGAAGCATAGCCTGACACAGGGATTCGGGAGCAGGATGATCAGGGCAAGGGGTCAGCTCATCAGGACAAGCCCCTCAGCAGAGAAGAAAGCGGGATAGGTGAGAGGGAAGGGTGAGTAAGGACAGGTCTCAGGCTAAGCCCAGCCTTGCCTTATGCACAAACTGTACCACAGACTTATCCTACCCTGAGGTGAGGGGACAGCCTCTTGCAGCCTGCATCAGTGAGCCATTGCTGTTCCCTGAACCTTCCAGACATTGTAGAAGTTTCCGTCAGCCAAGGGCACTTCTCCAGGGAAGGGGGCAGGGCACAGCTGCCCTGAAAGGGGATCTGGTCGCACCATGGCACCACCAGCAGCTCCCGAAAACACAGCCCTCTCTTCTACCTCAGGCCGAACCACTAGCCAATCACCGTTTCCCTACCATTACTGGCAGTCAGTCCCCTGCCCAGCGTATCCCCCAACCTGCAGGGGACACAGGTGGATCTCTCCAGGCAGCCTTGTGGACACCTCTCTATCTCAACTTGCCATAAAGTGGGGCCACCACAGGTCACTGCCACGCTGTCTGAAGGGAGGCCCCCGTTCCCACTCCAGGCCTCTCTGATAGGCTCCAGGTGGTCACCTAGGGGGTCGAAGCCAGTTCTCTGCAACCAGCTCTGCGAGGAGGGCGCTTGCCGGCCCCTGTTTCCTTAAATCCTCCACCAAAGGGAGGCAAAATGTCTCACGGCACCTCCCCGTTGTCCTAGTGTGTGAGCTGCATGTGATTCCAGCTTTCTACTCCCCACCTTTTATCCTCTGCACCAGGGCTCACCCACCTTCACCCCACTCCACCCGCGAAAATCAGTATTAACCGAGGTCCAGCTCTATCTCTGCCCCCACCACCCAAAGCGAAGCCAGGGAGAGACGCAGCGGAGGAGAGCGCCACCTAGTGGGCAGCAGGACAGCTGACCCTGAAAGCTACCGAAAGGGACTGACTTGTCTGCCGGCAGGAGGGTGCCCAGGGGAGGGGGAGGGCCTAGGGGCTGGACTGCAAAGGACTAAAGGAAGAGGACTTTGCAAAGTGGAGGAACCAAGGCGCATCCGAGAGGCCAATGTGGGCTGCGCCCCTGGCTGCTTCTGCCCACCTAAAGGAGTGAATTAACTTAACAGGACACCATGTCCAGCCTTGGCCTCCTCCCCTGACCATGGGGGGATATTTCCTGAACGTTCCAAGAAAAACTCACTTACAATCCATTGGTTCTGGTGTTTGCTTATTCTAAGAAAAAGTCTAAGGACAAATGCAGAAAGGGGAAAGGGCGGCCCCTCTCTATAGCAGTGGGGTGGGGAGGGAGGGCGGCCGAGGCCCTGAGCCACCCCTAGCAGGGTCTCTCAGGAAGCCAGGAGGGTAAGCGAGCCAACTGCCGCCGGCGCTGACCGTGAAGCCAGCACCCCTATCTATGTATAGCTATGTGGCTAATAACTATGTTAAAAGCTCTGGAGGGAACTAGAGCCAGCTGCTAGTAGAGGCTGTCACGGCAGGGGAGTGGTGTTGAGCGGGCAGAAGACAAGACTTTCACTTCTGAATTTATTCACTTCCCCAAATATGTGGTGGACCATGGGTGAGCTTCGCTTTCAGTTTTTACCTCTTTCTGTATTTTTCAAGTTGAAAAAAAAAAAAAACAAAACCACTTGGATCATAAAGAAAAAAGTGTCGTGGTAGTTGCCAGGGGCTCGGGGACGGGAAGCTGGCCAGTTAGTGTTGACTGGGGACACAGTCTTCATTTTACAAGATGAGAAGAGTTATAAAGATGGATGGTGGCAACGGCTGCACACGATGTGGGTGTGTTTCATACCCTCAACTGTCCACCTAAAAGTGGTTAAGATGGTAAATTTGTGTTACATGTATTTTACCACAGTAGAAAAAGGAGAAGGAGAACAATAGGGCTTGAAGTGCCTCCTTGGGACACAGCACCACCGAGGAGGTGCCATGTCAAACCTGAATCTGACCAAGCCTTCGATCAGGGGGTTGCAAACCAGGGCCCCAAGCTTGGCTGGAACACATCCCTGCTCGTTTGTTCACGTATTGTCTGAGAACACGTTCACACCGCAACGGCAGAGTTGAGGAATTGCGACAGAAACCATATGGCCCACAAAGCCTAAAATATTTACTCTCTGGCTTTGTGCCAAAAAACTTTGCTAACCCCTGTTCTAGATCCAGCTACCAAATTACAAGAAATGCAGGAACATGTTCAGCAATGCCAAGGGCATGCAACCAGCCAAATCTAGACTGCAGGAAACTGTAGGAGAAAGGATCAGCATCTTCGCTGCGTAATTTGCAACCACAAAAAAAAAAAAAAAAAAAAAATGGAGGAGCCTATAGATTCAAAGGGGGCTGGGTAGTGACAGATAAGAGAAGGGTGGAGGGTAAGAAAATAAAATTTCATTTTGCGTGGTAGCAAGTAACATGATGTATCTGAAACTGAAAACCAGGAATTAAAGTATAAACCATTTCACTTAGAAATGGAGATCCAAAAAGAGGAAACATTTATTACAGAGCTGGATGTGATTGCGTCTGGATAGGGGGTTTCAGGAATGGGAAACAGAGCAGAGTAATAATTTTTTAAGTCTAGTGGTAACATTGACTTTTTAAACTATGTATATATTTAAGCATAAAATATTTAAATATAAATATTTAAATAAAATAATAAATTTTTTAATTTAATATATGAGTGACTGTTTTTATAATCTTGGATTATGGAAGACCTTTCTAAGCATGACCTGAAAATCAGAAACAATTAAGGAAATGGTTGACCTATTTGGCTGCATAAGAATCTAAAACTTCTTTGACTTCCGGTTAAGAAGGCAGCATAGGTAAACATGGCTTGCCTGCTTGCACAACCACATCAAAATTAAAACTAAATTAGAGAACAACCATCACTCAGAACTGGCAGAAACTGAGATGAATGGAAGTGTGACAACTATAGAATTAAAGAAACACATCCATCCAGATTGGTAGGAGGGGCAGAGATGCAGAACAGGCTGCTCCCATGTACACGTGTGGTGGATAAAAAATCGGGAGGGATCTCTCAGGAGCAAGGAGTCCCGACCCCACACAAGGCTCCCCACCCCATGGTACCAGAGTCAGGAAGATAAGTCCCCATAACTTCCGGCTGCAAAAACCAGCAGGGATTGAGTCAGTAGAAGAGACTTCTGTAGTCCCAAACAGCTTCTCTTAAAGAACCCACACACAAACTTACTCAAACTCTCTCCCTCTGAGCTCTAGCCCCAAGGTAGCAGCTTGAAAGGCACCAGTGGCATATAGGGAGGAACTGAAGTGTCTGACATTAAGGTGAGAGCTGGGGGACAGCTTTCTCCCAGACAGTCAGGCAGAGCCGCAGAGCCAGCAGGCAGGTGCCATATCTGAGACTCCATCGACCTGGCTAACACTGTTTGCCCTGCCTTGGAGATCTCCTGAGGCCCTGTCCCACCCAACTTACAGCTGTTAATGGTGGCTTTTCCACATGAATGGCTGGTCTTGGCTCAAGCTTCACAACTTCCTAAATCCTTTCAAACAAGAAGCCAGGCTTGCCTCAGTGAGCCTCCGACCCTACCCCATACCTCTTGCTAAGTGACCCCAGGCCCAGCACTAGTAGCAGCCAGACTAGATTCATAATTTAGCTTCACCTGAGAATCTCCAAGCCCAGCACAAGTAGCAGCCATCTCAGGTTGCTCTGTAGCTCAGGCAGAGTGGCCCCAGGAAAAATACAGGTAGAGGCTGACCTTGGCCAGCACCACCCAGGAAACCCCAGTGCCTATGTACCCAGGGGACAGCTACAGAGCACGTCGGAGCACCACCACCCTGCTCCTGTGCAGCTGATCCTCCACGGAGGGCATAGGTTGGTGGTTAGTGGTCACAGCCAGTCCTTGCAACTGACTGGCCTGGGTGAATCCCTCCCATTGACCTGCCAACAGCAACCAAGTTTCAGCTACAAGAGGAGGGTGTACTTAGCCCACACAAAGGGTACACCTTGAGTACCCAGTTTGGATGATAGGAGAGCCTGTGCCTCTGGACCCTACAGGACCCCTACTACATTAGGCCTTAATACCAAGACAGGGAGTCATAGCAGCTCTACCTAATACATAGAAACAAAGACAGCAAGGCTGTCAAAATAAAGAGCAAAGAAACATGGCCCAAATGAAAGAACAGATCAAAACTCAAAAAAAATAACTAAACAAAATGGAGGCCTAGCTGGTGTGGTTCAGTAGATTGAGTGCTGGCCTGCAAACCAAAGGGTCGCTGGTTCAATTCCCAATGTAAGGTATATGCCTGGGTTGCAGGCCAGGTCCCCAGCAGGCAGCACGTGATATGCAACCACACACTGATGTTTCTCTCCCTCTTTCTCCCTCTCTCCCCCTCTCTAAAAATAAATAAATGAAATCTTAAAAAAGTAAAAATAAAAATAAATTTTTTAAATAAAAAATAAACAAAATGGAGATAAGCAATCTATCAGATGCAGGGTTCAAAACACTGGTTATAAAGATGCTCGAGGAACTTAATGAGGACCTCAACAGCATAAAACAGACCCAGTCAGAAATGAAGGATTCACTAATTGAAATAAAGAACAATTTACAGGCAAACAGTAGTAGAGTGAATAAAGTTGAGAATCAAATCAATGATTTGAAACATGAGGAAGCAAAAAACAAGCAGTCAGAACAAAAAGAAGAAAGAATCCAACAGAAACAAGGATATCATAAGCAGAATCTTGGACAACTTCAAGTGTTCCAACTTTGCATCATGGGGTGCCAGAAGGAAAAGAGAAAAAACAAGCAGAAATTAGAAATCTGTTTGAAAAAATAACAAAAGCAAACTTCCCTAATTTGGTGAAGGAAATAGACATGCAAGTCTAGAAAGCACAGAGAGTCCCAAACAAGATGGACGCAAAGAGACCCACTCCAAGACACATCATAATTAAAATGCCAAAGGTTAAAGATAAAGAGAGAATGTTAAAAACAGCAAGAGAAAAGAACTTAGTTACATACAGGGGAGTCCCCATAAGACTGTCAGCTGATTTCTCAAAAGAAACTTTGCAGGTTAGAAGGGATTGGCAAGAAATATTCAAAGTCTGGGGAAAGTGGTGGGGGGAAGGCAGAAACAAATGTATTTGGAAAAATAAATTAATTAATTAAAAAAAGAAATATTCAAAATTATGAAATGTAGGAACCTACAATCAAGATTGCTCTAACCAGAAAAGCTATCGCTTAGAATTGAAGGGCAGATAAAGAGCTTCCCAGACAAGAAAAAACGAAAGGAGTTCATCATCACCAAACCATTATTATATGGAATGTTAAAGGGACTTATTTAAGGAAAGAAGATCAAAACTGTGAACAATAAAATGGCAATAAATAGATACTCGTCAACAACGGAATCTGAAAAACTAAGCAAACAAGAACAGAGACAGAATCATGGATATGGAGAGTGTTTTGATGGTTGCCAGATGGGAGGGGGTACAGGGAGTGGGTGAAGAGGTGAGGGGATTAAGAAGTGCAAATGGGTAGTCACGGAATAGCCATGGGGACGTACAGTACAGTACAGGGAATGGAGAAGCCAAGGAACTTACATGCACGACCACGGACGTGAGCAACGGTGTGGGGATTTGTGAGAGTGGGGGGCGCTGGGTGGGGAGCAGCAAAGGCGGAAAAACTGGGACAACTGTAACAGCATAACCAACAAAATAACATTAAAAAATAACATACAAAGAATCTAAAACTTCTTTATGGGCAAAGCTATGGTACATATATGTTGCAAGACTAATGACAACTGGAAAAAAGATTTCTAACAGATAATACAGACAAAGGGTTAATATCACAGCCGGTTTTTTTGTTGTTCTTGTTTTGTTTTCTTTCAAGCAACAGAAACTGACTTTAGCTGATTTAAGCAGAAAAAGGATGGATATTGAGAATGGCACAGACTCCAGGAAGCCGGGAGAGCCAGTCTTGAAGGCCTCTCCAAAAGGAATGGCAATCTGTTACAGTAAGTAAAGACCCCACTGCCGACCCCACTGCCACCCCCCACACGTGCTGGACACGGGGCACTGCCATAGGTCAGCTGGACCCACCCAACTTCGGGGGAAGCTGGGAACTGTAGTTTAGTTCTGGGCCAGGAAGAAAATGAGCCAAATTTAGTGAATACCAAAAATTGTCCTTACCACAATTCCCTGTCTAGTCAACATGCATCCATTTGGCTCTACCTCCCACATAAAGGACATTGCTCGGTTGAACCCTGGTTCTCCTCTCTTGGCAAAGCTCCCTTCTCACTATTCATGGCCTCAGGGTCCTTTGGCACTAACCTCCTTGACCATATCTGAGGTGGGTTTTGGGGGTCATAGCCTCTTTGGAAAATGAACAGCTTTTGCCCCGGGCTCTCTGCACTTGAAAGTACACAGTACACATCTCAGTGAAGGTCCCAGTCTGGCCAGGTGGGTCCCCACTAACCCCCATCCCACCCGCCAGACGCCTGCTGTGGGCCCGCACAGATCCGAGGAGCTGCTCCTTCGGGCGGGCCGAAAAGGCACCCACCCAGCTGAGCCAGGATCCTCTGCGTTCAGCACCAGGGGAAGAGGCCTCGCTGACACGGATGTTGGGGGCAGGGGGAGGCATGTGATGTACATAGAACACAGAAAGAAAACTTTCGAGAACTCAGAATGCAGGCACACATGCGATTTCCAGAATTAAAACTTAATAGAGGAAGTGAAAAGAAAGCTCCTCTGAGAACAAAGGCTGCATTCCAGAAGATTCGATGGGAGAGCCCCGTCGACAGAGCCAAACACAAAGGAATGAAAGCACCAATCAAAAGAGGCTGCGTGCAAAATCAGAGCCCAAATTGTGGGCAACTGGGTTTCTAGAAGGAGAAAGGTAGACAGCAGGAGGTGCGGTAATTTAAGACGTAGTAGAGTAGAAGGGAGACATGGACCTTGAGTTCTCACCGAGCTGCTGGCAAGAGTGACGAGTAAGGAACACACGCTTCGTCCTGGCCCCAGCAAAGCAGCCGACCTCCTCAGACAGAGCATTTGAAGTCGCCAGACAGAAAGGCCCTGGCAGACGGGCAGCCAGGCTTCCCCTGAGCTCTCTGGGCGTAAGAGGGGAGGGAGCCCACTGAAAAACCGCGGCGGGGGGGGGGGGGGCAGCCAAGCAAGACAAGAAAGACTCCTGCATGAGCAGCAAGGAAAACAGGCCAGAGAGCGCTCTCACAAGCTAGAAATCAAATCGGAACAAAAGATGTAGAAAGAGTAGAAGAGCCCTGGCTGGTGTGCCTCAGTGAATTGAGCGCTGGCCTGCAAACCAAAGGGCTGCCGGTTCAATTCCCAGTCAGGGAACATGCCTGGGTTGCGGGGCAGGTCCCCAGGAGGGGGTCTGTGAGAGGCAACCACACACTGATGCTTCTTTCCCTCTCTTTCTTCCTCCCTTCCACTCTTTCTAGAAATAAATAAAACCTTAAAATAATAAAGAAGAGTAGAAGACACAGAGTATGGGAAACAGCAATGAGCCATAAAGCTTGTTTATAGTTACATTTCAGTGGATGCTAATGTGCCTGAGAAAGAGAGTATAATTACGGAAACCCAGGAAGCACACTGTAAGAGAACTTAATAATAACCTAAGAAAGGAACTAATGATATCGGCGGAATTCTGGAGTTGGGGGTGGGGGGCAGCGGCAAAGGAGCGAGGGAGGGAAAGCGAGGGGGCTGCGGGCAGAGCGGACAGGTAAAACGTTAGGGGGCAGGGTGTTTTTAATGCCTTGGATATTTAATGCTTAGATATGGTGAGAGGGAGTCAGAAATTTAAAGAAGGTTGTTTAGGTCGCAAAGTTAACCACAAGAGGAATTCAGAAGCCCAGGGGAACTTCTAAATTGGAAGTGCAGTGGGCGCCAGAGGTAAAGGTGAAATTGTTGAAGCCAGTAAAAGTGAAGAAAGCAAAAAAGAAGGCCACCGAGTCAAATAATTGCAGAAGCTGTAGCATTCCAACCCCTTGCAGGGCACCAGGATCTTTGCTAGATGGTGGCAAAATTAAATGCATTTCCCAAACACCCTTGCAGCCCATTTCTGCCCATGCCCTTGCTTCGCACCAAGCAGCTGCACCTGGGCCAGATCTGAGAGCAAAAGTGAAGTGGGCCCCGCTTCTGTTTTCAGGCCACCAGAGAGGGGGCTTGTGGAGCAGAGGTCCCTAGGGCAGAGGCAGCATAGAGCACTCACTTCTGGGGTAAGTTATGGCCAAGCCAGGCCGTCTGGAGCCCACAGTCACAACAGTAGTGTCCTGACCCCGTATCCAGCAAGGACTGTGTGGTGGTAGCAGGCTGTGTCCCCAGCTTCCTGGTCATTCATGAAGTGGCACCTCCCTCCCAAGCCAGTTCTGCGGTGCCGCTCAGACGGCCACTCCTAAAAGCTCAGCCCAAAATCTGCTTCTCCAGCTAGTCCAGCAATTTTGTAAGCACCTAACTTCTGTTCACAGGTCTCCATAACATATATAATAATAATGAGAAAGTTTGAAATAATTGTATTGAAGTATTCAAAGTATTGAAATATTGAAGTACCAAGATGTGACACAAAGACACAAAGTGAGCAAATGCTATTAGAAAAGCTGGACCGCCCTGACTGGTGTGGCTCAGTGGACTGAGCGCCGGCCTGCGAACTGAAAGATCCCCAGTTCGACTCCCAGTCAGGGCACAGGCCTGGGTTGCGGGCCAGGTCCCCAGTGGGGCGTGTGCAAGAGGAAACCAATCGATACTTCTCTCCCTCCCTTTCTCCCTGTCTTCCCCTCTCTCCAAAAATAGATAAATAAAATCTTTTTAAAAAGAAAAGTGGTACCAATAGATTTGCTTGATGCAGGGTTACTACAGACCTTCAGTTTGTAAAAAATGCTGCCTCTGCAGAGCACTGAGCCGAAGGGTCGGTCAGCCAGGTCCCAAGAGACTCCTTGTGTTCTGCTCAGCCTCTTCGGCCTCCATCGGAGAGACATACGCCCGAGCCAGCCCGCCAGCCCACGGCGGATGAGACGCGGGCCGAGCAGCCGGAGCAGCACAGTCCAGCCTCATCAGCCAAGCCCCACCTCATCCAGGAGTTCATGAGAATAAACCGTTCTTGTTCTAAGCCCCAGAGTTTGGGGATGACTTGTTACACGACACTACGGTGGCAACAGCTAAGCGACACCTGCATCACTCAGGAAACCTGTAATCAGGACCACGTGAGGGCCTGACAGCTGTTGCAGCCCTTCGGAGGACGACGGAGAGCTCCCTGCGCAAGAAGAACCAGGAAGCTCCGCGGAACTCGGCGCTCCACACAGCAGGACGGTGCATACAGGCTCCCATTATCCTCATCAGCATCTCTGCTCTCAGTAAGTGCTCTGTTCCCACAAGCCTGAGCCTCTTCCTTCCCACATGACAAGTCAGCTGGCGCTGCGCTGTCCCCTGCCCTGTCCATGGGGCCCCCTCCGTCCTGGTCACCACAGTTCCCTCCACTCCCTCTTGTCTCACACCTGGCCCCGGGCACTCCCCTCCGTCACCGGCCTGGCCCTTTCCGGCACAGGAGTTTGAGGCTCCTGCTCTTCCGGGTCCCTGAACCTCTAGCAGCCCTGCAGCAAATGACTGCCGGTCTTTTGCGGGGCGGATCGGAGAGCTCACCGTACTCAAGGCTGCCCGCCCTCTCTCCCAAGACGGGGGCTACCTGAACCCGCAGAAGCGGTGACATGGCTGACAAAATGCCTGTAGAAGACAAGAGAGCCAATGGCAGAGTGGAGGGGGGACCCCAAGGGCAGGAAGTAAGCCCCAGCCGCCCCAGGAGAGAGGCAGAAATGTCCCAGGGGCCAAGAGAAGCCTTGTCTCCAGTCTCCAGAGAGAAGGATGCCCAGCAGACGCTGCCGGGGGCTGGTGGGGGGCTGCCGGGGGGGATGTTAACAAGCGGAGTCTAGCAAAGACCCCCCTACTCCACTCAGCAGCAGCAGGGGGACGTGGCCTGTGAAGAAACTGCTTCCACAGCACAATAGGCAAGAAGCCAGGATGCAAAGCGTTCTTTTTTTTTTTTTTTAAGACCAAAAGCAGTCCCTAAGGATTCAAAACCAGCGGCATGCAGGCTGGCAGGACAGGCCTCCGGCTGCCTTGTGCACGCCCCGATAATAGAAGGAAAACCAGGTCTCTGTTCCTTCCAGAAATGTTCCTACAATGGGGCTGTTCCCTCCATTTTTTCCCAGGTCTCTACACTCTGCTTTGCTCCACGTTCCTTGGCACAAAAAGACCAAAGTACAGGAACAGGGTTGGGAGATTTCCCAGAAAAAAAAGGCAGGGGCCTTGGTTTCCATGGCTGTAGAATCATTGCTCCCTAAATATCTGGGTCCATCATTTTGCTCTGGGCAAATTCCAGAAGGACAAGCCAGAAAGCGGCTCAGGCTCATCCAGTTTCACCTCTGCCCCAAATATGGGCGCCCCTTGGGGAGCAGGAACATCTGTGGGAGGAAAGGTAGGACAAAACACACTGTCCAGTGCAGTCTCTGTGCGGAGCCAGGATACCATTCTAGAAGCCATTAAAATATCCTCAACTAATGCTCCTCATAAAAGGACAAGAGAACCACAATTACACTGCACACAATCTCCTCTCTGTTCTCTCGCAGCCTCGCCGTCTTCCAGGCCTGCCTCTCCCTCTCTCACTCTTGCTCTCGCTCTCTCTCGCTTCCCGCCCCAGCACGCCCAGCATCCCATGCCCACCAGAGCACCTCCTGCCCTCTCCTCACCGCTCCCATCCTCCGACTTCTGCATCGAGGTGTTCAGGAAGTGAGCTGGCCCATCCCGAAGGCCGGGGCTGAGAATCCGACCCGCCAGGGCAGAGCCTCCGCAGGAAGCAGCAACCAGGCTGGAGAATTTCACTCTTTGACAAGAGGCCTGGACGCTGAAGACGCTGGCCTGGTCCCCAGCTGCCGAGCTGTATCATTTAGGATGTTCTCAAGGAAATGGGGAAATAGAACCCAAAGTTCAGAGGTAAGATGTGATCAGACGATGTCCTCAAAACCTCTACTCTCTAGCCCTGGCCGGTGTGGCTCAGTGGTCTGAGCACCAGCCTGTGAACCAAAGGGTCGCTGGTTCAATTCCCAGTCAAGGCACATGCCTGGGTTGCACGCCAGGCCCCCAGTAGGGGGATGCATGAGAGGCAATCACACATTGATGTTTCTCTCCTTCTCTTTCTTCCCTTTCTCGTATGTCTAAAAATAAATAAATAAAATCTTAAAAGAAAAACAAAACACTCTTTCCATCTCCCTGTCTCCCCAGGCAGGTGTATGGCCATCAGCTTCTCTAGGGGCACAGGATGGCCACCAGCACCTGGGGCTCCCTGGCTCCTTGATCACAATGAGTGGCAAACCAGTTTTAAGGGAGGGAAGACCCTGCTTTGTAACATTTGCCAATTTCTGCCACCGTGACTGATTCCAACTTGACAACACAGTTGGAAAGAGACTCACACAGTGGATTCTCACAAATCGGTTCTAACCAGCTCCAGCACTCCGCTGGGGGGCGAGAAGCACACTTCCCCAGCCCAGGGAAAATCCCCGTGGACCAGAGAGTGGGATGACATGGGTTGGTTTAGCACTGGAGCTGGGAGCAAGGTCAATTCCACCCAAATCGTTGGCAGCTGTGCAGCAGAGGCGGGAGGAGGCGTCATGAAGGACACCTCTCACCTTCCCCGTGTTCCCTCCCCAATGTTCCCTTCCCTTTCCTGCCCAGACCGCAGCCCCGGGAGCGGGCTCCACCTGGCGTGGGGGCGGGCAGTGGCTAATTCCTGGTTAGAGGATAATGATCTCATGGGGCTCACGAAGGCAGAGGACCTCAGGAAAACCAAGGGCAGCAAAGGCTCACATCCCATAAAGGTCCCAGGGGCCACCTCCCGGGCCTTTGTCATGGCCGTGTGAACAGCAGCCAGCCTGCCTGCCGCACCAGAGCAGCAGCCGTGGCCTCGTGCGACCACAGCCTGGCACGGACACGGCCTGACGACTTCCAAGTGAAAGGGGGCAGCTGGGACCCCCACTCCCAGTCTGCAGGCTCTGGGTCTCGGTCCGTGTCTGAACCCAGCCGAGGGGAGCGGGGAGAAGGCCGGTGTCCTGACCACCTCGGCCACAGTTCACGGTCACGCTGGCAAGTGGCCACACCCAGGCTTTGAGAAGCCAGCCAGAAAGCTTTGTCAGACGCTGACACCCCCCGCCCCAACACAGCCCCTGAGGTGGGTGGTTCCGGCACCTAGTCCCGCTCAGACAGGGGACCTGAGAGCCCTCCCCCCCCGCCCCTCCCCCACCCCGCTGCCAGGCCCAGAGCCGCATGCCGAGCTCCAAGGGATGCTGCCCCCGTCACCTGAGCAGAAACCTGTTTTGCTTTGCTGCCGGCAGGGGCAATGGCTCAGTTAATGCACAATGTGTGGTTAGGTGAAAAGGAGCAGGTTATAAAAGTATATGTATAGTTTGACATCCCACGAGAAAAAGGAAATATGTATGTGTGTGTGAGAGAGAGAGAGAGACCTTGCCTGCGTGTGGCGTGTTGGAGGGGCCCCTCTATGCAAATATAAATGACAGAGCAAACAAGACTAGAGCAGGCGTTCTCACGGGGGTGATTTTGCCTCCAGGGGACATTTGGCAACATCTGGAGAGATTTTTGGTTGTCCTACTGGGAGGGGGCTGCTATGGCATCTAGCAGGCAGAGGCCCGGGGGGCTGCCAACATCCCACAGGGCACAGGACAGCCCCGACCACAGGGAACGGTCAATGTCAATAGCGTGGAGGTGGGAGGACCCTGACCCACAGCAGTGTCCCTAAGTGGGGTTTTAGGGGGAGCACCCTCTGCACCGCCTGGGACCTTGTTAGAAATGCACGTTCTTGGCCCCACCCCAGACCGACCGAATCACACGTTCTGGGGGTGGGCCCGGGAATCTGGGTTTTTAACAAACGTTCCAGATGATGCCGAGATCAGAGACCCACTGGTCTAAGGATACACATTTTATTTCTAGGTCAGGGGACAGTGACTTTGTATGTTTTTCTTTGTCTTCGTATTTTCTAAAAACATTTGAGGCCATGCTTCCCTAGACCAATGAGGTGGCAGATTTCTGGGCACCTGGAGACATTCGTCTTCCATCTGTCCTGGGGGCAGGGACAGCTGTGGAAGCAGCGGAACCAACCCAGGAGCCAGCGCAGCCGGCTGAGGCCAGCAAGGGAAGACAGCCCTCAGCAGGCCAGGACCCCAGGCCCCCGGGCAGAGCCGACCCTGCCCTAAGGTGAACCAGGCCACATGAACAAGAGCCTCCCTAAGCCACACTGGACTCCTGCCCTCCAAACCAGAGAGCTGAGACGGCAGTCACTGTAGGGGATGATGCCGCCCCCCCACATCCACCAGACCCCGGTTGGCTCAAGCAACACCACTTAAAGGTTCAACTGTGTTCAGTCGGTTTTTGCTGGTGACGTTCCATTTGGGGGCATTTCCTCCATGGATCTGCTGGACCGGAAGCTGCTGGATACCATTCTAGAACAGACGAGACTGTGCTGCACCGAGGAAAACGTCAGGCCCAGGCGGGCCCCACGGCCCTGCAGCCACTGCGCCCAGCACTCATGTGAACGTGTGCGCAGGCCAGGTCCACAGCGGCCGGGACCCAGTGCTCTCGTCCCCACCCGCCTCAAACAGACTGGTATCTGTCCTGACTCACGGTCAGATCCCTGCAGTATGAGATAAGTGGGCCCTTTGTAGATGTTATGAGTCAACTGAAAGTGTCAAATACACCAGTTAGAGGCGAATAATAAAATATTAATACAAGGTTATGCCCATCACCAGACGGTCTACCAGCAGAATGGACCTTGGCAAGACTGACCATCGGGGCTATTTCTGAAGGCACAGAGCAGGAGGCACTTTGGACAACCTTGGACAAGAGACCCAAACTTGCTGGCCCTCCGTTCCTACGGCTGGAGGAACGGACGGGTGGAGGCAGTGCCTACCTCAGGGAGCCCGGGGGAGAGCTCCGAGATTTCCTCCCGCAGCTCTGAACCCACCGTTGCCATGTCTAGTGCTCATGAGCTGGGGCTCTTGATGGCCCCAGGCAGATCTTGCACCTTGGCCACCTTAGGTTACTGTGTCTTGCATGGCTGATGTGGCTCAGTGGATTGAGCGTCAGCCTGAGAACCGAAAGGTCGCAGATTCAAATCCCAGCCAGGGCACATGCCTGGGTTGCAGGCCAGGTCCCCAGTTGGGAGCCTACCAGAGGCAACTGATCGATGTATCTCTCGCACATCAATGTTTCTCTCCCTTTCTCCTTCCCTTCCCCTCTCTCTAAAAATAAATTTAAAAATCTTAAAATAAAAAAGCCAGAATGAAGAAAATTTTTTAAGAAAAGATTGCCATGTCTGCTGGCCGGACACAGGGTCATTGCTCGTTTTCTTCCTGGGGCATCCAGGACTCAGGCCGGTCATCTCCCTGTCCCCGCACCGGGAGGGCCTTAAGACGCGAATCCTGGCAGATGGTGGCCCAGACAAGGTCTGAGCAAAGACTTCCTACCCCTCAGAGCTCCAGGGAAGACAACTTTCCGTGTAGCCTTCACCCCTGAGAGCTTTTGAGTTTTGAGAGCCAAAACTAGGCTCTCCTGAGCCTTGAGGAGATTGGAGGAAAGGGGAGGCCGTGTGAGAGGAAGCCAGTTGGGGCCCATGGGACACAGCAGCCACCCCCATTGTCTTCTCCCCTTGGGACTCATTTGGGCGCCTGCTCAAGTGTCTGCCAGCTTAGAAGGTGACAGCATCTGGCCTCGATCAGGACGAAGAGACAATGATCCTCAGTGGGCCTGATGATTACCTTGTGGTTTCCTTGGAAGCCAAGTCCGCTGCTCACCTTCCTCAGGCTTCTCTCTCTCCTGCCTTGATCCAAGCCACAAAACCAAGAAGAGCCAGGTTGCTGCTGTAAAAGGAGGGCCACCAATGAACAGGAAAGAACCTTCCAATTTCCCTTTCGTGTAGGGCCCATTCTTCAGGGTCACCAAGGAACCCTTGTTGCCAAAAAAAGAATTGCTGCAAATAAATGTGGGAGGAATAATAGAATTAGAAAGGCAGCATTTCATAAGTTCTAATACGATCATTGATTCAGGCAATGATCACCAGTGGTTGATGCACTCAGAGGAGAAATTGATGGGCGTTCCAGGCAGCAGCAAGCTGCAGTAGCTAACAGCAGTGATAGCGTAAGCGGGCTCAGCTGAGCAGGTCCCCCTTGGGTCTCTCAGACAATTGGGGTCGGATGGAGGCTGGCGCTGGAGTCTCCTGATTGCCAGTTCTATCTGTCATTCTCTTGCCCGCTGTCTCGGCAGGATGGCAGGAACAGGGTGGAGGGCTGGTGCATCTCTCTCTCGTCATCTGACCTCTCCACGCGGCTCGCTCGGGCCTCCTCACAGCATGGCGGTCTCAGGCAAGTCAGACTTCTCCCCGGGAGGGAGAGTTCAGAAAGGCTAAGGGGTGGCGGGGGGGTGGGGGGGAGTAAGGCTTCCTATGACCCAGGCTCAGAAATCGGTGAAACTCCCATCACGTTTGAGGGTGGAAAGCAAGTCACAGAGCCACCCAGATTCACGGGGCAGGGACTGCATGACGGCTGTGAACACCGTGGTTGTGGTTCGTTGGAGGAACGTCTGCGGAGACTAGCTACCGAATGAGGGAGCTCTCCGTGGAGGGGACAGGCTGTCGCCACGCAAACCCACAGCCCGTGGGTTTTAACACCACTAGAAGAGGGACAAGCTCATTGTATGTGCCTCCTGATGCGCTGTGATGGGAAGCCCTGGCACCATCCACAGAGCAGCCTTGTAAAGAGAGAAATTAACCCTAACTCTAATTGTCCCTCCAAGGCTAACAGCCTCTTGCAGGAAGTACAGGGGAAAGAGGTACGTAAACAATACAATGAGGAAGCTGACAGAGGAGTCCAGAACATGGACCGATCCCCGGGGTTCTAGGCTTCTGCAATAAGTTGATGACATTAAATTAAAGAGAGAAGGGGGGCCCTACGTTGGAAAGGCCTTAAGAGACCTAAAGACAAAACCCCCCACACAGGCCTTTTTCTGGATCCAGATTCCAACAAACCAACTGTAATATAAAAGTCATTTTTGAGGCAAACAGAGAAATCTGATTTCTCTAGGTATTAGATGATCCCAGGGAGTATTATTCATTTTGTTAGGTGTAATCATGGCTTTGTGTTTACACGAGAAAATGTGTGCATGTGTGCATGCACGCATTTAGGGAAATATATAGAAGTGAAGTCACAGTATGATTGAGATTTTATTTTAAATACTTAGGAAGGAAGGGAGGGAGGGAGAGGAAGGAAGGAAGGAAGGAAGGATGGAAGGGAGAAAGAGAGAGAAAGAAAGAGAGAGAGAAAGAAAGAGAGAGAGAGAAAGAAAGAGGGGAGAGGAGTAGCTGAAGCAAATGTGGCAAAATCTGGCTAATTATCAAACCTAGGCGGGGTGAGGGGCATGTTAGCTTTACTGTAGTACTCTTTCCACTTGCGTGTGTGTTGGAAATATGTAGTTGATCATAAAAAAAATTTAAAGGGGCGCCATTGAGAAGCGGGCTTTTATCATTCCCCACTGCTCCTGACAGCCAGCCTCGCGCTGGAATCATTTGTCACAGTAAACTCAGCCGCCCAGACCTCATCAAGAACAAATGCAGCCGTTCAAAGTCACCTTCCAGGGAGCCAGAGGCCCAGATTCTAAGCTGTCACCTTTGTGCCTCCTATTGTTAAGTGGGGCTTTGCTCAGCGAGACGATAGGTTTTAGCTCCTCAGGCCCCCACCTGAGGATCACCTTCCCCAGTGTTCTGTCCCCTTTGTCCCCAGTGGGAGTGACATTGGCATCACATGGGTCCTGTGGGCTACCTGCTGCAGCAGGGAAGGTTTGAAGCAAAGGGATGAAAGTCAACTATTCACATGGCACCGTGTCCCCACAGTGAGAAAGAAGGAGACAGAGAGAGAGAGAGAGAGGACTGTCTGGTCCCTCTGCTGGTCCACCCACTCCCAAGGGATGTCTCTTCCGTAGGTTTGGAACCTGCCTGTTTTTGAAATTCCCTACAGATTTCAAGGTCATAGTCCTCAGACCAGCCTGTGGGAGCCCCAGGACCTGAGTATATGGGGCCCATGGGGTCCAATGGGCTGACTCAGACCTCCCGGGAAGGGAAGGGTTTCGGAGGGAAGATCGCTGGCCTGGGGATCCGAAGCCCCGGGCTCAGCCTCCGCACTGGGTGCGTGGCCGCTTCCCTGGGCCTTTTCAGTAAGCAGGGAGCAGCCCTTGGTGCTCGGCCAGGCCCCGCACCGCTGAGATTCCACAAACTGTAAAATGACAGGGAGCAGGATTGAGTGCCTGTTCACTTGCTCACTCGGCCGTGGCCGACGGCTTGTTTGACGTGCAGCAATGCATGGCCACTGCGAGCCAAAATCGAGCAAGTTCGATTTTTCACAGGTGGGTCTGAATCTTATCTCCACTTCCTTTCCAGAGAGAGCCCAGGCCAGGCCAGCGTCTCCCCTGGGCAGTGTCACGAACCCCGGGTCTCAGCTGAGCCCATGAGAGATGGAGCTCTACACAGATGGCACGTAGGTTCGAGGCGTGAAGCCCCAGCGGGAGGCCACACGCCCCGCCCGGGAAGCCCTCGGCCCCAGCACAGCTCTGCAGAACCACTCAGTAATCAAAGAATTCAACCCAAATTAATATAGCAAAATTAGCTTAGTTTTCTTCTTTCCCATAATTAATGAGATTACAGTCTCTAGTATACCTGTCTACCTTCCGGCTGGACGATGCATAGGGTGCACGCGTGGGCACACTCACGCAGGCACACAAAGTTGAATGGAAAGACATCAGGCTACTTAGAGAGTGAATTTTGTTGATCCCAACTGCAGGCAAAGCAGGCGCCCTGCCCATCCTCGCAGGACTCAGCCCACCTTCTAAGGACCACCCTGCGGATGTTGGGCATTTCCTGGTCCCCTCTCTTCAGGAAGGACGGGAAGGCACATCACAGGCTGGCCAAGACCTGCTGGGCACTGAAGTGGCACTAAACACATTAGGCCACATAACCAGGTAGGCAGTATGGCTGGGGGAAAATTCAAAAGAGCCAGCATATTCTCACTATAAAACATTCTTTTTTTTTTTTAAATATTCTTCTCTAACTGAAGGTCTTTGGCTGTGGCAGGATTATAGGGGGTTATTTTTTTCTTATCTGTATTTTCAACTCTTTTTATAATACTCATGTACCTCTGTTTCCATAGAGACTTCAACACTGTTACCATTTGGGGCCAAATAATACTTTGGTGCTGGGGGTGTCTTATGCATTGCAGCACATTTAACAGTATCCCTGCTCTCTACCCACTACTTGCCAGTAGCATCTCCCCAATTGTGACAACCAAAAATGTCTCCAGTCATCGCCAAATGTCCCCTAGCCGGCAAAATCACCCCCAGGCAAGAGCCACTGCTGAGACGAAGGACCGGAGGACCGGAGGACCGGTAGTCAGAGAGTCAAAGGAAGACAGGAGAGAGAAAGGACAACAATTAGCAGCTTTTCAGTGCTGCCCATGTGCCTGGGGCCGTGCGCCACACCTCCAGGTGTCACCTCCCTGATCCTCGCAAGAGAACTCAGCAAGAAGGCCTTAGTGATCATCCTCATTTAGTGAAGCTAAACGAGCTGGCCCAAGTCCCATGGTTATTAAGAGAATGCGTCATGAAGACACAAGAGGAAAGAGTTTCTAGAAAGGAGCCATCAGCCTTTGGATGTCACATACGCTTTCAAATGAGTATAAGCGGGCCCTTGCTGGAGTGGCTTAGTGGGTTGAGCATCAGCCTGTGGGCCAAGAGGTCGCTGGTTCCATTCCCAGTCAGGGCGCAGGCCTGGGTTACCGGCCAGGTCCCCGGGGGCGGCGGCCGCATGTGTGCAAGAAACAACAGATTGATGTGACTCTCACACATCAAAGTTTCTCTCCCTCCATCACTCTCATAAAAAAATTTTTTTAATAAAATGAGCATAAGTGGTATACCAACAAGATAACTCAGGTGAAATGGACAAATTCCTAAAGAGATACGAACTACCAAAACTGACTCTAGAAGAAATAGAGAATCTAAATATATCAATAACAAGTAAAGAGATTGAACTAGTCATCAGAAAACTATCCTCAAAAAAAAGGTTCAGGCTCAGGTGGCTTCATTGGTGAATCCTACCAAATATTTAAACAATTAATGCCAGCTCTTCACAAATTCTTCCAAAACATAGAAAACACTTACAGACTCATTCTATGAGACCAGTATTACCCTGATACCAAAACCCTATATGAAAACATCACATGAAAACAAAATTATAGAACAATATCTCTTATGAACACAAATGCAAAAATCCTTGACAAAATACAGTAAGTCCTCATTCAACGTCGATAGGTCATTTCTTGGAACTGTAACTTTAAGTGAAATGACATACAATGCCAGCAGTTTCACCATAGGCTAATGATATAAACAAGAGTTAAGTACCTACAGCATATTTCTGGTCATAAAACATCAACAAACTTCTAAATAAAGACCCCAAACACTTCCAATATTAAAACTGAAATAAATGTGAGCTATACATACATTTAAGAAAGATGAATAAAAACAAGGAAGAGCATTTTTTTCCAACGCGCTCATTCCTGTTCAGGGTTGAGGGTGGCCAGGGAGCCCCTCCTAGCAGCTCAGGGTGCAGGGCAGGCACCCACCCTGGACAGGACACCAGTCCACCATGGGCCGTGCCCGCCCATGCCCACCTCACTCAGACTGCGACAACGGAGGCACACGGATTCACCTAACGTGCACGTTTTGGGGATGCGGGAGGAGAGTCCCTGATGAAAACCCACGCCGACATGGGGCGAACATGCGAACTCCACAGAGACAGTGGCCCCGGCTGGGAGTCGATTTTTTTTTCTCATCAACATTTTAATAAAATGACATTGAACAAAATGAAATTATTCAAGGACCCGTTGTACTAGCAAAGCAAATCTAGCAACATATTAAAAAGATTATACACCGTGACCAAGTGAGATTTGGTCCAGGAACGCAAGCTTGTTTTTACCTGAAACGAAAACCCTGTGATAACCTAATAGGTGCAGAAAAAATCATATGAGAACACCCAACAAACAAGGAATTAAGGGTCATTCTCTCAGCCTAACAAAAGGCTTCTATGAAAATCGCACCGCTAACACCATGCCTAATAGTGAAAGAAGGGAGCTTGTCCTTAAGATCAGGAACCAGACAAGGATGTCTGCTCTTACGGCTTCTATTAAACATCGTACTGGAGCTTTAGCAAGGGCACTTAGGCAAGAAATGCGACTAAAGGCATCAATACTAAATACAGAAATAAATAAAACTATTTTTATTTGAGGATGACATGATCTTGTATATTAAACAAATCCTAAGAAATCCACTAATGAAAACTATTAGAACCAATAAATTAGTTCAGCAAGGTTGCAGGATACATGATCATATATAAAAAGCAATAGTGCCCTGGCTAATGAGACCCAAAGTTCAGTTGGTTGGAGCGTTGTCCCGTAAACTGAAATGTTCAGTTCCCAGTCAGGGCACATACCTAGCCTGTGGGTTCAATCCCCAGTCAGAAGGTGTACAGGAGGCAACCGATTGATGTTTCCCTCTCACATCAATGTTTCTCTCTCTCCCCCAACCCCCTTCCTCTCTCTTTAAAAGCAGTGAAAAATGTCCTTGGGTGAAGAATTTTTTTTAAATCAACAGTATTTTTATACATTTGCAATAAACAATCAAAAAATAAAATTTAACAAAAAAGAATAAAACACTTCATAATAAATTTAGCAAAGCAACTGCAAAATTTTATACTCAAAACATTGTTGAAAGAAATGAAAGAAGACCCAAGTACATGGAAAGACATCCAAACGCATGGGTTGGGAGACTTGCTATTGTTCAGGCAGCAGTCCCCAAATGATCTACCCGTTCAACACAATCTCTATCAAAACTCCCAACTGGCATATTTGCAATAATCAATAAATTGATCCTAAAATTCATATATTAACTCAATGGCCAGAATAGCCAAAACAATCTTTAAGAACAAGAAAAATCATCAGAGGACTCATACTTCCCGATTTAAAGACTTATGACAAAGCACTGTAATGAAGACAGTGACGGACTGGTATAAGGATGGACGTACCAAGCAATGGAATAGAACTGAGAGCCCAGAAATAAATCCTCATATTTATGGTCAATTGATTTTTCAACAAGCGTGCCAGTGCAGTTCAATGGGGGAAAGAACAGTCTTTTCAACAAAGAGTGCTGGGGCAGCTGGGTATCCGCCGGTGAAAGCATTAAGGTGGACCCCTCCCTCACACCACAGATACAAATTTACTCAAAATGGATCAAAGACCTAAACATAGGAGTTAAAGCTATTCAACTCTTAGAAGAAAACTCAGGCATAAATCTTCATGACCTTGGATTAGGCAATGATTTCTTAGATATGACGCAAAAGTACAGGCAACAAAAGAAAAAAAATAGATACATTAGATTTATCAAAATTAAAAACTTTTGTGCTTCAAAGGACACCATCAAGCAAGTAAAAAGACAATCCACATAATGGGAGAAAATGTTTGCAGATCTGTATCTAAAAGGGCTGGTATTCAGAATATATAAAGGATTCTTACAACTTAAGAAGAAGAAAAATAACCCAACTGAAAAATGGGCAAAGGCTGTCAATGTACATTTCTCTAAAGAAGGTATGCAAATGGCCAATAAACATATAAAAAATACTCAACATCATTAGCTATTAGGAAAATGCTAACTGAATCATCGTGAGATACCACTTCACGCCTACTTGGGTGGCTATAATCAAAAAAAAAAAAAGCAGATGATAACAAATGTTGGCAAAGATATGGAGAAATTGGAGCCTTTGTACCCTGCTGGTGGGAATGTAAAATGGTACAGCCACTTCCAGAAACAGTCTGGCAGTTCCTCAAAAGGCTAAACATAAAGTTACCATCTAATCCAGCAATTCCACTACCAGGTATATACTCAAAAGAAATAAAAACAGCCCTGGCTGGGTTGCTCAGTGGGTTGAGCGTCGGCCTGTGAACCAAAGGGTCGCCAGTTCTATTCCCAGTCAGGTCACATGCATGGGCTGTGGGCCAGGTCCCCAGTAGGGGGCGCACAAGAGGCAATCACACATTGCTGTTTCTCTCCCTCTCTCCCTCCCTCCCCCTCTCTCCAAAAATAAATAAATAAAAGTCTTTAAAAAAGAAATAAAAGCATATATCCACGTCAATCAGCTTCCCTTTCAGGGGGCAACACCCTCCGCCCTGGTGCCCTGATTCTGAGATACAGCCACCCTACCCCAAACCCCTCAAAGGGCAGAGATCTAGCAGGACTGACTAAGAGCTACAACTGGAAAGAGACTGGCAATTCCAAGAACACACCAGGTCTTTTCTCCTTGTTTTCTAAAGGATAACATACATTTGCTGAGAATAACTCCCTTGGGGAAGAGAGGTAAAAGGGGACTAAATGGTAATGGGGAAAAAATACAATTAAGATTAAATCAATGAGAAAGGCACGCAGAGAGAGAGAAATAACTCCTTGCCTCTGGAGACCTGAGCCTCACAGACTCCCTGAGACGGATGTCAGTCTTCCGTCTCTCCCGCCCAGCCCGGCCGTCTCCCTGCACGGCTTTGCCTGTGCCTGGCACCTGATACCTGTTTTCTTGTGCACTCCCGCAGTAACCCTGGGAGATTCGTGTTGTTATCAATCCACAGACTTTCTCCAAGAGCCCTGAGGCCAGGTGTTCTGCAGAAATCCGATTTCTCCAAATTGTAGGAAGGTGAGGTGATATATACACTGTGTACTATGGAACAGCCCAGAGGGTCTGGGGCAGCACCGTCATCAAACACGCTAGGATTTTCACAGCAAGATGTATGAATATTCACATTGAGTGAAATAAAAACTATAAATAGTCTTTTATCAGCTCAGGTCAGGTCTTGCAGAGCCAAGTGTCTAACCAGGTCTGTCTGCTTCGAGGCCTCTGCCCTCACCCCTCCGCTCAGCCCTGCCTGTGCTCTCTCTTGATTCGTCAACCACGTCCATTTCCTCTTCCATCTTTCCAGACAGAAGTTTGTCTTTGTCATATTCTGTAGTCCTGACCTATGTGCCCAGCCCTGGAGGACTAAAGAAGTTTGGTGCTGCCCTGGCTGGAGTGGCTCAGGGGATTGAGCGCCTGACTGCGAACTGAAAGGTTACAGGTTCAATTCCCAGTCAGGGCACATGTCTGAGTTGCCAGCCAGGGGCAACCGATCGATGCTACTCTCACACATGGATGTTTCTCTCCCTCTTTCTCCCTTCCTTTCCCTCTGTCTAAAAAAAAATAAATAAATATAATCTGTTTTTAAAAAAATGAAGAAGTTTGGTGCTTAAAGCCCATCCCTCACCTTCTGCCCAGCCCCCGCCTTGGAAAGCTCTTCATGTGTGCAAACTGACTTAGGCCGAGCCCTGGGCCACATGGGCCACATGGGCCATGTGATCTTTTGAAAAAGGAAATATTCCTTTGCTCCCACCTCAGGAAAAAGGCTCAGATCCCTTGCCCCACTCAAGGTTTCACTTACTCCAGGAAAGCGAAGGAGTTCCCGTAAGGCTGTTGGCTGAAATCAAAGGCCGGGTTTAGCAGAGCAGACTCTGTTTTGAGTCTGGGACTTGCCATCAGCACGGCTGCTCCGGGACCTGCAGAGGCTCCCCGTTGCCTACGATTTCCAATGGCCCTGCTTCTCAGACTGGCCTGAAGAGGACTGGCTTCCCAACCCCCGTGTGAGCCTCCTTACCTGTATTTGTTGGGTACCTACTGCAACCAGGTACGGTGCCGAGCACTGGGGCTCAGCAGTGAACATAACAGATGAGGTCCATCTCCACCTGAGCTTGCAGTCTAATCGGGGATGACACATGGTAATCAAATAAGTAGATGTATAATGTAATTTCAGGGTGTGAAAAGTGCTGTGGAGGGAAAAAAAGCAGAGTGAGGGTATATAAAGAGAGGACGGAGATGCTGTTTTTTTTAAGTATATTTTATTGATTATGCTATTACAGTTGTCCCATTCTCCCCCCCTTTATCACCCTCCACCCTGCAACCCCCTCCCATCAGCAGTCCCCTTCTTAGTTCACGTCCATGGGTCGTACATATAAGTTCTTTGGCTTCTCCATTTCCTGTGCTATTCTTAACCTCCCCCCCGTCTATTTTGTACCTACCAATTATGCTTTTCATTCCCTGTACCTTTTCCCCCCTTCTCCCTCCTCCCCCCACCCCTCTGATAACCCTCCGTGTGACCTCCATTTCTGTGATTTTGTTCCTGTTCTAGTTGTTTGCTTAGTTTGTTTTTGTTTTTAATTTTTAGGTTCAGTTGTTGATCGTTGTGAGTTTGTTGTCATTTTACAATTCATAGTTTTGATCTTCTTCTTTTTCTTAGATAAGTCCCATTAACATTTTGTATAGTAAGGGTTTGGTGATGATGAACTCCTTTAACTTGACCTTATCTGGGAAGCATTTTATCTGCCTTCCATTCTAAATGTTAGCTTTTCTGGATAGAGTGATCTTGGATGTAGGTCCTTGACTTTCATTACTTTGAATACTTCTTTCCAGCCCCTTCTTGCCTGCAAGGTTTCTTTTGAGAAATCAGCCGACAGCCTTATGGGAACTCCTTTGTCGGTAACTGTCTCCTTTTCTCTTGCTGCTTTTATCTCTCCTTATCTTTAATCTTCAGTAATGTAATTGTGATGTGTCTTGGTATGTGCTTCGGGACTCTCTGAGCTTCCTGGACTTGCAAGTCTATTTCTTCTGCCAGACGGCGGAAGTTTTCCTTCATTATTTTTTCAAATAAGTTATTAATTTCATGATCTTCCTCTTCTCCTCCGGGCACCCCCATGATTCGGATGTTGGAACATTTAAAGTTGTCTCAGATGTTCCTAAGCCTCTCCTCATTTTTTTGAGTTCTTGTTTCTTCCTTCTGTTCCACATCTTTGATTTGAGTCCCAGTTTCCTTCTCTTCACTGTTGGCTCCTTGTACTTTTTTTCTTTATTTCACTTTGCATAACCTTCACTTCTTTCTCTATTTTGCATCGATACTCAGTCATTTCTGTGAGCACAGAGATCCTGTCTTAGATAGAGCCACCACAGCCGGCCTCTCTACGGCGGCAATTGGAATTAAGCAAGAGAGCAGGCCACGAGGATTTCTGGAGGAAGAGCCATGTAGACAGACAGAAAAGCAAATTCAGATGCCCTGAGTAGGAAGTGGGCTTGCATATTGAAGAAAGGTGGGAAAATGGGGTCCCAGAGGAGTCACTGACTCATAGCAGATCTGACATCCAACCTGGGACTTCACCTCCTCATTGGAGCTAATAACAGGAGATCCAAAAGGGTTCGAGGAAGAGCATGGCAGAAACACTGCCAGCATGAACTGAGAGAGACAGAGACAGTGTAAAATGAAAGGAAGTCTTTGGACACCCAAACTTCTCCAGGCAGGAAGAAGGCAGAGGAAATCAATCAGCTGCTAACATAAACTACCTTTCATGGAAAACGAAAGAAGACTCAGAGGTGAAACCAAAGTCCCATAGGGCAGAGCCAAAAGGAAAGGAGGATTAATTCTAGCCCTAAAGTCCCAATGGAGGAACTTCCAACATTACAAGCTCTGATATATTTCACAATTGCTATTGACCTGCTTGTCTCCTTTTCTTGAACTGGGAGTGTCTATAATAATTAGCTTTGCTTCTCACATTATTGTATGTTGAGTGGGTGGGTGGGAGGGTGAGTTGGGGGACAGATAACTGTTCCTTTTGTTCATATGTCTTCAGATCAAGAGGAACTGTACTCAAAGAACACCTGAGGAACCTCACCCAAAGAGCCTCCTCTGTGCCTGATTTAGGTGATGAGATTCTGGACTATGAGACTTTCAGGGACCTTGGGAGGAGGTAAGGGTACTCACGCATGGGGCGGACGTGACTTATTGGGGACCACAAGGCAGGCTGGGATAGAAACCCCCATATGACGCCCTCTCCTGGTGTTCACACTTCCTCCTAACATTAATGGGAAAACCTGTTTAACCAATGGAATGTTGTAGAAGTGAGTCTAGATCATAAAAGGCACTGTGGCTTCTGTCTCGCTCTCTCTCGGATCACTCACTCTGGAGGAGTCCAGCCACCACATCATACGGATGCTCAGGCAGCCCCAAGGGTGAGCCCCCTCAGCGAGGAGGCGGAACCTCCTGCCAACAGCGCCCCTGCTGGTTCACCACCTGTGCTGGTGAGACTTCTTGGAAGCAGAGCGCCAGCCCATCAAGCCTGCGGTCGGCTGCAGGCCTCCCCGACATCTTGGCTACAACATAACGAGAAACCTCAAAACTAAGCCACCCAGCTAAGCCACTCCCAAATCCCTGATCTACAGAGACTGTGTGAGATGTTTATTATTGCCTTAAGCCACTAAGTGTGTGGGTCATGTGTCATGCAGTAACAGACAAATGTTTAAATCCTGCCAAGATTAGAGAATTCCATTATTCATTCAACAAAGTCATTGAGTATCTGCTGAAACAGCAACCACCCCTCTGTGCAGGAGCCTGGTATCTGCCCCCCGACACACACACACACACACACTGCCACCACTCTCTCCCTCTGCCTCAAACACAGCACTTGCCTCGCCGATCCTTCAGCCTGAATCCTGGGAGGAGGAGGGCATGCAGCAGGGCTGCAGCCGCCCCGGGCAACGTGTACCGTGAGCAGGAGCAAACTTTTGCAATCATAACCACTACGTTTTGGTGGCTGTTTGTTATTCAGCAAAAGCTGACTGATGCAGCCACACTGCATCCGTGCCTTGCCGGCAGGGGGCAGGGCTGTTTGCTGAGCTTTCTCAGTTGTGGGAATGCTTCTTGGCTCATCACTCTTCCTTAAAATATGGCTTCCGGGACTCAACGCGACAGAGACTGAGCAGCCCAGGGCACAGTGGCCTCTCCCCTCCCAGCTCTGGGTGTTAGGCCATCCCTCCACAGCTTCCTGAGACATGGGGACCTCTGCGCTCTGGCAGCCACACAGTCTGGAACACAGAGACCTCCCTCGTAACTAGAGAAGAATGTCCCTGGGGGCCGAAAAGACGTCACGAGTCCACACTCTGAGGCTTGGGAACTTGACCGCTTAGGACAGCCTTCTAACCTCCTCAGAGCCGAACTAAACTTCCTAACCTACAATCTAACAAGCTTGGTGATATGGTTGTGAAGTCCACAGCAGACCCAAAGGTGCCAACTGGAGCCAAATCAACATGCGAGGCAATGAGGCGGAATCAAGGAAAGGAAGGATGGATGGCTGAAGGCCCACCGGTGTCAGGCGGGACCCAAGTCACAGCCCCTCTGCAGGATTGGTAGTAACGGGCCCATTTTACAGGACAGGGAATGGAGGCTCAGAGAGGAATTTGCCAAAAGTCACAAGCTTGTCGGTCAGGATTCAAATGGGCATACACAATAGCAGATACTCTGTGAACAGCAGCTCCTTGTGCTGATTTTGACCTTGACATTGTTTGTGGGTAAAGAAAAAGAAAAAGGCAGTGGGAAGGGAGAGGCACGAGGGTGGCAGGAGGTTTCTAGGAGATTTTCATCTGGAGAACAGGGCACAGGGAGGAGGGGCACCTGAGGACCCAGGGCAGCCGCGACGACGGCCATCCCCACCCCAGCAAGGGCCCCTCGCTGCACCTCCAGCACCGCGTCGCCTGGGCTCAGACAGGCCTGAGCTCTCAGGGCCGCTCCCTGAAACAGAGGGGCCGAGACAACGCAGCCGCAGAGAACCAGCGCAAACGTCTAGTGCTGGGTTTAGCGCTGGGAAAGCCAGACCAGGGAACTCTCATCCCCGGCAGGGAACTTGCCAGCCAAGGAGTCCTGGGCAACTGCAACTGCAGGCCCCCGATGAGAGTCCCGCACCCCAGCACTGTCCCATGGGGAAGAGGACACCAGGTGCAGCCTGCACACAGCGGGGCCCAAGAAACACAGACAAGGGGCTGGTGACCCCCTGCTCCAGACCCTTCTGCCAGCCTGGCAATCACCTGAGTCCTGTCTCCTCCTGACCTGGAGAGGGGCAGAGAGGGGCCCCAGCTGTTCCCGCACCCCCCTTCCCCCAAGGAGGCACTGTGAAGTCACGTCAGCCTCAGGGGAGGTGAGGGTGGAGCAGCAAGCGCGCCCCCAAGTGTGGGTGGGCGCAGACAGGCCCTGGGAGAGGGGCCGGGTCGCACGGCGGCGCTGTCCAGGGACCCTGGCTAAGAATAGAACCACCTGAGGTTTGGGGGGCTTCAATGAGCTCCCTCCCCAGGTTCATTTCCTTTTTAGAGGTAAAATATAAAGCATCACATGTATCATTCGACCTATTTGGAAGTGCAGAGTTCAGTAGCAGTGAGCGCGTTCACACTGTCGGTTGGCCGTCCCCACCGTCCGTCTCCGGAGCTTGTCCATCTTCCAAGGTGGAACTCCGTCCCCTTCAGCACCAGCCCCCCATGGCCCCCTCCCCTGTCCCCTGGAGACCCGCCGTGCTGCTTTATAGCTTAATGGCACTGACTACTCTAGGTATCTCCTGTAAGTCACATTATATAGTATCTATCTTTCTGTGACTCACTTGTTTCACTTAATACAATGCCTGCAAGTTTCATCCAGGTGTTAGAACTTCCTTCCTATGAAATGCCGGGTAACAGTCCATGGTACGTATGGGCCGCACTGTATTTACCCATTCATCTGCTGATGGACATTTGGGTTTCTTTCACATTTTGGCTTTTGTGAAAGCCAAACATGGATTTACACATATATCTTCAAGATCCTCATTTCAGCCCTGGCTGGTGTGGCTCAGTCGATTGAGTGCCGGCCTGTGAACCAAAGGGTCACCGGTTTGACCCCCAGTCACAGCACAGGCCTGGGCTGTGGGCCAGGTCCCCAGTAGGGGGTATGTGAGAGGAAACCACACATTGAAATTTCTCTCCCTCTCTTTCTGGTTCCCTTCCCCTCTCAAAAATAAATAAAACCCTTTTTTTTAAAGACCCTCATTTCAATTCTTTTGGGTATACACCCAGAAGTGGAATTCTAGGATCGTATGGTAATTCTACGTTTAAATTCTTGAGGAACCACTAACGCGTTTCCCACGGTGGCGGCATCATTTTACTTTCCCATCGGCCATGCTGCACAAGGAGGCTGATTCCTCCTCGTCCTCGCCCATAGAGATTATTTTTTCGGTTTGTTTTTGTTTTTTTTTTAATAATAGGCATCCTGTGGGTATGAAGTGGTATCTAATTGTGGCCTTGATTTCTAGTTTTCCAATGATTTGTGATATTGAGCATCTTTTCATGTGCTTATTAGCCATTTTTATATCTTCTCCAGAAAAATGTCTATTCAAGTCCTTTGTGTAGTTTCTAATTGGGTTGTTTTTCTTTTTGATGTTGAGTTGCAGGAGTTCTTTATGGATTCTGTATGTTAACCCCTTATCAGCTCTGCAGTTTACAAATACTGTCTCCTATCCTATGAGGTGGCTTTTCACTCTGTTGAGTGTTTTTTGATGCATAAAAGTTTTTAATTTTGAGATAGCCAATTCATCTAGTTTTTTTGTTTTTGTCTGTGTTTTTGGTGTCACACCTGAGACATTATTGCCAAGTCCAATGGCATCGAGCTTTGCCCCTGTGTTTCTTTCTGAGGATTTCATAGTTTTAGCGCTTATGTTTAGGTCTTTGATCCATTTTGAGATAATTTTTGTATATGGTGTAAGGTGAGGGTCCAGCGCCGTCCTTTTGCCTGGGCAAATCCAGTCTTCCCAGCACCGCTTGTTGAACGAATTATTTTTACATGGACAAACACAAAAGCTATGTTTATAGTTCTTACAGAACTACAAGCCACAATGAATGTACAAATTAAACACAAGCATAACAAATGACCAGTAAAACTCAAACAGAAGTAAATTAACATACAGAATGGTATTATTTTGCTCAAACCCAGTCGCCCATGGCTCAGCGGTAGCGTAGCTGGTTACGTCGGTTGTCCCACCGTGGTTCTCCGTTGGAACTGCTGTCTGACATCTGTCCCTTATTAGCCTCCTCTGTTCTGTTCCCATCAGCTGAGATATTTAATACTCCAGTGGGCTCATACACACACACACACACACACACGCGCGTGCGCGCGTTAAGCATGAAACACATGGCACTGGGCCGTCACACGTGGTCATCCAGCTGGGCCAGAGTTGGGCGTTGAGGTTTTTGTTGACACAAAACCCCCACTTAAAAACTCTTGTAAAGAACTTGTGAATCTTGAAAATATGTGAGGGCCCCAGGGAGTCCCTGAATCCCAGGTTAGAGACCCTGGTTTAGGTAGGTATAGTGCAAAGACCTTCTAGAATGGGCAAGTTTACAGCAGCTTTTCTAAGGAGTTAAAGGGTTTAGTTTACAGACGTAGCCATTTGACTTTACAGTGGGCAAAGCCTCGTCTCTGCCCATTAGACTTAAGACAAATGTGTCTTTGCTAAATCCTGATTTGGGGTGACCTCACGAGTGCCCCGCGGGTCTCCCTCCCCTGGCCCGGCGCCCACCCCACCCGCACCCCCGCCGACCCCGCCTTCCTCCTCCCCCTCCGCCCAGCCTTGTGTCCCTTTTCACTGAGACCTGCCTCAGCCCCATCCTCAGAGGACCCGTCCCGGCTGCCGCCCAAGCTGTCCCTCCACTCCGCCACCGGAGCCCATCTCCTGTCCCTCGGGCTGAAGGACACCCTTCCAGTAAGTCACCCACCACACCCCCACCCCGTCCCTGCATGTCATGTGTTTCCTCTCTCTGTTAAGCGTCCCCATCAGCTCTTCATTCTCCTACCTTAAATTTTAAAAACTCACTCCCCTTTTAAATGTCCTCTCTTATCTCTCCTTCTCTTTGCAGGAGAGCCCCTCAAAGCCCCTCTGAAGAGTGGTCTCTACCCTCTTTCCACCTTCTCTCCCATCCTCCCCTAAACCCGCTCCAGGCAAGCTGGCAGGCCAAACTGCGCGGTCAAGGTTGCGGGACCCCGCAGTCGACGGTCAGCCCTGTGCACTGTGCCACCTGCAGCGCTCGCTCTCCCTGCCCGAGGCCGTCTCTCTGCTGGGCCTCCGCCGCCGGTTGCCAGTCGCTGCTCCCCGGCTCACCTCCTCCCTGGGTCCTCGGGGCCCAGCCTCTGCCATTGACCTGCCGTGCGCTCCTTATCCTCATGGGTTTCAATGTCGCTATATAGGCCTGACCAGTGTGGCTCAGTTGGTTGGGTGTTGTCCCACAAAGTAAAAGGTCGCCAGTTTGGATCCCCAGTCAGAGTGCATGTGGGAGAAGCAACTGACGGATGCTTCTCTCTCATGTTGGTGTTTCTCTCCCTCTCTTTGTCCCTCCCTTCCCTTTTATCTATAAAGAAAGAGGAAGGAAGGAAGGAAGGAAGGAAGGAAGGAAGGAAGGAAGGAAGGAAGGAAGGAAGGAAGGAAGGAAGGAAGGAAGGAAGGAAGGAAGGAAGGAAGGAAGGAAGGAAAGATGGAAGGAAGGAAGGGAGGGAGGGAGGGAGGGAGGGAGGGAGGCCACCAGATATTGAGGACGTCTAAGTTTACACTTCAGCCCACACCTCCCCTCTGCACTCCTGACTCGCGTCCAACTGCCAGTTCCGCTTCTCCACTCGGGCAGTCAAACAGGTACGTCACACTTAATGTGTCAAACTAAGTTCCTCTCCCACCACCGTCCCCCTCTCATTCATTGACAACTCCATCCTCTGGTTGCTCAGGCCAAACACCTCGGTTCCCCCGCAGAGGCCCATGGAAAGATGCTCAAACTTCACTAGTCATTAGGGAAATGCAAATCGAGACCAAAGTGAGATATCACTTCACACCCACTAGGGTGGCTGTCATTTTTTTTTTAACCCAAAAAGCAGACAATAACAAGTGTTGGCAAGGATGTAGAAAAGGTGGAACCCTCATAAGATTGCTGAGGAGAAAATAAAGTGGAGCAGCAACTGTGGAAAACAGTTCAGCGACCCCTCTAAAAGTTAAACCTAGAATTGCTATATGACCCAGCAATTCCACTTCTGGGTGTAGAGCTCAAAAAACTGAAAACAGGTGTTCAAACCAAAATTTGCACATAAGTGTTCATAGCAGCACGTTTGCAACAGCCAAAAGGTGGGAGCAACCCAAATGTCCACTGACAGATGAGCAGGTAAACAAAATGTGGTGTATACATATAATGGAATATTTTCTATATATATTAATAAGTAATAAAGTTTTGATACATGCTAAAACATGGATGAACCTTAAAAACATTATGCTGAGTGAAACAAGCCAGACATATAAGTATGATTCCATTTATATGAAGTATGTACAATAGGCACATCCATTGAGGCCGAAAATAAATTGGAGGATACCAGGGGCTGGGGGGAGGGGTAAATGAGGAGTTTTTGTTTCCTGGGTAGAGGCTTTCTGTTTAGAGTGATGGAAAAGTTTTGAAAATAGTGGTGATGGTTGCATAACATTCTGCACATGATGTCACTGAATTGTACACTTAAAATGACTAAAATGGCATATTTTATTTTGTACATGTATGTTTTACCACAATAAAATTTTTAAAAAGATATAACCCAAAAGATATATATATAAAAATAACCCAATTTAAAAATGGACAAAGGAGCCCTGGCTGGTGTGGTTCAGTGGGTTGGGCACCAGCCTGCAAACCAAAAGGTCACTGGTTTGATTCCCAGTCAGGTACATGCCTGTGTTGCGGGCCAGGTCCCTGGTTGGGGGCACGCGAGAGGCAACCAATCAATGTTTCTCTTGAACATCAATGTTTCTCTTGAACATCAATGTTTCTTTCCCTCTCTCTCTCCCTCCCTTCCTCTCTCTCTAAAAAATAAAATCTTTTAAAAAAATAAAATTCTGCAGCACACCAAAAAATATATTTTAAAAAATAAAAATGACAAAGGATTTAAATAGACTTTTCCTCAAGAAGATATATAAATGGCCAATGAGCACAGGAAAAGATGCTGCACATCATTAGTCTCAGGGGAAATGCAAATCAAAACTACAATGAAATACCACTTCACACCCACTAAGATGGCTATAATCAAAGTTTTGGTAAGAATATAGAGAAATTAGAACCCTCGACGTCCTGGCCAGTTAGCTCAGCTGGTTAGGGTTGCCAGGGTTGTGGGTTCTGTCCCTGGTCAAGGCACATAAAAAAATCAACCAATGAATATGTAAATAAGTGGAATAACAAATCGATGTTTCTCTCTCTCCCCCTCACCCTTCCTTTCTCTCTAAAATCAATAAACTTTTTTAAAATAAATTATTTTTAAAAGATATTTTGAAAAAGAACCCTCAAACATTGCTGGTGGGAATGGAGTAGCTCTTCCACTGGAGAAAACAATTTGACAGTTCTTTAAAAAAGTAAACATCGAATCGCCATATAACCCAGCAATTCCACTCAGGCATATCCCAAGAGAACTGCAAACATACAAAGACTCGTACAGGAACATCCATAGTGGCATTATCCATAATAGCCAAACAGTGGAAACAACCCAAAACATTCATCAACTAATGAATGGATAAACAAAATATGGTAGATCCATAAAACAGAATATTATTTAGACATAAAGAGGAATGAATGTATTGATACATGTTACAACCTAGATAAATCATGCTAAGTGAAACCATTTAATTGTATACTTTTAAAGGGTGACTTTTATGGCATGCGATTACATCTCATTAATAAAAATAATGCACCCTGGCTGGTGTGGCTCAGTGCGTTGAGCTCTGGCCTGTGAATCAAGGGGTTGCCAGTTCAGTTCTCAGTCAGGGCATGTGTCTGGGTTGCAGGCCAGGTCCCTAGTAGGTGGCACACAAGTTGCAACCATACATTAATGTTTCTCTCCCTCTATTTCTCCCACCCTTCCCCTCTGACTAAAAATAAAATAAATAAAATCTTAAAAAAATAAAAATAATGCTTATGAAGACAAAAGCTGAGCCACCACCACTAGCCTCAGGAAACTCCACAAAGGAACAGAGGCAGCTATAAAGCTTCTTTTTGGCCTTGAGGTAGGATCTCCAAATTGGATTTTCCAGAAGGCCCTGTTCTCTGGGAATTATTTGAAAAAAACTCTGATCTCTATCTGGTACTTCTGTATCGTCTCCACTGTCAGAGGTAGAAGGGAGCAATAAGGAATAAGGAATGAATAGGGGAGTGACAAGAGATGGGTCTGTCAAGGAAAGGAGACAGATAGTGGAGCTGGTTTGCTCAACCTTCCTTTTCCCCAGCTTCCTCTACTAAAGAGCCTGCAAATGTAATTATTGGCCTTCCCAGACTCCCTTGCAGCTATGGTGGCCATGTGTCCCAACTACACCATGATGCATAGAGGTCCACAAGGGATTTCTGAGAAAACTTTCCCTTTCTTTGTCTAAGAGCCACACAGGGAAAATATACAGGGTCCAGCCACTGACCCATCACTTGAGAGCAGAGTCCTTGAGCCCCAATGGTACCAAGCATTAACTCTATCTTTGCGGGATAATAGGGAAATAGGAGGGTGGCCCCAGGGAGGACTGGGGAAGAAAAGGAGCACAGGGGCAGCAGCTCTTTACCATCTGGTAAGAGGGATGTCAATATCTTACATCCCAGGGAACTATACAAGAAGTTCTTGCCGAATCTCAACCCTGGCACTACTTCTTCCAAAATTGACCCTTCCCTCTTTCTTGACCTAAATATGAACACATGGCTAGAGCTGAAGCCACATCTTGGGGACCTCTTACAGGTGGGATGTGGGGATGATTTTTGCCTTCCTTCCTTCCTGGACAAGTTAGGAGAGATCAGTGCCATTCATAAAGATAGGGATGGGGCTTGGTGGAGGTGCTGAGTCTCTTTAAGGCAGGATGAGGTGAAGATGTCCATGGGACATCCTGAGGGAGGTCCCCAGTAGGAACATAGACACTCAGGTTGGAGTACATTTACAGGGACTGGACTGTAGATGCAGACTGAGTTGGTATCAAGGTGACATTGAATCCACGAAAATGCATGAGTCTCCATCATAAGGGTGCAAAAGAATGCAGCTCCCAGGATTTCTCCCTACTTGGCAGCTGCCTCCTGGGAGGTAGTTCCACTGAGTTACTCTGAAAGCAGCCGGCCAACACTGGTCATGTTGACCAATCCCTTTTCGCCTCTGGGGCATCGTTCACCATAAAGTTTTGATAAGAGGCAGAGACCACCTCCCTCTCTAGAAGCAGAGAAGCAGCCCCTCACTTTCCCAGCCTCCTTTGCAGCACAAGAGCAGACACATGGCCCAGCCTTGACCAATGCACATGCCCGCCGCCAAGAATGAACCAGAGTCAGGGACCATGGAGAGTCCATTCTGGCCACAGTGTCCAACTTCACGGACAGTTGAGGCTGTGGAGTCAGTGTGGCACCTGGGCCACAGAGCCAGAGGCTGCAGCCGGGCCAGATGTGGTGCCCAGGGTTCAGTGGTGCTGATCCTGTGCATGATTTTAGGCACTGGAGGCTGCACCCGCAGTTCTGCTCATTTCCAAGCCTGGTTCTCCTGCCTCCCCAGCACTTCTACACCCAGAAGAATCGCTTCCAGCTCAGGAGGAGGTCAGGCACCAGCCTCTTAGTTCTTAGTGCTGTCACCTCCTTCCCTGCCTTCTCAGCTGACACCTTTGTCACCCCACCAGACTAGCAGTGCCCGGAGGCAGGGACCATGTCATCTATCCACTTCTCTGCCCTGGCCCCCAGCGCAAGCCTTAGATGCAGAAAGCCTTCTGTTGTTGAAGGAACATCTGATTTCAGAAACAGAAACAAGCTGGGAAGAGGGAGTGATCCAAAGGCCCCTCCCTGCGGGAGCCTCCAGAGAAAGGGGCGGGGTCTGCGAATCCCGCAGGCCCAACAGTGCCCAGCACAGCAGAGGCTTGGCTCGGGGAAACAGCCCCCAAAACGAATTCAGGAACCAGGTTAGGGATGGAATTTCCAAGACCTGCCTGAAATTCAGGATTCCCTGTCCCTTCCCCACCATCATCCAATGACCTGCAAGTACTACACAGAAGCAAGAGTTCTGGGTTAACCGTCTCTTCCTGAAAAGAAATCTAAGAAGCAAGCCTGTGGCAACTGCTTTAAAAGGAAAGACTGGTCTCCCAGGCTCAGGCGGGGGCACAGGTAGCGGTGGGGGTGCTGCGCACGGGCCCTGGGCTTCAACTGACCCACCTCGGCCTCAGCCCCAACACACACTGCGGGAGACCCCACCTCCCCGTCCTCAGCCTTCCCATCTGTAAATGCGGCTCCCATGAAACCCTCCACAGGCTTAAAGAAGATGATGCCTACGAGGTGCTTCACACAGTAGGTGTTCTTACTGCGTGTTACCCGCAGGTCCCTGGGAGGTTCCCAGATGGCGCCACATGAGGAAAGGAACGTAGGAAGAGTGAGAAGAGACTCTGCCTATTTGTGGGGAAAGTAACTTTCCCAAGAACACTGAAAATTTTTCCCTTCTCAGACTTCCCTAGGCAACTTCTGAGCCTCCACATTCGGTTCCCCCCAGGATGGCGGCCTTGCGCAAATTGCCGCCAGTGCAGGATTAGGTGAGCAGAACCGGCTTCCCTGCAAATTAATGAACTGGCCCTCCTGCTCATACAACACGTCCCACGCCAAGCCAGTTTCCAAGAGCGCGTCCACCCTCCCAGTGGGCTGTACCCAGGGCGGCTCCCCGCACCACATTCCGGGAACCCTGGCACTCCATCCACGGCTGTTCCCGGGCCGGTGCGCGCGACCCTGAGTCAAGCAGGCATCGCAAGGCAGGACTTCTCAGAGCCTTCAATATACTAATGAGCTTTAAGACTTTCCAAAAGGTGACACATGGACAGCCGATTACAAAATATGTTTACAGAGCATCCTGTACACCTTGCACACACCTTCCGCTCCAAGGAACACAGTTTACAAAATGTTCATTTAGGGCAGTTTCCTACTACTTTACAGCAGCAGCCGCAGGGAGCCCACCTATACTCCCCATGCGGGGGCTCTCCGTGGCATGGAGTCTCTCAGGTCTCTCATTTGAGCCAAAATGCAGGCTCAGGGTGTAAAGTAAGGCTCTGCCTGCTCCCTGGGGGTCCTTCTTCTTGGCACCCCCTTAGCTCCAGGGAGGCCAAGGAGTCACGGAGCCTCAGGCTCCATAGCCGCCCGCAGACTGTCTCCCTCCTCCCGGCCAAGTCCGTGCTCTCATCCCTGCTCTGCCCCCTGTAAGACACGGGAAGGCCCTCAGCAGTACCCACTGAAGCCGGTGGGCCAAGAAGAACCTCGACCCCCTCGACAGTCTCCACCCCTTTCCCAGACCTGCTCATGGCACCTGCAGGCGGCAGGGCCTGCGGAAGGGGCACAGCCCGCTGCGGTCCTCCAGCTCTCTCCGCGACCCCTCGGCCGGGACTCTAGGCCCGTGTCCCTCTGTCCATCCTACAGCCAGGCCAGACGTCCCTGGAAGCCCCGCCACCACCGGGCCCACTCCGCTGCCAGCTACACACACCTGCCCAGAGGCGCCTTTGCGTCCATCGACACAGTGTTGCCTGAGCCGATGGGCGGGTGACGTTGGGGCATGTGCCTCATTGTCCATGACTGGTAGAAACGAGGAACTGTGCCCTTCGCACATTCCAGTGACTTGGGCCAAAGTGTGACCTAGAATGTGCTTGGGTCGTGGAAGGACGTAGTGGACACCTGCAAGAAAATTTTTTAAAAAGTGTACGTGGGAGGGACGGACGGCGATTAAATGAAACCCCCCATTGAAGGCCTTTGGTTCTGACTGGGCCAGGCCCGGAGGTGATGCTCAGCGTGTCTCAGCCCACACTTCTGTTCCGCTGGAACAAACACTGGTTGACAAGCCCCCTCTACTTTTGCTAATAGCTTGGGGCAGGGGAACAGCCTCTGTGACGAGCCCTGGGTGCTCTGCTGGCCACATCAGCACCAGCCGGACGCTGCCTCAGATTCTCGGTCTGCAAACTGAGGGTTAAAACATCCCTCCCCCAGCTCAGGGCAGAGACCATGCTTTGCAATCTGCAGAGACGCTGGCTGGGGCCCTTCTGACCCAGCCTGCGCGTTTTGCGTCTTTATCCTGAGTATCCACTGGCAAAGGGGTATTTCTGGAAACGAAGTCTTCTGGGCAATGGTAGGCCAGACAGAGCTGCTTAGACTGAGATAGAAATTTTTGCTTTAGAAATAAATAAATAAACAAACAAATGTTGTATATGTCTTTAAATGCAGTTGGCTGAATTGCTTATTCAATGAGCAAATGTTGACTAGACCGAAAATTTGATGTGAGCTCCAAGATAGCAAAGAGGGCCATGAACTTCCAGGATGTTTATGGAGCTGTTGCTGAAACCAGAGCTGCAAAGGGGGAAACCTCACCAGGTAATAAGAAAGCCACAGTGCTGGAGGAAGCTGGGCAGAATTTATGATGTTAATTAAGTTCATCAGATTCCCACTCCCTGTATCGCCCGCTCAGCTACCTGCAGCTACTGATGCGGCGTTGTCCGCAACCGCATCTGAATTGCCAAGCTCCCCAGCACCCAGCTGCCCGCCACAGGGCCACGGCACCTCAGCACCGTCGGTGGCGCTCGCATTTGCTCAGACAAGTCCACACCTGTCCTCTCCCGGGCCTTGTCCATGTGTGTGTGCCACTCCTAATGACCTGCCTTCTAGGAAAACGGCCCCCTCACATCCCTCCCCCTCTCGCCCCCCACCATCAGGTCTGCCCCTAGAGTCCCCCGGCTGCCAGTCCTAGAGAGTCAGGGTCAGGCTGGGGTTGGGGCAGGAATGCAAGGCTCTGTGCCTTCCCCATAGCTGTGCTGTCCTTTGCCACCCAGGCCGGGAAGGGACACCGCCTGAGCCCAGAGGCTGAGCACTTCTTTTTTTTCTTTTCTTTTTTTTAAGATTTTATTTATTTTAGAGTAAGAGGAAGAGAAAGAGAAAGGGAGAGAGAGAAACATCCATCAGCTGCCCCTTGCACGCACCCTGACAGGTGACTGAACCCATACCCAGGCACATGCTCTGACCAGGAATCAAACTGGCAGCCGTTCACTTTGCAGAGCAACACTCAACCAGCGAAGCCGCAGCAGTGAGGGTGAGGCTCAGCGCTGCTCACAGAGGCAGCTCTGCGGGCCTCCAGACCCAAGCCCTCTCTCCCCTCCACCAGTCTTGCCTCCCCTGGGCACTTTGGCATCAAACCCTTTTAGCATCCTCCTCCAGCCCAAAGGGGCGAAGCCACGTGTTTATTCATTCCTGAAAGTGGGGCCAGACCAGTGAAGGCCCCAGGCCTGCCAACAGCGGGCCCCGCCTCCCAGCATAGCCAGCTCAGGGCCATCCTGCTACATCCAACTCCCCTTTATTCATGAATACAGGTGGAAAATTTGTGCTCAGAACCTTTGGCACCTGGGTATAAGTAACAGAACCAAACTAACAGCGGCTAGAATAAGATAGAGGTTAAATTTTAGTCTCATGTTCAAAGAAGTCTAGAGGCGGCCAGTCAAGTTAACACAGTGGCTCCACAGCCATCACTGACCCCGGTTCCTCTATCCTGCCTTCCACTGTCATCAACATGAGGGTCCCATGCTAGAGGTCACCTCATGCTCCCAAAATAGTTACTGCATCTCCAGACATCACATCCACATTCCAGGCAGTAGGGAGTAGAGAGAGACAAGGGCAAAAGGACATGCCTCCCCTCTGAGTCAGCCTCCTTCCAAGAGCTTTCCCAGAAACCCCACCCAATAACTTTTGATTACATCTTACTGGCCTCTTTCTGAAAGGCCAAGAAGTATGGCATTATAAAAAGCCCATTAACACACCCAATGGGCAGGGGTGTGGATGTTGGTTAAGCAAAAAGCAGCCTCTGACACACTTTCTTGAGAGCTAGACAAAAGTAAGGCAAAAAGAGCCTCAGCTTCATTTCTCACCTGGGTCTTGCGGGGTCACAAGACGAGGATGATGCAAGTCCAGGAACAATCATTACAGCATCATAGAAAGTGGCAGAGAGCCGGGCTCTCTCGGCCCAGCCTGCACCTGAGATGCAGCCCTGGTTTGTGGGGCTCACCTTAACAAGTCTACGACCACGCTGCACTGCTCAGTAATTATTTAAAACGGTAGCTGCCTGACTAGGGTTCTGCTGGTGGTCTACTGGGACCTCAGGGTCTTGTCTCCTGATTTTTCACAGTGCGTTCCTCCTCATCCATCTTTGCTTTTTGTTGTTTGCGTCTCTCCTTGAAACACTTGACTCTAAATTCCCGTTCCTAGTGTTTCTGGACCACGGTCTGCACATTGCAGTACCAAGTTGTTGATCAGGATGGAAACCGAGCTCAGAGGAAGAGCCACAATATCACATGATGGCCGGCATGATTTATTTCAACAGAGGCTGCCGATGTGTCTGCCTCCAATAAAAAAAGCCCAGAACTGGCATTCATGGTGCTTCGGGCTCTACAAACTGAGACGAGAACCAGATCCTAGGTGCAAAGAAAACTACATCTTATAGCAGAGGAAATGGCTTAAAGGTAAAAGATAGCTCTGAGAGGCAGAATAAGATTGTGACTAAGAGCTCAGGGTCTGGCCTTGGCTAGTGTGGCTCAGTGGATTGAGCACCATCCTGGACATCAAAGGGTCACCGGTTCGATTCCTGGTCAGGGCACATATCTGGGTTGTGGGCCAGGCCTTCAGTAGGGGGCACACAAGAGGCAATCACTCATTGATGTTTCCCGCTCTTTCTCCCTTCCTTCCCCTCTCTAAAAATAAATAAATAAAACCTTCTTTAAAAGAAAAAAGAGCTTAGGGTCTGATGTAGAGAAACCTTGGTTCTGGGGCCAACGTGCCTGGATGCCATCATGTGACCTTGGACAACTTACCTCTTTGAGCTCATTTTCTTCATCCATAAAATGGAACAATAATACATAATAGTAATAATAACATAGAACCTACTCATGAAATGAAATCACCGGCGGACAAGGCTTGGCCCAGTGCTTGGCTCCTGGTACAGGGCAAATGCCCAACACCTTTAGCAATTATTGTTATTGCCTAACAATAGTGACAATAATGGACTTGATTTGCATCTGGATGTCACAGAAGGGGGTTAGTACAGGGCCTGGCACATAGCAAGACTCGATGAACAGGTTCAACGTCATTATTATCCTTGTTGGTGGGGGAGGGTATGTCCTAAAAGCGTTTCCTCCTTCCACAGGCAACGAAAGACACTTCCTCGGGGTCCGGCCCTGCTGGCTCTGCGTGAGCCTGCGAGCTCGGGCAGGGGAGAAGCAAGACGTGGCAGCCCCTGCGAGGATGCTTGGGAGCGCTGAGCTGCACTGTCCACAACTCCTTCGGGGCAAAAATGCCTCCCCTGCTGACCCACCTGTGCCAGGAGATCAGGGGTTCAGGGGCAGCTTCTCCCAGCCTCTGTGTCCCATGTCCTCCCTGCAGCCTGCCTTGTGACAGGTTTGCGTGGATATCTGTCAGTGAGCAGGCTCTGCCAAGCACCTGTTGGCCCCCGCTGGGCAGGAAGATAACATGTGTGGGGGAGGGGCATGGCAGACACTCACTCCACAGCACACCCTCCTTCCCATAAAGTGGTGATGGCCTGAATTTCTGGCACAGATACTGGTGTCTGAGTGCTCCTACCATAAAGCTGGATCTGTGTCCCCATGGAAAATTCCACATTGCAGAAAGCGGGGCCCGCTGAGCAGGAATGCACGAGCGGAGCATCAGGAGACCTGGCTTTGCCGTTCGGCAGCCCCAGGACTGTGGGTGAGCTCCTCCCCTCCGTGGGCCTTGGTCTCCCCATCAGGAAAGTTCAGGGGCTTGGTGGGACATGTGGCTCTAAACCACGCATCAGGGGAGCTTGTTACTAGAGCAGATTCCTGACCCGACCCTCAGAAATCAGATCCAGCTGGACACAGAGGGACCAAGAACCCAATGTGCCCCTTCTCTGCTGTCACTCAACCAGTGGCGTCAGGTATCCCAGAGTCTCGCTCTGAACGTAACTGTCTCCTGGGCCCTAGAGAGTCAAAGGGGTTGGTGGGGAGGGTCCAAGAGAGGAGCAGCGGGAGGCAGAGGGCCCCAGACGCCCTGGCCTGGTGGCTGCTGTATGCCCTCCGCACGCAGCAACCTACCACCCCAGCAGCTGGCTGGCTGCTGGCCACCCACCGTCCCTGCCCCCATGCCAAGTGCAGGGGCTGCTGGGAAAAGCATCTTATGGAAACTGGTCTCCTTGCTTTTCCTACTGAGACGGCCTTACCTTGTTTTCAGAAATCCTAGAGGAATGACAGTCCCAGCTGAGAACTGGAGAGGCCGGGCTTTGCACCCCAGCAGAGGCTCCCAGAGGCTGAGCTCTGATGCCGTCTCTGCTCCTCTGTGCAGCTTTGGGGCGGGGCCCTCCCATCCCGGTCTGGGTCTGAGTCCCACAGATCCCTGCGGTCAATTAAGTGCAGCTGGAACCTGGGCAGGAGGTGGGAGAAGCTGGAAGAACTCGGGGTTTGCGGCAAAGCTTCTACCCTGCGCTCTGTGCCTCCCGCAGTGTGCCGGGAGAGCATGCGCACACACTCACACACGCAGACTCCCATATGCACACTCACTCACACACATGCTTTGCTCACATGCACGCTCACACACACTCACACTCACACATTCATGGGCTCACACACACAAGCGTGGGCTCCCACCACCACCCACTCCCAGGTGGTCTGTTTGTTCCCAAGCTGCTGACATCACGCCAGGCGGGGGAAGCTGAAAGACAGACCCACGCTAGGTGGTGAGAGCCACCAGGCTGGGCGCCCATCTGGTCCTCACACCCCTGGGGCATGGGACACTCAGGAGGAGCTGGAAGCACGTCCCTGCAGGCTCCCGGGAGGGTGGGAAAAGTGCCCCCTCTCACGTGCCTGGATGTGGGTCACCGTCAGGAGCAGACCTGGGCCGACCCTGATACCCCGGTTCCCTTAGTTTAAAAAAAAATGTACGCTGAGACATGCGGCGTGCTTCCAGGGTGCAGGTGCCCTCCAGGGACCCTGCCGCACCCCCGGCTCTCCAGGACAGGTACTATTCCACCCTCCGCTTCATCCGAGAGGCAGAGGAGACCCAGGACCCAGGGGCTCGGTCCCTATTGCCCGTCTGGGAGGGGGCAGTGCCAGCATTTGGACCCACCACTGCTCAGCCCCCAGGTTCTGCGGGGCTCGGGTGCTCCTGACCATGCCCCGCCTGCCCTTACTGCACCCCTCTCCCTGGGGCGTCCCTAGGCTCCACTCTCCCTCTGCTCCACACAGATGGCCCAGCCTACCCCTGCACAGGGGCGGCGGGGGGGGGTTCTTCCCCACCCCACTGATGGGTCACTCTCCTCCCCCATCACAGCCCAGGCTCAGGGGGAGAAGGCCCCCTAGAGATCACCAGGAGCTCCGTCATGAAAAACTCAGGTGGGTGGGTGAGTAAGGACGTGCTCAGCTGGTGAGATGCCTCATTTCATTTTCAAGGAGACAGCACGTCTTGGATCTTGCCCATGCTGCCTTGAGTCATAAAATGAGAGGCTCATTCTAACGGGCAGTTTGATCATATATATCAAAGCCTGTGAAATGTGTGTGCACGGGCATATCCTGTAGCCCACTAATTTCACTTCTAGGAAAGGTATCCTAAGGAAATATTCGGACAGGTGAGCAAAGGTGTGGGCACAGAGATGTTCACTGCAGCACTATTTAAAATAGCAAGGAATTGACAACAGCCCAAGTGGCCAAAAACGGAGAGCAGTCTAAATATATCCTAACGTATCCAGACAATGAAATATATGCCAGTACAAAACACTTTTAACATCACTGACATACATATTCACAATCCATTTCTTAGTTTAAGACAAGGTATAATAAGCTATTTACCTGTTGATGCCATTTTTTTTTCTTTTTCTTTTTTAAATTTTAGAGAGGGGAAAGGAAGGAGAAAGAAAAGGAGAGGAACATCGATTGGCTGCCTTCTGTACGTGCCCGGACCGGGGACCAAGCCTGCAACCCGGGCACAGGCCCTGGCTGGGAATCACACCGATGACCTTTAGGTTGGCAGGACGATGCCCAACCAAGCGAGCCACACCGGCGGGGCTCAGTTACATTATAATGCACAGGTCTATGTACAAAATTCTTTGTCTCAGCATCATTTATGATAGAAACAAAGCTTTATTTTTTTTCAGGTTTTCTTTATTTTCAGAGAGAGGGGAAGGGAAGGAGGAAGAGAAGGAGAGAACCAAACATCGATGTGGGAGAGAAACACCAGTCAGTTGCCTCTCACATGCCCCCAGCTGGGGACCTGGCCCGCAACCCAGGCACGTGCCCCAGCAGGGACTCGAACCGGCAGCCCTTCGGCGTGCAGGCCAGGGCTCAGTCCAGTGAGCCCCACCAGCCAGGGCAGAAACCAAGTTTTCAACAATCCATCCCATTAGCTCCTGGAGCACCTGACACCCACCTTAGGGCCACAAAGAGAGTCCTCCGAACGGCAACAACACCCAGAAAACAGAAAAGCTGCCTGGGAAGCTAAGTCCTGATCATGTTTGCACCGGGATCAGGCCGTGCCTGAAGCTACCCCTGGACTGTGTAGTTACAAGAGCCTAAAATTCCTGTTCTGCTGGAGCAACGGTAGATTGGGGTTTCTGTGACTTACGACCGAGAGAATCGTAAATGACACGTGGCAGAGCTGTCCAGACACACACCCGCGGTGACTGCCCCACCACCACTGCTCACGTCAAAAGCCAAAGGCACCTTCTCACCAAGAAGGGTTGGCCCTAGGCCCCACCTGGCCCAAGACCGCGGACGCCCGCACCCACTGGCACACACACATGCCGCAGACAGCACTGGGTGGGTTTTTATTTTAACGTCAAAGGCACAGCCCCCCAGGTGAACGGAGGCAGTGACTGTAGAAGCCCAGCCCAGACCCCCAAGGCCCCGCTCCCACCACCCAACGGGGCGGCTGTGCCAAAGGGAAGGGGTGGGTAATAAGGGGGCCTCCCCTTTTAGGAGGTCACCTGCTTCCTTCCTTAGCCCCAACAGGGGAGAAGCAGGTGAGATAAAGTGAGGAAATAATGCTTCAGAGGGTCCCTTAGGGCCTCTCCCTGAACGCCACCCCCCCAACACAGGTCTTTGGTGGATGAAATTGCACAGACAATCCATAAAGTGACAGCTTGAGGGGCGTCCCCTCCCAAGAGCAGAGCCTTGGGGGAGGACAGGGGAGAGGTCCCAGTTTCTCCCTGTGGCAACTCAGTGCTTAGAAATGGGGAGGAGCCCTTCCCTGCTGGAGGGGCCCCCTGCAGAAGCGCCTTCCACCAACAGAGGCAGTCTTAGCAAAGGGCCCCCACATCCCACTCAGCGGTGGGCCCCCTCCCTCCCTGCATCTCTAACTCTATCTGGTAAGACATAAAAAATTCTCTGCTTATAAAAATACTTCTGCTCTGTCTGGGAGTTGGGGGTGGGGAAGGAAGGGCGATCCCTGGGGATGGGGCGGAGCGCTGATGCTGGAAGCCAGGTCACAGCCCCTTTGGGGGAAGGGGGATCACAGTGGCAGGGGCTAGGAGGAGGGCAGGGGGCCGTTGGCTCGGCGGGGGGCTCCCTTGGAGCCGGGGGCCCTGCCCGGGGCAGCGGGCACGGGGGAGACAAGGCGGGAGGTGGCGGCGCTCCGCAGCTTCTGTTTCCGCCGCTTGGCCAGCGGCGCGTTCTCCACGCTCTTCAGGAAGAAACCTTCGCGCTTGCCGCGGTTAAACGCCTGGCAGAAAATACGGCGTGAGTACCCCCAACACGGCCCGGCCTCGACTTTTAGGTCCGAGCTTTGGCTCCCACCCTGGACCGTTCCTCCCATGCCACTGGGTCAAGGCCAGCAAGATCCTTGGCCTCTGGCCTCCGGCGTTCGTAAAGGTCAGGCCCCGACCCGCCATCTCACCTTCCTGAGCTTTGAGGGCTTCGCCTCCCCGAGAGCCCGCCTCTCCAGGCAGTGTCCGCACCCCACACTCCACGCCCCCCCTCAGGCCCCGCCCTCACCATGAAGGTGGCGTTGAGCCCGGAGCGCACAGCCGGCCCGGAGGACTCCAGCACGTCCGGAGTCCGGAGCGGGGGCGAAGAGCGGGCGCTGCCGTCCTGCAGCCACGAGCTGCCCCGCAGCCCCTCGAGCTTCAGCCTCTTGGCCGGGTCCACAGTCAGGAGCCCTGGAGGCCGGGTGGGGGAGTGTCAGGGCAGGCCGTGTGTGGAGGCTGCCCCCAGAGATCCTAACAGCCCTGCCCCCCTCCCGGACCGGTATCCTCGCCTACCCCAACATGACCCCGTGGCCTCCCCCTTCCCAAGCAGGATCTGCGGCTCCCGCTCCCCACCTCGGACAAGCTCCTTGGCTTCCTCGGACACGTTCTGCCAGGCTTCCCCATCAAGGGAGAAGCGCCCCTCGCGGATCTTGCACATGATCTCGGCAGCCTGGCTCTGCCCGCCTTGGCCTGAGGCTCCCTGGAAGGGAACCTGTCCCGACAGCATCATGTACTGGGGGATGGGGGGAAAAGTGAGACCGGCCCACGCCGCGGGCCCAGGGAGGCAGGAGGCTGACTTCTCAGCCCACCCCGCGGGCCACTCGCCCGCTGCAGGGAGTAACTCCTGAGGCCCACTAGCCATGACCCTGACTCCAACCCAGACCGCTCGGATGCCCTGACCCCAGCATCTGAGCGCCCCTGCCTCTGTATTAGGACGACCTCTGAGGCCAGCCCCCTATCAAACCCTGCCACCCCCGCCGAGATGACCCGTGCCTCTGGCGCCCCTGTTGCCCCTCATCAGGAAGACCTCTGACCTCGGGCTCAGGCGCCCCTGAACCCGCCTTGGGGGCCCCGTCCCATACCAGGATGACGCCAAGGCTCCAGAGGTCGCAGGACTCGTCGTAGCCCTGCCGCGCCAGCAGCTCAGGGGCCGCGTACTGCAACGTGAAGCAGGGCGTCTGCATGGGCTCCGCGGGGCTTTGCGGGCGAAGCCGCGCGAACCCGAAGTCGATAATCTTCACCGGGGCTCCCGGCGTGTCGTCGGCATACAGGATGTTCTGTGCGGGCAGGCGGCCGTCAGAGGCTGCCCTCCGTGCGGCAGCTCTCCCCTGCCACCCGGCCCGCGCCCACCTCGGGCTTGAGGTCGCGGTGCACCACGCCCGCCTCCTCGTGCATGAAGCTCACGGCCGACACAAGGCTCCGCAGGATCTGGCTCGCCTCGGACTCACTGAAGTGCCGCTTCTTGCGGATGTGCTCCAGCAGCTCCCCACCCTGCAACAGCTCCAGGACCAGGTACGTGTGCAGCTGTGGGCAGCGGGGGCGGCCACCGTCACGAGCCAGGCCCCGCCCCGCGGGCACCGACAAGCCCCGCCCCAAGCCTCAGGCCTCGGGAGGGTTCGAGCCCCGGCCTCAAGACCACCCGCAAGAACCACCCCGACTGCCTTCCAGGTCCCGGCCCCTTTGGTCATTTCGAATCTTATAACCCTCCACGCCCTCAGATCCGTTTCCTCGGCCGTTTTCTCAGCTCCGCCTTCTGGTCCTCCCCCTCAAGCCCCCCAACCCGCCGTGGTTCCCTTAGACCCCGCCCCCTGCCCTCCCCCGTCTTCCTCGTGCATCCCTGCGGCCCACCCGCCCAGGAAGGCATCACCTACCTGGTCCTGATGCACCTCGTGCAGCTTCACCACGTTGGGATGCGACTGGCACAGCCGCAGGGCGGCCACTTCGCGCTGAGTGTTCGCCTCCAGCCTGGGGGAGGGGGAGACGGGGTCGGGATGGATGGCCTCCGGCCCCGCCCTCCCGGACTCTGCTTCTCGGAGCCCGCCCACCCCAAGCTGGCCCACCTGCGGCTGAGGATCTTGACCGCGAACTCCTGGCCGCCTTGGCGCTGGCGGCAACGGCGACACACGGAGAAGCTGCCCTGGCCCAGCGCAGGCTCCCGCAGGTCCAGCTCATACTGCTGGAAGAAGGGCGAGTCCTGGGGGGAAAGAGGGCGCGTCAGAGGTCCTACCTGGGAGACTTAGGGCCACACCTCACCCCGTCTCCCAGAAGTACCAGATTTCACCGAGGTCATACCTGAGGGCAGCTGGTACAGCCCCTTCAGGAATCCTGGGCCCTGCACCCCCAAGTCAGCTTCTCCCAGCCCTGGCCCAACCCACCTGCATCATGGCACTCCTGGCCACCGACGCCTTGCCTGGCCGGTCTCCAGAACCAGGTGCTTCCAGCACATCGGTCATCACAGCGTTATTGTGGTCAAACAGGATGGACGGTGCCACGAAGGAGTATCCCTGGTTGGGGAGGGAGGCGGGTCAGGGGTGGATGGGTCCGGGGGGAGGGAGGGGTGCTGGAGGTGCAGGTGGAGTCCCTGGAAGGGCCAGAGCAGGCGGGGAGGAGGGCAGGCAGAGGGAAGAGCCCAGAGCAGGGGTCAGTCAGCAGGAGGTGTTGCTTTTGCATCCTGGTACACACAGGATGTATGGACATTTTATTCTAATTTGTTCTGTGATCACTTGGGGTCATGTCTGTCTGTCCCTCACCAGTCTGTGACTCCACCTTTCTCATCACAGTAACACCCCCCCCAAGTGCCAAGGGTATAGCCTGGCACAATCTAGTGGCCCAAAAAGTGGCAGGCAAATGCATGAAAGGACTGTGACCTGGCAATCGCACCTGCTTATTAGCCTATGACAATTCAACTGTGCCTACTGAGAACAAAAAATCTTTATTCCTTCCATTCAATTCAAACTCTGGCCTCCTCTGCAAGGGGGCTACTGAAGAAGTGTTAAGAAAAACCAGAGTTAATACTTTGCCTTTCCTAAGGATCCATGTCCTGCCAATTCAAGGGATTCTCAAGGGTAATTTAAGGAATGTGTTCTCTCTTAAAAACACAGCCCCACTGTGCGCCTGCACGCAAGCTCCACACAGGAGGGATTTTTGTCTGTTAGGTTCACTGACACATCCTCAGTGCCCAGACCTATGCCTGGCACATTGTAGGCACTCAACACGTATTTTTGCACCATGAAATGAATGAATGAATGAGTGAGAGTAGCCCTCCATCCACAAGAAAGGACTTTCTCAGAACTGTGAGACAATGGATCGAGCGACGTTCGAGCACGGAGCTGTCACTTGTGAGAGCTTCACAGAGGCAGACGGATCCATCCATACTTGCTATTGGCCTATTCTTACTTCATAGTTGTAAACCGCCCTGGCTGGTGTGGCTCAGTGGATCGAGCACCAGCCTGCAAACCAAAGGGTCGCTGGTTCGATACCCACTCAGGGCACAGGCCTGGATTGTGGGCCAGGTCCCCAATAGGGGGCACTTGAGGGGCAACCACACATTGATGTTTCTCTCCCTCTCTTTCTCCCTCCCTTCCCCTCTCTAAAAATAAGTCAATAAAATATTCTTAGAAAGAAACAGCTGTAGGCCAATGGCCTGTAGGCCAGGCCCCCCACATTGGGCATAGAAACACAAATTAAGCACACCATTCCCGCCCTCTGGGAGCCTCACACCAGAGGAGGCAGTCTCAGTTGAGCTGTCAGGACACAACCTGACAAACCGCTCCGAGGCAGGTGCTGCCCGCAGAGGGCTGCTGTACAAGCAAGGTGCAGCCCAGGGCCACGGGAGAGGGGAAGACTTCACAGGGGGCAGCCCGGGACAACAAGGCTAGAAAGGTCAGTGGGAGCTTGCCGGGTGAGCGGCAGTGGGGAGGCCATGTCAGGCGGAGGGCACTGGGTGTGCAAAGGTACAGAAGTCTGCTGTGGGACCGCCGAGCACTTCGTTGCTGCTAAAGCACCAAGCGCAACACGAGCGAGCACTGAGGCTGGGGCTCAGAGCAAGGACCACACCACGGAGGGTTCTTGATGCTGAGCAAAGGAGTTTAGTCTCGCCTACCAGCCCTAAGCTTCAAAAATTGGAGGGAGGGGGCCTGCGTCCCCAGGAATGTGATATGGCGGGCCAACGGGCACACACGGCCTCTCCTCCTACGTGTCTACTGAAGCAAGGGGGCTACTGAAGATTCGTATAAAACAGGGGGCTACGTGTCTGATTACTTTAAAACAGGACATAACAGTAAGGAGATATGATGGAGTAGAAGGGAAATGAGTGTGAGATTTAAAGATGACCATGAAGCTCAGGACGAGCCCTGCCTTGGTGGACTCTACGACTGACAACTCCACGTACCCCACAAGAGGAGAGGCCTGGGGGGAGACACTGAGTCCTGGTCAGGATACAAAGCCTATGCAGTGCCCATGGGTCAGCCAGGCCGTCTGGGGTTCCATGAGCTCTCCCTCACCTGGAAGATGCGAGAGTCTCCAGATAGGGGGCTGCCCGCGGGTGAGTAGACAGGCTCCAGCCGAGTAAACTCTTCTGCAAAGTTGCTCACATCCAGCTCCGAGCGGATCTGGGGTCGGAATGGAGCTGGAATCTTCCTCGCAGCCAGAGCAGCCCAATCCAGACCCTGGAACAAAGAAATGAGAGACTGGGGGTCAAAGGACAGGAAGTGGAAACCCCTCTCCGCTCAGGCCACCCTCACTGGGCAGCTCCTTGGTGAGACGAGTGTCTGGCATTTGGGGGGAAGGTGTTCATCTTGCCTCCCCAGCTTCTATATCCCTCCTTATTTCCCTTGGAGAATCACCCTCCACCACACTGAGGCATTCTGGGACTTTTAATAGAATTGACTTACAAAACAAACAAACATATTCCTCCTATTATACTTAAATCTTATAGGATGTGTGCCTGGAATTGCTGGGGACAACCTCAGGATCTAATGATGAAATCTTTGTGCAGAAAAGCAGAACAAAAAGACAAAGACAGATATTCCTGATGACAGAGGTTTAGCACCTGGATGCAGCCTTGCCTGAAGTCAGGCCACTTTTCCTTCAACTTTTCTCTTATGGAAGCTAAAGCTTGCCCTTTGATGTTTAAGCTAGTGTGGCAGAGCCTGTTCATTGCCTGCCCAACATTCATTTTCCCTGCCTTCCTTCGTTCTACAGCCCCAATTTTATTCCAGGAAGCAATGTGCAAACTAGGACAATAGGTTACAAACTTCCTTATAGTTAAGGGTGACCAATAACTTGCAAGCAAATATCGTGAGATAGGACTCAAGGCAAAGATCCTTGAGGAAGGTGAGGAGTTGGCAAGTGCCCTTTTGGCCCTTCCCCTCCTTCGTCCCCTGGATGTTGACCTGGACGGCCAGTGTTCCAGCAGCCACCTTGGGCCATTAGGCGCCCTTGGAGACGGCAGCTACAGGCGAAAAACGGAGGAGCATTAAAAAGGGGAAGAAGAAGCAGCTGAAGACACCACAGCAGCCCTGGCCTGCCAACCTCTAGATTTCTAATATATAAAAAAAAAATTAATAAATAACCCTCTATCTTGTTTAGACCACCGTTCATGCCGCTGTTAGCAGCCAAACTATTCCGCTATTCCACAGATATCACCATTTTGAGTTGGGCTTTTTGTCACTTGAAGCCAAGAAGCCTGACCTAGACTTGAAGGCCCCAGTTCTGCCACCAGGAGCCTCGGCACTGCTCTCACCAAAGAGGCTGTCTTGAGAGAAAAGAAAATGAGGGGGGCGCCTCTTCCGAGCATCAAGCCTCGAAGACCTTGGGGCCCCTTTGGGTAAGACTGCTGGTCAGCCCACCGCCAGCGCTCAGGGCCCCGCACGCGCTCAGGGCGGGTTGCAGAATTCACTGAAGGAAACTGACACTGCTCAGCCACTTCCCCCACAAAGCGACCTCCTCACCACAGAGACGTAGATTCTTGTCTGAGAAGGCAACTCCAAGGGCCCTTCTAGGCAGGTGCTTGCAGGGGAGACTCAAGGAGATGACACTCATAATAGGGTAACAGAGTGCCTGGCCCACAGTAAATGCCTGGAAATGGGTGCTTTTGTTACGATGTCAGACAAGTGGCAAATCTGATGCCCACAGGTAAACAGAATGTAGCAGTGAAGGGCATGGGCCTTCAAGTCACCCAGACGGAGGTTTGAATCAGAGCTCCACCACTTCCGGGCCGGGTGATTTGGGCCCACCTCGCCGAACCTCAGTTTCCTCTTCTGTAAAGAGGGGGCTAATGAGGATGGTTCTGAGGGTTACGTGAAATGATGCCAGCACAGGGCCGGCGCTCAGTGGGTGCTCACTGTTACAGGACCCTGCAAGGCACGGACGTGGCCGTGCACAGCGCCCGAGCCAGAGAGGCCTCACAAGGAGACAAAATTCACCCCGCGCCGCACTCTAACCTGTGTAGGCACTTAGCAAGCACACACCCCCTACATGGCGATCTGACTGTCTGTCTGCACGGGAAGAAGGAACAAAACGTCGGGGTGGATGCTAAGAGCCTAAGTGAGGCTTTTAGTACTGACTTGGGCTGACAGGCGACCTGGGGCCTGTGTCCTGCTCTACACATTTCCTGTACAGCCTTGGGCAGGTCACCTCCCTTCTCTGAACGGGTCCAACGAAAGGCCCAATGAATCCATTCTCGAGTCTCTGGCAGCCCAGCCAGTCAACAAACCTAGCATTTCCCCCACAGGAACACATCTTCTGAGTTTCACTAACGATGGATGAGAAGATAAGACTGCTTTCTTGATCTGGGGATTTTTCTAAATCAAGTACACCTGGCCAGCCCCAGAGCAGCCCTCCAGTGTCCCCAAGCCCAGGGTGGCAGCCCAGCCCAGGTACATGCAGCGGGGCGTGGGGGCGGCTCAGAGGCCTCACCTGGAAGAAGGGGTGGCTCTTGACTTCCTGTGCCCCCTGGGGCCCTGCACCCAGCCGCTTCTTGGGGTCCTTGCAAAGTAGCCGCTGCAGCAGGTCCTGCGCCACAGGCCCGATCCGAGGGGGGAAGGGAGGGGAGCACTTCAGGATCCGTCTGAGAGGATTTGGGGGGCGTCAGGGGCAGCGAGCCCCCCCCACAGCCCTGCCCAGCCACCTCAGCTGCCCGCCGCATCCAGCCCCACTCACCGGGACACCTCTGCCTGCGTGTTCCTCTCGCCCTCCAGTGTGAAGGGCGAGGCCCCCGTCAGCAGCTCAAAGATCAGGATGCCCAGGCTCCACCAGTCCACAGCCTGCAGGGGGCCACGCCAAGGTGAAGGCCTACGGTCACCTCGACCTCCCCCACCACCGCCCCCCACGGCCCCGTCAACCCACCTTGCCATGCCCCAACTTGCTGCGGATGATTTCGGGGGCCATGTACTCGATAGTACCACAGAAGGAGAAGGTTCGCTCTTTCTGGGGAGGGGCAAGAGGACCCATTTTGGTCACCCAGCAGCTCCCAAGGCTCAGAGTAGGACTTGCTGTGGGTACTTTGTGCGTGCAGGGCCTGGGGCTATTTGCCTCTGCACCCCGAAAAACACACAGAGCCAGGCTTGGAGGAGGAGGAGAGGGAAAGGACGGCTTGCCCGGGGTGGGCCAGGATGCCGAGGTCGCCTTCACTCACCTCCTCTGTCAGGAACTCCTTGCTAAGCCCAAAGTCCGTGAGGACGATGTGGCCCTCAGAGTCCAGCAGCACGTTCTCCAGCTTCAGGTCTCGGTAGATGATGCCCAGCTGGCAGGAGCAAGAGGAGCTCTGAGGACCCCTCCCCCAACACCCTCCGTTCCCCAGGTCACTGCTCGGGAGAAGGGGATCTCCAGCGCAGGAGTGGGCCTGGAGCGGACTGAGCCACCGGACAGGAAAGGCCATTTAAGAGGCAAAAGCAAGGAAGGAGGGCCCCACGGTGGATGCCCAGGGGAGCAGACCCCAAGGTCCCAGGGAGAGGGAAGCCCTCGTGAAGAGTCGCATTTCAAAAAGGCTTTGGAAGCCAGGGCACGAGGGCTCCATTTGAGAAAGTTTTGTGAACAAGGCCCCAGGAGGCAGCCCCAAGCTCCCTGAGAGAGGAAGGCCCCTTGGGGGACCTGCGGAGGCGACCCCACCGGGCAGCGCTGAGGCCTGCCTTCCAGGAGGCCTGGGGAAGCAGCTCCAGTCCCCATGACCCCCAGGGAGCCCAGGGAGAGGGACCCTGAAGAAGGCCCTGACCCAGGGCCCACGGCAACAGGCATGTGGCGAGGTCCTCACCCACCTTGTGCAGGTGTTCAAGAGCCAGTACAATCTCGCCCGCATACACGCGCACCTCGGCCTCCTTGAAGTGCTGGCGCTGGTAGAGGTGGGTGAACATCTCACCACCATTCACATAGTCTGGGGGGGGTAGAGTGCAGGTCAGGATGCAGCCCCTGTGGGCGGCCCCGACGGCTTCCTGGCCCCCAAGGTTGGCAGGTGCCTGCCCTTACCCAGGATGAGGTGCAGCTTGGCATCAGTCTGGAAAGCATAGTGCAGTGTGACCAGGAAGGGCGCCTGGCGCACCAGCTCCAGCACTGAGCGCTCGGTGCGCGTGTGCTCCCGCGTCTTGGCGCGCTGCACCAGCGCTGCCTTGCGCAGCACCTTCATGGCATACAGCTTCCCCGAGTCGTGCCCGCCCGCCTTCCGCACCAGGAACACCTTCCCGTAGGCTGTGGAAGCAAGGAGTGGGCAGAGAGCAGGCCGTGAGCAGGAGGGTGGTGCAGGCTGGTGGGTGTGGGAGTGATGCCAGCCCAGGAGAGTGTGCAAGTTGGAGGAAGGCGCTGGCGTGAGAGAAGGGTGTGCAAAAGGCTGGCAGAGCCTTTGAAAGAAAGGTGTGCCCAGCACCAAAGGGTGCTCAGCAAAAGCAGGGAAGGGCTATGCAAACCAGGCTGGGGGGCATGTAGCTCCACAAGGCCTGCAGTGCCGGGGCAGGGGCGGGGGGCAGGGTACCTGCAAACCTGTGGAAGAGCAGAGAGATCGGAGGGGATGTGAATCCAAGGAAGGGAGGCAGAGGTGCATGCAGACAGGGGAGGGATGAGCAAACCTGAGCTCGGAGTTTGCAAGGCAGGGGAGAGGGCGTTCACATCAGAGCAAGGAGAGGAGCTGTGCAAATCACTCGGGAGGGCTGCAAGCCCCCAAGGGTGCTGACAAATCCCGGAGGCCCCCGCGGGGAGGACCAGCCCTGAGAGTGGGCATGCAAACCCTGGCAGGGCAGGGCGGGGCCGTCAAGGCTGGCTGTGCCAGGAAAGGGTGGGGGGCATTGCCTGTTGCCTGGCCCAGAACCAGGCGGGTGTGCCCGCAGGAGGCCCAGGGCACTGTGCATGGGACATCTGCCTGGTGGGTGGGGGTCCTCACCTCCCGTGCCCAGCACCTTGAGCAGCTCGAAGTTCTCCACGCTCACCTTCTCCTCATGCCCGGTCAGGTTGGCTGTGGGCACAGGGGGCAAATGAGCCCAGCCAGTGCATGACCCCTCCCTGCGGCCCAGGCTGCCATCACCCCTCCCTGCAGTCTCTGGCTGCCCTTGCCCCACCTTCAGTGATCTGCAGCTCCACCGCGCAGCACTCGTCCTCGTCCTCGTCCCCCATGGCGGACCGGTGGCTGGGGCCCGCGCTGCTCGGCTCCGGGCGGCGCCGGTTACATGGCGGCTCCGGCCGGGGCGGGCGCTTCCTGGTGCCGCCTCCGGGTCGAGTCGGGCGCCGGCACCGCCTCCCGGCTCCCCGCCCCGCGCGGCCTGAGTCAGGCGCTGGAACGTGACAGCGCGACAGCGCGGCTGCGAGTGGGCGGGCGGGGCGGGCGGTCGCTCGCGGCTGCTGCACGGGGCGGACCTCGCGACACTCCCGAGGGCTTTGGAGCACCCCTCAGGAGCCGTGCCTGGGGTCCGTGGGTAACCTAGAGCCCCCGCTGGGCAGTCGCTACCAAGCCTGCATCGGGCCGCGGATGCCTTTTGAAGCCAAGGGTGCTGAGATACAGAACCTGTGCCCCCGGGGGGCCCACACAGGCGCTGTAGCGCCTCCCCACCCAGGTGCCATCCATCAGGGCAGCCCAGCATCTAATTCTTAGCCCCCAGTGAAAGCAAGGGGTTGCATGAAACTCAGAGCCCACCACCTCCTTCTTGCTCACTCCATGAAGGCTGCAAATAGGGGAGGGGTTTAAAGTCCCCTTGACAGATTGGCAGCCTGAGGCCACTCCGCTGCTGTTGTCCAGCAGCTGCCGGCATGGGCCAGCCCAGCCCCTGTCACTCAATAAGGTCCCCGCTCTTGGTGCTGGGCAGCCTAAGATGGCTTTTGGGTCCCAGAACGCACACAGCCCACCTGAGACCCTGGGAACTAGCCTTTGCAACAGGTCGGGGATTGGAAGTGTCTAGGAACTCAGGTGTCCTGCAGACCAAAGCCTTGTCTCTGGACTCCCCCTACCCAGGGAGCACCTACAGGGGGCGCTGAGAGGGTGCTGGAGCCGAGCCCCACCTGGTGGCAGGAAGAGGTTCCGGAATCTCTTTATAGCTGACCTGCAAAAGCACCTCAGGCCCCAGCCACCCTGCACAGCACACCTGGCGTCACACACCCCTCATGTGGTCCTGCCCCGTCGCCCCCAAGCCTGGCTCAGTACCCATGCAGAGCCCGGAGCAGGCCTCAGAAAGGAGTGTCAGAGCCACCCAGGGGCAGCCTGCCTCACCATCAGGCGCAGGGCCCTGGCTGGCCTGTCCCCCAGAGCTTCATCCCGCTCCCTGCCAACTGACAGGGGCCACCCACAGGGTGGGGCAGCCATCAAACCCCCATCCTGAGGCCTATGGGAGGGGCTTCCAGCTGGAGGGCGGGGTTCACTCCCACCCCATCAGCCTCTGAAACTGGAGCTAAGAGGAAGGCAGAGTGGTGGGTTCTCCGCAGGGGTGCTGCGGAAACGAGAGTCAGGATGCTGCGGAGTCCCCCTGGGGAGGCTGGTCTGCCCCGCCTCAGCCCGGCCTCCCCCCAGATTCAGGCCGCCTCGCCCCGGTGTGGGCAGCCCCGCCCCAGCGTGGGCAGCCCGAGGTGCCTTGACTTACGTCCTGCCACCCAGCCTAATTGCCCCTTTCCTGGATGTCGTCCTAGAGGCCCCATGTCCTTAACACTTCTTGAATCCCTCCATGACAGCCCTCAGCACTAGGTGACAGTCACCAGGCTGTAAGCTCTCTGGGGAGGGGCCCAACTGCAAAGGGATGGGGGAGAAATGATAAGGAGACAGGAAAAAGTGAAAGGAGAGGAAAGGGCACCCCAGAGGGGAGGGCAGGGCCTCTGGGCTTCACCGCAGACCCCAGAGCCCAGAACCCCCACCTTTTAAGCAAAGGCTGAGCCCCAAATTGAGGCCCCACCCACTTCTGGCTACCCAGAACCCCCTTCCCCTCTCCACCCTTCTGGGACATCCAGGCAAGCCCCGCCAGCCCCTCCCGGAAGAAAACCCTTTGCTGGCCTGTGCCAGGGGAGGAAGCCAGTGGCCACAGACTGCACTGGCAGAAGACGGGGCCACAGGTGGCCCTGGCGCCGCGAGGCTCTGGACGCAGCCAGCAGACACAATGCACAGATTCAGCGGATTGCACCCCAGCTTTATTCTCATGTTCCTCCTGTGCCAGCTAAGGCTCAGAGATAGACCCAGGCCACAGTGCCCCGCGACTGGTCCTTGGCTCCCGGCCTGGACCGGGTAGGGGGCTCTCTTGTCCACTCCTGCCTACCTCCTTCACCTGGAAGGTCCCCCAGAAACCGCCTCCTCAGCGAGGGCCGTGAGGCAGAGCCAGAGCCCTGGCAAGGAGCTGCTCGCGGGGGCCCGCTCTCCCTCCTGCTTGCGGGCTTATCCCAGCTCCATCTCAGGGTCCCAGCGCCAGCCCTGGAGGACCCAGGGGCCCCAGGCTCCTTGTCCAAGGACGGGCTCCGGGGGCCCTGGCTCTCCAAATTCTCGGGCTGCCTGGGGCCCCGAATGGGACTCCAGCGGCGAGAGGACTGCACTCCCGTGCTCCCAGGCCACTCGGTGTCACTGGCTGAGGGAAGGGGCGAGAGGTTTTTTCTCCGGTTCCTGCACCTCGAGGCCTGGAGGGAAAGGCTCAGCTCAGGCCCGCTCCCTCGGGGGACTCCCCGCAGTGGCCTTGGCCCATAAGGCCCACCCTCCGCCCCTCTAACTTCTCAGCTCTCAACCCATCTCACCCCATCTCACCCCAGCCGCACCGGCCATGGGCCAGGCCTCCTAAATGCCAGGCCTTTGCCTCCGCTCTGCACTCTGCCTGGAGTGCCGGTCCCCAGATACGTCAGCACCGCAAACTCTCACCTCCCAGTCCTTGCTCCAATGTCACCTCCCCTGAGCACCCTAATTAAAACTGCAACCCACCTGCCCAGTGCTTCTGACCTCACCCCGCTCTCCTTTTTTCCCCAGGACATCACCACCTCCAAGTTTTCAAGGGCTCAGCTGCCCGATACAGACCAAGCACGTAAGATGCGACCGGCCTGGGCCGCAACGTGCTTGAGTATAAAATACCCCTGGACTTGAAAGACTTAGCATGAGAAAACAATAGAAAATATCTCGTTACTGATTTTTCACACGGACTGCCTGGTGAAGTGGTAATGATTAAGGCTTACTGAGTTAAATAAAATATGTTATTAAAATTAATTTTACCTGTCTCTTTTTACTTTTTCTGATGAGGCTCCTAAAAAATTTTAAATTATACATGTAGCTCACATCTTATTTCTCTTGGGCGGTTGTAGGTAATTATTATTTTACGCACATTGTTTACTGTCTGCCTCCCACACCAGAACGTTCCCCACTGGTCCCCCTGCTCGCACATCGCCTGGCACTTGGTAAAGGCTCATTGTCAAACGAGTGTCTGGATGAATGAGCACGGCCAGAGCCACGTGCAGGGCACACATCCCACTCACCCTCTCTGCCAGCGTCTGCTTCGTGTTCCTCCAGAGTCTCGACGGAGCCATCCCATCCCACTCCAGGGCCTGAGGGGACACAAGGCAGCCACTGGGCCACAGGGGCCAGGACAGAGGCGGGCAGGGCTTGTGGGGAGACACAGGGAACCCTGCTTCTCCAGGGAGCCAGTGGGTCCACAGGGAGACAGATAGGGGCTCAGGAAGGCAGGGACCCTTGTCCCTCACCTTTGCCAAGGGAGCTGAGTGACCCCAGGGGGCCCGGGCGGCGCTGTCGGAATCGCTGCCGGGGGGTGTCCCCGGGGCTGAACGACTCAGAGCTTCGCCCCACTGGGAACCGGGAGCTGAGTTTCCGCCGCTGCGCACCTGCCAGAGTCTCATCCCGCAGGCAGACGGAGCTTTGGGCCCGGCGCATGGGGGCCGGTGAAGGGGACCCTGCAAGAGGCGCGGGCGTGGGGGCATCAGAGCAGCGCAGGGAGGGGCGGGCAGAGTGGAGGGGCAGCGGAAAAGCTGCACAGGGGCGGGGAGGGGAGGCTGCAGAGGAGGGAGCGGGTCTGCGTGAGGGAGGGTGGCGGCAGGAGGCTGCCCCTGCGCTGGCGCTGACCCTAACGCACTCTGTGACCTCGGGCAAGGCGCCGCCCCTCCCTGGGTCTCAGTTTCCTCGTCTGCTGACTGGAATAAATGACCTCTCACTAAAGTTCCCTGCCGCTCTGAGGTCCCAGGCACCACTGCGAATGCATAGACCTGGGTGGGTGGTGGTGCAGGCAGGAAGGAGGTGCCAGATGAGAAGGAAGCAGCAGGGACAGAGAGCAAAGCACCACTGGACCCATCTGGGGAGGAGGGGGGTCAGCAGGGAAGGTCATGCAGCACATGTACAAGGCACACAGGAAGGAAAAGGCCAGAGGCGTGGGCAGGAGCCAGGGTGGGGAGAAAGGACATGGGGTAGGGACCATCCCGGTCCCCTGCCAGACCCACCTGTCCCATCTGCCTCCCTGCCCTCGGAGAGCTCCACCTCTGGGGGGCCCCCCAGGCTCTCGGTGCTGCCAGCCCCATCGGCCCACAGGCGTGGCCCCCCATGGAGGCCCCCCTCCCGCCGGGGCCGCATCAGCCTCTTCACCTTGTCTGCCAGCCAGCTGCCCTTCCTGGGGGCAAGAGGGCACAAGAGGGAGTGAGGCCATAGAGGAAGACAACAGGGTCATGTTGGGGACGCGAAGGCCAGGCAAGCCCTCGCTGGGCTTGGACCTGAGCTGGGCCGGGGTCAGAGGGGAGACAGGGTCTCGGCTGGGAGGACCCCGGCCTGGGGGTGAAGGAGCCGCTCACTTGGTCCGGGGCAGGGGCCCAGGCTCCAGCACGCGGTACTGGTCCATGATCTTCTCCACCAGCTTCTGCTTCTCACGGCGCAGGGCGTTGAGCTGGTCCCTGCGGGGATGGGGAGAATGGGAGCAAGGGGGCAGCATGAGGCCCCACAAGGCCCCACGAGGCCCGGACTGGAATGAGACTCAGGTTCTGGCAGGTATGGCCCTGCCACTAGTTAGCGCATGGACACACTCCTGTATGGGGCGATAAGCTGCCACTGCCCCAAGCTCCCGGGGGTCAGCCCCCACCTTTTCCTCAGGACCTTCCAGGCATCACCCCCTGAACAACCAAAGGGGTCTCTGGGACCGGCTCCCCGCAGCCTGCTGCCCCCGCAGCCTGCTCACAGGTACTCGCGCTGCTCTCGGTGCAGGTGGTCCCGGCTCTCCAGGCTGCGCTCCAGGAGCTCCCGGTTCTCCCTGCTCAGGGCCTGCACCTCGGCCAGCAGCTGCCGGTTCTCCTCTTCCTGAGCGCTCCGCAGCTCTGTCAACAGCTGTTGGGGACAGGCAGCAGGATAGGTAGGGGTTTAAAGGGGCTCAGAGTGGCTGTTTTCCATGCCCTCCCGTCCCCACCCTCCAGCGCCCTCCGACCCGACTCCGGCCACCGCCCGCCCCCCACCATACCTCACACTGTGTGGTCAGGCGGCAGGCGCTCAGGTCCAGCTGCTGGTTGGACTCTCGCAGCTGCTGGCTCTGCATCTCCAGCTGCGCCCGCTCCAGCTCCAGCCGTGCCAGCCGGCTCCGCAGCTCCCCGCGTTCACCCTGCAGCTCGCCCCGCTCCCGGGACACCTCTGCCAGCAGCTTCTGAGCCCTGTGGCAGGAAAAAGAGCTGCTCTCTGAGGAGACTTGGCCCCCAGGCTCCTCCAGAAGCCCAGAGGGGGTGTGCTAGAGAGAGGCAAAGCAGGACCCCACAGGGACGGTGACTGCTCCCCACCAGCCCACGTCACGGAGGGAAATGCTAAGAGCCAGCCGAGAGGAGACAGGCTGCACCGGTACCTGTCATGCTCGCTCTGCAGCCTCCGCAGCTCCTCCTCGAGGCCCCGCTGCCGATGCCCGTCCTGCATCAGGCGTTCGCGTTCTGCCAGCAGGGCCAGCTCCTGCGCCTCCACATTGGCCCTCTGGGCCTGCAGCTGCTCGTGCCTGGGATGGACAAGGGCTGAGAGGGCTGCAGGGGCCTGGGGTCAGGACAAGCAGGTGGCTGGACTGTCCAAACATGCGGGTCTGCCGTCTCCTAAGTGTAGGCCCCCGGCAAAGCCACAGGGCAGCATGTTGCGCTAGGTGCTCCCCACTGCCAAGGGGGGCACCGCAGTGGGGTTCTTGGTGGTGGTGTTTCCCTCAGGGAGGGAGGAGCTGGGCGTATGAGAGGACTCACCTGCCCTGCAGCTCCCGGTGGGCAAGCTCCAATGCCCGCATGTTGGTCTTGAGGTCTCGGTGCCGGGCCAGCAGACCCTCCAGCTCGGCCTCCTGCCGCCGCTGCAGCTGGGCCAGGGCCTCGTGGTCCCGCAGCAGGGCCTGCTGCTGCCTGCGGGTTTCCTCCTGGGACTGCCGCGCCACCCGCACCTCCTCCTCCAGCACACCCAGCTTCCTGTGCAGCTCCCGGCCCTGCGTCTCCAGCACAGACTTCTCAGCCTAGGGCAGAGGAGGCAGCAGGGACTGCGGGGGTGGAACCCCAGGCCCGAAAGGGGGTAAGAAAGGCAGGGCAGAGGGGCCAGGCAGAGGACAAGGAGAGAAAGCTGTGGAGGAGGCAGTGGGCTGGGGTGGGGGCAGCAGGGAGCCAGAAGCAGAGGTTAATGGGCAAGGAGAGGGCAGAGATGTCATGGCCGGCGCCAGGCCATGGAAGGGAGTGCAAAAGGCATGAGGCAGAGATGGGACAGAAGGGGCTGGGGTGCGGTCGGACCAATGGCTGGCTGTGGAGGAGAGGACCGGAGACCGAACAACAGAGGCACAGCTGTGGGGGCTGGAGGCAGGTAGAACTGTGCGTGGAAATGGGCTGGGGTAGGAAGGAGCGACGCACAACGAGGTGGCTGGCGTCAGGGGATACAGGTGACCAGGGAACAGGGAGGGGCAGCTGGCTGGGAGCTGAGGCAGGGAAAAAGGTCAGGAAACGGCACAAAGGGGGCAGGGAACAGCAGTAAGTGCGCAGGGATGGGACGGGGGACGGCACCCAGCCGCCACCCACCTGCAGGCGACCGCTGTACTCCTGGGCCCGCTGACTCTGCAGCAGCAGCTCCTGGGCACGCCCTTGCAGGCTTCCCAACTGCCCCTCCAGGAGCTGCAGTTGCCCCTGCAGAGCTGCCTTCTCGGCCACCAGCGTTGCATTCTGCTCAGTGGGGAGGGCAGTTAGCAGCAGCCAGGCCACTGCGCCCCCAGCCCCGTGCCCACCACGGTCTGCCACTCACACTACGCTCAACCTCAATGAGCCGCCCGCTCTGGGCCTCCATGATCCTGGGTTCCGCGTGTTCCTCAGGCCCCTGCCCCACGGGGCCCTGGCGCAGCTGCAAGGAGAAGCCCTGAAAGGTCACGCAGGGGATGGGCAGTGCTTGGGGATGGCACAGGGGCCTGACCAGCGCCCCTCACCCTGCAACCCCGCACTCCGGGTTCCCGCCGCGCCGTCACTCTCCATCCTGCCCCGCTCCCCTTCTCGCAGTTCTGCAGCAGAGGCCTTGCCCCGCTGCTTCTCCTGCACGTCCTGCTCTTCCTCTGGGCCCCGCTTTCAACATCGCTTTCTCTGACCAACACCACACATGCGGTGGCCCAGTATGGGCCCCACCACACCACAGCGCTGAGCACTGAGCCCACGTACCGCAAGGATGTCAGGAATAACAACCGACTTATGACGACGACAGTAATTAAGCTCACTAGAAAGTGGGGGGCAGGGGGCGAGTAAGAAAGAAAGATAACAGTAGTCACCTCACAGCAAAGCCACCAGGCTCTGCTTGTTGAGGAATGGGGAAACAAGGCCACCAGAAGGCCACCCAGCCTTGCAGAGTCAGCTTGACTCAGCACAGTGCTCCTTCCAACAGGCCCCGGAGCGGGGCACAGGGCAAGCAGCAGCTGGCCAAGAATCGAGTGGCAGGACCAGAAGGGCCACTGGACGACTGAAGGGGGCCCGTGCAGCCTTGCCCTCCTGCAAGCAGCGCGGAGGAGGGGTGGGACGAGGCGCCCAGCGCCCAGGGCCGAAGCTCACCTGGAGCAGCTCTTCTTCCAGCTGTAGGGCCCTCTTCTTGAGCTCCATCAGCGCTTCTTCCTTGCTGGCAGCCACCGCCTGCAGCTCCGTTTTCAGTCGCTGTTCCAGGCCCTCGTACCTGCCAGGAGAAGCCTTGGCATCCACCCTGCCTCACACCTCCACCTGGCCTTCTCTGCCCCCCAGACAACGCCCCCACCTCTGGTGCTGCAACTCTTGTTCCCGCAGAAACTCCTGGCGCTCCAGAGTCGCCTGCTTCAGCTCGCCCTGCAGCCGCTCCAAGCGGGCCCCCAGCTCCTGGCCCCGCACCACGGCCTTCTCTAGCTCCTGAGGGCACACAGAGCAGGCTCAGGGCCACAAGGACGGACCGCCACCTTCACCCAGGAGGGGCAAAGGGGACAGACACAGAGGCCTGAGAATCAGGAGACCAGGCTTTCTGCCCTTGCTCTATCACCCCAGACAAACATGTTAAGCCTCTGGGCCTCTACTCCCCGATCTGTAAAATGTAAGCAAAGCCCGGTCGCCTTGCAGAGTGGGTCTGAAAGAGCTGAGGGTCATGAGCCTGCCAGGGTGGGAGGGAGGCTCCTGGGCCAGGAGGCGGAGACACTTGCTGGGCACCTTCACCTCTCTGAGCCCATGGTTTCTGATGTGCCCAGCGACAGCTGGACGTGCCCTGCGTGCTGAGGCCACACGAGCCATGCGAAGGGAAGGGACCCAGCGGAAGCAGGTCTGGAGCGCACCCTCAGCCGCAGGGGGTGGCCAGAGAAGACAGGAACTTGGTGAAGACCAGGCCTAACCACAGTAGGGGCTGGCGGGGGCGGGCGGGGGGGGGGACAGAGATGCTGGGGCCAGCGGACCTCTGGCAGTTGGGCCACACCATTGCAGAATGGGGCAGGAGGCCCATTCGGAGCTGTGGGCCCAGAGGGAGGTAGGCCAAACCACTCCGAGGCGTGGGGGCCCTGGCAGGATGAAACCGCAGGGAGGGGCTCCCTCTGGCCAAGCAGCCCGCCAAATCCTGCCTCTGCGAACCAAGGCTACAGCTTTTGCTCTGATATTCCTGGCTTAGCAACACCCCACCACCACCTCAGACCCCCCCCCCGCCCCCACCAGGATCGATGCACTTCCGGGCACCCTTGTCCAGTGCCTCCCACTGAAAAACTACAAGTCCCATGATGCCCTGCTGCTGGCAGCCAAAGGCTGAGGGTGAGAATCATAGTGCAATGGAGGAGACCTGAACCTCAGCCCAGACTCCTGCCCAGCCGTCCTCCAGGCCCAGGCCACAGCCCTCAGTACCCCCTCCATTTCACCTCCTGCCCTCCACCCAGCTCAGGAGGCCCATGTGGACAACCTGCTCAGCCCCTGGTTCCCTGACCACCGCCCCCCCCACCCCCGCCCACGGGCTGGTCACCCGCTCTTGAACCACAGCCTGTTAATACCAGGAAGTACTCTGACTAGGAATTATCACAAAATTCCCCACCTTGTCCTCAGCCTCTTCCACCCTCGGTCCTCAGAGCTGGCTCTTCCAGCCAGCGAGCCCCACCCTCGCGTTCACTGCCTGCCTGCTCACATTCCCTCTCCACGGCTGCCCCAAGCGCTCCACGTCCATCATCTCACAGCATCCGTGAGGCAGGTAGCTTTTATTCCAGTTTCACAGGTGAGTAAACCGAGACTCAGAGAGGTTAGGTAACTCGCCCCGACCCACACAGTTGGTAAGCAGGGGACGCGGGCTATAACCCAGGTCGGTCACATCTTACCGAGTGGACCCCAGGGACAGCCTCTCAGCTTTACCCTCTTACCCACACCTCCCAGTCCTGACATTCCCCAGGCCTGTTGCGCACAGTGCCCAACCCCAAGTCAGCCCAAGCATGTGTTCCCTGCTCTGCTCCATCGGAAGGGGTCTCAGAGCCAATTACTCCTCCTTTCTGAACCTCAGTATCCTCGTCAGTACAACAGGGATGAAGCTGGGAACTGTCAGGTGGAAGACTCAATTCCTGTCCGAGGCAAGGCCTCCCTACAGCACTGGTTCCCGCAGCCCGAACCCCCTTCCCGATGCCTCACTGTCCGCCCCGAGTCCCCCGAGGGGCCTTTCAGCACACGCCCTGTCTGCTCTGCTCCCGTGGCTCCCACTGTCCTCATGAAAAAAGCTACAACTCTTTCTTCACTTGGAAGGAAGATGAGGCCCTGCCCAATAGGAACCCTGCTAAATGACTTCTCACCTCCCTCCGCTCCCCACCTCACACTCCACCCCTACACTCCCCCCCGGCAAACTCAGCCTGCGCCTCCTCCTTACTCACTGCCATTCTCTTCCCTTCTCCAGGAAAGCTTCCCTGACATGCCCCGGCCTGAGGCCACTGGGCTTGGGGAACCCCCACGGCTCCCTGCACAGTCATGTCCCCACCCCAGACTGCGAGCACTTCCCCGAGTACGGGCACGCTGGCTGCCTGGTACAGGGCCTGGTGTCAAGGAGACGCCCGCAAACATGCCCAAGTGAAAGAATAAAGGGGTTTCCAGGCTTTCTCTCGCTTCCGTCTTCTGTCCCCTTCAAGCCAGCCTCACCTGCTACCTGGACCACAGGCACCGCCTCCTAATGGCCCCAGACCCCTGCACACCAAGGTGGCCTCCTCAAGCCCAGACTCACACAGATCTGCCACACCCCCGGGTGGCTCTCCCTGCCTGGGGAGGGAGTACAAACGCCTGAAAAGCTGGCCCGACACAGCTCTCCGACCCCTGCCCCAGTTAGCTCCTAGAGCCCCTGAAATCTTTAGTGCCTTCAAGTCTTTGCACTGGCTGTTCCCTTGGGGTGAAACGTCCTTCCCCATCTCGTGAAACCTTGACCATTCCTCAGAATCCTCCCCAAGGCCTCCTTGCCCCAACCCTGGCATCAGCGCCCTCTCCTGCAGGCTGCTCTTCATAACTGTCTCACCAGCCTGAACTAGGCTCTTCCCCACTGTCTCCTTTGGTCTCCCGGAAGCCCCGCCAGGGCAGCTGTGAAAAGTGCCTCCATTTTACAGAAGGAGGCACTAGGGCGCAGGCAGGTGGCCGCGGCGTCAGAGAAGCAGGATTTGCACCCAGGCACTCTGGCTCCCTGCCACACTCTTATCCCCGCCAAAGCCACCCCACCCGTGGTGGGGCACATGCGTCCCACAGGCCGGAAGTGCCTTGGGAAGGCGGGAATGGATTTTGCCTTTTTATCTCCAGTCCCAAATCGATGCTGGGCACTCGATGGCTGCTGGAATTAATAACCCATTTCCTGACCCCAAACGAACCAACGAGAGCAACCACATACCTCTTTGAGGGCCTGCCTCTCCCGGCGCTCCCTCTCGGTCTCCTCTAGGCACCGACGGCCCTCGCTCTCCAGCACTTGCAGCCGCTCCTCCGCGGCCTCAGCCCGGGCCCGCAGCCTGGGCGCCTCGCGCTCCCACTGCCTCCGCTCTCGGCCTGCTGCCGCCAGGGCCTCTGCCAGTGCCTCCCGCTCCCGCGACGCAGCCTCCAGCTCCCGTCCGGCGGCCTCCACGGCCTCCCGCAGCCGGACCTGCTCCTGGGCCTGGGCCTCTGCCTCCCGGTGGGCCTCGGCCTCTGCCCTCCGAGCCTGAGCCAGCTCCTCGGAGAGGCAGGCAGCCTCCTTGCCTCGGGCCTCCAGCCTCCGAGCCTGGATCTCCAGCTCAGCTCGAAGGGCCTCAGCCTCCCTCCTGAGCCGAGCCACCTCCTCTCTGAGGGCCTCCTGCTCTGGGCCGCCACAGATCAGGATCTCCCCCGGGATTGGTCCCTCCGAGGCCTGGGTGGCAGGAGCCATTTCCGGCTTCTGGGCTGGGTCCCTGGTCATCATCCCCTCCAGCCTCTGGTCCTGCTCTCCGGCCTCTGTTTGCTCCTTGGGTAGGTCCAGCCTCTGGCCTGAGGACTCTGGCTCCCCTAGCTGCACATGGGGGCCGGCCTTGCTCTCGGCAGCCTCCTGTCTTAGCCCCTGGTCCTTGGGCACTGACTCCTCTGTCTCTCCTTGCAACAACAGCTGGGCTTGAATTTTGATCTCTGGACCCTGAGGTGGGGCCACAGAGGCAGAGGTCTGGAATGGGGTTCCACAGTCAGACTTCTCCAGGGACCCCTGTGTCTCTCCAGCAGGGCCTGGCTCCTGGGACATCAAGCCTGAGGTCTGGGGGGCCGTGGCAGCCGTCTGAAGGGGCATCTCCGTCCCTTGAGTGTCTGAATCAGACGTCTGGGGACACTCAGCTAACCCCTTGAGGGCTGAGCCTGACGCTGGGGAAGCCAGGTCCGCGATCGGGGGCTCTTCATCCCCTGCTTGGCCAACCAGGCCCTGGGGGCCGTGGCCGGAGGCCAGGCGCGTCTGCTGAGCCACAGCCAGCTCTGGCACCCTGGAGTCTTCCCTCTGGCTCTGCTCCTCCAGCAGGGGGGGCTGAGGGTACATGGGAGGGATGGTCAAGCCAGCGGAGGCCACCAGGAAGGACCTGCTAGGATGGCTAGGGAAGGGGACTCACCTGGCCAGCTGGCTGCCCCTGCAACACCTGTAGCAGGGCTCGGAGCTCCTGATTCTCTCGCTCCAGGGTCCGCAGACGTCCAGCCTCTGCCTCCCTCACTTCATCGTGTATCGAGGGGGCCGCTCCCGGCAGGGGTGCTGGGGCATGTGAGAGGAGGTCAGGGCCCCTGCCCACCCCTAGTCCTGCCACACTGCCCTGCTCCTCACCTCCACGCCCACGCCCCCAGAGACCTGGGGGCAGGGGATGAAGTCAGAAGCCATCCCTCCCCCAGCTGCAGGAAAACACAGGCTCTCCCCCAGTCCCAGCCCCTCCACTGGGGCACCACCCACCCTCCCCAGGAGAGCCCAACGGTGGCTCCAGGCTCCGCTGAAGCTCCAGCTCCAGCTCCACATTCTCCTCTGCCAGCTGGTCCACCTGATGCCGCAAAGAGTCCAGCTCCTGGGAGGGGGAGAGGGCAGGGTCAGACAAGCCTTCCCCACCAAGACCAGAGTGTGGACTAGAGGGTCACTAGAGAACACTAGGAGTAGGCGTCACAAGGATCATTAGGGGACCACTGGGGTCACTCTGGCAAGCTCACCGCATGAGCCTCACCCAACCGGGTCCTCAGAAGCAGGTTCTCCCTCTGGGTCTCATGCAGCCGAGCACAACGCTCTTGCGCGGCCTCCAGCTGCTCCTCCAGCAGGGCCTTCGCGGCCTCCAGAGTCCCAGAGAGTGTCCGCTCCTCCTGCGGGGAAGGGGGCGCAGACAGCCAGCGCTGTGGCCCCCAACACTCCAGGGCCGCAGATCCTGCCTCCCCATCCCCACCAGACCCCACACCCCTGGGGCTCTCTAGGCTCTATCTCTCCCCTCCACCTGTCCAGTCTTCTGCAGGCTCTCTCCCAGCACCGCTTCCCTAACACCTGGCCCCGCCCTTCTTCTATGCAGGCCCCGCCCCTTCTCCCCAAAGACTGCCTTCCAGGTCGCACCCTTCTAGGCCCTATTAGTCCCCACTGCCAGCGACTCTCTCCAGATACCATCACCCCTACACTTGGCCCCGTCCTCCTCCCTGGGGCAGATCCTTACCTACAAACGCCCTCCTTTCTCCCCTCCGTCTGCCCCATCCTCCGGAAGGCCTTGCCCCAGGCCCACCTCACCCATTTCTCCTAGCCTCAACTGCTCCCTCAGTGAGGCCTGGCTCTCTCTTCTCCAGGACCAAATTTGCTTCTCTCCTGGTCCACCGCTCCGCATGCTGTCCCCGACCCCAACCCTGACCCCGCCCCTCCACAAGCCCCACCCTGCAGCAGCACTGCCCCCGAACTCACCTCCAACTGGCCCTTGCAGGCTTCGGCGGCCTGCAGCCTCTCACGACAGCGTCGTAGCTCCTCCTGCAGCCGAGGCAGGCGGCCCGCCCGCTCCCGCAGCGCCTCTGCCTCCTCGCGGTACAACTCGGCCCTCTTGGCCTGTCCCGACAGCGTGTGGGCCTGGGCCAGATGGTGCAGAGCTGGGACGGCCAGTCGTGGCCACAGGGGTTGGGGACGGGAAGGAGCCAGGGTAGAGGTAGGCAATGGGATGCAGGAGGTGTGGGGAGAAGGTCAGGAAGTGTGGCGGTAGTGGGAGCATCTGAACACACCTCCTGGCGGAGCCTTCGAATTTCGGTCTCTAAGCCCTGCACCTCCTCTTGGGAGTCCAGCAGCAGCTCAGCCTTCTCCTCCCTGGAGGAAAGAAACACTGGAGGGCTCTGGGGACCAGCAGTTCCCAGCCCTTCCCAGGCCTGATCCCTGAAAACTAGGGTTGGGCTCCCCCTCCAGGCCTCATCTGCCCTCTCCCCCATCCCCTTCTTAGCAGGCTGCACTCACAGCTCCTGGCGCAGGCGCCGCAGCTGGGCCTTGGTGTTGGCCAGCTGCAGGGCCAAGTGGTTCGAGGGGCCCTCCAGGGGAGTCCCAGTAGGGGCCTTGGGCGACAAGGGGGCTGGCTGTCGCTCCAGCAGCAGTTCGGCCAGCCGCTATGGAAGACCGAGGGTCAGGGGTCAGAAGCAACCCTTCTTATGCCCCCCACAGCGGCCCCCACCTGCCACAAGGTGAATCTGGCACTGGCAGCTGGCCCAAGACCCTCAACCCCAACCCCAGCCCTGGGCCTCCACCCCACCTCCTCCACACATCTGGGTCCTCGGAGTCCTCCTGTTCCTCCGCCTGGCCCTCGAAGCCCCTGTGCCCCTACCTGGGCTCCCACATCACGCTCCCGTGCCAGTCTCAGTAGCGTCCCCATCAGGTTCCGGGACAGCGACTCCAGCTCTGAAGGTACCAGCTCTCCAGGCTCCGGCCCAGCCAGCGCCAGCACCACGCCCGCCCCAGGCTGGGTCACCTGGATGGGTAGGGAGAGCAGATCAGCCTGAGAAGTTGGGGGCAGGGTGTCCCCAGGTGGCGCCTGTCCACAGCCATACCTCCTGGATGGCAGCAGCCAGCTCACTCTGGACCTCCAAGCTGAGGCCCTGGATGTGCCGGATGAAGAGCTCCCGATGCTCACACTGCGGGGGGACATGTGGGAGAGGCTGACACGGGAGCCTCCCAGCACTGCAGCCGGAGCTGGACCCCTTCCTCCCCTCTTCCGCTCACCTGCACCGACGCCCCCAGCAACAGGCGAAGGATGCCTTCCAGCTCCTCCACTGCCTCCTCTGCAGGGCACAAGCCACAAGGAGTTAACAGGTCGGGAGAGGAGTAGACGTAGGAATGGGGGTCGGGGGTGGGGGAGAGCGTACCTGAGAAGGGGTCAAACCCCAAAGTCTGGAGGTCTGGGGCTGGGGACAGGATCAGCAGCTGCAGCTCCTCCTGGGGGCACAGAGGCAGCAGATGAGATGGGCCTTCCTGAAGGGGGCTCCCAGGCTCAGCCTCCCCCTCCCAGACCCTCACCTGGTAGAAGTCCCTCAGTCGTCCCCACAGGTGGTTCAGGTTCCGCACCCGCCAGGCTGGGGGGTCATCAGGGCCCCTGGTCATCCGAGGACCCCCTCGGGAACTAGGGGCACTGTGGGCCCGGGGGGCAGTTGGTTGGATGGGGTAATCAAGGACCCACCTCCCCTCCACCGGGTTCTGCCCTCAGCGCTCAGGCTCCATCCATCAGCCTGTCCCAGGCCCCTCCCCCCAGGCCCCTAAATTGGCTCCTGGAGCCCCTTACATGATGCCCAGCACCCGGAGGAGCAGGGCCCCATCGCTGAGATGCAAGAACCTCTTCTCCGCACAAAGGGGTCCCTCTCCTTCCTCCTCCTCTTCCCCCTCTGGTTCCTCCGCCTCTCCCACCAGCCCAGCCAGTCCCAGGGCCTAGGGGAAGCAGAGACAGGTCAGGTGGCCCCAGGGAAGCCCCTATTAGTAGAGTGAACCCTGAGCCCCTTGGACCTGCCCCCGAGCCCACACAGCCCCCTCCTCACCAAGTCCCTGAATGTCTCTGGACCCCTTTCCCTGCCTCACAGCTGCCTGGACGTCAGCCCCACATCTGAGTCCACCCCCCTCAGACCTCAACCCTGCTCACCCCAACACCAGCCCCTCCCTACTGCTCGCTTCCCCCCCCCAGCCCTCTTCCACCAGCTGCCTCACCCAGGTGGCCAGGCTCCCACTCAGGAAGTCTCTGAGTCTGGGCCCTTTGCCCCCATCCATGACAGGTCAGGGTGTTGGTCCCGCTGCGGCAGCTCTACCTGACCTGAGAGGAAGAGGAAGTCCCCGGGTGGGGGATCCCGGGCCTCGCCACAGAGACCGTGTACAACTTCCTCCTTCCGGGTGCCGGCTGGCCTGTGCGCCCCCAGAGTCCTGCCTCTGCCCCCACTTTGCCACGTTGCATGGTCCCAGCATCCCTGGCAGAGACTGAGACTAATGAGAAGGTGGGGGTCCCCAGGAGGAAGGCCCACAGCTCTCCAGGCTTGACGGACAACGGCAGGTGAGTTCTCCGCCTCTCTGGGCCTCTGTTTCCCAACCTGAAACCCGAGAGAGGGTGGCCCTCGGCCTTTCCCTTGCAGGGCTTCCGAGAAGGCTTCCAGCATTCCAGGGTGAGCCTGGGTGCCCACACCAGCATCTTCTCGTTTGCTGGCTCCCCGTAGCCTTAATGTGTCTCCAAATTACCCAAGCTGTTGCCCCACCTGCAAAGCCACGTCCCCCAGCAAGCCCCCCTTTGAACCTCACCCCCACATTCTGTGCACACTGGACCGAGACAGGACATCGAGACCAAGGACAAATGACCTCACAAGCCTCAGTTTCCCTTTTGGTCTTTGAGGGGAGCAGTTCAATGCAGAGACCAGCAGCATTTGTCTCAGACAAACACGCCAGGATCACCCCATTCCCCCGCTGCTCATTATGGGGACTCATTCTTTCATTCGCCGACTCCGTGCAGGACACAGTGCTGGGTACGGGGACATAATAATAAGCCACACGGTCCCTGCCCCAATGGGATGAACAGTACACTGCGGAGAGAGCTACCCCAAAATCACACACACACTCAAAGTGTAACGTTGCAGCGATGCTAGGTGCGCAGATGGGGAAGGGATTTGGCCTCAGGAAGGGCATCCGGAGGGGGCTCAACATGGAGCTGAGAAAAATAAAAATAAACTAATGAATTAAAATAATTTTTATAAAAAAGTAAAGACAACAGAGCTGAGATCAGGGATGACTGGGTTAACCTGGCAAAGTGGGGAGCGAGGAAGGGCATTTCAGGCAGCAGGAACAGAGGGTGTGAGAGCCCTGTGGCAGCTGAAAGTATGGCCAACATAAAGTTTAAAAATTATTAGTTGTTTTGTCTATTCCAGGACTCTTCATCTCTCATATTTAAATCTCTGAAGTCAGGTTCCATGGTAGAATCACTATCTGGCTTGTCCGTAACACTTTGAAAGCAGAAGTCCATTGCCGAGCTGATTTAAGAGCCAACCCAAGTGGTTGCCAACAGTTGTACTCTTGTCTCATGAAGGATTGTTGGAAGGGGTGCTGGTCTCCAACACTTTTTTAAAAATATATTTATTTATTTTTAGAGAAAGGGGAAAGGAGAGAGAAAGAGAGAGAGAAAGAAACATCGATGTTGAGAGATACATTAATCAGTTAAGTTGCCTCTCGCACGCTCCCTACCAGGGACCTGGCCCACAACCCAGGCACGTGCTCCAACTGGGAATCGAACGAGCAACCTTTCAGTCCGCAGGCCAGCGCTCAGTCCATTGAACCACCCCAGCCAGGGCTCCAGCACTCTTGATGACTCACAGGAGGAGATGGCTGGGAAACACAGGGATATTGCACCTCGGTCAGACTCTAAACATGAAGGAGTTTTCTGAACACCGACAACAATTTATTTTGCTTCTGTTTTCCTTTTTATGTGTGCATCAGAATTCTATATGAGTATGATGAGAATCTATGTCTAAATCAAAAAGAGCTCCTCTGGGAAGTATAAAATAAAGATTCTAGCGATAAAAGAGCCTTGGGACACAGTTAACTGGCACCGTTCTTTTTTCCTTAGTGGCATCTTTTACAATCGATGACATCTTAGATTTGATAAAATATGGGGTCAGAAGAACAGCTGTGACGCACACAGGCTTACCATGAGCTAGTCATGGTTACAAGTACCTTATGCTTATTAACTTATTTGCTCTGGACAAGTTTATGAAGTAAGGACTATGGATTATCTCCAGTGTACAGAGAAGGAAACTGAAACTCAGAGAGGTTACTACATTGCTCAAAGGCATCTAACTAATACTCTACTTAATAGTAGAACAAACTGAAAGAAGGCAGCGGAGCCAGAGCACAAAGTTGCTCCGGATCCAGGTGAGCTAGGTCTGCCCCGGCAATGAGAAGCCACGCAGCATCGTTAGCAGGAGTTTTTTAACCCTCCTGAGATGCATCCAAAATGAGGATAATCCTCCCTGAGAATTGTTATGAGGCATCCACAAGTTGCTGTCTGGCTCATGAATGCATTAAATGGTCCCTGCAGTGTTTATTATATTTCCTTTAATTTTTTATTTATTTATTTATTTTTAGAGAGAGGGGAAGGGAAGGAATGAGAGAGGGAGAGAATCATGGATGTGCAAGAGATACATCCCACTGGGGACCTGGCCTAAAACCCAGGCATGTGCCCTGAGTGGGAATCGAACAGGCGACCCTTTGGTTCGCTGGCCAGCACTCAATACGCTGAGCCACACCAGCCAGGGCTGTCCTTTTTTTTTTTTTTTTTTTTTTTACTGACTTTTAGAGAGAGAGAGGGAGGGAGAGAGAGAAACGTGGATTTCTTGCTCCTCCCATTCATGCATTCATTGGTTGACTCCCGCATGTGCCCTGATTAGGGATGGAAGCCACAACCCTGGCGCATCAGGACAACATTCCAACCAACTGAGCTACCCGGCCAGGGCTATCTTTACTATCAGAGTCCATGCCAATTCGACCCTCCCGTGAATTTTACTTCTGCGTGCATCGCCCGTGGATTCCAGCCCAGGAAGCCGGCTGGGGCGCCTGCTGGGGTTAGCCGGTGTGACGACGGGGCCTCACCTCCTGGCCGCAAGGGCCCGGCCACATCCCTGAGCCTCAGAGGCAGGGGCCGTGTCGCAATTGCTCTCACATCCTTCACCCCAGTCATGCCTGGATGCACCTCTGTCCGGTTCTCTGCCTGGGTTCAGCTGAGTCAGGCAGGGGCAGGCTGGGGGACGGGGTGGAGTGGAGGCTGCGGCAGGGCTCCCTCGGCCCCAGACACAGGGATCCTGGGACTGGCTGCTGAGGGATGTTCATCAGAGGCTGGCGGCGTTCCCTTTCCTTGGGATAAATTTTTCCTTTGAAGAAATTTTCAGGTACATGATCAAAAATGTCAAGAGTATATAGGGGTATAGGGGAAAAAATCAAGTCTTCCCATCATTTCTCCCACCCCCAGGCCCCCATACCCCGCCTTAGCACTCCCTGGGTCCTTCTGAGATGCAACCGCCCACGTTCATCTGCAACAGGGGGTTGCGCCCACACCCACAGCTGTGCACCTCCTTGCTTTGCAATATATTTTGCAATCTGCCTCATTTCTGCACAGGATCACTGGCCTTGGCCTTTTTAATGGCTGCGTGGTATTCTCTCACGCTGCTATCCCATCATCATTTACACTGTCAAAATTTTACGTATTTGCACCTTTTGCTATTACTACAGCGCCATAGTAACTGTGCTTCACAGATCACTCTTTCTGGCCGTTTCTGAGGGAGCTCAGTGCCCGCTGCTGATGGCGTGGTGACCCAAGAGGTGGGGGAGATGCAGAGAAGGACAGTAGACAAATGCACAACGTAGTCAGCTGCTGCTGTCTCCCCGCCATATCCTCCCTTGGGGACCCATCTGCACGGCTTGGGGATGGGAAGGACTCTATCTTCCAGTTCCCTTCTGGTTTTGAGTTCTCTGGAGAGCCCTGGCCCGACCCCAAGGCCAGAGCAGGAGGACTGTAGGGCCGGGGGAGGCCAGGGGAGGCCAGGGCAGGCAGTGGCCAGGTCCAGCCAGAGCCCGGACCAACCAACGCTGAGTCAAGCAGTGGCCTTTTCTCCCCATCGGCAGGCCCAGAGCCTCGCCTGGCACCGCCAGCAGGCTGGGGGCCCGGCTCCTGAACCAGATGGTTCAGGGTCCGGATCAAGAACTCAAAACAAAAACAGCCTCCAGGGCCTTCTGGGCTCCTGGACCTCCCCTGTTGAGCCTGGGGGACTCTCTCCTCCCCACCCAAGTGTCTGAAACCTGATGGGCTTTCCCACCCACCGTCTGGGGGTGCAAATAGTGGAGCCAAAGTAGGACAAGAGCAAAAATGCCTGGCAGAGTGGCTCAAATGAGCTGCCCAGTGGGAAGCCAACGCCACGAAGGGCGGGGCCCAGGGCCAAGTGCCCAGCGCCAGGCCAGGTGCCCGGGACTCAGGGTGCAGCCTGCAAGGCCTGGTTCCTAGCAACTGAAAAGATCCCAGCCCCCACTGCCCGACATTGGCCACCTCTCCCTTCCTGCTCTCCCCAGGACACCCCCACATTTCTGGGGGGTACCTGCCCTGCCTCACCCTGAGCCCCTTACCAAAAACCTGGGACACTGGTACCAGCGGCCCTCCCTCGGCAGCCTCCGCCCAGTCCCCAAGGAGTCATTTGAAAATATTAACTGGCTCATGACCCTTCCCTCCTTAAACTGCCCAGGGGTCCTCCCTGTACTTCAAATGAAGCTCCGGCCTCTCACCAGGACCTTCAATATCAACCTCGGAAGGATCACCACAAAAGTTCACATATGGACGATCTTCATGCGGGCTGCGGAGAGGTCACCGAGACGTTCACGCTGCAAACCAGGAGGACCTGCCCAGCTGTCCCTGCCTGACTCCACCCGTCTGAAGGCACCTCGAGCCGGACATCCAGACGTCTTCTCGACTGGCAGCCTACGGAACTCAGACACTAGGATTATAGTTAAGTTATAGTTACCTATTGCTTAACTCTAATTATTAACTATTGCCCTGGCTGGTGTGGCTCAGTGGGCTGGGCATCGTCCTGCAAACTGAGAAGTCGCCAGTTCCATTCCTGGTCAGGGCATGTGCCTGGGTTTCGGGCCAGGTCCCCGGTTGGGGGTGTGCGAGAGGCAACCGATCGATGTTTCTCTCTTGCATCAATGTTTCTCTCCCCCTCTCTCTCCCTCCCTCCCCCTCTCTCTAAAAATAAATAAATAAAATCTTTTTAAAAATTAACTATTGTTTTTCTTTTGTTTCCCTAGAGATGTCTCTTATTAAATACCTGATTGCACTGTAGGGCCTTTGCCTCCGGAAACAAGAAGCCATTGTCTAACTGAAATGATTTAGTCTCAAGACTGAGACTGGTTTCTAAAACCTGTTAGAATAATACTGTCTTAATGGGTCCTTTCCTAATGCTTCAACCTGAAAATTGGCACAAGTATCAAGCTGGTTCTAAGACTCAGAGATGGCAAGCCCACCTCTGGCCCATGACTCCCCTCCAGGGAATGTGACAGACCCAGGGAAGGCACTGCCGCCTTGGCGTTGAGGGACTTTAAAATGTTTTGTTTGATCTAAGATGTTTTCCAAGAGAAAGATCCTGACCAAAAGGAAGAAATGAGGAATAGAGTGAAGAAATAAAAGGGAGTCACTAGAGTCAGACTGCTAAATTACTAAAGTCAATTTGGTGGAGGTAAGAGGAAACAGTTCTGTTCTTGCTTTAACTAATCTAAGAACTTAAACTTGAAATTTCCAGTCCTGTGCCAATACCTGAATATACATCAAACCTCCAGATAACCCTCTGGTTCCGCCCTGAACTAACCTGACCACCTGCCGTCCAGTATCCAGACCACTGGTCATCCAGAGGATCACGCCTCAGACCAATCCAGAGATTAAGAATGCAGGACTGGTTCTTCTCAAGAATGTGCTTTTTACTGGAACCCTCAGCTTCTCCCTCTTCAAATACTCTCGGTATTACCTCGTTGTGTTTCCCGTTCGCAAACCCTAAGACCCTTGAACAAATCTTTACTATTTATTTCTAGCCAAAGCCTCCAAACTCTTTTTGAGTTCACTCAGTGCAGGCTTACTCTGCTCTGCATCGTCCCTGGCTCCCCACTGCAGTGGAAGCTCCAGGAAGGCAAGCACGTCGTGGAGTGGTCCATGGCAGCGGTCCCAGCGTAAACGCAGTGCCGAGCCCCAGAAACTGCGAGAGCGCCCACGTGTGCTGACTTCTCACCCCTGCCCACTCTGTTCTGCACAGTATTAATCATTTCACCCCCTCCACAGCCATAAAATGCAGGTACTGTTATTATCATCCCCCTTTTATGATGAAGAAATTGACACCCAGAGAGGTTAAGTCACTTGCTTGAGGCCAAACAGCCAGGGAGACTTGGAACCACCAATACAAAAGGCAGCCAAATTAACAACTTTAAACAAATGAGTTCCTAATTCAGAGACAAGGGAAGTGACGTTTAAAGGGACCTGGGGGCACGCCCAAGGCCTCAGGCCCTGAGGGCTGCAGCATCTCTGCTCCGGCTGCCTTGCTGCCATCTGGCAGGAGAGCAAGGCTGGCGCCAGCCCAGTCAACAAGAAAGAAGAGACTTGGCACCAGGACCTGGGGTCGCCAGCCTCCCTCATAATTAAAGACACACCTGAAAGGCAGCTTCCCAGGCACCATTAAAATATCCATTAAACTAGTGAAGTAACTCCAGGCCCTGGCCGGGTAGCTCATGTGGTTAGAGCGTTGCCCCAAGAAGCCAAGGTTGCAGGTTTCATCTCTGGGCGGGACACATGCGAGAAGCAACTCATGAATGCACAAGTCAGTGGGACAGCAAATCCATGTCTCTCTCTCTCTCTCTCTCTCTCAAATCAATAACAACATTTTGGTTTATTTTAATTTGTTTACATTTACTTCTTTCTTTATTGCTGTTTTGTTACAGTTGTACCAATCCCGCCCCCCCTCACTCTTCCCTGCCCCGCCTACCCCATCAATAAATAAAATTTTAAAATAAACAAATAAATAAATAAAATCCAGAAGGTGCGCTCTGGCTGGTGTGATTCAGTGGACTGAGTGCCGGCCTGTGAACCAAAGGGTTGCCGGTTCTATTCCTAGTCAGGATACATGCCTGGGTTGCTGGCCAGGGTCCCCAGTTGGGGGCACCTAAGAGGCAACCACACATTGATGTTTCTCTCCCTCTCTTTCTTCCTCCCTTCCCCTCTCTCTAAATAAATAAATAAAATCTTTTAAACATTTTTTTAAAATCCAGAAGGTGGAACTCAGGTGGGCAGACCATGGGGAGAGATGCTGACACGCCCATTGCTGGCGGCCCTCAGAACGGCTTCAGGGTTTCCCGAGGCCAATAAACAGCCCCAGCCCTGTGACCCAGCACACTGGCATTTGGGAGCACGCCCTCAGGGAGAAGTCCAAGAGAAACACAAACAGAAATGTGTCTGAAGCCGCCCCTCAAACTGGGCACACCCAGATGTCCACCAAGAGAACCCAATTGAGCTGCGGCTTGTGGACAAAATTCCATGCCTGCCTTCACCTGGTCTGCTCAGTCCGGACTTCTGTCATCATGCTCACGCTTCGGACTTAGCACAGGCTGTTCCTGCTGCCTGGAGCCCCCTCCTGCTTACCTGGCTATCGCCTATTCCTTTTTCAGTCATGACTAGAAATCATTCCCTCCCTCCTTACCCCACGGGCTGTGGGGGTGCGGGCAGGGTCCTTCTTCTGTAACACTCCCGACTCCCTGGTGGGCGCCTCCTTTCACAGCTCCCCAGTGCGGAGGGCAAGCCGGTGTCTGTGAGCGGCACAACGAGCGGGCAGCCACAGCTGTGCGGTGCTACCGCCATTAGAACACAAGCCGGGGTTGGCCCCGCGCTGGTGCCAGCAGAACCCCTGCCTGGCGTGTCCCCCACTGTGTCCCTGAGGCCCAGCCAAATCCAGTGCCTGGTGCGGAGATGACCCTCAGCAAACGGTCGCTGGGTGCAAGACACCCGATGTGGCTGTAGGGGTACTGGGCGGGGGTGGGGGGGGCGAGCGGAAGCCCCGAAGCTCTGACTGTACCTTTCATAACTACAGGAGGATGTGCACACAGTGCTCAGGAGAGATAAGCAGCTTCATCCTGGGAGAAATCACTGAGATTATAAATCTATCTTTGTAGTGGTCAGGGTTGCACAACTTGATGAATAGACTAAAAACCACTGAATTGTACACTTTTAAAACATGAATTTTCTGATGTGTGAATTATATGTCAAAACAACTCCATCTTTAATGAAGCTGAGGGTGTGGCCCACATGGACTAGTTCAGGGAAGAGACAGGGAACAGCCTGTCATCTTCAGCAAATAGGACTGACCCGGGGCCTTGAAGGTTAGAGCTATTTTGGCCGGGATAGGAAAAGGGAGGGGCACCCAGGGTGGCGGACATGATCAGGGAGATACTCAAGTGGCAGAAGCTTGGGGGACCCACAGACTAAAGAATTGGGGTGACTTTGGAGACCAAGGTTGCAGGGACAGAGGCTTGGAGAGGGGTCACTGGGGATTTGAGGCGTCGCAGGGATCTGAAACAGTTAGGACGTGCCCCTGTCAAAGCTGACGGGAGCAGCAGGGAAGTGGCACATTCACGCACGGCCTTTCTCCCACGGTAATAAGACCCCTGATTTAGTTAGACACATGTTTTATGTTGAAATAATGGGAACAATATCCCAGAAGCTGGGGAAAGGCTAGCTCTCTCTCTCTCTCACTACTTTCCTTCACTTCTTTCCTCCTTCCCGAAGCATGTGTGGAGTGTTTTCTGTGTGGCCCATCCTGAGCAAGGCATCTTACCTGTGGTAATAGAAACCTAGGATTCCCCGCTCAAGCAGGAGAATGGATGCAAATACAAACAGCGGGGCAATTGCTCGGCACACCCATTAATATCAAGAACTTGTCCATTCAAGAGAGAACTTGACCCTCTCTTTTCCAGAGGTTGTTATACAAACACACGTGTGTGCCCCCCACACATATTCTCTCTCTCTGCTGTCACTCCTGGGTGCCAGTGTGTTTGGACCCCAAACTCCACCAGCAGAGTGCGTTCTCTTGGGGCCAGCAGCCCCAGTGCTTCGGATCACGGCAGCTGCGTGGCTGCATGCCTGGCCTAGTCTAGGCCAGGCATGCTGGGACCCTCCAACTGGCTCTAGCTCTCAGAAGCTCAGGTTTGATTCCCCAGAGTCTGGCAAAGCTTCTCCCGGACACATCTTTCCAGCTCCTTAGGTGAGACTTCAGGCACCAGATAACATGAAGAATCCCTGGGGCCTAGGTATGATAGACAATAAGAGAGTTTCCCTGGCCCAGTGGCTCAGTCTGTTGGGGCATCATCCCATGCACCAAACATTGCAGGTTCAGTTCCTGGTCGAGGCACATACCTAGGCTGCGGGTTCGATCCCCAGTCATGGTGCATACAGGAGGCAACCGATAGGTATTTCTCATGATGTTTCTCTCTTCCCCATCCCTCTTCTTCTCTTTAAAAATCAACAAACATATCCTCAGGTGAAGATTTTTTAAAAAGAGAGGGCCCTGATCAGTGTAGCTCAGTGGTTGTAGCATCTTCTCATAGACCAAAAGTTCGTAGGTTTGTATCCTGTTCAGGGCACATATCCAGGCTGCAGGTTTGATCCCTGTTCAGGGCGTATCATACCCAGGGTACATACAAGAAGGCAACTAATCGATGTTTCTCTCTCACATCTATGTTTCTCTCTCTCTCCCTCCCTCCTTTCTTCCTTCCCTTCCTCCCTCTAAAAGCAATGAAAAAACTGTCCTCAGGTGAGGATTAAAAAAAAAGAGAGTCACTAGCCCCATTACACTGATGAGGAAACCAAGGCCCAGAGAGGCGCATCACAGAAGTCCCGGTGCAGGACTGGCTTTGACCTCTCTCCACACTCCTACCTCTTTCCGTACCCACATGTATGCTGCATGGTGGGAAGCAGTGGTTCTTTTTTTCTTTCTATAACCATTTATTGGGCATTTACTGTGGGTCAGGCACTGTGCCAAATACTTTACATAAATCACCTTATTTGTTCCCCAAAACATCCCTATGAGATGGGTTGGATTTTTTCCACTTTAAAGATGAGGGAGGTGGGGTGAGGGGAAACTCTAATAAATCACCTGCCCAAGATCCCCAGTTTCTCGGTAACAGGTCAGGATTCCCGGTCTGGTGGTCTCAGGCCAGAGCCGCTGGCCCTGCGCTACCATGGGGCTTCCAGACAGGGTCTGAGGGCTCACCTGGACTTTCTGGAAGGACTTCAGGGGTTCCTTGAAACTGTTAAAGAGCATGCAGACACCTCGTGTGCACATGCGCACACACGTGTGCAAACATGCCTTTTCTAGGAGAAAAGGCATGGCTCTCAGCAGCACTTCAAAGGGACTCGACTCAGAAAAGGCCCAGAGCCGCGGCCACTGAGTAAAACCCTTGACTTTATGGGCTGGGGTGACTGTGGTCGTGGGCAGGTCAGGACAGGCGGTAAGTTTTATCTGGGGGCGTGTTGGGTGGCTCTCTCAGGGTGAGTGGGTAGACTGGTTAACTGGTTTGAACGCTGGCCCTTCGGCCAGGAACGGCCCAGGAAGGTCATGCCCACCGCCCTGCCAGGCGCAGCCCCAGGCTTCCAGGACCCACCGGTCCACGCTACCACGGCCTGGTTTCCGCTCATCTATAGGTCTAGAACCTGGCCTGCTCACCAGGAACTCTGCCACCTTCTCTTGCCACGTGATAGCTGCTCACAGGACACTCTCCGCCGCCCAGCAAGCTGAACCCTGCGGCCAGCAGCGGGCGCACCCAGGCCAAGGCCCCATCTCCACCCACGCCGACAACCATCACGCTGTCCAAAGGGAGCCCTGGAAGCCCCCTCCCCCTGGCCTAAAGTGGCAACTGGACTCTGGAGGGGACACGTCCTGTCAGAGGCCTCACTGGACCTCGGCCAGCCCAGGTAAGAGGCCAGGAACAGAGGGAGCAGAGGTGGCTGAGTGGCAGTGATGGAGGCTGGGCGCGCCCTGAGAGTGAGCAGTGCCGGGGTGAGCGGCGTGGCACAGGTTTGCTGCGAGGGAGAAGGCACCAGCCGCCAACTCAGACGCTCTCTCTGCCTGGAGTTCAAGACCACACACTGGCGTGCACACAGGTGACCACAGGGGAAACGCTATGCCTCAGTTTCCTCATTTGTATGACAGGAGTATTAAGAGAGATGGTATCCAAGGAAAAAAGGCCTTTCTGCCATCAAGTCGAAGATGGCGCTATAACCACTGTGATGGAGGGGTCAGCCCCCTGCCTTGCCCCAGCCCAGGACCTGAGGGGCAGCAGGTTGTGGGAGAGAACTGATGGGGCAGAGGTCAGAGGGCGAGCTCCTGTGCCGAGTGCCCTGTCCACATGGACACCATGCCAACCTCCCAGCCCCTTAGACCTCCAGCCACATGGTCCCCAGACCCCCTCCCTCCCAACACCCAACAGGTGGCCATGTGTCAGCCCCCACCCGCAGGACATCACTCGGCTCTGTCCTTCCCCGCACTGCCCACCCGCCACCTCACCCTGCCACCCGCTCACCCCGCTCCAGCTCTGCCTCCAGGCAGGAGGCCAGACCGAGTCTGACCCGACACTGCCCTGTAGATGCCGTCCACTAGCCTGAGGTGTGTGCAGGGGGAAGGGCGAGCGGTCACTGGGCCTTAAAGGCCTGCTGCCCTCCCGAAATCCTCTCTCACTCAGCCGCGTTGTGTGTAGCAGCAACTTGAAGCCAGTCCACCCTCCATACCTACAGCCACAGTTCCCTCTGCCAGGAGCACCTACCCCACTGCCTCGAGGGCTCTGTCCTCCAAAAGGCCTTTCTGTGACCTTCTCCCTCTGACCTTTCCATGAGTGCAGCCTGCCGCAGGCAGCCCCGGGGGCCAAGCCCCCGCAGGAGGCCAGGCCGGGCAGGGCGGGTACTGGGAGCCCAGTGCCGACAGGCCCCAGGGCAGGCAGCACCGCGCAGTGAGCAAAGCTGGACGTACAGGCATGCCTCATCCTTTCGTCCTTCACTGTACTGCGCTTCACAGGCGTTGCATTTTTTTCCAAGTTGAAGATAATAAGATCCTCCACCAGCAAAAAGATTAGGACTCCTTTATTACGGTGGTTTGGGACTGAATCATATCTCTGAGGCATGCCCGTACATCAAACGTCCAGATAACCCTCTGATTACCCTCTAAAGGAGTGAGAAAAAATGCTCACGTTTCCAGACCGCCAGTCATCTAAGTCACCATCTCGGACCAATCCAGAGGCTAAGAATGCAGAACCGATTCTTCTCGAGAACGTCCTTTTTACCCTGAGAAACCTCGGCTTTTCTTCCTTCTTCAGGACACTCTGGGTGTTGCCTAGTTGCTTCTGGTTCGCACTCCCTGAGACTCTTGAAAACATTCTCATCATTATGCCTGGCCAAAGCCTCCTCATCTCCTCTATGTGGGGACAGTGTATCCCACAGCATCGTGTTGCAAACTTTTCCTACACCTGAAGAGTCTTCTTTCCTCTTAGGTTGTGAGCTCCTAAATGCAGCAGGGACCTAGCAGTCACTGCCTAGCCCATGGCTCCCCAGGGACAAAAGGCAAAGGCCCAAAAGCAAGGCCTGCAGAAGGCAACAGCCCCCAGCCCCAAATCCTGCTGGCCTCCCTGGTCTCCGGCTGCTCACAGCACACCTAGCACCGATCAGGTCTTACCACCATCTTCTTCCCTCCACAGCTCACCTAGCCTCCTCTTCCGGGTAGCCCTCCTAGACTGAATCAGCACTGCCTCTACCGATGAAGCTCTTCCTGCCAGTCGGATGGTCCCAAAGTACCAGGGGCCCTTTCTGGGATGTGGGTGCTCCTAAGGAATAGTTCAACAATCAAAAAATGATGGGGCTGGGATCTGGCCCAGGTCAGGGAGATGCCTAAAGCCAAAGTCTCTATGCTAGGGTTTATGGTCTCAATGAGATCAAGCACCCAGAGATGAAATGCAGAAGTCGCAGGTGTGAGCCAAGCTCCTGCCTGCCGAGGGCCTTCCCAGACGTGCTCCCTCTGCAAACTGCTCCTTCCCTCGCTCTTCAGACCACTGGCCTTTTCTCTGCTTGCAGACAAAGGCTTCGTAACACTTCTTCCAAGAGGCCTTCCCTGACCACATCCTAAATTCAGGTCCCCTAGATGAATGCCCTCTTTAGCCCTGACCACCACCCTCATGGCTGCGGCTGTCATGAGGCCTCGGCCACAGTGAATCAGCAATTCAAAATCAAGGAGACAGATGTGAACCAGAAGTGTTTATTGCAGAAATCTGGCCAAGGCTCCAACTGGGTGGCCCAAATTGAGGCTGGGCTGGGCAGGTGAAACAAGAAAGGGCAGAAGAAGTAGACCCACGCCCGGGACCTCAGAGCTGCGAGAGGATGTTGGGGGCCAGGCTGCAGGTGAGGCCTGTGCCATCTGGCTCCACATTCAGGGACTTCACTACACCATTATCTATCACCATGGAGAACCTGCAAAAAGAGGGCAGGGCCAGTTACAACAGCCTGCGCCTGGAGGCTGGGAATAGAGAGGGAGGGTGGCAGGGGGAGCCCATGGAGGACCCTCCCACTTTTACCTCTTGAGCCGTCGATTCCCAAAGAGGGGCACCAACGAATCATCTAGTAACAAATCTGTCTCCTAAGAGGAGAGCGAGGAGAGAAAAGAGTCAGAGACCCCCAGAGCAGACCAAGTCCCACCAGCTGCTCCCCACATTGGCCATGTCCCTCCAAATCCCAGCTTCCAAGGCCTGGAACAGGGGCTACCCTGTAGGGTGCGGCTGGGGGTCTCACTCACCTTCCCAAAGGCCCCAGTGGGGTCAGCCAGGAGCCGAACCTAAAGAGAAAGTGAAGGTCACAAGAAAAATCTCCTGTCTGGCCCCTGATCCCCTGCAGGACCGCGCCTCACCTTGCCTTCTGCGTTGTGGGCTCGTCCCCACTCTCCAGTCACGAAGACATCGTTAACACTCAGGCATGCCACCACCTGGGCCCCCTTGGCCTTCAGAGCCCCTGCCTGCTCCACAAACCCTGGCAGGTGGGTCTGCGCAGGGGAAACAAAGATTTAGCAGAGGAACAACTGTCTACTCCTTGGCTGACGCTTTATCTCCAGGCCTTCCCCACCTCCCTGCTTCAACACCTTTCATCAGAAACTGAGAACTATGTACGCCACAGTTCCTTTTTGCCTTGGTCACCAGGGAGCTTGAATCCATACTTAAGATGTCTGTGGTCACGACCATGAACTTCCTGCAGGCATAATTATGTCTTATTTACCCAAATACCTTCCGTAGTGCCTGTCACTCAGTAGGGTCAATAAGAGGTGTTGGATTTCATTTCGCCTACATTGTGAACACTGTAATAGGCTCTTTAACTGTTATATCATCTGCAGCCATTGTTGCAAGCTGCCTCGTGACAATGTGGAGGACTTAGGAACAATGCACACAAGATCCCAATTGCTGAGCCCCAGAGGGGCACGGCCTCACCTTGGAACAACCAGGGGTAAAGGCCCCAGGGACTCCAAACAGCACGCCCTTCTTGCCCTTGAACAGCTCTGCTAGGTTCACCTTGTTCCCAGGCTCCCCTTCATATACCACCACGGATGGGATGGCATCTCCCACCTAGAGGCAAGGAAACTCCATGGTAAGGACCAGAGAGAGGGAGACAGGTAGGGAGGCGAAGGGAAGGGCAGCAAACCAAGAGCTAAGGAGACAGAGCTAAGGAAGCTGTGCCTGGTGGAGCCAGGGTCGACACATGGCAGGAAGTCCAACCCTGTCAGAGTTTCCAGAGGTCCCTCCCAGTCACCATCCCTTCTCCCCCCACTGTCTAGTTACCCCACATGCTCCAGGTTTCAAGATGGCCTTATTTCTTTTTGAGGGACTGTTGGTGACAACAGAAAAAGGGTGAGGACTTCCTGGAGTTGCAACAAGTTGAGTAAACAGACTGGGTGAGTTACAGGAAAGAAGTGGGATAACTGGGCAGAAGGAGGAGGGGCAGGGGGCTGTATTTTGGCAGGGGCGGGCCTGGCGGGGGCGGGGGGGGCGCAGCAGCTCTAACAAACCCCAGGGAGGATTTGGCCAGGTCTGTGACCCACCCCCAAGATGAGAAAAAAGGGAGGTCAGCAGAAGGTGGGGAAGGTTTTTTTGGGGGGGTGCAGGTCCCTTCATCTGGAAGGTATACAGAAAGAATCTCCCAAAGGAGAAGGATCAGTCTACCTGGGAGTGTATGAGGGTTTCATGGGCAGGGGGAAACAAGAGGGAGGGAATGTAAGGGGTTGGGAGTAGGATGAGGCAGAAAGAGGAGGTCTCAGAATTGTTGGGGCGGGGGTTGTTCTAAGGAGCTGGGGATGACTCAAGATGAGAGGAAAGAAGCAGTTCAAGGGTGGGAATCAGCTGTGCCTGGAGTGGAATGGGGAGACACAGTAGGGGCCGTAAGAGACAACACGTTTTAGAAGATGGTGTGAGAGTGATGCCAAATAACCTGACAAAAGCGTGCAGGAGGATACAGCGGGGGCTATGTATGGGGGTTGAAAAGGGACCCTGGGGCAAAGGAGGTTCCAGAAGCGGGGGGGGGGGGGCGGTGCGCATAGTATTCGATCTCCTGAAAATGGTGGAGACCCATTACTGTGTGTCGCAAAGTGAATGTGGAAGAAAAGACTGGAGAGCCTCAGGGACCGTCTCAGGAGATGGTGCACCAAGCTCTTAAAACTGGCGAGAACGGTGGGGCAGCCACGGGGTTTGTTGCGGGATTGAGGCGGACAACCAGAGGAGTCTCCAGGGCAACAGAGACAGGGCCGCAGGGCAGGAAAAGAGGGAGGCCGGCAGGGTTTGGGGTTGGGGGCTACTGCCTTCAGCGGGACAGAGAGATGGAAAGGGGGTCAGTTCTGGCCAGACTAGGCCAGCGGTCACCTTGATCGGGGCCATAGCGACGGCAGCGCTTCTGAAACCGCGGGTTCCGCCAAGCGTCCACTCTAGACCTTCTTCCAGGTACCCTCTGCCTCCCACTGCTGCCGCACGACGCACTGCGGCCGCCCAGGAGAGTACGGAGCCCGATAGCTGGTTCAGGATACACATACCCGTCAGGTCCAAGCCAGGCTCTTAGGCCACAACTGCCCCGCCCCCTCCTCCGCCCCGCCCCCGGGCCACCGCAGGAGGTGGGACCTGGACTGCCATGCTGCAGCAGGAGCCTGCAAACGACAGGGCTTTCAGCTGACCGCGGGGGCGGTCCGCAACCGCAGCGCTCGCGCGGGCGGTACGTCAGGGGCGGAGCCTGCATAACGATAGACTTATTTGCATTAGGGGCTGGGCAAATGGGCGGGGCTTTCGGCAGCCGCCCAGCTTATTTGCATACAAGGTTAGGGTGCCGCTGTTTGGGTGGGCCTAATTCACGGATTGGAGCAGTGTTTCCGTCCCTTAACCGAAAGTGAGAGGCAGATGACGACGTCTTCAGGCTCCTGCGTAGAAGTAAAACACGTTTACTTTGACTTCAACCTGAAGGCTCCTGCATTGCGGCTTTCTTACATATGATTTTTCACTGTACGTGATTTGTTGAGCGTAAAGGTGTGGAACCAACACCACTGGGCCTGTACTGTAGCAACCTCCTGCCGACGCTTCCGGTAGCAACGCGTGATCCGATCTGGCCTTCGCAACACCGCCTAACGAGCGCCGGAAGTTCCAGCAATTCGCCACTTCCGTTCCTCCCGGCTGTGCAATAGGAGAGAGCGGAGCAGCCCCGGAAGTGACGAACTCAGTGTCTGCTCCCTTCCGGTTCCGTCCTCGTGAGAGTTTTGTTGAGACATGAAGCTGCTTACCCACAATTTCCTGAGCTCGCACGTGAAAGGGGTGGGACCCCGTGGATTCCCCCTGCGCCTGCAGGTACCGTACGGGGGACGGTATGGCACCCTCTTCCCGGGAGGGATAGGAGAACCAGGCTCCGGTCCCTAGGTAACTAAACGCCTACTCCCCGCAGGCCTCCGAGGTCCGCATCATGCCTGTGGAGTTCAACCCTGAATTTGTGGCGCGTATGATACCCAAGGTGGAGTGGGCGGCTCTTCTGGAGGCGGCCAATACCGTGAGGAGCCCCCCCCCCTCCGTGCACACCTTTAGGGGGGTTGGTGTCACGGCAGCCCTTTGCACCTGGCCAGGGTGTGGGATTCCCAGGAATAATTTAGGTCTCTTGCCCACAGTTGTGTCTGGGCGAGGTGCCCACAGAGCCGACTCAGGGGTATGAGCAAGATGAGACGTTTCTGAGGCAGATGCACCACATACTGCTGGAGGTGAGAACTGGCCCGTCACTTGCTTCCTGGCCACACAGCCATACCCGGAGGCTGCCAGTGCTCAGCTGTTCCCCACTTCTCCGTAGGTGGAGGTGATGGAGGGCACCCTGCAGTGCCCAGAATCTGGACGTGTGTTCCCCATCACCCGCGGGATCCCAAACATGCTACTGAGTGATGAGGAAACCGCGGCGTAATCATGCCAGGCATCAGTTTTTCATACTGTGACCGTGTGTATCTTTGTTTATGTATATTCCTGTTTGTTAATTTTGTAAAGTGTATCCCCAGCTTTGACCCAGTGACACACCACACAGTGTTCTTGAGCTCGATATATTTTTTTTCTCATTAAAGGTTCAAAACCAAAAGCGGTTTCTCTTTGCAACAAATATACATTAAAATAGAGTCTCTGTACAGCCAAAGGCTCTAGGCCCTGGCTTGCCCCATGTCCCTGCGCCTCCCTGGCCAAACTCAAAAATAAATATAGTGTTATTGCTCTGCAGGGCATCGAGGCAGTGCTCTCCCTACCCCCCGAGGAGGCTGGGTGGGAGCTGATGGGGGGCCCTGACCACCCCAGGGGTCCAGGGGCTGGAGCCTGCTTGGAGTTATTGCTTGGGGGGGGGGGGGGCAGTAATGCCCAATGCAAATGAGAGGAGCCAAGGGGGCAGGGACCTTTGCTCTCCAAATTCCCCTCTGCTCTGGAGGGGAGGTCAGATTAAGCAGCAGCAAAAGCTGGGAGACTGTGGCCTCCACTCCCTTCCCTCCCTGAGATCAGGCTTCTGTCCCCCTCCCCAACACATCCCCTGCAGCCCCCTATGGCTTCCACAGCACCCCCTACACTCTAGGGGCACATTATGGCTTGCAAGGGGCAGCACTGTGCGCAGAGCCTGGGCACACATTCCCAGCTTCTAACACCCCCAAGGAAGGGGGAGGGGAGGGCGTAGGGCCTGCTCCCAGGGGCTGATGGTATTGCCCTGGCCCTGCCAGCAGGCTGTGGCACTGCCCAGACCCCAGCTCTGCCCCCTTGGGGCTGACCCGATGCTGGGCGGGTCCTGCCAGCACCCCCACCCATGCCCACCCCTTGCCTTAGTCCATCATGGCCTCCAGCATCTCCAAAAACAGCTTGTGCATGGGCACCTTGCCCTCCAGCTTCACCCCATAGAAATGGGCCAGCACTTTGCCCGCTGTCTGGCGAAGGAGTGGTAGTGTGAGCAGCAGCCTGCCTGCCCGCCGCCTCTCAGCACCCCCTCCGGGGCCGGCCCGGCCAGCTTCATACTCCAGCAGGGCCTCATGGAGAGCTTCTCGAAGCTGCTCCACAGCCTCAGCATCTTCAATGTGCACGGAGTCTGCAGGGAGGCGGGAGAGAGCTGTTGACATGGACCATCTCCAGGAAGGAGAGAGCTCACTCTGCTTGGGCACTGAGGTGTGGGTGTACAGAGGGGCCAGACAGTGATTTGATTGGCTGGCTGAGGCAACACTCACTGCTCCTGCCCATGAGCCAGGGCGCGCGCGCGCGCGCTCTCTCTCTCTCTCTCTCTCTCTCTCTCTCTCACTCTCAGCTGTGGTCCCCTTCTGTTCTCCCCACCTTCCCTCCCACTAAATCATTCACGTTTCCAGTTAAGTATGGCACTAGGGCTCAAAATCCTGTTTCTGGGGCTGTCCTTGCCTTATTTTGGGGCTTTCAGCAAGTCACTAAGCCTTGGTGTGCCCAGTCTGTAAAATGGGACCATCCTACCATCAGAGTTACGGAGGGCCTTCTGCAAACTTGTCAGGGCCTACCCAGACTCACCTGAATTGGCAAGGGCCAGGGCCTTCAGCAGGACATACTCCTCCCGCTCCAGCCTCAGGGCCTGCAGTCGCCGCACCAGCTGCAGCAGGGCAGCCCCAAGTTCCCCCAGGCCAGCTGCTCGCGCTCCCTCTTCATCCAGGACCAGGTCCTCAGCGAAAGCCAGCTCATCCTGCAGTGGCAGTGAGCGCTGGGCCACACCCAACACCAGTACCTCCATCCATACGCTCTGCAGTACTGACATCTGGTCCGACAGTGACAGTGACGAGAAGCCTGGAGGGCAGCGGGGCGCATGCCTGACTGAGCAGGTGCACCAGAGCCAGGCATGGCCTGGCCTACTCGGGGAAGCCCGCATCCCCTGCCCTTTACCTGGGATGCTCTTGGCCCAGCTGATGGTGACCACAATCTCTCGGTCAAAGAGATCACAGAGCGTAGCTACGGCTGGGAGGTGTCCATCAGGGCCCGCTGGCTCGGGCATGGCATACAGCTTCTCGGGCTCTACCACCAGCAGGTGGGACACCAGTGCATTCACTGGGGCTGCAGTGACAGAAGAGGCACTTGCATTTGTCACCTTGCAAGCCCTTTAGAGTCAAACATCTTCCCAGAGCCAGTTCCCCCATGGCCTTCCTCAACAGCCACTGGTCAGCAAGCTCAGACGCCTTTCTCCGGGAAGGGCTGTCCCTATCTCCCAGGGCAAGCCGGTCCGTTTGTGAACAGGTTCTGAGTGTTAGCAAACCTCTCCTTGGTCCCGGCTGCACCACTCAGGGACTGACAGAAAAAGGGATTTTCAAAAACGCTTTTGTGGGGAAATGAGTAAGTGAACAGATGAAGGGAAAATGTGGGTTCCAGTGCCCAAGATAACTACTAGCCTGGGTGAAGGGCACCAGAAAGGCCTCTCGTGTCCTAGCCCAACCCCCACCCTAGGACTCCCAGGACCCACAGCACTCTCACCTGTCTTCCGAGGGCCTCCAGCTACTGCCAGGGGTCCAGCAGGGAAGGGGCCTGGGAAGGGCAGTGGGTCCACCTCTGGTCGCCGCTTGTACTTCTGTCGCCCACCCCGGACACGGTCCAGACGTACCCCTTGAATTGTAGGACAGGGCTGTGTCCTTGGAGCTGGGGGTGACTTGCTCTGCAGAGCCCTCCTGCCCAATCCATTCCACCAGAACCTCTCAGGCTTTGCCCTCCGGCCCCACCCACCCAGCTCCCCCGGCCCTCACCAAGGCCCCGCCCAGTACTCACCTTCTTTGAGCATGCCCACCCGCAGGCACTTGGTGAAGCGACAGGCCTGACAGGCCTTGCGTCTCCGCTTGGTGATCTCACACTCATTGGAGGCCGGACAGCTGTACTCGATGCTCCCTGCCAGGAAGAGGCAGGGCTCCAGTGGCGGCCTCCCAGGGCCTGGAGGGGGCCCAGCAGACAGGAGAACCCTGACTCGCCCCGGGCAAGCACAGGTCTGGGGAGAGCAGGAGTGCCGTGAGTGGGGCGGGGAAGCCCAGGGCGCTGAGGAGGACGGCTGCTGGGCTGGGGGCCCTGTCTGGGCAAAAGGAGGGCTCGGACCAGGGGAGTTGGGCTGCATCTGCCCCAAGCCTCGCGTCAAGCCATAACTCTGGGCTCCGCTGCCCTCATCTGCTCTCTTCAAGGGTCACAATGGCCTCTCTGTTGCTACCCTCAATGGCCAATTCTCATCCTCATCTTACATGGCCTAAAGGATCATCTAACGCCATTGATCGCATCCTTCTCCTGGAAACACCGAACAGTTTTCTTCCGTTGCTTTTAGGACACACTCCTGGTTTTCCTCCCACCTCGCTGGCCACTCTGTGATTCCTGTGCATCTCCTTGTGCTCTTTGCACTGAAGAACCCCAGGGCTGCCCTCGGACCTTGTCTCCACTGACTCACTACCGTGGTGATCGTACTTAGTCATGGACTTTCAGACGCATATCTCTTGCCTAGACCTGCCTAAACTCTCAACTCATATCCACTACCTCCTCGACATCTTGCACTGCACGTCTGTCTGGAAAGCCTCACAAACCTAACCTGTCCTAAACGTGGCCGCTGATCTACCCCTCCAAAACTGGAGACTCCATCCGTCCAGCTGCTCAAGCAGTAACCTAGGAGACAGCTTTGATTCTGTCCCACATCCCAAATCCAACCCATCAGCTGCCCCTGGTGGGCTTTACCTCCTAATAGGGCCTCCTGTGCTGCCCTCGCCTCCTTCACTTGCTCTCCACACGGCAGCCAGAGGCACCTTTTTAAACCTAAGTCAGATCCTGTCCCTTCCCTGCTCAAAACTCTCTGGTACCTTCCCTTCCAAGAGTAAGAGCCCAGTGAAGCCAGTGGTCTGAGGCCTGGACCCCTGCTCCTCACCCTCTTTCTGACATCATCCTTTATGCACTCTGCTCTGACTCTAGGCCCCTAACTCAGGGTCCACAGCCGCCTTCTCTCCTCCAGGTCTCTGCCTGTTGTCACCTTGCCAGGCCTTCCCTGGCTACCCTGTGAGGGGTGGTGAGAATGCCACCTGCCCCCTCTGGGGATGACTCCAGCCGCTTGCCCCTGCTCGATAGCTTCTCATCAGCTCTCAGAAGCATCTAATATGCCATACGTGTACATATTTATCTTCTTTATTACCTGTCTCCCAACGTTACTGTCCGATCCACGAGGGCCAGGACTGTCCCCAGTGCTAGAAACAGGGCCCGGCACATAGTGGGCGCTCATAACGGGTTGAACAAATGCAAGGCAGCCCTCCCAGCCTATCTCAAGGACTGCATGACACAACCGGCTGACACGCCCTTGCATCGTTTCTTCTATACGCTGCCCAGCTTCCGTGCTCAGATCCAGGCGCCTCCTCAAGGAAGCCCTCCAGAGCCCCAGGCCCAGCCAGGTTCCTTAGTACAGACCCTGCTCATCTCCCTCCAGCTCCCATCACAGCTGTACTGTCACCACTGTGTGCAATTCGCTGTTTTCTTTCTTGCCCCTCTGCTAGAATGTAAAGTGAAGATGGGACAGTCCTGCCTTAGTCCCCATGCCTGGAACAGTGGCCAGGGCAGCAAAGCACAGGGTTTGCGAAGGCTTTGAAGGCTGCCTGACATTTCCATATCCCAATTGTGCGACCTTGTACTAGTCCCCTACCTAAGCCCGCGAACCCTCGGGTTTTTTTAATCTGTGAAACTGGGAGATAAAAACAGTACTTCTTACAAAGGCAAGTTGTGAGAATTCAAGAGGGTAATTGAGGTAACACGTTTAGCATAGTTCACAATACCTAAATATTCAATAATTCATTACTATTTATGGCTAGGGCTCAATAAGCATTTGCCTACTGAGTCAGCCTAGAATGAAGGGCTCCAGGATGGGCAGGGGACACCTGGGCCTGAACCTGTTGGCTCCCTGGGCTTCAGAGCCAGAAGGGAGCAGAGAAATTTTAGACCAGTAAGTCTTGGCAATGGCGAAGCCAAGACTTGCTGGAATGTCACAATCATTCCACCTGTGAGGCACCTGTCCAAAGTTCAGTTATTAGTAATAAGCAGAGGCAGCAGTTTGGCATTTAAGAGCTCCGTTCTGGACCTGAACTGACCGAAGCTCAAACACTAGTTCTGCCATTTTCTACCTTGGGACTTAGACAACGTTTTAAAAAGCAACGTGGGCCTCAGTTATAGCAGTGGTGGCACCTTGTAGTTTGCTGTGGGGGGACTTCGTGAGAGTAAAGAGGCACAGTGCCTGGTGAGCACTCAAGAAATGTTCTCAAAAACTATACTTGTTATACCCCCAAAGTAACTGAGGTTTACATAAAAATATAACTAACAGGCACATCCCGAGTACTACTTGTTACAGCACCACTTTGCTCACTCATATTTTAATATGCTTTCCTGAGTGAGAAAAATTCCGTGAGTACTATTAGCAGGATGTGTAACAGCCTTTTTAGAGTTAGATACTGAAATAGGATGTAGCCGCTCTCAGCCATAAAAACCTGCCTTGTGCTGGTGGTGCGTTGGGGCAATCAGCACAGAGGGGGTGGGGGCGCTCTATGCTGGTGAGAGGCCAGTCACTACCAGAAGCAAGAACGAAGTTTAGGAACAGGCAGAGACTGCTGCAAATTTTTCAGAGCCACTGTGGAAGATGCTGAGCCTGTCGTACCCAGAAACCTCAGAGACATCGCAAATCCCCTCTTACGTCCCACATCCAATCCATCAACACATCCTGCGGCCCTATGTACATCCTGCTGGCTCTGTTTCATTTTTAAGGGAAAGAGCACTCCTTAGAGGTAAGAGGGCCTGGGAACATCAGGCTGCCAAGCCCAAATGGTACCACGGCAGTCTGGGGGTCTACTACCACCTAGCAGTGCATCCTCTGGGTAGTGCCAGGCCCAGAGGGCAAAGGGCACAGAAGTGGGATGGGGGGCTCACCCTGGATGGTCCTCTTGAAGAAGGCTTTGCAGGCCTCACAGGATGCCACACCATAGTGGTAGCCGGAGGCCACGTCCCCACAGACCAGGCAGAGGCGTTTGGGCAGGGAGCTGAGGACCAGCTTCCCACCACCCTGTTCACCAGGCCCAGCCCCCTCCCCATCCTCTTCTTCCTTGTGGCCTGGGAGGTGGCGCGTGGGAGCTGGGCCAGGGGCCAGGGCCACAGGGGGCTCAGTCTCAGTCTCTGAGGAACCCTTTGGGCTGTCTGGGCTGGCTGGCTCTGCCTTGATGTAGAGAGGCTCAATGCCCACCACCTGGCTGGACATGACGCTGGTCACCTGTGGGGAGAAACCTGTCAGGTCACAGGGAGGCACTAGGATGGGGGATGGAGAGACACCCTGCCACCCTGGTTGCCCAACCCCAGGCCTGGGGCCAGGCTTCCACTATCAGTGAGGGGGAAGGAGGAGGTACAGAGTCCAAGGAAGGGCTGCCCATGAAGAAGGCCCCCCCAGCTGCTGCCATGGAAACAGTCTCCAGAGCCTCCAGGGCCAGTAACTGACAGAAAGTTTCCCACTTGGGGACCTGCAGAGGACTTAGAAACCCCCTACTCCCACCCTAGCCAGGGAACAGGGTAACCTTGGTCCTGGATGACCTTCAACCCCATCTGGAATCCTCAGCCAGAAATAGGGAAGGGATACCTTTCAATTTTCTCCAGAGAGGGACCTCGGTGATCTCCCTCTCACCTGGGTATCCTCCATTCCAGCGTGCAAACAGCACACAAGGCCAAGGGCAATAGACGAGCTCACACACTCCCACTCACCTGAGCCCTCACATGCTCACTCTCACACATGGCCTTTCCAGGCCCAGTTCTCACTCATGCCCCCTCACCCCTCCCCAGGTGCATATACCCCATAAACAAAGTCACACTCAAGTCTCATAATCACACACTCACAGTCTTACACCCTCACCATACTCCACCCGTGCCCCCCGCCATTCACAGACATGGACCCTTGTGGAAACATTCAGAGCTTTCACACCTGACACACAGATCCTCCTGTCCCGGCAAGCCCACTCCAAGGCACACCCGACCGGAGCGACTCCACCTCCTTGCACGCCCCCTCGCACCCCACACGCCAGCACATTCACTCTTACACTCCTGCTGCCGCAGGGTCCTCCATCTCCGGGGCGCCCCGCCCCCCCAACACGCGCACACCTACGGGAAGTTGCCTGAAGTTGCCTCGTTCCCCTCCTCCTCCGCCCGCCGGGGACCTCTATCAGGTTATCAGGAAGTAAATGGGGAGTGCCAGGGAGGAGGAAGTTCTCCCCTGCCGGTGCGATGACCTTTGACCCAGAGAGGAGGGTGGCCCAAGGCCCCTTCGAGCGCCCCCACGTGGTCTTCAAAGCCCCTTCCCCGACAGGGAACCCTCCCCATCTGCCACCCCCGCCCGCCCCTGGTACTTCGGCATGCTCCAGGTGCCGGATTGAACCCTGCCCTAGGGCTGAATCCGAGGCCCAAACCCGACCCTGGCTAGGGTTTGCAGCCCGAGCCAAAGCCGGCCCCTGCTCCAGGCCAGCGCACTAAGATCTGGACGCCGGATCCCTCCCGGACCCTGACCTCCTCTGGCTCTCCACCGGGTCTCGACCGTGACCCGGGTCGGTCCAAAAGCCGGACCCCGCCTGGGGCCCGCCCCCCGCCCGCCTCCCTGCCGCGCTCGCACATGGCCCCAGCGCCCCTCCCGCCCACCTCCCCAGCGGTGCTCCACCTCCGCCCCCGGACCTGGGGCTCCGGCTGGGCGGGTGGGCAGGCATGGGGGCCGAGCGGCCCGGAGCGCCGGGGTGAGCCGGGGGCCGCTGGCGGCCCCTCCTCCGCCGCCTCCTCGGGCCGCGCCGCCCCGCCGCGCCGCGTCCCCTCACTCGGCGGCGCCGCTGGCGGCTTGTAGGACACAAAAGGACATCGCGGCCGCTTCCTACTCCGCTTCCTCCAGCTGACAGTGGGGGCGGGGCCGGCCGTGCGCATGCAAAACAGGGGGCGGGGCCCGGTGCCCTATGCTAATCAGACAAGTGGGACAAGCAGCGCCCGGGTGCCGGGACGAGTAGGGGAGGAGCTGGCGAAGCCAGTGGGCGGGCTTTCACGAAGGTCCCGCCCCGTTGCCGCAAGCCTCAGCCGCGCACTTGCGTACGCTGCCGCCGGGTGGACGTGATCTGGGGAGACGCGGAGAGGCTCTGGGGGAGTGGGGCCAAGAGCGCTCTTACGTAACGAAGGAGGCGGGGCGCGCTGTGCGCCAGAGGAGTGGGCGAAATCGCCCAGCGGCCTTAGTTCCGGACCCGGGAAGCGACAGACACATGTTAATGAGAGGACGGGACGAGCGGGGAGGCCAGTGTATCTGCATATGCATGAGGGGCGGAGCCTAGCAAGCGCTAGCTAGAGGGCAATCTCTGCCACTTTCCCTTTTTCCCTGTCCCACGAGTTAACACCGTGGGGGCGCTTGGACCGCAGACCCAATATCCCTACAAAGCTGCAGTATCCGGGATGGGAGAAACAGACCTAGAACGTGCAAGGAGTCCTGGATTTCGAGTCCCGGGAAGGTGGCGCCGATAGGGCCCCAACAAAGAACGCTCAAGGTCACTGCGGTGACCGAGTGAAGGTCGCGGGGGAAAAGGCGGGGCCGTGTGCGTCCGCCTCACGCAGACTGCCACGCACTGACTCGCGGACCTTGTACAGGCTCTTTTATTTCTCTAGGGTTCAAATTCCACGTAGAGAGGAGGTTCGGGCTTATGCCTCGGGGCAGGACGGGGACCGGGGCTGGAGCTGGACAGCCACTCGAGCCTGAGGCGGCGCTCTCAGCGCACCAAGACGTGTAACCTCTTGTTCCGTCGTCTTCTGAGCCCTTCGATGTGTCTCTGCAGCTGCTTGGTTAAGTAGTGATCCCTGCCGATTCCTGACCGGTAGCCTGGAGGGTAGATCGACACTCAGGGCAGTTAGCAGGGGCGTGGTGTCCCCAACAGCAGATGCCACATGGGTGATTTGAGGAACCGCGGGTGACTTGGGCTGGCAGAAGCTCTGAGCACTGGGATCTGTGTTAGTTTGGGGAAGTTTGGATCTCCAAAGTGCTGGGCCCTGCCAGTTTTGTTATTTTGGAGTCATAGACCTGTGCTCCAAATAGTGGGAGGATGCAGAGCAGGATGGGATATTGAGGTGGAGGATGAATGAGGGCAAGATTAAAGAAGATGCGGGCCTTGATCTAAGGCAGTGGTAGCAGGCTGCTTTTCGCACACTTCCTGGACCACTCGCCATTAGCCATTAACCAGCCCCCACCCCCTCATGTCATAAGCAGGGCAAACCAGTGGAACTTTACCCAAACAATCCACTCTTCAAAGCCTCTTTACATTATCCAGGGAAGGGGCAAGGGCCACACGAAAAATGTCATCCCCATTGGGCAAATGGAGAAACAGCCTTAGAAAACCCATGTCAGCTGGAGCGGGACTGCGTTTAAGCTGGAGCCCAGGCCCCTCACGTTTACTCCATGATCCCTCCCATGGGACTCCTGTGTCCCCAGTGTTTTACTTTGTGTGGGGCTCCTGGAATATTAGTGAGCGGTAAGGAAATCTAACAAGGCAAACACATCCTGACACCGCACTCCCACAGGCTCCAGTCCTGCGAAATTCCCCAGGGTCTCCTGGGAGTTGGGGAGGGACTCACTCCGGAGGGCTTTGGTGAGGATTTCCAGAGCTTCACTCTCCATGAGTTCCATCAGGGGCAGAGGCAGCTGAAGAGGCAGCAAGAGGCTCAGATGTCCCAGGGACCCCAGCTCCACCCACAGCTGAAATGCCTCCAGCCCAAGACCCCCAACAACCTGCCCCTCCACCCTACAGACCACCCCCATCCCCTTCATCCCTGAACCCCCAACTTGCCCATTCCCCACCCCATTAAAATCCCCAGTCTCCCTGGGTGCCTCCAACCCTGTTCTGCTGCTCCACCCAGTAGGCTCGATGGGGCTTGTGCTTCAAGAGTTTGGGCGATGACATTGTGGAAGATATTTCTGGGAGAAGAGAAAAGAGAGATGAGTCATCGGTAGACTGCTGGGCCTTCCTGGGGACAGAGGTGTACGGGGTGGCATCTGAGAGGGAAAGTGGCCTTCAGAGAAAAGCATCAGGTGCCATCTTAGTGGGAAACAGTAAGGGACAGTGATTTACAGCCCTGGGCTTTATTGTCTCATCCATCAAGGTTCCAGTTCTGACTGCCCCACTGGGCTCTTGACTGAAACCTTCTGACCCTCAGGCTCTTCACCTGTAAAATGGGGTAATAAGGATAATCCCTTGTAGAGGCTGAGAAGTTTAAAGGTGATCATGCAAGGCAAGCCCAGTGCCTGGCACACCGTAAATGCTCAGTAAATGGCAGTCCGTACACTGTTATCAGTTCCGATTATCTGATGAAGGGCTGGGGGAAGGGGGACAAGGGTAAGGTCCAAAAAGTACTCAGCATGAAGTAGATACTTAAAATTTGTCACCAATGGCCCTGGATGGAGTGGTTCAGTGGACTGAGGGCTGGCCTGCGAACCAAAGTGTCGCCGGTTCAATTCCCAGTCAGGGCACATGCCTGGGTTGTGGGCCAGGTCCCTGGGTGGGGGCGTGCCAGGGGCAACCGATTGCTGTTTCTCTCCCAGGCACATCGATGTTTCACTCTCTCTTCCTCCCATTCCCTCCCCAAAAATAAATAAATTTTTTTTAAATTGTCACCAATGACTGAATAAATGACAGACAGGCACTTCCTCGACCTGTAAAAACGCACCGACAAGGAATTAACTCCCTCCTTTCAACTATCTCGTTGTTCCATTAAAAGCACGGTCCTAATTGCGCCTCCCGAAACTGGCATGCCCCGGCCACAGGACTGTGTGCGATGCCTCCCGGTAGGGGGCGCTCCAAGAATGTCTGGTTGATTGAAAGCCTGAAAGATGAGCGCTGGCGCCTCACCCAGGGAATCCTAGAAGCTTGGATACTACAGCTTCCCCGCGTTTTCCACCAGCAGAAACTGGGGCCATGGCCATCCCCCTGCCCTGTGGACGCCCACGGCCCGTTGAGGCCACACTGACCCGTCTTGATGCTGGAATCCTCGTCCCCTTCTAAATCGCTTCCCTGGGAGCTGTAGGAGCCAAGCTCCAGCTCCACGGTGCGGCCGCCCAGCCCTTTGTGCTTGAAGCTGACTTTGTCACTCCTGTCATCCCATTCTTCCCAGGCGCCGTCCGAGTCCTGGCGGGTCGTCTTCTGGCTGTACCAGGGGTCAGTCTTGCTGCCCTCCAGTTCAGAGTCCTCAGAAACTCTGATCAGCGGCAGGTTCAGCTTGGCCTGCGACAGCGTGGCCGTGGTCCACAGATTGCGGATGTCACTGGTCAAGTTTGAATTGACTGAGTCATGGCAGCCTGAAGACTTGGTTGGCTCCTGCGGGCCACATACAACAAGGAAAGCCCAGCACACCTGTCAGAATGGCGATCACCAATAGGTCACCAATAACAAGTGCAGGCGAGGACACGGAGAAAAGGGAACTCCACTGCTGGTGGGAGCGCAGCCTGGTGTGGCCACTGCGGAAGGCAGTACTGAGATACCTCAAAAGTGTAAAAATGGAACTGCCTAAAGACCCCGCGATCCCACTTCTGGGACTATAGCTGAAGAAACCAAGACACTAATGTGAAAGAATACATGCACTCCTATGTTCATGGCAGCATTATTTACAATAGCCAAGATCTGGAAGCAGCCCGAGTGCCCATCAGCTGGTGAGTGGATAAAAAAAGCTGTGCTCCGTTCACACAATGGAATACTACTCTGCCATAAGAAAGAAGGAGACCTTACCATTGGCGACAGCTCGGCTGGACCCGGAGAGCATTAGGCTAAGTGAAAGAAGCCAGTCAGAGGAAGACAAGTACCATGTGGTTTCACGCATATGTGGAAGCTACTGAACAAAATAAACTAACAAAAAAAAATAGAAATAGTCTCGTAGATTGAGAACAGGCTGACAGCTGTCAGTCGGGAGGAGGGTTGCAGGACTGGGTGAAAAAGGAGAAGGGGCTGAGCTAAACAAAACAAAACAAAAACCCTCCTAGACACAGACAAGAGCATGGTGATCACCAGAGGGGAAGGGGGGTGGGGGGAAGTAGAAGAGGGTAAAGGGGGCTAAATGGGGATGGAAGGAGGCTTAACTCGGGGTGGTGAACACACGATACAAGATACAGATGATGTGTTATAGAACTGTACCCCCTAAGACATATATAATTTTATTAACCAGTGTCACCCCAATAAATTAAAATTTTTAAAAGGTCCTTTAAAAGAAAAGGCCAAGGAAAGCCCAGGGTCAGGGTGGCAGGGTGTTGGGGAGGGGAGGAAGGGCAGGCTGGGGCAGGAACACGGGGACTGCCGGGAGCCGCCTGCTGCTCCGGGTGTGCTGGACGAGGACAGCCGGGGGCTGCCAGGGTGAGGGGCCCGGGAGAGTTCTTACTTTGAAAGGCTTTTCCTCCATGGTTCTGCCCCAACGGACCCAGTCGCCACAAGCCTCGGGCAGGGAAGAGGGGGTCGCGCTCCAGGAAGGGGGGAGCGGCAGGGCCCGTTCTGGAGCGGTGACGCGGGGCCTCGTGCAGAACGAGTTCAAGCCACAGCCCTCCACGCTTGAAACCGTTATTTCTCCCCTCCCCGCCCCCGCCCCCGCCCACCTAATTAGCTGCGCTGGGGTGGGAGGCGCGGCCCATCTTGTCAGGCTCCTCTACCGGGCCCTGCCCAGCCGCCTCCAGGCAGAGACGCGGGCGGATCCCAGACCCTCTGTGGGTGCAGAGGGAGTCGCGGCAGGCCCGACCTGCCCGGAGGCGGCCCGAAGCAAGCACCCCCACCCCCGCTCGCGTCCTCGGAGCGCGCAGGCCCGCAGCGGTGCAGACTCTTTCGTTTATTGATGCAGGCTTGGAGGCACAGTTGTGAGGTGTTGTGAGGGACAGGCCCATCCGGGACAGCGAGACGGAAAGGGGGTCTGCAGGTGGATGAAGTGAGGAGAGGGCCGGGCAACCTAGCCTGCTCCCAGGCTCCAGTCCGGTGGGGAAAGGGCTCTTTGGTCAAACAAGCAAAGCATGCTGGGGTGAGAGCGAGAACGAAGCCCTTAGAGAGGTCGGGGCCGCGGGTCCTGCCCCTACACGGGCACGTTTTTGTCCCGCGGGCTTCCGGGGCCCCGGGGTCGCGGGGGCTTCCTGGCGGGGTTGTGGGGGCGGCGGCGACCCCGCGGCGGGAGGGGCAGCGCGCAGCCGCGCTCGCTCTGGGTGTCCGAGGACTCGTCGATGAAGGCCAGATTCTCGCTGGGGTAATCCAGCGCGGAGGCCGTGGGCGTGGAGGGCGGCTCGGCCTTCTCGGGGGGCGCGGGGGACGGGGGCCTGCCGGCGGGCTGCGTTGGGCACGGCGGTGGAGGCAAGAGGGGCGGCTCCTTCTCCGGCGGCAGCGGGGCCGCGGGGCCGCCTCGCTGGGTCACCCGTGCCGTCACTGTGCCGGTCCAGCTGGCGGCCTGCGCCGTGAAGCCGCCCATCTGCGCGGGGAGGAGAAGCAGCCCTCGCCCGGGGGCCCTCGCCCGCCTCAGCAGCCCCAGGAGCCTGCCCTTCGCCGGTCGGGCATGGCTCCTGTCTCCCCGCGGTCCTCCAGCCTCAGCCCGCCCAGGAGGGAAAGGCTCATCACCTGGGCGCGCGATCTCCCCCCCTTCGTCGCACGCAAGCGCCCTCTACTCCGGGAGCTTTTCTAGGGAACGCGTTTTATTTCAGCTGACCCTCCTGGGCCCCCAGAGACCTTTACGTTCCTGGGCCGGGCGCGAGGAGTGGGGTGACAAAATGTAGCTCGTCCAATTAAATTTGAATTCCAGACAAAAATAATTTTAGTGTAACTATGCCCCGTGCAATATGGGGAACATAGTAACACTAAAATATCATTTGCTGTTTGCCTGAAGTCTACATTTAACTGGGCTTCCTGCATTTTTATTAGGTAAATCTAGCAGCCCTATCCGTAAGAGCAGAGATGGAGTCGCCTGCAAACCTGTCTGAGTTTATCCCTTTGCCCCTGGCCGGTGCATTAAGGGGGCTCACTCCCCTCCGACCTGGAGGAGCCCAAACTCGGGAAGGGAGGCAGGCTGGCCAAGCGACTGCTAGGGCACAGCGCGTCAGCGCCACGGCGCAGGCGCAGAGCCGACGACCCAGGGGCGCCTACCTCTGCCCGCGTGCGGCGGGACACTACTCGCAGCCAGTTCCCTATGGTGGTGAGCACTGAAGCGAAGTAGGCCAGACCGAGCAGGATCCAGAACCACACCAGCGGCTGATAGACTGCAGAGTTCTGGTTGGGGCTGGCGCCTGGGATACCACCAGGGAGGGCAGAAAAATGATGACTGCGGGGCAAACTTTGAGCCCGTAAGCCGCGCTCACCGCCTCTTCCCGGCTCATCGAAAGGATGCGCTCTCCCCAGGACAGTGAGGATGAGCCAGAGTGTGTGAATGCATGAAAGCAGACGAACGTGCATGATGTGAAGGTGTGCAAGGTAAGAGCACATGAGTGGGAGTGCTCACATGCAGGAATGTGAGCCTGTGTGAGGGGTGCACCTTACAATACGTGCGAACATGCATGGAGGCGCAGGCATGCGAGAACGTAAGTGTGCATGAGATGTTGTATGCGTGCAAAAAATGTGAGGGTGCATCATTCCGTGGGCGGATACAGGGGCTGGAGCCGTTCTGTGTGAGTGCGCAAACACCACGTGGAATTTGGAGGGAGAAGCAAAAGAGCAGAGCCTCTGGGTAGGAATAAAGGGGGTAGGGAAGTGAAGCACAAGAAAGGTGGCCTCACCGGCCACGTAATCCCCGAACCCCACTGTGGTGAGCGTCACTACGACGAAGTAGATGGCCTCGAGCTTGCTCCAGCCCTCCATGTAGCAGAACACAAACGTGGGGGCGAGGACAAAGAGCAGGCAGCCGATCAGCAGGAAGAGCACCGCTGACAGAATTCGCACCAGCTCCTTGGGCACGTGCCACTTCTGCAGGGAGTCGCCAAAACATCCGTTCTCACACCCCACACCCCTTCCTCTGGGAGCCTGAGGGGAGGCTCCTGGGATCTCAGGGCCTGAGCTCAGGTGCCAGGAAGGGACAGAAGGAAGGTGTCCTGAGCCCAGCACAAGGGCAAGGAGCAGCTCACCAGGAAGATGGCTTCTATGTGACCGATGCCGCGGCGCAGGGAGGAGCCCAGCCGGTCCCCGACCCCGGCCAGCAGGATCCCGAACAGCGGGATCCCCACCAGCGCATAAAAGATGCAGAAGAGGCGCCCAGCATCTGTTCGCAGGGCCGCATTGCCGTAGCCTGGGCAGAGGGGCCGTGCAGGAGGTCTAGGGGTTACCTGGCATCCCCCCACCTCCCCCTGCAACTTCCCCCTTGAGAAAGCCCAGCCACCCCTACCCCCTCCGCATGCCCAGTCCCCTCCCCCACCGATGGTGGTGATGATGGTGCCCGAAAAAAAGAAGGCACTGCCCAGGTCCCAGGCTGAGTAGTTGCTGTAGCTGGTTGAGTTGGTGTCAGGGTTCGCACCCCCTCCCAGGGCATCAGCCACTTCCTGCAGGACAAGGTGCAGAAAGAGGAACCTCAGTCCTTCCCCCCCAGTCCTGGCTGACCCCCTGGCCCTCCGGTCTCCCCTCCCCGCTCTCCCCTTCCAGCTGGTCTTCCTGAAGGCAGTCGCTTTGAGCAGGCATTGCAAATTGGGTGACTCAATTTTGCCTGACCTCCCCATTGTTTTAGAAACATTCATCTGCCCCCTAATTTCACACAACAGATTTCCAATTTCACAGTGGTCAGGAGCATAGACTCTGGGACCAGACTGTCTGGTTTCAGATCTTGGTGCTGTGTGAACCTGGGACACTCAGCGTCCTGTGCCTCTGTTTCTGCACCTACCAAGTGGAAATGAGAATAGCACCTACCACGCAGAGTGGTTCTAAAGAGTTAAAGTGCTCACAGCAAAGTAAGCACCGAGACCCCACATAGTGACCATGCCCAGTGATTTCCAACTTTCCACAGGCCTCCCCCGCCCCACACACACTCCTATTGTCCCTATGGAAGCTGAATGTGAAAATGCACTGCAAGTTAGGGACCCTCCCTCCAGGAAGGTTCATCCACCTTCACATTTTTCATCCAATTTTAGGAGATTCGTGGACACACAAACCACTGCCCACCTGGCTGAAGTTCTGTGCTACACAGGAGGCGCTCAGTAAATAAGACCAAATTAATGGAGTGGCCAAGTATCTGCCCCTCCTGGCAGCCTGCAGGTCCCTCAGGGCCAGGCCTGTGCTTTGAGAGGGCCTCCGCTGAGCGACAGAGGTCAGAGCACAGGAGGAGGGGGTACAAAGGGGCCCTTCCCCAAGGAGCACAGAGAGCCAAGACACAGAGGCAGGGAGTGTGGGGGAGATCATAAGCCACATCCCTCTTGTCCTGCAGTCCTCATTAGCAAGACCCTTTCCAAATTAATTGTCCTAGAGCAACCACCCCAAATCCTCCATAGCTCCCCACTGTCTGCAGAATGGAGTCCCAAATGCCCAGCCCAGAGTTTAAGCCCCTTTTCAATCTGGCCCCAACCTCCCTTTCCCCAGTCTCCTCTCCTGAATCTCCTGTTTGGGAATCCAAGTTGAGGTGACTTTAGCCCCAGATTTCTAAGAGGATCTCATTTCCTGTAACAATACTTTTTAAAATAAAGCCAAGAAGTGAAAAGTATGATTTAAAGTGATTTGATTTTTTATTTTGCAACACTTTTCCAGTAAATTCACTACTTAAGGGAAAAAACCCTTTGTCATCCTGTGTGTTCTAATTTTTGTTTCAAATGACTAGGCATCTGCTAAATCCAAGTTCTGCAAAACACTCTGGATTTCCAGTGTCCACACCTTTGCCCAGGCTGTTGCTCTGCATGTAGTCCCTGGCAACCCAATTACACATCTCCAAATTCTACCCATCTCACCTGCCTCATTTCAATTACCAGCTCTTCCCAAAGGCCCCTGGCACCTCCATCCCTGCCCCCAGCACCTAGCGCCGAGCCCAGCGTACAACAAGTGAATGACAAAGAAGGAAGTAAGGAAAGCTCCTTGTCTACGGAATTCTACAGCGATCCATCCATGGATCTGTCCTCTTGCCCAGATGTGACATCCTCTAGGGCACAGCCTACTACATCTGTCCCACCCCAATGTCAATTTCCCTGCTCACACTATGGTGCATAGTGCACCACCTAGTACACAGTAGGTGCATAATTGCTGTATGACTAATTGTGGAAGAAAAATAGAGCCGCTGTTGCCCACCCTTGTAGTTTCTGCCCTTTTCTTCTTCTGTTTTATCTAGGAGGAAAGTAACTCCCTCATGAAGATAAAATAGGTCAGGTTCCCTGCCTCCCTCTGCCCTGTGGTCTGGCCTGGCGCTGCCCTGCCCAGGCCTCTCTGAGCCTCCCCCGGTATTCTAAAAGCGTCCGGAACAACAGCAGGCGGCTTTGTGTCCTGGCCCCACCTCATGCTCATCTCCGTTCTGGGTCCTGCCACATTGGGAATCAGCTGGAACAGAGGCCTTCATGCTGCGGCTCCTCTCTCCAAAAGAACAGGCAGGGAAGGGGGGGTGCTTTTTACTAAAGTAATAAACACGCGCTTATTAAAGTGAAATCTTAGGTTGTTAATATGATAGTGACTCAGAAATCAGAGAGAACCATAGAGGTTGCTTGACAGTATCTCAGAAGAGAAGTCCAGCACTTTAGTCACTGGACCGAAGTTGACCCTGTCCCTGACTCGCCCTCCCTCTAGCCTCTGCATCAGATGCATGTGTCCTAGGGCAAAGGGGCAGGGACAGGGTCAACTTCACATCCATGATGGCAAGCTCACATCCATGATGGCCTGGGCAGGCTTAGATCCTGCACGCCTCCAAAGGCATCTGTACATGTTTATGTGTGCACTTTTCTGGGATGAGGGGTGTTCACAGTGTTCCTGGGCTTCTCTCAGGCATCTGTGATTCCAAGAAAGTATAGGAACCAAGGTAGGGATGCCAGATTCAGCAAATAAAAATATTGCATGGGACATAATTATAATGAAAAACTATTCGTTGTTTAACTGAAACTGACATTTAACTGGGTGTGCTGGATTTTCCCTGGTAACCCTAAACCAGTGAGTTAGACCTGTGAAAGGGTAACATCTCATGTGCTACAGCCATTTATTCATTTCCCCCTTCATTCATCCCCTCTTTCAACCTCCCTCCACACTGAAGGAGACCTTCCAGGAGCACAGTACAATGCCAGGCACAGCAAGGAAAACAAGTGCCCCATGGACACCATATTGAAAGCACAGAGACCAGATCCCAGCCCGTGCCCTACACCCGCAGCTGCACCCAGCCTTCAGGGGTGCCCGTCTGGAAGCAGCACCCCAGCACACAGCCCCCCGGCATGCAGCTAGTTCCACGGGGTCATGGGTGGCTGTTGAAGGGGCTCTCGCCCACCCACACACCTGGATGAAGAGCCCTAGGTCCCGGTCGCTCACACACGGGTGGGCCCTCAGGAACTTCTCTCGGACCTCCCCCAGCTCCCTCTGGGCCTGCTGCTCGTGGGGCTGCTCCAGAGCCTGGAACACCAGGGCACCGGACACCAAATAGAGCAGGACCAGCGCCAGCAGTGCCAGGAGTGTGGTGCTGCGCATGGCGCGCCCAGGGGCCCGGCCAATTCCACTTCCCTCTTGGGGAGGCTGGGCAGGAGGCTCCTGGAGGGCTGCGGTCACTGCGGGCAGAACCAGGGATGCTTGGATCAATAACCTGGCCTGACACCCCGACGCCCTGCTCCAACCCCTACCCACCCAAGGGTTCTCGGAGCCCCCTGCCCTACTGCCCACAGATGTCCTCGCCTCACATCCCTCTGTCTGGGCACTTGGTACCAGGGCACACCCAGTCCTCCCCCCACCTCTGTCCTCCCCCTTACCTCCACTGCCCGGCCCTCAGCCCCTGTCCGGGGGGCTCCAGGGTGTGAGAAGAGAAGAGGGCACCGGGAAGGGAAAGGAAGGAGAGTGGAAGAGGGAGAGACTGAGCCTGCCAACGGAGAGGCAGGGCGAGCGGGGAAACGCCTGCCCGGCCGGCAGGCGGGGGCGTGGGGAACCAGCCTCCCAGGCAGAAGCCGAGGGGATAAGGAGGTGCTCGAAGGAAAGGCGGGAGGAAAGGCCGGACCGCACAGGGCGGAGACCGGGATGGCGGGTCCGGTTGGTCCGCTGCTGCCGCCGCAGCATCTTCCTGACTTCTCCCTCTCCTCCTGCCTCTCCCGGCGACGCCGCTAGCCGCGCTGGGCCAGGCGGGGGGCCTCCAAGGTCCCCCAGCTCCCCGCCGGGCTTTCGAGGAACCCGGGGATGGATCCGGTCCCTGCGCAGAGGCGAGGCAGGGCGGGGCGGGGGGGGGGGCGGCGCAGAGTGCAGGATTCCGGGAAGGAGCAGGGCGGGGACTGCACGCCGGACCAGGGCAGCATCTCCCGTGGGCAGCTGTCAGCCTGGGGACAGCGCGCGGCGGCGCCCACGCGCACACACGCTGCACAAAGCCTCGCGCACCCATGCTCCACCCTTCAGCTCCAGCCGCCCGCCGCTCGGGCCGCAATCACGGGCTCCACCTGCGCTTTCCCCGGACTCACGGGCGCACCCGGACCCCGGGGCTGGCGCACGGGCCTGGGCACCCCAGAGGGCCACGCCTACGTGAGCCCACATTCGCGTCCGCGCACTCAGACCAAGGGGCTCCGGCGCAGCGCCCGCCACCCAACCCGCCGTTCGCTCCCACCGCCGCCCGCGTCTTCACGCCGACGCCTCGGAGCGTGACGGGCGGCTGGGCGCGCGCGACCGCACGATTCCCAGAGGCGCCCACACGTGGGAGGGAGGTGGCGCTCCGCCTGGACCATCGCCCCCCGCGCGCCCCGCCTGGGAGTCCGGCCCGCACTCCCTCCCACGCCCCTCCGCCCCGCACTCACTGTTGGCCCCGCTGCGGCTGCAACTCAGGCTCCCGCGGCCTCGCCGGTGCCGGCTGGGCCACGGAGGCGGCTGCGGCAGTAGGGGCGGAGCGGGCGGCCGCTGGGGCTGGGACCCCCCTCCCGCCGCCAGAAGCCCCCCTCCTACCGCGTTTAACCCCTCCAGCGCCTTGCCTCCCTCTGGGCCGCGCCCTCACCGGCGCCGCACCCCCGCAGCCCCTAACCTGCGGCAGCCCTGTGCCCTAATTCCGGCCAGTCCGGGGAGATTAGTGGCAGAGGAGCCCGAGAGGGGTCGCCGCTGGGTCCGGCCTCGAATGTCAGACCAGAGCCCCCGTACTGCCACTCCGGCCAACCAGTGTGGCCAGCGGCCCGGCCCGGGGCTGGACATCATCCCGCTCACCTCTCTGGACAGGCGCCACGCTAATCTCCCAGACCCACTATGGGATGGGAGGGGCCCTCAACTCCCCGCCCTTGGGGACCGCCTGGCTCTTGGGCTCAACGCTTCTGAGGGAGAGGATCCTACCAGACCAAGGGTAGGGGATCCTCTGGAGATGGCCCAGGCGGGGTGGGGCCCAGTTCTGGGAAGTCATGCTGGGGCACCTCCTGTCCTTGCTCCTGTATGACCACCATCATTGGTCCTCACCCGTGTCTGTCCAGCATGGAACCGGTGCTAGCACTCCCTCCCCCAGGGCTCAAACTGCCAGGGCCCTGGAAGGTCCTGGAACTCCGCTCCTCTCTGCTCTTATCCACTTTACAACGCCCATCTCTCCAAAGGGATCCTCAGCCCTCAGGGCGGTGGTTGAAACGTGGACCTTAAGGCCCACCAGCCCCAACCAGTAGGGGGCCTAGACGGGTGACCAAGTGCTGGAGCCTGCAGATCCCCACTTACAGAAAATGGATGTTAATTCTCACCTGGGGGGTGCTATTCCGAACAGTAAAGAGGTCAGTATTTGTAAGCCTGGCACACACAATAAAGCGTCCTACAAATGTTAGCAACTTTCCTTTGAACAAAAAGTGATTGTGCCTTCTCCAGAGGCCCTGAAGTCCGGCTGCCCAGGACAGTCCCAAGGGAAGGGTTTCAAGACAGGCTTAGTGCTAGGCCCCAGGGACTCCGAGGAGATGGGACAAGCAGGTCCGTGTACAGGAGACAGACCCTCCGATAAATAACTCCCAGCCACGGGACAGATCTGCCAGGGCTACGGTCGCAGAGGGCAGTGACCGTGCTACCAGGAGTGGCCAGAGAAGGGGGCCTCAGGACCACCAGGCAGACTGTGGGGGCAGCCCACCCTACCAGCCAGGCCCACGCCTGGTAGGGAGAGGGGGGCTGCTCATTCATGGGCCAGCTCCTTCACGGGCCCCAGACTAACCAACCCCAGGACCTCAAGGCCAGGTTGGATGAGATGAGAGGGAAGCAGGGTCTCCAGAAATCGCGATCCACTAAGGAATGAGAGGCGTAATAGCCATTTAATCGCAGGCCCACGTGATTCCAGGAGGCCACATGGTTCCCCGACCCAGAGAAGGGAGGCGTCTGAAGAAGTGACATTTAAAACAGGCCTTGAGGAGCCCTGGCTGGTGTGGCTCAGTGGATTGAGTGCCCGCCTGCGAGCCACAGGGTCACTGGTTGGATTCCCAGTCAGAGCACATGTCTGGGTTGTGGGCCAGGTCCCCAGTAGGGGGTGTATGAGAGGCAACCGCACATTGATATTCCTCTCCCTCCCTTCCCGTCTAAAAATAAATTAAGAAAAAAATAAAGGTCTTGAGGAAATCTTCCCTTCCTTGGGCCTGCAGGCTACTCCCCCTCTCTACCCACCGATCGGGAAGATTAGTGGCCCCCACCAAAGGCCAGTGTCTGCAGCTTTCAGCCAAACAGACGATGGTTCAAGCAGCACAACTGAGAGACGGTGGTTGGCCGTGGGGCACGGACACTGTTTATTGAGTGGCAGACACAGACAGGAGAGGTAGCTGGCTCCAGCACAGAAGCGGAGGCGGCGGATCACGCCGGGGTGCTGTGCGCATCTGGCAGCCAGGGCCATGCCCCCCACCCGAGGGGATGGCACAAACTCACTACAACAGAAGTGGCACGGAGCCGGCCGGGGAGGAGGTGGCCACAGCCCCTGGGGTCCTGGGCAAGAAGCAGCAGGTGAACTTGGCACAGGGCCTGGGGTGGGAGAGGCTGGGGTCTGGGTGTTCCGGGGCGAGGCGGAGGGGGATCACGTCTGTGGGGTGGAATAGAGGCTGTGGTGGTGGCTGCCTGGGCCCAGCACCTGGGAGAAGAGCAGAGGAGTGGTCCGCGTCTGGCTGCCCCCGTACCAGCCTGGCTCCCGCCCGATGGCGCCGTACCAGCTGCCGGAGCCTAGGCTGCCTGACATGCTGCAGACAGAGAAATGGGGTCAGTTCCAAGGCGGTGACCGGAGGCTTACAACAGAACCCAGTGACCCAGACATCCCAGGACCCAAGGCGTGAACACTGCGTCCTTGGGGCAAGAGGGAAACCCCACCCAGTACAGACGGAAATCAAGGCCATGGTAGGGGCTGGATGATGAGACCCAGCTTTAGGCCCCCAGCTCCATGGGGCGGGGCAGAGCTCAGGGGTCCTGACGTTGGGCTGGGGCTCCTACCTGGTGCTCTCGCTCTGGCCATGCTCCCAGGAGCAGCTCTCCTCCTCGCAGTGCCCGGCCCGGTCAAAGAAGTAGGAGCGGGAGCCAAAGACCTGCCCGTTGAGGATGCGGCTGGCGCTCTGGGGGAGGAAATCACCATTGATGCCCTCTCCTCTCCTCCATTAGCCTCTCACAACCCCCCCAGGCTCCAGCCCAGGGTGTCCCAGCGCCACCCCTCTACACTGGCCCTCACCAGGTCCTGCGGAGGCCGGTGCACCCGGAAGAAGCCCACCAGCAGGGTGGTGGGCAGCAGCTCCCACACAAAGAGTATGAGGCCAAACACCAGGTAGCCTTTGTTCCCCAGGTCATTCACCAGGTCCGCCTGTGGGAAAGCAGGGGCCTAAGCCACTCGGCAATTGTGCCAGTGGGGCACCAGGGCAGGGCCCAGGAGCCACAGCTACTGAGGAGGCAGCAGACATGCCGAATGCCCACCTGGTCGGAGACGTTGTACCAGTCGTAATCAAAGGCATCCAGCCGGCTCCGGGGAGCCAGGGCCAGGGCTGCCAGGTTGTAGCAGGCTCGACTGGCATACAGCAGGACCATGGCACCACCCATTGCCGCTGCCTGGCACACACTGGTCCCCTGGCACAGATGACAACAGGTGATCCTCAGGGAGGGGAGGCTCCAGCTTCCCCTCTATCCTGAAGACCAATGCCCAAAGACCCCAAAGGACACCAGGCACCGGGCACGTGACCCTACCTTGGCCTCCAGGTAGATGCTGGTGGAGGGGGCCCGCCGGGCAACAAGGCAGAGGCAGGCAGCAAGAGAGAGCGCGCAGATAACAAACAGGGAGTCGCTCACCAGGACACGCACCAGCAGGAGGGCCCAGGGCTGCGCCCGGCGCCGGCGGGACAGCACAGCACACAGCACATTCACCAGCAGAAAGAGCAGCGAGGCCCCCACGAAGGCCCCTCGGACAGCCAGCCTGCAGCCCACAGCACAGTCAGCCCGACCACTGCTCACCCACCACCCAACCTCCCCCAAGACCACAGTGTCAGTCAGAACCTCAGGCCATCCGGTCTGAACCTTGCTCCTCCAGTTTTACAAATGGGGAAACTGAGGCCCAAGAAGATCAGAAGGTGACTGACAGTTGTGGTACAGTGGAAGGAGCACTGGCTTGGGTGTCAGGAATCTGGGCTTAAGCCCTGGTGCTGCCTGCAGCCACATCTATGACCTTGAACATGTTGTTTCACCTTTCTGGGCCTCAGTTTCTTCGTCTCTCAAATGGAGATAACAGCAGCCTCCATTTGAAGTGGTAAAAATTAAAGACGTTTGTAAAAGCTCTTAATAAACTGTAAAATGTTGTACAGATGATAGGAGTATCGCCACCCAAGGTCACACAGCAGTGGTTTGGTTTTGGAGCTTCCAAGGTCTAGGGCCCCCAGCTCGCCCTCTGTCACGGGTGGTACTGGCACCCTCAGCTGCTCCCCCCGCCAACGGCTTCTATTATTGTTGCCCTTCACATAGGCAACGCCTCTGCTGGGCCTTCTGTGCCGGGCGCTTCCCTTTTCCAAGCCCTTCCACAAACATTCCCTGAGCTGTCCCCATTTTAGCCCTGCCAGGGGGGGAAGGGCCATCAGGCTGCTGCTGGCCTAGGGGCTGAGCCCACCAGTGTCCTGAGTACTTACAAGCCTCGGCTCATCTCTGGCCGACGCTTCGCCTTGGCCTTGAACACCACCTGGGAGCGGAGATGCTCATTACTCCTTTGGCCACTTGAGGCTTGCCACCCCACAGCCCGCGCCCACCGGCTTACCACAGTTACCTGGGCAAAGTAGAGGTTCATAAGCGTCAGTGTGAAGAACTGCAGGCAGACAGGGCAGCAGTAGAGAAGCCAAAAGGGCAGGGGCCCCAGGCGGTTGGCTCGGGGTGTATCTCGGAAGTAGAAGGAGAAGAGGGTGGTACGTAGGGCAGCCCAGAGCAGACAGAGTGCCAGGAACACTGTCTGATAGCTGAGACGCTTGTGCCCGTACAGGAGCACCAGCCAGAGCTGGGCATAGACGGAGAAGAAGAGCAGGGCATACAGAGTGGTGTAGGCCGCGGTCAGCCCCAGGGTCACGGCCGGTGGCAGCGCAGGCACCAGACCAGCAGCAGGCACCAGGCCAGACAGGTTACTCTCCATGTCAGGGAGGGAGGCCTGAATCCTGATACAGAGATGGAGGGGCTGGCAGGGAGCCAGGGGAATAAAAATAAATATGGAGGGGTGGGAGTTGCAGGGTGCAGAGACAGAGATGGGAGCTCAGGAAAGAAGTTGTGGCTGGCCAGGCCCTTCCCTGAAACAGAGGGACATTCGCCCTTGCAGCAGCCCTTGCAGCGGGGCACTGGCAGCCTGGGGCCCGGGCCCGGGCCCGGGCCCTTCACTCAGGAGCGTGGGAGGACAGTCTCTCCTCTCCAGGGCTGAGGATGGGAGGCGTGGGGGTGAGGAGTGTCGCCTCCCTGGGCCAGTCCCAGAGCCAGGAGCTTGGGGGTGCAGAGGCTGAGAAGAGGGGTACTTGGCCTTGGTCGCTCCAGTCGTCCCGGCAGGAGGGGGAGAGCCGGCTGATGCCTGTCGGGTCTGGGCAGCGGTCGCTGCTGGGGGCGCTCAACACCCGGCTCTCCCCCTCCTTAAACTGGGTGCTCTCTCCCCTCCGATAATCCGGATGGAATGGGGGGGCCTCTGCCTTCAGTCCTCGGTATTCCGGACGCTGCCACCAACCCACCCCCCACTGCGTCCACTCTCCAGCCGCGGGAGGCGGGAGGAGGTCGACGCCAGGCCCTCAGTCCGCCTGCGGGGGAGCCGGCTCCGGTCGCTGGGACCGGGGGCTCCGGGGCTCCAGGGCTCCAGCTCCCCGGCTCCTGCGGCTCCGCCCCCTCTTGCGCCTGCGCGGGCGCCTTTTGCTACGCAAATTGCGTACGGTCTAACCCCTCCCCACCAACCCCCTGACCCGCAACCTCGCGCCGCACCCGGCGCGTAGTCGGTCGAGAATGGGTGTGAGCTACGCCGCCGCCGGGCGCCATGGGTTACGAGAGGCGGCGGCGGGCGATCGAGGTGCTGGAGCGGCGCCCGGACGGGTTCTGTCCGTGGCCACCCGCCCTTGCTTGTTTGCGGGACCGCCAATTCCCACGCTTCTCTATCCCATCTCCAAACAGATATCGCGCCGCCAGGCCGAGGGCGGCCACGACTTCCCCTCGCCAGGTCTCTGAAGAAAACTTCCGCCCACAGCCAAGATGGCCTCCGGGCCCCGCCCTCTGGACCAGAACCCGCAAAGCCCCGCAGCCCCCGGAGGCCGGCCAGTCCCCTGCCCTAGCCGGCCGCGGTTCCCACTCACCTGGCCCGCCGCTAGCGGGCGCGAAGCCCCCGCGAGTCCTACGGCCACCCCCAAAGGGGCCCCTATCCCTTCTCCTGCGCTTGGACAGTCATCCTGCCAGGGAGGAGGCTCCCTCGCTTATCTCCAGTGCTCCCCAGATGGCTCGGGGAGTGGTGCCCGTGATGCGTGCGATACGAGGTTTCCACGGTGGGGAGGAGGAGGGACCCGGTCACCCAGTCCAGACGGAGTAGTAACAACAGCAAAAACGATGCATCCTACGGCTGAACTTCAGTTATGCTTTTGCTAAGTGCTTCCACCCACAGTAATCACGACTTGGTTTACAAAGTTCCCTGGTCCTTGATGGAAGTGTCATTATCCCCACTTTACGGGGGTGGGAACTAAGGTCCAGAACGGCTGAAGGACCTGTCAACAAGCTAGCCCCCAGGTTCCAAATTTTCGGGGGACCCTAGAGCCTCTCTCATCTGCTCCCACACATGCCCCAGGTACGAGGAAGTCGGGAGAAAAGCATCCGGAGACCAGGAAGGAACCCGGGAGGAAGGCGGTGGGCGGGGAGCAGGTTTGGCCTCGGGGGCGGGGTCTGGGCCGACAGTGGCTCCACCCCATGGTGACGTTTAGATAGCTGATTGGACCGAGTCGGTGACAGTTCCCGTTGCCCAGGCAGCTAGAGCCGGGCTCCCTCAGCGCTAGAGGGAGGCGCAGGCCGGGGTCAGGGGCCTCGAGATCGGGCTTGGGGTGAGACTTGCGTGCAGTCATTACTGGCGGGTCGAGCTGGGGCTTGGGTAGGGGCCTGGGGCTCCACAGCACCAGGGCTCTGGAAGGAGATTTAGGTCCCGGCTGAGCTCCTTGCCCAGCCAGACTCAGAGGACAGACGGGGGCCTGGGAGGTAGGGCGGACCTGGGGTTCTAAGGTGGGAGAGGGAACCTGGGGCACCTGATCCGCCACCTCCCCGCCAGCCACCGTTTGCCCCGGCTGTGCCCTAACTACCTACCATCTTGTCCCTACAGCCCAGAGCATGTTCCAGATCCCAGATTCTGAGCAGAGTGAGCAGGAAGACTCCAGCCCTGAAGATAGGGGCCTGGGCCCCAGCCCCACCGGGGACCAGCCTCCAGGCCTCAGCAAACACCCGTGTTCGGCCCTCCTGGGGGTAGCTGGTCACCATCAGGACCAGCCAGCCAGCAGCAGCCACCATGGAGGTAGGCACCCCCCCTCCAAACCATCTGCCTGTCCATTTTGCCCCCAGCCCAGTAACTCCTGGCACCTCAGCCTCATCCACATCCCCTGGGTGGCTTTGAGTAAGTCCCTAAGCAACTTGGGCCTCAGCTTTTCTCTTCTGTAAAACAGAGCAATTAATCACCACCATGTAGGGCTGTTAGGATAATTAGCAGAATATACAGGAAGCACCTAATTATAGTGTTGGTGCTTAGGAAATGATCAAATAATGTAGCTGTTAGGGTAGGACCACAACAGAAATCTCTGGGAGTCAAGCGGTGAACCAGAAAGGGGAAGTGACTTGCCTAAGGTCACACTTATTTGCCGCTTCCTTTGGGCAAGGGGCTCAAGGCTCCACGGTGCCTGCCCCAGGCTGCCAGCCCCCAGATCTGTGCTTTCCCACCCTGTGAGTTGCCCACACCAGACTATCCTTGCCAGCTGTCATGAGCAGGTGACCCCAAGAGGCAGACAGCCCTCCCAGGCAGCTGGTCTGTGTGGGGGTGGGGAGACATAGGCTGAGGGAAGGATGGGCACTGGAGGGCCCTGGCCATTTCTCAGTTTCCGCCTCCCAGGGTCCGGCTCATCAGGCCGTGGCACCTCAAAACACCACAGGGATCTTCTGAAAACAAAAGCCATGTCCCTCGCCTGCTGAAGCCTTTATGACCCTCTCCCCATTTTCAGGAACAAGAAGGCTTACTGAGGCCTCCTCCTGGCCCCATTCACACACTGTCCCTGAACGGCACAGACTTTCTTAACTTCCGGATCTTTGCACTTTGCTGTATTTCTGCTCACAACAGCTTTCTACTCCCACCTGGCTGTTCCTCCTCTATATCAGGTGCTTAATCTGTGCCCACGCTGTCCCAGCTGCCAGGGGCACATCAGTGAACAGAAGAGATAAAAGTCCTTGCCCTTGTGGTGCCCATATTCTAGTCAGTGGGGAACACGTGCCAAAAACAAATGAGTAAACAATATATTGAGCTAGATGATGACACGCACTGGGCAGCACTGTGAGAAACTTTTTACTTTCTTGGGATCGGCGGGGCTGGGGGCCAGGGCCCGCCTTGCTGAGAAGCACCATTTGAGCAAAGGCTGGAAGGGATGAGGCCGGAGCCACTAGCTCTCTGGGGAGAGATCCTGAAGGGAAGGGCAAGAACTTAAAGGCCCTGCGGCCAGTGTGGCCTGAGGGGTCCGAGTGGGGAGGGTAGTTGAAGTTAAAGGAGGGGGAGGGGCTGTTGGGCAGGGCCTTTAAGGCAGTGCAAGGGCTTTGGCTTTTGCTTTGAGTGAAAGCATGGTTGTGGGGGGCTTTGAATAGGACCCAGTGATCTGATGTGGGCATCAAGAGCATCACCAAGGCCTGTGCAGGAGGTGGCGGTGAACCTGTGGGCGGCTTGGGATAGTGTTATGGATAGTGATCGAAGTTATCGATAGTGATGGGGTCTAGGTTCTGCCCAAGGGAATGAGAGTGGGGGGGAGGGGTGGAGAAAGAGGTCAAGGAAAGGAAAGCCAGGAGGTGGGAAGGACCACGGCCGTTCCGTGAGAGAAGACTGGAGTGGCGAGAGGGAGTGGCAGGGCTCTGGATAAGCTAGGGGCGTGCCGTGGGGCCGGGGGACGCCTGAGGCATGGAGGGGAGAGCTGGCACAACCTGAGGAACTTGACGTAAGGAGAAAGGTGTGAGACTGGTCTGAAGTAGCCATAAGGAGCCAAGGCGATGCCAGACCCAGCCGTAAGGAGGGCTGTAGGGGGGAACCTAGAAACCCCTAGGGATGACTGTACAGGATTTCTTAAACTTTTGACTTACTTTTCAATGTCTAAAAAAACAAGTGATTTTTCCATGAAAGATCCCCAAGCGCCAAGAATCTGCTAGAGCCGCTGCTGTACTCTAGCTGGGCAGGGCCCCTTCACTCTTCACACTCCCTGCCTCCTGGGCTCTGATGGACTGTGTCCCCGGGGCAGCGACTGCAGCCACCTTGCATACTGTGACAGGTCAGCATTTAGCCCAGTGCCTGGGAGGGGCAGGTGCGTGGTGAGCTGTGGGTGTGGATGGTGGAGAGGGGAGGAAGGACACCCAGTGGGAGCAAAAGCCCAGCACTAGGCTCCAGGGCCAGGCTGCAGCGTGGAGACATGGCTGTACCCTGTAGTTAGCAGGTTAGTTAACTCACTCTGCCTCAGTCTCATTACCTGTTACATGGGAATAGAACTAGTACCACCTCTTAGGGTTGTAGTGAGGATCTGATGAGTTAATAGAGAAAAAGTGCTTTGAAACAGTGCCTGGCACAGAGGAGTGTATGCTGTTCTTACTATGCTGTGATCATTGTTATTGTTACTGTGAGTCGGCCCATGGTCTGAGCAGACCTGGGGGTTGCCATTCATTCAGCAGAGCAGAAGACATGAGTAACCAATACCCGCTGGTGGCAGACAAGTAAAGCGTAGGTTAGAACCAGAATGTAAGGGCTTGAAGGCCACGCCAAGGAATTCGGACTTTATCTCATACACAATAGGGAGCCACAGAAGGTTTCAGGCAGAGGACAGATACAGTTGGGTTTAGGGCAGGGGTTGGCAGACCGCGGCCACAGACTAAATCTCTCTTTTCGTATAGACCATGAGCTAAAAACGGTTTTTATATTTTAAAATAGCTGACAACAATCCAAGAACAACATTTCATAACATGTGAAAATGATGTATGAAATTCCACTTCCTATGTCCCTAAATAAAATCTTAGTGGAATACGCAATGCACAGTCATTTACAGAGGGCTTATGGCTCTTTCAAGCTGTCCGCAAAACTGAGTAGATGTGACCGAGACTGTGGTCTGCAGTGCCCTGAACATTCACTCTCTGACCCTTACAGAAAGCATTTGCCAGCCCCTGCTTTCTGGTTTTGTCAGCTCTGAGCAAGATGGGGATATATGTCCTTTGCAGGCCAGCTGGGGCTTTGGTACCCCAAGTGGCTTTAGGGTACGCAGGGAGTCCGGGCGGGGCCTGCAGGTGCCGAGGCTGCATGCAGGGGGCGGGCAGTGTGAGGGCACCTGCATGTGGAAGAGCAGGGCCCAAACTCAGCCCTGCCTGGTGGCCGAGTGTCACTGCCACCCACTGTCTGGCACGTCCCTGTTTAACTCCCTCTGGGGGGATGCTAGTGGGAGCATGACTGGGGAAGAGTTTGGTCCCACCCACTCACCTGGAAGCCCAACAAGGGCAAAGAGCTAACAGCTTTGCTGGGGTGTGGGCTCTCTGCAGCCACAGGCCCCCTCCCGCCGCCCCACCCCCGCCCCAGGCTTACGCTGGGAGGGCAGTGTGAGTGGGCTGGCCTAGGGACCCGCCCAGAGAGGAGCCACGCCCCCTCCCTCTCCCTTACCTTCCTAGTGGGGAGAGGCCACCTCTGCCCCACCTGCGGGCCTGCAGGGGTGAGAGCTGACTGAGACTGAGAGCGGATGATTCAGAAGGCTCATTCCCTCCCCGCAGGAAGATCACAAAAATCCCCCAGGTTTTTCCCAGTCAATATGACACTTTTTAAAATTCCAGGTGACACAAATGTGTGTCATTTTGACAATGGCTGGCTTGGCATGGCTACATCCATTACTCTGGCGAAAATTCGCCCACCCCTTAGGCTAGGCCCCTGGTAGAGCTGGCGCTAGCAGGAGGCCCAAGGCGCGTTCCCCGACCTGGGCCCCCAAGGGGAGCCTGAGGCATGAGAATTAAGATGCGGGCCCGAAGCCAGACTCATTAGGTTCGGATTTCTGTCCTGCTACCTACCGGCTGAGCGGCCCTGGGCGAGTTACCCCCTCTGTGCCTTAGTTTTCTCCTCTGTCTGATGGAGACAGTGAAAAGCCTCCCTCCTAGGGTGAGATGAGCCCATAATGAATGAGTGCCCGGGAGGCGCTTCAAAGTTGGCACATCCAGTGTTCTGTTGTGGGTCCTGGGTGAGGCAGCTCTGCCCAGACTAAGTGCTTATCTGCAGACCGCTCACTCACCTTCCTACTCTCGGGCCTTGCAGCTGTCAAGTGTGGTGGTGGTTTGGGTTCTTAGAGCTAGTAAAGGAGACTAACAGGTGACATTTCCTGAGCGCTTAAGTGGCCAACTGACTTCAGGCAAGTTCTTAACCTCTAGAGAACTTGGCATCCACCTCACTGGGAAGGTTGGAGGCCTCAGGATGGGAAAGCAGGGATGTGGTTGAGGTGGGCCCCACCTAGCAGCCGACCCCTGCCTCGCTGCCCATGTCCCGCAGAACTGGAAAGTGCTCTGTAGACGGGCCTGATCCTATCAGGGGTCTTTCTATTCCTGGCTCCTCTGGTCCCTATCCCCAGTCCCCACTCTTGATTTAGTTGTCTCTTCCCCACTGCCACCTCTATCCTCAAAGGCTTTATAGTGTCGCTAGCTGACCTTGGCCTGGGCTTTGGTGAAGCTCAGAACAGCCAGGCACTCTGACTATACCCTCTTGACCTAAGCCTTTCTATATCCAGCCTTCTCTCCACTTCTTGGCTTTCTTTTTCTTTTTATTTTCCCCCCAAAGATTTTATTTATTTTTAGACAGAGGGGAAGGGAGGGAGAAAGAGAGGGAGAGAAACCTCAATGTGTGGTTGCCTCTCACGCGCCCCCTACTGGGGACCTGGCCCACAACCCAGGCATGTGCCCAGCGTAGGAATCCAACCAGTGACCCTTTGGTTCACAGGCCGGCACTCAGTCCTGAGCCACACCAGCCAGGGCACGCTTCCTGGCTTTCTCAGCCATGGAGGTCCTGCAGCCCCTGGAGCTGACCCACAGGGCTCTGCTGAAGGTCTTCTGGAGGGAGAACATGACACTGTTATCCCCTAGCTTCAAGACCTGGCCTAACTAAATCCTGCTTCCTTCAAAACGCCTTCCCTGACAGAGTGGCCCTGCTATGGACACTGAGCATGTTCTCGGCACCTGTTCCGGGCCGGTCTTCCACTCTGTTACTTAGATCTGGGTTTTTGCTCCTGGGAGTGGTTCTCAGAGTTGGTCTGGATATGGAGTGGGGCTGGCAGGAGTAGGGGAATAAGGCACAGTACACAAGTCATACAAACTCCCAACACAGTAGAGATGCCCCACTGAATAATGACCCATCATGCACTTTCAGCTCACAAAGCACTATCATGTTCTATTTTATGTGACCTTTACACAGTCACTGGTGGTAAGGCAGGACTAGATTTCTCCCTGCATGGAGGTGAAGATACAGGCTCAGAGAGCAGAAGGGGGGGTTGGAAAAAGGAAGAGGTGAAACTTGAGGGATAATCATTGGATTTTGCGTTCCAACAAACATCACCTAGGCGCTTCCAGCCTCAGAGCTTCACAGTTGTGTGACCATGGGCAAGTCTGAACTTCTGTAAGCCTCTGTCTTCTCATCTGTAGAACACAGGCAATGCTAGCACTCACTTCGCAGAATGGTTAGTAGGATAATGAGGCAATGCCCAGGGCCTAGCACATAGAAAGTGCCCCACGTTACCTTAAAAAAATAATAATAATAATAATCAAGAAACAGGTCAGGGCATTTTCTCCAAAGCTGCGGGAGGTGCAAACATGCTGCCAACAGGTTCTGGTTCTCCGGGGCCTCCTGTAGGCCAGCCACAGCAGTAAAACAAATGAGCACCAGCAGCTCGCTGGCAGAGCTGGAGTTCAGCCCTGCCCACCTGAGGCAGGTCGCCTCGTCACCCAGGGAACTGGTCTCTGCTGGAGAATGGGGATGATTCAAGAGCTAACGACCCCGTGGCCTTCCATTAATAACTATAACTTACGATTTATTATGCTCTTATTTTGTGTCAGGCACAGGGTGAGGCCTTTTACATACTAAGACTCTAGCCCATTATTGGGGCTCAATTAAGATTTGTGGGATTAATGACAAGTTAATTCGAATTTTCATAAAAGCCCCAGGAGCTTTCCTCTATCTACATATGAGGGAACCAGCCCTCTGAAAGGTATACTCTGATGTGCACACAAATACATCAGCGGGCCGGTGGAGCTAGTGCTTGGGGCGCGGAGGAGGTGAGATTCACGTCGTCCCCGCACCATTGACCCTCTCTGTAGGCGCTGGGTCTGTGGAGCCCCGGAGTCGCCACAGCTCGTACCCCGAGGGGACAGAGAATGATGAGACCGAGGAGGAGCCCAGCCCCTTCCGCAGCCGCTCGCGTTCGGCGCCTCCCAACCTCTGGGCCGCACAGCGCTATGGCCGTGAGCTCCGGAGGATGAGCGATGAGTTCGAGGGTTCCTTCAAGGTGAGCGCCAAGGGGACGAAGGGGGACGACTAAAGCTGGAGCGTGGCTGCTCCATCGAGTCCACGAGCACGCCGGAACGGGTCCCTTTCAGAGCCCCAGGGCCTGACGGAATCTGTAGTCCTTACAACTCAATCCCAGAGCATGCCGGGATCTGTAGTCTTGACCCGCTCTCGCTCGAAGGCTAAGATTTGGAGTCCCCCAACCCGTGGAACTCGAGGCATGCAGGCATCTGGGTTCCCAGCCGGCCCCTTCCGGGTGTCCGGGTTCTTTCCCTTCAACTTTGGAACCACTTCTTTAAATCTTGAATTGCGATCCCATCTTCCAGGTGGCCTCCGGCTCTGGCGCTAACCTGCAGGGTCCTCCTACGCGTCCTCTCTCCCAGCCCCCAGCACAGAGCGTCTGGGGTCTAACTCGTCCCATTCCTAAGGGCCCAAACAAGCGATCTCTCTTGCTTAGACAAGTGGTCTGGAGACATCCCCCCTCCCCCATACTGGGCATGCTGGGGAGCTGTGGTCTTTATCTTCCCTGGGTTTTCACTTAGGGATGGGATTCCGGAAGTGGAGGGCCCAGACTCGGCTGCTAACTCATTTCACCCTTTTTTCCTCCCACCCCGAAGGGACTTCCTCGCCCGAAGAGCGCGGGCACAGCGACGCAGATGCGGCAAAACTTCAGCTTGACGCGCATCTTCCAGTCCTGGTGGGATCGGAACCGGGGGACAGGAGGCTCCGCCCCCTCCCAATGACACTTCTTCCCACACTCTGAAGCTCCCACAGCGCGCGCGCGCGCTGCCACTGGCAGCCATCTTGCGTGTGGGCGGAAGTCGTTTCTGAAGGCCTAGCCTATGCAAAAAGAGGATCAGGTCTCTCCCTTTCGGAAGGAGGTGTTCTGACACAGAGCCCGATTCCCTTCCGGAGTGTGCGGGGAGTTACCGAGGGTTTGGTCCCATCGGAAGTTTTGAAGTTTTTCCGCCCTCAGCCGCTGGAAGTGGGTTGCTCCAGGCGCCTGCGCCAAGTTGCTAGTCGGGATAACTAACCACCAGAACCCTTTTTCTCCGCGGTGACGACTGCGAGCTGACGCTCGCCACGAAACATGCTAATAAATTCCACTTCTGTGCCGCCGAGTCTCCTGTCAGTTGCTGGGGGCTTCGCGGGCAGCGCTAGCACTGACAGTTTAAGATGCACCTTTTTTACACATAAGGGAAACTTAGACTCTTTCTCAGTGACTTATCCTGGAACAGAGACCAGGAAGGGGTCGGCGCGGCAAGCAGAGTCAGGGCCTCTTGGCTCCCGGGAAGCAGAGCGCATTTGGGCCCCAGGGACCTTCAGGCCCTTATCTCTAATCTGGTAATTGGGAACCGCAGGCCGACCGGCCGCCGGAATTCCGCGCTCTGCAAACCGTGCCGCCGTCCCCCAGGGAGGGTCATTTGTTCTTATTTGGGTCAGTCCTTTAGAACAGCTACTGTGTGGCCGGCCTGGGGCCAGCGCTGCTAAGGGAACTGGCAGGGCGCGCAGGACGGGGGAGGGGGTGGCGGAAGGCTCGGCCAAGGGCTGTGAATAGAGTGATAACTAGGGAACCAGAGAAGCTTCACCAGGACCTGGGAGCAGAGAGCTCTGAGCTCAAGTCCAGGAAGATTTATTGGCGCCCCCTATAGATGAGCCAGTAATTTGTGCTAGGTATACAGAGATGAATTAAGACACAGCAGGTGAGTTCGAGCTGGGACTTGGAGAGATGGGGGAGGGGGCTGTCACTCTGGGCAGAGGATAAAACGGACCCATGGAAGTATGGGAGGAGCAGCAGAAGCTAGGCTTCTGCGGAGCTCGAATGTCATACCCAGGAGTTTGGAGTTTAGCCTGGTCTTTGAGGACCACGGGACTGACGTGTAGTGTTTCCATAAGTGGAGGTGAGCCAAGAAGTTAGGAGTTGGCTGCTGAGGGGCCTGCACACACAATGCAGTGGGCAGATCTGGGGTTAGGACAGGGACTGACCACAGAAGCAGGGAAGGCCTGGGCAATGGTACTGACCCTGAGGGCCCAGGGCCCAGAGTAGAGGCCCCCTGCCCTGGGAGAGCCCCACTCTGGGAGGCCTGTTTCTCTGGCCTCCCCACCCATCTGTTTGCCTGAGGCTGCAGCAAAAACAAAGAAAGAAAACACTCAATTGGCAGGAGATAAACCCAGATAAGAGGCTGCCTTCCTCTGTGGGAGGGAGGCAGTCAGCCTGGGAAGCTCCGCCAGGAAGCTGGGAGAGGCCTTGAAGGAGTGCCAGCCTGACCCTGCAGCACAGCCGGCCGCGCCCTCACTGCGGGGTCTCTGCCACTCCACGCCGTCGCTGTCCCGAGGCAGGAAGGGTAGGCATGGAGCAGGTCCTCCAGGCTGGCTGTAGACCTTCTGCCATAGAGTGTTCAGACCTGCCCTGCCTCCAGGTCAGGGCGTCTTGAGTTGGCCTGGCACACGTGACTTCTGTCTGGGCCTCAGTTTCCTCATCTGTAAAAGAGGCATAACATCTCCCTCACAGGGATTGAGGGGGTGCTGGGTCTCCCAGCCCCTGTGTCTTGACTGCCAGCTTCCCTTCTCCCAAGGGTCACTGCCAGGCCCACCCCCCTAACCCCCGTTGCTGAGAGCCTAGCTCCTCTGACGTTGGACGGGCCCTGAGCTGTGCAGCCTCACCCTAGTCCACCTCCAGACACAGAGTTAACGGCCTGCGTGGAGCCCAGGGCAGTCTTAGCAGAAGGTACTAGGCCCTCGGGTCATACCAGGCAAAAGGAATGGGGGCAGGGAAGGCTTCCTGAAGCGAAGGCCTGAGCCTCTGTGAAGGGACAAGAGCCCAGGAGGGAGGAAAGGAAGGCCCAGGAGCAGAGGGCGCTGAGGCAGAAAAGCCTAGGGGAGGCCGAGCGGCCTCTGATGTCCAGGGACTGCCAAGATCTGGTGGCCCCGGGCAAGGTTCAAACCCAGCAGCCCTTCCTCCACTAGGGGCCTGACCTTAATCCCACAGTGCCCGCCAGCCCTTTAATAGATGAGGAAACTGAGGCCCCAAAAGAAGGGGCAAAGAGGGCCTAGGACCCAGGTCCTCTCCAGCTCTGCTCCACCCCAAACCACACCGCACACAGGGTCCCTAAAATCCACTTTTATTCATATAAAAACGTCCCCAGAGAATAGAGAAAGAATGTGACCCCTGCTTCCCAGAGCTCTAAGTCGCCACATGGTGTTCCCTGGGGAAGTGAGGGAGTGGCTCCCACTCCGGGGTGCGGGCGTAATGGGGAGCAAGGGCCCCACCCAAGCTCTTCTGGCCCAGAGTGACCCAGCACCTTCCCTAGGACTGAGGGCAGGAAGGAGGGGCTGGGGACTAATGAGGCCCCAAGAGGGTGAAGGAAGGAAGTTAGTGTGGGGTGCTCGCCTCAGTTTAAAAAAATAAAATTTCTAAAGATAAAAAGTTAAAACAAAAAAAAGCACATTAGTGTCTTAGCTTCCGACCCTCCTCCCAGCACCCACCCTGGCCCTGTGGCCACCTCTTGCTCAGCCAGTTTAGAGCTTCGTATTCTCCTCTTGGCTCTCCGAGTCAGCGCCAGACAGGTGCCCAATGCTCCCAGGCGCGTGACCGTTGCTGGCACAGGCCACCAGATGTCCATCCCCCAGCCCCTCCGGCGTCTCGCCCAGCAGGCTCCGGCGGATCTCCTGGGGCAGCCTCGCCCGCTGCTCCTGACATTCCTGGGCCAGCTGGCCCAGCAGCTGTGGGAGGAGGAGGAGAATCACAGGACAGGCCACCCAGCACTCTGCCTGCCACCCCGGTGCCCGCCTCACCCAAGGCCTCACCCTGGGCTCGTCCTCCACGAGCTGCTGTAGGACCTGCTGCTGCCCAGCCACAACCCGTTCATGCCGCTGCTTCTGGGCCTCCTCCAGCTGTCGGGGGGGAGGGGAGGGGCAAGAGCTCAGCCAAGGGTCTCTAGGGAGAGGCCAGGCTCCCAGGGTTGTGTGGCCACAATTCTGACATGATCCTTATGGCAAAGTCTCCAGGCCCAGACTCCAAAGCCACAGGGCACTGTTATACACAATTGGCTTTGAAAATGGTCTGGGCTTAGGGGGCTGTGGGATCTGGAAGGGAAGGCTCCAGAAACCCCAACAGGGCAATGCCACATGAGGCCAGCACCAAGGAGACGGGTTTCTGATGACTGAAGGAAGAGGGGTGGGCTAGAGTGGCACCTGAGCCTTACCCGACGGATGGAGTTGACGGACTCGGTGATGTGGCGACGGTTAATCTCCGTCAGTTCCCTGCAGAGGAGCGAGGCAGGGCCGGTTCAGTGCCAGGCACCCAGCCCTGCCTGCCCAGCACCCAAATGGCTCCCAGCCCCGATGCCCTTACACTTCCTTCTTATGTTTCTCCCTTGTCTTGGCCTCCGAGATACTGTTGTGGCGTTTCCTGTCCAGGATTTTCTGCAGTTCCTTCTTCTCCCTGGTGGAGCCGGTGGGGGTTAGAGGCTCTGCCTTTGTCCTGACACCAGGGAGTCCCCCGCCCCACCCACACAAGACCCGCTGCCTTCACCTGTCGTTCATCTCCTTCAGCCTCTTGACCTGAGTTGTGTGAGCCTCCAGGACAATCTCCCTGAGCCGCTGCAGAACCTGTGGACACAGGTAACCAACAGGTGACACAGGCTGATGAAAAGACTGTCCAAGAAGGAGGCGCTCCCTCACCACCACAGAACCCCCCGGACCTGTCTCAGGTGCTCCAGCCTCCGCTCGGCCTCAGCGTCCGCCTGAGCCTCCCGCAGCTCCAGCAGACTCTGCACCTGTCTGTTCTGGAATTCTTGATACCGCTTCATCTCTTCCTCCTCCTCTTTCTCGTTCTCCCCGCCTCTGTGTGGAGAACCCCTCCGGGTGATGCTCAGGTCGTCACGTGGACTTGGCTGAGCCGGGAGGGTGGAGGGTGGCAGGGCATATCCCAGCAGGCAGTGACAGATATCAGCCCGGGGGCGGGGTTTATTATGCCAATGAGGAGGCCAGTTTGCTTCACCCAAGCCACAGGAGCCTGTCTGGGCAACAGCCTCAAAACACATGCTCCTCATGGGTGTCTTCCAATGAGCTATAGCTCTCCGGTGGAAAGAGGGAGGAACTGAAAAAGGGAGGGAAGCCTCCTCTCTCCTCCTTGCATTAAACCCTCCCCCTTGGGGGTCAAGAAGCAGCCCCTGGCCATCCACCATGCCCACCCGGTGCAGGAGAAACCCACGTGCACACCCCCACAGTCACATCACCGCACTGAGCACACACTCCCAGGCAGGCTGGACACTCACAGGACACCTGGTCGGTGCCGGCACTTGCCCTCAGCCCGGGCCTGGGCCAAGTTGTCCAGCAATCGGCGAGTGAGAGCAACTGCCTTCCGCTGATGCTTCTTGTACATCTCCCGCAGGTCTCGCTCTTGCCGACTCCGGAGCTTCACCAGAGACTTGTGGCCTCGCAGCTCGTCCAGCGGGGCCACGACCACCTCTGGGGAACAGCGGAGAAAAGGCGGGCTGGGACCGGTCAGGCCAACCCTGCAGGAGCACCACACCCCCTCCAGGAGTGGCCCCGCCTCCTTGGGTAGCCCCACCCCCACAACACCAGGCCCCTACCTGACAGGATACTGGCAATGAGATCATCCCGCTGACCTGGAGAGCAGAGGCAGGACTGGGAAAAACTGGAGAGGACCCCAGAGCTACTCCCCTCAGGCCACCCAAGCCCGCGCTACCCCTTACCTGGGCTGCTAAGGGAAGGGCTGGTGGGGGAGGTGACAGGGCCTGGGGGCCGGCGGGGGGTGGTGTCCAGTGGGCTGGGTGTGGGGTTTGGGGTCAGCTGGGACCCCAGCTGCAGAGACTGGGTCTCCTGGCATGTCTCTGGGCCAGCCTGGGCCTGTGAGGGAGGAAGCAGAATGCTCTTTCCAGAAGTGCTGTTCTCTCCAGGCTGCTCTGTCCTTCGCAACTTCCTGGGGTTGCCTCATGTCCCGGGGCTGCCTCCCTCTGCCTGTCTGGCCCTGGACTCATCTATAACATGGGGCTGTTAAGAGACCTATATGAGCCCTGGCTGGTGTGGCTCAGTGGACTGAGTGCTGACCCGCAAACCGAAAGGTTGCAGGTTTGATTCCCAGTCAGGGCACATGCCTGGGTTGTGGGCAGCTCCCCAGTTGGGGGCGTGCGAGAGGCAACTGATGGACTATATCTCTTGCATGATGTAACTCTTGCACACTGATGTTTCTCTCCCTCCCTCCCTCCCTCCCTCCTCCTCTCTCTAAAAATAAATGGAATCTCTTTTAAAAATTATAAAATAAATAAAATCTTAAAAAGACAATTGCATGAGAAACAAGAGGGGTAAAACGGGCATGTCTAAACCCCTTTCTACACGGGGTGTGGGGAAGATAATATGAGATGGTGTCTCTAGGATGCCAGGCCCCACTGCATGTGCTCAGGAACTTTCAGATTGTTCTGGAAAGCCTTGGCCCAGCCCCAAGTCTCTTCCTGTCTCTGAGTCCCCCTCCACCCTTGCCCACAGCTGCTCATCTTCCTAGTTGCTTAGCTCCTGATTAAATCAACGAAGGAAGTGACCGCAGAGTGGGCACCAGCCTTTCCGGCTAACAGCTTCAAGTAGCTGCCTCTCCCCTGCCTGCCGCAGGCCCCACGGGGCTGGGGCTAGATGAGCAGGCAAGCCTCTGCTCCTGACCTCTCCCCGCAGAAGCCACTGATATCTCATGGCTCACAGGACCCGTTTTAAAAGCTTTTGTGGCTACCACCTGCCCTGGTTCCCGGCTTTGCTCCTGCGTGCAGCAGGAGGAACCCTAGCCCAGGTCTGTCCTGAAAGCCTCTCACAGGCGAGAGGGACAGCTTCCACCCCCTTAAAATGCGCGGGCTAAGCCAAGACCACCGAGCCTACTGTGAGAGAAGCCAGAAGCCGCACACCGTGCAGCTTGGTGGAAAGGCCAAGGATTGGAGGCCCAGGCCAGGCCTTTTTGACTCTCTATCTCTAGCCTGGGGTTGGCAAACTCAGGTGGTGGGAGGATTATAGGAGCCAAGTTGGTGAAAACAGCTCATACCTGGCTGGGCAGAGAGCTGATGCTCAGCATTCACTTGGCTTTACTTTCTGGTTCGGGTGAGAGACGAATCCAGAAAGGGGAAAAGGCCTCTCAGGCAGAAGGCAGGGGATGGGTAAATGGCACTGGCGTTTGCCATAGGACAGTGAACAGTCCCTTTTCCTCTCTGGGAGAGAAGCCAGACCACCAGCTGGGAGGGGATGCCGGGGGGATGGGGCTGGTGCAGGTGCTCCTCCCCCAGGGCCAAGCCAGTGGGTCCCGGTGAGACCAAGCCCTGTTGCCGCCCACCTACCCCCACCCCGCCCTGGCTCACCTCTCTCTCCCCAATGAGGGCGGCCAGCTGCTTGGCCCTCTGGTCCATCAGGCTGACGTGCTTGATGGGGTTGATCAGGGCCTCTGCGTAGTCTGGCCAGGGGCAGAGGGCGAGGCTCTTGGAGTCAGCACCCCGGGGCCAGACCCTCCCCCAGCTCCCTCTCACGGAGGGACCACTCACCCCACCCTCCAGTGGAGCCACTCAGCCGAGCCATCCCCAGCCCCAGGGGGCGCCCTCGTCCCCGGGGCTGCCCAGCCTGCCCCCACAGCTCACCCTGGTGGTCGTCAGGGATGTAGTCGGAGGCTTCGGTGTAGATGAGCAGGGCCGGCAGGCACAGGGGCTGGTTGGCCTCATTTCTCAGGCAGATGTAGTGGTACCCTGGGAGGGCGGGAGGGCAAGGTGAATGAGCCCCGTGAGGTCCCCACGCGCACTGTCCCCACACTGCCCAGAGCCCAAATGGCCTCACCTGAGCGGATGGCAGAGACGGGCAGGATCCGGTGCCCCACAAACTTGCCACCCTCCTCAAAGGCCGCGATGCGCAGCGAAGCCAGCGTGGGCAGCACCACCTGAGGGCCCATACTGGTGCTAAGCCACGGAGCTGACTCACCGCCAACATGGCCACTGAGGCCAACACTCAGAGGGGGCCCTCAGACAAGGTGACCCCATGACTAACCATCCATCACCACAGCTATGGAACCAGTGGTGGGCCCACGGCTCATGGCACAGCCAGGGGGACAGTCAGCAGCCGTCAGGGCCCTGAGCCAAGAGAACAGGCCGACCCACTCCTCCAGGCGCCACTTCAGTGGGCAGGTCAGGCCACCCCACCCCACCGGGGCACAGATTTCCAGTCCATATGGGAGATGGGGAGGAGCTGGTGTGAGCTTGTGAATGATCTCAGGCAAATGCCTCATGCCTGGGAGATGGGACGGGCTAAGTCCGCTCTTCTTGGGGGGCCATGGGACCTCCTGCTGTCTCATCTTCCTGTCCTCTTCTCTCACCCCGCAGAAGGCAGGGAGCCCGAGCCTGACCCTGGGACATGCAGGAACTGGGGTGGGGCCTTGAGGTTCCTGGCCACCCCACCTTCCACCCCCAGCTGCCACCGGTGCACCTGGTTCCCACTCCCCCCGAGGTGAGCCCAGCAGGCCTGGGCGGGCACCAGGCTCACCTTGGGGAACTCGAAGGGCTCTTCGTCCCACACTGGGTTGAACGAGTTCCCCTGAGAGGTCCGAGTGCGGTACTTGCCGCGCCGCGTGTCCACGGGGAGGCCGAACATATCCACCTCCACGTAGATGCCCACCTTCCTGTCGGACAGGAACTGCCCGGAGATCACCTGGGAGAGCCAGGAGTGTGAGGAGGCCGCTGAGAGTCCCGCCCCAGCACACCCTGGCCCGAGCCCTCCCTGGCTCCACCTTGACCCGTAAGGCATTGGCCACAATGCCATCCACGATGACCTCGGTGAAGGGATCAAAGGACTTGTCTGGCCGCCTCATGAACTCAGGCTTGAGCAGGTAGCCGCTGCGCCCGTTGTACTCAAACACGCCTGCGTTGAGCTGCATCGCCACATCTAGGGGCAACATGGGGAAGGCAAGGTCCGCAGGTCAACGCAGGGTCAAGTCAGGAAAGACAGCGTCATGCAGAAGGGAGACCAAGGATCACCACAGCCAGAACCAATGGCATCAGGGTTCCACAATTAGGTCGGATCAGACAGGGAGGAGGGTCTAGGATCTGCCAAGGACAGCAGTTGGGGTTAGCCAAGGTCGTGGTTCAATTTTGGAACTTGGGATTAGTGGGAGTCAGAGGTCCATTCAGACAAAATTAGCGGGGTCATTGGGCAGAAGCCGGTGAGCCTGGGGGCCAGGGGTCAAGGGTCAAGGTGGGCCAGTGCTCACCCAGGGTCTGGAAGTTGAGAGCCACAAGCTGGCAGCCCACGTTCCAGAAGAGCTGGGGCATGTAGTTGGATGAGTCCACGCGGGTACCCTTAGGGTAGATGCGGCTGAGCTGCTGTTTGTTGTATCTGAGGTTGGCAGTCAGGGGCCACGCTACGCACTCACCCACCTCCTGCCTCCAGCCCAGCCTTGATTCCGTGAACCCACTTCCTGGCCTGGGCTCAAGGTGTCCCCTGGGCCCCCCACTTCTTGGCCTAGCTCCTGTGCAGTCTCCCAGACCCACCCAAAACCCAGACGGGAGTGCTGGAGCGCCAGAACCCTGTGTGGGCAGCGTAAGCGGGGTTTGAACATCCGAGCCGGCCTCTGAGCGCCCCCAGCCTGGACCAGTGGGCCCAGTGCCACCAAAGGATACTCCACAAACTCCATGGGGCTCTTGGTCAGCTGCTCCATGCCCTTGGTCTCCACAAAGGATGACATCTCGAAGCACTTGTTCCTCTCTGAGGGGTGGGCAGTGGGAGGTGGTTAGGTCTGGCAGGGCCGAGCGGCTCCCACTCCCACCGTCTCCCAACCCACTCACTCCGAGCAGCCTCGAAGGACTTGAACTTGACAGGTTCAATGTAGTTGACGAGGGTCGACATTTCCTCGGTAGCATTGACCTCACTGCTAGCGGTGCCCTGTGGCCCCAAATGCAGGGTCAGCAGTGTCATGCTGCGCAACCATCAGCAGGAAGTCCCCTTCCCTGCCTCGTGCCCTGAAGGAGGCTTCGACCCACCCTGGCAGTCGCACCATCCAGCTGCCTCGGCCAAGGCCCCAGCCCCCGGCCTCCGTCAGCCCCGGTTTGCCTCCTGCCCCCTGATTCTGGAAGCTGGAACTTCTCACCCAACTCCAGGGGTTCAATTACCCACGTGCAGACAGGCCCCCCCCAATTTTCCGTCCCCGGCCATTACTTCTGCCCACCTTGCCACCTCCCTCGGGGCTCACAGGACTCAGACTCAGTCCCTGTGCTGCTAGGCCTGGCAGCTCCTGGCCCCCTGCTCGGCCCCTTCCAAATCCGACCTCGTGATTGACTTTTCAGCCACCTCCACTCCTCAGGCCCCAACGCTGTCCTAGTCTACAGGACCCCATCCCCAACACTGGCCCTGCCACAGGTGTCCCCTCTTCCTCAGGTCTGCTCGCCCAACCCCCCGCCCAGATCAAATCCCCCCTCCTCCCCCTCATTTCCCCATCCTGTTCTGCACCCGAACTCACCCCTCCCCAGCCCATGTCACAAGCATAATTTCACATTTTCTCCCATGTCTGTGCCTCTGAGACGCCTCTCTCCCTCTCCACATGCCCTCCCACCCCCGCCCCCCACAACACCCCAGGCAAGCAGGGAACGTCTGGTCAGGGCCAAAGCTGGTCCCCAGTGCTGCACCCAACACAGTGGGTGCTCAGCAAACACTCCCCTACTTCCCACTGGCCTGCCTGACCTCATCGGTGGTCGGCTTTTTGGGGTCCACCTGTTCCTCCTCTTCCTCATCCTCCTCCTCATCCTCACGGTCAGCAGGTCCAAGGTCGCCCAGAGACTTGCGCGGCTCCAGGCTGGGCTTCTCAAGGCCCGCCTCCTCCCCATTGCTCAGGCCTGGGCAGCTGTCGGAGCTGGGGGACCCTGCAGAGGACAGGGCCTCAGCGGGTCGGGGGGTCAGGGGACACACAGGCTCTCAGCAGCTAGGAGGTGCTGTGCCCAGTGTGTGCGGAGGTGACTCGGTGGGGAAGTCAAGAGGACTCTCAGGGCAATGTGGCTGGGGGAGCGGGGAGGGGTCAGGAGCTAGATGAGGGGGTCAAAGGTCAGGGTCCAGAGTTACTGCCATCAGAGAGGTAGGTAGAGTGGCTCAGAAGGGTGCGAAGTCAGGAACTTGGGTACAACAGCCTTGACAGCAAGGGTGAAGGATGACACGGTGTGATTCCGAATCAGGAGTCAGTCAGAGATACACCCGATGCAGGGGCTTAGTGAGGGGACCAGTCAGTGAGGGGTCAGAGGTACGGAGGGCTTCACTAAAGTGAGAGATCAAGGGTTAACTGAACTTATAACCAGTTGGGTGGCCAGACTAAGTGAGGGGCAGAGGGCAGAGGGCAGAAGTCTGAGGGTCCCACTCAAAGAACGGAGACGTAGTTCACCGAGGCAGAGGTCAGAATTCAGTCACAACCTGGCTGAGGGGAAGGCTCTGGGAGGTAGGGGTGTGAGGTTGAGGGGCCAGAGCTGGATGGAGCCAAATCCAGCTGTGGTGTAGCTCAGTGAGTGAGTGCCTGAGGTCAGAGGTCAGAGGTCCCATGCTCAGCCAGGAGGCGGTGAGTGGCTTGGTGAGGAGGATCATGTTGGGAGCAGACAGGATAGCTGGGTTCAGTGAGATGGGGGTCAGGGTCAGGGTCAAAGGTTGGGCCAGGGGTCATACCAAGCTGGGGTGAGGAGGGCTCCGTGGTGGCAGAGCTCTCGCTCAGGGCCGAGTTGCTCTGCTCCAGCGGCCGCTTGCGCACGGAGCTGTTGGGTATGCGAGTGCTAGGTTGATGCCGCTTCTTGTTCTTCACCAGGATGCGGCCCATCAGGTCCTGGGGGCTGGGCAAGGGGACGCCTGGGGCCAGCTGGTGGGCACAGACAGGTCAGGGCTGCTGGGGCACCCTCACCACCCCCACACCCTGCCACAGCTCCAAGCCCCCGTACCGGGTACTTCTCCAGTGGGTCAATGAGCAGCGCGTCCCCAAAGATGGAGCGGCAGTACTCGGCCATCTTGGCCTGCTGCTTTGCCCTGTGGGGCCAAGGTCAGAGGTCAGAGGTCTCCAGGGTAGGTCAGAGATCCTCAGGGTCAGTGAAAAGTCCCAGGGTTAGAGGTCACAGGAGCTGTCCAACGGGCCACCATGGGAGGCTACATCTGGGTTCATCAGGGGTCCCCAGTCACAAGCCTCCACATTAGAGGCTGCTGGGACAGACGTCTCTCATCGGGCCTACTCACGAGTCCACGTGGTTCTCGAAGGAGAGGATGACCGGGTAGGGCGAGGTCTTGAAGGCGCTCTCTGCGATGGCCTCAAGCACATCCCGCAGTGGCACCTCCGTGGTCATGGTGAAGCCGTGGGTGATAAAGGGCTCCTCCTCGGGTGGCCGCCCTTTCCACACATCCAGCTCCACACAGCGGCAGCCCCACAGCAGCGCCTGGCGGTACATCTCCACCGACGAGGTCCCAGCCAGCTGCCCCGCTGGTGGAGAGGCTCCGTCACCACAGCCACCCCGCCGGCCAGGCTCCTACCCCTCCTCCCCAGCCTGTGCTGAACCAGGCCACGCTGGGCACACAGGGGGACACAGAGGGCCCCAGGCGGCCAGGCCTGGCCCTGGCACACCCTGTCTGGCAAGCCGCTGATCACTCTTTCGTTCACTGTGGACCCAGCTCCATCTCTCCAGGGTGGGGCCCAGGTCCCACCACCCAGTCCCTGGCACCCACCCAAGCTGGTCGGAGTCGGCGTCCACCAGCGCTGGCTGACAGGCTGGTTCCTTCACCAGGGCTCACTCTCTCACCAAAATCTCCACCACCTCCCATTGCACCAGCCTGAGCCAGCCAGAGAGCCACACCCAGCTCCCCCATGGCCCCTCACTGCCCTTTCTTGCCTCTGCCATCGCCTCGGGACAGCAGGCTCCTGCCTGCCCCCCACCCAGTCTCTGCAGAGCACCTGGCGCCATCCTCCTAAAAACTCACCAAGTCACATCACCCCCCACCCTGCTTAACACCCTCCAAAAATTGCCTTTCTTGACCACTTCGCATAAATCCGAATTCCTTCCCTGCTGGGTCTAGCCCTGCCTCCCTCTCCGGCCCCTCTCACCTCTACTTGCCCCAGCCCCCACCCCACCCCACCCCATCCCACCTCCCTCCCTGCCTCCGCCTCCTCCCGGCCTCTTTTCTGCACCAAGCTGTCTTCTATTCTGGGCCTTCGCACAGGCTGTTCCCTCCCAAAGCCAGACACTAAAGGCCTCAGCCTTTCCCCCAGGAAGCCTTCCAGACCACCCATGAGACCCACCCGTGCGGAGAAGCCGCGGTCCCCCACGGCAGGCTGTGTGTTCCCTGCTTGCAGACCTAGCACTGACCGCCCCAAAAGGAGGGAGGCAGTGTAAGGGCCAGAAGGCAGAGGTCGCGGATGCCATCCCTCCCAGCCAGCAGAGGGCGGCTCGCTCACCTGTGAGATAGGTGTTGTGTGAGGAGTTGATGAAGTAGGCGCTCAGCGGCTGGGTCATGTCTGCGCTCAGATCCAGGGCCTCAAGGGGCAGGATGCCGTTCTCCTCCCCTCCCAGGTAGCGGCTGAAGCCCTCCATGGACATCTGGTCTGGGGGCCGGGTGGGGTCAGCAGGGTCAGGATCAGCTGGCCCCCTCCCCCAACCACTCCCCTACCCCAGCTGGCTCACCTCGTTCCAGGAACTGCTGGTTGGGCTCGTACTTCTCAATGAGCAGCCGGGTCTGGGAGGGCCCCAAGGGTGGATACAGCACTTCATTGAGTCTTGGGTCCCGTTGCTTCTGGTTGATGAAGTCCATGAGCTGCTCTAGCGTCAGGTACGGCTTGCCCTTGGCACCTCTGGTGGGGGAGGGAAGCCGGGTCAGGCAGAAGCTTCAGCAGCCCCTGCTCTAAGCCCTCACCCTGGCAGAGGGAGCTGACACCCACTGGCTGGGACTTGGGCAAGTCACTGCCTCTCTGAGCCTCAGGTCCCTATCCGCTCTCTTCCACTCGGCACTGGTACGGGCTTAGCAAGGGCTCTGCCAATCCTAGACCCAATCTCAGCTCCAGCCTTCACTTGCTGTGTGAGCTCAGGCAAGTCCCCAACAGTATGACCCACCCAGTTCTCGTCCCCAGCATGGGCCAGGGAAAGTAAACTGGGCAAAGGGTCAGCAGACAACTGTCCACAGCAAAGCTGCAGGCAAACTGGCTCTGAGCTCAGCCATAGCCCCGTGCACTGGGACCCCCAAAAGCTCCACTCCCCGTCCTGGGCTGGAAGGGACCCTTGAGCAGAGGCCGGCGTGGGTACTGGGGGCTGGTAAGCGGGCCCAGCCCTGCTCACATCTCCAGCAGGATCTTGTCAATGTCTGGCCGAAGACACAACTTGTTCAGGAACCGCTCAAAGATTTCCAAGGAAAACTCATCAGGCCGGATGGACTCGCTCTGAGGGCCGAGGAGTGTGGGGTGAGAACCCAGGGGCAGCCAGCCCCAAAAGAGCAGGCACCCACCATGACACCCACCTGGCCCCTGCCCCCAGCCCCCTCACCCGGTTAAAATTGAGGCCACAGGACTCCAGCGCAGTCTCTACCCGCTTCTTGTCTGCTGAGAACATCTTCAAGATACTGAACAGGTGGGAGGGCGTCAAGGTCAGTGGGGTCAAAGGTCCCCAAGAGCAGGGCAGGAGAGAAGGTACTAAGGGGAAGGGACACTCACTTCTTGACCGGGATCCGTCCATCCTGGTTCACCTGCAGCTTCAGCTTTGTATATCTGGGGAGAGAGGGAGGAGGGTCATGCGCTGGGAACGAACATCTGCCCTCCCAGGGCCCCCCAGGCAAGCTTGGGGCTCACGCTTTGCGCAGGAAGGTGTTCCTGGAGGCATTCTGAGCCAGGATGTTCATAGCCAGCTTGAACAGCTCCTCAGCCCAGACCTGAGGGGTCAGATGCAGGGGAGAGGGTGAGTGGAGGCCAGAGGGGCGGGCCCAGAAGCTGGTGTGGCACAGTCAGTGCTTAAACACTGCTTCGTCGAAGGACGATTAGAATTAGAGGCAGAGCCCTGGCTGGTGTGTGGCTCAGTGGACTGAGTGCAGGCCTACGAATCAAAGAGTCACCGATTCCATTCCCCATCAGGGCACGGGCCTGGGTTGTAGGCCAGGTCCCCAGTTGGGGGTGCTTGAGAGGCAACCACACATTGATGTTTCTCCTCCTCTCTTTCTTCCTCCCTTCCCCCTCTCTAAAAATAAATAAGTAAAATCTTTAAAAAAGAAAAAAAAATTAGGGGCAGAGAACAACCTAGTGTACAACAGGCTCTCACTAAGTGACGGCTGAATCAGCAAGCGAGGTGGTGGCTCCCCGGGACGACCCTCAGCCCCAGCCCACCTTGGCTGTGTCATCCTGCACGGCCATGAAGTTCAAGAACGTTGTGTTCACTGGGTCTGGCCCGGCCACCACCGTCATCAGCTTCTCTTCTAGCCGGGCATCAGGGCCCCCAAAACCCAGCACCTCACGGATTTTGGGGTCCTGAGTGGGGAGAGCCAAGGGTGAGGAGGGGTATCCCCATCGCCCACCACCTCACTCCACGCTGAGTCCTGGGCCCCATCGCTCACCTTGGGCAGGCGGGCGTAACGGCCCGTCCGTGTGTCCCTGATGGAACTGATGTCCAGCGTGTCCACCTCCTGGGGAAAGCAGGTGCCAGGGTGGGTGTAAGAGGCCACAGGGTGAGGTCCCAGAGCCCCCAAGCTCCACACCCAGGCCACAGAGCAGCCGCCCCTGCCTCAGCCACTGTCCTTAGGGTTTCCTGTCCAGCAAGCCGTGCGAGAGGTCAGCCAGCCCCCGGGCCCCACCCTCCTGGGGTGGGTGTGGGGATCTGGGGGTCTGGAGCAGGGGCCCTAGACCTGAGCGAGCTGCACCAGCGCCTGCCCTCACCATGTTGGGTCCTGTCCAGTACAGGAAGAAGCCATTGGAGTCCACTCTCAGGGTCACCAGGTTCCGACTAGAGGCCTCCTGGGGATGGCATGGGACGGCAGGGGTCATGGAGTGAGGGCTGAAAGCCAGGCCTGGTCCTGGACCCCCTGGGGCCGTCCAGGGCCGTGTTTCTGGCAGTGAGCAAAGACGAAACCTCACCCAGTCCAAAGGTCCCCTGTGGCTCCCTATAATCCTCAGGACGAAGCTGAGGCCCTGGGCATGACATCTGGGGTCCCGACACCCCTCCCAATGTCACCTGTCTCTCCTAAGACTCTGTCACATGGACCCCTAACTACCCTTTCCCCACTTTCAGCCGCTGCATCGTTGTTCCTTTGCTAAGACAGTCTTTCCTTCCTTCTCTACCCATGAAATCTGACCTGCCTGCCCAGGGAGGCCTCCCTAGCCCCCAGCCCTGGGCTGTTTCCCAAAAGGCCTGAGAGCTCCCCAAAGCCTGGAGCTCCCCGCAGCCCCACCGGGAACAGTTATGGTATGAAAGCGGAGGGTTCGGAAGCCTGACCCCCACAGCCCTTCTGTGGCCCTACGGGTCCCATGATGACCAGCCACCCCTCACCTCCACCTTAAAGTCCATTACCCCCACCCTGCACCCCACAGCTCACTCATCTTACACAGCACAGACTGAGTCACACCAGCAGGAGACATACCCTGCCCTCAGAACCAGGGTGAAATCTGTCCTCCCTCCAACAGCCCCACAGAAGGCAGGGAACAGTGTGCTGGCCCCATTTTCCAAGAAGGGCCTGGTCCCTGGCACATTCCCAGGGCCACCCCAGGCAACTGAGGACGGCAGCCAAAGGGGGGTCAAGAGGGACTTAGACTTGGCCAGGGCCCAGGTGGCCAAGTGGCCACAGCTAGAACTCTCCTGCCCCAGTGGGAGACCCTGCGTCACGTGGAAGCCACCCCCAAACTGCTGCCCGCTGTCAAGCCATCAGATCGTCAACACGACAGCTCCCCTCACATTGTCCCTCCTGTGTGCCAGGTCAATTCTAGGTATTTAACATCCAGGAGCTCACCTGGTTCTCCCAACAACCCTATGTGGTATACGCTATTATTCTTCCCATTTCACAAACGAGCAGACTGAGGCGTGGAGAGGCTCCACAGCTCGTGAAAGGCCGAAGGAGGGGAGCCAGGATTTGCATTCGGGCAGCACGGCTCCAAAGTCCAGTGGCCTAAGAAGCAGGGAGCCTGGGGGGTCCTTGCCAGGCTCCCAGCTGCTGGCCTCAGCGGCACTCACTGTGGGACCTGGGATTAGTCTCCACTGCCCAGACTCAGTTTCCTCTTCTGGAGGACGGGACCTCAGCAGCCCCGCCCATGTCAGGCTTTGCTTACAAAAGACAGGAAGTTGATCTGGGAGCAGAGGGGACGCGGGGCCCTGGAACTCTGGGGAACCTTGAGCCTCCTCACCTCACTGTGCTAACAAACATCCTCAGCCCCTCTTTGGGATGGATTCCCAGCCCTGCCCTGGGACTCAGGGCACCCGAATAGTATGAGGAGGGGGAGTTCTGTAGTAATGATCCCAGGGTCCCCCCCCACCGCCCCTGCCGCCCCTCCTCAGGGGTCTGGCCTTCAAAGGCAGCCGGGGTCCCCTGCTCCCTGGCCCCAAGTCCTTGTCCGCACCCCCAACCCCACCCCGAGGGCCCTCTCCCTGTTCCTACTTCCTTATTTGGGTTTATCAGACTGAGAGGAAAAAGGGAAACTTTTCCCTTCAGGCCGTCTAAGGGAAGGGGTCTCCCCAGGCCCCTGGGGCTTCCAGGCACCCTCTACGGCACACCTGCTGCCTCAGGCCACGCCCCCAGCCCCTCCCCCCAGCTCCCACGCCTACCCGCCCCACCCAGCCGGAAAGGAGCCCAGAGACTTCCAGGCCTCTGGCCTGACCGGGTAGGAGCAGCGAGGAAGCTCAGGCCAGCCGGGTGGCGCCCCTGGGGAAGGAGGGGCCCAGGAGGCAGAGAAGGGGGCGGTGTGAAATGAGGGTGGGGCAAAGGACAGGGACCAGGAGCTGCAGGTGAGCTCCGAGGCAAGGCGGGTATAAAGGGGGCCAGGATTTATTGGGGTTCAAAGTCCCGACGGTAAGGAGCGGGGCGCCAAGTTCCCCTGGGGTGGAGGAAGTTGGGGGGCAAAGTCTCCACTAGGAGGTGACTTGGTGGTACCACCTGAGCAGGGAGCTGTACTGGGATCCAAAGCAAGGCAAAGGAGTGCCAACCAAAATAGGGTGAAAAAGTGATGAATGGAGAAGAATGTTTAGACCAGGGCACTGGGAAGAGTAGGGTCCCAGCGGCACCCACCCAGAATGGAGGTGCGCCTGGGCCAGACTGAGGGCCAGGGTCCCCGAATCAAAGACTCCACCAAGCACCAGTCAGGGGTTTGGGGATCAGACCAGGGCTGGCGGAACCGAGATTAGATCGGCAAGGAGGGGTAGGAAGGGCCAGTGAAAAAGGGTACCGGGATTTATCGGGGTTCGAAGTCTTGGAGCCAAGGAGTGGAAAGACAAATTTTCCGCAGCTGAGACTGGGGTGGGGGGTGGGGGACAAAGTCTTCATTACAGGGACGATTGGGGACTCAAGTTTCCGGAGCAAAGCCAGTCTGGGATGTGGGGGGGGGGGGGGGGCGTCGGTGTGGCCAGGCCAGGCTGGGATGGGGGTCCTCGGCGTCTGGCCGAGCTTGAGTGAAGGAGTCCCCGGATCTGGACAGAACAGGGCGCCCCCGCACTTACCTCGTCCCATTTGATGAACTTACTCCCGCGCCGCAGGGTCTCCACCACGGTGGGCGGCTCCAGCTGCAGCGCGTGGACGCCGGGCCTGGCGCCCGCCATAGCCGGGCCAGGGGCGGGCCGGGGACCCACGGAGCCCCGACGGGAACCGACGGCGCCGGCGATCCCTCCGCGCGCTCCCGCGCGGCCCGCTCCGGCCCCGCGGCGTCAGCGTCCGCCTGCCCGCCAGTCTGTCCTGGACAGACCAGAGAATCGGCGGGGCCCGGGTGGGGCGGGGCGGGGGCGGGGCCACAAGGGCACCGCCCCCTCCCACTGCGTCGGCTCCCCCTGGCGGCCGGGGCGGCGACTGCAGCCAGAGTGGGGATTGGGGCGGGGGCATCCGTGAACACCCCGCACTTTGCTGGGGGGGCTCAGCTGGACAAACCCGGGGTGAGGAGAGGGCGCTTGGGACCAGGGCGTCTATTGTGGGTGCAGCTGAAGGGACTGCTTGTAGAGGCTCTGCTGAAGAGCAGTCCGCTAAGGTTCTCAGGCGCGGGGGTGGGGGGGTACCACTGGAAGACCAGACTTGGGGGGGCCATAGAGTCCTGCCCCCCACCTCACTCCTGCAGCACTTAACAGAGTGCAGGAGAAACCACTCACCCCGTTCTCTGCCCTCACTTCACCTCACGCCCTCCTGCAGCAGCGTGGTTCCCCTCCCTGGGAGCACTTAGCTAATGGGCCGCCAGCCCACAGGCGCCCCTCCTCCTTACCTAGCCCGGGGAGACCTCCTTGGAAGACCCAAGCTTTCTGGCCTGTCAGAGAGAGCCTAGGAACAGCCCATTCTTGTGCTGCAGACCCCCATGACCCAGGGGGTATCTCGACTAAAAACTGCGAAGGGGGACAGCTAGCCATTTGCCCAGAGGGGTCAGAAGCCTCAGAGGTATCCGGGAGCAGGGGGTAGAGGAGGAGCTCGGCAATGCCAGGCCCACAGCAGGTGCCCTGAAATCTGTGTTCCAGGGATGGGAGGGGGAAGGCGCGTGGGCACTGGGAGGGATGGGGGCTACAGCCCCTCCCGCAGGGCTTGGCTGGGGGGGGTCCTGCCTGGGGGCCCCTGTGGGAGCCCCTCCAATACAGAGGCAGTGGCAGAAGCAAGTTTAAAGTAGAACTCATCCAGAGGGGCCAGCCAAGTCACCTAGAAACCCAGAAAGAGACGGAGCTGGTTCTGGGGGAGGAGGGTTCAGTCAAGGAGGAGTGTGCCCTGCAGGCCTGTTCGCCCCAGGCCCTCAGACCCCCAGGGGAGCCCTGCCTGGAACTGGCTCTCCTCAGAACACCCACCGTGCGGGACACCAGCTCTAACCTAAGGAATCTCCTTGTCTTTGGCCAAGGCCCTCTGGGGTGTGACTGCTCTCCACTCGAGGCCCAGGGAGGGGAAGGGACTTGCCCAAGGTCACACAGCTCTATAGGAGGTTTTCAGCTCTTTGACATGAAGGCCAACCTGGGATCCCTCTGCTCCTTGCCCTTGGGGAGAAAAAGAAAGGGGAACAGGACTTGTCCCTCTCATCTCTCAGCAGAGCAGCAGAGCTGTACCCCTCAGAGACCCATGGACCACCATGTCTGTTGGGCACAGCCACACATGCGGGGTAGAGACTGGCCTCTGCTCCCATGGGACCTAGTCTCTCTGTGCCTCAGTTGCCTTGTCCAGAACCTGGAGGTCGTTGGAGGATGAAATTAGCAAATGGGTACCCCATGACCCCTTACTGCAGGAAGCTAGACAACTAAGGAGTGGCTTGGAGGCTGTGGGGGCATCGGAGAGGAAGAGGGAAAGGGCGTGGATCAGCTCTGGGGCAGGGCGCCTACCAGCCTGCGCCAGGAGGGTTAGCAGCGCCTGGAGACGGGGCCTGAGGCCTGGGACAGGTGTGTTTCACAGAAGCACTGGGCTGCAGCTCCTTCATGAAACAAGATGGGAGACTTTCCTGGGCCTGAGCCTCTCCCTCCACCCTGTGTCTCCTGAGGCCAGGGCTGCCCCCATTAAAGGGCTCCTTCCTCCTCGGACACTTTCTTCCAGGCTTGGTAATGATAATAGGGTTTCTCGGCAAGCAGTAATGGTGGAAGGAGGGCTGCCTTTCCGGCCTCTAGCCTCGATTAAGAGGGCGGTCACTGCCCACGGGAACTTCCCTAGGGCCTCCGCTTCAAGGAGGCGCCGAAAGCAGCCTTAGCTGCACTCTGGTGGAGGGGCACCGGGACCCCGGAAAGGGTGCGGCTGGGGAGGCCATAACCTGAGGCTGGAAGGACGAGGAGCACGCTCCAGTCCCAGGGGGTTTAGGCAGGAAGGCAAAGGCTGGGATGTGGGCACGGGGCGCTGAGTGCTCGGCCCCCAACCACAGGAGGTCAGTGGAAAGAGCCCCCTTGAAGAGGCTCAGGGTAAGTAAGTGACTTGCCTATGGCCTCGCACCCTACCAGGCAGAGCCAGGGTGTGAACACAGCACTTGCACTTTGAGGTTCTGTGCAAAGCAGCCCAGCCTCCAAGAGGGCTACAAGCCAGCATGGCCATCTGCTCTAACTCTTCTCAGGGTAGGTGGCCATGGGAAGGGACTGGATGGACAGGGGAGTCGGCCCCAGGAATCTGGGAGTGCCCTAGGGGCGTGCGGGAGGCAGAGAGAGGGAGAGACAAGAAAAGGGAGAGGGAGAGACAAGCAGGGGGAGTTGGCTCCTCTCTGTCCTGCCCAGAGAACCCATAGCAGGGAGAACCCCCCCCCCCCCCATGAAATGTGGACATGAAAGCAGGACTTCACACCTGCCCTGAAGGGAGGGGGGACAGGAAGTTCAGTACTCTGGGTCACAGCATCTACGGGGCAGAACCGGGGCTGGTACCTGGGACTTCAAGGCCTCTAGGCCCCACGCCCACAACAAGCTACAGTATATCCCCACTCTTAACCATGCAGACCTGCAAGGCCCTAATCAATGCTCCCTTCAGAAAGAGCAGACCAGCAGACCAGCTGTGATTGGGTGAGATAGGGTGTGTTGGGGAATTTGGGCTAGGATAAATTGCTCTTCTCAACTGACAAACTTAGAGTTGGAGGCCAGGAGGCCAGGTCAGGAATGGGGCTCTTGGTGGAAAGGGTGGGTCTTGCTGAATCTATAAGAGCAAGGGTCAGCCCTTCCCTGTTTCCCACCCCACTGCCCCCTAGTTTAGCTGAAGGGAGAGTAAGGCCAGAAGGAAGGTTGAGGAGGAAGGAGGCATCAGCTCACTCTATCTGCCCCAGGCTGAGCTCAGTGAGCCAGCCCCCCGCCGGGTGAGCCAGGGCCCTTGGAGAGAAGCCCATTTCAACCCCCCTCCGCATCTCCCCCTATCCTCAGCCTCTGCCTTCTCATCTCTCCTTCCCAACTACAGGGTAAGCCTAAAGTTCTGGGTTTGAGTTTGGCTACAGCATCAGCTGTGTGATGCTGGGCCAGTCTCAACCTCTCTCTGAACCACTCCTGCTACAAGAGGGTATCTCAGGCATCCAGAGAGAGGGCATCTGTGCGGGGTGAGGCCAGAAACACTTACTGCCTCTCGGACCCTGATATTCTGCATGAAATTGAGGAGAGTGAGACTGCTATCCATGGGAGCATCCTAGAGGAGCTGTGCAATGGTATTTGGGGGTATCTCAGGGGAAGTCAGGGAATGAGTAGAGACTTTGTGGGAGGAGCCTGGGTTCGCAAGCTGAGCTGCATCACTGTCTTTCTGCGGACTTAACCTCTGTGGTGCAGTCATTGAACCTTTCATACATTTTCCTCTTTAATCTTCACCACAACCTCAAGAGGAAACAGAGGCACAAAAGAAGCCACTGATTTTTTTCATTCAGTCATTTGTTTAACCACTAGTTATGGAGCACCTACTATGAGTCTGACACAGATGCTGAGAGCTCAGTAAGAATCAGGTAATTTGCTAGATGCATGTGGGTTTGTAGCTGAGCACACCCACTCAACCACGAACCCCAGCAGTACACAAGAGGCGGGCAGGTCTCAGCCCCATGGAGTTCACTGTTTAGAAGGGGGAGACAGACAATGAACAAATAAATGAGAGATACTATTTAATAATACAGAAAAGCAAACGGGGGAGGGAGGCGGGAATGAGATGCGCAGTCTGCTTAAAGAGGTGCGCAAGGTAAGGCACCTGTGAGATCTAAGGGACTGAAGCCTCACCGCCACGATCTGCGGGACAGCGAGTGAGGTGCCCTCATGCTGGAACCCACTGTGTGGCACCTACTCCAGGAACGCTTATTATGGGTCAGTTGTTATTACTAACTTTATTGTCATGATTACCATCTCCCCCACTTCCCAGCTCTTCATGCCTGAGTTTCCTCTTTTGTACACATGTCACGGGGAGCGGAGAGGCCCTTTTGAAGGCCAGCTCTACGAGAGGGCCCCAAGCAAGTTGTGTGCTTCCCAGCCCCTGCTCCGCGCGGCTGGGGAGGGACCGCCACGCGGGGACCGGACCCCAATGGACTACATTTCCCATAATTCCGTTCACTGCCGCCATCTTGGCCGGTGGGCCGTGGCTGCCTAGGGTCTGGCCCTTCCGACCGCCGGGTCGGTTCTGCTCACCCTCAACCCAGGCCACCACCATGGGGGGCGCGAGACCCCCCCAAGTAGGGCGTTCGGGGACCTGGGCAGCTCCTATCCGCCTTCTCCACTCTTCCACCTTTAGGACCCCGGTCCACGTGTCGGTCCGCGCGGAGAAGCCTGCTCACTCCTCGCTGGCCAAGGGCTGCAGGACCCAGACTCCGGGGGCTCCCACATCTCCTCGCCGGACATCCGCCCTGCACACAGTACCCACTCCCCTCCCTTTTCAGATGGCCCCTGTTTTCGCTTCAATGAGGACAGAATACTAGGGTCCCAACGGGAGTGCAAATCCTGGTATCCGGCGCTTAGAACATCTGAGTTTGGAGCTGGAAAATAAGTAGGGGTAGTGGACAGCCAGACCCAAACCCCTGACAAGTAGACACTCCCCTAGCCCCTGCCGAGGGGCGGGGTGGGGGTGAGGGGACTGCAGCAGGACTGGCTCTTTAAGGGGGTGTGGTCGGGGGGCGGGGGAAGTGAGCGAGACAGAGAAAGCTGCTTCGGCGGCGGCGGCGGCGGCGGCGGCGGCGGCGGCTCGGGCGGCGGCCGCGGGGGACAAAGGGCGGGCAGATCAGCGGGGAGGGGGCGGGGCGCGGCCAAGCCAGGCCCGGGGGCTCCGCATGCTGCAGCTGCCCCCGGGCGCCCCCGCTGCCGCCCTCGCTGCAGAGCCGCGCAGAACCGACCCCACCAGCTAACCCGAGCCAGCGGCCCGCAGCCGGCGGGCGTCCAGGAGGCGGCGGCGCAGGGAGGGGCCGGACGCGCGCACGTGGCCCCGGCGGCCGCCATGGCGGACAGCGGCCCCGCGGGGGGCGCGGCGTTGGCTGCCCCAGCCCCGGGACCGGGCAGTGGCGGCCCAGGGCCCCGCGTCTACTTTCAGAGCCCCCCTGGGGCTGCAGGCGAGGGCCCGGGCAGCGCGGACGACGAGGGCCCAGTGAGGCGCCAAGGGAAGGTCACGGTCAAGTACGATCGCAAGGAGTTACGGAAGCGCCTCAACCTGGAGGAGTGGATCCTGGAGCAGCTCACTCGCCTCTACGACTGCCAGGTGTGTCCCCCACCCCGCGCCGACACTCTAAAGTCGGTCCCGAGTCGGGCCGCCTGGGAACCCCACTCTGAGCCCGCCTGTCACCCGCAGTCTATAGGCACATCGCTTCCCCGCGCTCCCCTCCTGTCTATTCCCTGCCCCCATTGTACGCTTTTCTTTTTTTGTCTGATTTCAGTCACTCCAATCTTCTTCCCTGCCTCCTCATACCACTACCCTGGTCAAGCTTGGGGTAGTCTGGGCCTTGGGCAGGAGGCATGGGGATAGCCTGGGCTGCCAGTGGAAGGAGGTCTATTTAGTGCCTGCTAGCGTGGATGGTGGGGGGACCGTCACCGTCTGGGTTATTCTAATGGGCTGGCCTGTAGCTCCATCTTGGCGCAGGGTAGGATAGCCTGATCTCTGGGTACTGGTTCTCCACCCTATGACTCCTTTGCTCAAAGGGTGACTCAGACCCCTGAGGGTAGGGCGGAGGAGTGGGCTTGCCCCGTGCTGCCTACCGTAGCCCAGCCCTGGAATGCAGTTGGCTCCAGACTGGATAGATATTTCCTCGGGGGGAGGGGTGTCAGGCACCCCTCCCTCAGCAAAGCATGTGCTCTTTGTTTCCCCTTTACCAGACCTGGGTCCTTCTCACTGACCTCTCACCCTTCACTTCCTCTTCACTCCTGGGAAGCTGTGACAGGTGTTCGGGGGGAGGGGAAAAGGCTGTGATAAGTTGGGACAGCTGGCCCCATCTGCTCTGGTTGAAACAGAGGATCCAGAAAGTTAGGGAGACACATCTGCAGGGTCCCCAGACCTAGCTAACTGGCCCTGTCTGGCACCCCGGGTGCCCAACTGGCAGAGACAGGAAGCTCCCCCCACCCAGCTGGGCAGTTTGCCTTGGCACTGGCCTGATCCGTTTTCTTCCCTGGAGCAGCTGCTCCTGTCTGCTGGGCAAAGAGGGCTGGCCCATCCTGCAGTGGGGCAGGGGCCTCAGCCAGTGAGCCCCTCTCATACCCTCTCTCCCAACTCAGGCCCTTGTCTCTCCCTCCTCCCCCACCCCCACCCCAGGAAGAGGAGATCCCAGAGCTGGAGATTGATGTGGATGAACTCCTGGACATGGAGAGTGATGATACTCGGGCTGCCAGGGTCAAGGTGAGAGAGCAGCTGGGGGTGTGAGGGGGTTGCAGTGTCAGGTCAGGGGAGCTGGAGCAAGAGGGCGTCCTGGCAGCAGTGCCAATTGGGGGAGCGAGACTCTGGAGCCAGGACTTCTTTGGTCCGAGTCAGCCAGCTTTGTGACACTAAGCCTCAGCTTCTGCCCCCATCAAATGGGGCTCATGCTACTTGCCTAGCTATGGCATTCCTTTGCCTCAGGGTGGCCCCAGTCCCTTGGAAGTGGGTATGGGTGAACTTTAGGCCCCTGTTCCTGACCACTCACAGTTCTACTTCCCCCACCATGTCCCACCAGGAGCTGCTGGTTGACTGTTACAAACCCACTGAGGTAAGTGGTTCCCCTGGATGGCAGGGGAGAGGAGCCTGGGCCCCTGTCATCTTGGGACCTGGTCTCCTGAACGTCCTCCCTCCTGTCCAGGCCTTCATCTCTGGCCTGCTGGACAAGATCCGGGGCATGCAGAAGCTGAGCACACCCCAGAAGAAGTAGGGTCCTCAGCACGGGTGAACGGTGGCTCCCACAGGACAATCGCTGCCCCCTGACCTCGTAGCAACAGCAATACCGAGGAGCCCTGCGGCCAGGCCTGGTGCCGTGAGCGGGGCTCCCCCGTGCCCCTCACTTCGGGGCATCTTCCCTGCCCCCCGTTTTCCATTTTTGGGGTTTTTTATTATTATTAAACTGATGGGACTTTTTGTGTTTTTATATTGACTCTGCGGCGCGGGCCCTTTAATAAAGCTGGGACATGCCTTTGGTGCAGCTAACAGGCTCAGTTGGTCTCTTTTAGGGGGGACACACTGCTCTACAACTGTTATCAACTCAGCTGCTCCCCAGGTGACCGCAGGCCTTCCTGAGGGCCACGTAGTCATGGTGATAGCCCAATGCTGGCTCCCAGACCAGGAGCTAGAAGTGGCTGGGGAGCTAGGGGGAGTGCTGTTGCTCGCAAGAACACTCTTTTTTCCCTTTGGGCAGGGGCTACGATGCCATCCAGGGCCTGGCCATCTTGACCTCCAGACCACTGAGCCTGGGTCCCAAGGCTCTGAAGCCAGAAAAGGGGTGCAGGATGCTGAGGGAGAGGGAGGGGAAGCTGGGGCTGTGGCTCTTGTCTCTCAGGGCCCACAAACAAACACAGGCTCGCTTCATGAGCTGTAAGGTTTTTTTTGTTTGTTGGTTTGTTTGTTTTTTTAAACAGTCTGGTCCCTGACGGGGGCCTCTCCACTGGCTGTCCCCGGCTTGGCTACAGTTCTGAACGTCGCTCAATTTTGAGCAGCTCCACCTCGAACACTAGGGTTGCACCACCTGCAGTAGAGAAGTGAGGTAGAATGAGAACCAGGGCCACAGGGAGATGGGAGGGTGCAACAGATAGGTGGGAAGGTATATTACCTGGAATCTTTGGGGGAGCTCCCCGCTCTCCGTACCCTGTCAAAGATGCACAGAAGAAAAATGAGCTGCGGCCAGGCAGAAGTTCTGCCCATCTCAGTGACAGCCAGAAATGAAGGTATAATGAGTAGGAGGACTGCAAAAGGGCTGGTAAAGGGCAGAGGGTGGACATCAGAGCCCAGTGCCCCGCGGGTCTTGCCCTGTCCTCACTGCTGGATACAGCTAAACTTGGAAGAGCCATGAATACAACGAATGGGTGGGGGGAGACCAGTGCAGAGGCTGAACCAGCCATCACCCTTCCTCACACCCACCCCATACCCTACACCTACTCAGGAAGGACCTCTTACCCAGCTCTGATGGGATCACCAGCTTCCGCTTTTCCCCCTCACACATCCTGCAGGACAACACATGTTCAGCACATGACAGCACTCAGGCTCCCTGCTCCCCACCCCACCCCTAGGGCTTGCCTCCCGCAGTTCACCTCCTGGACCATAGCCAGGGTCCCCTGACTCACCCCAGCAGCCCCTGGTCCCAGCCCTTGATGACCTGGCCTGTGCCCAGGGAGAAGACAAAGGGCTGGTTCTGGGGCAGGCTGCTGTCAAACTCCGTCCCATCTTCCAGCTTCCCCTGTGGGACCACGGGAAGGCCAGTGAGGAGGAGGATCCACTCTGATAGGCACCCCCAGCCCCAGCTACTCTCATCAAGCTGACCCCCCAACCGCATTGGTGGCCATAGTCCTAGAAGGGGACAGAGATTTAGGGAGCTCACACAGTACACTGTAACCCTTTGCCGGTGCCAACCTGGGGAGTAGACAGTGAAGAGCAGGGTAGAACGATGCAAACAGGCAGAAGGGAGAAGGAACTTGACCAAGGTCACCCACCTTGGCAAAGGAACCTGACTCCCAAGTCCTTTTTGGTCCCCAGAAGTCCCACTCACATCCAAAAGCTCTGCCTCCTCACCCACCGTGTAGTGCATGTGCAGGACGTCCCCCTTCCGCGATTTGATGGGACAGTGGTCTACCCGCTTCTTGACCCCGATCTGCAGTTTCCGTTTGCCCTCGGCCCCCGCAGCTGTGGCCAGGGCACTCAGGCAGATGGACAGTACTGTCAGGACCCAGCTGAGTCTCATGTCTCTGTGGGAAGAGACCCCGACCGACCAATCGACCGGAAGGGCAGGAAGGGCATGGAATACCTGCGGGTGGTGGAAGGATTCCACCCCACGGTACCTTGCCTTGCCCCTGGGGATCCCCTCGTTCCGGGTAACCGCCCCCTCCCCCGGACTCCGCGGCCACACTTACCAGTCCTGTGAGAAGGGGGCTTGCCCGAGGACCCCAGCAGCGCGGGGAGGGGGTCAGGGGAGGCCACAGCAGCCAGGGCCCCGCCCCTTTGTTCACCCTCAGCCCTTCCTTCCCTCCTGGTTCCCAGCTCCGTTCTTCAATTCCCACCCTTCCCTTTACGAAAAGTCCAGACCCTATCTGGCTGCACAGCAGTTGCCCGGACCGGGCGACACCACTCACGCCACACCCAGTTGCCCCCGGCCCAGCACACCCACACCTCTGCCGCTGCTGCAGGGGGCCGGCCCCGAGGCACCCACACATCGCCGCTGGGTGGCTCCGGTGAGCCCCGGTCCTCTGGGGACACCCCCCAGGCCGACCCTGTGCCTCCGCCCGAAGCGCCGCCCCAGCTCTGAGCCCTCGGGGGTCTGCGGGGCACCCAGACAGGTCCCGTGTCGGGTGGCCGCCGAGCCCGCTCCACCCACACCACCTCTCCCGGGGGAGTTCTTGGCCTACCACGCTCCCAGGCACGGCCACCACGGAGACCGCCCCCGCGTGGACGCCCTGGGCCATTACCTGGGCCTACCCCGGAGTTTGGTTCCTTGGCCCCACCCTTTAAAGGGCGTAGTTCCGCCCTGGGCCCTCGAGCCCCACCCTCGACAGAACTAGATCCCTTTTCCTGAACTGTAGCCAAGCCGCTCACCGACTGAAGCCCCGCCCCCAGCGCCTGGTCCTCGTCCCCTTCAGTTTCCAAACCCGAGGCTCCGCCTTCCGCCTGTTCCAGCTCCTCTTTCAAGGTCCAGGCCCCGCCCCTCGCCAGTCCTAGCTCCGCCCCCAGCCCCAGAGTCCCGCCTTCCACAGGTACCAGCTCAGAGGTCCCACCCGTCTCTGTTCCACGTCCCGCCCCGACTCCTGGGGCTCCGCCCCGTGCGGCGTGAGAACCCTGCCCCTGCGGCATCCCCAGACAGCTCCTACCCCCAACCTCGAGTTTCCTCGTAACCTAACCCTCCCTGACACTCGGAACCCCGGCCTGATCCAGCCTGCCCCCTTACCCCGGCTTCCCCCAGCCCGGGCTGTGGCCCCCGCTCACCTCCTCGCCGCGCCCCCGGAGTCAACTCTAGTCGTGCTGCCGCCCTTGCGCAGGCGCGTCATCCTCGCTACCAGGCCGGGCCACGCCGCCCACCCTCATTGGACCGTGCGAAACCCGCTGCCACACGCCGGCAGGGGCGGCTCTTTCCTAGGTCCGCCCCTCCGCACCACGTGACTCACACCACTTCCTGTGGCGCGGTACTCCGCAAGGTTAGGTGAAAATGACTTCCGAAAGGGCTGCAGGCACTTCCGGTTGAGGTGAAGTTAAGGTCAGGCGGGCGCAGGTTCCTGGAGGGGGTCTTGAGACGCCATTTTATGTCGCCCCTTCCAAGCCCGTCCACGGCACCCCTGGGTCTCCTCAGGGCCCACCACTCCCAGTTAGTTGCTGTGGAGAGAGCCTGGGTTTCAGAAGTGAGACTTGGGTTTGAACTCAGGATCTACCTCATTGACCGACTCTGTGACCTTGAGTAGGTTCCTTCGCCTGGCAGGGTGTGGCGTCCCCCGGAACGCGGACTTGACAACTCCCACCCTGCCGGGCCCCCGTCAGATCGCAGCAACTGTGTGCCCTGCGAGGCCCTGGCCCACAGATGACGCCCTCCTTTTTCTGTGCCCAGCATCCGGGCGTGCCTCTACATATCCGCTGACCACTGAGTCTGACTGTAATGGCGTGGCTGGGCCTGGTCCCCAACCACTGATTTTCTGGCGCCCAGTACCCAGCAAACATCGCGACTGAAGTAATGAACTTGCTGTTAGCACGCAGCTAAACCTAAGTTGAGTGTTAGGAAGACAGCTGATTTGAGGTCAAATCCCCAGGTCAGTCTATTGGTTCAAATGAAAAAGGAAGGTAGTCCCAGAGCTGACCTCAAAATTGAGGACTAAACAAGGAGGCACATGTGGAGCACGGCGCACGTCCTGTGAGACCAAGTGGACACCGGAGATGGTAGCTCTAGGTCCCTAACCCTCTTCTATCTCCGCCTAACTGGGCTCTATGGCACTTTCCCTGACAGCATGGCTATCACCTCATGAAAATACGACTCTCTCAGGAGTTCTCTCTTCTGGTTTACCCCACTTCTGCCTTGGGCCCAACAAGATCACTACGACACCCTCCAACCTAACACCATGAGGGTGGCCGCTCTGGATTAACCTCCGCCCTTGCATGTTCTTCGTCAGCAGGGCAAAGCCATTTGTACCTGGAGTTGGCCTTTGGACCACCCCTCACCACTCAGCCCCGGGCAGCACTGGAGGCTGCAGGCAGAAGGCTGGGCACTGAGCTTGGGTTGGGGCACCCAAGGTGGAAGGGAGGTGAAGGTGGAGAAAATGGGTTAGGATGATGGGGGGCTACTTCTGAAACCAAGCCCACCAGCCCCAGACCTTTGGCGCTTCCCTTTCAGGGAGGTGGGAGTGAGGTGGAGACAAGGCAGGTACATGGCTTAGAGTTAAGGTACAGGGAGCAAAAAGCAGTAAACACAGTGCTGCGTGGCAGGGAGGAGGGTGTTTTAAGATTCACTCAAACGTTCCTGGGGCCAAAGGACCAGGACCCCAGCGATCATCTGTTCCCTCCATGTGCACATGTTGAAACCTGAGGCTCAGACAGAGAGGGGCAGTGACACCCAAGGTCATTCAGCAGATCTGGTTCCCATCTGAAGCTCACCTCCCAGAAAGAAACCCTTGTAATAAACGGGGACAGGGAGTCCCTAAGGCCTGGCAGTAACAACGTGAAGGTGACGAATACACATTTGGGCTCTGTGACTTGGTGCGGGACCTTGGGCCTCATTTACTCCATCTGCACAGCGAAGAGTAAGCAGCTTTGGGTCTAGAAGGCAGTGTGACACATTCATGCCTGAACCAGCCAGCCTGGACAGTGACAAACAGTGACACAGGCAGGGACAGCTCCTTCCATCTCTTTTATCAGAATTGGGGGTCATAGTTCTCATACTGAAAGCCAACTCCCGTTATTTGCAGAGGACCACGGTCTTCTTAGTAAGGGCAGGGAGGGGCCAGTTTTAAGATGCTCTCTGCACAGAGTGGTTAAACACTTAGACAGGACCCCATTCTCTCCCACGTTGGTACGTAATCCCTCTTGCCTCCAAGTTTCCTCCAACTCTGCCCACTGTGTTGGATGGCAGCCTTGCAGAGACAAGGGACGACCAGAAAAACCTCTGAGAGGCTCAGGTCCTGGAGCAGCGTCCGCCTGGGCTGAGGTCTTGGAGGGCTGGGCTGTTCTCACCAGGCTGCTCTCTAGACCCCCTCTGGGGTATGGCCTGTGAGGCAAGTGGCCCCGCTGAGTCTGAAAAGCAATGTGTCACTTTCGCAGCTTCCGGCACCTAAGAAGGAGAGGAAGGAGAGTTCACACTGCCACATTCAGCATCTGTTCCTCTGGACTCACCCCCTTGTTACCTTCTGTGGGCCTCACTCTTTCCTAACACTCCTATGAAGCGCCAGCTGGCCTAGCCCACATGACGACGCGCGTGGCCTCACCATGGAAGGGACGGGTGGTGAGAAGCCCTCAGATAAGGGCGAACAAGGTTTACACTGTGTCTCCTGGCCTCTCAGAACCCATACAGTGGGACAAATAGCTAACACGGGCTTCTGGGAAGGCCCAGGCCTTTACAAGCTGGAGAGCTGTCCCTCTCATTTCTACTCCAGGCAAATGTCACCTCCTCCAGGGCATCTCCGACCTCTCAAAGACGATGCCAGGTGCCCCTTACCACAGGCCTCAACAGCCTTCGCTGGCGCCGTGTGTCCTTGTGTTAGACTTCTGCATTAGAATGTGAGCCTTATTTATGCTGATCCCAGCGCCAGCAGACACTGGGTAAATATTTGTTGAACACATTCAACAGCTCCCCCTTCCCTGGCTCTCACCCCACTGGCAGGTTCGCCCTGGATCTGCTCCAGGACAGGGCCTTGATGCCTTCCCAAACACCACCGCCCTACCGCTCCTCACCTGCAGGTGTCTGGGTTGAGCTCTAGGCCCCGCCCTTGGCAACGGAGGAAGCTGCGGCGTCTGCAGCGGCAGTGGCAGGTCCTGGGGTCAGGGCGCTGGTGGCGCTGGGTACAGCGTGGGCAGAGGGGCCTGGGGCTGGAGTGGGATGGGTGATGTCAGCTTGGGAGGGTGCTCCTGGGGCGGAATCCCAGCCCGGAACAGAGCGGGGCTGGGGACGGTGGTGGGGAGTGTCAGCCCTAGGAGGAGAAGCAACATGTCTGGGACGGGAAGAGCCTTCCCCGGAGGAAACCGGGGTCGGGTCAGAACACAGACTGGGGAGCAGAGAAAAGAGGAGCGGGGGACACAAGGGGAAGGGAAGAAGATGGAAGGGGACCACAGCTTCCTGACATACGTGCACAGCCCCTGCTCCACCCACATGTTATATCCTGGGCTCTGGGCCTGGGTTCTAACCCCACCTCAACTGGAGCCCAAGAGACTCACCTGTCTGGCTTCACAGCACTCTCTTTTTTTTTTGGTCTGAAAGAGAGACCGACAGAAACAAGGAGGAGGAGGATCAGGAAAGTCAAGCACCCTACTCTCTTGCCCAGACCCCCAGCCTAGCCCGGCTCCACTCTCGGAAACCTGGTCCCCACTGCAGTGCACCACCGTGCCCAGCACCCCCCAAGCCTGGTCTCTGCGAGCTCAGAAGTGGGGCCTGGCTGGCACCTGCATTCACACTGGCTGTGTTCTTCCAGGGACATTTCCCCCAGCTGACTGCTCGGATACCGGATCATGAGGATCTGTGCTCAGGAGAACAAGGAGAGAGACACAATGACAGAGGAAGAGAAAGAGGAGACACTCCACGGGCTGGAGGGAGAACAGCGCTCCCACGTGCCAAGGCTCTGGCTACCAGCCTGTCAGCCCCCAGAGCACCGGCATCCACCCCAGCCGGACACGCTACACCTGCCCTAGTACCTGCATTCGGACTTGGTGCTGCCCAGTAGGCACGCACTCCAGGCCATCGTCAGGGCAGCAGCCGCCACAGCGCTGCACAGTCACACAGCTGGGTACCAGTTGCTTGGCCATGGTGCCCACAAGCTCCAGAGTTAGGGGCACTACCACCTCCCGTGGCTGGCAGGTGGCACGAGCATACACATCTATCCATGACACCACTGGGGAGAGATGCACAAGGTTAAGCCCCCACTGGGTTTCCTGCAGCTGCTCCCTGGCTCCCCTACTCCTGTGCCCAGCAGCTGCCCCCCCTAGTTCCGGTGTCACAGCCACCCTCCACTAGTCCCCACTTCTGCCCTCGCAACCTGTTGATCCAGAACCCAAGAATCCCACTGCCTCAATTTCCAGTTCTATGAAATGGGCAGAATAAGAGTTTGCATCTTACAAAGCAGCTGTGATTGCACATGCTGGACACACAGCACACCTTCTTAGTGCTGGCTAGTGTGAAGCTGTTGTTAGTATTACCTTTCTTCTGGTGGCCAGAGGCCTCAGGCTGGGAGACAGGGGCCTGGAGGAGAGAAAAGACCTGGACTCAACGTGCATCCTAGTTAGGACTACACTGTCCCAGGGCGTCAACTCCTCTCTGACATTTTTCCAGATTGCTCTATTCCTGGGTCCACTTTAGCTTTACATGTCCTCTCCTGGACACCTGGGACCTGCCCCCGGCCACGGCAGAGCCCAATCTCCAAGCCTGGGACCAAGCTTGTTCCGGACCAACAGGGGGCACAGGGGGCACTGAACCAGGTCCTGCAGGTACCGAGACGGCGCCGCCCCCCACCCCCACCCCGCGGTGCCCAGGGGACAGGGTGGGGCGGGGGAGTGGCCCTGGGGCTGGGCTGGCAGGCCAGCGGGGAGGGACATCTCCCAGGGGATGCCCTGGTCCAACTCCCGCTACGCCCCTATCCGTGGCCCGACCCGCGAATACCCTCGGAGAGGCCGCTTCGCGCCTCCACTTCCGCCAACCTTGAGAGAGGGCACGGCCAGCGGGCAGGCAGGATGTCGGGACGCACGTACCTGGGCGGGGGCCAGCTGCAGAAGCGCCGCGAGCAGCAGACGGCGGAGCAGGGGGCTCATGGTGCCCACGGGGGCCGCGCGCCGGGGGCGCCCGCATAGTCCTAGCCGGGCGGCGCCGGGGGCGGCGGCAACCAGAGCCCCATGGCGCGGGCTGGGGCGCGGCGGGCTGGGGCCGGGTGCGGGGGGCGGCTCCTCCGCGGCCCTCTCCCAAGCCCTGGGCGCAGGCAGCGCAGCGCAGCGGCGGCCGCGGCGGCCGGAGGAGCCGAGTGGGTGGGTGGCCGATGGCAGCGGTGGCCGAGGTGGCGGGGATGGCGGGGGCAGCGGGGGGCCGGCCCGGGCTGGCTGGCGGGCGGCTCATGTGACCCAGACACGCGCTCCCCACCCGGGCCGCAGGGCAGGGGCGGGGCGGGGGCGGGTGGGGGCGAGGCCGCCGGCGGGCCCGCCCCCTCCATACACCCCCTCCCGCTGCAGCAGGGGAAAGGGGACGCACCACCCAGGGGGCCGGGCTCCTCACAACCTCCAGAACTCCGAGGGCGGGGCACTGTCCCTGGGCGAGGCCTGGGTGGGGGGTGCTGGGCCTAAAGGAGGGAATCGGACAAGAGCGCAGAGAATCATTTTATTGCACGCGTTTTGGGCTGTGGGGAGTCCCGAGAGAGAACACACAGGAGGCTCCATCTAGGTGAGAGGCTCAGGGGCTGGTGCTGGGGGGCATGATCCCCGGGTCTGGGGGAGGCCCAAGTGGTGGCTGCTGCTGCTGCTTCTGCTGTTGCTCCTGCTGGAGCCTGGCTCTGTTGGCCCTGCAGGAGAGAGCACGGCGGGGGTTGGAATAGGGATCCTAAAGGGTGGTGCCAGGGCAGTGGAGAGAGGGCAGGGGGAGAGCGGGGACAGACCTGGCGCGGGCCCGAGTGTCATTGTAGATGGCTGTGATGATCCGATCCTTTTCATCCATGAAGTTTCGGTGTATCTGCTCCAGCTTCCTGCACGGGGGTTACAGTTAACCCTGGGTCCCTCAAACCCTGCTGTCCCTCAAGTCCCACACACTCTGCACCCCACTCTAAGGCATCACAGCTTTATATCGGTGGGGGCCTCAGCCTAACTGCCTCTGCTAGGTGGGGAGAGGGGTGGAGAGTGGCCAGGCTTGTACATGGTCAAATGACAACCCAGGTCTCTGGCTGCTCTGCTAAAGGCAGTAAAGGCAGCAGTTGAACATCAGGATGGTCCTTGCAGGAGATGAGAAAGGGCTGTATGTCTAACTCTGCCACACGGAGTTGGGTGGGCTGCTAGCAGTGGCCCAGCCTTTCTGTACCTTTGCTGTAGAACCTGTGTCATGGCATGCACGAGAGAGGAGTGGGGGGACAGCTGACTGCCGAACAAGTGAACACAGTTGTCAGAGAGGACTGAGGTCCAGTCACAATGTATTTCTACTACCTGGCAGCCAGCACCAAAGATTTACATGCAAATTATAAAAAATGAAACAAACTGAAAATGACAGCGGTAGCCCTTAGTGCAGAACTGCCTTCGTTGGCTAAGTAAGAAGAGGCTCCAGAGACCTATTTCTTACAATCTTAGCTTGAGAGACATAAGAGTGCAGGTCACAGGGGTGGTGTGGATGTCTGGCCTACCCCACTGGCCTTCATCTCCCCCCTTCCCTCTGCCCACCACCCCCCGGGAAAGACCGAGATGCACCTGAAGGCAACATAGTGCAGGCCCATGCCTGCCAGCATGATCAGGAGGCAGTACCCCAGCACCTGCTTGTTGCGTCTGTGCTGCTGCTGCCTTGATTCTGGTCCCTGAGGCCTCACTCCAGGAAACTGGGCCCAATATTGTGCATTGGGGGGTTCCCAGGAGCTGCTGGGAGTGAGAAAAAGGGACAGTGTGGGGATGAGGCTCCCCAGGAGACTTGGAGGGGAAATGGTTAGCTGCAAGACACTGTACCTGTGCGCTCGATGAGCAGACCTGGCCCGGGCTGTGGTTCCTGGAGACTTTGGGGGAGCTGCTGAGCGGAGCTGGAAGTCATAGTTCCGGCGGCTTTCCTCCCGGCTGAGTACTCGATAGGCTTCACTCAGCTCCACAAAGCGGCTGTGCAGGGTTGGGTTCCCAGGGTCCCGGTCAGGGTGCAGCTGGGGTGGGGCAGGACTCTCCTCATCTCCCTTCCCATGCTCCTTCCCAGGATCCATCTTGATAATATCCACCCAATAAGGGCTCAACTCATCCCCACGGGACTTGTCTGGACAGTGACCTTAACCCTCAGGCCCTCAGGCTGTCCACCCCTCCAGAAGGCCAGAGAGTCAGGAAGCACTCCTACTCCCTCCCCGCCTGCTGCCTGGTCCAGATTTTCTCAGCAGCAGGTAGGTCCAGAAAAGCAATCCCAGCCCTAGGACAGGACCCCTGGCTTTTCTCACACCCTGCAGGGACCTCAGCCCTAGGGGCACCTCCCCTCCCTATGCTTGCTGAGGGAATGTGGCACCAGCCAGAGCCAGCCACTCAGCTCTGTTCCTGGGAACTTGGAGTGCACCCCATCTGGTTCAAACCTCCTCTCCCTCCTCCCTGCCTAGAACCACTGGTACCTCTTTGGACTTGGAGAAGAAAGCTCGTTTAACTTCTTCAGTGCTGGCACCAGGATGCACCCCCAACAGTTCATAGTAGTTACTGGGGCCAGACCTGTAGAGAGAAGCCAGAATTTGCAGGGACTAAAGAAACACAGATACCCCTTCCCTACCCCTCCCAGCCCCCCTGGACCACGCTTCAACTCAGCAACCAGAGGCTCAGAGGCAGGTACCAAGGGAGATCTATCTCCAAACCATCCCTCCTTTTTGAGTGTTTGAGGAATAGGGCAGGACCCAGGAATCTGCATTTTTGTAAAGCACTCCCTGGGTGGATTAGGATCGGCGACGCTCCTCAACCACAGGAGCTGTGGAAAGCACATTGGGTTTGACTTGGACCCAAACGTCATAACGCGCTGCATATAACCTTGGTGGTCGTCCCTTAATCTCTGATCCTCAGCAGAGAAGGTGAGGGCTACCTGAGGAAAGACTGTAAGGCACCTGACACAGAGATCACAACTATCTCAGCACCTTGGGCAGAGCCTAGAAGCTGGGCAGGCCCTCAACAAAAACCCACTGTAAAACCGGGCCGGCACCGGGCCCCCGGTGACCGACTCACCGCTGCCGGGCGGCCTCTGCGAAGAGCCGGGTGGGAGGGTTGCGGGGCCGCAGCCAACGTAGGCACAGCTGACACAGACACAGGGGCAGCATGGCGGCAGATGGACAGCTGGTGAAAAGAGGCCACAAAGAAGAGTGTATTGGGACCAGAACTCAAGCACTCCTGGAGCAGAGGGAAGGGGGCTGGCTCCATCTACTTGCGAAGGAAAACTGAAGCAGGCCCGGAGGACCCATGAGCAGGTGGGGCCTCCTTGCTCAAGACCAGACCCCGGCGTCCTGGACCTGTCCCAGCTCTGACCCGGGCCCTTTTCCACACTGGCCACGGTGTCTGTACAACCAGCGGAGAACCCCCCCAACCCGCCCCATCCAGGGAGCTTGAGGGGCGAACGAAGGAGGAGCTACACCGAGCCCCGCCCCCGCTGCACTCACAGACTCCGCGGCCGCCGCCATTTTCTGCGCCGACTTAGGCCCCACCCTCACGTTCTCATTGGCTTAGACACCCAGACACCCCCACCGACCCGGAAGGTGCGGTTAGGCCCTGCCCCTTTAGCCCATTGGCCTTTGACGTCTCGGGACGCCTCCGGATGCCGAGGGCGTTGCTGGGGCCGATAAGCTTGGCTGGGGCTAATAAGCGCGGGTTAGCGGGCGGCACCGTGCCTGGGACTCGGTGACGCTTTCGGCCCATCTGCTATCGCTCTGTCCCACGAATATGGCTGTCACTCCGCTTTGCAGTGAGATACTTTTAACGCAACAGTTTCCACCCCATAGTCGATCCGGACCCTCACCAGAGCCTGGCAAGAAGACGTGGCCCTCATTCCACTTTGCAGAGGGCAATACTAAGGCTGGGCTTTCTCCCGCCTCAAGTCTTTTGTCCTGCCTCTCTCACCAACCCCACACTCTCTAAGCGGCTCCCCTCTGTCTCATGGAAACAACATGTCAACGGAATCCAAGAATAAAGTCCTTTATTGTCTTCTGAGCTGTGCTGATAGGGCTGGGGACCCTAAGGTGACTCAGGTGGAACTTCCCTGGACCCGGTTGTAGAGGGAGATGGCGCCTTTGGCAGAGGGGCAGAGCTCGGCCCACATTTCAGTCTCCTGCAACCTCTTCACTCTCTGTGGGGAGACAGTGAGATCCAGACATGTTGCCCTCAAGATTTTTGCAGGAGCTGTGCCCAGAGTTCCTGAGACTCAGAGCCCTCTGCACTGGACAGTTGCTAAAGAGACATGTTAAAGAGGCTGAACAGGTCCCTGGCCCCTCCCTTGGGCTTTGGGCATCCCCAGTGAGGCCTTGTGGCTCTGGAGAAAACCTCTGAGTGATTTGGGAGCCCTTTCTGACCCCATCCACTGAGACGGACATGCATCACTGGGCCTCTGCAAGTCCCAACCCCAGCTTCTTGTCCAAGCAAGACTTTGCCACCTCATACCTTTGTCTCCACAAAGATAATATCTGTAGACTCGTGGGCCTCAGGTCCCCCTCTCCTGTAATGCTCCCTCACCTGCTCAGAAGCCAGGCTGCACCTGGACAAGGCATGAGAATGGACTGATAGGTGCCCAGCCCCTGGAGGTTCCCTGTGGAGCCCCAGCTGCCTCAGCCATGCCCCTCAATCACCCACCTATCCCAGGACCCAGACCCCTGTCCCCCAGGGCTCACTCACTGGACGTAGAACTCGGCACTGGCACGGCCTGCACTGGTCTCATTGCGCACGATGCCCAATAACAGCGGCTGGCTCAGGGTGGGCAGTGGCAAGTTCACCTGGGGCCGGGGTTCCCACCTGTCAGCGCTCACTGCCCACATCCCCGACCCTCTCAGTGGAGAACAGCACGTGCATTACCCTTGTACTACAGCATTTTACAGTTTGTAGCTCAAGTGCCCAGGATCACAGGATGTCGGATCTTGGGCATGTTTATTTTACCGATGGGAAAACCAGAACCAGAGATTGAATAATTTGCTCAGAGTCACTCAAGGAAAGTCGGTAAATCGACTTCCAGTTACCTCCCTTTTCAACAAATCTGGGAGGCGTAGGCGAGACATTTATCATTATTCACATTGTAAAGAGGGAGAACCTAAGTCACACAGAAATGAAGGGTAGAATTCCACTCCAGTGTGCCCAGTTGCAAAGCCAAGTCCTTCCCTCAATGCCACATGCCTGCAGACCCTCCCACCAGCCCAGACTGAGGTTGTGGAATTCTGGCACGTTCTCTTCCATGACCTCCCTCCCAGCCCACCACCCCGTCCTGGCCACCCCTTACTCACCTCATCAGAGATCTCCTGGAGGACCCTGGAGAAGATCTCATGCACCACCCGCTCCCCAGGGAGGTCATCGTGCAGAAGGCTGTCACCAGGGCACAGGGCCTGTGAGAGGTGACGCTCAGCCCACTCCCCACCTCTTCCTGCCTTGCCTTCCCCCATACTCACTGGCCTCGAGGGCCTGTTTGGGCATAGCGTGAGAGTGTTGGTGGTCTCCTCACCCAGGCCCTCCTCACCCAGATGGACAACCAGAGGTCCATCTATGTCCTTGCCCCCATTCCCTAGCTTCTGACAGGTCTGGGGAAGAGATCAGTGGGGAGACAGGGGCTGCCTTGAGCAGAGACTTGCAGAGAAGTACCAGGCCAAGCCCTCCTTTGAGGAATAATGGGGGAAAAGCTTTCTGGGTCTTTGCAACTTTGCCCCCAGGCTGGCATCTCACCTGAGTCTCAGGGTGTCCACCAGGCACATCTATCAGCCCAGGGGCCTCAGCCACCTGCTGAGAGCGGCGCAGGAAGACAAGGAAGTCATCTGCGGTGATCAGTGCGGCTCCCACCCCCAGAGGGTCTGCCAGGTAAGCTTGCTTGTCACCCCAGTCGGCAGCCCCCTGCTGTCGCAGCAAGGCAGCTGAGCTGGCCCAGTTGGTGCCCAGGAAGTCTCGGTAGGAAGTAAGGCCCAGGCGCAGGAGCAGCTGCAGCCCCTGTGAGCCAGTGGGCACCAGAGCGGCAGAGTGCAGGCGGAACTTGGGAGCATCGAAGAGCCAGGGCTGGGCCTGTATCCGGGTCTCCCAGATAGCAGCGATGGCCTTGTCCCCTCCTGGCAGTGGACGACGGTCGTAGGCTGGGCTCAGCTCAGCGCGTACTTGCTGCTCTGGCAGCCCACCTGGCGGGCACTGCAGCAGCAGAGACACCTGAGGGTCCATAGTCTAGACAGGGCAGTTCTGGGGAAGGTCACAGCCAGGCCTGTCACCCTGGGGGACCCACAGCCACCCATAGACCTACTGAGGATACCTCCAGCCCTCTCGCATGCCCCTGGGCAGTAAAGTGTCTTCTCATCCAGCAGGAGCCCAAGACTCCTGCTGCCAGACATCCCTGGGACTCCAGGGCACCCCTACCACCCGCAGGTCCTCGTCCAGTCACCCAATGACGTCCATGTCTCCCAAACCCAGGGGTCCTGCCTCCCAGACACCCGGGAACCCCTCCCGGGGTTCAGAACTTCAGACTCCAAGGGTACTCACCGCCAACTCAGCCCGCAGTCTCCGCGCGTTTCCCCGGAGCGAAAGTGCCCGCCCCTCCTTCCCTGGCTTCTCATTGGGTGGTTTCCGGCGCTCTCGAGCCCGCGTAATCAGCCGCTTCGCGGCGGCAGTCGGAGAGCCTGTCCGTCCTCCTAGCTCTAACTCCGTCCGTCTGGGCGTGCCTGGTGTTCCCACCCCGTTAATCTGGGCGCGGGAGCCGCCCCCTCAGGCCCGCCTCGCGGGACAGACCCGCAAGAGCCTGAATATCGGGGGCTCGGCTGTGCTGGACTCCGTGGCTGACAGTGTCACCTTGGGCAGGTTTCCCCTGCCGGGCCTAGTTTTCCTTTCTGCACCAGGGAGTTGGGGGTGGGAGGTGAATTTAGTGAGCTGACTGCCCCCCTCCCAGCTCTCACATCTTGAGGCTTTTTGGCTTTCTGGGCAGCGTGGGGTCGTAGGAGCATTCTTAACAGTCCCCACTTGCCCCTGCTCTCCACAGGTTTTGTCCATGAACTCTGGAGAGAAGAAGCAAGAAGCAGCAGAGGCCAGGGGTCGGAGGCCTCACAGGCCCCGAGAACAGGTGCGTTCCCACTCCGCCCATCCCTGCCCCCCTGGTACGTAAGGGGACTCAGTCTTGCCTCCCTGGGAAATATGCTGGAGGGGTGGGACTGGGGACTGATGGGTCATACTGTTCTCTGGAGGGCACAGGGACTCTTCTCCCTCTGGTCTCCCCCCACAGCAGGCCAAGGTCACTCAGTGTTCAGGGTGGGGAGCAAGGCAGGATCACCACGGGGACCAGGGGCCACCTCTGAACTCTTGCAGGACCGAGATGTACAACTGTCCAAGGCTCTGTCCTATGCCCTGCGTCATGGGGCCCTGAAGCTGGGGCTTCCCATGGGGCCTGGTAAGTGAGGGTCTTAGAGGCTGGGGTCAGGGGGGCCTCCAGCGCAGGGAACAGTGTGAGCCTGTTTGCGACTGTTCTCCATGGCGCCCACCACAGCTCTGTGGGGACGGCATACAAGGTGCATCCCTCCATTTACAGGGAAGACCCAGAGCCTGATACCATGTCTGGGGCAGACTGGGAAAGGAGCCTCTCTCTGGGTCAGGCATGTGGCCCAATAAACACTTATCCCAAAAGTGGCCACCGGGTGGGGGGTGGGGGTGGTGCCAAGGAGGCCTATTGAGTATCTGCTTGAGCCAAGTACTGTGCTCAAAAGGGTCACTTTGTCTTGTGGCCCTCCATGAGGCAGATCCTGTTCCCTTGTCAGTTGAGGAAACTGAGGCACCGGAAAGGGAAGACTTTCTAAAGGTCACACAGATGACCCCTTGTGACCCCCACAGGGGTCCGTTCTGGTTGCCCGTGTCTCCTCCGTTAGCTTTGGCTCAGGCCAGAGCAAAGTCAGCTCCTGAGCACCCTGTCTGCCCTCAGGCGGCTTTGTGCCCCTGGGCGCCCTCCTGCAGCTGCCCCAGTTCCGCAGCTTCTCAGCTGAAGATGTGCAGCGCGTGGTGGACACCAACGCAAAGCAGCGATTCACCCTGCAGCCGGGGGACCCCGGCACTGGCCCTCTCATCCGGGCCAATCAGGGTCACTCCCTGCAGGTGGGGGTTAATGGGACGCGTGGGAGAGCAGGGTGGGGCCCCTGCCTGTGAGGGGGTCTCACTGCCACCCATCCCCTCACCCATACCAGGTCCCTGAGTTGGAGCTGATGCCCCTGGAGACCCCACAGGACCTGCCCCAGAAGCTTGTCCATGGCACATTCTGGAAGCACTGGCCCTCCATCCTGCTCAAGGGCCTGTCCTGCCGGGGAAGGACGCACATCCACCTGGCCACGGGACTGCCTGGGGACCCTGGTGTCATCAGTGGTCAGTTCCCGCCCCCCAGTGACTCCCACCCACTCTCTCCCCCCAGGTCCCCCTTCAAAGCCCCTCTACACCCTGTATCCAGCAGCAGCCCCTGCTGCCCACTGAGCCCAGGGCCCCAGCCACCCCAGGCCCCAGCTCCAGCTGTCTCTGCAGGCATGCGGTCAAACTGCGAAGTGGCCGTGTTCATCAATGGGCCCCTGGCCCTGGCAGGTGAGTCCAGACGCAGCAGGGACCGCCCTGAGCCTTCAGAGAGGGCCTGAGTCACATCTCTGGCTCTGTCTGCAGATGGAGTCCCCTTCTTCCGCTCTGCCAATGGGGTGATCCTGACGCCAGGGAATGCTGATGGCTTCCTGCTTCCCAAGTACTTCAAGGAGGCTCTGCAGCTACGCCCGACCCGTGAGAACCTCCCCTCCACCCCTGTTCTTTGTGCCTGAAGCTTGTGCCCTTCGCCTCTCTCCCGCTGCCAACCCCCACCCGACTTAGAGGTCTCCCTTCCTCTAACCAGCCTGTCTCCATCTCAGGAAAGCCCCTCTCCCTGGCTGGTAATGAAGACACGGAATGTCAGAGAGGTCCCAAGCATAGCTCCAGGGGAAGAAGGATGATCCAACAATAAAATATTTATTTTAAAAAAAGAAATGTAAAAAGATAACAAAAAAGAAACTCTAGCTTGAAACCGTGAATTATCATCCTGTAGCTACAGCCGGTGTTCCTTGTGTGCTCAGGGACGACAACTGGGTCGGGGTGTTGGTCTCGGCCACTCAGATAAGGGAGGGGCAGTGTTGTAGCGCTCAGGGCCCACCCACTCTCCCCGTCCTGGGGGATGGCGGAGTCTGGCCCAGCCAGGTCCCTGGTCTGCACAAGCCAGTGACAGTTGGTGAAAGCTCCCAGCTCAGTGCATGTCTGGAGAGGGTGTGGGCAGTGAGTCCCAGTGTGTGTGGGCTTAGGTGTGGCCATGGCAGGTGGTGAGCTGGACAGGGGCGGTAAGACAGGCCTCAGAAGGCCTCGTGGCCTCCTGTGAGCTGCAGGAAGAGGTCCTCATCCAGCTCCTCCCCTCGGGCGCGCTCTCTTGTTGACAGGAAAATGTAGCCCCCTATGTACTCGTGTACAATGCGGCAGCTGGCAGACACACAGCTGAAAGCCACGTTGATATGTTCATCAAACTCGATGGCTACCTGCAGGGTGGGCAGTTAGAGGGGGATGGTGGAGGTGGGAAGAGGGAGCAGCCCCTGCCCTGCCCTGGCTGGGTCTGGCCCACCCCCCTCTCCCTCCCCTCACCCCCGCTCTGGCCCACCTGCCGGATGTCCCAGTTGACATTCCACTGGCGCATGTTGCTGAAGCGCCAGGTCTTGACCACGTCGCCCACAGCCAGGTCAATGCGGATCAGTCGGTTGTTGGCGATGCCCAGGATCTCATCTTTCCTGCTGCCCTTGAACCTGGTCCCCAGGAGGACAGAGTGTGAGCAAGGCCCCACCCCACGTGGCCCCAGCGCCTGCTCACACAGCCTGGTGCGGCGCGCAGGCAGGCTGTGCAAGTAAGTCACTTAGGTTCTCTGGGCCTCGAGTTCCTCATCTGGAAAATGGGAGTTAATGGATATAATCATTATGGTACCATTTGGCCACATCAGGCAAATAGTTCATGCCTTTAAATAATTCTTGTATCATTATCTTTGTTGGCTTGGAAAACAGGTAGAGGCTCGCTCCCAGTCACAGCAGCCAACGTCGGCCCTGTCCTACAGACCGGTTGGCCAAGGCCCGAAGAGGGAACGGTCCGTGGCAGGGCTGGGACGGAGCTGGGTCCCCTGTTCCCCTGGCCTGATCTCTCTCTATCTGTGTTTGCTGTGGGTGCAGGGTGGGGTGGTGCACTGGGTGTCCTCAGTAAGGTCCGCCCCCAGAGAACAAGAAGGGAGGCTGTGGGGTGCCGCCCACAGGCAGCCTGTGGGGGCAGACAGGGCCGGGCGGGGCTCTTACCTGACCAGGACATAGGAGATGCCAAAGTCAGGCAGGGACTGCCAGGCCTGGATGAAGCGCAGCTGGGCCTCGGACAGCGAGAGCTGGGCCACGTTCTGGTGAGCTTCCAGGATCCGTGGGGTGAGCTGTGGGACCACACTGGTGAGGGGCTTCCGAAGTCCTTGAGACCCCCTGCCTGTCCCCGTCAGGGAGACAGGATGCTGCGCCCGGGGCAGGGGCAGTGCCCACGGTGGGGCTGCCCGGTGCCCCCTCACCACTCATCGACTGTGAGAGGAGCTAGGCCCTCAGGGGGGCATGGGCAGCTGTGCCGTGACCCCCTCTCCTCAGACGGGGAGAGTGGGCCAGCGCACTCAGTCTCAGGGACACGGGTGGGAGAAGGGATGAGGGAGCACGCGGCTTTTCAGAGGAAGGCCCCCTGGAGACCGAGGGGCCAAGATGGCCAGGGAAACACTGTGATCATTCCCACCACCCACCCCCTCTGGCACCTGTTTGGCCTTGAACTTTCGCTGGAAGCGGGGCGCAACAAGGCCGTAGGGGTTAAGGCCCTCGGGGGAGGCATCAGGTCCCTGGGGTTGGTGGCCCGAGCTGCCGGTGCCTGTCCGCTGCAGGCTGAGGAAGGCCAGGATGGCCTGCACCTCGCTGGCGTAGCTGCTGTCCGCCATGGTGCGGCCCTTGGAGGCCAGCCGGCAGCCGGCCATCCAGTGTGCGTACTGCTGCTCCTGGGGCCGAAGGAGGGCGAGAGGGCAGTGAGGGGCCAGGCGGACTCTGGTTCAGCCCACTGCCCCGCAACCCCCACCCCGCCCTAGGCCGCCCTGGCCTGGCGTAGCGCTCACATCCTGGCAGCGCAGATAGATCTCGCTCATGCCTTCAGGGGAGGGCACCAGGAGTTTGATGCAGAATTTCTGTCCTGAGACGTTGACATCAGGGACCACCTCACAGCCTGGAGGGAGAAGAAGGGGTGGGCTGGAGAAGGGGGGCCGTGCCTGCGAGGCCCCCACCCCTGGGAAAGGCCAGCCCTGCACAGCTGCCTGCCTGAGACCAGGGCCCCTTCCCCGGCACTCAGGAGGAAGCGGGCGCCCCACAGCGTTGCCGTGTCCCTGTCCTGGCCAGGCCACGCTCGCTCACCCTTGAGGTTGAGTTGCTGAACGGGGTCCCCCGGGGCTTCTTCCTGGCTCTTATAGTAGGACAGCGTGGTATCCTTGAACACCACCCAGTGCTGGCGGTAGCCCTTCAGGGTCAGCTTTCGGGGCCTGAGGGTGAGATGGGAGACAGTGACAGGCCACCTTCCTCCCTCCTCTTGTCACCTTCCACTGCGCCCCTGCAGCAGGGCTGCCAGCTCCACACCCGAACTCACCGGAAGATCCGGAGGTGGTCCTTCAGTTCAGGGATGGTGGTGAGGCTGTCCTGGGGAGCAGAGGAGTCAGAGGGGGCCTGGTTCCTGGGCTTGACCCTGTCCCCGACTCCAATCCCTGACCGGAGCCCCTTCTCACCAGCACATCTGTGCGCGTGGACCCCTCTAGCTTCACCTCCAGGTTGTTGAGGGCTGCGTCGAGGTCGTCCAGCCCTGGGTCTGGGCCCGCTGGCTCACTCACCTCCCCGCTCTGGGACAGCTTGTTGATGTGGTACTGGGTGGGGCACACAGCCAGGGAGGGCTCAGCGGGCAGCCTCTGCTCCCAACTGTGCCCTGAGCGGGGCTCCCCCAGAGACAGGCCCCTCCCTGGAAGACTCCTCCTGCCCCCGGACTGTCCTGCACCCTGCCACCCTGGGCCCCCAGGCCTGCCTGGCACCTGCAGGGCTGCAAACACCATCATCTCCTCCTCAGTGCAGTCGATCTCCTCCAGCAGCAGGTCCCACCGGGCCTGCTCGTACAGCTGCGTCAGCCGCACCGGGTCTGTCTGGAGCGGTGGGGGGTGGGGCTGGGTTGGTCAGGTGTCTAGTACTCTGCGCACCCCGCACGCCTGGCCCTGGGAGCCTTGAGCCTCGGCCCTCGTCCTGCCCCCCTGTGCTGTGACGAGCTTCGAGCTTGTTCATGGGCCCCACGTGGTCCTCAGAGCCTACCTGCCCCATCTGCCCAGGGAAGGGGCACCTTTTTCCCTCAGCTCTGCGACTGAGAAAGGAACTGGGTTGCAGGGAGGGATTCTGCATGAGGAAGCCTTCGGGAAGCCTTCCCTGAGGAGGTGACGTGCTGTGCTGAGATGTGAAGAACAATGGGCCACTAAAGGGAAGACTGGTTGGAAGGACATTCCAGAGAGAAGGAACGGGGTGCACAGCTCAGAAGGGGGTCCCGGTTACCCATGGAAAAAACAAGCCCAGGCTCCCTCTGCAACCCACCAAAAATGACGAAGGAGAGAGAGGCCTAGAGCAGGTGAGAGACAACATTTTGGAAGGTGAGAAGCAAAATGGGAATGGGAACTGGGTCGCTGGGATCTCACGTCCTTCCTTCCTGTTTTGTGGCAAAAGCACTAATGAGTTCTGAAAATAAGCAAAGAGCAAAAAGAACAGAGATCTGGACAAAGGCATCCAGTTCACATGGAGGGTCCAGGACAGGCTCTGGACTCTAATCTCCTGCTGGGAGGCAAGGGTGGGCTGAAAGGAGGACTGAGAAAGAGTATAAAAGGAGCAGGTCCCTCCCCACTCCCTGCAGCCAAGTGACAGCCAGTAGGCACCTGGCAGAGGCCAGAGATTTACTCTCCGAGATGCTGAGCCAGAGGTGCCCCCGCATTTGGTACTTCAGGCACAGCTGGCAGCGGTGGTGCAAGGTGCTGAGAGCAGATAAATTAAGGGAAGGCTGGCATTCTGGGAGGTGAGACACCCCAGCCCTTCCCCTTGTCTCCTAGGACCTTGGCAGTGAGCCTTCTGTGCCCAGTTGGGAGATTAGAAGGTTAGCTGCTAAGAAACTGATGAGCTAAAGAGAACCCCCCCCCAAGAGCGGCATTCCTGCCCAAGTATCCCCAGGAGGCCCCCCAAATGCCAAGCCCTATTCATGCACCCAGGGTTTCCAACTGGCTGATAAGAGCCTTCCTTGTAAATATGAAAGGACTGGCAAGGATCCCCCACCTTTATTGAAAGCTGCTAGCATGAGCTCTACAGACAAAGACAAACAGGAGAAAAAGAGCTTGGAACCCTGGCTGATGTGGCTCAGCGGATTGAGTGCTGGCCTGCGAACCAAAGGGTCTCTGGTTCAGTTCCCAGTCAGGGCATGAGCCTGGGTTGCCGGCCAGGTCCCTGATGGGGGACGCGTGATAGGCAACCGCACATTGATGTTTCGCTCCCTCTCTCACTCCCCTCCTCTCTCTCTAAAACAAGTAAATTTAAAAAAAAATTTTTAAAGAGCTTGGAGAAAATAAAGAAAATGTAGGGAGCAGAAGAAAACTTCCAACACGAGTCAAAATCCTTCCAGAGATGAAAATACTGTACTCATAAAGCAAGAACAGGATCCTATTTTAAAAAGGAACATAATTAGAAAGTTCTAGTAATTAAGACTGTGTGGCATTGGCAATGAGAAACAAGTTGACCAATGGTACCAAGAGAGCCAGAGACCCAAACATGTACATTCACCTAACTTAGGACAAAGGTGATCCCACAGTCACTAGGGAAAGAATGCTCTTTTGAGTAAATGACACTGGGTCAATTGGATACCTGAGTCAAAAAAACTATCTGCACCCCTGCCTGACACCACATACAAAAAGCAATTCTAGATGGACTGCAGATTCAAATGTGAAAGTTAAAACAGAGGCTTTAGAGGAAAATAAGACTACATCTTTGTGATCTTGATACAGGAAAAAAAAGATTTCTTAAATGGGCTGCAAAAGATGTTAATCATAAAAGAAGAAATATAAATCAGAGTTTATTAAAGTTAGGAACTTTTGTTATCAAAATAAACCATTAATGTGCTCACTTTGGCGGCACATATACAAAATAAACCATTAAGAGAAGATACATTCACAATATATTTATCTGACAAAGTACTCATATATCGACTGCATAAAGAATTACAAAGCAGCCCTGGCCGGTGTGGCTCAGTGACTTGAGTGCCAAACTGTGAACCAAAGGGTCGCTGGCTCTATTCCCAGTCAGGGCACGTGTCTGGGTTGTGGGCCAGGTCCCCAACAGGGGGCATGCAAGAGGCAACCACACATTAATGTTTCTCTCCCTCTTTCTCTCTCCCTTCCTCTCTCTAAAAAGAAATAAACAATCTTTAAAAAAAAATTTAAGCCCTGGCTGGTGTAGCTCAGTGGATTGAGCGCCAGCCTGCGAACCATGGGTTGCCAGTTTGATTCCCAGTCAGGGCACATGCCTGGGTTGTGGGCCAGGTCCCCAGTAGGGGGTGCACAAGAGACAAACACACACTGATGTTTCCCTCCCTCTCTCCCTCCTTTCCCCTCTCTCTTAAAAAAAAAAAAATTCTTTTAAAAAAATTTTAAAAAATTTTAAAAATTTCTAAAAAAAAAAAAAGGACTACAAAGCAGTATGAAAAAGGCAAGCAAGTCAACATAAAAATTGCCAAAAAACTTGAACAGAAACTTCACAAAAGAAGATTTCCAACTGGCTTATGGCCATATAGTAAAGGGCTCAACTTGATTTGTCATCAAGGAAATGTAAATCATCAAGGAAATTCAAGCCACATAAAAGGCACATCGTGGCCGTCCTGGGTTGGGTGTGGGAGGAGGAATGACTGCAAATGGGCACTAGAGAGCTTTCTGGGGTGATGGCGATGTTCTAAAGTGGGGCTGCAGCGATAGTTGCACAACTGTACACGTTTACCAAAAATAAACAATGCTTACAACGGGTGATTTTTATAGTGTGTAAATTATATCTCAGTACAGCCGTTTTAAAAAGCACACAGATGAAAAAATCATATGACATACCTTTACATGCCTTCAGAATGGCTACGATGGGAAAGATCAGAAATACCATGTGCTGGTGAAGCTGTGGAGCAGCTGACACTCTCGCACACTGCTGCTGGGGGCCAGTTGGTGCAAGCATTTGGAAAGGTGTTTAACAGTCACCTACTACAGGCTCTCAATGTCTGCCCTGGAACTAAGCAATCCCACCTCTGGGTGTGTACCCTACAGAAGTGTGTGCCTGGCCCTGGCCGGGTAGCTCAGTTGGTTAGAGCGTTGTCCTGATAGTCCAAGGTTGCGGGTGCCATCCCTAGTCAGGGTACACAGAAGAAGTAACCAATGAATGTATCAATAAGTGGAACAACAGATCAGTGTTTCTCTCTCTCTCTTTCTCTAAAATGAATCAATAAAAAAACTTAAAAACTTAATTTCCCCATTTCTTTTTTTCAAAGATTTTATTTATTTACTTTTAGAGAGAGGAGAAGGGAGGGAGAAAGGGAGAGAAACATCAATGTGCGAGAGATACAGTGATTGGTTGCCTCTCACACCCTGCCAACCGGAGACCCGGTCTGCAACCCAGGCCTGTGCTTTGCCTGGGAATCGAACCAACAGCCTCTCAGTTTGCAGGCCAGAGCTCCGTCCACTGAGCCATATCAGTCAGGGCCCCCATTTATTTTTTTAAAAAAAGGGAAAGAAATGTATAATTATGTTCACCAAAAGACATTTACTACAATGGTCATAGCATCTCTGTTCTTAATAGCCTGAATCTGGAAATTGCACAACGCCTGCAGATCAACAGTAGAATGGAAATTAGTTGTGGATTATTGACATAACAGGATATGACATATCAATGAGAAAGAATAAACAACAACTATGCACCACATGAATGAATCATACAAGCATAATACTGAGTAAAAGAAGTCAGACATAAAAGTATAGACTGTGTGATTTCACTTATGTAGATTTCAAACACATGCAAAACCTATCTATGGTGTTAGAGTAACAATAGTTGTTGCCTCTGTGGCCTGGAAGGGGGAAAAGGGGGGGCCTCGGTGGGCAGTAAAGTGCTGTAAGCTTTAAAAAGAAACACTCAGAAAATAAGAGCTCTTAGAATTTAAAAATACAGCTGCAGAGATTAAAAGTTGAACAGTTCTTTTGGAAGATAAGTCAGGAAATTCCAGAAAGTAGAATAAAGACAACGAGCTTAAAAATAAAAAAAGATAAATGTCTAATTTGTTTCTTTGAAAAATCAATCCAGGAGGTGTAATATCTGTTAGATCCTGTAAAAAATAAACAAACAAACAAACAAACAAGGAACAGAAAAATGGAGGGGAGAAAGTTATTATTATTTTTTAAAGATTTTACTTGTTTATTTTTAGGGAGGAGAGAAACATCAACATGTGTTTGCCTCCCAGGCACCCCCTACTGGGGACCTGGCCTGCAACCCAGGCATGTGCCCTGACTGGGAATCGAACCGAAGACCTTTTGTTCGCAGGCCAGCACTCAATCCACTGAGCCACACCAGCCAGGGAGAAGGGAGAAAATTATTGAAGAAATTGTAAAGGGCATTTTTCCAGAACTGGAGGGCCAGGTTTCTAATTTGAAAGGGCTCAGCAAGTGTGCAGGTCAATCAATGAAGAAAGATCCATACTATCGAGAGATTTAGAACACCAAGCGATAAGGAGGAGTTTTTTTTTAAGTTTCTGATACCTGCTCCCTACCTCCAAGAAAAAAAGTAAAAGTGTGCATCCCGTATAGAATGACAGAAAATAAAAACAGCATCACACTTTTCAACAGCAACACTGGAAACCAGAAGACAGTGGCTTCAAAACTTGGCTGGAAAATGCTTCCAACCCAGAATTCTACACCTAGCCAAACTATTATGTAAGTGTAGAACACTGACCTTTTCAGACATGCAAGATTTCAAATTGTTTGTCTTACATACCCTTTTTGGGGAAGCTATTGAAATATAACGTTCCATCAAAACAAGGGAGTTGGTCAAGAAAGAGGAACACGGTGATCCAGAAACCAAGAAGCCCCATGTAGCACTTCCCAGGAAATAATGAAGAGAAATCTAAGGACAGCAGTTGTGCAGTGAGGGTACAGCGCTTACTATCCCATGGTCCCAAGAAGGAAATCACACTGACTGATGTCCTAAAGTGATCAACCACTTGGAAAGAAGTCTTTTGGTTGGGTTGCAATTTTGGAGGGGCTTGGACGTGAAATATTCCCCCTCATCACTGTGAAGACCCTCAGTGATGAGCCACAGCCACTGATAGCCTTTTGGGGTCTCTTTTCTAACTGCGCACAGGCAATTAATAGAAAAATAGGTTAATAAAAATATAGCAATTAGGAACTATAAAAAACATGACCAAGAAAGGAAATATCATTACTCTGTGGCTTAGCTGAGAACACTATTTATATGTGTGACTATATATAGCCATGATCATGTTGTTTTTAACCAAAAACTATAGCACATCTCAACTAGAAATGGGTAAAGAAGTGTGTGTATTGTAGGGGAAGGGGTAGGGTGTAAGACAGCTAAATTTTCATCTTTTATGCAAAGACCAAGGAATAGAAAATATCTAAGCATGTTATAGAGACATAAACACTAGAATAAAAAACTAGAGTTAAAAATTTACATTCTCTCAGGATCAGAAATCTGGGATAAGGGGAGGTACAGCAGAGAACTGTTTGTTGTTGTTATTACAAACCTGCTAAGGCTACTTAACTCTTTAAACCATCATATATTGCTTTAACAGAAAATAGAATTAAAAAAAAAAAAGAACAACAAAGACCAAATAGTTTTTAGATACTGGACAACTGACCACATGGAACAGCAATCCCTGAGGGAAGGGGAAACAAAGTGACCCCTAAGATTGCCCCAGCTGACTACCTGGAGAGAGTTTCTAGGCTGTAGCATAAGGATCCCAAACAGAGCCCAGCATTATCCCCTGAGCTGAGGAAATACAGTTGAGAATTGAGGAAGTCCAAGGTAGCCAGGGTTCACAGGACAGAGTACTGGAGAGGAGACAGCTGCACAGAGAGAGGCTTTGGGGCTCAGCAGAGGGCTCCTCTTGCATCTTCACTGAGTACAGATCAGTGTGTGTGTGCAAGGAAACTACCCAAGGTTGGCGGAAGAAAACACTGGAAAGGAGCAGGTGAAACACTTACCAGATCTTACATGGAGTGGGAATATTCACATTCCCAACAGCCACATTAGAGAAATCTCTTCCTACATGGTGCATCATATACTCAGAAGGCTAATTACTCCCTTTATAAGGGGAGAAATTAGCCCTAGATTAAACGATGTTCTTGTCCTGTCTAATTATCTAATGAGCAAACTGCTTCCAAACTTTGGGGTTATCTTAAATTTATCCCCCAAAAAGTTTTATAAATACTTAAAGGACTATAGCCCTGGCTGGTATGGCTTACTGGACTGAGCACCAGCCTGGGAACCAAAAGGTCACAGGTTCGATTCCCAGTCAGGGCACATGCCTGGGTGTGGGTTGGTTCCCCAGTTGGGGGAGTGCGAGAGGCAACCAACTGATGCAGCTCTCTTACTTTGATGTTTCCCTCCTTCTCTTTCTTCCTCCCTACCCCTCTCTCTAAGAAGCAAATAAATAAAATCCAAAAAAATATATATCTAAAGGACCACAAAAAACGAAAACAAAAACAGAAACCCCAGCACCCAAGAACAGAAAATTTGTCATGTCTGGCAGCAAATAAAAAATGACCAGGCTTGACTATAAGCAGAAAAATACAACTTATAATGAGATCAATAGTCTATGGAAATAGATCCAGAAATGATAGAGCTGATAAAATTTGTAGACAAAAACACTAGAAGTCATTATAAATACAGGGTGGGGCAAAAGTAGGTTTACAGTTGTGGGTATGCAAAACACAGTTTCTTCCATTATTATTATTAATTACTGTATTATTTTTCATACGAACAACTATAAACCTACTTTCCCTCCACCCTGTATATCCTGTATGTTCAAGAAAGTAGAGAAGAGCATGAGTATGTTAGGAGAGATAACGAAAATGTTAAAAAGATCAAAATTGAGCCCAGTGAACCCTAAGCATGGGAAACCTGAAATGAACCAAGGCACATGATAATCAAATTGTTTAAAACCAGCAAAAAAAGAAAATCACAAAAGCAATCAGGAAAAAAAAGACACACTGCCTACATAGGAACAAAGAATGATGGCAGACCCATCATTGGAAGCAATGTAAACCACAAGACTATGGAGTTAGGTTACCGGTGAGGGCGGGCGGGGGGCCTGTCAACCAAGATTTCTACACCAAGTGAAAATATCTTTCAGAATCACAGACAAAATAATGACTCATACAGGCATATAGAAGTTGCAAGAATTCATCATCAGGTCAGAGAAATGTTAAGAAAAGTCCTCCAGGCAAACAGAAAATGCTATTGGCTGGAAATCTGGTCTATGCACAGGAATACAGAGCATGGGAAATGGTGAGTGTGTGGGCAGGAATAGAAGACTTTTTTTCATATGTTATGAATGTCTTTACTGGACCCTTGGCAGATGGAACTGTTCTGTAGCCATGTTAATAACCTGTCTGGGATACTGGTTGAGGGCAACTAGGTAAAGGGTATCTAGGTATCTAGGACTTCTGTGTGCTATTTCTTTTTTTTTAAAGATTTCATTTATTTATTTTAAATAAATTTTTAAAGGTTTTATTTATTTTTAGAGAGAGGGGAAGAGAGGATGAAAGAGAGGGAAAGAAACATCAATGTGTGGTTGCCTCTCGCGCGCCCCCTAAATGGGGACCTGGCCCCGCAACCTAGGCATGTGCCTTGACTGGGAATCAAACCGATGACCTGTTGCTTCGCAGGCCAGTGCTCAATTCACTGAGCCACATCAGCCAGGGCTATTTCTTAACAGCAGCCTGTGAATCTATAGTTACCCCAAAACTAAAATGTAGTAAAAAAACAATTGACTGGTTAAAGCAAAAGTAGTAACAATGACAACTCAACATTCTACTCTTAGGTGTATACTCAAGAGAAATGAAATTCTAAGTTCACTAAAAAATTTGTACATGAATATCCATAACAGCATTATTCATAAGAGCCAACAAATGGGGGGAACCCAATGTCTGTTGATATAGATAAACATCTATCCAATGGAATATTACTCAGCTATAAAGATGAGTAAAGTACTGTGCTGACCAGTGTGGCTCAGTTGGTTGGCTGTCATCCTGTAAAGTGAGAGGTCATGGGTTCAGCTCCCGGTCAGGGCACATGCCTGGGTGGCAGGCCAGGTCCCAGCTGTGGGCATGCGAGAGGCAACCGATTGATGTTTCTCTCCCTCTCTTTCCTCCCTCCCTTCCACTCTCTCTAAAAATAAATAACTAAAATCTTTTTAAAAATTCTTTTTAAAACAATGAGTAAAGCACTGAACCATGCTGTACAGCATGGACGAACCTTGAAAACATGGTGCTAAATTAAAGGAGCCAGACACAAAGAGCCACACTGATAAGAAATGCCCAGAACAGGCAAAGCTATAGAGACAGAAAGGAGCTCAGCTGTTGCCTGGGGCTGAGGGGAGTGGGGGGTGAATGGGGAGGGCCAGCTAATGAGTGAGATTCCTTTTGGGGTGATGAAATGTTCTAAAACCGGTGGTGATGATGGTTGCACAACTCTGTGAATATAATAAAAACCATTGACTTGTACATTTCCAATGGGAAAATTATATGACATGTGAGTTATTTCTTAATATAACACCATACCAACAATCACAGAAACAATCGTGGCAGTGCATCGTGGGCTTCGGCAGGAGGAGAAGTAAAGTGCACAGTAACGGGAGGGGAAGTGAGAGGATCCTGTTGTAAGGCTCTTTGTATGCGAAGCGGCAGTATTACTAGGTGGTAATAGCATATTTGTACTCTAACCCCCCACAAAGCAGCTTAAAAAAAAAGCATAGCTACTAAGCTAATATAAAGGAAATAAAATGGGATCATGAAAATGATCAAATCCAAGAAGGTAGGAAAGGCCAGAGAAGGGAAAAAGAAAGTCCCCAGGAGAGGAAGGAGGTGTTGCCGATGGAAAGGCGTGGGCAGGGCCGGATCAGGCTGGGCCTCTGGGAGTGGCAACTGGGGCCACAGGCTGCACAGAAGCCTTTTAGGCAGGAGTCACATGGCCTCAGGTGCCTTTGTAGGTGTTCCTTCCAGAGCTGTGGGGAGGGCAGAGGTCCGGGGGGAGGCCCAGGGGGGAGGAAGGGCTACGGGTACCGCAGGACAAGAGACAGAGGAGAGCTGGTGGTTTAGGATTTTAGTTCAAGGGAGGATCAACAGGACACCATGAGGGACGGGGTGGGAGGGACAGGGAAGGATCCAGAGTGTCCTACATCTGGGCTTTGCAATGAATCCATGAGTGGGAGGAGGAGGCGCTGGGCAGCCTCAGCACCCAGAGCGCCGCTGCCCACCGGAGCCTGCGGGACCTACCGAGGCGCCCGAGTGGAGGTGGCCAGCTGGACACACGCGTCTAGAGCTCAGGGCAGAGATGTCTGGGCTGGAGATTATAAAATTGGGAGCCATAAAGAGCACTGATGATATTTAAGTCCACAAGACGAGATTTCTGAGAGAAAGGGCGGAAAGGAGGAGGCAGGTTGGGCCCGGGGGCTCGCCCACACCCAGAGGCTGTGCGGTGGGAAGCAGAGCTAAGGAGCCTTCGGGGCAGCTGGAGACCCTGAGTGTCCGGGTGTCACAGGCGGCTGGGTAACGACTGGGCAGGCAGTGAGCAGAGGACGGACAGCAGACAGGACAGGGGCACCTCGGCGCACGCGGGTAGGACAGAAGATGCCAGGACAGATTTGGCTGAGGAGAGCGGAGGAGCCGAGGGGTTCTCAGGAGAGGTTGGGAACAGGCGCCAGGGTTCCGGAACAAAGGCCGGGGACCCCGAGGGCTCTGTAGACTGTGCTGCCATTAGGTTTTCAGTGACAGGGGGCAGAGAAGGGGGGCAGAGGAACTGCCTGTGGGGTTCTGGTGGTTTCTCAGAGGTCTGCATGGAGCCTGTTGGTTGCCAGTGGGGACAGTCAGCCTGGAGGGACATGTGCGCACTGGTACCTGCCTCTGGTCCCTCACTCACCCCCGTCCCTGCAGGTCCAATGGAGAGGAAGGAGGTGATGCCGATGCCATGCCACCCCCTCCAGGAAGCCGTCCCTGAGCCCAGGTGCTGGGTGAGCAGGCTTCCCCAGGGCGCGCCCTCTGTCCACACTGATCAGTTGTCATTTTCCCCGAGGCCCTTGGCCTCAGCCCAGGCCCAGTGTTGTGTGGGCAGAGTTAATAAACAGAGGTGGATGGACAAATGGACAGAGACAGACCCCCACAAGTCTTAACGTTCCCGGAGCCCTGACCCCTGAGCCTCAGTCCCCACGGCTCCCGGCCCCGACCCACCTTAGGATCCAGGTCGAAGAAGCTGTAATACTTGAAGCGCAGCCAGAGCGTGTCTCCGGACTTGATGCCCTGCTGCATGAGGCACCGCGAGGAGTCCAGCCACCTGGGCCACGGCACAGGCAGGGGTCAGGGCTGAGCCAGGTAGGGTGGGGGGCGGGGCAGGGGGCTGGGCAGGAGGCTTGGGGGCGAGCACACACATAGAGGAAAGGCCTGGAGATAGGAGGCATGGACCTGGGGCGAGCAAGGCAGGCCAGGTGTGAGCCGCGGGAGCGGGGGCCACACCCAAGGCGGGGTGGCCCAGGTACAGACCCGGCAGGCAGTGCACCTGCTGTGGAGCTGGGCCTTGTCCAACAGGGAGCCGGGCCGAGGCAGGCGCTGGAGCTGGAGGGGGTCGGGCGGCGGCTGTGGGCGGCTCAGCATGTGGTAGCAGGCCTCCGTCTGGGCGCTGTCTGAGAAGTGGGCGGGCATCCCCCGGAACAACGCCGGGGCCATGCCTGGAGAGCAGGCTGGGGTCAGCGAGGCCCAGCCCCCAGCCCTGGGCCCCATGGGCCTGCCCCGGGCCCAGCCCCGGCCCACCCAGCCACTGCTCACCCCCAGCCAGGACGACCTTGGTCAAGTCATACACCTCCTCCTCCGGCTCCTTCTCCTTCTTCTTCTTCTCCTTCTTCTCAGGAGCCCGAAGCAGAGACAGCTCCTCAGGGTGCCGGATGCCTATGGGAAGCTGGGGCCTCAGCGGGCACCAGGTTCTGCCCTGTGGCCTCTTGTCCCAACCTCCCAACCATGGGCACTTCGGGGCAGGTCACAGCCCCACAGGCAGGATGGAGACAAGAGTAGCAAAGACAACATGACAATAGCTGGGCCTGTAAAGGGAGAGGACCAGCCCCCTTGCAGTGGCCTTGCAGCATGGCAGAGGGGGGACCATCGGGGACTCACTGAGGAGGCGGCAGATGGCAGCCACAGCCTGGAAGAGGGGTTGTGAGAAGCTGGCTCGGAGGCGCACAGCTCGGCGATTAGGCAGCCGCAGGATGACCGGCCGGTGCTGGGGCCCAAAGAAGAGTCGGGCATCGGCCAGGATGCCGTACTTATCCAGCGTCCAGTGGGTCTGCAGCAGCCATTGCCGCTTCTGTTCCCACCAAATGGCGTGGTCTGACCAGTCCTGCTTGCGCTCTGCAGGGCCACAGGAAACGGGGGGCGGTGCATATCAGCCTTGGAGGGTCTTGCCCCCAACCCCAAGGCAGAGCACGAGCCTAGTATTCAGAGGCCTCTGATGACTTCCCTTCTCCTGCTCAAGCCAAGGGTGGGGCCAGGTTGGGTTGCCTTGGGGTCGAGGCCAAGATCATGGCGGAATGGCTCTTTCCCGGCTAACCCTGCTCAGCCTTCTGGGCTCAGTCGCTACATCACTTCCTAGAGAGCCCCAACCTAGAATCTGTGTGCCCCAGTCTTATTGTCCCTGCCTCACGTGCTCCAGCCCGTTGGGTGCCCCCATGCGGCCCCTCTTGTGCTCCTGAAAATCCTGGCTCATGGACACCTCCCTGGCTTCCCCTGGGAGCTCGGGGCAGGGGCTGTGGCAGAGCCCGGGGCTGCATCTGGCACGCAAGAGCAGGTGCTCCGACAGTATTCAGTGGTTCCTAGTTCTGCGACCGTGGCTGAGCCCTTAACCCCTCTGTGCCGCAGTTTCCCGATTAGTGAGACGGGAGCAGTAACCACCCTGGTCCCAGGGACACTGGACAACGCCCACTCTGCTGAGCGCCAGTCCGATGCACTAAGGAATGAGTGGAAACGGGAGGGATGGACCCAGTGGCCCCATTGCAGGGGCAGGGGCTGGAGGGACTTGGCTTGGGGGGCCCTGCAGTGGGTGGCGGGGTGGCATCTGTCTGTCTGTCTCCCGGTTTAGGCCTCTTGCTTTGCTGCGTGCCATGCCCTGGGGCCACCCAGGTCTTCACCGCTCAGCCCTGAGTCTTGCTTGGTCCGAGGGACCTTCTGTTTCCAACTTCTGCTTTCACTGTCTCCTTGGTCCCTACCTCCTGGAGGCTCCCCTCAACTCCTCAGCCTTTTGGCCAGGCTCTCCTGGGGCCCTGTGCTGTCCAACTGACCTCGCTCCCCAGAGGCCTGTGGTGGGTTGGCTGGGCCTGAGGAAACCCCCCCCTCCCCGCCCCCCGCAGGCCACAGGGGCTCTGGGCTGGGACTGAGGCAGGAGATAGTCAGGAAGCAGGAAATTCCAGCGCTGCCCCAGAGCTAAGATAAAGGATGGAAGAGACCCTGTTCTAAGACTGGTAGTTTCTGCATCTGGAAAAGCATTGAATCCTAGTGAATCAGGAATGCACCTGTGCAGAAGATGCTACCTGACCCCTGCTTCATTATAATATCATTATAATAAATTAGCATTGTGGGACCCCCTTCCCAGTAGCCAATGGAGGAAAACATGGGAGACCCACCCTAAGGAATAAAAGCCCTCCAGCCCCTGAGTTTGGGGCGGCTGCTGGGAGGCTCTGCTCTGCTCTGCTAAGAGTCGGGCTGCTCCCATGTTCTGTGTGGCTTAATAGATCTGCTTTCTCTTGCTTTCTGCTATAAACTCTGTGTGTTCGGTTCAATTTTTTGTCTGCAATCACCAAAACCTGGTTACCTGTGCCCACCTGTGACAGGACTATTGCCCACCGGCCTGCCTTCCAGCTCTGGCTATGGGAAGGCGCCTTCCGCCTCCCAGGAAGGGGCAGTCCCCACCCCCGGCAGGGAAAGGCGAGGAGATGTCACTGGCCCTGCTCCTTTCAATGGCGGATACCACAGGGTGCGCTGCTGTAACTTCCTGTGGGGGCAGGGCCTCCCACCCTGCACCCGCCTGCCTGCTGAGGCTTCCGCCTCAGGGAGGAGGTGTGGGAGGGGGCCCTCAGGCCCCCAGGAGCCCCGTCTCCTCTCCCCTCAGACTCCGAGAATGTGACCTCTTCCTCAGCCCAGTCAAGGCCCCTTCTGCCCCTAGAAGTGGGGGAATCGAGGACTGTGACTGGGCCTGCTCCTTGGGGACTTAGCAGAACCAGCTGGAGTGTGAGGAAGGGAGGAGAGACATTGGGAGGAGGGGAAATGGGGGAAATGTCTCTTTTGGAACCAAATGATTAAGCTGGCGCCTGAGTCACTGTGACACTGTTATCAAGCGCTGTGCAGAAGGGAAGTGCATGGGACAGCTGCTGGAGCCATCCCACAGTGCTGAGGTCAGCAGCAGGGCCGAGGGGCACTCACTGAGCTCCTCCACGATCTTCAGGAGCACCCCGCCGATGTGCGACTCCCCCGTGACCCGCAGGGTGACCGACTCGGCCTCGGGGTCCTCCTCTCCCACAAACACCCGCAGCTCCCAGGTCGAGTCGATGTAGTCCCCGGTGGCCGTCTTCATGCCCGCCATGGTGGTGGCGGCGGCGGCGCTGCAGTGAGGACAGGGAGGAAGCGACGTGGGCAAGGCGCTGGGCCTGGTTGGCTGCCCAGTTCAGGTAGAAGAGGCCCCACAGTGCCCTGGGCCAGGGGGAGAGCAGAGCAAACCCGCAGGCTGTACACCATCATAGCAGCAAGAAACGGGGGGACTGAGTTGTTCCAGGCAAACCTCAGATCCCCTCATCATCGTGATGGTTGAGCTGCAAGGACCCGTGTCATCCAACCCACTGCTGTCTCACACACAGGAAGACTGAGGCCCAGTGAGGCTAAGAAGAGCTCACTCGAGAGCACACAGCGTGATGGCAGAGCTGGGCACAGCCTCCATCTGTCCTCCTGGCCCGCAACTCACCCCAAGGCCACACGGGCAGCTGCCTGCCCTGGAAATGGTTGTAAGCGCAGGTCAGGAAATAATTCAACCCTAGCCCAAAGCTGAGATCCCAACATCCCAGACGAGCTGAGGCCTCTCTAGGGCAGTGGGAAGTCTACTTCTCCAGGCTCCGCATGGAGGAGGCCATGCTGGGCAGAGGGGCTGTGGGAGGGCGAGGAGGAGAAGGGTCCCCGCTTACCTTGCTGGCAAGGGGCTGGGGCGGCAGGTGGAGGGTTGGAGTGTCAGCCCCTCCTGACCTCAGCCCCAACACCTGCAACGACTGGGCGCTTCTTCCTCCTCTGCTTTCTCTTCGCAGCTTCCTTCAGAGAGCAGCCTCCCAGTCTTAATCAGGGCGGGCTCAGCCCCTCCCCAGGGCGGGCTGGTGGCTCTGGGTGCAGGAAGCCAACTGCCAGGCTGTGCAGGGCTCCAGGGTGGCCCCGCCTTGGTTCTCAGTGAGCACAGGAAGCCAGGGAGGAGTGGGGCTGGTAGACCCGCCACCAAAAGGTCCCTCATTTTGAGGTTGCTCAGGTCAAGAGAAGCCACCCATTTATGTTCGTGGCTAGGTGCCCTGTAAGAAGCCACCTCTCATCTCCAGGCTGTCATGAGGTGGGGGTGGCTCTGGGCCACACAACATCACCGGGATGCCAAGGAGAGCCATGGAATTGAAAAGACTGAATCCGGGTTATTTAGGACTTGGCAGGTCAAGTCGGCTCAAGTAAGACCCAATGTCCCTGTATTACCAGATACTTAAAGGCCCAAGGGAAAAACAACTTCCTTAAGCCTTTCCTGACTCCAATATGGCCTCTATTTCCAAACTAGTCCATTTCAGAGCTGCCCCAGGACCCAGCTGAAAACCGGCCCATGGTTCACAGCTGCCCTGGCCTGCGCCTCCAGGGAGGCTTCAAACCCACCACCCCCTCCCTGTGCCACTTGCAAGGACTCCCCGGCACGCCAGAGGCTCAATCCTGCCAAGTCCCTACTCAAGTGTGACCTCAGAGGGTCTCTGGTAGCCCAATCTGCTCCCCCCGCCCCGCCCCGCCCGACGCCCAACCTGCACTTGGATGTTGGCTTTGGGAGAGCCAAGCTCCTGGCTCCCGGCACTTGGAACATGGCTTTCCCAGAAAATCAGCTGTGGGCTGGAGGGAACTGGGCCTGAAGACAGTAGCACCAAAGGTGCAGCAGAATCTCTGGGGAGCATAGGCTTGCCTACCCAAGCCACCCCGGTGGGGGAGGGGGCCTGCGGGGATTCCCAGGGGAAAGCCAATCTATGCAAAGTCAAGGCAGCAGGAAGTGCAGCCGGCTGCTGGCCTCAGCGGCTTCCTAGCCCACAAAGCTACTCTTGGAGAAAAAAAGGAAGTTTTACTCCTGTCCCCGCAGCAGCCCCAATCCAAAGGGGGTTTAGAAACAGTTCATTGCATCTATGAAAAAGGGTAATTAAAACCTATTAAAGCTCAGTTGTGAGCAGTGAGTTAAAATGTTTAGTTGCTGACACTTGATCTCCCAGGAAGGTAGGTCCGACGCATCTCTTGCAGTGAACCCAGTGTTCCCTGTGTCCAGCCAGGTCTGGTTTTGAGATGGGGGTGCAGAACTGACAGCATGGGAATCACCTGACTGGGTGTCTGAGCCTGGCCTCCGGGTCGGGTCGGGGAGGCGCCACCAGCTTCAGCTGTTCATTGAGCGACAGTGCCCCCTAGTGACCGCCTCAGCAAAGTCGTGGAACCAAGACAGGCTCACACCGACCCACATGAGAGGACCCACTTGAAACGGGAAAAGGCCCTGGTCGTCTAGTCAGTTCACAAACACACCCTTCCCCATCCAGACTGGGACCCCTGGAAGGACAGCCACCGCCAGTCTTCTGGCAAGGTCTGTGAACTGGAAGGTCACAGGTCCGATTCCTGGACAGGGCACCTGCCTGGGTTTTAGGCCAGGTCCCCAGAAGGGTGAGAAGCAACCGATCAATCTCACGCGCTTCTTTCCCTCCTCCCTCCCTTTTACCCTCTCTCTAAAAATAAGTCAACAGACTCTCAAAGTCTTTTGGCAAAAAAATTAGCCAAGGACATCACAAGATATAACCACGCCCGACTGGCTTGTTTTATTGGAGGGGGGGACGTGGAGTGAACAATGTGAAGACAGTAGGGACCTGAGGTTGGGAAGAACACCCTCCCCTCCCCGTACGTGCCCACTGCCCCAAATAAAAAATAACCAACTATGGGAGAGCAGCGGAGACAGTGACTGGGGACAGGGGACAGGGGACAGAGACATGAAACTCGAGGACAGCAGAAGAGACCATGCGTGTGCTGGGAGGTCCCAGAGGCAGCGGCTGTAGAGTAACGCGGGTACAAGTCTCTGTATCTTCCACACAGGTCTGTATAAATATAGAGATAAGCTGTTGCTTCTCCCCCTTCTCCCCCTTCCGGCTCCGTGCTGCCTGCCGCGGCCCCAGCTCCTCTTTCCACACAAGGGCGAAGGGAAGGGGATGATGAGCAAGTCATCACCGAATTGCAATCAGACCCACATCCATCAGCTTCTGGATCTTCTGTGCTATTACAGGATTCTTTAAGTGTCTAATGAAGAAAAGACGAAGTTCAAAATGAGACTTAACCTAAAAGAATTCTCACTTGCTCTTGGAGCAAGGCCCAGTGCAAACCCCCCAAAGGCAGCAAGAGGAGGTGGTTAAGGACCAGTCCTGGCAGGAGAACTGCAGAGGCTTTCACAGCTATGCAGCCAGGACCTGACCGGTTCCACTTTGCAGGGACACAGCTTCTCCCAGAAAAACTGGTCTTCGCAACGAACGGCTTCGGCTATCACGGCTAACATACAGACGAAGCCCTTCCAGTTCACCACCAACTGCCAACCCTTTAAGTTTCAAGGAAGGATTACACAACACGTACTCCACCCAGGCTGGTTACACACATCCCCATCCACCTCGTGCACATTCTCACTGCTTTATCCTTCAAGGCCACCTCTTCCAACTCTACTCACTCGCTGAGTGCCTGAGGGTCCTTCTGCATCTGTTCCAGGATGAGCCGCATGGCTGGGTCACTCATGATCTGCTGCACCTCAGGGTCAGCCATGGCCCGTCGCTTCACATCTTCGGGGCTGTCGTGTCGGTTATACTGGGCCATCATACAGCGCTGGTAACCATCTGCTGCCTCCTGCATTCCAGCAAGGTCAAAGGGGAAGGACGTTAGCAAAACTCGCTTAAGCAGGTCCAAGATAACCGGGCTGAGAGGGCCGAGACGGACACAGAGAAACAGGTGAGAGGGAAGGACGGGTGACCGAACACTGCAAAGACCCGAAGGAGAAGTGGAGGCAGGGGAGAGCTCACTGGAAGCCAAAAGCAGCCCCACCTTACAGTTGGAGTCCAGCTCTAGTGCCTTCTGGTAGACATCCATAGCTTTTGTGTAGTCCTTCATCGCTTCTAGGGCCGCTGCTTTCCGTGTATAACCCTTGACTGTAGACAGAAATGGGAGAGGTGAAGCATCATCCAAACCACGGCTGGCGGGGCTTTCCCCCACCCCTTCACGAGCACCAGTGTCCTTCCCGCCTGCTGGTGTCAGCTGTTAAAGGCACAGGCTGCGAGGACACACATGTGGACTAAGAGCATGGTCTCTCCTCTCAATTAAAAAAAGATTTTAGCCCTGGCTGGTGTGGCTCAGTGGATTGAGCGCCGGCCTGCGGACCAAACGGTTGCCAGTTCGATTCCCAGGCAGGGCACATGCCTGGGTGGCAGGCCAGGTCCCCAGTAGGGGGTGCTCCAGAGGCAACCACACATTGATGTTTCTCTCCCACTTTCTCCCTCCCTTCCCCTCTCTCCAAAAATAAGCAAAATCTAAAATAAATAAAATAAATAAATAATTTATTCATCTTCAGAAAAGAGGTGAGGGAGAGAAAAACACTGACTAGTTGCCTCCTGTGTGCGACCAGGGACAGAACCCACAATGTAGGCATGTGCCCCAACTGGGAATCAAACCAGTGACCCCTCACTTTGTGTGATGACGCCCAACCAACCGAGCCACACCGGCAGGGCTCCTTCTCTCAATCTTTTGACCAGGATCAAGGGAGGGGCAGACACAGGAAAAAAGCCACTTACTGAAGGTTGGCTCTAGCTGGATACATTCTTCACAGTCCTAGGACAAAGCAAAAAGGAATTAGGCTCCTTCCTTTCCACGAGCTACTTTCAGACAGACTGCTCCCTTGGAATGATGAAGCGAACCATCACCCAGACCATTACAGAGGATTCTACACATACTTTCACCTCCTGTGCTCTATCAATCCCGGCACCAGGGAGACTTAACAGGCACAGCAAAAGGAGGGTAGAGGATCAAGTTAAGCAACATCACAAGGGACAAGTCCAAATGATGGACCATCCCATCCAAGTGGCCTGGACTTTCCATCAGAAGGCTGATGTTTCTTTAAAAAGTGGGGAAACTCCTAGTTTGAGAAGCTAAAGAGAACATGACAACCAGGTGAAATGGGTGCGTTTTAGACACTGACAGCTTTAAGACACAGTTCTACACAAGTAGAGAAACCTGAACGCAGACACAGATGGCATCGCAGCCTCAGCCTGTCTGCTATCAGGTGCTGGTAACCCTGTGACTGGGCGGGGAAGAGCCGTTTCAGGAGAAGCATGTCCAAGAACTGGGAGATCAAGTGCCAAATTATATACAATTTCCTTTCACAAATGGTTCTGCAAAAATGTATCGATACTTGTATTATTGAATATAGATGAAAAATATACAAGTATTCTGTGTATATTTGTTTGAAATATCTTCAAAACATAAAATGACATAAAAAGAATGCTATGCCGTGTAGTTTGCATAGCGAGCCCTAATTCCAACTCTTCCACCAAGAATCTCTAACACCAAAAGCAAATCCATTCATTCTTTGCATGAGTGGGAAACTCCTGCTCCACCTTATAGGTGACTGATGATGTCTCTCTCTGCTCTGAAAACCAACTGGCTTGATGTCGTACAGTCCCACCAGCCACAGTGATGTCTCTAGGCCACAGACCCAGAGAATAATGGCAGCAAAAACAAAATCATCACAGACTCAGGTGTTTCTAGACAGATTACATTGTTTTACCTTCCCACAAAATGGTCCTGGTTTGTCTCCTAGAGAACAGTTAAAAAATAGCCGGTAGAGGCACAAAACAGCTTGTGCTCAAGAGAGCAGTGAGGAATAAAACTCCTCCACAGTGTCGACTGTATTCATAGTTAACCATACTTAATGTGACTGAGAACAGCAGACCCGTCTGTCTCAGCTAAACATCAAGAAGTGAAGAATGGTAAAGCTGCAGTGGAAAACAGTACGGCAGATAAAAAATAAATCAATAACTAGCCTATGATCCATCACTTTTCACTACTGAATAGAATTGAAACTAGGAGCTTTAACAGATACTGTATACTCATATACATAACAGCATTAGTCACAAGAGCCAAAAGTGGAAACATGTATCAACGAGTAACTAGATAAACAAAAGTGGTATAAAAATACAATGAAAGTATTTAGCCTTAAAAAGGCAGGAAATGCTGACACATTCTGTAACATGAACCTTGAACACATAATGATAAATGAAATGAACCAGACATGAAAGAACAAATATTGTTAGGCCCCAACTGTATGAGGTACCTCGAACGATCAAATTCACAGACAGCAGGCAGAACAGTGACTGCCAGGGCCTGGGGGAGGGGGAGGACAGGATGCGGGATTTCAGTTCAGGAGGATGAAAGCCGTCTGCAGACAGATGGCAACGACAGTCACACAACAGTATGAATCTACCTGATGCCACTGACTTGTACACTTAAAATGTTACAAAGGTAAAGCAAACAAAAACAAATGTGAGGAAGGATTATGGGGAGAAAGAAAATATTGGAAACATCAGGGACGGTGGCAAAGGACCCCTTTTTTCCCCCCTTTAAAAAAGACTTTCTTTTTAGAGAGTAGAAGGAAGTGAGAAAGAGAGAGAAAAGCATCAATACATGGTTGCCTCTTGTGCACCGTTAACTGGGGACCTGGGCCTGTGCTCTTGACTGGGAACTGAACCGGTGACCCTTAGGTCCCCAGGCTGGCACTCAGTCCAGAGCCACACCAGTCAGGGCATGACCCACTTTCTTGAATACAATCACTACCAACATCATGGGCCAGAACCTGGTAAAGACAGGAATGGGCAAAAGTAGGTCTACAGTTGTTTCTATAGAAAATAATACAATAAATACTACTACAAAAACAAACTGTGTTTTGTACACTCACAATTGTAAACCTACTTTTGCCCACTCATGTTTCACAAACCTCATATGTGCACCACCACCACCTTGAATCTGCAATCAAACTAAGAACAGTTAAGCTCATGTTGATGCAAAAGTAAAAAAAGAACACATGCATTCCTTATGTACATGCATCCCCACATCCTTCTACCTTGAGTGCCAGCTGAAACTCCAGGAGTTTGGTGTAGCAGGCAGCTCGATTGCTGTACAATTTGGCATCTTTTGGGTTCCGTTTGATGGCTTCTGTATAATGCTTCATGGCCTGGGGATAGTCCCCTGGACAAGGAAAAGAAACTTGTTAGAAAATGCATTAAAGCCCCTCCCCCTAGCAGAGGCACATCCACCCCAAAGTCGGCCCAGGCCCAGAAAACACAGCCGCACCCCCCCCCAACCCCCAAGCGCCACTGTCCTGGCTGTGGGCACCTTTCTGGAAGCACTCGTTGCCTTTGTTCTTCTCCTCCAAGGCCAGGTCAGGGTTTATGTAGGCCAGTCGCTCCTGTTCCTTCAAGATTTTCTCTGCCTAAGGAAAAATATTCTTGAATAGTCATTTACACTCTCAGAAACATAAATATTGGTCTTAAAAAGTCAGATTAGAATTTTAATTTTCAGAGTACTCTGGCAAGATTTAGTTTCTTAGAATTTTACATTCCTTATTCTCAAGGTTCACCATGAAACAGAATGGCAGTGACATTCGCTTGGTACAAACATGTCCTACAGGAAAATGGTGCATGTCAAAAGCAGAAGTGATTTTCTGACCAATATTTTTGTGAATACAATCACCCCATGTATATAATTTGTAACAACTGGCGTAATACACAACTCTTTGGGTAAGAAAAATCTTAGGTTATAAGAAGAACCATTAACACTGCTATTAGCACACGGACCCTCAATATTAACACAAATAAAGGCTGAAATCTTGGGTAAGAAGGGATGGCCAGAGAACTGGGTCATTCCCTAACAAGTCATCATTAGGTGACAGGACAGCACCATACAACATAACAAAAGACACTACCTAAACAAAAGGAGTTTCGTTATTAAATGACAATAAGTAAAATAATGATAAGCTAAGAGACAACAAAACAAAACATCCCTTATTCTTTCCCGACTCACCTGTTGGCATTTCTTGAGCACATCTGGTGTTCGGTGCTCTGCCAGAGACTTGTTATAGAAATGGATGGCATCCTTGTATTTTTCCTCTTTGAAGTAGGAATTGCCAATTCGCGCATAAGCTCTGACAGAGACAAGAAGCAGCACTTGCTAAGGGGAGAGCAGAGCCAAGGCTGGCCCCTGCACGGGAAACACACCCACAGCTAGAAACAAGGCCCGCGCCGCTGCCTGGGCGCTGCGCCCCTCCCTTCCAGTCTACTGTCAACCAACACTGGACAAGAGACCACGCGTTCTGTGGCCCGCAACCCTCCTGCCCACACAGGGAAATTCAAATCCCGGACACTGAAACCTCCAAACCATTCAAGGGGCTCCAGAGGCCGAGTGTACCTGGCAATCTGTCGATAGTCTTCCCGGTTTTCTCGCCCCACTTCAATGGCCTTCTCGCAAAGCTCCCTGCATTTGCTGTAGTCACCCTTCTCGAAGTACACAGCTGCCGGGCGGACAGCGCAGAGGAAAGAGTCAGCCCCTGCTCTGCCCCCAGCTGCCTTGCAGCTCACTCGCCCCTCATCCTGGGCCTCACCTGCTTGATTGGTCATGTAAGTCATGTTGGTGGGGTCCAGGTCCTTGGCTCTGTCGTAGTGCTTCAAGGCTGTGTCAAAGTCCTTCTTCTTGTAGGCATCGTTCCCCAACTCTTTTTCTTTCAGTGCCTGCACGAAGGGTGAAAGAAGTGAGTGCTGAGCAATAACCAGGACAGCAAAAAGAGCAGGGGCCTGGGATCTGCCAGAGGCCCTGGACAGCGCCCGCTCTACCATGTCTACGGAAGCAGGTTCCTCACATCCGAGGTCGCCTCATCAACCAGCTGTTGGTTTTAAACAGTGAAGTACTAGCTGTTAGAAAGAAAAGTAGCTCTGCTTCCTAAGTGCCTTTTCCACCTGCTCTCCTGGATCTTTGTCAGAAAACAGAGGGCTTCCTCAGGGGAACAGAAATCCCTTCAACCTGAATGGACGTCAGAGAGGACAGCCCAGTTTCGTTCCAGGTCTCACTGTGAGAGGCGGCCCCAGCTCAGTTTCTGTGGGTGGCGGTCTCAGGGTCCCGGCTGGCAGGGAAGGGCAGCAGAGGGCGCGGCGTGCAGATCAGAAGGGGCTGTGCTGGCGGCACACATCTCCAGCGCAGCTCACTCCCACCCACACCGCAGGGCCTATTTCCAGCTCTGAGACACCCCAAACAACCAACGCTTACCCATTGAAAGGGGCTAAATCGGGCAGCAATCTGCCGTTCTCATTTATAGGAAGAGAAAAAAGTCATTTAGGCACTTGCCTCCTGCTCTGGAAGACAGTAGCTGCTAAGTGGGCAACTTTTAATTATACACCACGTCCAACCAGAACACAGACGCAGAAGCCTCCAGACTGATGCAGACAACGTTCTTCCGGACCGTGGCAAGGACGAGGAGCACTCAAAACTTCGCTGGCTTGCCCTGGCCGATACCCACCCTGGCCGCCTACAGTGGCTGTGGGGCTAGGAAAGCTTAGCTCCCACTGCCAGAAGTCTTTTGAGATACAAGATTCCTATGAAATCACCTGTACCCATTATTAATCACTTTAATTAATAATATGCTTAGCACACACTAAACAAACACTCAAAAACATACAGCCACCAAGGGGTACAGATGTTCCCACCTGACACACCTATGTCGACTGGGTTGTTTACAGTTGTATGAGATAGTAACTAGAGAAAAAACAAGACCTGCTTCTTATTCTCCGGAAGATCCTCTTCCATTGGTTCTGGCTTGGTCTCCTTTTTCGGAGGCGGCGGTGGTGGAGGTGTTGCAACTTCCTCCTCCTCATCCATACTGCCCAGATCAAATCCCAGGAGCACACTGAGAGTAGTCATGATCCGAGGATCTTGCAGTTTCCTAGTGTAAGAAAGGAAAAGTTACAATTGTTCTTCCCCACAACTGATTTTAAACTCCCATATACTGTTAAAGTTCAGACTACTGTATATAGAAGTCTCTCACCCATCCAAGATTGCTAGATTCTGCACTTACCACGAGTTACAACTGAGGAATATTCAACCCTTCAAAAAATCCATCTAAAATGAGGCAACAGAGGTAGATGTACTTCTTGAGCCAGCAGGTATAAAGAAAACGAGTAACACATAAATTCCATTTGACTTCAGGAGCCAGAGAGATTCAGATAGGCCCAGATGCCAATACAAGATTTAGGGACACCTCTTTACACCTGACATTCTTTATAACCACTAGTGTCCACTCCAATATACCGAGAGGCAGCAGGGCCAGCGTTTACGGAAAAGATATAGCTGGTGCCAGGTCAGAATTGTAGGAGAGCAGTGAAGAGGAATGTGAGAATCAGAATGAACATTCCAGATTACTATGCCACATGCTCCTTGACCCTTTCTAGAAAGAAACCAAAAAACTCCTACTGCTCTCTGGAGAAAAAGCAAACGTAGCAACCTTGTAGTCTGAATGAGGGAACCCCTACAATAGGATCCCAGGAAGAAATCACGACGTTCACGTCCATTTCCAGACAAACCACGCTGCCTGAACTTACGTGCCCAGGTCAGACGGCTTGTTTCGTAGCTGCTCTATCAGGGATCGGTAGGAAGGATCACTGAGCAACGCTCTTGTCCGGGGATCACTCTCCAACTTCTGGTACAGATTGGGCATGTTGAAAGGGTTCATGAACTTCCTCTCTGTTCCAAACAAAGGGAAGGGCACCGGTTCACCGAAGTCACTTACTATGCTACTGTAGCTTGCTTACTTTCACAGGGGGCGGGGAAGAGCCTCCAAATTAATCCCATTTTTAAAGATAATGATTAAAAAAGGGAAAATGACAATATACACGGTGCTCACCTGCCAACCGGGCCTCCATATTCTGTAAACCCTCTTTGAGCTGGGGATTATTTGCTTCGTGTTTTAAACCCTCTTCGTAGGTTCGCTTGGCTTCTTCGAATCGGTTTAAGAACTCGAGAGCTGCTGCTTTTCGCGAATAGCCCTTAAACCAACAAAGGCAGGTGCAAAATTCAGCCATGGGCCACATGAAGACAACTTGGTTAATGACGAACTGCATGTGTTGACAGCAATCTCCTAGGATTATAATGAAGCTAAAAGATTCCTATTGCCTCGTAGCCAGCCTAACGCTACAGAACAATGCTACGCCACTTGTTAAATAAATTTAGTGTTGCCTAAGTGTGCAGTGTTTATGAGGTCTATAGTGGTGCACAGGGCAGGTCCAGGACTTCATACCCACTCACTCTCACTGGCTCACCCAGAGCAATTTCTAGTCCTTCAGGCTCCACTGTGGTTAAGTGCCCTATATGTAACGTACAATTTTAAAAATCTTTTGTACCATATTTTGCTGTACCATTCCTATGTTTACGTTATGTTTATTTTTTTAAAGATTTTATTTATTTTTAGGGAGAAGGGAAGGGGGGAGAAAGAGAAGGACAGAAATATCAATGTGTGAGAGAGACATCTGTTACCTCTCACACCCCTCTCAACTAGGGATCTGGCCTGCAACCCGGGCATATACCCTGACTGGGAATCAAACCAGTAACCTTTCGATTCGTAGGCCAGTGTTCAATCCACTGAGCCGCACCAGCCAAAGCTGTTTACATGTTTAGACATTTGAACACTTACCATTGTGTTACCATTGCTTGCACTATTCAGTACAGTAACATGCCATACAGGTTTGTAGCCCAGGAGCAGCAGGCCAGACTATACGGCCTTGGTGCGCAGTGGACTAGACCATCTAGGTTTGTGGAAGTGCACTCTATGATGTTTGCACAACAATGAAATCACTAATGACTTAGTTCTCAGAATATATCCCTGTTGTTAAGCAACTCATGACTGTTAAGTATACGTAGAGGTAAATCCAGAAGGTAAACTAAGAAGAATCTATTTTACATTCATGGAACAAAATGGGCATTCATAAAGGCCAAGTAATAAAACAGGCAGGATATAACGCCAAGATTAACATTGGCAAACTCCAGCCAAATATCAAAGAGGCACCCCCCCAACCCCAATTCATCTTATGACCAAGTATTGTTAGTTTCTTGGACAGTATTTTCTTTCTCAGTAGTACCAAACAAAAACAAAAACAAAAAACAAGGCCCTGTTCTAACACCTGATGGGACTTCAGTTGATGAAATAAGCTATCACCTGAGGAGTATGTGTAAATGAGTAACAACTACTAGTCTATTAGGCTAGGCAACGAGCCAGGTCAGGAGGGCCTGACACTTAAGGACCACACACCAAAAGGCATTTCTGGGAAGTGTCAAGAGCCCCAGCACCCCCAGAACTTACCTTGCCCCAGTCTGGCTTTAAGTCAACAGTTTTGCAACCATCCTCGTAGGCCTTCTGATAGTCTCCCTTCTTGGCATAGGCCGCCGAGCGATTGCTATAGAGCACGTGGTTCTGGGGATCTAACTTAATTGCCTCAGAGTAGCACTGCAACGCATCGTCGATGTTGCCAGCACTCAGGGCCTTATTGCCCTTCTCTTTTAGTTCATTTACCTGAGACGAAAAGAAGTCAGTTTATGTTTCTTTCCACAATATACACTCATTTAGTCCCAACTTTTTATGTGATGCTAATTCTTCGCTGCAGTTTTCAACAAATAGCTTCCTTTACATATCAGAAGAGAGAAATCACAGATTACTTCATTTATACTTCTACACCTTTGGGAACCAGCAAGGAAAAGGTAAAATAACTAAGCAGAAGCAGCCTGATACTTTGCTTTCCACGGGCTCCCGTGTGGGTTAGTAAGGACTCGAGCTACTCTTCCAAGTCTCTACTTCGAGCTGATGAAGCCACTCTAGAGCACACTCAGGAGTACCTGCCGCGTAAAAATAAAATCGTTTGTTGTAGATTTCCAAAGAGTCCGAACAATAAACTGAACACAGGCCTGGTCACTCCTCACAGGAAGAAGCCATAAGAAAGGAAGCAAACAAGTGCGCGCTAAAGGCTTTAGGATGGCTTCTTCAGGAGCATCGAGATGCTCTCTCATGGTCAGACAAAAATTCACACACTCCCATTTACAGGCGTGGTGCTATGTCACAGCACGGCAGGTCAGTGCTCTGCTTTTTAATGAGTAAAGGCCAGTGCCCCCCCACCAGGTTTTGCCACACTTAAATATTAATGCGTTATATAAAAGGGATGGGGGGGATTAAAACACCACTGGTGGTTTAATCCCCTATCCTCTCAAACATTCAGAACGGAAGCAGCAGGAATACACCAAAAGGTTTCAGTGAGTGAAGCAGGTCTCAGCCATCAGAGCAGGGACCTAATTAAATGGGATAATCCTAACCCAGGTCACCCTACAAGGACAGGAGGGCCACACCTCAACTGCGAACACATCCACTGAGACCCAGCTGTGTCATTCAAGTTATTACACCATTCTTTCTTCTTATCTACCACCCACCCCTGACCCAGCATACTGATGAAGAAAGAATTATGCTGCCCTGGCCGGTGTGGCTCGGTTGGCTGGCGCATCACCACGCACCAAAAGGTCCCTGGTTTCATTTCCTGTCAGGGTGCAACTGATAGGAGGCAACCGATAGACGCTCCCCTCTTAAGTCAATCAAAAACAACAACAACAACAATTAATTCTGTTAAGAGAAATGATTTTGGAACTCTGAGGCACAACAGTTGGGAACCTCTATCAACTTCCATCAGAGAACTTAAGAGAATCTCAAAGTGAGAAAAGGCAGGGGAGTAACAAATTTAAGCAAACATGGATAAAAACCTTAGAACCCAGGATGGAGGCTAAAAGTTAACTAGCCCTGGCGGATGTGGCTCAGTGGACTGAATTCTGGCCTGCGAACCCAAAGGTTCCTGGTTCAATTCCTGTTCAGGGCACATGCCTACATTGCAGGCCAGGTCCTCAGCTGGAGGAGTGCAAGGGACAACAAATCAGTGTCTCTCTCACACACATTGATGTTTCTCTCCCTCTTTTCCACCCCCCTTCCCTCCCCTCCTCTAAAACGACACAAATTCTTAAAAAAAAAAAAAAAACAAAAAACTCAACTAGTTAGAGGCAGCTAGCAGCAGCACGAAGTTCTTGCCTATTCTATAGACTACTGTTTTCAAAACAGAATAGCCAGTTAAAAAATCAAGTTTGTAGGTCATGACCAGCACTTTAAAAGATCAAGTGGGCCCTGGCTGGTGTGGCTCCATGGACTGGGTGCCAGACTGTGAAGCAAAGGGCCACGGGTTCGATTCCCAGTCAGGGCACATGTGTGGTTGCAGGCCAGGTCCCCAACACAGGGCACATGAGAGGCAACCACACATTGATGTTTCTCTCTTTCTTCCTCCCTTCCCCTCTCCAAAACTAAATAAATAAAATCTTTACAAAAAGTATCAAGTAGAACAGAAAATACCACCATGGAGGTCACATAACAGTGAGTACTGTTTTGTTAAATGTCACACAGTTGTATGTATATTTTGGGTCAAATGTAAAGTGTACTGCTGTAGGATTTGAAAGGCACTGCACTTATTTCTAAAAATATACAATTTTGGATACTCAAATTTCCCTAAAATTGATATATGAATCTCAAAGTTGAAGGTGAAAACAAAAGGTGGAGAAGTCACATGTTTATTTTCAGGAATGAGTTTTAAGAAAGCGGATTCTAACACCAGGCGTTAAAATGCCAGGTCATTTGTACAACTGCTAGGGTAAATTTGCAGTCCTGAGTTTGGCAAGGCATTCATTCACAGTCTGCCTCTACAGACACTTCCATAGCAGACAGTATGATTTTTTCAAAAAAAAATTTTTACTTTGAGAAACAGATTAAAAAAAAAAATCCCTTTCTTAAATTTAACAATGATGTATTTCTCATTTCAGCAATCTTTTTCCACAGCCTATTTATTTCCAGATAAAAGTTAATTACAAGAGCTAAAAAAGTTAAACTTCTCCAATCCACTCAAATTTTCTTTGTTAATTTAGCAAAGAGGCTTCAGATTTGACTAAGGAACAGCCATCCTGCAGCAAAAAGTTCAGCTCTGTCCATCACACCAGAAACGATCCCTTTTCTCTCCCCTCCCTCCAATCGATCATTACAGCTCAATGACAGCTTTCAGCTGAATATATAACCGCTCCAGGCCCGCCACAACCTTCGAGCCACTAATGATATAACCAAGTCACTGAAAGTAACCAGCAGCAGCAGCTTCAAACTCGAACCCCTCAAAATGCTTAGCAGAGGCAAGTAATTGACTTCGTGGGGCTCATCTACATCGTCAAAGTACCTCCTGTAATCAGAAACCGACCTTTCAGAAGTGCCTGTCCTCTATTACTATAGAACCACGCACACAAGGGGGGGCGGGGAGGAAGAGAAGAGGGAGGGCCGCACATGTATTTGTGAAACACTGGTGGAGATGGTATTCGTTCCAAGGACTTTTGCTGCACCTTTCCCTTCCCTGTATCAGGCAAAGAAGCCGGCTTGCTGCTCATCATACCTTCACTCAACATTCTTCCAATCCTCATTTTCAGATGCAGAAAAACAGTATTTTTCCTAACTGGCTCCTAAGTCCCTCAGCTACTTCCAGCGTATTCCCATCCCTGCTGCCTGCATTCCTTCAAGTTAACTGCGGCCAAGTCCTGGGTGGCGGTTTCGTCGGCATTCTCTCATCTACCTCCCAGAAGCCGAATTCCCTGAAGTGGACCCGATCCCTCGCGACCCTTCCGAGGCCCCTCGCACACCTCCATCCCTCCCAGAGCCGCCGGCTCTATTCCCCCTCCCCCCGCCGCTTAGCCCGGAGCGACCTCCCGGGAGGCCTCCGGGGCCCTGCCACGATCCCTCTGGCCGCCGCGAGCCGGACTCACGCCTAACTGCTGTCTACCCTCGGCCCCCCTTGCGGAGTCGAGAGGCGACTGGCGCTGAGTGGACCCGACGCTCCCCGAGGCCGGGCCTCGCTCCATCGTTCACCGCCCGCTGGCCGCGGCCCTCACGCCCTTGCCTTCCACGCTGCTCGGCTGCCCTTAGCCCCCCCGCCACGAGCCCGTGCCCATCCCGTTCCTCCACTCGCGACCTGGCCTCAGCCAGTCCCGAAAGGACCCCCGGGCCTCAGCCTGCCCCTCCCCCTTCACCTGCTCCATAGCCCAGGCAGGAACCCGGTTGAATCGACTCCGTCCGCTCCGCGTTACCAACCGCACGCGCCGCCTTCTGGAACCTACTAGAAGCTGCCGGGACCCCCGGATCCCGCCCCTTCCTCGCCTGCTCACTGGTCACGCTCCTCTAAGGGCTTTTTGTGCTTCTCTACTATTGGCTTCAAGTCTAGCCCATCACCTTCCCTTCTCTTTCATTGAACAGCCAGGAGTAATCCCCTCAGCCCTGCCTCCAAGGCGCCTCGGGATTGGGCGCTCCTAGATGAGCCACGCCTATTTTAGACTCCACGATTGGAGGGAGGGGCAGATACCTGCAACAGGGATTGGTCGCTTTCTCCGCCAATCGTAGCAGCGCCGGCCGCGCCCATTGGTCCTGTTCTTTCTGGAAATTTCCACTTTTCCCATTGGGCTGGTGGACTTGGAAGAAAAAAAATTCAGTTGGGCGGAGAGTTGCTAACACTTTGCGGTGATAGGTTCTAATTGCTGCCCTTCTAAGGGTAGTGTGGGGTTTATGGGAGTCCCAAGCTGCGGTTGTCCTCTGCTGTGGTGGGTCCAGCAGCCAGGGGACTTTGGGGACCGCTCGGATTCCGGGCCTCTTCCCACATCCCTGTGCTGAGGTCTGGCCGAGACGACTCGCTCCCCACCAGCAGTGGAGAGCCCGGGTCTCTCGCCCGTGTGTCGGGCTCCGGAGGGTTCCAGCTGGTGAGGGTGACCGTCAGGGGCGACCTCAGGAGAGCTCCCTGGCCAGTCCCCGATCCCAGCTGGGTTCTGAGTGTTCAGAAATACCGCGTGGCGGTAAAGGCGCTGGGGCTTGGGTAGGATAGACCTGGGATCTCACTGTGCTGGCCCGCCGAGTCCCCTCAGTGGAGACGCTCAACCTCTCTGAACCTCTCGGCTAAAGCGTAGGTAATCTAGGGCCACGAGGGGGTTCGTACGCAGTATTTAGCACTTAATGAAAGGGAGCTAGCTCCATTATTCGTAAGTAAAGGGGTGTAGGAAACAAAGAACTCAATGTGGTGCCTGACTACCTCTTGGCGGGCGGCGGCCCAGGAGGGTCTTAAATCTCCGGCCACTTGCTGGAGGTCGAGCAGGCAGCACCGGAAGGGAGGCAAAAAGAAAGGCTTAGAGTGTGAGAGATGGGCCTGCAGAATTAAAATGCTGATTTTTCCACCTGGACCGGTGGGTAGTTCATGGAACAAAGGAGACACCTGACGGGCCTGGATAGGGCTGAGATGAGGGTCTTGGGTCCTACTCTATCGTCGCTCCTCTCTGGCTAATGTCATCTCTTCCCAGGGTTTTAAGTGACTATCCCAGTAGCCTGTCTTCGCAGCCTCCTCTAACACCCCAGCAATCTTCGACGTTGTGGCCAAAGTCACCGCAGGTTCATATGCCTGCTCACCTCTTCCCTCACTTAAAACTTGGAGGCTTTAGATTGGGGCTCGGAGCCTGATTTGGCAGGCCTGCGTTTCCAACCGCTGTTTTCCTGTCCATCACCTTCAGCACCGGACTCCAGCCACACTGACCTCTCCTTCTTTGAAGGAGATGGGCTCCTTCGCTCTGCTCCCCGCCCCCCCCCCCTAAGCTGCTCTCTCTGCTTGGATCCCCCTTCCACCAGCTTCTCCAGGTGAACCGCTCTCAGACTGAAATGAGCTGTCAAGTTTCCTTAGCAGCCGACCCCCAAGAAGCACACTAATTTCTGTCTGTCTGTCAGTTGCTTTCCCAGCACTGTGGGCTATACGTGTGTCCAATCACAAGCTAGCAACTGGTACCAGTGCCACATTTTGTGAGGTCCAGGAGGGTCTTGCATCCGTGTTCTTTTATCCTGTGTTCCAGGTGCATTGCACAGTGTCTGGCACGTAGGCATCCATCAAGCCATCAAATACTGAACGCCCCATTATGTGTCAGGTGTAATTGTGGGCATTGGGCAAAATACAGTGAACAAAACGGACGAAAGTCGATTTTTGTGGTGCTTGTGCTAGTGAAGGAGACAAACTTTTACAAGTTTATATAGTGCCCTGGCCGATGTAGCTCTGGATTGAGTGCTGGTTCGATTCCTGATCAGGGCACATAGCTGATGGCAGACCAGGTCCCCAGTTGGGGGTGTGCAAGAGGCAACCACACGTTGATGCTTCCCTCCCTGTCTTTCTCCCTCCCTTCCCCTCTCTCTAAAAATAAATAAAATCTTTACAAATATATATAGTGTATCTGCTTAAGTGCAGTAGGGAAACAAATCAGTGATAAGGTGCAAGGGCGTTGAGTGAAGGGGGTCAGGGCAAACCTCAGTGAGAAGCTAATATTTGAGGAAAAATGGGAGTGAGCTTCATGAAAAGTCTGTGAAAGGATCTTGCAGTCAGAGGGAGCAGCAATGCAAAGGTCCTGGTGTAGGAGCTACCTTGGGGTGGCCAGGATGGAGGGAGCGGGGAAGAAATAGGAGCCGGATGGAGAAGAAGCAGGGGCTAGGTTCTGCGGGTGGGAAGCCATCATGTCCACTCTGGGACATGCTGGCAGATTTTGAGCAGGATAGTGACATGATCCAACCTCATTTCATCAGGTCCCTCCGGCTGCCATGTAGAAGAAGCAGCAAAGGGGAAGCTAGGAGAGCTGTGAGGCAGCTGGGCCAGGGTGGAGCAAAGGAGGGGGAAAAGGAGTTGTCCTGAGATGCACTTTGGAGGAGCCAACAAGATCGGTTAATGCATTGGATGCAGAGCGTGAAGGAGGGAGAACACAGGGATGACAGGCTTTCGGCCTCTCATTCACCTGCAAAATCTGTCAGCGAGACCTTTCCTTTCTTACCGGTGCTTTCTCCAGACCGCCACACGAGCCAATTCCATTGCTGCTCCTTAGACCAGCCCTTCCTCTGGTGGCCTTTGAGGCCTTCCACCGTCTTTCCCACAGTCCAACTCCAGGCTTCTTTCCCGTCCCCCTCTGTGTGACCTGGCCGTACATGTTCCACACATCTTTTCTTATAGTCCTATCACATGTGGCGCACTGCTCTGGGTACAGGGGCACAACAGGAAACAAGGCAGCCCACAGACGCAACTTCCGCTTGCGTGGATTGTCTGGTGGGAGAGATGGGTAACGCTTAAACTCAGCTGTGTGACTTCAAGCAACCCACTTACCCTCTCTGTGCTGCAATTTCTTCCATTTTAAAATGGGGATGAAAAAGTTACAATGGCAGAGTAGTCGTGAGGATTAAATGATTTGATATTCGTAAAGCACTTGGAACAGTGCCTAACAACAGTCAGCACTATATGCATTTGTTAAAGAAAAATAAGTGCACAAGCGAAGATAATTCTAGAGTGTTGAGTGCTGTGAAGAAAGCAAAAGGTAAGGGATAGGGAATGACCAAGGGAGCAGGAAAGGAAGGAGCCCCTGAAAGTGGGCCGTTAGTGAAGGCCCCTGAGGTGGAGTGAGGAGAAGCCAGCCAGGGACAGGGACCCTGGAAGGGTAGCAGAAGGTGCAAAAGCTGAAAACAAGTTTGGAATTTTCAAGGAGCCCAAAGATGGCCTTTCTATGTTCTGTGACCTCGGCTGTAAAGCGATAATGAAGTGCCAAGCGACTTCTCGATGTTATTACGGGGATTAAACAAAATAACCTGTACTCAAGTCTTGTCAGACCTGAAACTTAGAAAGATTTGAGAGCCTTCTTCCAGAAAAGAAACATATAAATTAAATAATGAGGTAAGGAGCTTCAAAGGGGACGCAGACGGGAGACCCTAAAACTGAAGCTCAACCAATGTCTGAGGGCACTTCTGAACCTTCAGAAATGTTCGCTCTCATAATTTCCACCAATTTGGGCTTCTCCGGGTTGCTCGGTGAACTCAGAGCCCTCCTGAGTGGACAAGGAGGTGGTGATGCAGGCCAGCCAGGTCCCCTTCCCCAGATCCCTGGGGCGCAAGCTCCCCCACAGGAGGCTGCCTGGCCCATGCGTTGCATCACAGTTCAAGTAATTCATGTTGCTATTCCAGTGGCGCTGCTCTCCAGGGTGGGGAGCAAAGTGACAAATCCACTCGGGCATCCCTGAAGCGGATGACAGACTGAAGGGGTCAATGCATGCGATCAAGTTCTCTGCAGACCAAACTTCCAGTTTTAAAGTTCTCCCAATATCAGAAAAAATAAAACATCTAGACCTTGGGAAGCGTAGCACGAGAGTAAGGAGTGGAGGTGAGAGGAGGCTTGCAGCTCTGCATTCTGGAGTCTGCAGGACATGGAATTTTTGTTTTTACAAGAACCTTCACTACTGGAGTGGGAATTTGAGACAACCTGAGTTTCCTTCCCCAGGTGAAAGCGAAGTTCCCTTCCGGATTCCGAGAAATTCCTAAACAATATTTTCATTTCCCACCTAACTGAATGATTGTAACTTCCAGCTTTCCTGCTAAGCTGGAATCAAAGTCCTGATTAGCAGGGAAGGTGTGGTGGGAAGTAAAGTGCCATAGAGTTCTGCTCAATTCAGTGAACTACGGAGAGCCAGGCACTGTGCCAGAAGCTTCAAGGAATAAACTGGTGGTAATTATTATCCGATAATTATTCAGAGAGCCCCAGAGCCCAGCCTGGGACCTTGCCATCCACACTGTCTCCCGGAGCGATCTCAGCCATCCCCAGGGCTATAAATACCATCTTGGATGACTCCCTCACATCTGTGTTCCACTGAGACCTTGCTCCCAAGTTCCAGACTTGTCCACCCAGATGCCTCCTTGATGTCTCACTTGGAAGGCTAGTGCACTTCCCAAGGTGTTCAAATCGGAGCTCCCCGTATTCTCCCCGCAGGCCGTTCCTCCCTTGACTTCCTTCTCATCGATGGCCTCGCCGTCCTTGCTTTGGTTCAGGCTGAAAACGTTGGAGGCATGGCTGACTCCTGTCTTTCACAACCACGGCTAGTTCATCATGGCGTCAGCTGTACGTAGACCCCTTTGCAACTCCCCCAGCCATCTGCCAGCTGTGACAGGGAAAGGAAGTGCAGTGAGGGCTCCCTGAGTTGATGGGTGGCCGGAGTGTGTCATGATCCCCAGCCTCGGCGGCCAGGCTGCGTCCTGTGAGAGATGCAAGCTGGGATGAGAGGAGAGCTGCTGTGTTCAGGGGACCCCCGAGTTGAGCCCAGGGAGGACAGCGGTGGCAATCGGGATGAGGAGTGGGTCAGCACCCTTGCCAGGGTTAAGAGCATCACACACTCTTGCCCCAGTTCGGAATCACCTGGAGAGAAGGGGCTCCAGTTGTAGCCGGGGTCAAATGCCCTGACAGTTGGGAAGCGTGGGGGCTTGCGGTCGGAATGAGCTGACCCAGGGCAGGGGTTCTCGGCCCAGGACGATTCTGTTCGCAGGGGACATTTTGCAATGTCCGGAGACACTTTTGGTTGCCATAACTTGGAGAGGCGGGTGTGCTGCCAGGGCCAGGGATGCTGTTGAATGAACATCCTAAAATGCACAGAACTCCTCCCCACAATTATTTGGCTCTAACTGTAAATAGAACTGAGGTTGGAAAAACCCTGACCTAAGAAAATGTGAAACATATTTCTTGCATATCTGAGCTTGGTGGAGGCTTGAGAATGAAATCTGCTACTGACAAGCGGGTTTAAATTGATCACAGTGCATAATATGACACCCAACACCAAGAGAAGGTTGTCAAAGGGCACTGCAGGAGATAAAAGATGGTGCAAATTTGGTGACGCCCTGCTTGTTGAAGGTGGGGGGGGGTGTCTGTCCCCTCTCTTTGCTTTTGGTGGACTCTGGGACTACTTTGACCAATAGAATACAGTGGAAGTGTTACTTTGCATTCCCAAGCCTTATAAAACTGACAGTTTACACTTCCTATCTTTTTTTTTTTAAAGATTGTAGTTTGTTGGGGTTTTGTCTTTTTTTTAAAGAATTATTTATTTTACTTTTTAGAGAGACAGGAAGGGAGGGAGAAAGAAGGAGAGAAACATCAACGTGTGAGAGATACATTGATTGGTTGCCTCTTGTATGCCTCCAATCAGGGACCTCGTCTGCCACCCAGGTGTGAGCCCTGACTGGTCATTGAACTAGTGGCCTTTTGGTTCACAGGTTGGTGCTTAATCCACCGAGCCACACCAACCAGGGCACACCTCCTATCTTTTGAGACACTTGCTCTTGGAGCCTTGTGGTGCCAAGTCTGGCTGGCCTGAAGCAGCCACGGTTCGTAGAAGCCCAAGCTAGCAACACAGAGAGCCCAGCTGTCCAGCCATCCGAGCCCAGGTGTGAGGAAAGCTGTCTTGGACCCTCCAACTTTGCTCGGTCACCACTAAGTGACCGTAGCTGAGGCCATATGTAGCAGAAGAATCTAGCTGCACCTCGCTGAGCCCTAACCAAATTCCTGACCCACAAAATCGTGAGATATAATTAAATGCTTTCAGCCATTTAATCCTCAAGGCAGCTTAGGGCAGTTTGTTGCCCAGCAGCAGATAACCAGAACAGTGCTCCGCACCCCTCCCTCCCGCCACCAACCCCCCCCGCCCCGGGGCTTTTCCTGTGCTTTCCTCTTTCTTTTCTGCTGAAGGTAGAAATCCTGGCAACCCAGAGCCCAGCTTGTTCCATCTGCTCCTCTCCAGCTCTGCTCCGACTGCTTTTCTAAGTGTCATTGTCTCTCGTGCTAATGGCTCCCTAGATGTCAAGAGGCGCCCTCTAAAAATCAACGCGTCCATGACCTTGATCAGCGCCCTCCAGAGATGCCCCGGCGTATGGAGCCCACGTTGCAGGTGGCACAAGGTCCTGGCTCCCTCTCTGCTTCTCCTCCTTTCCTTTCACCTCAACGTGCCTCAGCCACCAGGTCTTTTTCTGCTCTTTGAACTCATTTTCGGGGTGGCTCTCAGCGCTGCCTGAAATGCCTTGTACCTGTTCACTTATTGACCATGGGTCTCCCACGCTAGACGCTGCCTCCACCAGGGCAGGGCCCACAATTTGTTTGCTGCAGTCAGGGCCTGGGACACAGTCCATGCTTACAAGTGGTGAATGGGCAAAATGGAGCTGACCACCTTTCTGTACCCTCTGTGGGCCCCTCCGTCTCTCCCAGGGAGCCTTTCTGGCCTTCCCTCTAGCCTTCCTCCTCCCCACTTCTGCTTACCCTTCCCTGGGCCAAAGGGTTGCAGCTCCTCAGATCCAAGTGTCCCAGCCGCACTGCTTTTTTTCTAGCATTTGTTTCTTCAGAAAAACCAAGCACTGGGGAGTGTGAATGCCCAGGTACGCTTAGCAACAGTGGTGTTTTTTTTTAGCTGCCAAAAAGGCATATCCTACCTTTATTAAAGGGCCCGCGCCGCAGAGTCAATATAGAAACACAAAAATCCCATCAGTTTAATAATAATTTAAAAAACCCCAAAAATGGAAAACGGGCGGCAGGGAAGATACCCCCAAAGCGAGGGGCACGGGGGAGCCCCGCTCACGGCACCAGGCCTGGCCGCAGGGCTCCTCGGTATTGCTGTTGCTACAAGGTCAGGGGGCAGCGATTGTCCTGTGGGAGCCACCGCTCACCCGTGCTGAGGACCCTACTTCTTCTGGGGTGTGCTCAGCTTCTGCATGCCCCGGATCTTGTCCAGCAGGCCAGAGATGAAGGCCTGGACAGGAAGGAGGACGTTCAGGAGACCAGGTCCCAAGACGACAGGGGGCCCAGGCTCCTCTCCCCTGCCATCCAGGGGAACCACTTACCTCAGTGGGTTTGTAACAGCCAACCAGCAGCTGTTGGTACCCTCACCCCATCCAGGAGCTTGTCCACGTCAACCACCAGCTCCGCGGTCCCCCCCTGCCCGGAAGCCGTGGAGGCGAGCGAGCTGCTCCAAGAAGCACTCCGCCAGGTTGAGGCACTTCCGGAACTCCTTGCGATTGCACTAGACCATGACTTTCCCTTGGTGCCTCACTGGGCCCTCATTGGCGGGGTCATCTGGGCTGCCCAGGGCTCTCACCTGCAGCCCCGGGGCGGGGCTCCCAAAGCAGATGTGCAACATCTACTTAAAATACAAAAGGCACTTCCGTTCTGTCCCACAGGTAAGGCTACCCTAGTGGCGCAAGGATGAATGTTGCAGCTCCGTTTCTGACAGCAAAAGGAACAGCAGCCAACTAGAGGTGCGTCCATGGAGGATACTGGAAACTATATTGCCTCCATAGGATGGGCTATTAGTGAACAATCAAAGGAACGCGCGGGTAGGTACTGATGTGGAAACATGCCCACGACACACTATGGATGAAGAAAGTTAGTGTGGAACAGTGTGTATGGCCGTATCCTATCTTTGTAAAAAAAAAGTTACGCATATAGATCTCCCTGTATGGTTATGCAGGCATGGAAGAAGTTAGAAGGATGCAGCTGACGACTGAAGTGGCCACCTCTGTGTTTGGGAATGGAGAAGGATGCCTTCGTTTGCTAGGGCTGCTGTACCTAAATACCACAGACAGAGGGGCTTACACAGAAATTTATTTTCTCGCAATTCTGCAAGTCCAAGATCAAGGTGTTGGCAGTTCTGAGGCCTCTTTCCGTGGCTTTCTTGCGGCACCCTCACATGGTCTTTCCTGTGTATGTGCACGCATGCCTGGTGTCTCTGTGTGTCCAACCTTCTTCTTGTAAGGACACCGATCAGATCGAGTTAGGGCCCCACCGAAGGTCCTCGTTTTACCGTCATCAGCTCTTTAAAGGCCCTGTCTCCAAATACAGTCCCATTCTGAGGTAGGGAGGGCTGGGGCTTCAGCACACGAATTTGCGGGGGGATACAATTCGGCCTTTAACAGGGGCTTTCACTTTTAATTATGTTGTTAAAACTTGTTACAACACACATTACTATTTGAGGTTTTTGTGCACTTTAAGCCAAATGTCCCCTGAGCATTCACCTCCTTCTAGTCCTTCTCTGAAGTCAGCAGAGGGGCAGCGGATACCCTCGCCCAGCCAGCTCAAGGGCCCGCTGAGGTCCTTCCCAGGGACAGGCGGGTGGCCCTCTCTGGGCCACTGACCGTTACTCTAAGCAAGGAATTGGGGCAGGGCATCCTCGCCAGAGGCCCGTGATATATGTAGCTACATGCTCCAGACATTTAATACCTCATAATCCATCCTTTCCTTTCACGTCTCTCAAAATAGCGACTATACAGCAGTGGCCAATGAAATAGATGATAAAATGAAACGCAGGCCGGTGGTAAAGTAAAATATGAAGAGAGCATTACAACCTGCCAAATTGGAATCACGCAGCCAAGAGGTCGGGGGGCCCGGGAAGTTCAGGGGCTCATCTACCCGAGTGAGGCAGGAAAAAGAGGAAAGTGGCAGGTGAAACGGGCAGAGCTGAGACTTGAACGACTCTCAGGAAACGGTGATGCATTGGGCTCGAACGTTGAGCTCCTGGGTAAAGGGATAGGCTGTGGAGCAGGGGTGGGTTTCCCTTTAGATTTGGCAGAATTTTCCTGGGTCCTGCTCTCATCTTAAACCTCAGACCAGTAGCAGGGAATCTTCACTGTACCTGCTGAGACGGTGGATCTGCTCCTCTGGGTGGCTTTGCAGCCCTGAAAGGTATGGAAGCCAGCAAAGCCAACCCTGAATCTGAGTGTTTATTTAAGGTTTTGAAAAACTTGAGTCAAGCTGCGCAATTTGGTTTGTAGTTTTATTTATTTATTTATTTTTTAAAGATTTTATTTATAGAGAGAGGGAGGGAGAGGAACCTCAATGTGTGGTTGCCTCTCGTGCACCCCCTACTGGGGACCTGGCCCACAACCCAGACATGTGCCCTGATGGGGACTCGAACCGGCAATTCTTTGGTTTGCAGTCTGGCACTCAATCCACTGAGCCACACACACCAGGGCTGCTTTGTGGTTTTAATTAGAGGGATATGAATGGTAGGCCGTCTGCAATGATGGCTGTAATAACTCCTCCTGGATGTCCACCTTTTGAGAAGCGATTTGGCTGCTCCTCCCATTAACAGGGAGTCTATAGCTCCATTCCCTTGGGTACGGCTGGCTTTGCAAGCTGCATTGATTGGCCAGATGTAGTGGAGGTAACATAGTGTGACTTCAGAGTCAGGCTTCAAGGGGCATTACAGCCTCTGCTGTCACCCTCACGGAGCAGGGCCTAGAGACCATGACGCCATGAAAATGCCCAGTCTCGCCCATGGGAGGATGAGAAGCCCCAGAGAGCAGACCTGAGGGGCCTTGCTGACAGCCAGCATCAGCTGCTAGTCAAGTGAGTGAGGCCGTCCTGGGTCCCCAGACCCAGCCGGGTTGTCAGGTGACTGCAGCCGCGGGAGGGACCAGGCAAGACCGGCAGACAACCTTCCAGTGAATGCCAGCCCACGCTGCTGACTCAGCATGCTAGTTGTTAACTTTAAGTCTGTAAGTTTTCAGAAGTTTATTACACAGTACTAGACAAATTAGACAATATAAAAGGATCTAAATTCACAAACAGTATTTGAACATTTAAAAGAACTGATTTACTGTATTTACAAGTTTAATCCATTAGGGTATAAGAATTGTTTAACTGATTAGAAAAAATATGCTTGGCTTGGGAGGGCCCCCTCCCCCCCCAATGCCCTCCCTCTTTGTAAAGGAAAAAAGACCAAAAAAGAAAAATATATATCTTAGATGCGTCTCTTCTGTTGAGAGTTTGAGAGGAATAGCTATTTCAACTCTGTAAAATGTAGTTTAAATCTATTAGGGAATTTAATTACCTAAGTTTGTAATTGGCATTCATTTTTAGAATTTAATCTGTTGAACCTGTGAGTTAATTAAATATTCATCAAAGAAAAAGCGAAAGTAGTTCTTATTTTTATACAAAAATTAGTAGATGTATAAATAGAACACTAGATTTGCAAGTTGCACTTGGATGTTCAAGAAAAACTAGTTCTTTTTTTAATTTATAAGTTTAATAAACATAGTGTTAATTTAAACACAAGCAGCAGGAGGTAGATTTCCTCTGCGGAAAAGCCCCTCCCTCTCCAGTATTAAAAATCCTCCACTGACGATGCCCGATGCTCAGGCCCCACTGGGAGAGCTGGCGTTCCACAGGCGTCCACGCCTGTGCTTCTGCGGGTCCCTTGGCCTGGAACACCCACTGGCCCCCCCCAACACACACCTTTGGTACCTGGCAAAATTTTACCTTTTCCACAAGGTCCAGTTGAAACCCTACGAGGAGGTCCTGTCTGGCCCAGTGCAAGCCATGGCCCTGCCCACATCCATGCAGGCGTGTGGCCAGGCCTCTCAGACCAGACGATGGAGGGCTGTGAGCCGGGGCCTTCTCTATCCTGGCTGCCACATGAGAACAGAGCTGAGTCCCAGCAAGAAGAAAGGGACTGGTTCAGACGGCCGGCATGTCTGGGCACGTGAACGGTCTGGCTGCGGGGGATGTGGATTTCAGGCTCAGTGTGGAAGTCAGCCTCCTGATTGGGCTCTGAGACTCTATGGCTAGACTGTCCCTCTTGCTGTGTCCTCCTCCCCACAGCAAGGAAGGGTGTATTAGACAGAATAATTGCCCCCCAAGATGTCCACATTCTAATCCCTGGAGCCTGTGAATATGTTATACTATATGGCAAAGGGGAATTAGAGTTGCAGATGGGATTCGTCAGACTTTCAAAAGGAAGATTGTCATCGGTTATCCTGATGGGCCTCACATAATCACAAGTGTCCTTGAAAATGAAAGAAAGAAGCAGAAGAGAGGCAGCGGGGCAGGCCACCACGGGAGAATGGTCAGAGAGGTGCCATCGCTTGGTTTGAAGCCGGAGGAAACGGGCTGCAAGCCAAGGAATGCGGGTGGTCTCTGAGGTTGGAAAAGGCAAAGAAGCTTCAGAAAGGAACACAGCCCTGCTCAGACCTTGATTTTAGCCCGCTGAGACCCATGCCAGACTTCTACAGACCTTCAAGATAAATCTGTGTTGTTCAAGCTGCTGAATTCGCAATAACTAGTTACAGCAGCAATAGAAAACAAATACACAGGGTCACCCACATGCTTCATTTCCTCAATCAGTGACATCTGCGTAATCACTTTCCAGACCACAGATGGGAACCAAAAAACCTGTACTGAAGTCTGGGCTCCGCCCTCACAAGCTGTGTTGACCTTGGGCCAGTCTGGGTCACTCCCCTGTGCCGCGGGGCAGAGCTGCCTCCTCTGGCAGGCAGTCGGGGTGCGTAACAGATTAATGGAGGCAGGGGCAACGGACAGAGTGCTGATCAGCTCTGTGCCAGCTGGTGCCTAGCGTCCTGTAAATGGCTGTTGTACAGGCTGCAGTTGGCAAGGCCCTTCTTGCACTGTTGAGTTATCAGAGAAGTGGCAAGTGGAGAGGGGGCCTTGGGCATGGAAGCCAGACTGGCACATCCTGAACTCATCTCAGTGACCGTCCTGGGAGAGGGCACAGGCCTTGCTGGTGGTCCTGGAAGGTTGCGGGCCCCTGGTCCTTCCTTCCTGGCCCCTCGCTTCCAATCGTCCCCTCTCTCCACTCTCTCCCAGGTCCGATCACCATCGTCCTCCCTGCCGGCGCGTGTGCCAATAATCCTCTCTCGGGCATGGCGGTGCTGCCAGCTGCACTCACAGGCAGCTCCCGTGACCTTCCCCACTGACAGGTCACTGCCACACTCAGTGCCAGAGGCCTAAGCATTGGGGCAAGTCTGCAACCAGCCAGACCCGAATGCTGAATTCATCATTTACGTCTCAGGAAGCACGCTGCAAGGGGCCAGGGTACCCCGGGGTGGCAAAGCTGGTACTGGGCCCTTCTGTGGAAATGAAGCTCCTTTTCCTGAGCTTATAAAAATATTCACGATTCTACTTACCAAGTAGTATTAATGGTATAGAAAGATATGGAAGTATTTATATTAAAAATCCATCTTTAGCCCTGGCTGGTGTGGCTCAGTGGATTGAGCGCTGGCCTGCAAACCAAAAGGTCACCAGCTTCTGCCCGGGTTGCAGGCCAGGCTCCCGGGTTGGGGGCGTGCGAAGGACAGCGATAGATGTATCTCTTGCACACTGATGTTTCTTTCCCTTTCTTCATCCTTTCCCCTCTCTCTAAAAAGTAAATACATAAAATCTTTTTTAAAAATCCATCTTCATAGGCTTCGTAAAATCCTAGAGAAAATATAAAGAAAAAATCACCCCTATTCTTCCACCGGAAAATGACACATAGAACTCAAGTTTTGGACCTTCAAATTCCACCCCGTCCACCCAGCACCCCTGGGCTGCTCTGGACTGGGTTCCATTCGCGCACCTGCCCGCCCCAGGGGCTAAGAGGCGGCCGCTCATCAGCGTGGGGGAAGTCCCCGAACCGGACGTACCCGTTCGGGCAAGCTGTCACTTGTCACCAGGGATGGGGTGCAGCGCAGGTCATCCGCAGGGAGATCAACGGGGGCCCCTGGAAGCAAAATGTTCCGCACCGCGAGGGCCATGCCCGGCTCTCACAGTTCGGTACCAAGAACCAGGGCAGAGGGCAGAAGGCTCCACGGACCGGAAAGTTAGCGGCGGCCGGGCCCGCCCCGAGGGAGGGGACACGCGGCCGCGCGACCCTCCAAGAGCCCAAATGAGGAGAGAAAGGGAGCTTCGGCGCTGCGCGAAGCGCGGCGCGAAGTAGACTAGGGCCGGGCGGGGTGGGCGCGGTGGGCGCGGTGCGTACGTAGTTTGTATCTGAGTGCGGACACCCATCCGGTGGCCGGGACTACAAGTTCCAGGGTGCTCAGCGGTGCGCCTGGGTTCTTCTGGCCGCGCGGTCCGCGGGCTTGGAGCAGGTCGCCGCTGGCTGGCACGCGCCACCCGGTTCCGGAGTAAATAGGGAGAGACTCTCCCGAGCACCGTAATTAGAGTTCAAGTGGGCGGGGAGCCGCTCCGCGCCGCCCGCTCATGTCTCTGCAGGGCCGAGTGTCCGGCGGCTTGGCACAGCTGCGTGTGGCGGGGCAGCTGCTTGGCGCCCTGCGCCCCCGGCCAGGCCCCTCAGTGGGTGCCACGCGGACCCGCAGCAGTGCGTGCGGTCCCCTGGCCTCCCTGGGCGCCTACGGCCCCTGCGCGCGGGCCCCAGCGGGAGTTGGGGCTTGGGGGGCGGCGGCGGTGGGGCGGAGAGCGGGGGTGCGCACCTGGGCCCCCCTGGCCATGGCGGCGAAGGTGGACCTGAACACCTCCACCGACTGGAAGGAGGCAAAATGTAAGTGTAAGCAGAAGCGGGGCGAGGGGCGAGGGCGGCCCCACGTGGGCCTTCCGAGGCTGGACGGCTCCCCATCGGCATTCTCTTCCACCTGAGAGACCTGGGGAGGTCGAGGCTCCCTATGCCCTGGTATGGACTCCCCCATTCACAGCCACGCCCCCCGTGTTCCCAGCCCCTCAAACCCGTTCACCCCAGACCAGGTCCAGGTTCCCTGTCAGGGGCCGTGTGAAGAAGCTGGCCTTACCCCACTGGAATGGGCCACAGGGCAACCCTGGAGATTGGCCAGGACCTACCACCTTGCTCTATTGTGCTGGCAGGAAACTGAGGCCCAGTACTTTAGACGAATAGCCCAAGGTCACTTGGGAGTGTGTGGCAGAGCTGACATTAACTTCCTGAACTTCCAATGCTTTGCATAGTATTGTTTCTCGAGTGGTGGCATTTTAGGCACAGTGGCAGGGAATGGGCTGAGGGGAAAGCTCTCTGACTGGAGTCCCACCTGGTGGGATCAGATAACCCCAAGGAGGGGCCTCCCTGGGCGGGCCTGTCCCACCTCCACCCTCCTTCCTCGAGGGCCTGCCTCTCTGGGCATGTGATGGGGTGCCCTTTTGCCCTCAGCACTGGCCTCCTGCCACTTGTAAGCAGTCCCTGCCCCATTCCTGGGGGACGCAGGGCTGGGCGGCTGGGGAGCAGGGCGGAGATGGGGCATTGTGTCTGTGAGACTAGTGACCTCGCCCCTGCAGGACAGGCATGCCCCTCCTCCCTCCCCTCACAGAGCCAGCGGGGAGGCAGCCTGACCTGCAGAGCCCCAAATAGCCTGGGGAGCTGTTCCAGCTGCCCCTGCCCTTCAGGGTCTGCTCCCTGGGCCCTAGCGACCATTCCCGGCTGGATCCCCTTTCAAAAGGGCAGGGAAAGCAGCTCATTGGCTGCACCCGCCTGTGGAGTGGCTTTGGCCAATGGCGCTGAGAAGGCAGGCCTTGGGCGGGTGGTGGTTGAGGGTGTGGGGAAGGCATCCTCCCGGGATTGGAGGTAGAGTTCAAGATGGCTTAACACCGTCATGTATTGCGTGGCCTGCACTGGGATCTTAAAGCGCCCGCAGGAAGCGCTTGACTTTGCTCCGTGAGCACACGCAGTGCTTAGGCCGTCAACCCTGGGCAGAAAAACACCGGTCAGGGCTCAGGGCGGGGAGCCCGGCTGGCAGACACCCCTGGCGGGGGCTGCCCCACAGGGAGCCCTGCTTCTCCTTCTCTGTCAGTGAACAGTGACCCAGGACGGTGGGACAGAGCTGGGGGGCAGGGGCCCAGGCACCAGCTCCGGATCTGCCTCAATTTCTAGGACCCAGCGCCCCGCCACCCCCCATTCCTGGGTGCTGCTGAAAACTTCCGGATCTCATGAAGCAGCGATTCCCAGGCCGCTGCCTGCCCCTCTGCTTGGAGCTGGGGTTCCCGTTCATGCAGTCAGTCCACTTTTATTGAGAGCTTTCTACGTGGCTGGCCTTGGCTGGTGCCGGGGACTCTGCTGTGAGCGAGACAGGGAAGGACCCTGTCCTCACAGAGCTTCTACTCTATGGGGAGGAAACTGGGCGGCGAATGTGGTCATTCAGTGGGACAGTGCCAGGGAAAGGTCAGGGCTATGAAGAAACCATGGCAGACGGGGCCGCCTGAGCTCCAGGGTCCAGTCAGGGGCGTGTGAGGAGGGCGGCTTGGTCCCAGGTGCCCCAGCACCCGGCGCGAAGCCCCCAGCGGGTACCAGATGGCAGCTTGTTGGAGGTGAGACAGACCTCCACGTGTTTTAGTTATCGATTACTACTGGGTGACGAATTACCCCAGGAGCCCAGTGGCGTGAAAACAGCAAACATCTCAAAGTCTCTGAGGCCCAGGGGCCTGGGTGTGGCTTAGCTGCGTGGTTCTGGCTCAGAGGTCCTGGGTGATCTGGGGACTTGTTTGGGCCTGGGGTGAGCCGTTCCCAGGCGGCCCTCTCACATGAAACGGCCGTTGGCTAGAGGCCTCAGTCCTTCACCGCGGGGCGGCCTCCACAGGACTGCCTGGCTATCCTCACGACACAACCACTGGCCTCCCCCAGAGCCGGTGGCCCAAGAGAGGGACCGTGAGGAGGACCAAACCGGAAGCCACAGCGCCTTTCTGTGACCTTGTTTTCCAGGCCTCACAGCGTCTCTCCTGCATTGTCCTAGGGCTTAGAATCAAGTCGTGGAGGCCAGCCCACCCTCCAAGGGAGGGAAATTAAGCTCCACCTTTGGAAGGGGAGATCATCAAAGAATTAGGGGTATACTTTTAAGACCACCACACTGGGTGGAGCTGCCTCAGCTGGACCCTGCCTCTCATTGGGGTCCCAGCTTTGGTTCTTGAAGACCCCATACCTTTTCTTTATTACCTTCAGTTTATACTTGGGGCAGAGTTACGGTGAAGTACACCGCATGTACAGACTTTCAGTGTACAGTCAGTGTTTGCATGTAAGCACCCAGCTGCACCTCTCCACCCTGATCAATAGGTGGAACATTGCCATCACCCTGGAAGGTTCCTTTGAGACCCTTTCCAATCAGTACCCTTTAAAGCTGGTTACTTTTCTGTTCATTTCTTCTCAAACTTCATAGGGACAGAGGCAAGCAGGCTGTCAGCACCTTTTGCTTAATATCTGTGATGCGTCCACATAATCGGGTGTGTCAACCATTTGTTCTTTTTTATTGCTGTATAATATTCCACGGTGTGGCTGTGTCACAGTTTGCATGCCCGTTCCCCTGTTGATGGGCATTTGGGTTTCTGGTGTGGGACTGTTGGGAATAAAGCTGCTCTGAGCATCAGGGATGTCTTTGATGGACACGTGCTCTCCCTTCTCTTGGGGACATATCTACATAGGCCTCCAAACGCCCCGTCTGTGCCTGAGATGATCTTCTCTCAAAGTCTGACGCATAATGACCAAACTCACAAGATACCAATGTATAGGTCAGAAGCTGATGTGCAGTTTAAGGTGGGGAATTAGAGCAGGAGGTCGGGAAACTCTCACGTGCCTGGGTAGGGCCTCCTCTCCCCATGGAAAAGCCATGTGGAAGTCAAATTGTAGCTAGTCTTCGGTTTGCTCAGCAGCACGTGTTCCCAGCTGGGGAGCTGGCTGAATGATTTTGGAAGCCGATCCCACTGCGCTGGGAAGGCTGTGCAAGCTTCTCTGCCAGGGGTGGACCTACCCACCAAGGGGTCCCTTCCCGGGGCGCTTGCGCAGTACTTCCGTCTTTATGCAGCGTAGCATGGCTTCTCTGGGCCCCGCATGCAGGATGCCCTGTCCCACCGCCCAGTGCGTCCTCTGGACAGGTGGCCAAATTCGGCCTCACTCTGGGCATTCCTTTTCCTCACCTCCAAGCGGGCTTCCCGCTTGTGTGGGCCCATTCCTCCTCTAGGGGAGTACATAGCATCAGGCTGGACCTTCCTGAGTAGGAGACACCCAGTCTTTTGGGGGGACCTGTTCAGTATCTGATTACATTGGCCAGGGTTAATTTCTCTAATTCCCTCATCATTCCCTCAGGCCGTGCCTTTTCAGCCGAGAATTGTAGAAACATTGTGCTGTAATGGCAGTTGGTTGTAAAGGGAGTGAAGGTGAGGCACCAGGGACATCCGAGGGCTGTGTCACCGTGTGCAGGGGCTGGCCTCCAGGAGAGGGGCCACGGGTCCTCCTGACTGCAGTTGGGGCAGAGCTGTGTGCTAAAGGAGAACGGGCATCGGTGCCATCATCAGACACGGGCAAGCCCCAGCACCGCTGCTTCCATGCTTCCTGAGCCTCAGTTTTCTCATCTGTGAAATAGGACCAACAACAGCTGATTTGTGGGTTTGGTACATTGTGCCTGGATCACATCAAAACCATTTTGTACACAGTGGCCCGCACAGTGTACTGAGGGCCTGCAGCGGCCCCCTTGGGCCCATCTCCTCTCTCTGCTGTTCTGGCCATGGCGACACTGAACTTGAGTAAACTTGACTCTCCCATGGCCCCCGATGCTGGAGTCCTGAGGCACATTTCCTCCCCGTGGTGGCTCAAGATCGGACCCATGTTCCAGCTTCAGTGGGCACTGGGCCGGGGCAAGGACGCATCTCGACCCCCATGTCATTTCACGCGGAGTGGGCGACTTACCTGGTTCGATGGCTGAACTGGGAAGTTTTCAGGCACACCCCGGAATTGGGGGCCTTCTCCCACCTGTTATCTGGGGACGCGGCCTTGGCACGTCCCAGGACGGACGGAGGCGAGGGGCCCAGGGCGAGCCGAAGGGCGCCGCGGGCCTATGTGTTCTTTGTCTCTGCCGCTCGTGCCCCGGACTTTGACAAGACCCTGCTCTTGGGGGACGGTGAGCCCACTTGATTAATGTCGCCGCTGCTGTGTTCTCAGAGCCCAGCCGTTATCAGCCCTGCCCACCTGGCCTACTCCAGAAGAGGAGCCTGCCTCCGCGCCAGCCTGCCCTCACCTTTCTGAACACCGGCTTGCAAAGTGCCATAAAGACACTTCTTAAAACACATCATTGAATTCCCGCTCGCCCGCAGCACTTTATGGTTCTGACGCAGCCTGCTTCCTCCAGCTCAGCTTTCACCGGGGAGCCGATGAAAGCTTTGTCTGGGGTCAGGCCTCCCCATCAAAATTTACTGCAAACATCTTTTTACAACACCTGTCTTACTGAGCTGTGAAATACTCTCGCCTCTCCAAAAACGAAAGAAAATTAAAACCTCTGTAGTACATCTTTCATAAGAAAAATGAAACTCACTTGTGCTTTCAGCCTGCATCTGTCTTTCGGGCAGAAAGAGGAGGATGATGTTCTAATGCGGGGGGCACACGCCCAGCGGGCCCCGCGTCTCCTCCACCCAGGGTCAATGGGGAGGCCCTGGGGGGTGGCCCCGCTGACAGGAAGGTGAGGTAATAACAATGGCACTTGGTGAGAATTGCTGTTGTCTTTTCCTTCCTCGTACATCAGAGACCAGCACAGTGTGCAGCTCCTCAGGGATCAGCCAGGCCACAACCGCCTGGCGAGGAGGACGCAGTGCCCTGCACGCTGGCCTGGAGAGGTGTGTGCTCGGGGACTGTGGCCTGGAAGGGCAGGCTGACAGATGTCGGCACCCAGCCGCTGGCGGCAGAGCTGGGAGCGCTGGTTGTCTTCCTTTGTCGTCTCTGAGAAGTAGCGTCATCTTTTGGACTTTGCTGGTCCCGCAGCCCAGGCTGTGGACACTGGGAGGGACAGTGCTGGAGGGGTAGGGCTGCACCCCGCCCGGGCGCGCCTCTGGCCGGGCAGGCTTTCCCTGCTCCTCCTGGAAAGGCAGGTGGCGGCATGTGCCGGATGGCGGGTCTGAGCCGTCCCCAGGCCCCCTGGACTAGTTCCATGGGGTGCCCAGGCCTGTGCCAGCCAGAGGGACTCTGCTCATGGGAGCCCTGTGGGATCAGTCTGGGTCCCAGCTGACCAGGCTCTCCAGTGTCACAGCAGGTACAGCCACTTTCTGGCCCCCAGTCCACTGGCTGGGGGTCCCTGTGCTTGGGTGTGCCAAGGCCTCGGTGGGGGGATGTCTTTGGTCAGTCATGCAAAACGACACATACAGGGACTCAAATAATTTGAAAAGCTCCTCCACTCACTATGCCCCAAATCGAAAAAAACATTTTTGTCTCGTTTTGTTTTGCTCTCTTTGAGTCTTACTTCGCTCACAGGAAGGGGTGCATGTCTCTGATGTGTATATTGCATTTTACAGCCTACAGAGTATTTCCAGGGTCAGCTTCTCATTCGCAGCAGGCCTAGGCCGCAGGGAAGGCTGGCCATGCCCCTGTTCCAGAGGCTCAGGGAGGCTGGGTGACCAGCCATGACCAAGGTGCTGGGGGGTCACGAGCCCAGACCCAGCGGGCCCGGGCGCGGGGCGGGGCAGGAATGGAAACCGCAGCGGCAGCCGGCTGGGCTGGCACGCTGCCGGAGCTGTCTCTCTTCCCTGGATGGGACACAGTGCAGCCTTTGTTCTCTGGTCCAGCTGTTCTGGATTGCTCTCCCTTTCTCCACCCAAATGCTGTCTCCTGCCTCAGGGCTTTCGTACAGGCTGTCCCCTCCGCCGGGAAGACCGCTCTCAGGGAAACCTTGCCCTCGCCGCTCGGGTCTCAGCTCGTTTGCTCGTCGATTCATCGCAGAATGTTCACACAGTGCGTGGCCGGGGGCGGGAACCCAGAGTAAATGCGGCAGAGCCAGCGTGGCCAAGGTCAAGTTGGGAATAAAGCATCAGACAGTCAGGGAAGGGGCTACTGGGAGGGGGAGGGGCCTGTAAAAGAAGACCTGGCAGGGGCACAGCCAGTTCAAAGGCCCTGAGGCAGGGCACAGCCTGGCTGTTGGAAGGACTGAAAGGTGACCTGCTTGGCTGCCTGGCCGAGGTGCCGGGTACAGAATGGAGTGTCGTGGGAAGCGTAGCACAGGACGAGGGTAGGGAGAGGGCAGGCCTGTTACTTGGCCGTGGTAAGGACCTGGAGTTTGACATGAGCTTTAAATAGAGATGGCTTCTGACTTACCTTCCGAGGCTCCCTGGGCTGCTGTGTGCGTAGCGGATGATTGGATGGACATGGGGGTCACGTGGGAGCTGGGGGCTGCGGAGGGCTCTGGGGAGCGATGATGGGGGCGTGACCCCTGGCAGGGGCGGGCAGAAGGCTTGGTTTCTCAGGTTCCCTGGGGAGAAGGATGGTGAGGGGCTGGAGGTGCAGCCTTGGGTTGTGAGCATAAAGGTTTTTGAGTGCGTGGAATTGCTGTGAAGACCCAGGGAGAGGGTGTGGGTTAAGAGGGGAGGCAGCAAGGAGACTGAGGAGGAGGGCCCGCGAGCCTGGTGGGATCCAGGAACAGGGGTTCCTGGTGGGGCGGAGGGTCTGCAGGTGCTGAGTGCCCAAGGGAGGACAGGATGGGCAGCATGGCTGGGGTGGTGTGGTGCCTCCGACCTTGGCCTTGATGGAGAGGTGGGGCAGAGAGCTTCAGGCCAGAGGGAGCATGGGAGGGAGGAGATGCAGACAGTGGAGGAGGTGGACGGGGGGACAGGGGGGAATGAGGCGGCAGCTGCGGGGTGTGGAAGGCAGGGTCGGGGTGTGGAAGGCAGGGTCGAGGGGGAGAGTTTTGTTTTAAAAGATGGGACACCAGAGGGTGTTTGAGGGCAGACAGGACAGTCCAGTGGAGGGGGAGCGGCTGCAGCCAGTCCTCTGGAAGGTGAGCCAGGCGGCCTGGGCTGGGAGCAAGGACCTTCATGCCCAGTGACTGAAAGGGAGGATGAGGTGTGGGCAGGTGTGTGTGGGGGGCTTGCTGGCTGGGTGGGAAGAGGAGTCAGTGGGGGCTGGAGGATGAGTCGGGGAGGCTTGGGAGAAGGGAGGCGGGGGAGGGAGGCACCCACTTCTAAAGCAGCAGCTAGAGTGGCCGGGAAGGTGGGCCACCAGGGGGAGATCAAGAATTTAGAGGGAGCCATGTGCTTGGTCGTGGGATTTTCTCTAGCAACTTGGAGCTCCCGGGGCAGACCAGAGAAGTGGGGATACTTCCTCCAGGAAGCTGTCCCGGCCTTCCTCTGCTGGGTCAGGTCCCGGAACTCACCTTGCTGCCCACCTCCAGGATTGGTGGGTGCTCATAAATATTTATCAGCTGATCGATCTGCATGCAAAGTGCCAGGGAGAGGCAGAGCCTGGGTGGAGCTGGCCTTCCCACAGCCTTTTCCTCGCTGGGCGGTACTGGCTACCAGCAGCTGAGTTCTTCGCCGTGTACTCAACTAAGCCTGTTCACTTCTCACTTCACACACAAGGGAGCCTCCCCCTACTCTGCAGAAGAGGACAGTCGGGGCTTGGAGAAGTGCTTTAGCTCCTTCTAAGTACCAGTACCCTGCCCTGTACTGCTCTCCCCACTCCCTAACACTCAAAGAAGGGAGAGACTTCTTAAAAAAAAAAAAAAAATTCTCTATTTATTTTTAGAGAGAGGGGAAGGGAGGGAGAGAAACATTGATGTGTGAGAGAGACATCTTTCAGTTGCCTCTTGCAAGGTAACATCTGGGGACCCAGCCCGTCACCCAGGCATGTGCCCTGACAGGGAATCAAACCGGCGACCTTACATTTCACAGGCCAGCGCTCAATTCACTGAGCCACACCAGCCAGGGCAGAAGGGAGACTTTAAGTAGAAGCCCTTGGCCTGTCTTTCAGATAGTGCATGGGGTCATGTGCCCACTGGGGGGCAGCCCCTTGAGAAGGGAGGCAGGGAAATGGGCTGTGAGCATCAAGGGACGCTAGTGACAGAGGGGACTATCTGTGTTGGGTGTCCCATCCCTGGTAGGGCCACCCTGGCCTCTTCGAGAGAATGAATAGGGCTCGTGCGTGGCTCTGAGTCTGTATCTGGTGGAGGCACTTTCAGTCTGATTGTGGTGTCCCTGGGATGAAGTCAGTCCTCAGCAGGTCTTGGTGGCTCCTCTGTTGGCCCTGCCACCTCCTCTCAGTGTCATTCCCCCTGTGCTCCCCACCCTCTTCACTGCCCTGCCCTACACGCTGAATTCCACTTACCCACGGCCCTGACCGTGCTCTTCCTGCTGGCGGAACGCCGTGCCCTGCCCTGGCTGCCTCCCGTCCCTCTCTGAGCCTCTCTTACTATGCCCCCCGGGCTGGGGTTCTGGCTACCTGTCTCCCGGGCCCCGGCGGCTTCCTTGGCTCCTCTGTGGACTGCTTGCTTGCTTGTGCAAAGCAAGGGTCAGCCCCCCCTCCCACGCTGCTTTGTGGGTTCTCCAGGGTCAGGACCTGCACTTGGTAAGGGTCTGTGGAAGGGGTGGAATGTGGCTGCCAGAAAGTGTGGCTCTGGATTGAGCCACAATTGAAGTGGATTTGGGGTGTTCTTTTTTATAAGAGTCCCACCACAGTGTCGAGCCGGGCCATGAGCTCGGCCCATGAGCTTGGCCCTTTCCGTGTGCGCGGGTCCCTGAGGAGCAGAGGCTTGGATGCACCTAGTGACTTTGGCAGGGCAAAGGGCACTTGCAGGAGACCAGCCTGTCTCTTGAACACCTACCCCTTGCAGTTGTCTCCCCAGAAGGCTCCAGGAGGCAACCCTTCCTCTCCCACCACTTCCTCTAAAGGCCCTGCCTCCTCTGCACACTCTCTAGTGCCTTTTGAGTCCCTTGCTGTTTGTCTCCCACCTTCCTGTGGTCAGTGGGGACGGCTGGGACTGGGGAGCGTGTGTGTGGTCCAGCGGAGTGAGGCTGGGCCGGGCACCTGGGCACCCACTGGCCTCAGGCCAGCAGGGGGAGCCCGTGAGCCGCTGACTGGGACTGCTGCTCAGGAAACATCCCTCCGAGGGGCGCTCTGGGCTCCTCGGCCTGGTGCCGCCCAAAGGGAGGCCAGGCCCAGGGCCAAGGCCAGAGCAGAGACACCATCCTGAGCAGACCCAGAGTCCGTGAGCTGATGGGGAGCGGGCAGGCTTTTCATTCACCAGACACAGGTGGCCTCCTAGCCTCTCCAAGCTCCTATTTCCTCACCTGCAGAGTGGGGACAGTTCCAGCTGCTCCCTGGGTACACGCCACGCCACCGGGGAAGGCCCCAGTGGGCACCTGTCAGTGAGGAGCCCTCAGCTGAGGCTGGGGGGTGTGTTGTGAGCCAGCAGCAAATCTGCTTTGTTCTGTGGCTCTTTGAGGAGGAAGGTTGTCTTGGTTCCCTGTGTCCTGAGCTGACACATAATGACAATGATAATGAAAATGATTGATCATGTAACTGATTGATAGTGTAACCCATTGATGATGTAACTGATAATGTAACTCATCGATCAGATAACAGGTTGATAATGTAACTGATTGACAATGTAAATGATTAATAAGGTAATTGATTGATCATGTAATGGACTGATAATGTAACCAATTGATGATGTAACTGGTTGATAATGTAATTGATTCAGTGTCACCCACCTTCCTGGCCTTAGCATGTGTGAGTAAGCTGGGAATTATTCTGCAGGAGACGTCTTAATCCCCATCCTATAAATGAGGAAATTAGGGACCTGGAGCTGTGGGGGCAGCTGGAAAGGGGCAGAGTTGATTTCCGAACTCAGGTCTGTGGTGCTTGAGAGACGTCCTCTGCCTCCCTGGGCCTCAGTTTCCCCTCCTGAACAAAGAGGGCAGGGCAAGGTGTTCTAGGGGCTTCCAGGCTCCAGACCGCAGGCCCCTGCCCCCACGCCCCCTCCCCTGGAGCCTATGGGAAGGACAGACTCCATAGGGCCGGTTCTCGGACAAGGTGAGAGTCCCGAGACCTGCAGGGGGTGGGGAGCCCCCAGGACTGGCCCCCTCTCTACCTGCTTTGATTCGCCTTCCTACCCGCCCCACCTCGCCCCTGCAGCTTTTCTGAAGGGCCTGAGTGACAAGCAGCGGGAGGAACATTACTTCTGCCAGGACTTCATCAGGCTGAAGAAGATCCCAACCTGGAAGGAGACGGCGAAAGGTAGGCCTGCGGGGGAGGCCCCCTGCCCCCGCAGCCACTGGCGGATGGCCCCTTCAGACCCACGTCCTGGGAGAGTCGTACAGACAAGGCCAAGAAGAACAGCAGCAGCGTTTATGGAGTGCTTGCTGTTCGGGGGGGGGGCACTTTGCCCACACGTCACCTCGTTTAACTATTAACACAGCCTGAGGCAGGTGTGGTTCTTATCCCCGTTACACTGTGGGAGGCTGAGCCCAGACCCACCATCCCGTCGCTGAGCTGGGAGGTGTAGCTGTGGTGGGGTGGCTCACAGGCGTGCGTGCTGGAGGCGCCCAGGCCCTGCAAACTATAGTCCTGGTGACCGGGGAGCGGGGCCCGTCCCTCAGCCCACCTAGGCCAGCTCCACACCTGGGGGATGGGATGGGCGATGCTGATACCATGCCTGTGTGTGATGTGGTTGGGTAGATTCAAGGCCACCTGTTTGTGTATACAGTAGGGGCTTAGTGTGGACTGTCATAACCAGGGTCACCAGCCCCCCCGAGGCAGGCCACCCCTGGAGGCACCTGGTTTGTGGGCACTCGTGGGTCCCTCTGCCTTGGGGGCCTTCCTGGGACCCCACTCTCGGCATCTGCTTGTCCCCAGGGTTGACCGGGAAGGTGGAGGAGCCCAAGTACAAAAAGGACAAGCATCTCAATGAGAAGATCTCTCTCTTCCGGGGAGATATCACCAAGCTGGAGGTGGATGCCATCGTCAACGCCGGTGAGTGGCGCTCCTGGCTGGCCTGCGCCAGAGACCCAGTTCCCTCGTCGCCTTTGCTCTGGTCGGCCTCGCCAGGCACGGGGGACGTGGCTCCAGCCAGGCTCGGGTGGCCGGACTAGATGGCCTGCTGGCGCCACAGGAGCCCGTGTGTTGGCTGAGCGGACTCCTGTTCCCTTGAAACCCTGACCCGCTGTGTCAGGGGCGCCTTGGCTGAGTGGCCTCACAGCTCTGAGACCCATTAGTGGCAGGGAAGAGAGAGCCTGGCTGGAATCGCGCCGGGCTACCCTTCCAGGAAGGCGGGTGCCCTGACCGCCGCTTTCCCTCCTCGGCCACCCCCCCCCCCGCCGCCCCCCGCCAAATTGGGCGAGGGAGCCCACGGTGTGGAGGGTGGGGGCAGAGGCCCCTGGGCCCCAGGCTCAGCTTTCTGCAATGGCTCTTGCTGGCTTGGCAGTTTATTGTGATAAGCTGAGGGGACTGCTGCTCTGTCTCCTCTGGAGGAAGGAGGGAGGTGGGTGCCCTCCTCCCAGGCAGTGGTGGTCTGGCCAAGGTCAGGAGCAGGGCGTCAAGGTGCGGTCAAGTCCAGCAGGCGTGCAGGTGGTTTATGGCACGAGGGTAAGTGGGGCTACACCCAGGCCTGGCTCCCCTGCTCACCGAGCGCCGTAGGAAGGAGCCTCTTTCTTGGCGCAATATTTGTGGACGTGGGCAGACCCTCTTGTCTTGGGCTCCCACTCAGAGGCACCCCCAGAAGCGTCTCTAATCTCCTTCCTCTCACCCCCAAGCTGGTGGCCATTGTTTCTGACTCCAGTGCTGACCAGGGAGTGGGGTAGTTGAGGGACTCTGGGACACGGTGGTGCTAAGTGACAAGGCTCCTGGGCCCGGGAGAGGCAGCCGCGCGGTTGCTCGCAGCCTGCTTGATGGCAGCCCAGGTCGCGTTTCTGGTGGTGGCTTCGCTCTGCGTGCCTGCCTGCCAATGTTTGCAGGACTGTGCGGGTGTGCCCAAGGGTCTGCCCGCCCCCTCCACTGCCTGTCTCGGTACACAGGTGACCAGTCACACGAAGGCTTGGAGCAGTGGGAGCTTGGGTCACCTTTCGGTTTCTTCTGCTAGGTTTGCTCATGTCCCTTGCCTCTAGGACGGTGGGTGACAGCAAGGCCTGCAAGTCCATCTGGGGAGATGTGGAGTAAGACAGGCCGAGCGGGGTTAGCAGGTGTCATGGCGGCCCCGGGGGAGGAGGGTGTTCCTGCTGCCCGGGCCCAGGCAGGGTTGGCCTGGCATAGAAGGACCAAGCCTCGGGGCTGTGGCTGAGGGGACAGTCCCACAGGCCCATGGGGCCGCCCTGCCCGGTGTCCCCTTGCCTTGTCAGTCACTGGCCAAGGGTGTGGCGGACACCCTGCTGGCACTCTCCTTGCTGAGCTGCAAAGTGGCCAGAGGGGAAAGTGGGGCATCTCATCAGCTCCTCCTGGCTGGGTGGGTGGTTGGCGGGCCAGGAGAGGGGGTGGGAGGCCAAGGCAGGGCGTCGGTGGGGCGCAGATGGAGCGGGTGGGGGCTCGGGAGGGCTGTGCGTGATGAGCGGCCCTCCCTGCGCGGCCCGGTGCCTGGCCGGCCTCCGAGTGCCGCGGCTCTGGCCGCCTCTCGCACGCTCAGAGCAGCACTTTGGTCCTGGCTCCCTCTGACTGCGCCGGGGGCGGGGGGCGGCCTTTGCCGTGTCTCTCCGAGGACTGCCTCTCCCATGTGCTGGCCTGCACTCCAGTGTCCGCATCTGCAGGACGGGGCTTGTGGAAACCACAAGCCACGGGGCGTCAGGGGCATCAGGAGCCCATGCTCCTGAACTGTGATGCGCACACAGTGCCGGGCATGACCTGAGGGCTTGGCACCTGCCGCTGTTGTCAAAGCTGGAATCGATGCCATTGTTGTCACCCTGGCATTGGCCCTTTCCCAGCAATGAAAAGGGACACTGGGTGCCTCCCGTAGATGAACAGCTTCCTCTTCCCTCTGCTTGCCTCGGTTTACCCAACACCGCTGGGCATGTTTTCCTGGGATCTCCTTTTTTCTAGAAAGAGCCTCACACCAGGGAGAACCGAGAGCCCTCCTAGAGCTCCAGGGAATGGCTGAGGCTGGCCCTGGACTTGGGGTCCCACACGGAGCTTGCACCCCCTCTAGGCGCTCCGTCCAGGTGTGTGCCCAGTGGTGGTATTCGGGTGAGCTTGGCACTCAGGGGTCCTTGGTGGTCTTGGCACAGGGTCCTGCACTGGGGTGGGGGGAGTTGTCCCTTCGGCCTCATCACGGGGTTCCCCCACTGTCTTGGCTCAGGCTGTCCACTGCCCACTGCCCACCAGGGGGCAGCAGAGATTGCGGTCCCCATGCCCGGCGGCGCCCATAAATCAGCCTGTTTATTAGCAGAATAAAAGTCGAAGCATAGAGGGGCTTTTCCGGGCTGCATAAATCTGGCTTGTGCCTCATGAAACCCATATGTGCTTAATTCATATGTAAAGTTTCAAGCAGGAAGAGAATATGTGTCCATTAAATTCTATTTGACTTGATTATAATCATTAGCCGTGAATAATTGCTTCTCCGCGACGACCGCGGAGCCGCCACAATGGGAAAAAGGAGTGAGCAATTATCGAGGGGTGGAAAATTTTAAATTTTTAGTTTTGAAGCCAGTGGTTAGTGTTGGTCCCAGAGGGGTCAGTGGCCCATGGGGACTGGTGGGGGTCAGACTGAGCTGGGAGATCGAGGTCAGCTTCTAGGTTTTGTGGGGGTGTCCCTTCGTGTCCCTGTGTTCAGGATGGGGGGTGGGGAAGGTGCCGTCACTGCCTGGGCTCTGCTCCAGTGGCAGGGACCATGGCGGGGGAGACAGGGGAGCTGGTTCGAGTCTGCGAGAGAAGGGGGTTTGGGCCCCCAAGCCCCCTCTACACTGAAGAGCCTTGGGCTGGGGAGATCTCCCCACCCCTCAGGAGGACCCCGGGGATCCTTGGAGAGGGCGGGAGCCAGGTGCCCTCGTGCCTGTGCGCCCCACAGAGGGACCCAGCTCGTGGCCTCTCTCAGCACTTTGGAAATTCACATCCTGTTCCCAGCGGTTCCCCTGGCATTGGAAGTACAGGACAGGTGTTTACCCCTCTTGGCCTGCATTTGAGACATGACTGGGGTGGGGGGCGGTGTGTGTGTGTGTGTGTGTGTGTGTGTGATGTATGTTATATGGTATGTGGAGGCAAGGGTCGGGGCAGAGGATAGAAGAGGGACTGCCTGGCCGGTGGACGTCACAGGGGTCAGGACCAAGTCCCCCACATCCTCGGGCACAGTGCCTGCATCCCTGGACCCTTCTCAGCCTGGTTGGCTGCGGCCGCTTGCTCACACAGCGCCCGGAGAGTCTCCGGCTGCTGCCATCTGCGCTGGCCACGGCTCCTGCCCACGGGGGCACGCAGCATCCGTCTTAATTAAATTGGGCTGCCATGCTGGCAAGCTAAGCCAGGGAGCCCCTGTAGGCCCCCGTTCTGGATCAGGAGGTTCTGGGGGGCACTGCCTGCCTTTCCAGCTTGGCCTGCGCCCCCCAGACTGTCTGGGGAGAGCCATGCCTGGCATCTCTTCCAGGTCTGGGGACCCCTACTCTGGGGGACACTTCAGCTTCTGGAGTGTGTGCATCTTCTCTTCTCTTTGCATGGGGGAGGGGTTATGACCTTGACTGGGTCACTTCCATGCCTGTGAGGTTCCCAGCATACCAGGCCTGTGCCTATGGGTCCCTAGTTCTCTATGAACAGCTGAGTCCCAGACAGGAAGTGTCCCAGCACAAAGAAAGACCCCCATTCTTGGCCAGCCCAGGGGCCGGGTTTCTGGCTCTGGCCTTCGGGCGTAACAGGACAGAGCAAGGATGAATGTGATGCTTTGTGCAAAGACAGAAAGAATCTTTCACTTGAAAGGTATCCCAGGCCGTCAAGTCAGGGCCGCGGCACACAGGTCAGCAGCGGGGTCAGAGCCCCAGCGTTCCTGCTGGCAGCGCGGGGCCGCTGGCCGGGCATGCCTGAGCCCCTGTTTCTGCGTCTGAAAAACCGATCCCTGTCGGTTCGACCCATGCTGGTGTGAGGATGACACGCATTCAGGCTTGTCCGGGGCAGGGCTTGGGGCCTGACACATAGAGGCACCCAGCAAACTCTCACTGGGAAGTCAAGAGCAAGAGCAACTAAGTAGAATATAATGTGACAAAGCACTGGAAGCAAGGTCTGAACACAGTGCCACGCGACGCCGTAGGGACCAATTAATTCTGCGGGGAGGTGGCAGGAGGCGAGGCGGGTCAGTAAGGCCTTGGACGGCCTGGCACGTGGGCAGGGCCACACAGACCGGCTGGGAAGCCGTGTTTCACAGCCACAAGCCGGCCTCACTGGGAGTTTTTAAAGACGCTTATTTATTTAAAATAAGGCATGAAGTGGCACTCTGTTTCCTTAAGTCTTGGGGCTTTGATGTGTGGCCTGCCAGCCGCTTACCATCCCCCCTCCTCCAGCCGCGTCAGCCCAGCTCCGTGCCTCACCCCTCTGCTGCCTGGCGGGCCCCCGTGCTGTCCCCGGGCCACCGCACAGAGGCAGTGATTTAGAGTCCGCCTTGATGGACTAGCAGGCAGGGGGCTGGGGGACGCCGACTGCCTTGTGGGAAGTGATCTGACGCTAAACTGTCGCCGTAAATCGCTTTATCTGTCACTTCAGATTTAAATGTGTTTGCTGAGGCTTGCCTCCGCGCCAACGGCAGCAACCTCTCCGCAGTGGGCAGGGAGGGCGGGCAGGTGGGGACCTGTGAGCAGCGGCAGATGTTGCTGGGCCCAGTCGCCCGAGGAGCACCGGGTGAGGACTGGCCCCTTCCCCTGGCCCCTCAGTGGCCACCCAAGGCCTCCGTGACACAGGCAGGACTAGGGGCCCTGTTTTCAGTGATCAGACCAAGGCTCAGAAAAAGAGAGAACATGCCCCAGCTTGGCAGGTGACCTCACACATGGCCTTTCCTTTGTTGGGCAGACGTGTGTGGTAGGCCTGTGTACCAGGCATTGGGGTAGGCCCTGGGCCACCAGAGACACAATCTCTAATCCAAAATTCAGGAAGAGACATGTGAATGACAAGAGACAACAAAGTGTACGAGGGACGGGCATCCTGTCCGCGGGGGGAGGTGGGGGTGGAGGCAATCAGGAAAGCTGCCTGGAGGAGGAGGCACTTGAGCCGAGAGCGGGGAACCTGAATCAGAAGTTGGACCAGGGCATTCCAGGGGCAGAAGGAGAGAGATGGCAGGGAGGGGTGAGTCGGGTGGCACTTGGGGCGAGCTGCGGCTGGCCCTGAGCTGAGGGTCTCCCTCCAGGTCTAGGCTATATTCACACCCCCTGCCACCACTCCTGGACTCCTGGTGTCACCTCAGCCCCACGGTGTCAGTGGGGAAACTGGGGCTCAGAGAGGCGAAGCACCCTGCTTAAGGACGCACAGCGAAGCAGCAATGGTTTACCAGGCTTTTTATTTTGAGGGTGGGTGGGAATATCTCTTGTTTCCTTTTCTTTTCTGATTGCAAAATTTGGGTCCCCATGGTGGGTGGGTTGTCATCTGTTCTCACTGCAGGGGGATGGAGAACTGGTGTGGTTGGACACAGCAAGTCGTCAGTGCCGAAAAGATGGAACCAACACCTGGGTCCAGGCGGGCGGCCTCACGAGGCCGCAGAGCGGGCTCTGGCCCCCGCGGCCCACTTGGCAGTCCCGGATCTCAGCCCCTGCCCCCAGCTTGCTCCACAGAGCCCCTGCTTCTGGGTTGGGGGAACCTTCTTCCTTTAAAAAAAAAAATTATTTACTTATTTTTAGAGAGGGGGAAGGGAGGGAGAAAGAGGAAGAGAAACATCAATGTGTGGTTGCCTGGTTGCCCCTGGTGCACCCCCCACCAGGGACCTGCCCATAACCCAGGCATGTGCCCTGACTGGGAATCGAACCAGTGACCCTTTGGTTTTCAGGCCAGCGCTCAATCCACTGAGCCACACCAGCCAGGGCAGAAGCTTCTTCTTGAGTGTTCCCTCTGGGCCAGGGGCTGCCTCCCCCCCGCCCCGGACTGCATACGTCGCCTCATTGCCCCCGTTTACTGACGAGGAGACTGGGGCACACACAGAGCTGCAGTGCCGGTAAAAGGCAGAGCCAGGAATCAAACCCTCCACTGTGGGGCTTGGGGTTTAAGGAGAATGCACTCAGCCTTGCTTTTCCAGAAGCTCCCTCTGGTCCTGGCTGGGGGTGAGGGGCGCAGCTGATTGCAAAGCCAACTGGGAGGGCTGGGGCCCGGGCGGCCCCTTCCCCGCATTAGAGAGCCCGGAAGCCCCGCGAGAGTGCAAGGCCTCATTTCCATTGCTGCAGGAGGAGGGCAGCTCCCTTCCACAAGGTCGGGAAGCGGTTACATAAATTCATAAATGATGGATTCCTCCTGAATTATTGAGATTCCCCGGAGGGCTCGCGGGGCCTGGTCCGGAGCCGAGCTTCGGCCAGTGGGCGGGGCTCATGGGGCTGGGAGGCCCTTCCATCCCCAGGTGTTCTTGCCAAGTCTCCCGTTTATTAGCCACATCCATCCTGTCCTTCCACAGGGACATGAGGGGGGACCATGGGTCCTGGACCCGTGACCCTTCGTCCTGGCTCTCAGTAAATGTTTGTCGAATGAAGGCATGGTCTGGTGCTTTTGAGAGTTTGTTAGAGGGCGGGCAGGGTGGGTGGTCCAGTGGCTTCTCCAGGCCCCTCCTCCTGGTCCAGCCCAGACTCCCCGCCCCTCGGCAGCCACAGAAGTCAGAGCTGGAAGGGCCAGTGCTTTGTACAGACGGGGACAGAGGGGGACACACGTGGGCTCTGGGTGAGGCTCTGGAGATACAAGGCTGAGCGGCCCATGCCTGCCCCCGGCCTTCGCAGTCTCAGAGGGAGACGGGGGACATCTGAAGCACAGAGAGGGACAGCGACCTGCTCAGGGTCACATAGCAGGACAGCAGTAAAGCGGAGCTTTCTGAGTCCCCTCTCTGGGCCCTCTTTCCTTGGCCTTCTTCTCCCCTCACGACAGACCACGGTCAGGAAGCACCTGTTAGGGCTCTGCTGCCCCCCAGCCCGCGCTGAGTGGCTCTGAGCGTGTGCTGTCCGGCTCCCCGTCCTTGAGGCCGTCTGGCCTCAGCACCGCACCTGGGTGCCCGCCGTGTCCCCGAAGCGCTCTCCACCCCGAGCACTGGGCTGAGGAGGCCGGAGCTTGTGGGAATGTGTGTGTTTTGAAATTAATGGGGATCATTAAATTGGCCAGGCATGAAAAGGGCTGGATCTGCAGCCCTTGGCTCGTTGTCTGGAATGATCCGCCAGCGCTTGGCCAAGGGCTGTCCAGTTGGCTTCAGGCCTCCCCAGGAAGCCGTGGCCTGCCTGTCCACTTCACGGAAGGGGACCCTGCGCCCCGGGAGGTGAAAGGCTGTGGCGCAGCACTGGAAGCCACCCAGGAACTGGGGTTCCCTTCCCTCCCTCCCAGCGCCCAGTGCACATGGTTTGCATGGGTGTTGAGTTGACTCTGCTTCTCCAGATGCCTATGATGGCCTCACACATACACCTGATGCTCGGGCCTCTGGGTGCGGCCTGGCCTCGTCCCAGCTTGGGGTGGCCTCTAGGATATCACATGGATTAAAAGAGAGTCAAAGGATCCAGCCCTGTTTCCTCACCTCCTACTTCTCGGCTCCACTGTGTACCAGCTGTGTGACCTGGGGCAAGTCGCTTAACCTCTCTGAGCCTCAGTTTTCTCATCTGTAAAATGGGGATAAGAGCACCCTAGGACCCATGCCCTTGGGTTATTGTGAGTGTGGAAGAAGACACAGCTGGTGGAGACGCTCAGAACAACGTCTCGGGCAGCGTAGACCCTTGACAAATGCCAGCTATGCGCTCGCTGCCGTCGCTGCCCCTCGGAGGGCCGCCCACACCCTCGGGATGGGGCCTGCTCTGCCCCGGGGCTCGGCCCCTCCATCCGCCGAGCAAGTTAAAGCCACCTCCTTCCTGTCTTTCCTGCGGTAACTGAGCCCCGGGTGTCAGAGGGCCCCCTGCTGACCCCCAGTCTTCTGGGTGTGGGGTTTCCTGACTGTGAGGGTGCAGGGTAAGCAGGCTGCCCCCCACCCCGCCGCAGCAGGGCTGTCGGCGTCTGCTCCAGCCTCCGTGGGGAAGGGCGTGTGTGCCCCCGGGAACAGCCTGTGCAGGGCCAGCACAGGGAGGAGGATGGGGGATGTCCGTGACGGAAGTGCTCCCTGTCAGGACTTGGTGGCCACAGCTGAGCCTGCGCTGGCAGAGCCGAAGCCACCTGCAGGGCCCCCAGCAGCCTCCAGCCCGCCCTTCCGCTCCCCCTTTCAGGGTCTTCCTTCATTTCAGAAGCTCACCTTTTGGGTTCATTTATTTATTTTGCAAGTGATGGCCCGGCGCACCCGCAGGCCCTGCCGACAGCCATGTTGCCAGTGGCTGCAGGGGCCCATCAGAGGCCTCTCCCTGGTCCTGCTTCGCTGCTCACGGAGGGGGCGCAGCGGTCCTGGGCGGCCGGCCTGAGCTGGGGACCCTGGCGGTGGCCGGCGCCATGGCCGCCCACAGGACAGGCGAGGGTAAAATCGGTTGCACTAACTCTGCTTCCTCGGGCCTCGGTTTACACATGTACACCTGCCTCATGGGAGGATTAAGTGGAAAAAATGAATTACTGCCTGTAATTCCTTGTGCATTGCAGGGGCCCGGTAAACAACTGTTGTTCTTATTAGTGAGGTTCACTTCACTACCACCCACTACACCCTCTCTGGAGGGCGGGGCCCTCTGATGCTCAGTCCATGTGTGGACAGCGTTCGCCCACGGCTGGTGCTCATTGCTCTAGGGGTGGCTGAGAACGCCTGCCTCGTGGCTCCTGGGGCCAAGGACCCTTGGGTGGAAGTGGGCTGCCCAGGGGGCACATGCTGGGCAGGGGAGGGGACACAGCTATTTATGTCAGGAGGCAGAAGCCAGTGAGGACTCTGGGACCAGGCTCTTGGTGGGGTAGTGGCAGACCTGGCGGAGGACAGGTCCTGGGATGTGGAGCCTGGCAGGCGGTGGGCGCGGGAGGCAGCGAGCACAGATGGGGCCGAGGGCAGAGGCGGCTGGCAGACCCGGCTGGCCTTCCTCTGCTGGGTTCCTCCGCTCTGTTCATTGAAGCCCCACCAGCTGCACCCTGCCCCCAATGGCAACAAGTGGTCCGGGTACAGTGGCACCCACCCTCCTCTCCATCGCTACTCCCCCCTACCCCCCGACACTGTAATTGCCATAAAAATAGGAGCTTAGCTGCGTGCAGCATGTGGGAAGAGAGAGGCCGGCTGTCAGCCATTCCCCTGCCAGCAGGACTTGCGTCTGTTTTATTATTGCCGCCTGGCTGTATTTCTCGATGGTTTAAACATCATCAAACGCCACATCCCTTTTCAAAAGCAAGAGCTACCTTGCTGAGGATGTTGAGGAGAAACAGGAACATTAAAATCTATGAAGCAAATGGCCCAGAATTGACATTTGCGACGGGAGCTTTGCAGCTTCGACCGTCGAAGCAGCTCAGTCCCGTCTGGCAGCCGGCAGGGAACTTTCCTGGTCTACGGCCAGAGCCTTGGGGTTTGGCAGAGTGGGGACCAGGGGGTCGTGGGCAGGGATTGATGGAACGCGAGGGGTCACCTGACCACTCCTCAGTGCCTCCTCAGCCTTGACCTTAGCTCAGCCTCATCTCCCTCCTCATAGGTGGCACCTATATGCCACGCCGGCATATAGTACGAGCAGGGTGCTGGGGTCTGGAGCTTAGGGGTGAGAGTGGGGGACACATCAGGGGACATGAAAGACAGGGCTGCTGTGGCAACTTACGAGCTCTTATGACCTTGACTGGGTCATACCTCTCCTCTGAACCTCGGTGTTCCCAGCTGTACACCTGGCAGAGTGACATCCCTCCAGAAGGTGGTTGAGGGGGCCTGGAGTCTGCAGGCAAATGCGACAAGTTATTGGAACTCAACAAATGGTGACCATTATCCCTGAGCAAGTGGGCACTTGAGCCGGCATTGATTTCTTAAAAATGTTTACCCCACCTATTTCCACTGAAGTATAGGTACAATAAAATCAGGGAACCATTAAAACAGAAATAAAAAGAAAAAAGGGATAAGGGAGAGCGCTGAGCAGGGCATCTGATACACACATGCCCCATGCTTTTGCCATATCGGGAGCCTTTTGGCCTGGACGCCTTCGACTCGTGCTTTCCAACCTGTTAGCCTCTTGCTGGGTTCCCGGTCGTGACCTTCCACTCAGCCCTTCCCCCTGCTACTGGATGCTGACATCTAGTCTACCAAGAGAGGGAGCGTGGCTGCCTTTGTATTTTATGTCTACCCTTGTGTTTTGTGCTCTTCGCGGCTGCTTGAGGCAGCCTGGCTCCTGGCACCTACTCTGGTCTTGACCAGGTCCAAACTAGGCTGACAAGTCTATTGCAATTGAATATGAAATGTGGCTTTGAGCTTCCTGGCAGCCATAGCAAAATGGGAAACAAGATTTTAGGTTCTGTAACTCCAAACTTGGAAATCAGTGTAAACATCAGCTTCATGCCTCTTTCTCTTTCTTTCTACTGTCTCCCTTTTTTGTCCATCCTCTCCCCATGTTACCCTTAACCAGCTGTTCTGTGTTCTCCTACAGATGCTTCCCACCTTGCTCCTGAGCCCTTGCCAGCCTCACCCCCTAAGGGCACCTCCCCTCACGCGTGGCTTTGCTTCTGACGGGGGAGGCGCCCTCTGCCCTCGTGTTTGTCACTGTCCATGCCCACGTCCATCGGCCTGGCCTCTGGGCCCCTCGCTCGCCTAGGCCCGCTGCAGTTTCTCTCATATGAGCTGGTGACTAATAAGGGTGGCCCCCAGGGGGCCAGCAGAATCTTCGCCTCCTTAATATGGCAGCTTAAAAATGTGTCACCATTGATTTGAAGAAAAGGCTTGTTCCTGCTGAGAACAGCGGCCTGGAGATTCGTCTCGCCGTAGGAATCACACGGGCGGCCGCGTAAATTCCAGAACCACCGACAGCTCTCCTTGCAGATACTGGCTCACAGCCCCGCAGCCAGCCTGAGAGCCCCTTGGAGCCCACCCCAGTGCTCCTGGGGGCCAGCACCCCACTTCTCCGTCCCTTCTGTTCCCACAGAGACTGAATGGGGCCCTTTGTAGGGAGCGGGGATCCTGGGTGGAAGATCCACCTTCTCTCTGCCTCTTTGTAGTTAAGCCGGAGCTGAGCCCGTGGCTAATTCCGTGTCATGACATGTTTTAATCCTGAAGGAGAACGAGGATGAGTGACTTCTGAGGGGGGCTCCTGAGAGCCAGCTGAGTGCTCCCCGCTCCCACCCAGGGGGCTTCCCTAACCCTTGGCTGTGGGTTTGTTGGCTGCACAACGGATCTGCCCTGAAGGTGGGGTTCACTGCCCATTATTCCATCCTGACCTGGAAGGAAGAGACTGGGGGGGTCCTTTGGTCCATCCCTCTGCCTCCAGACAGGCGCTCCCCACTCTGGCTGGCAGGGCCTGTCCCTGCTATGCTTTGTCCCGGTAACCAGCCCAGCCTCTTGCCTGCAGCGGCAGACGGCGGGCCCGCCCTGGTCCATCAGCGCCTGAGCCCAGGAAAAATGTCATAAACATGACCCAGGAGGAGGCTTTCAGTGTCCCAGCGTTTCAGGCCGGGAAGCTGTGGCGCACGGCTGGTATGCGACTTGTCTGCAGACGGGTCAGGAAGCTTGAACCGCAGCTGCTCACTGTGTATCCTGGGGACTCTTCTCCCTGTCACGTCACCTTTGAGTGAGTGAGTGAGTGGGTGAGTGAGCGCGTGAGAGGGGGCTGGGCACGTGGCAACCGCTTGTAGTTACAGGTGTCCCCCTGGGGGGCAGGCGTGGTGTCAGCCCCGGATGGGGAGGGGGTGTTCGGAGAGCTGTGAGGCAGCCGAGCTCTCCAATCCCTGTAGGGCCCCAACCCCCTTCTGTCTTCCAGAGGCCACAGGGCCCACCTTTGCGGCAGTGGTATTTGCCCTCCCAGAGGTGCAGAGCACAGTGCAGAGCAGGACGATGAGCTGGGCTCCCCAGGACGCCCACCAGGCCACCCTTAGCAGAGGCTGGTGCTGCAGTAGCTCTGGCCACAGTGGGGTGACCTTGGCCGGCACCAGGGCAGTGGCCTGCAATCTGCTGTGGCTTAATGGGGGATGGGGAAGGGGGTCCAGTGAGCTCTGTCTGGATTTGGGGGAGCTGGTGCAGCCATGAACAGGGAGGCAGGGGAGAGGTAAGCAGGCGGTTTGCAGCCTCCCTGGCTGCTGTGCGTTTCTTGGAACATGTGCTGTTTACCACCTGGTGCAGGAAGTCTGCAGGCTGGCCCTGGGCCGCACGCCCCCCAGCTGCAGAGGGCTCCAGGGGGGTTCCTGGCAGCCATTACCCGAGGAAAGGAGGGAGGGGCCCTATTTTCCCAAGCTCCCTAAATGTTACCGCCTTTATAGGCTCTGGAAATCAGCTTTAGGGTGCGTTGTCTGCTGAGATACAAAAGCATGGGAAGGAAGGAAAACAGGGGGCTGGGTTGCTCCTGGCTCGGAAAGGTCCGTGGGCAGAGGGCGCGGGGGCAGGGCTCAGAAGTGTCCTCTTGGGCCTGAGTCACTTTGTAGGTAGAGACATTCGTAGCCAGAAGCGGGGCAGGGATGGCGTGTGCCAGAGGGGACCCTGGAATTCTGGTGGGGGAGTCAGCCTGGGGGTTTGGGACCTGTGCCTTTTGTCGGATGGTCCCCACGGAACCAGCCTGGGATGATGGGAGTTATCCCTTCCTCCTCGATGCCCAGCTACACCAGCTGGCTCCCCTCAAGTGCCATCAGGGGCCAGCCACAGGCAGTGCAGACGTCTCTTGTGAGTAAAAAGTGTGTTTTGCCAGCTGAGAGGCAGACCTGGCAGGGGCTCCCACCTGCAGGAGGTGCTCCATCTTCTGGCAGCGTTGGCTCGTCGGGAGCTGGGCAGGGGTGTAGCGATTCGGGGGGGCCCCCGGAAACCCACCCCAACCCTCCTGCTGTTCCTGGGCCTGAGGACCCTGGAGGGAGGCCCCGAGGATCTGCCCCAAGAGAAGGCTGTTTCTCTGCTCCTGTTATTAGTGAAGAGCTCCCACAAATCAATACGAAAAATGGGCGAAAGATGTGGACAGGCAGTTCCCGGAAGGAGAAAAACAAATGGCCAGTAAACAAGTGAAAAGATGCAGAACTTCGCAAGTAATCAAGACAAGGCTAATTGAAATAAGAGACATCATTCTTCTTGCGGCTGAGGCAAGGCTGGAGCGCTGCTGCGCATGGATGCAGGTGCAGCTGGAGGCAGGCCCTTCCCGGCTCAGCCCACGCCGGCCGCACCCGTCCTGCACGCGGTAGGTGCTTGGAGATGCTTTGCGCCAGAAAACACATAGAACTCCTCTCTGTTCGCAGTACGTCTCAGCGGGGCCACCACCACTGCCTTCGTGTCCCTTGCTTGCCCGACACCCCTGGCGCTGAAGATGCCCTGGCTCTGGGCCCAGCAGCACCCCCAGCCGCTGGCCATGGGCGTCCACACGCTTCCTCCTTCGGCTGTGGCCCCGGTCCTCGTGGGCCTGCCCAGGGTGGAGCTTCTGGGTCGCAGCGCTCTCTGCGCCCCTGTGGCTGGTGCCAGGGCCACACGGCGCAGCGTGGGCGAGGGGGTGTTCACAGGACCACAGTGGAGGTGGAGGTCCCCAGGGCAGGGGAGCCCGGGCTGTTCCCATGGCCTCTCCCGACCACCGTGGGACCCTCAATTTGGAGAAGCAGTGACCTCAGCCCTCTGGGTGTCCTGGCTGGCACGCCCACATCACCTGGCCCCAGAACCTCCCCTGCCTTTTCTGGATCCTTGTCCTGCCCTCTCCATTTCGGCCCGGATAAGTGATTTTGGGTTTTATAACTGCATGTTCTCTCTCACCTCCTGGCCTTTGCACAGAGTCTTCCCCTGGCCAGGAGCACCCGTCCCTGCCCTCTTCATTTGGCTGACGCCGGTCACGCTCCACAGACCCGGCTTAGATACCGTCTCCTCGGGAGCCTGCCCTGACGGGGTTAGGCTTCCCTCCCGTGCACTTCCTGGCCCAGTCATTCGCTCAGCTTTGTGTTCACTCATTCAGCAGGGGCTGGGGGCGGGGGCTGCAAGGGGGAGCAAGGGAGATGTGGCCTGGGCAACAGGGACACCTGTAATGACTTGACCCTGCGGCAGACCTGTCTGGTGGGTCAGGAAGGGGGAGCCAGGCAGAGTGTCCCCGATGGGCCCAAGGAGGCACCCTGTGTGCAGCTCAGCCTGCTGCACTGAGAGCAGGGGGCCAGAGGGAAGCTGGGGCCCCAGATGCCCTCTCTCGGCCTGCCCCTCAAGGGCAGCCCATATTTGCAGAGCCCAGCGTGGCGGGACCACCATGGAGCTGCCTTTGAGGTGAAGCTCCAGGGAGAGCACAAGTCATACTTCAAATGCTTCAGTCCCGGGGAATCTGGGTCTCTGGGTCCTTGAATTGTCCTTCTGCCCGCCCACCCCTCAAGTGCCTCCCTGGGCAAAGCCAGCCAGCAGGAGAGCCCGGGCCGAGGCGAGTGCAGCCCTTCTTCCTTCATTCAGAGAGTATGGAATGATAAAGATGAAGTCCCTGCTTCTGAAAGGCACCGGCTGTGGAGTGGAGGCCACCAGGTCACAGCACAGGGTGTAAGGCGGTGGGTGGGTCAGGGAAGGCTTCCTGGAGGAGGCTGCCTGGAAGGCCCACTTGCCCCCAGTGTTATCTGGGGCAGGTTCCTTTGTGCCTTTCATTTGTTTTTTTCTTTTATTAATTATTATTATTATTAGAGGGAGAGAGGAAGGTAGAGAGAGAGAGAAAGAAACATCAGTTTGTTGTTCCACCTATCCATGCGTTCATTGGCTGCTTCCTATATGTGCCCTGACTGGGGATTGAACCGGCAACGTTGGTGCAACCGGATGACGCTCCAACCAATGAGCTACCCAGCCGGGGCCTCACCTGTGCCTTCCTTTCCAGGCTCACAGACCCCCTGTCGGGCCTCATTGTGAGGCCTCATGGGCCGGACTCGGGCTGTGGGAGGAGCCTGGGAAGGCCTGGCCCCAAGGCCGACCGCTGTTGCTGTGGCCTTGGGCAGGTTCCTTAGGTCCAGCCTCGGTTTGCTCGTGTAGAAATGGGGATGAGCGAGGGGGGGAGCATGGTGACAGATGTCTGACGCCTGGTGCCATCAGGCCGCGCTGTCTTGCTTTTCACAGATGGGCGCCCCGTTAGCAAATCCCCCCTGATTAGAAAGGTTCAGATCTGGGCGGCCACATGGGAGGAAGCACAATCATAGAAGACTCAGGCGCGCAGCCCGGCCGAGCCAAGCGGCTCCCTGCGCCAGCTTCCCGGGGACCTCAGCCTTGCCGGGAGCAAATCTCCCGTGTCTCCCTGGTGACAGGTTCCATCTGCCAGTCCCTGGTGAGCTGGGAAGGGCCTGCTTGGGAGCCCGCTGTCTCTGGTGACGTCCTCTACGCCCTTTACCCCCGGTTTGTAATTTCAGCTTTAAGGAGGACTCCATTCTCTTTCCCGGTCCCACCACAACTAATCCATTCGCCAGGGCCCCGATCCAAGGGAAAGCTAATTAAGAATTTCTGCTCTTGGCCCAGCCTGGACTTGGAAGGCTCCTGTTGGTCTTCCTGGAGTATCTGAAAACAGGTGGGGAAAGAGGCCTCAGGAAGAGCCGCGGCTCAGCCCCCAAGCCTCCCTCGCAGGCTCAAGCCCCGCAGCACAGAAGGCAGAAGGCCCCGCGCAGCCCTGCGCCCACGCTGCTGGGCAGGGCCCGAGGTGTAGAGGGCAAACGACCTCGTGACCCTGCACCCAGACGGCACCGCTCCCTGTCCACAGCTTTCTCTGAACCGGGGGGTGGGAGGCAGCTGTGCATTCCCCAAGAGTTTTGAGGAGTCGGGGCGGGGGCGGGGAGAGACAGGGCGTGGGCCCTGCACCCCACGTTCTCCGTGAAAGGCACAGCAGGGACACGCAGAGGCTGCGCGCCTTTTTGCCTGTGACAGGGGCGGTCCCCACTTCAAGGGCTGCTGCAGCGACTGAAGCAGAGCGGATGCTCCGTGAGGCGGGCGTCTCCCTCCCCGCCTCTGCCCCGACCAGTGCCCGCCATGCCAGTGTCTCCTCTTCCAAGAGCTGATTTGCCTCTTGGAGATTTTAATCAACCCGCCACAAATATTTATTTGACCTTTACCAGCGGGAGCTGGTAAGACGCCATTGGGCAGGGGTCTTTGGGGTCTCGTTCACTGCTGTGTCTCCCGTCTGAGCAGGGCCTGGCACACAGTCAGCACTCAGTAAAGACTTGTTGATCCTGTGGTTGGCGGTCGGGTCCTGAGACAGAGGCGACTGCTCTCAAAGAATTTATACTGTTGCCTCCTCCAGAAAATGCCCACAGGGTCTTGGGGGATCACTGGGCCCCCAATTGTGGCGTTCAGGCCTTAGAGCCTACCTTCCCGGTCACTCTGGGCTTTGGCCAGGCCTGGTGTGACCCTGGGGTGAGCCAGGGCTGTCTGGTGCCTCTCGGGCCCCCATTCTTGCCTCCTCCCAGGCCCCAGCACCCCACTTCCCTCTGCAGTGCCGGGGGGCGGGGGCAGGGGGTGTTTAGACCCGAAGCTCCCTGTGCAGAGACCTCTCGTGGGCACTTGCCTAACATGGTGGAAATAAAAATGATAAAAACCTACCGCTGAATTCTGGGTGGCAGTAAATTACTTAACACCTGAAACAGGTTGAAATGTGGCCACTGTGGCTTTTAATAAGCCCATCTCCGATGCAGCCGCTTCCGCGAGGAGCCGGCTGGGTCTCTTCTCCAGGCATAATTTCATCGCGTCCCAAGCTTGGCAGCGGTGCAAATAAGATTTCACTTCCCCCGTAAATCTCCGAAGGGGGAGCGCGGGATCGTGTCTGCGCTGTCTGTTAGCGGCTCAGAGAGCCTGTGTGCTTTGCCGCCAGCCACCCGAGGAGAGAGTCCCTCAGCGGCGCCTGCCGCGGGGGCAGCAGGCGCTGGGGGAGCTGTTGCTGACGAGAGGGCCAGGGGAGTGGGGGGAGGAAGGCGAGGTGGCCAGCGTTGGGTATGGAGCGCACTTCATTTTGGGCGCCTGGAAGTGGATGAGCAAGCTCCACCCAGACCTGCCGTGATCCCAGAAGCTTCTGGGACCTCCTAGGCCCAGTGCTACAAATGGGCCACAGAACTTGGGTCTGGGGGTGCAGTTTGGAGTATTAGACCCTTCCTGGGTTTGGTTGCCTCTTCTCTGGGATGCTTGGCGAGGCCAGAGGCCCCTCCTGGGAAGTGGAGGCAGGAAGAAGGAAGCGTCTAGAACCTGGTAGTAGCCAGGTAAGAGTAGGGTCCAGGTATAGAGGGCAGTGGCCACCCACCCTTTCTCCACATGAACTGGGACTTCTGGTCCTGAGACTGACTAAACAAGCAGCGTTGGATTCCAGAAGCAGGGGCCCTGGGCTTTGGGGTGCCCCTCGGCCACAGGGCAGCCATTCGAGGGGTTGCCCCCACCCCGCCCATCACCTCAGTGATATGCAAGTCCCAGGACGTCTTTGGGAGGGAAGGGCTGGAGGGTAGCATGGTAGGAGCTGCACTGTGTGTGCGGGGGCCCCAGGTTCGGGGAAGAGCGCCCCGTCTCCTGGGGGCCATCTGAGGACATGGCAGGGAGGTGGGCATTTCAGGGTCAGTTGGTGCTCCTGGAACTCATACTCCCCTTGAGGGCCTGGCCGGCTCTGCCTGCTCTGTGAGGACAGGGGGAGGGGGCAGGGGACACCATGGCTGCTCAGAAAGGGTCACTTAAGTTTGGAGGGTCTTCTTTCCATTGACCGGAAATATAGATCCTGGAAACACCCCCAGAGGTCCCAGTGAGACCCTCCAGGGGAGCCCAGCCTTGTCTGGGCACCCAGTTCCCCTGGGGCACTTATTAAAACCTAAGGTGCCCCCTCCCACCCTCTGTCCCCTGGAAGCTGGAAGCTTGGGTCAGCCCGCCATTCTCTTCAGCAGGTTTCAAAGAGCAGGGCGCAGACCTCGGGGTGGGGGTTGGGGTGGTTTGGGAAACAGGTCCCACCCCTGCTAGGACGTCTCTCCTCTGTGCCAGACCTGGGGACACTTTGTTGTCCTGTCCCAAGGGTTCTGCTGAGATGCCCAGACCTCCTTGGAAGAAGCGCCAGCCAGCTCAGCGCCTGCCTGGCATCAGGGTGTGCAAGAAGCGGGGCCTGCACTCCCTGGAGCAGCAGAGGGGCCCCCAGTGTCACACACCCCTCACCTCAGGGAGGCCTGGCCCACGCTGGGGGGCTCTGATGGTAGAGATAAGGGCAATGAGCTCTTGCCACACGCACATTCTACAGAGGGGGACACTGAGGCACAGGGAGTAAGTGCTGGAGCGGCCGGGTCTAACTCAGTTTGGAGGACTCCAAGGGACGCCAAGGCCTGCCTGAGCTGCCCTCCAGCACAGCAATGGCATTAATCTAGTGGTCTCCAAGTGCCTGTGACCGTGAACCCTTCCCGGCAGAACCTCTATCAGCTCTAGAAGCTGAAGAACAGATTGAGAACCTGGCCCTTCAGCCCAGGCTTGAGGAGCCCCCCACGGGCGCCCTGGCCTGTGCGCCGCAGCTGCCAGCGTGCGGAAGGCGAGGTGAGCTGCGCGCAGGCCTGCAGCGCCTCCCTCCCGCCCCCTGCCCCCTGCCCTTCTGAGCGCCTGCCTGTGCGTTGGGCCCTGGGGGGCTCACCGTGTGTGTTGCTTTTTGGCGTGGTCCCCCTGGGCTGGTTCCTGCCCGCAGGAGGTGGAAGGTGGGGGGAAAGGGGCGCCTGTGGGGTCTGCGTGCCCTGCGTCACCCCAGGGAGGCCGCTCGCCACCAGTGTACATTGAGAAATAACTTCGCTTCCTTGGACTAGAAGGAACAACTCATTAACCTGGGTCCAGACGTGAAATCAGATCTGAGGCAGAAGTAACGAGTTATGTTAAATTTAGCAGAAACTGCTATTGTTCTCATGGAGAATTATTTTTTTCCTTTCTTTATCTGCGATATCAGACAAGGCCTCTGTAGACTCATGAATGCGGTGGGTGTGTCTCGAGGACCGCATCTGGTGTGTGTGGGGGGACCCAGGAGAATGGTCAGCCCCCGAAGAAGAGCAAGTGTCCCCAGTGCCTGTGCAGCCCCAGTCTTATCTGGATGCCCACGTGGGAGCCAGAGCCTCTGAAGGGACAATCCGCAGCTCCGGTTAATGTCCCCACATGGAGACCTGCTCGGAGTCTGCCTTTAGTTGGCAGTCTGCCTTCCCCAAGGCCCGTGCGATGGAATGAGAGGTCCCTGTCGTCCTGGAGCAGAGTCATCGCTTTGGTGCTAGGGGTGCCCTGGGGAACTTCCTAACGGAGGGTGTCCACCCCGCCCCGGCCACCGCCCCGGCCGGCCCGCCGGCGCTGCCCCTCGGGGGTGAGGCCTGGGAACGGGGCGCGGGCGCCCAGCCCCGCATGTGCGACAGACCCGTGGCCCCTGGTTTGCTGGGCCCCGAGCCGAGAGTCAGGAGCAAGATGACTGTAAAAGTTAAATCTTTCTATTTATTTCAAGAAAGGACAAAGAAAGTGGACTTGGACATTTCATATGAAAACAGACAAACAGAATATAAGACCAAATAGTTCCTCACATTCATCTCAATGTCGAAGTTTCAAGGCACCTACGAGGAGGAGGCCCGGGGCGGGTCGCAGTGCACTTTGGTTTGCGTGGTTCTCGTGGTGGGGGTTCGTGTGGTTGTAGTGGTGCATGTTTGTGTGTCCCGGTTTCCAGAAACCTATCGGGTGGCGAGGCTGGGAGGGAGGCGGGCGGGCCCGAGGCCAGGCTGGGTCACAGGTGGCAGCAGCGGGGCGGTCCCACCCCTCAGACCCCCGAGATTGCCTTGCCCTTCAGAGAAAAAAGACAAAGACAGGAGCGTGCGGCCAGGTGTCTCTACGGGGCCGATTCTGCAGGTGAGGAAGAGCAGGGGTCAGGGGCAGCTGGGGTGCCTGCGCAGGGGTCCCTCGGATGGCCGAAGGGCCCTTGGTCACAGCCTTGCGAGGGACCGGGCCATGCTCCCCATGCCATCGGCTGGCCGGCACCCACTTCTGATGCAGAGGCCCCACCCCTTCTCCAGGGTTCGGCCGAGGGCCCCGCCCCCAGCCTCCTCCTGAGACCCCTGGGAGGACGCACTGAGCTAAGCGCCAGTGACTCCAGAATGCTTAGCGCCACCAAATGCCACGCAACTAACCTTGACCGGCCGAGGGCACTGCTGTTGGTGGCCCTTAGAAAACATTCACTCTGCAGTGCTTATGGATGGGGTTTCTTTGAGTTTACTTTCCCCCTTTGCCTCCCTGTGACATTCTTCATTAGCGGGTCTCCACTCCAGCCAACAGAATCGCCCCGCTCCTGCGCGCCTGTGCTCACAGCCCGCAGCCGCCCCCACCCCCACCTTCCACACCATCTCTCTCCCCCTTCTCTCCCTCTCAGATGACAAACCTCAAACGTTGGGCAGTCCCCATTCCTCCCCACGGCTTGCGGCATCTCTGTGAGCTGGAAGGCACGAGGGTCCCCCGTCCAAAGACCCCTCCCCGCCACTGTAGTCCGGCACCTGGCACTGGTCGCTGGGTGGGCTTCTCAGAGGGGCCACGGCCTGCTTACAGGTGGCGTGCTGGGTTGGGCGAAAAAAACTAAGGCTAGTTTCAGGGTTTTGTGTCTTCCTCCGGGGTCCCCAGAACCTTTTGAAACCAGGCCAGCCAGATGTGGGTGGTCTCGGGGACACTCAGCAAGCATGGGCCTGCACGGGGCCAGTGGGAGGCGCCCCAGACTGCCCAGCTGCTGGAAGACAAGCGTGTGGCAGCCCACCTCCGCTGTGGATTTGATTGTCAGCCACGTTGGCTCGTTTTTGTCCGTCTTGAGAAGAAAGCTTGGTTAGTTCCTCCCAGTGGATGGTTCAGGGCGTGGGGACTCTTGATGGGAGGGCCACACAACGCGGGACACAGCTGGTTCTCTGCCCTCTTTGTCACCCACCAGAGGCTCGGCTTGGAGAGGGGAAACTGAGTCACCCAGGCCGGCTGCTGGCTGTGCTCACCGCTGACGATCGATGGGTCTGAGGGGCAGCGGAACAAGATCCTCAGGGAGGAAGAGCCCGGAGAGGCGAGCCCCCTCCGCGTGCCAGGCTGCAGGGGGGCCAGTGCGGGGCGGGAGAAAGGCCGTCACCAACACGCTGTGGCCTCCGCGCTGGGCCCAAGGGGGCAGACGTCGGCAGGAGGGCGAGAGAGCGAGAGGCGGGCTAGGGAGGAGACGACGGCACCGCCATGTGCCAGGCGCTGTGCTGGGCGCAGTGACCCGGCACAGAGGAGCTCGGGGATCTGGCGTCCTGCCCGAGAAGCCGTCCACTCTGACAGCTGTAAAAGAGATTTAGGGGCAGTGGCAGCAAAGACCTTCCTGCAAGGACTTTCTGGGCTCAGCTTTTTGGGTTTTCAGGCGTGGGTGGTGTGCGACGGACAGGGGTCAGGGTACCCTTGTGGCTCCGATGGCCGCAGAGCCTCAGGGGCTGGCTTTGCTAGGAAGTGCCCTCCCAGCACAGGCCAGGCACTTCAGTAACGAGGGGTGGAGGGGGAGTGACCCCGGGGGGCGGGCAGGGCAGGGGCTGCTCAGGCTGAGGATCTGCCCTGTGGGAGAAAAGGCAGCGCGGGGTCTGGGCCCGCCGGCGAACCCCACTTCCGGTGAGGAAGTGGGCCCAACCCAGCAATCATGGGATTTGAGGAACCAGAAGAAAACAATGTATTAAAAATGCAAAGGGAGAAGGGGAAAGGAGAGGGAGGAGGCAAGAGCCTGGGGAATCTTTTAGTGAGTGCTTTTAAAGACGCAAAAGTGGATTTTTCAGACAAGTACTTGGAGCATTTTGAAAGCCATGGTAAATGCTCACAAAGGCCAAGTGAGCAGCGCCCCAGGCAGCCGCTCGCCTGGCTGCGAGGGCCGGGAGCCAGGCGCTGGTGTGTTGAGTTGGTTGAGCTGGGAAAACAGCCGGTGAGACAGTGACACTGGGAGCAGGTCCAGGAGGCAACCTGGGGCCTGGGAGGTGGCCCCCCAGCGGTCCCAGGCCAGCCAGCCGCAGGGGGTGGGTCACCCTCCGAACCCTCATCCAGACTCCTGAATGGAGTAGAGTGTGTCTCGACTTCCTGTCCCAGTGCCTCTTGGACGCTGAGAATGGGGATGTTGTGGCATCTCTGGGAGCACAAGCCACTCCTTGACGGGGCTGTGGGACTGCCTTGACTAGGGGTTTTCAGGGGACAGTGGTCATTTTGAGCAGTGCAGTAATCATCTCTCGATACCTGCCTTTACTCCTGGGGGATGATGGTACAGTGAGAGTGTGAACCAGTATCTTCAAGTCAAAGAACCAGGTCTTAGCTTAGGCAGGAAACTATCTCCCATATCCTCAAGTGCTTGAATGCTCCCAGTGACGGAGAGCTCACTGCCTATTCCTTTGCTAGGCCAGTGATTCTCTACCCTGACCTTCAGGTTCCCCTTTACAGTTGGCCCCCTTCCCCTTTTGCTGACTGCAGGGAATGGATCAGACCCAGACCCAGACCAGAACAGAAAGGACACAGAAAAGCTCATGGCTCCAGAGTCCTATTCTTAAGTCCCTGGACTGGCCACTTCCCCTCCCTTTTGACCCTTAAGGGCAGACGGAACCTGGAGGGCAGGGGCAGAGTCTCTGCTGGGGGCTGGGACAGCTTCTGGATGACATGTGGGGGCCACATAAGGTGCCCTGTCTTAGGTGCTGGGGTACAGGTCCTTCCACAGAGGCGGAGCCGCTCTCCCTGAGGGCAGGGCCTGAGCCCCGGCTGCAGGAAGCCCAGGGCATCCCGAGCGCTCTGGCCTGCGTGGCGTCTGCCTCCGCAGAACCTCAGCCCTTGGGAGCCGCGAAGGGGCAGCCCGAACCCGGCCTGTAGAATCCCGGCTGTACACACGGCCACTGGAGGCAAGTTCATAAAACTCAACCCCCCCTCCCTTCACCTCCAGGGAGTTTAATCTTTCCTAATCAATTTAGCAGACTTGCCGGGTTGTAAACGGTAATGATTTGCATTTTTGAGCCTTTTCATCCCTCCTTAGGAAAAAAGATGACTCCTCTGCCTGCATTCTGGAAGGCCCGTGTGGGCCTGTGAATTGCTTGTTAGCACTCAGTCTGGCGGCGATCCAGTGCCAGGTGTCTCCGTCGCCCATCACCTGCGCTGATCGAGTGCAGGAGGGGACATGGGCTCATAGGATGCCCGCAGCTGACCCCGGCCACGTCCTGGCCCTGAGAGCTCGTGCTGGCCCTTGGGGGCTCAGGCAGCAGTGCGCCCCGAGGCCCCTTCTTCCAGCAGATGCCCGAGCCTCATCACTCCCTGCCTGCTGCATCCACTTTTCCTCGTATTTTTCATAAGCATGAGCCTCGGATGCCCAGTCCTCCTCCCTGTGCATTCAGCAGGATGCAGGTTTCTGGAGTGGCCTGGGTTGGCTTTGACACTTGAGCTGCCATTGTTGGGGGAGGGGAGGAGTACAGCGTCCTTCTCCCGCACCCCAGCTCCCCGGGGGGTGAAGGAGGGAGGCTCAGAGGCGGTCCCGGGCCCGAAGCCCAGCCTGTTCCCCTGGCTTGGGTCAGCCCGCTCAGGTCCCACAGGGATCCCTCACCTGGCCTGGCCCCCCTGCTTTGGCCTCCATCACCTGTTCTGGACCAGCCAGAACCTTCCAGGATCGGTGGAGGAGAGGAGACCTCCGGAGCGCCCAGCTTTACCGGGTGCAGCTAGGCACCGTCTCAACCCACCGCTACTTTACAGAAGGGGAACTAGAGGCCACGAATTTGCAAAACACACTTTCCCTGCAGCTCTCTGGGAACCCTCCCTGACTCCTCCTCACTCAGCCTGGCCTTCAGGCTGTGGGCGGGCAAGCCGGGGCCCCCAGCCACCGCCTTCTTCCCCGGTGCCCTCGCCTCTCCTGCCAGCCTCCCTCAGAGCGAGAAGCGGCCAGGGCCCCAGCTCCTGCCCCTAAACCCAGTGCCCTGGCCCTGGGTGGGGTGCCCCCCAGGGAGCCACTGGGCTCCACGTCGCCACAGAGGCGAGGCGGCCCAGGGAGCGGGGGCCGCTGCAGAGGAGAAGATGGAGGCTTCCGCGGGAGGCCACCGGAAGAGGGAAGGAGAAAAGGGAAGAAAAGAAGCTTTTGATGCACATCGTGTCTGTGGAATTGAGTATGACTAATTAATAGATTTTATTCTTAGTAATCTCTTAAGCATTCCATACATTGGGCCCAATGCCTGAGCTGAGCTTACAAGAGGCCTCATTCGCAAAATGCAAATGACTTGCCTGGCCCTGCTGCCTTCCCTCCTTCCCTGCTTGCTTTCTTTTTTTTTTTTTTAAAGGGGAAATTTAAAGGAAAATTGCCATGTAATAGAAAAAGAGATTCCAATCTCTTTACATCTAATTACCACGAAGGGTAAACCACTTAACCAAAGAAGTGTTGTGGGCTTTTTTCTTTTTTAACTTTAAGGCTGCCTTAAATGCCACAGAATGCACTCATCAGCGCTGAGGCTGGCAAGGTTGTCCTGGCTCTTTAGAGGCTACGGGGTCAGGCTGGCCACCCCCAGAAAGCAGACTCCAGGCAGAAGTGGAGGCGCAGGTCCTGGGCTTGCCCTCGCTGGCCCGGTGGCCGGGGCGGGGGAGGCCGGGCACCCCGGTGCACCCTCCTCGCTCTTGTCACGCTATGTGGTCAGCTCAGAGGGGCTGGACCGGGAGGCTGTGGGGTTTCAGAGTGGACCGGCTTCAGGCCCCCTCCCTGGCTTAGGGGACATGAGGCAGCAGACGTCGGGGGTCCCGCCCTCAGCAAGGACAGTGGAAAGATGCTGGGATGCTTAGGGCAGAAAAGATGACAGCAGCCCCAGGGCTCTGGCCGGGCCCGCAGCCCACCATGGGCCCTGCCTGAGCGGGTCCCGGCGGGGCTCGGGCCTGCTTGATGTTCTGGGGGAGTGAAGTTGAGCATAGGCTGGTTCTAGGCCCTGCAAGGCCTCCCTGCACGCAGCCCCCGCTGCACAGGGCTACCTGCTCCTTGCCAACGCCTTCCCAGCCTCCAAGGGGATGATCGGACCGCTGCCTGGCATGGGGAAAGGAAGAAGGAGGACCTAGAGTGAGAATGGGGGGCCGGGCATGTTGGCAGTGGGGACTAGGGGACTGGTAGTAGGGTGTCCGGGGACCGATATTCCTGGCAGAAGGCAGGAGTGGTGCCTTGAGGGAGGGGACCTCGCTCAGAAATGGCAGAGACCTTGGACTTGTGTCCTCCAGCCAGTGCCCTACACCCTGGTACACCCTCTCCCGCGGCCCCACCCAGTGGGGCCCCTCCGCTCCTCCCTGAGCTGCCGGGGAGGGGACAGGCCTGTGTCTGGGGGGCGCAACAGATGTGAAATTAAGGCTTAGAAGGATTTCTCTCCTGACTTCACTGTGTGAGAGAAGAGCAAAAGGGTTTGTTTTGGAATGAAAGGCGTCCACGCCCCGTGGCCTGTCCTGGGGCTGGGGAGCGAGGAGTCCCCGCTCAGCGAGGCCGTGGAGACCGCGCGTCTCCTCTCCTGCAGTGCTGGTGTCCGTTTCTTTCAACCCCCACTTCACCGAAGGGGCCAGTCGCATGCTTTCATGTCCGGTGAACAGCCAGCCCCAGGCCTGTCACAGCAGCCCTGCGGTCGCTGTTCAGTCTCGTCCTCCCGCCCTTGGCTTTTGTCAAAGAGGTTGAGGCCTTTTGAAAACGCCACCATCAGGAGCAGGGCCCTTTCTCGCCCTCCTTGCCCTCGGACCAGCATCTCTCCTTTGACGTCGCTCTTTCCTGGTGCGGGATGAGTGGCATGTTGACGGATGGTGACCCAAGTTCCCGAGTGCAGGGACGCAGGAGATGGCAGAACCCCGGGCGCCCATCCCCTCTTCTTTCCAGATCTGCTGTCATTATTTCACCACCGTGTTAATCTCCGGCTCGCCACACTGCGCTGTCAGGTGATAGATGGTGGCAGTGTTGGTTCCAGAGGGAGGCAATCAGCCTGAACTTCGGGAGCACCCTGGTCAGTGCCCCGCTGGAGGCTGGCTCGATTAGAGGGAGATCGCAGCCTCCGTCTCCAGAGCAGTCCCTGGGGTGCACGGCTGAGGGTTTTGCATTCGGGAGTGCTGTCTCCCAGGGCTTTTCTGGGAATTTTCGTGTCTTTTTCTGGGTGTTGTTTGAGCAGCTATGGAAACCATTAAGTCTAATCAGCTGATACTTTAAAAAAAGAAAAATCCATCCCCCTGCCAATTACCTTGTCCCAGGAGGAAGCACGGAGCACAGAGAAAGTAGCTTACTGCCCTGGCTGGTGTGGCTCGGGGTTGAGCGCCAGCCTGTGAATGAAAGGTCACCGGTTCGATTCCCAGTCAGGGCACACACCTGGGTTGCAGGCCAGGTCCCCCGTCGGGGACATGCGAGAGGCAACCAGTCAACGTTTCTCTTGCACATTGGTGTTTCCCTTCCTATCTTTCTCCCTCCTTTTCTGTCTCTCTAAAGAAATAAATAAAAATCTTGAAAAGAATGTGGCTACTGGAGTGACTGCATGTGTGTGTGTGGAACATGAGGACCTCGTCAAAGGAAGTCTGTATCAGAAAGGGGCGTGGCCCAGCTCTGGCCAACCTGAGACTGGATTGAATTGAGAGCATCCCTTGCCCGGGGTTCCCCCAGTGACCCGTCCAGAACAGACACGCCTCCGCCTTTAGGAATGGCATTGTCCCCCACCCCATTCTGATCCCCAGCACACTGTGTCTACTCACTCAATAATTGTTAGGAGAAAGCAACGTTTTGACGACTCTATTTTCTCAAGAAATTGTACGAACTGACCCAAGAAGTACCAGGGCTGTCTGTGGCTCTATCTCCCCGTCCACGTTTAGAGACACAATGTAGAGATAGACAGGTTGATAGATGCACCTCCGCGTGGCCAGGAAGCCACAGCTTCCCTGGGGCTTCCGTGGGGCGTGGCGGTGCATGGAAGTGAAGAGGGTTTCATATAGGAAAAAGAAAGTTTGTTTTTTAATTGGTTACATCACTGTTCAAAGCACGCAAAGACGCGATATTTCTGAAAACCTGGAAGGGAAGTGGTATGGAAAGAACTGGGGAAGAGATTTCAGGACCCTATCTCCCTAGCAAAAGATCTTTTCTTCCCCTTCTCCTCTGTGAGGAGCCTGCAACTCTTCCATCCCGTCGTTGCCAGTGAGCAGCCGGCAGCGAGAGCTGCGTGGGGGCTTCCGTGCCGGCTGCTTCCCTCTGACGGTCCTTCTGCAACGGCCCTGCACAGAGCATGAGGCGTACACAGATGTTGTACAGGTAGTATCTTAACAGTTCGGGGGAAAAACCCCGACCCAACCCTTCCTGCAATATTATTTTTAGTCCTTCCCTCCCCAGCTGGCATAATTCAGTATAAATTATGTCTTCAACAACGTCAAACCCCCTCTCTTACCTTCTATCCTTTAAAAGAAATTTTTTTCCACTCTTATGTTCTAGAAAACTGATAACCCTCCCCAAACTCTGCTTTCTGCTGGGAAAGTCCTCGTGGAGTTTCTTTTCCTTGTTCTGCCGGATGGCAGCAGGATGGGCAAAGCCGCGGGGTTGCACGCCAGGAGAAGGCAGGAGCGGGGGTGGGCCGGCCAGGCGGGGCATCATGTGTAGGAATAGTCAATGTCGGGGATGCCGGCGTCACGGTAGCCCCGCGTGGTGCCGTAGCCGATGGTGTGCGTGCCCTTGCAGAGGCTGCTGCCGTTGGAGGGGAAGATGGTGTGGACCACATACTCCTCTTTGGCGCGGTAAGGGTTAATGGGCAGCATCTGCAGCCCCGGGCCTCGGATTTCCAAGATGGAATTATCCTTCTTGGTCCCCGACTCCATGTACTTGCCCTTCTTCTGGCTGCCCCGGTTGTAGGCCCGCTCCCGGGTCAGTAGCTCGCTGGCCCGGTTCACGTACCAGCAGACGGCCCCCAGGACCAGGAAGAGAAAGACAAGGGCCACGGCGCCCCCAATGATCCCCGCCAGGGGCAGGCCGGCCATGGGGTGGGCGTTCTGCTCCTGGTTGAGCGTGGTGGTGGGGCCGTAGCTGTCGGCCGTCTCCGCCTTGGCGCACACAGGCGTCTCGTCTGCCACATAGGTGTTGCCGGTCTCCATGGTGACCATGCAGATGATATAGGTGGACCTGGGCTCCAGGGCGGTCAGCAGGTACTCTGTCTTGTCCCCCTGCACCAGGGTCTCCGTGATGGAGCCAACGGCCGGGCTGTGGCCCAGGCGCAGCCAGCTGAGCCGGAAGGAGGAGGCGGGGAGCGCAGCCTTCCATGTGATGTGGATGGAGTCCGCTGTCAGGGGCTTCACGTGGATGGCCAGGGTCTTGGCGCCATCGCCAGTGGCCATGGGGTAGTCTAGGTTGGAGTCAGGGAGGCGCAGCCCTGGCCTCTTGGCCTTGAGGGTGAAGAGTGAGCCCTGGGGCGTGGTGGAAGAGGCATGGTTGCTGGCCGTGGTCTTGGCGGCGGCATTGGCCACGCTTCCTGGTGACCCTGTCTCGAAGCACTCGTCCATCTCGTTGGTGATGTCCTTGATGGCCATGCCCCGGACCTTCTCGGGGCCCTGGCACATGAGGCCTCGTACATTGACCACAGCCGCCCGCGCCTTCACCCAGTCCCGCAGCCACATGAGGTTACAGCCACAGAACCAGGGATTGTTTCGCAGGAGTAGCTGGGCCAGGTTCTGCAGGTCATCAAACAGGCCGCGGGGCAGTGTGGTGAGGTTGTTGTTGGACAGGTCCAGGCGCTCTAGCTCGTGCATCTTGGCCAGCGTGTTGTAGGGGATGTGGCTGATGGCGTTGTCCTGCAGGTAGAGCTTCTGCAGGTGGGCGCTAGGCAGGTTGAGGGGCGGGGCAGCCAGCGAGTTGCGCACCAGCGAGAGCTCAGTGAGGTTCTGCAGGCGGCTGAAGGTGTCGTCAGCGATGCGCTGGTTGGCCAGCAGGTTGCCGTCGAGCACCAGGCGCCGAAGGCTGCTGAGGCCCTTGAAGGCATGCAGCGGGATGGTGGAGATGCGGTTGTCGTCCAGCCGGAGCTCCTCCAGCGTGCGGGGCAGCCCCGAGGGGATGCTGCTCAGGTGGTTCCGGCTCAGGAAGAGCAGCTTGAGCTGCTTGCTGTCGGCGAAGGCATCTTCCTCGATGCTGACAGTGGACACGGAGTTGTCATCCAGGTGCAGCTTCTCCAGCAGTGGGATGCGGGACAGCGAGTCCCGGTCGATGGCGCGCACGTTGTTGTCCTGCAGGTGCAGCTCCCGCAGGGAGCGGGGCAGGTTGATGGGGAACTCATCCAGGTCATTCTCATACAGGTAGATGACCTGCACGTTGACCTTGGTCTTGAGGTCCTGGGGGATGCCGGCGTTGTTGATCTGGTTGTTCTGTAGATAGAGGGTGGTGGCATCATCCGGGATGTCGGTGGGGATGGAGGTGAGCCCCCGGTCATTGCAGTAGATGAAGCCATTGTCACAGCGGCACACTGAGGGGCAGGTGGTGCTGTCGATAACCTCCGTCAGGAAGGCGATGAGCCCGTAGCAGAGGAACAGCCAATCCCGCAGGTCCATGGTGGCCGTGGTCATCATGACAGTGGCCGTGACAGTGGCAGCAGGCGTGGTGGTGGCGGCGGTGGTGGGGTGCGCCACCACCATGGTGGACGGCTGGGGGAACGGGGCCTCACCTGACTTGGGGCCTCAACACCTGCAAGGAGCACAAGACACGGGCGGTGAGAGTGAGTTGCAGTGACCGCCCGCCTGCCGCCAACGGGCCGCTGCAGGCAGGGACATGGCGCAGAAATCAAGCCGCGCGGCGCAGGCACCGCGCCTCTTTAGTGCCAAGGTTGTGTCACAGGTTATCAGTCAGGGTTAGGTTGGGCTCTAGCGACGTCTGGCTAGCATTATGTCTCAGGAGGAGCAAGACGTTGCCCGTGAACGAAACAGATGTGGCGCGCTCTCCTGGACGATGATTCTGTGCCTTGGGCGAGGGTAATTTAGTGAGGGCCGCGCCGCAGCTTCGGTTTCTTCTTTCGAGATTTCACACGAAGCCAGTTTTCATGGCCAATGCTAAAAGGGGGCTGGTCAAAGGTGGATGGGATGGATTTAGGGCGCATTTTATGGATTCAGAGCCATTTCTCACTGGAATGAGGAGCTCACATCTGGCTCAGACCCAGGCTTTGAAGGGAAAGCTTGTTTCTGGGAGGCCTGCAAGATCAAAAGGGGGGGGGGGGTGACTAGAACCTGCAAAAAAGAAGCTGCCAGCGCCGTCACTGGTGAGCAGTAGAGAGCGGGGAGCTTCATTGTCTGGTGTTAAAACATGTCCTGTTTGTCACTCGTGCATTTTATAGACAGAAGAAGAAGGTGTCAACAGAACTGCTTTCTCGTGTATTTACAGAAATCTCTTTTTAGCCGAGGTGTCCTCCCCGGCTCTGCCTTCCGTGCTGTGTGGGAAATTATTCCACACCTTGTCCCCTTCCAAAATCACAAAACTTGAAAAAAACATATATCTGTTTTCTTGCATTTAAAGAAATGAGATTTCTTGAAAAAGGAGGGAGGGGCCCATGCTCTGAGGGAATTGCCTGGAGGTGTAACTTCAGTTTTCACAAATGGAAAAATTACAGCATAGGCTTTTCTCATTATTTTATATTTCATAGTGGTAAAAAAAAAAAATCAATTAAAGAGAAATTATCTTTCAACCTCAGCGGGGAAGGTGTCCTCGTGCAGCCGGCCAAGGTCTGCCGTGTGACTCCGGGTTCACAGAGGCGCTCTAGCGGAGGCAGCCCTGTGTGCGGAGCAGAATGAGGGCGTGCTCGCCGAAGGCGTCGGCGGGGGGCCGCTCCCGTGCCCCAGTGACCGAGTGTCTCCATTTCTCAACCAGGTCAAACCTCCCTCCTTCTCCCTCTCTGTTCCAGGGCTGCTCCTCGCCCTTCAGGGCCAGGCTCCAATGCCCCCTCCTCTGCTAGGTTTCTTGATGCCGGAAGGAGCTTCCCTCTGCTCTGTCGTCTATCCTTCCACTCACCCAACCGCACACTGAGCCCTTCGTCCGTCCAGCCACCCACCTACCCCCCTCCCTCCCTTCCGTCCATCCTTCCCTCTCTCCCCACTCATCCATCCATCCATGTATCTGGCCATCCAGCCCCCCGGCAGATATTTATTGATCACGTACCATATGCCAACCCACATTCTAGCCACTTGTGTTCTGGTGGGATGGTGGCTCACATTGTAATAAAGACCTTGCCCAGAGCTGTGTGAAAACTGAAGTCATTCAATCCTCCCAGCAAATGTGCGGTCAGAGCCCTTCTTATTCCGATTTAACAGAGGAGAAAACTGAAGCTTGGAGATGTGCGCTTGTTCAAGACCCCTGGAGAAGTGGGGAGGGGGAGCCGAGGCCAGGATCTTGACTGCCAGGCTCAAAGCGCTGTGTGTGCATGGGCTGTGGGTCATGCTGTTCGGTGACTCGTGTTTTAATGTCCCCAGCTAAATTTCAGATGCTTGAGGGCAGGGACCATGGGCTGCGTTGGCCTTGTATGGCTTGGCTTCAGGGACCACCTGCGTGCTAAAGGGACTGAGAAAGCGGGAGTCCCTCGGCCACTAGCCCCGCCTACTCAGGCCCCCCTTGCGTTTACAGGGGCCTTGCCCAGCCCACAGCTCCAAGGCCTCCTGGAGAGAACTCAGGCTTTGCCCATGGCTAACACACCAACCCAGCCCAGGGCCCATCTGCAGCACGAAGCTCTGTCCGTACGGTCCCAAGGCAGGGCAAGGGCCAGCCCAGGACACTTGGCTGGAAGCAAGTGAGGATGGGGGGGATGGTGCCTGGGGTCTGTGTCTGAAATCAGAGGGGGAAATGGGGGAAGGGGGGCTAGGAGACCATGCCCAGCGCTCTGGGCCCCTGAAACCAGCTCATGCTCCCTCCTACCAGCACCCACTGGCCTGAGGGACCAAGGACGCTTGCCTAGCCCAGGCTGCGGGTCCTCGCTCCACTCATACCCCTCCCCTCGGAACATGGCGGTGGTCTTCGCTTCCTGCAGATTGAGCTCCTGGCTCTCCATGCATTGAGCTCCTGTCTGTTTCCCTAGCCAGGCAGCCTGGCCCTTTCCTCTGCTCATCTCCCAGGCAGAGCCTTGCACCATGCCTCCCAGCCCACCCTGCTCTCTGTGGCTCCGAGAGTCACCTCGTAAGATCTGGGTGGAGCGTGGGTATCCCAGGCTGCCCCACCCTTACTGGACCGCTGACCGCCCCCGCCTTAGATCCAGGATTGGGAAGACCACTGGCCCAGATTACAGGACAGATGGGCTCGAAGTGGGGGATGGTCACATAGACCTGGGAACACCGGCCTGTAACGGATGAACCCAGGCACCGGGGGACCCCTCCAGCCTCACCCCTCGCTTCACGGGCTTAAGTTTGTACCTTCACCGCTGTCATATACACACAGGTCCTCTGTCCCACTTTACTGCTGAGCAGCCTGAGGCTCAGAGAGCCCAGGCGCCTATTCAAGGTCACAGCCAGCCCAGGTGCCCAGCGGCACACCTGTTCCCTGCCTCTGCATGGAGCCAGAACCACAAAGGCATGGAGCTTAAAGGTCCTGTCTCAAGCTGCTTATAAGCAGAGTCAGGGCCAGGGCAGGTGCTGAGGACAGGGAGGCGTGGGCCTGCCCAAAGGCCATCTTGCCTTGGTCTCAGGGTCAAGTCCGAGCCCAGGAGAGCCTCTGCCTGGGCCCTCAGCAAATGGCCAGGGGACACACACCCTCCCTGGTCTGTCAACACTGAATCCTAGCATGAGGATTTGGGTGGCCCCGGGGCTCTGCTGTTCCAGGACAGTGCCCTGAGCAGGGGACAGACTTGTGAAGGCCAAAGGCGAGCCCAGCCACTGCCTTCTCTGGCGCGGACATCAGCTCCTGGTGCCCGCTCAGCTCCTGGCCCCAGCCCTCAGCCTCCAGAGGCCCCGGCATCAATAATAGAGTGTAAATTGCACGTTTCAGAGATGCCTGATGGATAACCAAGATGCATTTGGGAGGCAGGGACCCAAGGCCGTTCCCTCCCGTCCCCACCCCACCCCCCACCGTCTCTGGGCCTCATCCATCTTGGTTCAAGTCTCCCCTGCCGCCCCTTCACCAAGGCCGCGAACGCTGAGCCCTCTGGCTCCCTGAAAGCAGGGTGGGGCCTGGGGCAGGGAGGAGGGAACGCCCCTCTCTGCAGGAGCCCATTAATTGTGCAGGTGCCAGGCAGCTTTTTTATCCCCTTGTGTATTGGATGGTTTATGTGGCCATCACGTTAAACCCAGTAAATCGCCCATCTTTTATGGGGTCACTTGTTGTCGCTGCACAGATGCCAGACTTCAGTACGGTGTGAGTCATGACCTGCCAACTTCATGACTGACAACAGGGTCCTTGATCTGCCATGGCGGGCGGTGGGGAGGGGAAGCAGTGAGCTGGCTCCGACCAGAGGTAGTCAGACCCCCATTAGCCGAGGGGGAACCTGGGGCATCATTCTTGGCATTTGCCACTAGCCTCTGCCACCTTCCAGGACAGAGAAACCTGGGCAGTAGTCCTATCTCTGTCACTTCCAGGCTGTGTGATCTTGAGCAAGTTACTTGCCCTCTCTGAGCTTCATTTTTCTCATCTACAAGTGAGCTTATAATTGTTCCCCTCACAGGGGAACTTACCAGGGAGGAGGATTCGGTAAGGTGATATGCGCAATGTCCCCCTTACAGCATGAGGTAAAAGCTGCTGAAATGCTCCAGCTGTCCCTGGCACACTGGCCTAGCCTGTGTGTTAACTGCTCTTCTTTCCTGGGCTCTCCGGGGGCCCCTCCTCCACTCCCCTGCCCCTGCCGAGCCTCCAGGGTAGACTGGGAGCCTGCAGGCCCGGCTGCTTCTTGGCAGGGCTCCCATCAGTGGTCGTGATCCTGCCCCCCTGCTAACCTCACACTCTGCATCCTCAGCCCCTCCCCCCAAGCTGGGGTGGGTGCACTGACCCTTCACCTGGCCCACCAGCCCCAGTGAGGAATCTGAGAATTCTAAGAAAGAGGCAAGAGAATTCCAAGAAATGCCTCGTTGTCCTGGGGGAGAGGACAATGGGGCTAGGGTCGAATCTGGCTTTACCAATCCCCAGCCGTGTGACCTGCGGTGACACCTCTCTGGGCCTCAGTTTCCTCATCTGTAACGTACTGCTGGGGGGGGGGGGGCGTTGTGTGGAGTGCCTAACAGTGGTTGTGGAGAGAAGAGCTGCTCCAGCTGTCCCCAGGGAGGGACCCAAGGTTCTCCTATGACGCACTCAGGGCGGCTGCCCACGACTCCTGGCTGAGCTTCAGAAGAGGGAGGGAGGGCAGACGCGCGGGGGCCAGGGAGCCCCTCGCGTGGCCCCTCCCAGCTCCTCCTTTCAGCAAGAAGAATTACTGAGTTTTTTCCCTAAATCTCGCCAGGCCCTCACTGGCAGAGCAGGGCCCGGGCAGGAGCGAGGTGTGCACGGCAGACTGGGACGGAGGACGTTGCAGCCCGGGACGGAGGACGTTGCAGCCCCGCCCGGGGAAGGCGGGTGACCCCACCAGACAGGGGCGCCACCAGGGCAGGCTCCCTCCACATCTGTGATGGGTCCTCAGCACGTCTTTGTTTGAATTAACGAGGGGCCCCATGCTTCTTCCCCACCAGCCTACACGGCCTCCGTGGTGGCATTATAAGCAACACAGAGGGCAGAGGGTCAAGAGGCTGGAAGGTCCCCCACTCCCCCAGCAAAGGCAGGGAGCCCAGCCGGCCTGCCTGGGCTCCATCCAGCTGCTCCACCCACCAGGGTGGCCTCGGGCGTCAAGCTTTCATCCGTACAAGGGGACCACGAATGAGCCATTCCCCTCGGTTCTTGTGAGGATAAAAGATGGTTCTTTCCAAGCCTGAGCAGGGAGGGGGCCCCACACAGAGAGGTGAACCGACCTGGGGACCAGTGCTGTCCTTGGCAACGGACAGCACCTCCCTGCCGGTCCAGGTGTGAATGGCAGGGGAGGAGGGGAACGTGCGATTTTAGTGCGATTGGGTCTCCTGTTCAGAGGACCCTCAAGGCCCTTCTAACCCTACACTGCACAACTTCACGCCTCATCTGTCTCCTGGTGCCATACAGAGCTTGTAATGCGTGGGGGGTGGGGGTAGGGATTCTTTGAAAACCTAAAGTTAATTATTTTTCTAATTATATGCTGCATGCATTATGCATCAGCAGCTATCGCTGGCAGCCGTGGCAGGCAGGTATGTAAATCCGCTGAAAACGCGCCCCGCGCTCATCTCCCCTCATGGGCCGCCTGGGCGGCGCCGGGAGCCGGGATGTCCTGAACTTCAGAGAATGCAAATCGCTTTAAAAAATAAGACTTTAAAATTGGGTCTTAGGAGGTTAATTATATTGATAACAGTGTTCGATATTAAACTGTTCAGGGCCAGGAGGGGGCGGGGGAATGAGAGGAGACACATGTAATTTTGTCTCCTTCTCTCCCAGCATTCTTTAATAAGAGGCGCCTGCACCTGAGGTTTCCCTCTGTCTCTGTGCATTTTTAGTGAACTGCCTCAGCTGGGGCTCGGTTTCTTTGGGAAGGAAAAAGGAGAGGCTGGGGAGTCTCGGAGGGAGGAGAGAGGCCTGAGGGCTTTTATTCTGGGGGGCCGGGAGGAAGGGAAAGAGAGGGCCGCCCCTGAGACCAGGGCAGTGGTCCCCGGGGTCTGCCCAGCTGGGCTTCTCAGCAGCCGCTGGATCCTGGCAGCCAGGGGCCGGGAGAGGAGCGGGGTGACCCACAAAGACTGGGTAGGGTGATCCTCACTGATAAAAAAAGCAGAGCCTTGGGGCTGGGTGCAGGCTGGGACCCGGGAGCTCTGTGGAATAGACTGCATCAGGCCCTGGTCCCGGGGAGACCTCCTGTTGATATAGGACAAGTTGATTGTCCAACCCCTAGAATGGAATAAACTCCTACAGGTCAGGATACGCTCTACCTCGTTCACGGGCCTAGCCCAGAGCCTGGCCCAGGACGTCTGATGAATGAATGAATGAATGAATGAATGAGAGTACCCCAGAAAGAAGGTCCCAGAATCTGAAACCCAGGACCCAGCCATAGGAGAGAAAAGGGAGGCTGGCCCTCCTTCGGCCCCACCCCAGGAGGGAGCAGCGAGCTGGGGCCCTGGGCACCACAGCCCCGAAAGCAAGGGGGCTGGTCTGAATGGTGCAGCGTGCGGTAGAGCAGGCAGACACGAGCCCAGGCCTTGGACTCTGGTCTTCCCTTCCCGGGTGTCTCACACCCGTCCTTCGGCTGGGCAGGCCCCGCCCTGGGGAGGGGCAAACGCAGGAAAGACCCATACTGTCCCCACTCATCTCGTCTGATACGGGGAGACCAGCCTGGAACTGGCCAACTACGGGTCCGCCTCCAGGCGTCAGAGACTGGTCCCACTCCTCAGAGATAAGCCCCTTCCCTTCCACCCCGCAGATACGCACAGGGTGGAGCCCACTCTCAGGCCCGGGGATGGAGAGGACCTCGGCGGTCATCTGCTTTTTACAGAGGAGGGAACAGCAAGGCCCAGAGGGGAAGGCTGGGTGCCGGGCAGAGGGAGCCCTACAGCAGCCGCGGGTGGCCCCCCGCCCCTCCCCTGCCCCGGAGGCGATCCTCCGACCCTGGCCCGCGGCCGCATGGGACACACTGGTGAGCATGTCCGGCTGAAGTAGGGCCTCCTGGGGGCCACTCTCCCCCGCTGGTGGATCTGCAGCCCCGCTGGCTCGCGGGGGTCAGGCCGGGTAGACGTGGCCGTAACGGAGCAGCCTGAGCACCGGCAGCACGCTGGGCCCTTCACAAACTCCTGTCCTTGCCAGCTGGCCACTGCCCTGCGGGCCCCGGGCCCCCGGTGCACATGTGCGGAGGGGAGCAGGCTCAGGGAGGGGAAGGGAGTGCCCAAGGCCACGCCGCTCACAGGCCGGAGGCCAGGGCACCAGCCCACGTCTGATGGGCCTCGCAGCCCAGCTCTGAGGCAGAGCCAGGCTCTGAACAGGTTCTCCATAAATGTTTGGGGCGCGAGCCTGGGCCACCAGAGCCGGCTGTTCCCTTCTGGCTTGGCCTCAGCCCCAGGAATGAGTGCTCCCCACCTCACCCCAAGCTGCATGTGGGGGCTGGGAGGAGAATAGGGACAAGTGACAGGGAGGTCGGCCAGCAGGGGCCACGCTCAGGCTCTGATGGGCCCGCTGCTGGGCTGGCGCCTTTATAATAAATAACAGCAAATAGCCCATCCGCAGGGCATCTTTCACGCTGGTGGCTAATAACACACTATTAATGCCCCCGCAGACGGCGTGCACGCCACGTGGCGCTGACGAATGTCCCAGCCCCGCGCAGCCATAAATCAGCCCCTCTCCTGGGGAAGTGCAGGGGAAGTGTCATTTTCCATCTTGCTAATGAGTTGGGGCTTCCCTGCGCTGCCCAAGGTGCCGCCTCCGCTCCACGTTGCCTGGCAGTTGTGTTTGGGGAGGCTGGAGGCGTCCCTCCTGGCCTCTGGGGACCGGAAGGACAGGGCTGGACCGTGCCCCGACCTGGCCCAGCCCCGGCAGGCCGTAGGGCGCTCGCTGCCTGTCTCCGGGCCCCACCTGCAACTCTTGCCAACCGAGGGGTTGACCTGGACGCCAGAGCAGATGGTGCCCCAAGGCCAGCAGGAGCAGGGCCCTGGCCGGTGGCTTTGGATCAGCCCCACCTGGGTCCTCCTCGCCAGAGCTTACGTCACCAAAGGTTCTGTCTCCCCAAGGCCTCACTGCTGTCCTCTTTGGCAAACTTGGAGGAACTCAAAGTGAGACCTCCCCCTGAGGACAGCAGGGTGTGGGAAGGGGTGTTTGGGCAGCGGTCTCCTCCAGGAGAGGCCGCCCCCTTATACCTCGGGTCCACCCACCCTGGAACGGAGCCCAGCAGCATAGGGCCACCAGGTAGCAAATGACCCTTCCCCTGGCAAGGGGAAGCAGTCAGCAGCTGCACTTCGTGTGCGGATGGGGTGGGCGGGATGGAGCTACAGACCTGGGGAGCTCTGTGAGGCCCCAGTGTGACCCAGCCTGGTTTGTAGGCGAGCTGCAGCTGTCGCCTGTACGCCCCTCTGGGCACAAGGAGCCCCTGGACCTTCCCGGGCCACCGGAGCCCTTCCCCATCCACCTTACCTCCTTCGCTGCAGCCCCGGAGTCTGCTGGGCCTGGCGATCGCCGCTCCGGGTGCTGCGCTTGGGTCCAGGGCTTGGGCCACGCTCACGTTCCGGCCCGCGGCCCTGGCACGGCGGGCGCCCCGGGGTGCAGGGAGGAGGCCCTATGCTCAACTCTGCTGGGCTCCAGGAAGTCACACGTGGCTGTGGGTCCAGAGCGGCATTCTCTGTGCCGTCTTAGGCCACAGGCGCTGCTGGCCTGTCCCCTGTGGGGCGAGGGGCACGCGTGAGCAGCTGCAGAGGTGCCCGCTGAGGCCCCAGACTTCCGTGCACGGCCTGAGGGTGTTCTGGGTCCCCGCTCCCCAGGCATGCCCTATGGCCTGGCGCCCATGGGAGGGTGGTATTTCGCGGTCCTCTTTCAACTTTTGCTCGCTTGTCTGTTGGCCGCCCCCTCCTCCAAAAGGCTTCTGTGTGGCTTTTACCCACTTTTCTTTACCAAGTTTCTGCTTTTTTAAAATCCCTTTAAGTCACTTGGCAGAATGGGTCCGGTGCAGAGAGCGCTCTTGTGTGACAAAGAGAAGAGGCAGCCGCTCTCCAAGGGCTCAGTATTCCTGCCACTCAGGCTGTGTCTCCAGGGAGGGGTCCGTTCCCCGCAGCAGAGTTCAGATGTCCACCACGGGTGGCGCTGTTGACATGCACCGCGGGCTGTCAGGCCCCTGGGTGCCTCTTTGGAAGGATGCTTGTGGGGTGGGGGGCTCAGTCCCGCTTGGCTGCTTGGGTTTGTAGAGAAGTTTTCTTGCTGGGGTCGCGGGGGTGGGAGGACAAGTTATTCCTGCTTCACTTCCTGGTCTTGTTTTCCAAGAGGGAGTCCTTACCCACTCCCTGCCTCCTTACCTGCCAAAAAACAACAGGAGTCATTAAGCCCCAGAATTAGGAGCCACCCGGGGACAGGCCGCCTGGGCTGCAGCCCCGTTCCTCCCACCCCTTGGAATCGGTTTCTCAAACGCCACTTTTCCAGGAGCTACGAGGGGGCTGAGACGATTCTCCATCACCTCCCTTCTCTGTTCAAATTCAGATAACAAACAGCTGGCCACGCAGGACCCTCTTCCTCCCAGGGCCCGGCTCCCCCTTTCCCGGGGGTGGAAGGACTGGGAAGAGAAAACAGAAGTTCTGAGCGCTCCTGGCCCTGCAGGCGTCTGCTCCGGCCCAGAGCTGGCTCCGGCCGCCCCCGGCACCTGCTCCTCTAGCTCATGTCATTCAAAGGATCCAACTGGGCCACCGTGGCCTCGCCTTCCAGCGCAAGCTCTGCCTTTCCCCACCACCCTTAGGAAGCAGAGCATCAGGAAACTGGGGGAGCTGTGTCCCTGCCTCTCTCTTGCGACCACCCCACTTTCCAAGCCAGGGTCTGAGCTCCATACCCCCGGCTGCCCTTCCTCGGAGACCTGGGGGCAGGGCTAGCCTTTGCGGGAACGCGAAACAAAACCCAGAGCTCTGGCCGCCTCTCATTAGCGCAGCCCTCTCGTTAGCAGCGAAGGCCGGTGCCCCTGTGCCCACACTCCCCCTGCAGGATCCCCTCTTTGGAAAAGCGCTTTCATTACACATCTGAGAACACCAGCACTGGTTTGAAACAGGGTCCAGATGGGCTCGGCCGCATCTGGGCCCTGGGCACTTTTTTTTGTAGGGCCGAAGGTGGCCAGTTTGAGAAATGCTTGTTGTCCGGGACTGTTTCAAAAAAAACAAAAAAGAAAAAAAGAATTTCTGTGTGTGTGTTTTAAAAAGCCCACGCCCCATACCAGGGCTCACTGCCCACACGGCACCCAGCCTGGCGGCACGTGCTGGCCAGGTGGAGGGCAGGCTGGTGGGGTTGCCAGGATGGGGGAGCACTTGGGACAAGAAGCAGGGACGTTTAAGAACCACCAGCCCCAGGAGACATGGGTTCTGAGGTGAGAGCCAGCAGGTGGGGGGAAGCCCCCAGAACGGGGCAGGGGAGGGGCGGCACGGGAGGGAAGATGAGGACAGAGTCCCCTCCTGAGAGGTGACGCCGGGCTCCAGCACGAGGTTTTATTACTATGACACCCGTGTGATTTCATCCAATTATAAATTGTAATTTCTCTATGAAAGCAAGAAATGGAAAGAGTCCAATGAGGTCATCTGCCTCCCTGGCTGGGTCGAGGAAATTGTTTTAGACCGCCAGGGAGGGGGTGGGGGCGGGGGCGCAGTGCCCTCGGAGCCAGAGGCTCCGGCCAGCCACGGCCGCAGGTTCCCCACGACAGAGACGCTACCTGAGCTCTGCTTTTGAAACAATGAGCACAGCAAGGCAGCTTCACCTGGCCTCCAGGGACCCCCAAGGCCTGGGCCCGCCTGGCCCACCCACCTGTCTCCTACCACTTCCCCCAGACACCCTGAGCTGGACCCCCCAGGCCTACCCCACGCTGTTCCCCTGCTGCAAGAGTTAATCTTACATCACCCCCCACCTCCCACGTGGTGGTGCGTGGTTTCACAAACCGGCCTTCCCCTCTGGTCCTGCAAAGCCTCCTGGGAAACCCAGTGCCCCACACGTCCCAGACCCCACGAGGATACCGGGCTCCTCAAGTGTTTCTGCCTCAGGCCAGTGGGCACCTCTCGGGCGTGTGGGGGGTGTGTTTGGATTCCAGCGTCAGCTGCCGGGTGGACAGTGCCTGGAGGCGTGAGCGTGTTCCACATGTGGGTGTGTATCATGATGACTGTCAGTATTCACCAGGCCCGGGAGGAAAGACATACACGCGCCCTTCTGGCTGACACGTGCCATCAGAGCCATTGCGCCTCCAGTGGGCACATGACTGGCTCGAGTGAGCCAGAACCCCGCGGTGCAGACGAAGTCAGTAGTGGCGTGTGGACCTTCTGTGTGGTCCGTTGAGTTGACCAAGGGTGAAATGAATCTGTGGAGCCTCAAGGCTCGGTCACCGAGGACCCGTCTTAGCCCCTGCCTCTGGCCAGCTCATGGGCACTGTCCCCACGAGACTGCCTGTGCTCACCGCCACCTCGCCTCGCCTTCCCCCGTCCTCACCGGCCCCAGGTCTGGTCTCTGTGTTCAGGTGCCAAGGAACCATTTTTCGGGTCAGCGTAATAAAAGCTTCCATTTGTAACGGCTTGCGATGCTTACACGGTTTTATTTTTTGTTGTATTTCACATCATGACTGTATTAAAAGATACTCGAAAGTGGGGAAAGAAAGCCAAGTGCGCAATCCCACGTCTCCACACCACTGCATTTCCCATTCACAACGGGACCTTATCCTTTCCTGGGTCACTTCTGCTTTGCCATCTCCCCTGAGCCTTGGGACAACCCAGCATGGCTGGCAGAACAGCGAGGGCCGTCCCCATTGTGCAGGTGCAGTGGGGACTTAAAATAAAGGAGGAGGGCCCGTGTCCAAGGTGGGATGGCCTTCGTGACGGCCGGGGGGGGCCTTGAACTCTGGGCGGATCCTTTTCTATCTGCACAACACGTCTCAGCACAACAGAAACAGACCACCAACCAAATACGGGGTGGCCCCTGGGCCCTTGCTCTGAGACAGGCGGGCCTTCTCCTGAGGCCCTCTAATGCAATCATCAGTCTGTCCATCCGTCCGTCCGTCCACCTGTCCATCTCTCCTCCCATCCACCCACCCCACAAACATGTCCTGAGTCCAGTCATGATGCTCCTGGCACCGGGCAAGACACTGGGATCCAAAGGGGAGCCCTGTCCCTCAGGAGCTCGAGGCCCAGCTAAGCAGCCCGCCGCTGGTCTGCCGAGGGCCGCAGTATGGCCCTGGGGCATCGTGGGAGCACAAGCCCTGCCCTGCTCAGCGTGGGCACGCGGGTTACGCGCAGGGCTTCCTGGGGAAGGTGACTCTGGTTCTGAGGCCCCCATGCAGGGACAGTCACGTGGGAGCTCAGTGGCGAGCTGCGTGGGGGCAGGTGTGGCCGGTTTCCCCGACCCCCTGCCCGTCTCCCAGAGCCGCCGGCCCACCTTTGGGCCTCAGGGCTCCCCCTCCATGGAAATGCTCTTCCTCATTACAGTTCCTGGCTGCCTGAAAGATCGCTCCTCACTGATATTAATTCTCATATTAGCAATTAGCCCTCCTGCTTCATTTCAACCTATGGCTCTTAGGGCGGGTTTTTATGTGCATGTTATTAATCAGACTCCGAGGGTGTGCTGCTGGAGACCCAGGTGGGCTCTGTGGCTGGCGACTTAGCCAAGTGGTATTTTAAATGAACGCCGCGCTCACCCCCCGCCCTGGACAGAGGCAAAGAGGGCAGAGTTTAGATCTCTGTAAGCAGGTCAGAGCTGGCGCGAGCTAGAAGACCCGGCGTTTTCTTTCACTTTGGGCTCCCAGGCTGGGGTCAGCCTCTGTGTCTGACCCTCAGAGATGAAAAGGCTCTTTGTGACTCAGACCTGGGGCTTGTTCCGAGGCCGCTCCCTCCCTCCCATCAGGACAGCCGTCCGCAGCCCGCTCGATCCACCCGCCGCAGGGTCCCTGCCCTGGTGTCATCGCACACCTGGGGGCTGTCACAGCCACCTCCCCTCTCTCTGGGGGGCCACGGGGCAGGGAGAGTGTTTCTGTTTGGGAGCGTGGACTGGGACAGGGTCCGCAAGGCAGAGGGTGGACAGGAGGCCGCTCAGCCTGAAAGCCCGGAGGTGGGAGGCCTTGGTGCGCTGAGAGGGCTGGGGTCTGTGCCAAAGTGGGAGGCGGGGTCCTGGCCCGGGTGGGGGGCGGTTTGAATGCCCTGCTGAGGGCCTGTCTTCATCCAGAGGGGAGTGGGGAGCCGGCGCAGGTGCCTGGGCGGGTGTGGCGGGAGCAGATCTGCCATTCAGGAGGGTCGCTCTGGCTGCCCTGTGGAGGGCCAGAGGGTGCCAAGGTCCGTGGGAGGGGCCCAGTGACAGACTGGGACAGTGTCCCCGGGAGCAGGGGTGGAGGCCTGGGCTGGGTGGAGGGGCTGACTTGGAAGGAGGCCTCCCTGCAGACAGGCCTGGGGGCTGCGTGGTTTCCCTCCCCGCTCCCCTGCGTGCTGGAGGGTGGCTGCGACCTGCAGGCTCTCCCACGCGGGGTCAAGGCGCCACGGGCAGGGGCAGCTGGAAGGCCTCTGGGGGGGCGCGCTGGAGGCTCCAGTCCCTCCCTCTACACGGTCAGGCCAGACGGCCTCCCTGCCCCCTTCTCACTTGCTCTGGCCCCCAGGCTTGGCACCGCACGCAGCACCCACGTGGCAGGCGAGGAGGGCGGGGGCGAGAGCCTGCACACTCGGTGTGAACCCTCCAAGCCTCTGTGCTGCTAATTAGACATTTTTCTGACAAAGCCCAGACTTTTGGGGCTGCGTGTTTGAGCAAGAGTGTGAGCCAGTCTGTGGGCGGCTGCAGGAGCCCACACTGCTGGGCCAGCGGGCCTGGACCACGGCCAGAGCCCATCCCCAGAGACAGACTGTTGGGGACCTGGGGCAGGCAGTGCCCAGGGCAGGGAAGCCCACGGCCCCAGGGACCTGGGGGCCGGCCCCTCTAGGACAGAGTTTCTCCAGGGAAAAAAAGTGGGACTTCTGCCATGACAGGGTATCCCTCGTTCCTTCCTTCCCTCCCTCCCTCCCTCCCTCCCTCCACATGTGGGCTGGAGCCAGGACCTGGGGGACAAGGGCAGCTGGACAGCCAGAGGTGGCCCGGGACTCCGTGCCCGTCCCCTGGGGCCAGGCTGGCAGAGCAGACCAGGGGCCAAATCAGCCTGGACTACGGCACCTGCCTGCCCACTGGGCCCAGCAGCCCCTTCCCATACTCACGGGGGGCGGGGGGCGTCTGGAGGCCTGGTTCTCCCAGCTCAGGGCTCTGCCCCCACTGCACAGCCAAGCAACAGAAAGGCTGCGGCGCAAAAGGAGAGCAGGCAGGCGCCTGAAGAGGCCGCGGTGTCTGGTTTGCCCCCGAGCCTTTGAACTCGTACCAGAGTAAGAGGGGTGGCCGCAGGGCCTTCTGTGCCAACTGAGCAGTGAGAGATCGAGGGGGCAGGACCAGCCAGGGGCAGCGGGCACCCAGCTGCTGGAGGGGCGCCCGCCAGCTGGCCGCAGGCCGCCCTGCCGCCGAGGCGGCGCAGCGCGGGCGTGGGGCCCCACAGCCCTCCACAGGCCTGCCCCCAGCCCGAGGGAGGGTGCGGGGGCCGGGGCCCGCCTGAACGTGAGAGGGGTCGGGCGTGGCAGGCCCGGGCCTGCTTTGGGCTTCGGCGCCTGGGAAGGAGGCCGCCTGCCGGCCACCTCATCTGGCAGGACCGCAGTCCCTCTGCTCTCTAACACGAGGGCTGTGTGTGGCCCAGGGGGCCCTGGATGATATTTCTGGTGCCACCAGCAGAGGCCACATCTTTCCCAGGAGGCTGGCCTGCTTTTGCAGGCAGAACTGTGGCTTTGCCTTCCCCACCCGGAGCCGACGTGGGCAGCGGAGCTGGGAGGCGGAAGGCCTGGCCCCCGGGGCCACCCCAGCTCCCACACGGGGCCCTGCTCCCACCTGCCGGCCCCCCTCCGCCGCCGCCCCTCTCAGTCTGCTCCCGAGCCTCAGACTGTCTCAGTGGCCCTCCACTGTACGAACACAGGCAGGTGCCAGGTCCAGTGTGCGCCCTGGGGTCCGTCGGCCCCCCTGCAGTCCCTGGACTCCAAAGGCAGCATTCGTAGACCTCCGCTGGCGGCCACACTCAAAGCCGCACGCTAGGGGTCCCAGGTCACACTCCTGCTCCCTCCCAGTGGCGCAGGTGCAGCCAGGGGGAGCCAACTTTCCTTCCAGAAGTCAACTTCCCTCCTGCCAGCTGTGCCCGCCTCCAGCCCCCGGGGACAGGCGCCCTCTCTCCTGCTCTCTGGTTTTCCCTACGCCAGCAGAAGCCTGTGCCAAGGGACTTTCGCCTCAGTGTTGGAAATCTCCCACCCCCTCCCCGCCTTCCCGTAAACACCCTCTCTAGGGGCAGCGCCGCGCACCCAGGCGCAGTGGCCAGACTTTGTTAATATTTACAGCAAGCAGCTCAGGAAGCTATTAGCTTCCTTTTCTTGTTGTTAATTGAAAGAGGAGAAAATGGTTGTAACACTTCAAAAGGACTTAAAGTGCAGCCTGAGAGACCAACTGGATGGGGAGGAAGGGACAAAGAGAGAGAGAGTATTTTAAATAAATAAAGGAAGCCCACACCTCCCGCAAGGGTGGACTAACGCTTCTTCCCATCCCTGCGGACGTGTGGCTCTCCTCCGAGGTTTCCTCATTGCTTCTCTCTGTATATTTTCCTTTTCATTTGGGAGCCTGCCTTAAGGAGAGAAGGAGGAAGAAGAAAGGATTCGTGGAGCATTTTTGTTAATAATGAGGCTCTTTTGAAGTGGCAGCTAGTGAGGCCCCGGGTACCTTTGCTTGCGGAGCCCGGCTGGCCTTGCATGGCAGCCCCGGGAGCTTCCCTGACCTGGGGCCACCAGCGCAGAGGCACGCGCCCCCCAGGATGCAGGCCCAGGCGGGGCACTGGGCTGCAGGGCTCCCAGCCCCTGACCAGGGTGTGACCTGGGGGACGCACTTGGGCCTCTGTCACCCATGGCCTTCAGGTTGGGGGGTACTTTCTGAATCCTGGTAGATGAGGAGCTGAAGGTCCGGCTTTGCCAGGCCTTCCGCCTCTCGAGCCACTTTTGCCAGAGAGAAAGGATCTGTCCCAATGTGCCTGCACAGTCCGCTGCCAGAGTCTGCCCCACGCTATGAGCAAACAGCCAGCCGGCTCTGTGGTCAGATAGGGTGGTCTTCACTCCGGGAGCCTGCCATTCAGTCCTGACAAGTGGCCCCTCCCTCATTCCTCCCTTGCTCTAGCCTGGGCTCCTTGGGGACACTGCTCTCTATCAGCTGGTCTCTTGTCTGCAGAACAAGGTCCCTGGCTGCTCCCGACTGTTGCTGGACGGCTACATAAAGGAGGGACACGCTGCACATCAAAGGGGGTCTCCTCCCCCCTGCCCCTCCCTGCTTCTGCCCTGTCAGACCAAACAAGAACCCGGTTCTGTCTGGGCCCCACCAGATGCACTGCCCACTGCAGGGCACGAGGCCCAGGGGGCGGGAGGTGGTCAGAGCAGTGGGGGTGGGGCCGCTCAGGGAAGAGAGGGGTCCCCGGTGCTCGGTTTTCTGGGTGGCTGACCCAGAAGAGGAAGATTGACCTATCTGAGAGGCCCAAACTAGAAGGACCAGGACAGCGCACTGGGAAGGGCTTCGTTAAGGAAGAAGTCTGTAACGGGCAGAGGCGCCCGAAGGTGAGCTCGGCTGCCATTGCCGGGGACGGCCACCTGGCAGAGAGGTCGATGGCCAAGCAGGGCCCAGGTGACCCGGGCTTCCTTCCCTGGAGGCCTGCCCACGCGAAGGTGCTCCGCTCCCTCTGGCTAACAACGCCCCCGCAGCCTCCTTCCCCATCCTGGGGCTTCCCCGTCCCCACCCCCGCAGCTCCGAAGGGCCAGGACTGTCAGCAGCAACAGCCACAGCTGCCGTGACTGAGTTCCGACCTGGGCCCGGGCATGCAGCGCTAAGTGCTCGGCGTGGGTAATAACAGCAATAGCAGCAGCTGCAGCAGCGCCCCATTGCTGAGTCCGAGGCGTCGCTGCCCTGAGCCCCCAGACACTATTACCAGCATGTCGGTTGCCCACCTGAGGACATGGACCTATTCAGGAGCCGCCCAAGGTCACAGAGTGGGTCCACCACCGGGCCTGGACCCAGACCTGCTGTCGTCTCCACCCGGTGCCCACAGTGGCATCACCTGTGTGGCCAGGGACCAGAGGGCTGTGCTCAGACAGGCAGGAGGCTGCCGGCCGAGCCCCCTGCCCAGGCTCCCGGGCACAGTAGCACGTTAGAGGCTCTGAGAGGCCCCGTCTCGAAGATACCAGTTTAACTCTGTTTGCTCTAGCGATTCCCTGCGAACCTCCCATGATGTGCGTGTTCTTCAGAACACGCTGGGAAATGCCCCACGGTGTTCACGCACATCCGTTGAACCAGTCTCTGGTGTAAGTGCCTAATGTGCGCCGGGCACGGGCCCTGTGCCGGTGACGTGCCGCGGGGAGGACAGGCGTGTCCCTGCCCTTTGCTTCCCAGCCCCTAGCTCAGTGCCTGGCGCACAGTAGGGACACACACCTTCAGCAAATGAAGGCCAAATGGAGAGGGATGGGTGGGGCAGGCAGCTGGGCTGGGGCCGCGGGGGCCCCACGTCCTGGCCAGGCGCAGCCTCTGCCCCGTCCCGGGCCTGATGCAGCCCCCCCGCCACACCCAGCCTGCACCTTCCCTGTGGCAGTGGGGCCCCCGCACCGCCTCGGGGGGTCGCAGCCCTCTGTCCCTACCCCAGAACCCCTGCCAGGCACAGCACCTCTCCCCTGCCAGCTCTGTGGCTCCGGCGTTGGCATTCCGATCACATCCCCCGGCCCTGCCCGGAATACTAATTCTCCCGAGATGAAACCATCCGTGTTTAATTTTTTTTAAGAGCCAGGCAGAAAGGGAAGACAAGAAAAGGGGAGGCCTCCGTGGGTGGAAGCTGGAGCCCCCTCGGGCTCTTTTCAGAGCTGCTCCTTTGAGGTTGTGGGGGGCCCGCAGCCACCCTGGACGGTCACACTGCCCCTAGGTAGCCCAGGGAGGGGGTGGCCTCAGTGTCCAGCAGGCGGGAAGGGGAAGGGCCAGCCGGTCTTTTGACTACACCAGGCCACGCTCTAGGCTCTGGCTTGGGAGGGTGGTTTTTCCGAGGCCCCTAGCAGGGCGCCCCCTTAATTAAGAGTGTGCTGCCAGGCGACCTCTCCCTTGTCCACTGTTTGCAAATTAGGGGTCTTTCCAGCTCTGCTCAGAAAATCGCGCCTGGGGCCTCCCCAGGTGGGGCTGGGGTCACAGTGGGGATAGAGGGGTGGCTGGAGAGGCAGGAGAGCGGGCTTGGCTGGAGAGAGGCCATGCAGGGGAGGAGCTTCCATGCTAGATGCCCTTGGACTAGCCCTTGACCTCTTGGGCCTCAAGGGCCTCCTTGAGTGTTGGGATGTGGCCACAGGGTTGGGAGGGCCGTCGCCGGAGGAACAGGTGGTTAACAGCCTATAGTCAGGGGTCTGCACCTCACGTGGCTTCAAAAGGTGTGTTACTTGGGGCCAGTGTGTTCGGTCTCTGAGCATCAGGTATCCACGAGTGGGTTAAGGAGCGAGCACCCTCCTAGGCCTGCAGCGAGGATCAAAGGGGGACACGTGACCCCCTCAGGACCAGCCTGGCACTCTCCCCGCTCGCGCGTAGAAGCTCCAGCCCTGAAACCTCTCCCCTCAGCTTCCCGGCCCTCAGCCCCACTGCCTGGGAAACGCCTCTCCCCCCGCGGCCCCGCCCACACCCACCAGCCAGGCTGACAGCTCAGCTTGGGGCCACCCCCCCGTAGCATCCCAGTTTAACATCCTAAGGCCCCCAGAGGGAAGGATAGAATTGTAACGGCAGGAAACATGACAGAACATGAAACACGATGAAATCAGCTGCGTAAATTATGAAACCAAATCACAGCCCCGCTCCTTCCGAGGCAGGGTAAGTGCTGGCGACGCTCTGCAGGCTGGACTCCCTGTGCGGGGGCGGGGGCGGGGGAGCCAGTGCGCCCTGAGCCCCTTTGCCTGGTGCCCCAAGTGTCAGCTCCAGCTGCCCCTCCCTCCTCCACATCGTCCTCCTCCAGGCAGCGGGCCCTGTCTCAGTGGGGCACAACTGTGGTGTGGCCTCTGCTCTGGAGTTAGCCCCCGCTTCAGACCCCGGCCAAGACCCCTGCTGGGCTGGTCCCCACCCCTGCCCTCTCCCAGTCCCCTGGCTCCCACATGAGCAAACCCCAAGCCACCGACTGGAGAGAGCCACAGCTGTCCCCGGCCACCACGTTAGTCTGGTCTGGTGACACCCCTGGCACAGGCTACAGGCCTGGCTGGTGGTCAGGGCAAGGCCTGCGGCTGCCCAGCCCCTCCTGCCCAGCGATGCCCACCGCCTCCACGTTCTGTCTCCTCCCCTGCGCCCTGGGCCACGGGCCTCCCTCTCCCGTCCCCACCCGCCACGTCACAGCCACCTGTGAGCACAGCGCCCGCCTGGAACAGGGAGGGTGCCTCCAAGCACGTTTTTTTTGGCCACCTCCCCTGCACTTCAGGGGCTGCGTCATAAATTATCATCGACCCGGTGCCGGCCGGGACTCAAGACCAGATGGGGAAGCACAGCAGCGGCTCAGTAACGGTGCCCTGCTGCCTGAATTTACTTATTTGTGGCTTTCCTACCCACGGGAAGCGCAATAAACAACTGCTGACTGCTAGGTTCCCGGGCTGGAGAAACACCTTTGGCTCCATTTCCGGAGGACAGCAGAGGGCTGGAGACCCGCGCCCGTCCCACCTGCTGTGGGGTCAGCTCTGAGTCCCCAACACCCCATCCTGTGTGGAGTCCTGGCCCCACTCCGCCAGGGAGGGGGCCCCTTCCCCATCTTAAAGATGAGGAAACCCAGGCTCAGACATGTTAAGTCCTTGCCCCCGGTCCAGGGGGACCCACAGGTCCTGGTTTGTCAGGGACTCCCCCAGTTTTTGCACAAACCCCGGGCAACCTAGGACAGCTGGTCACTCAACCCTGGTCTCGCAGCTGGTGAGTAGCCGAGCTGAGGCAGGGACCCGGCTCCCTCTGACCCAGAGCCCACGGGCACTCTTCATGCCGTGAAATGCCACCCTCTCCACAGTCACCTGCCAGTGTCATTCCAAGCAGCAGCTCGGAGGGAGGGAGAGCAAGGCGGAGCCTGGGTTCTCCAGCTGCGTCCCTCCCTTGCTGCGGGCCCTCTCTGTGGGTCGGTAACCGCTGCTTCCCCTGCCCCCCAGGCCTGCACGGTCACAGCTTCCTGCTGTCTCTGGACAGCCTCCCCTCCCTTGCTGGGTCCCCCGCCCAGGATACACGCGGATCCCCGCCTCCTGCAAGCCAGGCGAGTCTACTGTCTCCTGTCTGTACGTGCTCTTGATAACCCTGGAAGGCAGCAGATTGTCCCCATTTCACAGACAAGGCAACGGAGACCCAGACAAGTTAGGTGACTTGCCTTGGGTCACTCAGCTGTGATAAAACACAGCCTGGCTCTGAGTCTGCACTGATGGAAACACTAAAACTCCGAGGGGACGGGAGACCTGCTCAAGTCCAGGAGAGACGGCCTGTGAAGAGCTGTGGCCCCTGGAGCCACAGGGACGAGAGGCCGTGCTACTGGGCGGAGGGGAGCTGCCAGGCGGGCAGCGTACAGCCCCTGGTGGCACCTCGGGCATGTGACTCAGTGCCAGGCCTGCTGGGTACCCACGAGCGGGACTCTGGGGACGGGGTGCAGAGGCCGGGGGGCTCGCATGGGCATGTTGGGGGCCAAGATAATGGCAGGGGCTGTGCCGCGGCCTCCAGGGCAGGAGGGGAGCTGCAGGCGCATTGTGGGAAGCCCCCGAGCTGGGCAGCTCTGCTCAGGGAAGCACAGGGACGGAGGCGTCACACGGCCCTGCCGCAGACGGCGGTAGTCCCAGCTGCCTCATGCAGATGGACGTCGAGTCAACCTTCTGTCGGAGGTGGGGCCGGCGGTCACTGAGCACTGCTGCTCACCTGCCAAGGCTCACCGTCACATGCGGCAGCCTGCCGGGCTCATGCGCGCGCCTCCCTTCCACAGGCGAGGAACCCCAGACCCAGAGCAGCTGCGTCCAAGGTCTCTTGGCCTCAGAGCGGCAGAGCTGGGGCTGAACAGGAGTCCCCGCTGACCCTCCCCGTTCCAGGCAGCTGAGCCCTCCCCGTTTCCTGGTTACGGCTCCCTGGGGTGCCCACCTGGTCCCTTCCCAGGGGAGGCAGCAACTTTTATCAACTCACCTGGAGGAGTCCCCAGGTGGCTCAACTTTATTTTTGCCCATTACTTTCTGAATAACAGTGTCCCTGGGCCCTGGAGTGGGGGCAGAAGGCTCACGGGGACGAGTGCCCAAGGGAGGAGCGTGAGGAGGAGGCTGCGGCGGGGAAGGCGGCCCTTGTCGAGCCACGCTGGGCTGGGTGACCTCAGGCCGGGCCCTCCCCAGCCCCCGAACAGCCGAGGAGGCCTGCAGTCCACTCCTGGAACATCCAGGCCTCTCCACCTCTTCCTTGCCCCAGAAATAAGGAGCGAGGAGCTAAGCCCTCTCTGTGTTCCCTTGTCTTCTGAGACCACGCCGAGGGAAGCGCTCAGGGGACCGCCTTAGCGCAGAGAAGGCCACGCTGGGGCAGGGGTCCAGCCCCCGGCCACACACATCCCGGCTGTGGGAGTGAGGCTGGCGGGACGCTACACCCACTCTGCCCATTCCGCGGGCCACCGTCACCTTGCCACCATCACCAGGGGCAGCTCCCAATAGCCTGAGACCTGGTTCCCTGCCTCCCAGCCCAGAGCTCCAGCAAGGGGTGCGACCCCACCATTCTAGTTCCCAGAGGACGCAGCCTGTTGGGTGGGAGCCAGACACACCCCAGGGGCCCCTCCCTTGGCCGAGGTCCCCCCCAGCGCCCCGAGCAGGAGCCTGGGGCAAACAAGGGGCTCGGTTATAGGGGGCTGGCCTGACCCACAGCCCAGGAGGGCAGGCTGGGGGTGGAAGGGGAGGAGGGAGGTCTTGATGGGGAGCCCCGAGAAGGGACAACCCCCGCCCCCATCTGCCCCCTACGCCCCAGGGGCCCTGGCAGAGCGGCCGGGTTCTGGGCCTTGACCGGGGGCTTCGGGCCGGTGCAGGCAGCGTCCTCCAGACCCTCAAGGCCTCTCCAAACTGCGCCACCATTTATTGTATCGCCTTTGTGGTCCCCATTTGGGTGCAGGCCAAATGCGGCCCCGCATCGCTTCCTGGTGGGGAGGGTCACTGTGCTGCGCACTTGGGGGAGTAGCTCGCGGCGGCGGCCGCACGCAGGAGGTGGCCATGCGGCCTCTGTGGGGAAAGGCCAGCAGCAGGGACCGGCCAGGGCGGAGCATGGTGACAGGCACGTAGAGAGGAGCAGGGCACCGTGTGTGAGGACCCCACGCCTTCCTGGGAGTGTCAGCCAAGAGCTGGGGGGCAGGGGCCAGGGCAGGGGCCTCGCCATGGGAAAGGCTCTTCCCTCATTTTCCCCGCTGTGCCTCGGCCACGGAGGAGAGAGGGCAGCGTCGGCCCCTGCAGGGTCAGCGCAGGGCTGGCAGGCTCCCTCCCACAGCGGAACCGCACGGGCTGGGCTGCGGCAGTCGGGGAGGCTGCCACCGCTCCAGCAGCGCGGCCCGGGGATCTGGCCGTGGCACGGACCCCTCAGAGCCGACAGCTGCGTAGCTGTTGGCACGAAGCCCTCCCTCCCCTTCTCTTCCCTGCACGGGGGCTACGCATGTAGCATCCGACACCTGAAGGCTGAGCGCGACCGACCGCAGGCCAGGAGAAGGCTGGCTTTGGGATGGCACTGGGGCAAACCCACGGCAGGGGGCGGGGCGGGGCGGGGCAGGGGGCAGTCAGTCAGCTGCGGGGGCAGGGGTCTGGACTTCATCCTGAGGGCAGGCGGCACCACGGGGGACAGCGAAGGGAAGGGGCATGTTGGGAGTTGAGAGTAGAGGCTGGGGGAGGGGAGGTCCGGGACGGGCCAAGAATGTCATATCCTCTGTCACAGGGGCGGTCACGGCTCCAAAGGATTTGACTTGGGCCCCGTAGTTGGTGTGGCTGACCGCACACCTCACACCTCCATAAAACGGCAAATAAGCGCTGGGGGCAGGGGCTGTGGGGACAGGAAGGAGCGCCCACCCCACCTCTCTGACGGGCCTGGCTGGGGGTGACCCAGAGAGGAGCCCACTTTCATTGTCCCAGGAGTGATACCTGCATCGCCCTCCTCCTCCTCCCCACACCCACACAGGGGATGCCATCATTCCGCCATTGCACAGCTGAGCAAACCGAGGCCCGCAGAACACAGAGAACAGACCTATGCCGGCCTGTCTGGGAGGAGGTGGAGCTGCAACTTGAGCTGGGCCTTTCTGACAGGAGAGCCACCCACAGCCCCCCTGGGACGCTGGCCCAGGCCTTCAGCGCCCCCAGCTAGTGACACAGAGCCTTCTACCTGGGACTGCCAGGCTGGGCCCTTAGCCAGCCCCAGTGGCCAGTGGCCTGCGCGATCCCGTCTGCCGGTGCATGACCGTCCCTCTCCCCAGGGCAGGCAGGCAGGACACGGTGCCCGCCAGTCACATGGAGCATGAGATCAGGCTATCCCCACGCCAGCCCAGGCCGCCGCTGGCGGTGGATCTCGTGGGTGGCAGGGGATAGACCCCGAAGATTTATGAGCTGGGTTAAAATGTAATTTGGGTGGAAGATCCCGGCCAGCTGAGCTGGCTGCCCCAGAAAAATGGCCCGGTCCTCGCCGACGCCTGCCCGCCAGCCCACGCCGTGTCGGACCTGCCCCCGTGCCAGCCCTCCCACCCCTCCCCGGAAGGCAGGCCGCCGCCGCAGAGAAATCACAGCGCCGAATTTGATTTGGGGTGGGAGCAGCGGGCTCTGAGCCTTGTTTGCACTTCAGCTCCAAATTGAACAGGACAGTGTCAGCTGTGCGCGGGAACCGCCTCCCACAGTGCCCAGGGACAGCGGCAGCCCCGGGGCAGCCCTGCCAGGCCCGCCAGCCAGCCCTCTCCACTCAGGAAGGGGGCCTGGGACCCCACCTGTCTGCTCGGACAGGCCCCACCCAGCTGCCCTCCGTCCCCAGCACCCCGACCCTCCCTGGGGCTGCACTGCCTGGGCTTCAATCCCAGGCACACCGAGGGGTCTTATGCCAGCAACTGCATCTCTGGGAGCCTCAGTTTCCTCATCTGTAAAATGGGACAGTCTGTAAAATAGGACCTGTTGTTATTAGCTGACATCGTCATATAACCACAGCTCTGCACACGGTCCCCCCGCCCCCAATTTTACTGCAAGGAGCTGGGGGAGCAGGGGGCTTGCAGAGCTGGGGATGGGTCTTTGACTTTCCAATAAACCAGTGGTCTGGATCCCCACCAGCGCCAGGGCACGGCCTCTTCGGAGCTGGGGCTGTGGCTTTGGGTTTGCCCAGCCTGGCAGGATAAGGCCAGGGTCCCCAGAGCACAGGCTGCAGAGGCCAAGGCCGAGTCCTGGCCGCCCCCAGATGATCCCCTGCTTCCTCCTGGCTGATCCACTGCCTGAGCAGCCTTGTCACTGTTCTCACCCCCACGACCACATCCTGGGACCCTCCTGAGGGATTTCCTGAGTGGGCACTGGGCACCCGTTTTACAGACAAGGAAGCGAGGTTCAGAGAGGTGAAGACACTGCCCAAGGCCTCTACAGAGGTCAGCAAAGTCCAGGTCCTTTGTCCTTAAAGCTCGGGCTCCTCCCATGGCCCCTGAGACTTTTCTGCTACCTCCCAGCTGCCGTCCAAGGTGTGGGGCTACAGAGAGGAAGGGGCCTGCTTGGGCGGATGGAGACAGACAGACAGACGAGGCGGGGCGGGAGGTGCTGAGGGGGCCCAGTGCTCCTCAGGACGGGAGCACCCCCCGGCACTGACGCACACATGCGCGAGCACACATTCCATGCTGCCACTGGCAGGAATCCAGGCCCAGAAATAGCCGTGTGACCTTTGGCGGCTGAGTGCCCGTCGCTGGCCGCGCTGCCCTGGCCTGGGAAGGAGGCTGAGAGGGGAGGCTGCGAGGATCCAGGACTGCACAAGGCGAGTGTGCATGGACAGGTACCTGCACACACAGACCTGTGCACACACATACCTCCACAGGCACACGCTCACGTAGGCACGAACTCACAGCATGCACAAGGACGGGGAGGGACAGGCTTCCGGCGCCACTGGCCTGGCTCCCTGAGGGACCCCTGCAGGCTCAGCCTAAACCCTACACACTTCTCCAGCTGTGGGAAGACTCCTCGCACTGGACACAGCAATGTCTGGGGGTCACCTGCACTGAGGAGTGGGTGTTCCCCAACTTCTAGCCAGCGGTGGCCCTTAGCCACCCCTCAATGGAGCTGGGGCCAAGCCGTGGGCGGGGAACAGGACACTGTTGGGGCTCTCTATTACCCTTTAGTCCCCCTCCAGAATCCAGGGCCCTCTCTCAGGCTCCCCGGGATCTGGGAGCCTCCCCCAGCCATTCCCATGCTCTGCTCCAGTCTGGGTTGGAGTGCCCTGTGTCCTCTCGCTTAGGGACTCAGCTCCGTTCCTTGCACGTGCTGAGCTAATCCTCCCAGTGGGCTCAAGAGAGTGGAGAGATTCACGTGTCAACATGTTTATATCGTAACAGGAGCGGGTGGGGGGGGGACGGCCCTGCAGGCCCCTGCCAGCATCAGCCACACCGCCCTTCCCCCGCACTGGCCTTCGCCCGCCCTGCACCGTGTCCCGTGACCCACCGCAGGCCCCGGCAGGAGCCGCGTGTCTGCCGCTGACTCTCTCTTGACCTTGGGGCTGCGGTACCCAGGGAGCTCCCTAACCGGGCCACACGCACTTGCGGAAGGGCCCAGAAACAGTCCCGTCCACACTGTTGCTGTCTCCCGCCCCCACCGCTGCCCCATCTGCGTGGCCCTGCAGCTTCTCCTTCTGTGCTGACGTATTTACTTATTTATTCCCGTCTCGTCCTAAAGGATTAGCAGCAGCTCACAGAAACACCACTTCGGGGGGACTGCGCTGGGGTGGAGCGGCCCCCGCTCAGGTTCGGCCCCAGCCCGTACTCATTTTTGCTATGGAGGCAACTCACCCCTGAGAGCCTCGCTTTCCTCACCTGGAAGGTGGGGGTGCTGGTACCCACCCACAGGAGTGTGAGCGGGATGAAGTGGGAAAATGCCCAGGCAGGCTTGGCACATGGGAGGGGCCAACAGCACACGAGGGCCGTTGTGTTTAGAGAAGAAGAAGAACAGGGGAAGGAGTCAGGGCAGGACAGGTGGGGGCGGGGGAGGAAGGTGCCCGACGGCAGGACAGGCCTTCCTCTGAACCCCGGTGCCCCCAGGTCCTGCGAAATCTGAGCTCATGGAAGGCAGCCTGGGCAGGGGCCTCAGCCTTCTCAAAAGCTGAGGTCCAGGAATCCCCCTTGGAGGGGAACCCTATGGGTGACACCCCTGGACCCGCCTGCCCCTTGCGGGGCGCCCATGGCTGCAGGATGGAGAGGAGCGGGGGTCTGGGGTTCCACGCCCAGCACTCTACCCTCCCACCAGGCACCTAAACTCAGAGGTGCGGCCTTCAGCCCCTGGCCTCTGAGCCTCTCCGGAAGCTGAACCCCATGGCTTTGTTCGCCCTCCAGGGCCAGCCCTTGGGCCCAGGCCTCCATTGTCCCCAAGCTCTGACCATCACCCCTCCAGGGGGAATTCCCAGCCTGCCCTGAGTGTGGCCTAGCTGCTTGGGGCTCCATCCCCTTCTGGCTCCTCCCAGCCATCAACCACTCCTGGCCCCCCATCCTGTCTTCTGCAGCCTCCCCAAACCATCCTTCTCAGAGGGCCCCCCTCCCAGCCGTCACCCCCGTCGTATACGGTCCTTCAGATTTGCTCCCGTCTCCCCGGCTCTCCCCGCCCCCGGCCAGGCCCGGCCCTATCAGAAGGGGTGCCGCGCCGCTCTGCTCGGCGAACATCCGTAGGATGACGGACAGAGGACTCCCCTGCCGGGCTGCGAGCCCCCAAGAAGCCTCTCCACAGGCCCATGGCCTCCCTGCCGGGGGGAGCTGCGTCTGCCGGCAGAGTGCCCCGGTGACAGGCCATCGGTGCTGCGGCCGCCCCCGAGGGCTCCAGGGGCACAGGGCCGCCGCTCACGCCGCTGCCCACCCGGACAGCTGCCCTCCTGGGCATCCCTCCGAGGCTGCCGAGGGAGGCAAGCCGGAATAACCAGATTAGCCTAAGCGGCTCCTCTTGTTTCCTGGTGTAATTGGATTGAGGCCCTGTTTCGGTGCAGCTGCATTTAATATGTAATTCCGAGGCCGCCTCGCCCCCGGAGAGCATCACCGCAGATGCAGACGGGCTGGGTGGGGGTTCAGACTGGAGAAGAGACTGGGTGGGGGCGCGGTCTCACGTCTCCGACCTGGGCAGAGAGCGAGCGTGTCCATCTCCCCTCAGAGGGCCACGTCCTCTGGGCAAGGTGCACGGCCTGTTCTGCCAGCCTCTCCGGGCTGGGCCGGGGGCCGGGCGTGAGGAAGGCGGGAGGGGCACGGAGGGCGCTCCGTACAGAGCTGCGGCCCAAGGGTGTGCCTGGGGAAGGGGAAGGCCACTCTCGGGGCCCACAGGGGACTGCCCGGGTTAGGGGGAGAGCCTCGGGGACCCCGGCCGAGGAGAAAGGCAGCCCCGCTGAGCCAGAATGGGCCCCTGAGCCCACCCCACACCCCAGCAGGCCCTTGTCCCCAGTGGCCCAGCAGCAGCCTCTCAGGCTCCTGGGCAGCCCTCCCTTGGCAGTGCTGGCCCTTTGTTAGGTGGCTGCGAGGTGAAGGGCAGTGACACCAGCTGGAGCCCCCCTCCCACCCACACTTCCGGGGTAGCGCCGCCAGAGACCAAGGGGGCGGGGTGGGCGGTGCGTGCCGGGGCCTCTGTCTGTGAGGGTGCTCCTCAGTGCGTCCTCGGCGTCTGGGCTGACCGTGGGTGCGCGTGGGGGAAACGAGACGTCCCTGCACCTCACCTGCCTGCCCGCAGCCTCCACCCACCCCGTCTCCTCAGCACCTGGATCTGGAGGCAGGCGGATGAGTCTTTAAAAACCAAGGAGCTAAAAAACAAAATTGAGGATGGGCAGCCCTGTGACAGGGTCCTTGATTCCCAGGCGTCCCTCCAGAGGCCCAGCCCTGACCCTGCCGGACAGGCACGCTTCTGGCTGCCCTGAGGGATATCCGGGAGGTGGATCCCTCGGCCCCGCGTGGCTGGTGCCGGGCAGGCGGCTCTGAGACCTCAGGTGCGGAGCAACTTCTCCTCCCTCAGCGAGAGGGGTTCAGGCCCACCGGGGGCTGGGGCGGTGCCCCGGAGAGAGGGCCCTGGGCTGGGGTCTATAGACCCCCTCGCCCCGCCCCTCCCCCTTCTTCCCTCCCACTGCTCCCGGTGGCTGGAGGGCCCTGCGACAGCCACCATCCATCACTCAGCCCTATTTTTAGGAGGTGATAACCCAGCTGTGAAAATTCACTCGGGTGCAGATCCCTTCCACATGAGGAAGTCTTAGCCCCAAGCCAAGGAGATGAGCAAGGCAGGAGCTCGGGAGAGGGTAACGGAGGGGGAGGTTGGAGAGGGGACGCGTGGGCCTCGCGGTCTGGGACTTGCAGTGGGCTCCTCTGCTGCGCTGTGGGGGTGGCCCCAGGCCTGGCCCCCCAGCACAGCCCACGTAGTGGGAGCAGTGGGCGGCCGGGGCCACAGCTCTGTTGGCAACAAGGCCCAGCCTGCTCTGGGCCTCGGTCCCCCCTCCCCGCTGTGATTTCTCACCTCCTGGGTCTTTTCCGCCTCTTCTGCGTGAGGCTGGCAGATAAAGTACAGGAACCCACTTAAATGTGCATTTCAGACACACAACAAATACCTTTTTTTGGCATAAGTAAGTCCTAAAGATCCCATGGGATACCCTTACAGCTACAAACATTATTAGTTATTTCTCTGAAACTCAAACTTAATTGGGCATCTGGTATTCTTATTTGCTAAACCCTGGCTGTGTGACCTCAGGCGATTTCGCTTCCCTCTCTGTGCCTCGGCTCCCACCTCTGGAAATGGGGCTAATAACAGAGTCCTCCGCACAAGGCTGTTATGGGGATCAAACGAACGGAGTCTGGATGAAAGCTTAGAGCAGCGACATAAAAGGGGGGCCACATCCGGGTCCCCAGTGCCCACTCAGAGGACGCGTTCATTCGCTCACCCGCCCGCCCGGAGCCTGCAGCTGCCTGTGATACGCCAAGCGCCGCTCTGGGCACTAGCGACGGGCCCGGGACACTAGGAGCCTCCAGACTGCAGAGAGCCCACCCAGGGTGCAGAGTGGGGCGCCTTAGTGGGTGGCTTCCGATGAGGGGTCAGAGGGTCTGGCTGAGCAAGCAGAAACCCGGAGGGTGAGATGCAGGGGCACAGGGAGCGTGGGAGGGGCTTATTCTAGGAGCAGAGGGAGGGTGGGGGGTAGGTGAGAGCCAGGCAAGTTGCTGTGCCCAGAGGTGAGGCTCTCAGCTGGGGTCTCAGCGGGGCCCCAGGGCCCAGCCAGCCCCCAACAGGGTCCCACTGCATTTCAGGGAGGTGCCTCCGCTCGCTCGTGGGCAGGTGGGGAAGGGGAGGGCCTCAAAGGGTGGTGGGCCTGTGAGGAGGCAGCCAGAAGGAGTGAGGACAGTGCAGGAGGGGACTCCTGGGCGGCTCCCTGCAGCTCCCCTCCACCCCAGGGCAGGGCCTGGGGCCTCCCCTCCGGCCTCCGCAGAAGCCGTGCAGATGGTCGCTTCAAATCAGGATGGGAAGGGACAAGAGTCCGGCCCAAAGGCAGGGGCCGAGTCAGACACTCCATCCACCTGCGCCCGCACCGGCGGTCTGAGCCTGCCTGCGGTTCTGCCGCCCACCAGCTGGGAGGCTCTGGGTGAGTTCCTTAGCCTCTCTGAGCCGGTTTCCCTGTCTACGAGATGAGAACAATAATGGAATGTGATGAGGATCCCAAGAAATGAAGTGTTTCAAGTGCTGGGCTTTGGCTGCTGCCCAGGGAGTGGTTCAGATCCAGGAGGTTCTATCCAAACGGGCTGAGGGGGTTGTCGCGAGGGCGCTCCCCTCCAGCCCCAGACCCTGCAGCTGGCCCAGGAGCCCTGGGGAGGGCCCTCCCGAGCAAGGCCAGCGCCTCACCGTCCTCTGTCCTGCAGGCAGTTGGGGCAGGGTCTTGATTCCCAGACCTCCCTTTGCAGCCCCAACCTCCCCTGTTACCCTCACTCCCTGGCAGAGACGGGGGAACCCCACAAACTGTATTCTGGGGCCTTGGGGAAGCCCTTCCTTTCTCTGTGTCTCAGTTCCCCATCATAAGAGGAGGCTTTATCTCGATCCAGCTTCGTGTCTCATTGGGACATTCTAGGGGGCTCTTCCTCGTGGGGGGCAGGGCAAGACTGGGGTGGGGAAGGGTGTCCCCCCAGCATCCCTCTGACTGGCTGGGCCGACAGTCGCCCCAGCGGTGGACGTGGTGGGAGTGCAGCCGGTGAGCTGCGCTGCCTGCCCTTCCCTCCTACCTGGGCCTCCCAGGCTGTCCTGGTAGCCAGGGCCCCAGGGTCCGGCTCCCCCCACCCCACCCCCGCCGCGGCGCCCGGAGCGCAAGCCTGGGCTTCTCTGCGGAGAGCAAGCTGCAGTGTTTACCCTGCCGAGGCCCAGCTTTTACTCCCAGAGGAGCGTGTTTAGGAGGCGAGAACCCACGCGTGCGCGCACTCACACACCATCTGATGCGCCAGACCGCACGGGCTCCCAGCCCAGCCGCAGCTGTGCCTCAGTGCGGACTCCGGGCAGCGCCTCCCGTGCCTGGGCCAGGCCGGGAGGCCTCGGCACGGCAGCGAGCAGGCACTGATTTTGAATTAATAAGTTAATAAGTACCACATGTGACCTCAGTGCATCCTTCCCCAGACCTCCCAGTTCCATTCTGTCCGTCTTACGGATGGCTAAACTGAGGCTCGGGGCAACCTAGGAACCCAGACTGAGCAGAAGCCAGACAGTACCAAGCGGAGTCCAAAGACACTGGGCAGTCCAGCCTGTGCTGCCTCAGAGAAGAGCAGGGGCGGGTCTGGGGGCAGCAGGGGTCTGCAGAGGCCACAGAGGAGTGACAGGGAGACAGCCCACTGGTCACAGCTGGACACCATCAACCCACAGCCAGTGCCCACCCTCACGCGGCCCCCAGGCTCCCCGCATGTGGCCGGGCATGGGAGCAGGGATCAGCGGCTCTGAACTACCACCGCCAGGCCTGCCCGCTCCGTCGCTGGGATGGGAAGGGACGAGAGACAGAGGGTGGGGCTCTGCCTCTCTCTGGGCAGCAGGACCCTTCATAAAACGGGGCAGTTGGAGCAGAGGGCGGCGGGCGCTTCCCTTTAGGGCGTCTCACCTTGAGAACATGACCCTCTTCCTGGGATATGACCCCCCAGACATTCAGAGTGACATGGGAGTCTTGGGGTTCACAGACCCTGAGAAGGCCAGGTGAGGGACCGCTGGGCCACATGGGGCGTGAAGCTGCAACAGGAAGCAAGGAAGAAACAAACCCCAAGCTCCAAGAGCTGTTACGTCGTCCTGTGCTCCTAGCGGTTTAGAAGGCTGAATGTGTTTCACCCTCAGAACAACCCTGGGACCTGGGCAGGGGTGAGGGGTGCTCTCCATTACCCCCGTTCTATGGCTGTGGCCGCCGAGGCACAGAGAGGTGGACTGACACGCCCAGAGCCACACAGCAGGGAGGGGCCTCGCCTGTATTTTCACCCAGCAGGAGGTATGGAACCTCCGGGCCTAATCTGCGTGGCGGGTTCAGAGCGTGTGCTTTATCATTATGCTTCATAACTTACAGAGATGCCACGTGTATTTTTTTTTCACATTTAGCTGATGTTATGTAATTATTTTCATTAAAAACAAAAGACTTGAATCAGCTGACCTCCCAATTTTAGCTTCTGGGATTCCTGCACGAGGGCTTCCTGGGGCAGCTGCCCCTCGGCCTGCCCCTCCGGGGGCAGCCAGGGCGAGGGCGCAGGACCCCTGTCTCCGGGCAGCGTGAGGGTGTAGTGAGGCCCTGCGCGCACCCCCGCCCGCCTCCCCTGGCGCCCAGCCTCCGCTGCGCCGCCTGCCCCCGCCTCTGGCTGCGGGCGGGCAGGGCTGAGCAGGCGGTGAGTTCAGCAGTCGATGCGGGCTCCCATGATCTTGTCTGCCGGGAGAATTTAGTGCACGGCAGTCGGTCAATAGTGCGTTTGTTTTGTTATCGACCCGCCCGCGCAGCGCAGGAGCCGGGCAGTCCCCCTTGGCTGCCCAGGGCTCTTCAGGCCGCGGAGCCTGGACCTGGAAATGTCACTGGGCAGGTTAGGGAACCCCTTGAGGTCCCCTCCCAGGCCTCCTGCCACCCCCACCCCTGCACACAGTCTGGCTGAGGCCTGACTCAGGGCCCTTAAAGACCCACGCTCCTCCCCCTGCCAAGGTCTCCGGACCCACAGACCCTGGGGAGGACTGAGTGGCCCAGAATTCTTCCGCATCTGACCTTCAGGCCTCCTGCTTGACAAAGGGCTGTGGTCTCATGGCAATGCAATCATCGCCCCACACCTGGGGAAACTGAGGCCCAGGAGAGGTGAAGTGACACAAGCAGTAGCTGGGAGAACTGCAGTTTCCAGGAGCCGTGGCTGTCTAGGAAGCCGGCAAGGGGACTCGCCTTGGCCTGCACCCAGCCCCCACCCCGGCCATACCAGGTTCCAGGGAAAGGGAGACACAGGGTCAAGTCCACGGGTGCTGCTCACTGCCAGAGAGCTGCTGTGTGCCGCGGGCCCCAGGCATCTGCCCTTGGGGGCACTTCAGCCCTGCATAGCCCTGCGCTGAGTACCGGGGTGGAGGTTCCCCGAGAGAAGAGGTGCTCCCGGGGGCCCAGGGGAGGCCGGAAGGCCGCTCCCGGCTGGGGTACCACAGCAGCCTGAGAGGAGGACGTTTTTCAAGGGGCTCTGGGTGATGAATAGAGTTTTGGCAACAAGGGAAGGAAGGTAGCCCAGGCAGAGGTCCCAACAGCAGCAAAGACCTGGCGCCCGCACGGGGCACCGGAAAGGACAGACGAGTGTGGCTAACGTGGGACATGAGAAGGTCTGCGGAACTGTATGCGCTGTGCCCCTGGAGCAATGAAGAGACAGCCCCTCCTCAGGGTGCTTAACCAGCCCCTGGAGGACTGGCCCCGCGAGCGGCCCCTTCCCGACAGTGACGTACCCCCGACGCCTCCTTCCTCCTCCCCCCCTTCCACATCGAGAAAGAGCAAAAAACTATTATTGTTCACGCCTCATCTCCCGCCAAAGTTATTAAATTTCATTCCACGAACAAATAAATCCATTTTTATTGCAGCGGGAGGAGCGGGCAGCAGTTTGCTGTTTTACCTTTTTTTATTTTTCAAAGTCCTGTTAAATCGGCCCCCATCAGCTGGGCAGCCTCGCGGCGCCAGCACACGGGCTACTTCGGGTGCAGAGCTTTCTCCTCCTCCAGGGCAGCCGGAGGCGCAGGCGGCTGGATCCCTCCTCACTTGCCACCAAACCTGCCACCCATCCTCGTCCTCGTCCTCGGGTGGCCCGCCGACGGCCTGCGAGGAGGGCGGGGGAGCTTCCTGCCAGCCTCCTGTTTGCGTGGCATTTTATAGTTTTTTAAACACTTCCTGCACATTTCCTCCCGAGGCCCAGCTCCGCCGCTGCAGCTGCATTTCACCGCGGAGGAGACTCAGGCTCGGGAAGGCTGGGGAGAGCCCTCGCCCGCCGCGGGAGCTGGGTGTGCCGCGGGGAGCTGGGCCTGGCTGGCCTCTCGGAGACGGGGGCGGGCTGGGCTCTGACCTCCCATCTCAGCTGCCCCCCTTGGTGCAGGAGGAACTCAGCGGCCATCTCTGTCACCACCAGTAGTGTGGCTCTGAGCACACCACGGGGCCTCTCTGGGCTTCGCTTGCTGACACCTCTCCCTACCACCCTCCCTCAGCAAACCGCGGCCCCCTGCCAGTCTCCCGGACCCCCCTGTGCTGCTCCCCGGTGGAGGGATATTGATCCAGCCCCGAGGGTCAGGGCAGCATTCACCTTGGGACGGGCGCCCAGGATAAACCCTCATCATGGCTGTTCTTTCTCCCTCAACCGTTTGCTAAAGACTTAATGACTGTCAATACGAAGCCTGTTGCATCTCCCGCGCGCACCCACAGTTCAGAGGCTTCTCGCGACACACTGAGGTAATGCAGCCGGGGGTTGAGGAGCCTGGGGGTTCACTGCGCCCCCTCCTCACGCGCAGGATGGTGTCAGGCCATTGCAGGGTAGAGCCAGCAACCCCAGCTGCCCCCCGACAACGGGCCGCACATCTGGGGGAACTACGTGGGTGGGGAGAGCCCTGCACCTCCCCCACCCAGGCTCCCAGGGGCTGTGCTCACCCTGAGATCCATCCCTTCCTCCAGCCAACCAGGCGGGCCCAGGGAGGCTGCTCACCCCACTGGGCACCAACAGCCGACAGCCCGCACCTCGGCTAGACCTGGCCGTGCCTCCCCCGCCAGGTTCGGAGCTGTCTCAGTGTCAAGATGGGCTTGTGGTTCCAGGAGAAGACATGCAGGGTGGGGAGCGCAGGGGGCGGCAACACAGGCAGCGCCTGCCTGCTCTCCTTCCTGCCGCCTCCCCCGGCCACCCTGCAATTGAGGGCTGCACAGGGCGGCCGGCCACCCCCTCACGCTGCTGCTCCCCTCCCACCCCATCCTTCCTCACCACCGCTCCCTGGGGATTCCCTCTTCTTTTCTCTCCCAGGCTGATGAACGCAGCACTATCAAAAAAGACAGGTCTAGATAACATTCGCAACGCTGTCTGTTGGCACCTGGGACCACTCCAGGCCCGGTGTGGGGGGGGTCACATGGGTGCCCATCTCCTGTCAAGCTCTGTACAGTTCCGAGCACCTCCCACGAAGCCCAGCGGCTGGCCAGGGTAGGAGGGCTGCTCAGGGGCACAGGCCCACAGTGTGTGTGCGGGGGGGTGCGCCCACGGGGGTGCAGCCAGGCTGGCCGCCAGCCCAGCCCCGGCTTCTCTGCCCTCAGAGGGGAGAGAAAGAGAGAGACACACAGCGCAGTGAAATCCGGACCGTGTGCGGCTGGAGGAGGGGAGGCAGAGCCCCCCCGGCAGGAGCCCTGACCATTCAGCCTGTGGCGCCTGCCTGCAGCTTACTGGTCAACCCAGTGGGTCCACGGGCTCTGCCAGCTTCGCAGGGACACTGTAAGACCATTCAGCAGCAAACGCTGGATGCACAGCAGCGACAGCCACTGCCACCCCAGGCTCGCACTCACGGGGGCCCCAGTCGGCGCCAAGCCCCGACACGCTCAATCTCCTTCACTTCTTGCTGCCACTGGCAAGGTGGGTGCAGTGGACACCCCCGTTTTTCAATTGCTGGGATGTGTCAGGGGCTGGACCAGAGGCAGGGAACGAGCCAGCCAGGGTCCCTGCCAGTGCTGGTAGGCGCGAGGGTCCCCGAAGGCAGGGGGTGGGCCGGGAGAGTACCGGGGCGGGCCTGGGGCAGCCTCGCTCCCGGCCCCCAGATGCCTGGCACTGAAGGGGTTCCTGGCACAGCCGGGAGGCGCCACGTCACCTGAACAGAAGGCAGAGCCCCTGCCAACGCGCCGACGCTCCCCGCACACGACTCCTGCCGATGCAAACGCTGGATCTCAACGCCATTAATTTACATTTTGATTCGACTTTCTTAATTTTACTTCAACTTCGAACGACTCCACTCTGAGAATCATTTTAATGTATTTATCTGTGAGGCAATTTGTTAAATAACCCCCAAGACTCGGCGGTTTTCCGTTCTGAGCTTTTATGGCAAGGCCGTTTTAAATTGAATTAGTTGTCAGGGTCCCTGAGTGCACTGTAACAGGGATGAGTTCACTGCCAGCCCACTCGTGAAAGTCAGGGGGACCGCCGGCTGAGCGGCCGGGAGCAGGAAGCGGCCGCCCCGCTCCTCCTGCACCCGCACTTGGGGGTGTCTGGGGGCACAGCCAGGAAAGCAAACAGCTCTGGGGCCATCCCAGTCCCCAGCGTGGCTGCGCCTGCCAGACCCCCATGGGGCGAGCCGGGGACTGTCGTAGGCTGGGACAGCCGGCCCCAGGTGGTGTGTGTGCCCAAGCCACGTCCACGCTGTCACCCCCACCCAGGGTCAGCAGGGCGGCGGAGCCTGGGCTCTGCTTCGGGTCCCTGAGCCCCAGGGAGAAATGCTGGGGAGTGGGTGAGGTCTGTCCCAATCCTGCACTGTTATCTGGGGTGATATCTGTCGGCTGTCACCAGGGCTGGGGACATGATGTGGGAGCCAAAAGGCGTAGGTACTGAATTTATATTTCATTTTCACATCAGCAGCTGTTATTTGCCTGAGAATGGGCTCCCCCCTCACCACTCCCCAGGGAGACCGAAGCATTGGGGAGGGGCCCCAGAGCCCTGTGGGGGACGCTGCCGCGTCGTCCAGGCCAGAACGGGCACGTGAGCAAGGCCTCCCCTGCCTGCCGCCCGCGGCCGGCCTGGCCTCCAGCAGCCCTCAACCAAGGCGGCCCTGCCTGCGGGCCGGTGGGACCCTTCCACTCTGCCCCCAACCTCGTGCCCGCCCTGGGCAGCTGGCTCATAGACCAGGACAGGTCACTGGGAGTCGGTGGGCACCTCACGCCGCCTCCCAGGGAGGCCCAGCACCAAGGAGGACGGCCTGGATGCTGGCGGCACTCTGGCCCCTCCGCAGCGCCCGGCAGGGGCCTGCCCCCCAGCAGGTGTTCAGTGTCGGCCCCTCCTACGCGCTGGGGGCAGCGCGGCCTGCTGGCTGTCCGTGTGGGCACTGGAGCGGGACGCCCAGGTCCCGATCCCGCCTCTGCCGTCCAGCTTCATGACCTCAGGCCCCCCGCCCTGCAGCCAAGCAGCCCCGTTCTGTAAAATGGGGCCCTCAGAGGGGTAGTGTGAGGATGAAATACATCGAAGTGCTCAGAAGCGCCGGGAAGATAGTGAGCCTCGCCGCAGTCCCACCTTGGGGGCATACATCTCCTAACGCAGAGCGACTCTGTAAATACACCTTTCTAGCTACGCAGCAAGCTCCTGTTCACCCGTCAAGGCCCACCCGCAGGCGGCCTCCCCGGGAGCCTTCCTGAGGCAGGACTGGCTGTGCCCACCCCAGAGCAGCCCCGCCCTGCCCCTGGGCGCCGGCGTGACCCTTGCTGCACCCTTCTCCCGTGCTGCGGGCTGTGCGTCAAGGGAGGGCAGAGCTCACCTTGTCAGGCCCGGGCTCAAAGCTCTCCCAGGCCCCCGCCAGCCCTGCGCCGCGCCCTGCGCCCTGCCCAGCCTTCTGACAGGGGCTGCCACAGCCCCCGCCCGAACCCCCCCACCCTTTCCTCGCCTCTCTCCCGCTCGACCCTCCCCCACCCTTCGCCTCTACGCCTCTGCGCTCAGCCCTCTGACCCCGGCCCTGCTCCTGAAACGCAGTCCCGCATCCCTTCCTTGGCCACCGTCACCCTCCCCAGGCCTGTGTGCCCACTTCCGCTCCCAGAAACCTCCCAAGGCACCCAAGTCTGGGTCACGTGCCCGTCCCGGGCTCCTTCATCAAAACTCATGCCTCCAGCACTGTCACTGCCCTGCGTCTGGCCTGTCCCCCGCTAGACTACTCAGGGAATGGGGGCGGGACCCGATCTGTCTCAGTGACTGCTGCTTCCTCTCTCCTGACGTGTGTGGGCTCCAAAGGCACTCGGCGGGTGAATGAATGAATGAACAAGTGAATGATGAGGGTCCTCGTGAAACTCTGGGCTCCTGGCCACTGAGCGCCCGAGGTGTTGGCCGACAGCCCCTGTTTTGCCAGCCTCTCTCCTTGCAGTGGGTGCCGGGCCAGGCTGCCTGCTAGGGGGAGGGGGAGGGGAGAACTCAGAGGAAGCCCCCTCACGTGTGCTGTTTAATGTCTGGCAGAGGCCCCGCCCTCTGCACCCTGCTCTGCTGTTGTCAGGACACACTCAGGGTTAATAAGGCCAGAGAGGGAGAAGCCAGCTCTGCGACAGCCAGCAGGCAGGTCTTGGGTGAAGGCCATGCGTCACGCGCACACACACCTGCCCTGGAGGCCCAGCCGGGGCAGGGCCTGAGGCCTCTGGCTCTTCGGCTGCTTGTCCTCACTGGGAGGAGAAGCCTGAGGAGTCAGGATCCCAGGATCCTTATCCTGGCCCTCGGTGTGGACCCTTCTTGGCCTCCTAGAACTCACATCCCCCACCCCATGGGGCCAGAGTTATTGGCCAGACCTGCCTCTGGGTGAGGCCGGCCCCTGGATAAGACCCCTCACCCCCAGCAGGCGGCGCTGGGAGCCAGTGCCATGGCTGGCTGGCTTTGTGTCCCCAAGCCCGGGCTGTGCAGTTTGGGATTTTTTCCCCTTTTATTGATGTTTTATTCATGGAAACTCAGCCTGCATCTGCCCTCAGAAGGCGAAGGGGAAGAAGATGCAGGGGAGGAAGGGAAAGAGGAGCTGGAAAGACTGCGGGGCTGGAGGGAAGGAGACCTGGGGATGTGTGGGTGTCACTGTTCAAAGCCCGGTAACCAAGGAAGATCCAGCAAAGATGCACTCTCCCCAGGGCTGCCTGACAACAGGAGGGGCCCTCATTCGGATGCAACGCATTGTCACCTCTTGGTCTATCGCAGGGTCCTTTCAGACCTCCCCACAGCTCTCTGGGGAGGGCCCGGCTCATCCCCCGCCCCCTGCCACCCTCACTGGGGCCCGGGAGGAAGCGGGAGGCTTTATGTGTGCTAATTGCATTGTTAGAGTGAAGGTGCTTGAGCTTGGCTGTCTAATTTGGGGCCTTTATGAAACATGATTGCTGGCTGACAGGTGGCGGAGAACAGAACCGGCGTGGCTGTCCAGGGGTGGGGGCGGGGGGGGGGCGCCGGGTTCGGCACGCGCTGGCATGCGTCCCTGCTCCCCACCACTGGCCTCTGCTCCTGCTTCTTACCCCTGCGGCGCCCACACACCCATGCCACCCAAACCTCTCCCCTCTGGGGGTCTATTCACATGTGAGCTTCAGCCAGCAGAGAGGAAAGGTCAAGGAGGGCTGCTGGCCAGCAACGGAGTCTGCCTGGGGTGCCCGAGACTGCCCTTCCCCCACCCCCTGCGAACTCCTAGTCATCCTTCAAGAAACGCACAACGTTGTTTCCTCTGGAGACCTTCCCCCTCCCTCCTCCACGCCTTGGCCTCCCTGGTGTCCGGTGTACATGTGGGCTATGTGTTTAGTTGACGCACATATTGCACTTCCAGTGCACGAGCAATCCTCCGGGTGCTTTAAAACCATTAATGCTGGAGCCAATATTACCCCATGAAGAGCACACGAGTGTCACCCCCCACACTGTTCAGATGAAGAAACAGGCACAGAGAGGTTAAGCAACCCGCCTGAGGGCACACGGAGCCGGAGCTCACCCGGCTCCTGCATCCACTCTGCCCTTGACCACTCTGCAGTGGCTTCCTTCTGCTGGGACGGCACTAGGGTATCTGAGCCCTCACACCATACTGTCACTGGGCCAGGCACTGTCCCCCCAGGTTTCCTGTTTAATCTCGCACAGCCTGAGGGTGGGGTAGCAGCCTCATCCTCTTGCAGCTGTAGGGTCCCAGCCCCAGGTGTGGCTCAGGGCCCAGGTGGGGGCCAGGAAGGGCTGGCCTGGGAGGTGGTGCTAGGGCAGAGGGCCCTGCCCGCCTTGCCCTCAGCCCTCTGTGGCCTGGCGTGGCGGTGGCAGCCTGGGGCCGCAGCCTGGGACTGGCCCTGGAGGGCAGGGACAAGTGCACTGAGGACCTTCAGCACAGACGGCTTTCGCGTCAGGCAGGAGATAGAGCAGGGTTCCTTTCTTCCCCAGCGGGGATTTGTCAGTCCATCTCCACTCCCAGTGCCTAGAATTGTGCCCGCACATGCTGGGTGGTCGGTAAACCCTGACCGAGTTGTTTCATGAATCTTACACTCACACCAGTTTAGGTGCCAGAGTGCAGGGGGAGGCAGGGCTGAATGGCTGAAATTGGTGCCACTTCCTTTAGCCGCTTGTGAGGTTGGAGGGTGCCTTCCCCGGCCCTGCACTTAGAATGCTCGGATAGTCCCAGGGTGTGGGCAGAGGGCTTGAGAAGAGCTTTGCATTAGCTGGGCTGTGTCAGCCCACAAATTCGAGGGTCCCTCTGGGAGGGAGCCAAGGCTCATCACGTGCTCACTGATTCATGTGCCTCATGTTAATTGAGCACCTACTGGGTGCCAGGCACAGTGCCAGGAGCAGAAGGCTGCTCGCAGAAGCCAGTGGGAGGTGCAGCCCTCATAGTATGGCAGGACCAGGCCCCTGTGTAAAAACGGTGCCCAGCCAGGGAAGCGCAGGGGAGGGACCGCTTTCTGCGGAAGTTTGAGAGGGCTTCTTGAAGGAGGGAGCATTTGAGCAAGATCACGTGGACGTCCCCCAGGCAGAGAAAGGTACTCGGCCAGGCATGCAGTTAGAGGTTTGGACAAATGTCTCAGAGGCGTGAACAAAGCAGAATTTATTTGGAAAAGTAGCCAACAGAAGCGATGGGAAGGAAGGAAGTCCAAAAAGCATCTCACTTACTCCTCTGAAAGGTAAAGTTGGGACTTAGCCTTCTGCCGAGGGATGCTCCCAAAAGTGCCCCACCTGCCTAACTCTGGGACAGGAGGAGCCATTCTTAAATGCAGATTAGGGACCCTACCCACAGGTAGCCCAATTTACCAAGGGGCTACCTTGCATTTTCATCATTTATATTGATATGCAACATATCATTGCATATTTATACCTTACATACTGGGGACCTTGCATTTTGATCATTTTCATGGCAATTTGCAGCCCTGGACTGGCTGCCCAAGGGGGCACTACAGGGTCAGAGGCAAGTGATTTGAAAGCCCACGCCGTGTGGTGCGGGAGGGATCCCAAGGCCCCAGAGGCGGGACCGGCATCTCAGCAGAGCAGGCCCGCTCCTCTTCCCTAGCAGAAAGGCCCTCGCCTCCAGCTGGGGGCAGGGACCGAGGCGCAGCGTGAAGGAAGGGCGGTCGGCGGCAAAGTCAGCGCGTGGCGCATCAATCTGCCCTGACAGCCAGCAAATTACACCGCGTGATCGCCAGATTACTCCAAATGCATTTATTACAGGGGTTAGGAGCAGGGGACTTATTTACTGGCAAATCCATACTCATTACAAGACTCAGCCTAGCCTAGACTGAAAACAGCTCAACTGAAACAAATAATTACCAAAGTCCTTCCAGCGCGAGACTCTCAGGTGGTTGGGGAGCAGAGGTGCGCCTGGCCCTTTGCAGGAAGACAAGAGCAGAGGCCAGGCTTGAGGATGCTTGAGTCTGGGAGGGATGGCACGCCCACTTAGGTCGTGAATATGCAAATGAGCCCCGAGGACCCGAGGACCCGAGGCCTCTCTGGCTACGGCCCACAGCTGCGGGCTTGGGGTAGATGCCGGTGGAGAGAGGGGGTGACCTGGGGCTCGCAGAGTTCCTTACTAGGCCTTCGAGAGGAAGTTCAAGTGTCGCATTTTCCAGGAAAAGAAACCCCGGGCTAGCACACAGCACGAGCCACCAAGTTGTTGGATGAAAGGGCTAGTGAATGGAAGTATAGCCCAGACAGGCCTTGCTCCGGGTCATGCAGGTGTTGGAAGGCCCACTCCTGGTCTTCACGCTGGGGGCGCGTGGAGGGGCACCTCCCAGGATGTCACTGGGTCAGGATCTACAATGCAGATACCCCAGGCATCCTGGGCCAGTAGATTTGGGGGACAGGGGCCGCGCAGGCCAGGCTCTGAGGCTCTAAATGCCTTCTGCACCCCCTTGGGACACTGAGGTTCCAGAAACAAAGTCAGTCCAAACTTATTTTTTTAGGACTGGCAGGGCTCGCCTAGACGCCCGCCCCCATTTTGCAGATGAGGAAACTGAGGCCCCGACTGTGGCCAGCCTGCCGTAGTGGGCCCACGCAGGGATGAAGCGCTTCCCACCGCGCTGCCTCTGGCCTCCTGGGCGGCGGTGGCGGCGATCAATGCCCTAGTGCAGAGCTGTCAGGCCGATTGAAATGTGGGCTCGGCCTCTCTGCCCGCTGGGCAGATGCTGGCACGGCCACCCGCGCCTTAAATATTCATTCACTTGACAGAACACTAATTAAACAAAGTAAGGTGCATTATTACTTGATTAAATTTTTTATTGGCAGCTTAATTGGTCTGTTAGTTGCCCCTTAGGGAGTTGTTCGCCCGCTCCCCCCGCAGCGGGGAGGGGGCCTTAGTCTCGCTGTGCCGCCCTTGCCGCCCTTCCCTGTCCGCGCAGCCACCGAGGTGCCCGGCCCGCCAGAGCCCCAAAGCAGTTTTGGGCCCCCGGGGCCTCGAGCCCCGCCCCCAGGGTCGTCGAGGTTCCCCTCTTATTGGGTCAGGTGAACTGGCAACCAATCAGCGCCTGGGGGCGGGCCTCTCGCGGTCCACCGTCCCAGCGCTCCACCTGAAAACTCCCCGAAGACCCCTTGGAGGGGCAGTGGACCTTGACCTGGAGGAAGGGCGGGGTCTGCCTCGGCCTGGAGCGGCTGTGTGGTCCACCTTTCTCTGCGCCTGGGCCCCCATTTCCCTATTCGCGCCGTGGCAGGGCTGGCCCCCTCTGCTCCCCTGCTCTGGCACAGACACCTCCCAGCCCACAGCCTCTGAGCTGACTTCCCAAGAGAGGAGGTGCCTTGCGGCCAGGGATGGCCTAGGGGACCCTAAGCCCTCATGGTCTGCGGTGAAAAAGCCTGGGAATGCCCCCTCAGAGCTGGGGAGCCCACTTCTCTTGTCCAGCCTCCCACCACTCCTGCTGGCCACCAGCTCTGCTCTACCCCTCGGGCCCCGGGGCTGGCCACTTGCACCCTAAGGGGAGCTGGAACCTGCAACGGAAGTTCCCTCTTCACAGCCCGTGCCGCGTCCATGCTTCTCCCATCTCCCCCAAGGGCAACAGGAGTCTGGAGCCAACCTTCACCCCTTCAGACAGGCTGCCCCTTTCCCCTCTTACCCCAAGTCTGTCCTGTGTCGGGGGGGTTTGTGTGGCGGGGAGGTCACAGCAGAGAAAGGCCAGGGTGTTCCATCCTTTCAGCATTGGCCAAAACCCGTGCAAGCCTCAGTGTCCCCAGCACAAAATGGGTGCCTGTCCTCATCCAACAAGCAGGACTTCAGTGCTGAACACTAAAGGAGAAGGAGGTGTCCTCTCTGCTGGGCGAGCTGAGCGCCCTAAGATCTCATCCCACCCTGTCCTCACACCCACACTGCGCTGCCCCCATCTCCCCGGTTTGGAGGCAGCCAGTACTAAGGGGTTCGGTGACTTGTCCAGGTCTCACATTGGGGGCAGGGTCTGCACCGCGGGGGAGGGAGAGCGGAAGGGGGCAGAGGGAACGGAGAGTAAGGCCGGGAAGCTGCTGAATAAAGCTGGGGTGAGGGGCCGTCTCTTCTGTGCACTCGCCCACTTGCCCCCACTTGCCGGCTCCTCAGCTCATTCAGCAAACAGTGAGTACCGTCCTGGGGGTGGGGACAGGAAGCAAAACAGCACTTTCCCAGGCTGACCTGGGTCCACAGGTCACAACCTCACCTCCAGCCGCGCCCAGTGCAGACCCCCGCTGCTGGTCCCCCTCACCCGGCCGCTGCCCTCACTATGCCCTCCCACCCGCCAGAGAGGATGCAGGCCAGGCTGATGACAGAGGAATTGTCTGGCGGCCCCAGAAGCTGCCGCTGGCGAGCAGGAGGCGAGGTAATTGGCATCGCCGGCTGCGGGAGCAGGAAATGAGCGGCCGACGCGCGTGTGGAGCGGGAAGCTGCTCAGTGTCATCGGCCTTATCTGGGAACAGGCTGCCCAATTACAGGGCTGTGCCCACTGCACTTGGCAGCTGCTGGCTCCACTGCGGCCCCCTCCCCAGTGTCCTCACAGCATCCCCGGGCCTGGGGCATCTGCTGCCCCTTCTAGAAGCTGTGAGGCAGCGGCCCCGGGAGAGGCCTGCCCTGATGCTCCCCGCTCCAGGTGCGCCGCTGCAGGTGCCTCCCACCCCAGCCTGGCATAAAGGGGAGCAGGCGACAGGCCCCGCCCCCAGCTCTCCCCGCCCACAGGTGAATGTCCAGGCCACGCTCTGCCCCCAGCGGCCTCCTCTTCAAGGTACCCCTTCAGGCCAGGAGCCGTCCGGGGGTCACAGTCAGGCTGGCAGGGGTCCTCAGGGCAGGAAGAGCAGGTCACCCTGCTCAGATGCCCTGCCCCCTCCACCAGCCACCAAATGAGAGTATGAATAATTCCGTGGGTGGACAATGTTCAGAAACGCAGTGCCACTGCGCGCTGTGATAGGGTGTCATCTATTAGATAAATAGGACTATAATGGGTTTGCAATCGTACTTAACGCAGCCTGCTATTAACAGATCACGCTGTGGCTCCTAGATCGCAAGCGGAGCTGCGGGTGGGGCTGGGCTGCCCTTCCCGACCGGAGACGGCCAGGCACGTAGCAGCCGCGCCTAGGCAGCCGCAGCCCAAGGGTGGCATGGTGGGAGGAGAGTGGCTTTGGGATTGGACCCGCCTGAGTTCAGATCCCATGACTTCACCCACTCATGCCCCCACGTCCACGTCTGCGAAATGGGGGCACCGCTGCCGGCTCGGGGTTGCTGTGAGAATTCAATGGGCTTGTGAACGACACCTCAGCACAACGCGGGGCACTTAGCAAATGCTCAGCAACCGACTCTCCCCTTCCTTCTCTCCTCGCAAGAGCCTTATCAGGCCCCCCGTTTCTATAAAGGTCTCCCTCAGGTCTGTAGGCAGAGAGAGGGGGACCCTGCACGAGTGACACCTCTCTGTAGCCCCCTCTCCTGACCTGGCTCTCCACTGTGGCTCAGGGGTGATGGGTGCTCAGGCAGGGCTGCCCCTCTCACGCACACCTGAGTGGCAAGGCCCCGGAGACGTGGCTGGGGTCAAGGCCCTGGCCTCCACCAGCCAGCTGGCCACAGAGACCTCGCGCCTGCCCGTCCTCCAAGCCTGGTAAACAGGGGCTTGCTGAGGCCCAGGGCGCTGCCGGGTGCAAAGGAACCAGGCACGCATGACCCGGGCGGTGGACACCTGCCTGCAGGGAAGGTCCTGAAGCGGGGGGGCAGGTAAACTTCTTGGGGAAAGTGATCAGAGGCCAAAAGGCAGGCAGGATAGGCCATGGGCTGCTGGGCAGAGGCCAGGAAGAAAAGGAGGGGCCGTCCTTGTGGCACTGAACCTGGGGTGTATAGGTCAGGCCAAGTCTGGAGCCTTAAGCCTGGGGGTATAGGTGTGATTTATAAGACAGACGAGGGGGCCTGTCCAGGGAGGTGGGACAGGCCCATCCCCTGGTGCCTCAGACCCCCGACTTCTGCCTGGGGTTCACAACACCCCCACCCCCACCCCAACTGGCCTAACACCTGCATTGGGTTCTCAGCCATCCTCAGTGGGTGCTGCTGGTGAGGGGAGCCCGTCTCTCCTACAACTGGCTGGCTCTGCATCTTCACTGCAACACCTGCCTGCGGCCACCCAGCCTCAGGACTCACCCCCGGGCCCCTCTCTCTGGGCTGTGAGGGCTGGGCAGGGGAAGTGAGCCAATGGCCCACCTGCCCCCACCCCGCCCATCACTTGCAGACGGAGGCCTGGGCTCTGTCTCGCCCTCCGTCTGCCCATTCTCTTGCAGAGCCTCCTGTTCCCACAGCTGCTCCCCCTTCCTCACCATCCTCCTCCCCGCAGGCAGCTTGGGGGGGTTGTGGGTGTGAATTTCCTCTAGGAGGGGGGCTGCTCCTTCTGGCACTGAAGCAGAGCCTGAGGGTGGGGAGCAGGACACAGTGAGAGGGAGGGCAGGGGGGACCCTGCAGACCTGGGCTGCGGTCCGGCTCCCCTCGCCTCTCCCATGGGCTCACCTGCCCCTTCTCTGGCGAAGCCTCCCAGGCTCCGGCTCCCAGCCCCACGTGGCCCGGGAGACCGAGAGCAAAGCGGGCTTGGTTCCAACAGCCTTGGCTGCAAGTTGGTGGGGAGGCTCCTGAGCCCCCTTTCCTCTCCCTCCTCTTCGAATACAGCTTCCCGCCAACCCTTCCTGGCAGCAAGGACAAACTTTGCTCCCATTTTGTGGATGGGAGGCCTCAGGTCCAGAGAGCCGACCAGGTACCTTTCTTGAGTGCCCTGCGCAGGTACGTGGTGGTCGGCGGGAGCCAGCCTGGGCTCTGCCCCGCCCCGCTGTGCCCTGCCGGCTCCAGGGGCCCCGAAGGGACTGAAGCACACCCAGCTGTCATGAGCCGGGCCCGGCGCTAAGAACTGTCCCAGGCCAGTGTCCTCTGCATGGAGGGGAAAACTGAGGCAGTAGAGGGGTAGGGAATACACAGGGCACTCACCCCACAGCCCACCGCCCGTGCCCTGTGGACAGCCACTGCTTGTCTGACAGGCCGGGCCCTCGGAACAGGAGGGCGCTAAGGCTCCTGTCCCCGCAGCGCCTGCTGCCTGCTGGGGACTGACTGCAGACAGAGGATGTCACGTTGTTTCCAGCGCCGGGAGAGGACACGGGTGAGATGCTCCCCTCCTGGCGGGGAGGCGCGTGCCACGGGAACAGGCTGGCCCAGCCGCCCACAGCCCGCCCCCAGCTCGGCTGCGCCTCCCTCCCCGGCCTGTGCAGAGCGCCGTCCCCTGTGGTTCCTGCTAATGAAGGGCGACTTCATCCACCCAGAAACTGGGCTGCTTCCAGCTGGTGTGTAAAGAGGTGTCTCCGATGTGATGATGGCGTTTGTTCCCAGTCCCGTCTCCCGCCCACCCCCTGGCGTCCCTTTCAAGATAAACTGGAAGCAGAGCCAGTGGCTGCCCCACACCCCTGTTCTGGCCCCCGTGCCTCCTCCAGCCTGGCACCCACACCAGGTTAGAGGACTGCGAAGGCCCAAGGCCACACTCGAGATACGCCAGTTGACCAGTATGAGAGTCAAATTCTGGACCAGGCTGGGGGAAGCAAGGAGGGCTTCCTGGAGGAGACAATGTTAGCACAGAAAAGGAAGAAAGGGCAGCTGGGAGCCAGACTGCAGTGGGTTGGGAAATGGCAAGAGAGAGAATCGCCGTTCAGGAATCTGGCTATGAGGGGAGGAGAGAAAGAGGAAGCAGCTGGAGGGAAACGGTAGGTTCGGGAGGTTGTTTTTAACAGGAAACACTAAATGTCCTTAAAAGCTGACTGGAAAGTGACCCCTGAAGAGGGGTGGCCACTCAGGAAGAGAGAGGATGAGTAGCAAAGGGGGGACTCATCGAGGCAGGAAGGGACTAGCCAGCTGGGGGTGGCGGCCAGGGGCACTCGCCCATTTAAGAGACGAGGAAACTGAGGCCTGGAAGGTGCCACGTCACGTCCTATTGCAGATAGCTTCTGGGGCCACTGGCAGCTGCTGGCCTACACTCCGTCAGGTGCCTCTGGGCTAAGGGGATCGATCGGGGTGGGGGGTGCCCCGAGGGCAGCCTTCAGGGAGCCCAGCGCCCACTGTTGATATGAGCTAGAAAGGCCACCCGGGACTGACGGGGCAGAGGGTTCTCTGAGCACCGAGCTCAGGCCCAGCCGAGCGCACGGCCTCCTGGGAAGTGGCCGCTGCCTTCCTTCACACAGCTGTTCACAATCCCCGCTGTTAGCCAGTCCTTCCTCTGTCTAACCCGAGTGGCTCCTGTCATAGCTGAGCCGACCCTCTCTGTGCCGCCCACCCCTCCTGGAGCAGGCTGCCGTCGGCCCCGGGGCCGCCCGCCTCGCTCCCGCACCCTTCGCTGGGCACACGAAGGGCAGAAGTGTGTTTGCAGGCAGGAGGTACATGGGAAGCGCTCAGTGAGGAAGCTGACCCCAGGCCCCGGAGATGGCGGGCAGGGTGGTATGGAAGGGATCCAGGATGTGCCTTCACCTCCCGGCCCGGCCGCCAGCTCCTGGGTGGCACTGAGCAGATGCCCTCCCCACTCCAAGTCTCTCTCTCCACCTGCAGGCAGGCGGCGGCTGGGTGGGGCCAAGGAGCCCCTGGGCCGTGCTCAGCCCGCAGCCCCAGGGGGCGTGGCAGCCAGGAAGGGCAGGGCAAGGGGCAGAGGCCGGGACTGCAGCTCCCCCAAGCCCCTCACCCAGGCAGTCACACCCGCTGAGAACCCCAGTGAGCAACCAGCCCCTGTGGGTCCCCCCAGGGCGGTCCCTGTGCCTGTCCCACCACCAGTGTCAGCCCTGGGCTGCCTGTGCTGTTGAGGCATCTGGGCCTGTAAGCGCACCTGCAGCCTCAGGCCAGCCTGCCCCGCTCCCCACACACCATGCCTGGGTTCCTCGCCACGCGCCCACAGGGGACCGACACCCCTGGCCCCACCTGACCCAGTGTCTGAGCCCCCCAGGACTGCAGGCCCGGCCTAGCAGCCCCTCCAATCCTGACCTGCAGGAAGCCATGGGCAGTGACAACCCTATTTGCAGAACCTGGCCTGGTTAATCTGCTTCATTAAAGGCACTAATTAATTGGCTTAATTAAAAGGCTAACCTGGAAGCCAGCAGAACTACCTCCTAACAAGGCACGAGGCTGTGCAAAGGCAGACCTGGAACTGATGAGGGGCGTGCCCCGGCCCCGCCCACCACCCCAGCGGGGCCACCCTGAGCCCAGCCCCTGACGTCCTGCAGCTCTGAGACAACACGCTGACCCTCTCCCAGCCCCACACACCCCACCGCCGCCGCCGGGCTCAACACACTGGCGGGAATCACAATCCCACATTCACATGCACCGCTTGGCTGCAGCTAAAAGCCCAGAATGTAAGCGGCGTGATTAGACCGAGCACAGGCAGGCTGCGTCCGTCAAGGTTAACAGGCCAGGAGGGAGCACAGCCTGGCCACACTGCGCCTGTCCAGTGGGGGCTGGGTGCGTTCTAGCGGGGCCAGTACTGGCTCCAAGGCAGATCGCCACCTGGGTGGCCGGCCCACCAGCTGCCACAGGCACAAAAGTCTGGCATCAGAGGAGCTGGGTGTAAACCCCGTCCCCACCTCTAGAGGCTGGTGGCTGTGGCAGGCTGCTTTGCCCCTCTGAGCCACCAACCTTCCTTTGCAAAATGCCTGCCTGGGGTGCCCGGAAGCCTCCCTTCCAGGCCGCCTTCCCCAGCTTGGCCAGAGGGGGTGCTGGGGTTGATTCGCCACATCGGTCCAAGGCTCCAGGTGAGCCGTGCTGTCCCTGGGCCACTCTGATCCTGCCCGTCCCCGCCAGGCCCGGAAGAGGGCGAGGCTCGGAAGAGGGCGAGTGTCCAGGTCTCAGACCTTTCCCACAGCTGGAGGAGAGCAGCTCTTACACCTCGTGGCCTCACAGCTCAGGAAAGTTTTTTAATGTTTCCTGTTATCTTTCAAGATTTGGAACTGAGCATCCCCCGTTTGGGATGGAGGCTCGGGGTAGCTTGTCCAGGTCCACCCCCGGCCCTGAGGGCGCTCTTTCTCCCTGGATGGAGGAGGGTGAGGGCATCCCCCCGCCCCGGCATGGGGACCCTGCCCTCCTTGTCCGCCAAACTCTGCCAGAGATGCCAGTCAAGTTCATGAGCAGCCCCCACTCCCTGAGCAGAAATGCCCTGGAATAAGCCACTTATTGTGCTCAGGGACCCGAGCTCGGACAGGAGTGTTGTACACACAGCCCTCCGTTTGCGGTCTCTCTCCACGCGAAATTGCACCCGCAGTGGCGTGTGGCCGTCTGTCAGACCCGGCCAGATTTCGTTGCCGTGCAAACAGCTGTTAGCCTGCTCCGTCGTCAGTGCTGCAGCCCGCCCGGGAGCCAGACGAGGCTCCGGCGCGGGTGCCCCTGCCCTGGAATGATGGGGCTCAATCAGGGCCAGGCCCTGGGGAGGGAGGGGCCCCCACACGGCTCTGAAAGCCGCCAGAGTCCCCACCTCCTCCTGAGCTCCTCCCTGGCTCACAGACCCACGCACCCACCAGTCACCCACTGGGCATCCAAAGGGCTGTCAACTCGGGTGTCTCCTGAGAAGTGCTTCCCCCCGAGGGACCAGTCCCTTCCCTGCCCTAACTGGGCACCCACAAGGGGCGGGTTTCTGCCCACAACATCCTGCCTTGGCATCCCTGGCCCCATTTCACAGATGACGAAACTGAGGCTTTGAGAGGTGGCTAGGTGAGTGGCCAGGGGAGCTTAGGGCTCTGGGAGCTGTACCCCAAGGGTGGCACCCAGGGTGGTGGGACCAAACCCCTAGAGTACATGGTAGGGAACATCAGACTGTCCTCCTGGCAAGGGTGAGTGAGGAGGATTTAGGAACGGGGACTGAGGGGACAGACAAAGCCACCTACAACGAGGTGGCCTTGAAGGTGGGACAAGAGCAAGGCTGGGAGTCCCAGGGACCAGCTCAGTTATGGGGCAACAGAGCCTCTAGTTCCCTGTGAGTCAGGCCCTGCTTGGGACCCTGCCCTCACTCCGCCCCACAGGTGGGGGCAGTTTGCCTGGGCCCTGCTGACCTGCCTGGCTTTCCCTTGTTAGAATCCTCAGGACAGGTTGGGCTGGGCCACCTGGAACCCAGCAGAGCATGGGCAGAGAGGACCCTGCTCAGTCTGCTGGCTGGGTGATGCTGGCCAACCGTCCTGTGGCCCTCACTGTGCCGCGCCGGCACACAGCCCTGCGTGGGGGACTCTCCCCGCCAGTAACCCCTAGGAACCGAGGCACCAAGGGGGTGGGCATAGACGCGCCCACAGACTCATCGTCAGGAAAGAACAGAGACTGGAGCACTGGGTTCTACCAACGGCTACATAAGGGCGGGCAGACATCCCCGGGGCGGCGGCAGGCCTCGCCGAGCCGTCCTCAGATGGCCCCCCCAGAGGAGTAGGTACAGGGAGCGCCGGACTCGGAGTCAGGCCCTGGGACTGAGCGCCAGCTGGGCCACTGGCGGCTGCGTGTCCCTCAGGAGCTGCCTGTGTCTCTGGGCTCAGGTTCCCCAGGCTGGTGTGAGGGTCTGAGGAGGGGGCTGGCAGGGCTGGGGAGGGGCCTGGGGGCCTGGGCCTGGGCTGGGGGGTGCTGGGGCACAAAGGCCCAAGGGCCTGATTTCCTGTCCTCAGAAGAGAGTCCGAGGGAAGAGGACATGGTCACCCACGTCATTTCACCAGCCCGCTTGCTATGAATATTAATGACATTATTTCTAACCTGACGTCCAGGCCTAGGCCGGCCACCCGGCTCTGGGGGGTGGGGGGCAGAGTCGGTGGCTGTGGGGAGGCCTGGCCCTGGCCATGAGGGGGTCTGCAGACAGGGTTTCACCTGTGGGCCTCCTAGGAAGGGGCCACGCAGGCTGGGTGCCTGTTTCACAGATGGGGAAACTGACCCAGCTCAGGCCGAGAAGGAAGCTCAGAAGCAGCCGGCCCTGGGAAAGGTCCCCGGGCTGGATGGCCCCGCTCAAGCCCCGCCCCCTCCCAGCAAGTACCTCCAGGGGACCGACTGGTGGACCTAGGGGACCTGACTGCCTGCAGGGTTTGCCCTGAGGGCTGGTGCCTCAGTTTCCTCACTTGTATCACAGGGATAATAGAAGCACCTCCCTCATGAGGGCCTTGTGAAGATTTGTTATGCAGCCCTATGCTTGGCGCTGGGCCGGGTGCACAAGAAGGACTCAGAGCCGGCTGCGCCCCGCGCCCCGCGCCCCGCCCAGGACCGGCAGTGGCGTCCCGCTGGACAGCACCGCCCTGGGCCCCACGGTCAGTCCCCAAGGCTGGGGGGCCCAGGCCAGTCCTTCTCCCTCTTCTGGGCCTCACTTTTCCTTACTACACAATGGAGTTGTGACACAGGGTCCCAGGAGAGACTATCCGTGGGGGAAGCTCAGCGCCCAAGTCTCTCAGGCCTCTTGCTGGGACTCCATCACCTCCTCCACCATCCCCTCCACCATCCCCATCCTCAAGGTTCGGGCACCAGGACGGGAAGCCTGGGGAAGGACGCAGGTAGGGGGTGTCGGATGCAATCTGCCCATGAGCACCCTATGCCCGACGCCCCAGTCCCTCTCTTGGAGTGTCGGTTTCCTCAGCTCTAACGTGGGCGGACAGGCCCCCCTCACACGGGACTGCAGCGCGAATCCAGCGAGGTGGTCAGGAGCTCCGGGGGGCGGGGCGGGGCGGGGCAGGGGGGCTCCGGCTCCGCACGCCGTGGTGGCCATTTGGGGGCTTGACAGGGACGCCAGCACCTGGTGCTGAGGAGTGGGCTCTGGCCCTGACCGATGTGGCTCAGTGGGTTGGGCATCGTCCCACAAGTGAAGGGTCACCAGCTCCATTCCCGGTCAGGGCACATGTTGGACTGTGGGTTCGGTCCCAGGTTGGGGTGCATATCAGAGGCAGCCAATCGATGTTTTTCACACTGATGTTTCTCACACTGATGTTTTGCTCCCTCTCTTCCCCTCTCTCTAAAAATAAATAAGTTAAATATTTAAAAAAAAAAAAAAAAAGAATGGACCCTGCAGTGGGACCCAGCGAACCCCCAGTGTTATGTGACGTGGGACAAAGGTCTTAACCTCGTGGAGCCTCAGTTTCCTCATCTTTAAAATGGCACAGACAGCCCTGGCTGGTGTGGCTCAGCAGACGGAGGGCCGGCCTGCGATCTGAAAGGTCACCAGTTCGATTCCCAGTCAGGGCACAGGCCTGGGTTGCGGGCCAGGTCCCCAGTGGGGGACACACGAGAGGCATCTGGTCAACGTATTTCTTGCACATCGATGTTTCCCTCCCTCTCTTTCCCCTTCCCTTCCCCTCTCTCTAAAAGTAAATAAATAAAATCTTTAAAAAATGAATAAATAAAATGGCGCAAGTCACTGTCCCCAGTTTGTAGGGCTGCTTTGAGGGATCAATGAGATAATACACATAAATGCCTATCAGCAGACACATGGCAGGAGTGCCTCAAATGGCAGCAGATGTTATTATTGCTGTGCTATTGTGATAATTATTATTATTAATAATAAATGCTCCGGCTTTCCCATCCCCTCCCCCAGCCTGAGTCAGGTTAGAGACCATCCCCTTCCTGGGCAGTGGCTCTGAGCTGGGGCCGGGGGCAGGTTCCAGATCCTGGCAACAAAGACCACACCCACCCGGTCGGAGGGTCCAAGGCAGCCCCTCCCCAGGGAGACCCCCAGCACCACCCCCGACAAGAACCCAGGTCAGGGCCAGGGCAGTGCCGGGGCACAAAGGCTGGGCTCTGTCTGCGCCTGCGGCGGGGGCAGCTGCCCCCGGAGGGCCCCGCCACAATGAGGCCTTTGAGCAGCTGCCGCGGGAGCCAAGCTCTCCTCAGAGGCCCCCAGCTCTCACAAGCCCTGTCTGTCTCCGAGGCCACGGGGCCAGGCAGGCAGCTGCCGTGGGGGCAGGGCCCACGCCTGCTCTGCCGCTAGGCACACCGCCTCCCCAGTCTCCTCTCCCCCAGAGGATGCCCGGCCAGGGCAGGGCCCCCGGGGGGAGCTTCGGGGGGCAGGGCCTGCCCCGTCCGACCTCTGAAAGGAGAGCCCTAGGCCTGGCACACAGGACACAGGAAAAGCCCCTGCCCCTGCTCAGGGCTCTAGGGAGTCACTGGGCTGGGGCTCTGCCTCCCTCTCTTAGCCTCAGTTTCCTCACCTGTAAAATGGATCCACCAAGTACATTCCTCCCTGGGCAACTGTGAGAATCGAATGAGACCTGCATTTCATGCTCCCCTCGGGGCCAGGCAGGCGGGCGCGCGCAGGGAACACCAGCCCAGCCACTGCCCCATCGCTGCTCCTGCCGGCCCAGCTTCATCCACCCACGGCTCCTCCCGGGACGCACTGGCTGTCCCTGGCCAGGTGACTGAACCTCCCTGGGTCTCCCTTTCTCCTCCATAAAATGGGCTAACGCCCCCCACTCCCAGAGCTGCTGTAACGAGGAAGCCATTCCTCAGCGTGCTTCGGGCTCAGGAAGCCTCGCTTGGGTGAGTGAGTGAACGCCAGGCTCCGCTCCGTGGCTAAGCAGCACCTCGCAGGGGCTTGAGGTGGGGAAGGAGGAGGAGGAAAGGCGCCTGAGGTGGGCAGGTGTAAACTGCAGCCACCTACACGGTCATATGTCACACGCCACATGAGAAGCCTGCCAAGTACCGGGGGAATGGGAGGCAGGAAGGGCTGGTTCCTCCTGTTAGACAGAAAGGGACTCACGTGGGAAGTGGCGTTCGCCCGATGTGGGGAGCGAAGGTGGCCCTCTGGGCACAAGGAACAGCACCGGCGGAGGCTCAGCGGCCTCGCGGGGAAGGGGCTGGAGGGGAGGCTGTGTGCCGGTGGGGGCTGGGCTGGGAAGGTGTGAAAGGCCAGGGTCTTGGACTTGGGTTCTCAAAACATAGGGAGCCACTGATGATCTCAGGGTCAGTGAGTGACCTGATTAAACACAAACCCTTTAAACACCTGGCAGCATCTGTGCTGGAGGGGCGGGCATGGGGGTGACGTCCCTGGGGCATCCCGGCTGCCTCTCCCATCATTGCAATTTAAAGAGGGGCTGGTCAGGAGGGTGCACGGAGGGAATTCGGGCCGATCAGAGCCCCCGGGCCTGACCCTCTGTGGGGTCCTAGCCCCGAAGCCGGCACTGCCTGGGGCTGGCCCCAGCTCCTGGGTATGGCGACCCCGTACCGGCAGCCTTGCACCGGCACAGGCGATACTTCGAGAACCCAGAGCCAGCCTGGGTTTAAATCCTGCCCTGCTCCCACCCTTGTGCATATGATGTCACGTCTCTGAGCCTCTGTTTCCCCTGCGGTGCAGGGGGTAATGATGGCCGTGCCTCACGGTGCCGCTGTGACTACCAAGTTCAACACTGTTAGGTGTTTGCAGGAGGGGACCCCTGTTGCCTCCTCAGGCCTGGGGACGAAGGGGGAGCAGGTCTCTGCGGAGCTGCCACCGTAGTCAGTGACCGCACTGAGAGGCTGGGGTTCAAATCCCACCCCCGCCACTTAGAAGCTGGGTGACTCTGCCTCAGTTTCCTCATGTGTAAAAGGGCAGAAATAAGGTGCCACCAAGAGATGGGAGCATTAACTGAGATGCTGTCCGCAAAGCACTCAGCACACAGGGAGAACTTGGTAAATGGGGCTGAAGTCGTTAGTCCTGACTTGCTTCTCCCCAAGAGGGGCTGAGGCCTCTTCCTGTTTTATAGCGTCCAGGGGTGCAGGGACTCGAGTAGCCACACAGCTGGTGGCTGTGGGGACGTGGGGCCCCTTAATCAGCCCACTCAGCCACTGGTTTCCCCTCCCCACCCTGGAGACCCCAGGAGCCATCTCTCAACTCGGTACCGGCAGGACCCAGGGCGGCCGCTACCCACGCCCAAGTCAGGGCAGCGAGAGCCTGGACACCCCCAGCCGGGCCCGCAGCAGGGTCACGCCAAACGAAGCTCCCGTGGGCTCAGTCGTGGCAGGGCCCTGACTCTCAGAGGCCTCAGGCCCAGGCCTTCGCGTCCCCGAGGCCCTCCCCCACTGGCCTGGCCACCCCAGCTGCACCCGGGCAGAGCAAGCCCCCCCCACCCCCTGACTTGGGGGGATGCTGTGCCCACCCCTCAAGCTGCCCCGGGAAGGGCCCACGCTGCAGAAAGCAGCTGAGTAAATAATGACATTTCCCTCTCTCCTGCACTCTTCGCCCCTTTCCCTTCCACAAATAAATTATCAACATGCCCAGGTCCCGGCGGAGTGGAGCATATCGCAGGGAACAATGAAAAAGCTTTTAATAGGATTCCAGGAGCTGCAGCCACTCGCTCACGGGCCCTAATGGAGATTGCTCTGTGACCGCAGGCCGCTCGCGCCCTCCCGGGCCCCCTCGCCGCAGCCCGAGCTCTTCTGGGGCACCGCGGGAAGCTGGGCCCCGCTGGGCCACCTGCTGATGTCACGGGCAGCACCTGGGCCTGGAGGGGAAAGCCATGCCCTCGCCTCCCAGGCGGCTCACCGCACGGGCACCCCCCTGAGACCAAGCCCCCCAGGAAGGCCTCCGCAGGGCCTGGCTCTCCCTCCAGGCTCACATGGCACCTCTGCTATGAGCCCTTCACTGACACCCCCCCCCCCGCTTCATGTTAAATGACATCACATGTCATCGAGGCCAGCACTGGGCCTGCCCACAGTGGGGCCTCAGGAGTGTGGGTGCAGCGGGGACGGGGCCTCCAGGAAGCCAAGACTCTGAGACCAGAGGAGACAGCTTGTGTCCCCAGGCAGGTCCCCAGCTCGGGAAAGGGCACCGTTCAGGGAGGGACAAACCTCAGGCCATGGATACCTCAGGGTCACCCACAGTCTCTGTGCCCCCATTCCATCTTCAAGAGCATTGTAAGGGTCCAGGCGGGGCTGGGCCCAGCGCGCCTCCAGGGCTGCCCCTGCTCGGGGTCTCTTGGGCACGTCACGTCACCTGTGTCTGTTTCCTGCGGTGAAGTTAGGGTAAACGAGCGCCCACCTCAGAGGCTCGTTGGGGGTTCATCGAGATAACGCAGCCGGCACGCAGCAGGTGCCGTCTGCGTGGCCACTACTGCCCGGACCACGATCACCATCTCCCCATTTGGTCACGTGTTGGGGGGCGGGGTGTAAGATGCCACATCCGGGCTGGGCCACCTTAGTCCAGTCACTTTTATCTGTCTGTGCCTCAGTTTTCTCTCCTGTGAAATGGGCTGCCATGAGGCGTGCAGGGGACCCTGCACGGGAGGTCCTGCGGCACACCGCCCCAAGGCGTGCAGGGCGGGCCGCGCACACTCAGGAAAGGCGGCCCTAACAGCCTCTCTGCCGCCCCCGCGGAGGCGGCATGCTGGTCCCTGTGCCCAGCTTCCACTTGGAGGCCTGGCACCAGGAGGTGCCCACTAAATACCCAGGGAGTCCTGCCTGACCACATCCCTGGGGACCCAGCCTAGGAGAAGGTGACATTTGAGCCCTATGAACTCCCTCGCCACAACTTGGCCCCTCACCCCTCTGGCTCCTGGCACCCCAACCCTTACTGCTTCCCAGAGCCCTCGGGGGCTCAGTTCTTCCCACTTGCCCCAGTACTGTCTACACTCCAACCTGCACCCCATCACAGCTGAGCCGTCTGGGGTGCCCTTCCCTTCCCCACCTGTCTGCCTGCTACACTTGTGGCTGCAGACGTCAGCGCTGACTCTACCCAGTGAGGGGGCCGGTCAGGAGCTCAGCCCATGTCCCGTGAACCTACCTGCGCAGCAGGGCGGGTGCAGCCCCTCCCCGGGCCCCGAGCTCCTCGGAGCCCCAGGGCCGTCAGCACCCCAGCCCTGCGTCTGGGGGCGCCTATCCTACTTGCCCAAGTGCAGGGACCATTGCTGCCCACAGAGCCCTCCCATCGGCACTGTTACAGTCGGTCTGCACCCACACCAGGGCGTGCGCCACGTTGTTCCCTTTCGCTGGAGCACCTGAGGCCCCGGGAAGCTGGGGCTTGGCACTGCCCGGGTCCCCCATCGTCCAAGCCTCAGGGCTCGCTGAAACTTTGGTGCTGCTGGGCCCTTAGGGGCCTTGTGGTCCAAACCCTTGGCCAGCAGTAGTGGGGAAACTGAGGCACAGAGCGCCCCACTATGCCTGGGGGCAGGCAGGGGCGTGTGTGTGGCTTGTCTCCCTGGGACAGGTGGGCGCTTTGTGAGGTATGCAGCCTCAGCAAGGAGGGAAAGGGCTTCTAAGATCCCCGCGGCCCTCTCTCTGTTCCACGGCCAGCGCCCCCTGCTGGCTGCAGGCAGATGGCCCTGCACGGTGCTCACCCGCCTGCTCCGCTCACTGCTCAGCCCCCCACCCCCAGGGTCAGGGCTTAGGTTGCAGGGCGACGGTGCCGGCCAGGCCTCCTTGGCTGGAGCCTGGCCTGGGGAGGGGACTGTCACCCCTGCTTCTCGTTCCTCTGTATCCACCCCTCCCCGGAGAGGGGCCTAGGGAGAGACCATGGCAACAGTGGCTCTGTCTGCAGGGGGCAGGACGGGAGGGGGCTGCACAGGAAGGGGCCCTGGGTCTGGGGAGGGGCGGCCACTCAAGCCTCTTCTTAGCGGTGGCGGGCGGGGGCGGGGGGTGGGGGGTGGCGGTGAGTGCCGTTCACTTCACGGCCCAGCTCGGACTGGCTAAGGGAACACGGCTTAGAGGGGTTAGGTGTGAGCCTACATGTGCAAAAGCGTGTGTATGCGAGTGTACGAGGTGTCAGCACGATGCATGTCTGTGTCCCCGTCCTGACCTGGCCCTACGGGGGTTCAGACCCCGGATAACCCGTCTGTGGCCAGCTCCGGGCCTGGCCCACTTCGGGCAGCTTCTCTGAGAGGGGGAGTCCCCCGCTCCCCACACTGAACCTGCGTCCCCCGCCCCCACTCAGGGCAGGAGCAGCCCACCCCGAACTAGGAGCCCGTGGCCCTGGGCTGAGCAAATCCAGTCCATGCTGCCCTGCACGAGTTCCCAGGATCCTGGGACTCCGAGCAGCCAGAGCCCCCGGGCCAGAACCAGGCCCTCAGTTCTGACCGCAGAGGAGCGTGTTTTAAACCAAGGTCACCCTAGAAAAGCCCGCAGGCAGCTGCTGGGCAGGGCCTGTAGGGAACCTCGGTGTGCACTTGATCCAGAGCCCAGGAGGGCGTGTCCCTAGAGGACAGCTCCGTCCAGCGGCTTTTGTCCCCAGGAGTCCCAACTGGAAGGTCGGACCCTCTACTGCCACCTGCTCCAGCCCCTGGGGCGCTTGTTCACGTGTGGTTTCCCCATCCCTTCTCCAGCTCATTCACCCTGCATGGCGCCAAACACCTACTGGGCGCCAGCCCCACACCCGGCCCCAGGGGAAGCACCAGCGAATAAGACAGAGGTGACCCTTCATCGCCAGCCCTGCCACCACCCAGGACTGGCCAGGCACAGCTCCCTCCCGTCCCAGGGCGGCCCTGGGTGCCCCGGCTGTGGCCCGAGCACTTGACTCTCTGCTCCCCCCACCGGCAGCCCTTGGCAGGCCACCCCCGGGAAAGCCTATCCTGGCGCCAGCGCCCGGCAGCATTTTGAGGACCTTTCCCCAGGCAGCATTTCCCAGGCGTCGCAGGGGGTGAGGAGGGGAGGGCGACGGGGGACAGAGCGACAAGAGCAATTTGCTTGTGTGGATAAATGCCATCTCTCCAAAGTCGGTCCCCCTTTCTTTTCTCTCTTCCTCTCCCCCATCCTCCCCCTCCCCCTCAGTTTGCTAAACCTCTTGTAATCTGGTGCCAACGATGAATTCAGGCAGAAGGAGGGAACAGGGAGCAAAGAAACAGCGGCCCCAGAGCTGCCCCTTGAGCTCAGCGCAGTGGGAGCAGCCAGGACCAGCGCCCCGGCAACCCCCAGTTTAACCTCAGTTTCAATTAAGTGCAAAGCCAGCCACTGAAAAGAGCCCAGCCGCTGCCTCCCTGCCTCCGAGTCCCCCCTCCTGAGCGCAGCCTGTAGCCCCTGGGACCGGGCTGCCTGGGAGGCAGTGTCCCCTAGTGGTTAGCCAAGCCCCGCACAGCTGGGTCGTCGTGCCTCCAGGAGACCCGGCCTCCAGTCCCTTGTCTCCCAGCGTCGCCCCGTCTGTCTGGGGCCCCATCTCTGCCTGGGGGACAGTCAGAGCCAGGAGAGGTTCCAAGGAAGCCCTGTTGTCACCAGCAGCCGTCAGTCTCTACCGGAGCCACTGCCCCCGTCACAAACAAGCCCAAATACTCTCACTCCTGGCCCATCCGATGCTGGGTCGGCCTGTGCACATAGGTGGATGCGCAGGAACGGGGGACCCCCGCAACCTGGGCCCAGGAAGCCCACCCTTCCAAGGGCCCACCAGGAGGTTGGGGCAGGCGGTCCTTGAGGCAGGCCCAGGAGTCCTGAGAGAGGGACAGGGACAGGCCAGCAGAGACCCAAGGAGCCAGACCACAAGCTCTAAACAGACCCATTGCCCAGATGCCGGCAGGTGCTGCCACCGCGAGCACCCCATGCTTCTCGCGCCGGCCCAGCGTTCCCACGCCGCCCCTTCCGATGATTCTGTCCGCCAGGCCCCGGCTTCCTCGCCCTTCTCTTCCCCATCTCCTGCCCCGGCTTCCCGTCGTGGCTCAAGCTGCCACTTGCCCAACCCCAGCGCCCAACAGGCTCCTCTGGCACCCAGCCTCCCAGGGCTGCCTTCCCACCTGCAGAGCCCAACGCTCCGAAGTGTCCGATTGCTGCCTGACCCCCATTCCCAGCTGGACGCTCCCCGGCCCATAACCCCTGACCAATATCCATCTCATGAGTGAACAAATGAGTGAGTGAGCAGAAAAGGAAGGCGGGGGCGGGGGATAGAAAAGCTAAGGAGCAACGGGGCGGGGGGGCGCTGACAGGGTGCCTTGTGGACTAACACCCCCGCCAGCCGAAGCAGTGCTTTCGCCAACTTCCCTTCCCCCCCTCCGCCCACACTAGCTGCCCGGGCTCCGCGGGGTGTGGGGGCAGCGCGCACAGGCCCGCAAGCCCCACAGTGGGAGCTTCAAAACCCAGGGCTGCAGCAAGCCCAGCAACCAACTTCCACCAGGCGAGCACAGGCCCCCAGATGCTGACATCATCTGCAGAGCCGCCGACCCCGGGGAGCGGCTAGGCTCTGGGGGCTGCCGGTGCGTCCACAGGCACCCAGCAGCCGGCTGAGGCAGAGGCAGGCCTGCACAAACGGGGCCCCGTCGGCACAGCCCTCCCCAGTCCAGCTGCTGCTGCGGGGTGCCGGGCTGGCTGCAGGGTGGGCGCGTGCTCAGGGCTCGCTGGGGCCACGCCGTCCTTCCCCCATCTCCTCCGGCCACCGGGCCCACGCGCCTCACCCAGCTGCCCTGTGCCCGGGCACAGGCAGGAGCAGGCCTGAACTTATTGTCTCGGGGAAGAGAAGCCAGGCTCGGGGAAGGGGAGACAGCCCCCGCTCCACCAATCCTAGGCAGAGGGTTGTGCGTGGAGGGCAGCAAGCAGAACTTAGGCCTCAGCCAGCCCCACCCCCCACCCACCCCTCCAGCAGCACTTAGAGCCTCCAGCCACGCCCACAGCCCTCAGGCCCCCGCACAGAATCACTCCCAGCACCTCCCCTGAGGACCACAGGCTAAAACCCCCACTTCGCCCCCATTAACAATGCCTCAGTCCTGGGCCTTCCCGCAGTGGCTGGGGCCATGCACTGCAGCTGGCAGGCAGGTGACCTCCTGCCAGGCCTTGGGCGCTGGGGTAGGGGTCCGAGTCGGTCCTTCCTGCCACGCCTGGAGAATCTGGAAGCGCGGCACCGGCCGGGCACTGGGACCACAGGGGCCCACACTGCCAGGCATAAACTCTGAGCCAGCAGTTCACAGGCGCCACCTCACAGTGGGCACCCCCACGATGGGCCCTTCCCCTATTTGATGGATGAGGATGTCGAGGCCCCACAAGATTCGGTCACTTCTCAAAATCAGCAGGCCAGGCAGACACCCTCCCCAGGAACCGGCAGTCCCTAGCACCGGGGGCAGAAGGGCAGACCTAGCCAGGCCCCCACACAGCCCCGGAGAGACCGCCCTCAGCGATCGGTCCGTTTCTCGGCCCCAATTCCGGGGCAGTCTGGCCTGCTGGGGGGGCAACAGCCAGTAGGTCCCCAATGCCCAGAGACACACAGTGGGGCCACCCACTTGCAGGACAGGGCCTTTACCTGCTGACTGCCACTCCTGAGCCATCTGCCCCTTCCCCCGGCTGTACAAGCTGCCCCCAGAGGCTGCCATGCATGCCGCACCCAGAACCGAGCGCCTGGCCTCCCTGCCTCCGCCCGCGGCCTCTGTCACACCTGCCTGGGCAGAGCAGGCCGTGCCCAGGGGCCTCACCCTGCCCTGCACCAGGCCAGCTGCTCCTTGATAACGGTCACGGCGCGGGGCCACCCACGTCCCTCTCTTAGCTGCCTTAGAAGCCAGCACAAATACCCCCCGCCCCTCTTTTCTGCCCTGCCCTGCTCTCCCATACTCTGGGTGTCCACCCATCCTCACAGGGCGGGACAGCCCCTGTATCCCCGTGTGCAGACAAGGAAGCGGGGTCCCGGAGGCAGCAAACCAGAGGCACCCCGTAGGTGACCCGGGCTTGCCCACCAGGTCTTAAGTCTGCGGAGCAGAGTCTTCCGGGCTGACGGCCTCCCCACAGCCCCCTGGCAGCAGGTGCCTCGATGGGGTGGCAGCACCCCTCCCCACCGCCTCCGTGTAAACAAGCTGGGGACCTCCCAGGGGCTTTCATTAGGAGGCCTGCAGGCCCATGGGGGCGGGGCGCTGCCGCGGATGGTCCGCATCACGTCGGGACTCTGACGTCCCCCAGACCTCCAAGGTCTCGGCCGGTGCCCTCAGTCCTCCAGGACCCCCCAGCCCAGGAGCAGGGCACCTGTCCACCTCACCCCACTTTATAATGCAGTCCGGAGCCCCCCGTGTTCAGCCTCAGGAGGTGAATAGTCAACCAACAAGGGAAACTGAGGCTCAGAGAGGTGGAAGGGCATGGAACCAGCAAGTGCTAGGGCAAGGGTGCACCGTCTCCGCAGGCTGCGGCACTCCGGGCGTGCTGGCTCGAACTCGTGCCGGGGAGGCTCCTATAGACATGCCCAGTTGCTGTCTGTGTGAGATCGCAGGGCAAGGGCCACATACACAGCCACCACCACCACCCCCCAAGCCCCGACTGCTCTCCTCTCTCCTGCTCTCAGACCTGCCTGTGGCTGGCCCCTCAGTCAGAATGTGACAGGCTTCTCCTGCCATGCAGCCCCACCAGGGCCCCCTCGCTCCCCGCCCCGCTGGGCAGCATCCTCTCCTGGGCCTGTGCCTGGCAGCTCAGGCCATTTCCATTTCGAACCTCTGAGGAAGCCCTAAACAGTCGCCCACGGAGTCGGCACCAGCTGACAGGTGATGTTTGCGCCTCTCCTCCTGGGGCTGGCAGAAGAGATGCACTTGGCTTTCACTCCAGAAACCGGAGCCCAGAGCCCCTGAGCGTGGCCACCTTCCGCACAGCTGCTAGGCAGCGAGGGGCATGCCCCAGCCACCAACCCTCTGCCCACAGCATCCAGCATCCCGCAGGACTCAGTGCCCCTACACGGGCAGCCTCTTCCCCAACTCCTGAGCCCCCTGGAAAGGGGGCCAGGAGGGACAGGTCTTCATCCTCCCTGCAGGTTCGGGGACCAGGGTGGGGCAAAGCTGGACTCAGTCACCCGTCCCCACCTTCACCCCCCTCCCAAACCCAGCCTAGTCTTTATTTATTCATATCAGGGCTCTGGCTTGAGCTGCAGGGGCCTGGCGCACCCCAGCTGGGCTGTATTCTCTTAAAACCACACATCCCAGAGAGCCTTGCAGCCCTCGGGGCCACCTGGAAGCCTAGGGCAGCTCTCTGATGTCTTCAGCTCCACAACTTTCTCCTCAGAGAGCTCTGATCAGCCGCGGTTCCCTGCAGCTGGGCAACGACTCTCCCTATCCTTCCTTCCCTGAGCCTCCAGTGCCCCGCGAGGAGGGGCGTGTGCCCGGCCTCCAGCTTGGGTGGGGGGCCTCGTCGCCCCCGGACTCAAGCCCCGCCGTCCCACCGTTCCAGCGCCAGGTGCACAGCCCCGGCCCCCTGCCCCGCACAGGACTGACAGTCCACAGCGCGCGCGGGGAGGGAAGTTGGAGGCTGCTCATGCCCCCCTTGAAGTCGTTTTAAAAATAAAACCTCGCTCCAGCCGTGACTCAAGCGCTTGGTGGGAAGGGGAGCGCCGCGCCTGAGCCGGCCGGCTGCCTCTCTCTACGCGCCCCAAGCCTACTGGTTCCTGGGTACGAGGCTGGAGCCGGAACCGGCTAGCCCGACCTGGCCCCCTTGCGGACCGGGCCGCCTCCCTGGGGGCGCAGCGAGGGGCTTGGGCTGGGGCTCCAGCCGAGCCCCCGCCCTTTCCAGCCTCGGCTCCGGAGAGTGGAGCTGCCAACCGCGAACCCCGCGCCTCCCCGCGGCGGGGCCGGCTCTCGGTTGTCGACTCGAGGGCCCCCGCCCCAAATCCCAAAGGCGACACGGCCCCCGCGGCGCCCGGGCAAAGCAGGGCAGCCCGACCCCGCGGCGCCTCCGTGCACTCCCAGCCCCCGCCCCGCTCGCCCTGGCGCCCCGTCCCGCTCGCGCGGCCCCCGGCCCCCGGCCCCCGCCCCGTGAATCCTTCCTTACCTGCGCAGCGGCCGGGGAGGCGGGTCTCCTCGGGAAACTTTGCGGTGACGGCTGAAGCCTCAGGGGTTATTCCAAGGAGCGGGCGGGAACCGGAGCTGGAGGGCGCCCAGTGGGGCCCGGGAGTGTAGCCCCTGGCGCGCGGCGGAGCGCGGTGGCGGGCCCGGGGCGAGGGGCTCGCAGCGGCGCATCTGCCCGGCTCGGGCGCCCGGCGGAGTCGCGGGGGGTGTGCGCGGGGGTGCGCCCGGCGGCCGGGTGCGTCTTCCCGGGTGGGTGCGCTCGGCGGGGCGAGGGCCGGCAGCGGTGCCTGCGCGAGCGGCGGCGGCGAGCAGGGCGCCGGGAACCAGGCTGGGCGGCCGCCTCTCCCCTCGCGGCGGCGGCGGCGGCGGGGGCCGTGCGTGCAGGCGCGGAGCAGGGAGGGAGGGAAGGAGAAGGGGGAAGCAGCGAGGGGGGGCGGGCGGGAAGGCGGGGAGGAGGCGACGGGGGCGGGGGCGCCGCGCTGCGCACTGGCCGGCGGGACCCGGCGCGGGAGGCTGCGCCGCCGCGCGGGGACTCGGGCCCAGCCCGGTAGAAACGGCCTCCGCGTCCTCCTACCCCTGCCTTGTGGCGAAAATGGCTGGGGGGCGGAAGAAGGAGGTTTGGAAGCCGGCCCCCCCGTGGGGCGAGGAGGGAGGCTCTCAAAGCCAATCTTCGGCGCGGGGGCGGGGAAAAGGAAAAGGGGTTCTCGCTCCTGCAGCCTCCCCTTGCACCCCTCTTCTTTGTACCCACTCATTCATTTTTTCCTTCCAGCCATTCATTCATTCATATGTCCATCCATGCATTCATTCACTAACAGGTACCCAACCGCCTACTCTGCGTGCGTAGGTAACCCTTTCCTCCCTGCCTGGTGCCCCTTCCCCGTGTAGACCCCTCACCTGCACTTGCTCGTGCTCTAAATGCCCAGGCCTCCCGGTGCGCTGCCCCACCCAGCTGCCTAAGCGAGCTGTGGCAGGTCAGATCCCAGCCCCCACCCCCCAGCCAACTGTGACCTTGAGCAAGTTACTTAACCTCTGCAAGCCTCAGCGTTCTCAGTTGAGAAACGGGAGCAGTAACCAGGTACCTCCGAGGGTTGATAGGAGGGTTGAAGAAGGCCTTGAATAGGAAGGTGGCTAGGGCAGTGCCTGGCCCACGCTTTAGGGACTTGGGAAATGTCTACACCTGTTGTGTGGGGTGTGGGGAGAGGAGTGGCCCAAACCTCCCTCCTCTGAGCCAAGCCCCCCTGTTCTTGACAGTCTTGGGGACAGCAAAGAGCTCTCTGTTGAGTTCGAGCCGGTCATCCCATCCTGCCATCCGTGTCCCTGGAGGGCTGCTCTGAGCTAAGTCCCTGCCTTTGCCTAGGACACCCCCTTCCCCTGGCCCCACTGCTTGCAGGTCCACACCCAGACTCCCCACAGTCTGACTGAGACCCCTCCCCCCAGAACCAACCCAACACCTCCCACCCACTGTCCCCACCCCAGGCCTGCATCAGGCCCTTCCAGGCGCCCAGCGCACCCTGCTCTTTGCTGTCCTGCAAGGCCTGGCCAAGCCACATCTCCTCTGGGGGAAAAGACTCCCAGATTCCCCTGGGGGAGGGATGCTGCGTGTCCCCCCCGCCGCCCCGACCCTACCCGGGGCTTTCCCATCCCTCCTGCCCCGCCCAGGAGCAGACAGAGGCCGTCCTTTCCTGCGGCTACCACCTCTGACCCCACAGTGGGTGCCCCTGCCTTTTGCCCTTTCCGTTTGTCCTTCCTCACCTCTCCCTTCCCATTTCCTTCCCCAAAACTGCCTTTCTTCTCCCGATTTCTACTCAGTTCACCAAACACCTATTATTTTTTTGGCTCCCAATTTTTTATTTACTGCCCAAACAGCATTATACCAATAATAAAGAAAAGAAAAATCACCACCCTGGCTGGTGTGGCTCCTTGGATTGAGGACCAACCTGAGAACCAAAGGGTCTCAGGTTCGATTCCCAGTCAGGGCACAAGACTGGGTTGCAGGCCAGGTCCCCAGTAGGGGGCACATGAGAGGCAACCACACATTGATCTTTCCCTTTCTTTCTCCCTCCCTTCCCCTCTCTCTAAAAATAAATAGATAAAATTTAAAAGAAGAAAAAGAAAAAAGAAAAATCACCCACAATGCCACTGGCCGGTGGCGTCAACAGCCTTTGTTTCTCTGCGTCCTTCCAGGCTTGTCCACACACACTGTCAGCTGTCATTTTTTCAGTGTGGTTTCCATTCCACCTGCCCAGGCCCCTGGGTGGATGTTGGGGCCCTGGGCCTCTGTCAACCCTCCCGTCGTGGCACTTGGCGTGTTGCGCGGGAACGATGCGCATGTCTTCCTCCTCTCCCGACTGGATCCTTGAGGAAGGGACCCCTTTCCATCCCTGTCACCCACACGCCAAACCCCGGGCTGGCCCAGAGCAGCACCAGTGCCGCGAGGTGGAATGGATGGTATGCAGAGGGCTCCATTTGACTGCTACTCTTAGATATCAAAATACCATCTTCATAATTGTGGTCTTAATGACTGTGTGATATTTCCTCAAGCTGATGTTCCGCAACTCGCTCAGCTGTGCCCGGGGGCGGCCCACAGTTCACAGACTGTGGAGGTCCACTGTGTTCCAAGCGCTGTGGGGCAAGGGTCGGGGGCACCAAAGACCAAAAGTGAGGCAGGCCCTGCTGGACCCTGTCCAGGCAAAGTGGGAGATCCAGCGGGAGGGATGGGCACCCCGACAGGGCTCAGCAGCGTCTGCAGGATCATGCTCAGACAGACGTCGCCATTACCAAGTGACCCTGGGACACAGGGGCCACCAGCTGCACCGTGCAAGGACAGCTTCCCAAGGGAGGTGGCTGTTGATCTAGGTCATAGGGGGTCAGGAGGAATGTTCTGGGCAGACTCCAGAAGCTCATTCTGGCTCGTTCACGGGAGCTGTGATCTGCAAGAACCCGTGGTTTGGGGATGAGGGATTCTTGGTCAGAGTTCAGGGGACGGGGCTGAGGGGACCATGGTGCAGGTGAGGTGACGATGTCAGCCAAGCCTGTGTGCAGGGCCTGGGGGCTCTGGCCTTTCTCATGGAAGGACAGGGCGCCAGGAGGGAATGAAGTACAGCCAGGGCACGGTCAGCTGCAAGGTTCCCAGAGGTTATTGTTCATTCAGCGAATGCTTGCTGGGCCCCTGTGCGCGCCAGTGAGTGGCGAGGTTGGCGGGTCCTGGCTCAACCCCGGGGGCCTGGCAGAGACAAGGGTTGGGGGTGCCGTGGTGCCACTTCTGGGGAGAAGAGGAGACTCCCAAAGCAGAGGGGGTCAGACCAGGAGGCCTGAGCTCGTCTCCGAGCTGGGCGCCCACGGAGATGCTCTCGGTCACAAGGCCATGTGACCTGGGAACTATTTGTGGCTTCAACCTTGGGCTCGACGAGCCCCGGCTCCTGCTCCCAGGATGGCAGTCACCCGGGCAGAGTCTAGCAGCAGGGTGTGGCGGCCTCCCACCAGGCAGCCGAGCCACCGCACTGCCCCCGCCTGCCTGCAGCGTCCCGCCTCCCCTGCCAGCTGCCGACCCGCTCTACGGGACCCAGGCCTGGATTCTGCTCCCCACGTGCCCGCTGGCAACCCCGGGCACCATCCCAGCCTCGCTGCTCCTCAATTTTCTTACCCTACCGGGGCCGTCACAGACCTGCCAGAGCTAGTATGACAGTCTCACCATGACTAAACTGTTGTTAACCAAGGTCATGCCACCCTTGGCCCTGCTTGGGCCTGCCCTGGGTCAGGGACACAAGAACATCACTCTGCCCTCCAAGACCCCCAGGACTTCAGACCATGGCCTCCAGGCGCACTCAGGGTGTCCCCATGAACCACGGGCATTCGGCTGTGGCAGGCTGGCTGCGCGCACCTGGCCGGCACACCAGCCCTGGCCAGGATGTCCAAGCGGCTCCTCAGATCCCAGTCCGAAGGCCACCTTGCTGCGCCCGCCCCGCACTGTGCGCTAAGCCTTGCCATCCGTCCTGCACAGCGCTGGGGCTCGGGGCTGCTCCCGGTACGCACGCAGTCAGGGTGCAGCGGCAGCGGGGTGGGTCCCAGCACAGTACTGCAGGGAGAGCAGGGAGCAAGGCCCCTAGCCCAGGAAGAAGTCCCAGAGAGGGAGCTCTAGGGAGTGGGCACATCGGGGACCAAAGCCAGGCAGGACGTGGCCAGCAGCTCCTGAGAACAGGCGCTGGGAGCTGGTGCAACCGAGAAAGGGTTGGCCTGGGCGGCCGGCCTGAGGGCGCCGCTGGCCCGGGAGGGGGCACAGCTGCTCCAGCCACCTGCCCCCGGGACACACCCCGCCCCAGGCACTGAGACCATCCCGCTTCCCTGCCCTCTGCCACCTCGCAGGCCCAGCCAGCTCCTGCTCCCCCCAGCCCAGGGCTTAGGGTCCTGCCCTCCCAGAGGCCTCACTGAACCCCGCCTTTCCTAACGAGGTCGCCTGGCAGTCCCTGCTCCCTCAGCTGCTCCTCAGCAGCACTTAGCTCACTCAGTCTGTGATTACCTGTGACTTGTGTGACTACAGTTTTTATCTGCTGAACGACACCTTGACGTCACTGAGATCAGGGAGCGGCGGACAGCTTGTTTTTTCCCCAGGAGTGAGTACAGACCACAATGGCGAAGGCTTTGAATGGACAGAGCCCATGTTTTGTTGGCATCCATCTCTCGCAGCATCTTGAGGGGACATCCTGCGCCTCCTGTGGTCCCTGTGTGTCCCCAGCATCTGCCACAGGCCTGGTGTGTGGCAAGAGCTATCAGATATTGCTGAGGGGCCGAGTGAAATAGCCCTGCCAGGCTATGGTGACAACTGTCCCAAACTAGGCGCTGACCCTAAGAAGGCAGTTCCAGGGGCTCAGGAGTGGACAGGACCCACGTCCAGCCTCGGGGCAGGGGCGGAGGGGGGGTCTGGGTGTGTGTAGGGGTGAGGGTGGCGGGAGGTGCAGTGGGACAGATCGGGACAGACAGCTGTGGTTCCGAGACCCTGTGGGGGCTGGGCAGCGGCAGAGAAAGACGTCAGAGAGGGTCCACCTGGGGCCTGCGCAGAGGCCAGGCTGGGCCGCCCTGCAGGCCAGGGTTCAAGCCAGCCTGCCTGCCCGGGCAGGATGGTGGCTCCTGCTTGGGCTTGTCTCTGATGGGCCCCCCTCTGCTTTGGGAGCCTTCTCTTCTCCCCAGAAGTGGCAGCACTGCACCCCCAACCCTGGTCTCTGCCAGGCCCCCCGGGCTGCCTCTCGTTCCTTCCCTCACCCACTCACTCCCGGGCCATTATTCCCAGAAGAGCTAATGCTTTTTATGGTGATTTAAGCGTTTCTTGACTCTGGCTGCCATTCACCTGTTACCCACATCCCAAGTGCAGGGAGGGAGACGTGAGCGAACTGCGACTAGAAGGACGGCAGGGTGGGGGCGCACGGTGCCCAGGCACGGAGGCCTCGGGGGCGGGCCGCCCGGGCAGGGGGCAAGGACATGGCAGGCAGACGTGAGGCCGCAAGCGCAAACCTGAGAAGGAAGGAATTTGGGGGACAGAGCGAGGGCACGTGCCCAAACCATTGGGGCGCCAGAGTGCAGGGTCCCCAAGACTTCCCAAGGAGGGGAAGAGGAGGCCAGGGCCAAGGATGGTGGGGTGGGAGGTGCCCAGGTTTTGAGATTGAGGCTCTACTGGGGCCGGGTCTCCGGGGACCCCCAAACCGCCCGCCGCTGTGCCTCGTCTGGCCCCCTGCAGGCCTTCCTCTCAGGCCTCGGAACCCCAGGCCCCTCCTCACCCACTCCCTCTCCCACCCCTGTCCACGTTTACTACCTCGGTCCCTTCCCCGCCAGACGCTCGAGCGACTCCCTGGTGACTGTTCTGGGCCCTTCCCGGTGGGTCCTCTCTGCCTGCCCCCAGCAGAATCCAAGAACTTGGGCAGCTGAAGCGGCTGCACGGGGGGCCGGGCAGGAGGCGTCTACAGGTGGGACGTACTGAGCTAGGGTCTCCCTCCTCAAGTCCTGGTGGCACAGAGCTGTGGCCCAGGGCCGCGGCTGGGCAGGGTCACGCAAGGCCCCTCACCTGCTGGGCACAGGTGCAGCCAGGCCTGGCAGGCGCCAAGCTAAGTGTGCTGCTGAGACCTGGCCTGGGAGGAGGCACAGAGGAGGGGAGGGGTGGGGGGAGGGTGCAAGCGATGGGGGGGAGAGGATGGGGTTGCCCAGCAACCGCCAAGCTGCCAAGCTGCTGCTGCCTAGGAGGGACTCTTAAAGAGCTGTGCAGAAAGGCCGGGCCTTGGAGGGGCTGAGGCAGGGCCTTGCATACCAATGGCACTACTGCCAGCCTCTTCCTCCTCCTCCCTCCTCAGAGGGGAGCCCCAGCTGGGAGGTCAGGGAGGCAGTGGGGAGGGGCACCCGGCCCAGGGGCGTCCTGTCTTGTCCCCCATAGGACATGGCCTGGAAGGGGGTAAGATGGCCGCCCCCAGGCCTACAGGGCTGGGGGGCTGTGGGCTCCCCGGCCCCCAACTCCGAGGAAGGGAGGGAGCTGGGACTCTCCGCACCCCCAGCCCCCTGGCCCTTCACACAGGCCCCTGGTCACTCCCACTGAAGGGACACTCAGTCCAGAGCCAGGTCAACCGGCCTCTTCTGAGTGCCCTTGAATGAGCCGCCACCAGCCCCCCGCCCCGGCCCCAAGTCCCTGGTCCTGAGAGCCGCAGTCAGGCAGGGGAGCCATCAGTCACAAGCGGCCCGGGGAGGCAGGCCTGACAAGGCTGTGTCGGGGGACAGTTTCCAAGGAAGTCCTCCCTGCTGTCTAACTGAAACCCCCTGGGCCCCAGGCCGCCACCCCTCCCTTCTGTCCTTATAGAGAAGAGGGTGGTGTCTGTTCTGTCTCCTGGCAGCATGTCCTGTTCCGAAAGCAACAGGGGAGATTTCGCTACGCAGCCTTCCTCTGGCTCCTCCTTCCGGGCCTTAGTTTCCCACCTGCACGCGAGGGTCAGGCCTAGGTCAAGGGTGCCTCGCCGGGGATCAGGGGAGCCTCTGGATTTCTGCTGCCCTCTCCGAAATAGGAAGCTCCCTCCCAGCTTCCCGCCTGATGGAAGGTGGTGGGCGGTGGGGCGGGGGGCGGGGCAGGTAGTGGCAGAGGCTGGAGCAGGGAGGCAGGAGCAGGGCAGCTCACACACAAAGTGCTCCTTCCAGTGACCCGATTGAGCCACCTTTGACAGCTGACCCCACCATGCCCGACCCAACCCTGTCTCCCAGGGTCCTCTCATTTGTCTCTGTGGGCTCAGCCTTGCTCTCCACCTGGCCCTCTGTCAGCCCATCCTAGGCCACCACCGGCCCTGGCCCCAGGCCCACCCCCTTCAATTCGCCCCCCCTCAGCTCTGAGGAGGATCTTCCTAAAGGGCAAGGCGGGCCCTGCTGCTCCCTGGCTCCAGCACCTGCCCGGCCGGGGCTGTGCACAGCCGTGGGAGGAGGCTCCAGGCCCAGGAGCTGGGCCATGCCCCCCTCTGCAGAGCCCCTCCCGCAGCTCCTCCCACCTCCCCCCACACACACACAGCTCACCCACCCTCCAGACACTACAACCCGCCTGGCCCTAGTCAATGTCTAGTGAATGAATGAGCTGCACTGAGGGCAATTCTTCAGTGCTGAGCCCGTGTTGGCCTCTGGGTACAGGGACGACCAAAGGAGACTAGGTCCTCCCACAGGCTACTGTGCTGGTAACACGTCAGCAAACAAATTCAAGGATGAGATCATTACAGACCTCGGTGTGAGCTGCAGCAGAGATAAACAGTGTGATAAGAGGAACAGGGAGGGAGGTACTTTTCCTAGGTAGTCAAGGAAGGCCTCTCGGAGGAGGTGACATATTCACTGAGACCTGAAAGAAGAGAAGGAACCTGTTTGGAAAGAGCTGAAAGAAGTGTGCCAGGCAGATGGAGCAGTATGTGCAAAGGCCCTGGGGCATGAAAGAGCCAGGCCTATTGAAGGGAGAGAAAGGAGGGCAGGAAGTTGGAGGGAACAGAGTGTGGGATGCAGCCAGGCATTCGTGAAGTGGGGTGTGGATTTTATTCTCAGTGTAATCGGAAGCTATTTGAGAGTCTGAAGCAGGGAAGTGACATGATTTAATTTATATTTTAGAGCGATCATCTGAACAACCACTTTGGAGAGCAATTTGGCAATAACTAGTGAAGTAAAAGATGTGCATATACCACAGCCCAGCAGCCCCGCTCCCAGGCATTCACCTGACATAAATCCCAGCAGATGTGTGCACGGGGAGTGTGTGAGATGCTCCTGCAGCTGGGTGTGCAAAAGGCAAAATTGGCACACTTGCCTGCTGGTCAGTGGGAAGACGGGCAGGTGAGTGCGGGACAGTCCCTGCCTGGAATATTATACAGCAGTGAAAACAGACCGACTGGAGCGGCTCGGGCCGGCCGGGCCAGTCTCCCAAGCCCTGTGTGAACAGTGACGACCAGTCCCAGGAGCTCCTCTTTATAGCAGATGAAGATGTGCAGACCCAGGGACTATCCTGCCGAGGGACGTGCACAGTAAAAGTCTCAGGGAGATACCTGCTGATTGCGGGGACGGGGAGGGGAGGCTTCGGCTCGTCTGTGACAGTGTAACTGTTGAGCTGGTGGCGGGGTCCAGGGGCCGTGCATGCGCGCCTGCTTTGTGCACATGAAATCAATAGAAAAGGATCCCCGGCTGCTGGGGAGAATGGAGTGGATGGGCAGGGCAACAGAGGAGGGGCCCCTGAGGGAGGAGCCAGTGGGTGGGCGGGCCTCCTTCCAGGCCATAGAGCAGGGTGCAGGGAGGTAGTTAGAAGTGGAGGCCCAGCCTGCCTGGCTGTTCACAGCCACGAAGCACTTTCCTCCTCCAAACCCAGGGTTTGTCTTCTGCCCAAACAGCCCCTGGTTTTAAACGGAAGCTCAGAGAGCAAGGAGCTGCCTGGGGTCGCCCAGCAGGCTAGGGGTGGAAGACCCTGTGACCTGTCTTTGGGGGTAGCTAGGACTGTCCAGAGGGACTGACCAGTGGGGTCAAAGCTGCGTCTAGGACCCCCCTCCAGGACATTCTCCCTCAGCCATCAGCTCTCCCACCCGCCCACGCTCCCTTGGGCCCCAGCCCCTGCTCCCGCAAAGATGGAGACTGCGCCCAGCTGGCTGGGGCCCAAGCCATCTCCTGGTAATTGGGTTTCAGGGAGGCTCGTGTTCATGGTTATGCTAATGGTGGGACACTGGGCGCCTGCCCTCTGGCTCCCGGGGGAGGGGAGGCCCAGGCAGCCCATCTGGCCTGCCCTGCTGCAGCCCTCAAGGGTCTCCCGGAAGTCGGACTGCCTGATCCAGACCCTGGCTCCCCACTTCCCCGCCCAGCTGCGTGACCTTGGGCCAGTCGCTCAAAGTCCAGAGCCTCAGTTGCAGAGTGGGGAACCACTCTCACCAGGCCCTGGGGGAGGGAAAGATGAAATGAAAGAATCCACCTGAAATACTTGGCCCGGTGCCTGGCACAGAGAATTTGCTTGATAAATACGCTATTAACCATTTTTTGGTTTTGTTTAAAGTCCGAAAGGTCCTACAGGAAAATGTGAACAGGGGCTAGCTGAATCTGAGTGATGTGCTAACCGGCAAGGCAGTTTTCTTTTGCCTTTTGTTAGTGTCTATTAGGTTTATGTATATTATCCATGAATTTCTTACATAACAAAACACCAACAAGTGGAGGCTGCCTGGGGAAGGGGCTTGGAGAGTGGGTTGAGGCGTTTGGGGGTCTGACGGTTCGGGGTCAAGCTTGGGGGATGTCTGGCTGGGAGGCTGGGGCTCCAGGGGTGGAGTCCAAGGGACCCAGGCAGGAGGGGACAAAGGAGAGGCCCAGGCTGGCGGGAATCACAACCAAGTCACCAGGGTCGAGGCTGATGGCTGACTGGGTGGCGTTTGCAGGGCGAGGCCTGGGATGGGACACCGGGGACAGGCCAGGGAGGGGCTGAGGGGAGGGGTGGGCATGGCGAACAAGCAGTGGGGGCCGGGACGTGGGGGGCCGGACTGAAGGTTCGGGGAGGCAGAGGCATCAGGGCCAGTGAGGGGGCGTCCTAGACATGGCCCCCCGCTGCGTACACCTCCCGGTAGCTCTGAGGAATCGCAGGGCTTTGCTTAGGGAAGGTGGGGAAGGGGCTTAGTCCCAGAGGCAAACAAGCCGAGCCTGGCTGGGCAGGATGCGTACAGTCCTGGGCTCTGCAGTCAGACCAGCGGGCTCTGAGTCCCGTCTCCACCACCCTAACCTGTGTGGTCTTGGGCCAGGCCCCTAGCTGAGCCTCAGTTTCCCCTTCTGTAGACTGGAGCTGCACACTTAGCGAAGTCCCCACAGCTCTCCCTAGGAAGATGGTGAACAAACCTCGATAAGAAGCTGCCGTGGTTATTACTGTTGCTATTAATCCGACCTGTCAGCAGGCTGACCTCGCCCTTTTCCCTGGCTGACCAGGGACAGCTGGGGACTCCCTGCGCCCGGGGACCCCAGCTTCCACGCCCATTGCCACTGTGACACTCTATGAGGCCATAATAGTTTTACGGGCATGTTATACTTTATCATCTCTGCCCCACCAGGGAGTCAGTAAAATGACCTTCCCACCCCACAGATCAGGAAACTGAGGCCCCAGTGGGTAGAGCGACTGGCTGAAGTCCAAGGGTGCAGCCAGGGGCTTCAGGATCAGCCCTGGCAAAGCATCAGGGCGTTGGCTCCTGCCCATAAGGGCTGTGGCCTTGGGCAAGTCACCTCGCCTCCCTGGGCCTCAGTTTCTCCATCTGTAAACAGGGCGGGAAGGGGTGTATGTGTCACATTCAGATGAGGGGCAGAGATCCTGCGTGAAAGCCTGCGGTCAGTGCTGATAAACGTGAGCCCCTTTGGCCCCTACGAGCTCCCCCAAAGCTGGGGACCCTCACACTTTCACGGGCAGCCCCACCTTAGAGGACAATGCCCTTGGCCTGGGGGGATAGAGCTTGTCAAACCAGGGGGACTTCTAGCAGCTTGAGATGCCTTTGAAGTCTTTTGTTTTATCTTCAAAAAGTCAGCACATTTTACATTTTACATTTCACTCCACAGGGTGTTTCTCAACTAAAACACGTTTTAAACAACTCACCTTCAAGAAGACCACTGGCCTGGGGCGTGTGGGGGGCAATGGGACTGATCTTCCCAGAGCAAAGCCCACTACCCTAACTCTGCAGGAGCAGCTTGGGGCAGCAGCCAGGCAGCGATCAGCCATCACCCCGTAGGTACCAGGCCCTGTGCCAGGCTCGGGGGTACAGGTGGGCAGCGGGGGCCCGGCCCCGGGGCAGGCAGGCCAGCACGGACCAGCGCAGTGAACCACCAAGGGCCCTGCTGGGACGCACAGGGAGGTCTGGAAAGGGACCTCCAGACAGCACCATAGCGTACGGCCCCCCTCCTGCCTCCCTCGCCCTTGACCTTCTCTCCTGCTTCTCTCCCCCACTCTCTCTGCTTCAGCCACGGCAGCCCCGGGTGTGCCTCACGCCCACCAGGCCGCTCCTGACTCCCCTAGATCAGCCCCCACCCGCCTGTCTGCCACTCTCCTCTCCCTTTGGTCCCCTTCCCAACCCCGGGAGCTGACCCGTTCTCTCATTCAGGATTATTCTCGTGCTGTCCTTCCCCAGCCCCGGCTGGATGACCAGCTGTGCGTGCAGGGCCGCAGGGCGGCGCCCCAGGGCCTGGCACGTGGTCGGGGCTGGATGTGTATTTGTCAGTGACAGAAGGCTGAGACCTGGCCTCACAGAGGAGGAAGCGGCCCAGCCCCAGCTCCCCAAGCCTGGATGGCGGCCTCTCAGGCATCTGAGGCCAGGACAGGCCAGGGCACGTGCCAGCAGTGGCCTCCAGAGGCATACAGAGGGGCTGCGTGGGCTCAATGTCACCGCTGTCACCGCTATGCCCTCGTGCAGGCATCTCCCAGTAACCTGCTCAGCACTTTCCCCAGATCGCTGAGCCTCCTCTCTGGCAGCAGCCCCCGCACGGCGCCCCCGCACCTCCCTTGGTGCCGCGCCCCCAGCCAAGGCCGGAGGGTTTCCTTCAGCAGGGAAAAGCCGAGGCAGCTCCTCCCGCACCTCCCGCCACTGCCCTGGGGCCGCGCTGTGGCCAGCACACTGCCCCCGGGTCCTGCCTCCCGAGGGCTGGCCCCAGCCTGAGGGGTGGACTCCTCCACAAGACCCAGCCCCGGCCTCAGAGCCAGGCAGGCGCCGGGCCGCCTGGCTGAGGGACTCTGGGCGCAAGCCACGTACAACCTGTTTGGTTCGTTCAGTAAATTGCTAGCCAGCACATGCGGTGCGCTGGGCTCTGTGCTGGGAGCTGGGGACCCCGCTGTGGATGAGACACACAGGGCGAGGCAGTGGGGTGCCAGGGTCGGCAGACTTGCACCGGGGAGGCAAAGATGCTGGAGACAGCGATTCATAACCCACGGGAGGGCATGACAAGGGACTCGCTCCAGGCCCTGGTGGCTGACACGCTCCTCCGGGCTGACTCCCAGGGTGGGAGGGGGCAAGGGCATCTTCCAGGCAGAAGTATCAGCTCAGGCAAGGGCCCTGGGGCGGGCAGTGGGGTGAGTTTGAGGATCTGGAGGGTGGCTGAGGGAGAGACGGAGGGCAGAGGGGGAGCGAGGAGGGGGAGTCAGTGGGGCCCATGGGCCCGGGGCATGCGAGGGCCTTGTTTTTTATCCTGAGAGCCAAGGTGAGCTGTGGCCAGGGCTTGATCAAGACGCTGGGGGTGAAACAGGAGGCGCTCAAATCTGCAGAGTGTGACGGTCGCCCTCCACGGCTCGGCTCTCTCCTCCGCCGCATGGGTTAGTCACGGTGCCTTCCGCACGGGGTGCGGACCGAACGAGCCCGCGTGAGTTCGGAGCTGACCTGGCCTCCGCCCAGGCACTTCTGCCGTGGTGGGCCCTTCTTCCATAAAAAATATTAAAGTTAGATTTGATTACTTTATTGGCATAAAGACAAATATATTAACATTATATATTAAAACATTTTCTTCAACCTTAAAGTTTGCTTTTTCCTTAAAAGAAATGACAGCATTATCATGGGCCCCAGGAAGTTTTGTGGGCCCAAGACACATGGCTGGGCCCTCAAGGCGGGGACCGTCCTGCCACTGAGCTGCTGCTGTCGGGAGCAGGGACAGGCCAGGTGGCCAGAGGAGGAAGAAGCATCCGTGTGCTGCAGTGACTCCTTCTGCCCCTCAACCCTGCCCCTCCCATCCCGCTCCCCTTAGCCCCTCCAACCCTCCCTCCCGCCCGGGGAGTCAGGCCCCCCCCAGCAGGGCCCTCACCCTCTCCAGGAACATCCTCTGACCCGTTAGGCCCCTCCCTTGCCCTTGCCCGGCCCCGCCCCTCCCTGCCTGTCTTTCCTTCTTCTCTCTGAAGGCGCTGCCTCCCTCCAGCCTCAGCTCACCCGCCACCTCCTCTGGGAAGCCTGCCCAGGCTTCAGCCTGCATCGGCCCTGGCACATCGCTCCCTGTGGCAAGTTCATGCCTCTTCCCGCCCCCTCCCAGGGCTGGGAGCTCCCCTCCTCCCAGGGACAGTGTCTGTACGCTTGGTGGCACCTGGCACATGGTTGGCACCCAATTGAAATGTTTTGTGTAGAGAGTGAAGAAGGGGCCCGTGGGCCTGCCTTTGCCCTGGGGCCTCCTCTGACCTGCAGTGACAGCAGCCAAGCATTCTCCCTTTCACTGGGCGGTGGCCACGCGCCAGCCCATGAACTAGGTCAGGAGTTGGAGCACAGACTGGAGAGCGACCCTACCCTGCCCACAGGGACAGCAGGTGCAGGGGTGGGGGAGGTGCTGGGGCCGAGGACGTGCGGGCCGGGGGTCTGGGGAAGCACTCTGCCTGGGCAGCGGTGTGGGGGCCGAGGAGAGCCAGCCGGACCCGCGGGAGAGAGCAGTTGATGTCCCCAGGCCCCCTGTCCCTGACCCGGTGGGCCCCCATCAGGGCACAGAGGATTTGGCAGCGACTGGTGGCCAGGGGCGCGGGCCTCATTTCCACCCCAAGGTCATGGCCCAGCACTGAGGCTTGGAGCCAGTTAATCGGGTCCAGCGGAGCAAGGTGCGTGCACATCCACGGCAGGGACACAGCAGGGCTGGGTCGCCTCGCACTTGGTGGGGGCCGACCCACAGGCTCAGACCAGGCCGCCCCAGCCCCGAGGCGCCCCCTCTGTCCCAGAAACATACACACAGAATACAAAACCAGAATAAGGCTCAAGCTCCTCCCTAGACCCCCAGGGTGAGGCCGGGGCTCCGCTCACCCAGCCCCTCGTGAGCTCAAAGACCTCGACTTCCCTGGGGCAGGTTTGAGCCCCTTGGGTAGAGCCAGGACTCCCAGGCTGGAAATCCAGTGCCCGTCCCCACATCTCTGGCGGCTCAGCTGTCACCGCGCCCCAGCAGGAAGGGGTCAGGAGCCCTTTCAGACACAGGGAGGGGGCATAAGTGAAGAAAGTGAGTGATGGGCAGCTGCCCTGTTCAAGCCCCTTTCCTTCCTCCCCAGGTTCTCAGTGAGCCTCAGTTTCCCCATCTGAGAAATGGGCTAATCGCTAGTTGTTGTTTAGAGTCTGAACCCCGGCAGAGCGGGGCGGCAGGAGCGGACAGCAGAAGGCACAGGAGCCAGGAACCCAAGGCCGGATCTGGGCGGGGGGTGGGGCAGGAGGAGCCAGCCCTGGCCTGGGCAGCAGGGAGGCCAGGCGGCGCACCCAAGGCGTAGCCTGCTGGTGTCTTGGGTGCTGCAACCCCCTTTTCTCAGTGTTCTCTCCAAAGCCCAGGCCATGCCCTGGCAGCCTGGCCCAGCCGAGGACCTTAGTCAGCCTTGCGGGGGTAGCGCGGGGCCCAGCATCCAGGGTCATGGAGGGAGAGCCAGACGCGGGCTCAGAGAAAGAGCAGGGGAGCACGGGGCGCAGCCCACCGGGCCACTGCCCTTCCCCCGAGTCCCCACCCACGGGACTGCTGAGCATGGTGGCTGGAGGCAAGGGACCCTGCAGAGCAGTCTCCTGGGACACCCGCTGAGACGGGGACAAGCTAGAGACCAGGCCGCTGTGCAGCCCAGGTCTGAGCAGCAGTGTCAGCCCCACCTGCCCCTTCCCACCTGTGGCAGGCAGTGCCACCTGGTCACCTGGCAGGCCCTTCTCCCAGCTCAGCCTGGCAGAGCCCTTCCTCTGCCCCAGGCCCCCCCCCCAGCTCCCAGATATTCCTGGCCTGGTAGACAGCAGGCAGCTCACCCCAGTTCCGTCACCTGGGCAGGGTCACGCACAGAGGGGTCTGGGGGGCAGATGGGGGCTTGGCATCCCCTTCCAACAGGGGCCTGCAGAACAGCAGGTCAGGGCCCCCTCCCCTCCCGCCCCTTCGAGGCTCCCAGCCAGCCCATTGGGCACGGAGCCCTGAGAGTGGGAGCCAGCTCATTTGCAGCTCGTGTTAATTAAGAGAGGGAGGTGATGGGGGAGGTGGGGAAGGGCCACCTAGGGCAGCTTCCGACAGCCGCCAGGACTGCCTTGTGGCGGGGGCGGGGGCAGGGTGGCGCGGGAGTCATAGCCCCTCCACCGGAGACGCCCCGCCGGCTCTAGGGCAGGGCTGGCCAGACGCCCAGCCCCTTGGCCGCGTCTGGGGTGGACCTGCTGGGGTGGGGGCAGGCCTACTGTGTGCTCTGCTCCACTTGAGCGTGGAGGAGGCCGCCCGGCCCTGGCCTGGAGGGGAGCCTCCCCAGGCCAGCCCCCGGGGCGGTCTGCCTTGAGGCTGGCCTACTCTCCTGCTTGGCTTCGGAGTCAGACAGACCCCCTTCCAATCCTGCTGCTGCTGTGCGCCCCGCGACCCCTGAGCCCGGTTTCCCTTAGTCACACAAGGGGAACAGCAGCTCTTTCCTGTGGCTTTGTTATGACAGTAAACAGGATCACTTGTGTGAAGTGCTCGCTCTGTCCTGTGCCTGGGCAGAGGCCACCTCCTGGGCTGTTTCAGGCCCAGCCCCTCGGCCGCTGGCCTGTCCGCAGGGGCGTCCCTCGGGGCCCCCTCCTGCTTTCACGGGGGCCTGGCCCGGCCGCCTCGCCCGCCTCCCCCGAGCCCCCCGCAGCCCCCGGCCCTGCTCTGGGAGCGCCCAGCCGCTCCTCGTCTCTCCATCTTAATTAGCTGCTTGTATTAATCTGGCAAGTAACGTGGCAACTAGCAGCCCTGGGTTTTCGGGCTGTGGAATTAATTATTCCCCAGACGAGGAGCTGTCAGCTGTGGGAGACCAGCCACTCAGAGCCGCCGACACCACTTAGCAGCGTCCGCAGCTTCCGAGGGGCACCCGGGGCCTGCAGCCTGGCCAGCCGGAAGCGCCCCCGCTCCTGGCCCGGGCTCTGCTGCGCGTGCCCCTCACACAGCACGACCTGGGGAGGTAGGGCGGGTGCCAGAGCGGTGTGGGGCTGGAGGCCCTGCCTGGGAGCCAGGCTCCTGGGGCCCCAGGGGCTGCGGTGCAGCCGGTCCCCCTCTGGGCAGCACCAGGGCCTGGGGCCTGCCCGCCCTCCTCTGCCATCCTCCGCCCTCATTAGCGCCAGCAGCTACCCCAGGTGCAGCTGTGTGGCCAGGAACCGGAGCCCCTGCTGTGGAGGGGCGCTGACCGGAACGGGCCTCACATTCCAGTGGAGAGGCTGCCAGCTTCACTTTGCCCCCACGTCAGCCCCATGGGGAGGTGGCGGGGGGCAGCCAGCCCAGCAGAGCCAGATGGACAGAGCAGCCCCAGGAGCTGGCAGGCCAGCTCTGGTCAAGGGACAGGGCAAGGGCCAGAGCTCCCTTGTCCCTTTCTCTCTGAGGAAACTGAGGCACAGAGGAAAGTGACTCTCAAGTCACCCGTCTGTTGGCCTGGGCTTGAGTACCCTGGGCCCTCACCCTGGGCCCTCACCGCGCCGCCCAGAGCTGGGCCCTCACCTTGCACACAGTCGCCGTCATCTGTTAGGCACCCCCAGCCCCGGTCCATGGTCTCCTGCTCTCCCCCAGCCCCGTCGATCGCTGACCAAGTCTGCAATAATAGTTTGTTTTGTGGCAGCTTCATGTCTGTGTCCCTCTGTAGCTGGTGAGCCCCCCAGGCAGGGACCAGGAGGGCCCTGTTCGTCCCACATCTCTGCACCAGGCCTGGCTCAGGTCGGCCTCAGGAGATACTGTGGGGCCAAAGAATGAAAGAATGAATGAATGAACGAATAGACAGGCGTGGTCGCAGGTCATCTGCCACTTGAGACCCCACATGCAGCTGCTTCCGGGGTGAGCAGGCAGGACCCTGGTGGCTCTGCGGCCCTCCCTCACCACTACAAACCCCAGGCCCCCTTAGGCATCCGTGGACGAGGAAGTCCCGCCCCTTCCCCTCCGCCTTCTCGGCACTGCCTCAGAGGAGACCCTGCGCCCAGAGACGGGAGGCCCAGCAGGCAGCCCCTCCGCACCCCCCACACAGCCTGCCCCACCAGCCACTCCCTGACTGACCGGCCTTTTCTGTCTCTTTTCTTGCAGCCAACAGCTCCCTGCTCGGAGGAGGCGGCGGTGAGTGAATCCTTCCTGCGGTCTGGGGACGCGGGCGTGGGGGGCGCGGGGCTGGGTGCTGCGGCTCCTCCACAGCTGCTTCTCTCCTCCGGCCCGGCCCGGCCCGGCCCGCCCCGCCCCCGTGCCCAGCTTGTTACCGTCGGCACTGCCACGGCCTGCCTCCCATCGCCCCCGCCGTGTCCCCGCTCTCCTTTTCTGCCTCCCTCCCTCTCGGTCTTGTCTGGTCTACCGACCGACCGTCACTGTAGGCAAAGCCAGACACTTGGATGGCAGCCCTGGGCCCCTCACTGCTGGGTGACCTGAACAGAGGCCTCCTGGTTTGTTCCTGGGAGGGCGAGGGGGACATGTGGGGCTTTAAAAGGCCCGGGCCGGGGACTGGGATCCGCGGGTGTGGGGGGGAAAGCCAGCCCTGCTCCTGACCCTGACGTGCCCTCGATATGCTCTGCGCCCCTTTGGCCTCAGTTTCCCTGCCTGGAAGGGCAAAATTACCCTCTGTGCTCTTGTGCAAAACCAGGCCAAGGTCTCCCAGTCAGGGAGAGCCCTGCCAACCGCTAACCCTTGAGAACGCCGGCGTGTTCCCTGTCGGTGGTGACCACCAGGAGGCGGGGTTCCCACGGGGCCAAGTGGGCAGGAGGTCAGAAGTCAGGGTGGGCTCCGTGGCCAGGCCGGGGTCAGCAGGGGCCGCGGGAGGGGGCAGGCCCGACCTCCCAGGGCCTCCTGCCCGGCCAGCAGTGCCCAGGCTACCGCGCCAGCCCCACGGCCCTGGCCCCGGGCCGCTCCGGCCGGGCTGCCCGCTGTCGGCGCCGGCAGCAGGATGATTGGTGAGGCAGGGGGCAGGGGTTAATGCGCCGTCGGATAAATCCCGGGGGCTGTGTTTACGGCAGCGGTGGCGGGGCCCAGGCCAGGTTTTAAAAGGGGGAAAAATAAAAGGGGCAGCGAAGGTCAGGAATAAATAAGAGCGGCACTAAGAGCTGTCGGTGACCGGCCAGGACGTGCCGGGGGGGTCTGTTTGTGGCTGGAGATGTTTTCCCTCCGTCCCTCCCTCCCCACCTCTCCTCCAGCTGTCCCTGTGGAGGTCACAGCTACCCTGGAGGCCTCACAGAATGCGGGGGCTTCGCTGGAGGACTCGGGTGGGCACAGACAGGCCAGCTAGGACCCGCTTCCAAAGCCTGTCCTTTTGGAGGAGGCTGGGGCCCTGTTGATTTGATGCCCGCCCTGCTCTGTCCACAGCCACCCTCGCCTCCCTCCGCTCATTCGTCACCTGGTGCCTGAGCACCTACTGTGAGCCAGGCCTTGAACTGGGCGCTGGGACAGATCTGCCGGGCACCAGGGGGCCTGGTCTCTGCTCACCGTCCCAGAGCGCAAAGCCCAGATGAGAGCACCCCTTGTTACACAGGGTGGCCTGTGTGTGTTGGAGGTGCTCACAAGTAGGGTGGGGCTTGGCGAGGAGCACCTGTCCAGGCTGGGGCACCAGGTGGCTCCTGGAAGGAGGTGGCGCCCCCACTGGCCTGCGCGGATTGGGTCGGAGGGAGCCGGTGGGGAGCAGTGGGAAGGGTGTGCTGAGAAAAGGGAGGGAGGGCCTGGGGGCGCCTGACTCTCAGGAGAGGGGAGGTCCGAGGGGGGGGAGGAGAGGAGGGGAGGGGAGGGGGGAGGCAAGGCGGGAGCCTGAGGCCACCTGAGGGGCTGGATTTTTAGCCATTCAGTGTCTGAAGATAAGGTTCACCAGAAGGTGTGGGCCTTCTAATTCCTGGGTCCGGTGACATCCCTCCTCTGCGCAAAACTCCTCCAAGGCCAAGGCCTACTTGTCCCTGGCTGCCTCTCGGACTCCCCACCACACGGCCGCCCTTCCCCCTCTGCGCCGGCCACCCTGGCCTTCCTTCCGAGAGCAGGCCTGGCCGGCTCCTGCCTCAGGGCCTTTGCACAGGCTGTTCCCGCTGCCCAGAACACTCTTCCTCACGTGGCCATGCGGCTACTCCTTTCACTTCTTACAAGCCTTTGCTTGCATGGTGCCTTCTCGCTGGGGCCCATGCCGACCCGGAATTGAAACTGCAGCTGCCTGCCTGCCTGCCCGCCCACCTAGCCTCCTGGCCCCTCACGCTGCTCTAGTGTTTCTTTCCCTTATGGCGCCCCCTCCTGACCTGCCATTTCATTTACTTGTTTATCACATCCATTGTTTACTGTCTGTCCCCCTGAGAACGAGAGCTCTCAGGGCATGGTCGTGTCTCCAGCACCTGGAGGGGGTGTCTGGCCGGCGGAGCAGGTGCTCAGTAAAGGGCGGTGGAATGAATAAATGAACAACAGGTGAAGGCCGGGATGGCCTCACGTGTTAAGAGAAGAACTTGCTGGCGAGGTGTGGGGACCACTGAGGTTTTAGCAGGGCAGGGTGTGGCTCGTAGGTGGCCTGGTGACCTCACTCTGGGAGGTCAAAGGGCACCTGCTCTGGCCAGACGAAGCAGGGAGGCCCCGTAGGGGTCCTTCCAACCCCCCTTCCTGCGTCATTGAGGGCGAGCGGGGGCTGGAGCAGCCCCCAATGCGGCCTGACTGACGCAGAGATGGATGGGGCGAGCCAGGACCCGGGAGGAAGTGGGCCCGGAGTCTAGCCTTTTAACGCTGGCTGAGATTTATGGAGCCGCCGCCAGTACTCGCTGGGCCTGTCACTCTGCTAATGTGATTGGAACAAGGTGGAGGTGGTAGGGAGGGGCCCGGGGCTGGGGCAAGGCTGGGGCTGAGGGGGCCGGTCATGCTCCTGGGGCTGGGAGGGAGAGGGCCCCAATCCCTGGGACGTCTCTGCCCTCAGGGCTGCCCCCGTGCCCTGCCCCAGGCTCACCCCAGCCTCACCCCACCCTCCTTCCCTTCCAGGGCGGGGGCAGAGGCAGGATAGCCTGGGCCGGGAGGCCCGAGCTCCCAGCTGACTCTGCCCAGACGACTCCGGTCTTCCCAGGTGGGCCCTGAAGTTCCACCCTTTTCTCCTGAGTCCACCATGAGGGGTTCAGGCCTCTACCCACCTCCGCCCATTGATTTGCCCACCCACCTACCCACCCTGCTCCCATCACCACCCGGCCACCCAGCCACACAGGCATTTAACGAGCACCAGCCCCACCTGGCCTGCTCTGGCCGCTGGCGCGGCTGCCTGGCCAGCCCAGCTGCCCCCCTCACCTGCTCTGCGCCTTTTCCACAGCACTGACCCCCCGAACAGACAGTGTCTGGGGCTTGTTCTCTCTCTCTCTCTCTTTTTTTTTTTAAAGATTTTATTTATTCATTTTTAGAGAGGGGAAGAGAAGGAGAAAGAGGGAGAGAAACATCAATGTGTGGTTGCTTCTCTCACGCCCCCTACTGGGGACCTGGCCCGCAACCCAGGCACGGACCCTGACTGGGAATCCAACCCACAACCCTTTCATTTGCAGGCCGGCACTCAGTCCAATGAGCCACACCAGCCAGGGCGAGGGGCGTATTCTCATTGCCTGTCTCCCCTAGAATGTACTCTCCTCAGGAGCAGGGTGCTGGGGGATTTCGCAGGGCAGTTAGTTGCACGCTCTGTGTGCTGGGTCCTGCCCTAGGAGCCCTAACTGCCCTGGGGAGCTCTGCCAGCCCTGCGCGGGCGGCGGGGGAGGGGGGGCGGGGGGAAGGACAGCAGGATAAAGCAGCAGGGCCT